>NC_090322.1:167600671-169068005 GCF_040869045.1 Eurosta solidaginis | reverse complement strand
CCTCTTTTCTCTTCTCTCAAGTTCTTCTCATTCTTCTTCATCCCTTATTGCCAGTGCCAGAGCGTGGTATCTATTTGTTTCCAGTCCCATTCCGAGTCCCAGTCCCACTCCGAGTCTCAGTCCTAGTCCTAATCCCAGTCCGTCTCTGGTCTACTTCCCGGAAAAAAGGATCGTTGATACTAATATAGGCAAATTTATTTACCAAATTTCAGGCAAATCGAAGAGTACGTATGTAAATAGGTATGTGGGCATTATTAATTCATGTCTTTATTTCGGCTTTGCATGCATATTTATCAGTATTGCCAGGTTGATGCGACTAAATCGAATATCACAATGAAAATTACTTTAAAGCTCTCAGCAACAGCTTTCATTTGCTATCCATATTACCCGCACATTCTAGAGGTATCCGGGTCCACGTTTTTGCCTATATCTCGAGACCATGGTCACCAATAGGTATGAAAACTACCCTGTACTATAGCACTCATCAACAGCTTTCATTTGATATCCATATTGTATAAGCTCTGGCAAGGGGTACACGGGCCCACGTTTTGGCCTATATCTCGAGAACCTAGTCACCAATAGGTATCAAAACTACCCTTTACTAAACCACTCATCAAGAGCTTTCATTTGATACCCATATTGTGTAAACACTGTTTAGGGGTACTCGGGTCCACGCTTTGGCCTATATCTCGGCACCCTAGTCACCCAGGAGTACGAAAAGTTCCCCGTATTAAAGTACTCATAAACAGCTTCCGTTTGATAGTCATATTGTACAAACACATCCCAGGATTACCTTAGCATATAAAATATAATGAAAAATTAAACTTCCTTAGTGCACAAATATTATCATATACATACACTCATGGACAAAATAATAGGTGTAAGCAGCTTTGGTTCTCTATCATTACAAGATTTTGCAAATGAAAACAAATTTTGTGTGGTAATATTTATAACTTTATTTACTTATACTAAATATATGAAAACAATTATAATTCATACATTTACAAGAAAACTATGCCATAATTAAACAATTTCGTTGGTCAAAATAATAGGCGTATGAAACTTTTCTTAAAAATCTAAGTACAACATTGAAATATAATTCCTTACTCCACAGTTTTCTTAATCACCGGTATCTCCTCCATGTTTTGTATAACTTTGCCTATTCTACTGGGAATGGGCTTGAAATAATTTTTCGCAGGTTTCCAGTGGAGTGCTTTCCGATCCCAATCTTTCGTCTTCTGCCAAAATAATTCGCTTGTTTTGAAATGAAAAGGACGCCAATCTTTTCCTAAGGCCACTTCGCAAGTTCTCAATCGGCTTGAGGTCAGGGGATTGACCTGGCCATTGCATACATGTGACAATTCCATTTCTGAACCACTCAGACACCAACCGGAAAGTATGTTTTGTATCGTTATATTGGTGATAACTCAATTTGAGTGGGGTGTTTCCTCCGCGTAGGGCAGCGCCGTCCCTTTTATTAATACTATATTTTGGTGGTGCTCGCCGTGTCCGGTGCATTCCTCCATACCACCACCCTACAGAACAGAATCTTTCTTGGCTACCATCTAATAAAGCCAGTTTACTACTCTTGGCGAAAGCCCACATTTCTTGCCGAAAGCCCCTCTGCAGCAGTACAAGGCAACCGCGGACTTCGTGGCCCTGTCTTCCACTTTGGGTATCCAGGACAGTTTCTTGGCCAAAACAGTCCCAAAAAATTTGACCCTATCAGAAAGCAGCAACGTTACCATTCCATTCGAGGAAGCTCTGAAAGCGGGCATCTTATATCTCCTGGTGAAAAGAAGCAGTTCCTTTTTTGCCGGGTTTGACCGCCTGCATAGGCAACCAACCGACAGCCATTGGCCTCCAGCTCCATAAGAAGCTCGTTGACTACCACAACCCAGATCAGAGGAAATAGAGCACATCTCTGTGGCATGTCCCTGTACACCTTACTTTCGATTACGGCCCTTCTCCACTCCGCTCCGACAGTTATGCTGCAGAGAAGTTTGTTAATGAATTTAACCATAGCCCGCTCGAGTCCTAAACCAACCAGAGTCCTTACGATTCCTCCAAATAAGACATTGTTAAATGCCCCCTCGATGTCTAAGAAGGCATCCAGAGCAAACAAGCGTAAGCGCGATGTTTCATAATTAAATAATTTAAAAAGTGATGATTGCTCTTTTTATTTGGTTGTAATAGCTTTCATGAGCAAACATACCGAAAAGTTTGTTTGTAAAGTAAACCTAAATTTTAAAATTGATCAGCCCAACTTTTGATTAACTTATTTCATTTTTCCTGGGAATCGTTAGCTTTTATTCGAATAATGAATTTGTTGCTATTGAAGCGTTAAAAATGCCTTTGGAATGGGTTTAATTACGCAGTATTTTTAAATGAATTTTTCCCTTTTGGGTATTCTTAGAATTTTCTATATATATTTTTTTTTTGTTTGAAGTCAATCAAAGCGATAATGTAAAAGTTTGTTAATTTATGAAGAAATATGCGTAGTTATATGAACATCAATTAAAAAGCCCAGAAGTGCTGAAAGAGCGTAAATTTTCCGAAATTGAAAGAAAGCAATTTAATGAGAAAATACTCCTCAAACAAGATGTGTACAAAGGCAAAAAAAAAGTTAATAAATAAAAAAACAGCTAAAAAAGCTACTGCAAAGAGAATAAGTTGAGATTTTTCTCGTTATGAAAGAAGTTTTCTAAGAAACAAAAACAGAAAAAATTGCTTGAAAGGAAATAAAATTTTGCAAATTTGTCTGCCAGCATAAAATAAACCGGCGTCATCGGTAACATTTTGGTTGTAAAGTGGTTGCTATGCTACAACTCTCTCTTATGGGGGGCGGCTGTTGCCGAGCCCATGTTAGGTTGACTGAATGATAGACTGAATGTGTCCATAGTGTTACCAGAATTTGTTTGGCGACCAAACGGAAGAACGCCAATTAGGTGCTATGACATATGTTATCGATAACTCCGGCATCTTGGCGAATACTAGCAGTATTCTAGGACCCAGGTTGATTGCTGTCTCTGGCAACTCTGCCACCCCTAATAGCTGTAGCCTTGACCTGGCGAGCGCAGGATATGAACACAGAACGTGCTCAACCGTTTCTTCCTGAAGCTCACACTTCTTACACTTGCTGTTACTGACGAGGCCTAACTTATAAGCATGTGACGCCAGAAGGCAGTGTCCAGTCAGTATGAGCCACATTGTGAGTCTAATATCTTTGCACATGATCTTAGAAACTTTGTAGCCCGCGCTTTTGCTCACGCCTGCTTGATGTAACTCCTGTCTCCTTTTGATTTTCCCAAACGGATTGGTACGCCTATCGCCACTGAGCGAGTGTTGCAGCCTTCTTTGCCAAATCATCCGCCTTTTCGTTACCTTCTATCCCTTTATGACCGGGAATCCAGTAAAGATGTATGGTCTCACCTAAGCGAAGATTTCCAATGCTTCTTTGCATTCCAGAACACTTCTTGATTAAGTACTGTGTGCGATTATCGCCTCAATCGCACCCTGCCTATCAATAAATACATGCATTGACGCGACTGTAGTTTAAACGCGCCTCCTCCAGAATTCCTGCTGCTCTCTTCACTGCTTTAATTGCCGTCTGAAAAACTATGCAGCAATATGGTAGCCTGTAGGATCTACTTATTTCTGGCTCGACACAGTATACAGCAGACCCAACTCCTTCCAATAATTTGGAACCATCCGTATACACGTGTATAGTATGTTCTGCAATTTCAGCACCCTGGCACCAATCGTGGCCCCAATATCTCTGTCGAAGCTCATGCACGTTTATATTTTTGTTGTTCTGAATTTCTTTCGAAACGCTTCCAGAGTTACACACACTTCTGTTAGTACTATGGACTCATTCAGTCTATGCGAGGTCCTCACGGACTGGTCAGTTGAACCTAACCTAACCTGCCTTCGCTAGAGATGACAGGAGTATAGTAGTTCGTAAATTTTCGAGAATGGCCCCATAATGCTGATGTAACAAAGTCTGAGGCCGTTCCACGGCAGAACTATACTCAGTCTATCAGGACAAAGTTGAGCCCAGGTGCCAGATCTTTTGTTGGTATGCAGGCAAGTGCCCCTGAAGTAAGATTTTCGATTGACCCCTGCACTTTGCCCATCCCGCAGAATCGAGTTTAGGTAAATTGCATTATGAAGGTACTAGCCCGGCCTTCTCGAAAACAATTTAATATGAACACATCCCTGAGCGGTTTGAAGAACTCGCGGTTGCCAGAGCCTCGCCTGCTAAATATAAAGGATTTGCTACAGGTTAGTGAGATCGATAATTGGGTTAAAGAAGCTATTTAAATTGCTCTTGGATATGTTCTGGAGCTGTTTGTTTCAGTTCATTTTACTGTTTCAGCCTCGCCGCATTTAAAGCCTGTTTTCTGGGAACGACCTATTTTGGTCTTTGCAGTATTCGCTTCGCGTTTACCTTCACGTAAACCAGTAATTTTTATTTGCGAGTAGGGGTCTTGATCCTCCTCCATCTTCTTCTTGTTGACTCCCGAAGGTTTTGGGGATTTTTATCGATGTCGATGAGACTGTACCGGATATTGATTCGGTACATTCGGGTAAATAGCAACATTAAGGTGTTAGCCCGAATATCTGGGAAACGATTTGATACGACCACATTGATCTTCTATGTCATTCAACCTCTCCATCCGTGGGGTTTATGTATCTCCCTGTTCATGATATCCTAGAAGACCTTCAAGCGTTTTAAGAATAAATGGCATATGAGTGATAGGCTTGAAGTCCTTTGATTTTGTGCTTATATCCATCTTTTTAGAATGTGAATGATTCCTACACAGGCTTTCAATCATGCGACAAAGAATTTTACCTGCTATGTGTAGTTATGCGGTAAGTATACCAAGAATCTTTAGAGATTTATATTAGTCGAAAGGTTTGATGGCACATTCGACCTTGTGAGAAGTTACCAGATACCTGGTAGAGTGATAATTAGCCGGCAATTGTTTGTAATTCTTCCCTGCTTTGGGCTTTTTGAAAAAATCTTGCATATCCAATTTTCACATATCGACTGCTGAGTGGAATATTATCCATTTCGAAAAGGTCCTACCTCCGAATTTTCCAATTTTTTTTTTCAAAACGCCCTATCTCAGAATTGGTTACAAAATTCTATTCGATACAGAGGTTTCTGGTGGGGAAGTTCAGAAGTGGTGTCCCATGCAGAAAGTAAGGTGACACGGGCACTCCATCATTCTGGCCCACTTCGACTTCATTCTTGGCAGGACAGAGTACTGTGTACTGGTTTCCGCCGATGCTGCCACCATTAATATTCCATCAAGGAAGGAAAGGAGTGGGGAATTAATATCAGATGAGAGTCTGGTGAGCCTATTCACGGATAGAATGCGGCTGGATAGAGGATTGAGGGTAAAGTTGTCATGAGTTCGGTGTTAGCCGGGAGTTTAAGTTGCCTCATTAATACAGTGTTTTCCAGGAGGAGGCCGCAGCAATAGAGAATGCGGTAGATGGGATGCTATCCGCCGCTGTAACTACTAGGCTGTTTTTCAATGCGAGTTTTTACTCTGGTTGAAGTTTACTAGAGTGAAACCCTAAAACCGGGCATAAGAAAGTTTAGAATCTACTGAGGTCGTCAGACACCTATCAAAGCGTCCAGATCTTCCACTGTGAAGACGGGGACTATGGGGGATTGTTTGACCTCACATACAGTGACATCTGTTGTTGTTGTTATTATATGAACGACAAAGACACTCCACGAAGATTTTGTGGAGTGTTATCGATGTTGATGGTCCTTTGCGGATACGGATCCGGTAACAAAGCACTATGAAGGTACTAGCCCGACCATCTCGGGAACGATTTATATGACCCTATTAAACCTTCTAGGACATCCCGCCCCCACTCCCTAGTTCCATGAGGAACTTGGGGTCGCCGAAGCCTCGCCTGCTAAATATGTGTATGATACATTCATATTTGTAACAGAACTCCCCTCCCGTAGGTGAGGTTGACAATTGGGTTGTGGAAGCTTTGAAACTATAAAGCGCTTATCAACTCCTTGAATCCCTACAGTGACATCTAACTACTTTTGTTAAAAAATATTTAGGTTCCCAGGCATTAAAGTATTCCTGGGAACTGTTAGGTTGATACATTGGCTCGGACAGGCACTAGTGAACTGAACTTGTCTACCAGCAGAGACTTTAGGATTCCGATGACCATTTGCTTTATGCTTCTAAGTTTAAAAAAGCTCATTTTCCGACAATTATTGGAGTATTAACTGGGCACTTTCCAATATTGATGCATGCGGTGCTTCCAAAATATAGGGGGCAGCTCCAGCTTTAGCTGTATGGAAGAAGGCGTGACGGAGACTTCGTGTCACTTTATGCTCAGTCTTTGCAAGGACTAATCGTAAATATTTCGGTCGAGACGTATTCCACTCTTCGGAGGATATTTCCAAGATCGATTTGTGTCTTATTCTCACTTTTATCGTTGCCACACAGGGATCCGCTTAATAACTGGAAACTAGTTTCAACGTTAGAGTATGTGGTAACATAACGAACCAACATAAAAGTGTACAAAAGAGATTTAGATTAACCTACCCTAATCTACGTAAATTGACATTTATTTAGAATGAATACATACTCTAAACATACCTAGCGTTATTTGGTTAGCATCAGATGCTAACCCTCATACCTTGTTATACCTTTCATGAAAATGAAATGGTATATTAATTTCGTCACGAAACCGAAAATTGTAAGTCCTGAAAGGAAAATAGATAGACCCACCATTAAGTATACCGAAATAATCAGGTTGAAGAGCTGAGTTGATTTAGCCATGTCCGTCTGTCCGTCTGTCTGTTTGTATGCAAACTAGTCCCTTAATTTTTGAGATATCTTGATAAAGTTTGGTGAGCGGGTGTATTTGGGTGTCCGATTAGACATTTGTCGGAACCGACCGGATCGGACCACTATAGCATATATCCTCCATACAACCGATTTTTCAGAAAAAGAGGATTTTTGTAATATCTTACCCAATTTAACAGATTGAAGTTGCAAACTTCACCATATACTTTAGTATATTGCACGTATTGTTGCCTGAAAAAATTGATGAGATCGGTCGTATATATAGTATATATCCCATACAACCGATTGTTCAGATAAGGAACTTTTCGTAATTACTGCCCTATTTTAAGAGCTAGAGGCTTCAAATTTCAACGAATGCTTACGTATATAGCATATATTGGTGTCTGAAAAAATCATAAAGATCGGTGGTATATATAGTTTATATATGGTGGTATATATAGTATATATATATAGTATATATATATAGTATATATATATAGTATATATATATAGTATATATATATAGTATATATATATATTTTCGCAAAGTTTAGCCCCATTTTAACAGCTAGAAGCTTCAAATTTCACCGATTGCTTACGTATATAGCATATATTGTTGTCTGAAAAAATCATAGAGATCGGTTGTATATATAGTATATATCTCATACAACCGATTGTTCAGATAAGAAACTTTGCGCAATTTCTGCCCCTTTTTAACAGCTAGAAGCTTCAAATTTCACAAAATGCTTACGTATATAGCATATATTGTTGTCTGAAAAAATCATAGAGATCGGTGGTATATATATTATATACTTCATATAAACTGTCATTTTTGCCCTTTTTTACGGCTAGAAGCTTCAAAATTCATCAAGTTTCATCAAATAGTTACGTTTACGTCATATATTTTTGAAATACGTGATTCGTAGTCATAGTTTTTACATGCAGACCACAAAAAACATGAAGCTTTGCACCCTCACACAGATTACCTACCTATTTTTTATTTTATATTTATCTTAAAAATCGTTTAGATATGATCAAATTTCACCAAATGCTTACGTATATAGCATATATTGTTGTCTGAAAAAATCATAGAGATCGGTGGTATATATAGTATATATCTAATACAACCGATTGTTCAGATAAGAAACTTTGCGCAATTTCTGCCCCTTTTTAACAGCTAGACGCTTCAAATTTCACCATATGCTTACGTATATAGCATATATTGTTGTCTGAAAAAATCATAGATACCGGTGGTATATATAGTATATATCTCATACAACCGATTGTTCAGATAAGAAACTTTGCGCAATTTCTTCCCCAATTTAACAGCTAGAAGCTTCAAATTTCACCAAATGCTTACGTGTATAGCATATATTGTTGTCTGAAAAAATCATTGAGATCGGTGGTATATATAGTATATATCTCATACAACCGATTGATCAGATAAGAAACTTTGCGCAATTTCTGCCCCTTTTTAACAGCTAGACGCTTCAAATTTCACCATATGCTTACGTATATAGCATATATTGTTGTCTGAAAAAATCATAGAGATCGGTGGTATATATAGTATATATCTAATACAACCGATTGTTCAGATAAGAAACTTTGCGCAATTTCTGCCCCTTTTTAACAGCTAGACGCTTCAAATTTCACCGATTGCTTACGTATATAGCATATATTGTTGTCTGAAAAAATCATAGATACCGGTGGTATATATAGTATATATCTCATACAACCGATTGTTCAGATAAGAAACTTTGCGCAATTTCTGCCCCTTTTTAACAGCTAGAAGCTTCAAATTTCACCGATTGCTTACGTATATAGCATATATTGTTGTCTGAAAAAATCATAGATACCGGTGGTATATATAGTATATATCTCATACAACCGATTGTTCAGATAAGAAACTTTGCGCAATTTCTTCCCCAATTTAACAGCTAGAAGCTTCAAATTTCACCAAATGCTTACGTGTATAGCATATATTGTTGTCTGAAAAAATCATTGAGATCGGTGGTATATATAGTATATATCTCATACAACCGATTGATCAGATAAGAAACTTTGCGCAATTTCTGCCCCTTTTTAACAGCTAGACGCTTCAAATTTCACCATATGCTTACGTATATAGCATATATTGTTGTCTGAAAAAATCATAGAGATCGGTGGTATATATAGTATATATCTAATACAACCGATTGTTCAGATAAGAAACTTTGCGCAATTTCTGCCCCTTTTTAACAGCTAGACGCTTCAAATTTCACCATATGCTTACGTATATAGCATATATTGTTGTCTGAAAAAATCATAGAGATCGGTGGTATATATATTATATACCCCATATAAACTCTAATTTTTGCCCCCTTTTTACGGCTAGAAGCTTCAAAATTCATCAAATTTCATCAAATAGTTACGTTTACGTCATATATTGTTGAAATACGTGATTCGTAGTCATAGTTTTTACACGCAGACCACAAAAAACTTGAAACTTTGCATCTTCACACAAAGTACCTACCTGTTTTTTATTTTATATTTATCTTAAAAATCGTTAAGGTATGTAGATCTGTTCACTATATATTTCTTATCTTATACATCCGATTATTCGGAGATTACGAACGGGATAAGATTATTGGTCAGCCCCATTCATGAAAGGTATGAAGTCCCGTTCTTACTTGTTTTATACTGTGACGAATATGAGTGACACTAAGTGATACTCACATCCCTAGTCTGATGCTAAGTAAATGAAGTCACAACAACAATAAAGCAGACAGTCACTTGTGTCTACATAAACGAATAAGTCATTATGTCTACACATATGTACGTACGCGCAGCAGAGAAGAGATGCGCAAACACATGCAGATATCTGAGATGCTTTAAAAGTATGCAATCGTAATTGTGGAAGTGTCGCTCACAAATACAAGCATATGAGAAGCTATATACGTGCATTTGTAGTTATAATTATATGGCGGTGACTAAGTAAATTCTGGAAGCGCCTAGAAGATGCCACGAGGAAATCACAGAGTAAAAAAGCACCAGCGGTAGAGGCGCTACAGGCAGTTTCAGTTAAGTACGCTATCTGTCGGGCAATAGATCAGTTTCATTTAAGCTATCAGTCAGTTTGGTTATTAAGCAAGCTAGTATAAGTGTTATTGTGAAGTACTTTAATAAAGGCCATTTTTCCATTATTCAATATTGGATTTATTTATTCAACAGTTTAGTGATTCGAACTTAGCAGAAGATTGCAAATAAGAGGATTTACAGTAAATTCGTTACAATACAATCCATAGCTTTCACAGTGACTTCTCTCAATCCGAGGCCTTTAGATTACATATGCAGGTTAATAGTTTCTTATCTCGTTAATTTAAAAAAGGTTCACTTTCCGCGCCCGAGTTTTCAAATTGAATTGCTAGGACATCAACATAATTATTCCAACAATTTATTTTGTAATATAAGCTTGAAAGTTTTTGCTACCTAGCAAACTGGTCAAAGTAGATTTTGGTATGCTAAAAAATGAAATCAGAAAGCGACTATCATCAGGTAAAGCTAAGATAATGTAATTGAATAGGGATTATTTGTCAAGTGAATTATGTACCCACTTCTGGTCTCGGCTATGAATAATCAAATCACCGGAAAAGGTGTGGATAATTTAATGTCAACTAAATCATTTTTAAAGAGACCTTCATAATAAATCATGTTACCTTTTGTAGTATAACGACGGGGGTTGAAGGTGATATGAATTCATAGCTCACTGTGATGCATTATCATAAATATCGCCACGCTATAGAGACATGGAACAATGTAAGTACAAATGTATTTGTCCTTAGAAAACGTTCAAGCAACTTTTTAAAAGCTTTCACCACTTTTCAAGTTTTAGTATTTACTTAAAGAAGAATATGTTATAGAAATTTGTATTTATTTTTATTATTCCCATGAAAAGTCTTCACATTTTTATTGTGTGCGAGATTAGGGTGGAACTTAATAAAAATACTTCGTTATTAATTAAAATTTTTAGAGAAGTACTTTCTGTTTGTTTCAAAGGGAACAGTTTATAATTCAATCTGAACATCTATGCCCTAAACTGTACAAACATTCGCATTAACTAATTTAAAAGATTCATGCTCATGCTAATTCTAGGAGCACCAAGGGAGATTACGCTTCTTCCACGTTTATCCCCCAACACAATGCAAGCCTTCTAATTCCTTTGCTTAAAAACTCGGATGCCTAAAGGAATATTGTTAAGGTCAAAGATTTTGAACTTGGTGTTACCAGTTGGCGTCATGTAGCACAGCGAAGAAGCGACCAGCGCGTCTTGTTGGGCGGTCATAAACGTTTAAATGGTTAAAGGGCTAAATGGCATATCCACCGAATCTGTTTGACCTTTATTCGTTGCTTTATCTATATATCGGAGAACGGCTCGTACAGTATATTACCACACCTCATAATATGCGCACACTAAAGGAAATGACGCTAGTAAAAGAAATCAATCAGAAAGTGGTCAAATTTATCGGATTCTGGTTAATTCAACTAAATTTTTTGTCCAGAAAACAAATTTAACCAATAATTTTAACAGAAGAGAAACAGTTGGGATAAAGCAAACAATTAAGAAAAAATTTATCATAACAATAATAATGATACAAAATTATTGTTAGGCCTTGAGCTCGATTCGAACCCGCGATCTTAAAGCAAACAATATTATGTAAAAATTACGGATTCTCAATCAGTCTAACTGATTTTTCTGTTAAAAGGACTGATTGCATTGGTAATCTCTACAGCGAGCAACTTTCAATATACATCAGGAAACTTTAAAAAGAAACTGAAGCTCATGGCGTTCACAAATTTATTATATGACCATTGGGTTACAGAAATATGTGCCATATCAACATGCTTCACTGTAATTGTTATTTCTGTAGTTTTAACAGTTTTTATTGATTTTTTTTTAGGGTGACAGTAATTTTTGTTAAGCAAAGTTTTCGGGAATTGCTTCTATCAGCTTAGTCTGCATGTGATACATCTGCCAATCACAACTTTTGTTTCGCTTCTTGACCCTGCAGACAGCATTATTTTGTTTCAAACGGTGCGAAATTCTTCATAGTTCAAGTTGTTTTTCATCGCCTGCTCGAATTTTGTATAATACTTATTGCATGAGAAATGTGTTTCACCCGCTCATTACATTGTTAAGTGGAAGGGAAGATGGAAGGTTATTGGCCATTGGTGGTGTTTGCTGAGGTAAAGCCACTCGTTAAGTTTGCAACTTTTTCCCTTAGAGCTTAACTGTTATTTCTCATTCGTGGGTACCGATGGCTTTGATCCACGTCCTTTTTTGTTTGCGTGTCCTTTCTGCAGGAAACGTCCTTGTAGCTTTGTGTATATAACTATGCTAGTCGCTAAACATGATGGTTATCATAGAGGAAACAGCGATCATATGTCTTGTTTATCACCATCATATGCTAGCACGTACTAGGAGCACAGAAGTAGTATATGAAAGAACCCCCACTTCATGCTGAACGACAATAATGGTAGAGAATTTTCTTCCAAAGCTGAAATCACTATGTTATCTAAAAGTAATTGATTTGTTGTCGAAAAGGTTTCGACTTGTTATCAGAGTGTTGTTGATTTCTTATCGAAAAGCTATCAATTACTAATCGATGAATTATCGAAATGTTTTTAAAAATGTATTGATTTGTTTTAAATAAGTTATCGATTTACTATCGAAAAGGTATCAATTACCTCCCGGAATGTTACCAATTTGTTTTTGGCAAGTCATGGACTTGCTTCCGACGGCTCATAGGTTTGCTATGATGCATATAGTGATAAAACTTCAAAAACGAATCAATGACACTACTGAAATAAGCCCATATGAAAGCAATCAGAAGCTGATGACTCAAAGATAAAAAACTGGTAATAACCGATAATTCGATGACAATATAACAATAACTTGTTGCTACTGACAAAAATCAGAAGCAGCTCTTCTCAAAAACTTCTCAATGATTTGTTTTGGTTAGATACTAAAATCGGATCAATAGTCTGAAATCGAAAATATCGAGTTCATGCATATAGAATGAATCAATACAAAATCAATTTTTTCTTTACTCTTTAAGGAATTTTCAGTGGGACTCTGCGTATAATCTTCCCCCTTATACTAGTCCCTTGAAGCTTATCAATATTCCAATTCTTGCAAGTCGTAGAGAAATGCTAGGCGTAATATTTATGGCTAAACTTCAGAATGGATTGATTTCTAGCACAATTCTTTTGAGCGAAGTAAACTTTGACGTCCAATCACGAATGGCAAGACATTACAAACCTCTTCTTTTGAATGAACCTTTTCGGTGTTTGTGTCATGAATTTAACACTCATTCTAATTCATTTGATATAACGGATTCACTTTTTACCATAAAGAAAACTGTACTATCCTATTTTAACTCGTAATAAAATAAAATGTTCACTTATTTAACAATGCAGTATATCTATAATTTCTAACTGTTATGTATAATACTCAGCAGATGATTTTTATACTGCAGCTGAGCAGTTTTAGATCTCGACGCTTAACAAACCTCCGTCGTGCGTCATGCGCCCCTCGCGTCGGTTGGGCGGGCTTTGGAGGGTATTAATCCGTTGGGTTTTTTTATACTCAGTTGAGCAGAGCTCACAGAGTATATTAAGTTTGATTGGATAACGGTTGGTTGTACATATATAAAGGAATCGAGATAGATATAGACTTCCATATATCAAAATAATCAGGATCGAAAAAAAATTTGATTGAGCCATGTCCGTCCGTCCGTCCGTTAACACGATAACTTGAGTAAATTTTGAGGTATCTTGATGAAATGTGGTATGTAGGTTCCTGAGCACTCATCTCAGATCGCTATTTAAAATGAACGATATCGGACTATAACCACGCCCACTTTTTCGATATCGAAAATTTCGAAAAACCGAAAAAGTGCGATAATTCATTACAAAAGACCGATAAAGCGACGAAACTTGGTAGATGAGTTGAACTTATGACGCAAAATAGAAAATTAGTAAAATTTTGGACAATGGGCGTGGCACCGCCCACTTTTAAAAGAAGGTAATTTAAAACTTTTGCAAGCTGTAATTTGGCAGTCGTTGAAGATATCATGATGAAATTTGGCAGGAACGTTACTCTTATTACTATATGTACGCTTAATAAAAATTAGCAAAATCGGAGAAGGACCACGCCCACTTTTAAAAAAAATTTTTTTTTAAAAGTAAAATTTTAACAAAAAATTTAATATCTTTACAGTATATAAGTAAATTATGTCAAGATTCAACTCCAGTAATGATATGGTGCAACAAAGTACAAAAATAAAATAAAATTTAAAAATGGGCGTGGCTCCGCCCTTTTTCATTTAATTTGTCTAGGATACTTTTAATGCCATAAGTCGAACAAAAATTTACCAATCCTTTTGAAATTTGGTAGGGGCATAGATTTTATGGTGTTAACTGTTTTCTGTGAAAATGTGCGAAATCGGTTGATGCCACGCCCAGTTTTTATACACAGTCGTCCGTCTGTCCTTCCGAATGGCCGTTAACACGATAACTTGAGCAAAAATCGATATATCTTTACTAAACTCAGTTCACGTACTTATCTGAACTCACTTTATCTTGGTATGAAAAATGAACGAAATCCGACTATGACCACGCCCACTTTTTCCATATCGAAAATTACGAAAAATGAAAAAAATGCCATAATTCTATACCAAATACGAAAAAAGGGATGAAATATGGTAAGGTAATTGGATTGTTTTATTGACGCGAAATATAACTTTAGAAAAAACTTTATAAAATAGTTGTGACACCTACAATATTAAGTAAAAGAAAATGAAAAAGTTCTGCAGGGCGAAATAAAAAACCCTTAAAATCTTGGCAGGTATTACATATATAAATAAATTAGCGGTGTCCACCCTGGTGGGTCACCCTGGTCCACATTTTGGTCGATATCTGGAAAACGCCTTCACATATACAACTACCACCACTCCCTTTTAAAACTCTCATTAATACCTTTAATTTGATACCCATATCGTACAAACTCATTCTAGAGTCACCCCTGGTCCACCTTTATGGCGATATTTCGAAAAGGCGAACACCTATAGAACGAAGGCCCACTCCCTTTTAAAAATACTCATTAATACATTTCATTTGATACCCATATCGTACAAACAAAGTCTAGAGTCCCCCCTGGTCCAGAAAGGCCCACTCCCTCTTAAAATACTCATTAACTCCTTTCGTTTGATACCCATATTGCACAAACGCATTCTAGAGTCACCCCTGGTCCACCTTTATGGCGATATCTCGAAACGGCGTCCACCTATGGAACTAAGGATTACTCCCTTTTAAAATACTCATTAACACCTTTCATTTGATACCCATATCGTACAAACGCATTCTAGAGTCACCCCTGGTCCACCTTTATGGCGATATTTCGAAAAGGCGAACACCTATAGAACGAAGGCCCACTCCCTTTTAAAAATACTCATCAACACATTTCATTTGATACCCATATCGTACAAACAAAGTCTAGAGTCCCCCCTGGTCCAGAAAGGCCCACTTCCTCTTATAATACTCATTAACTCCTTTCGTTTGATACCCATATTGCACAAACGCATTCTAGAGTCACACCTGGTCCATCTTTATGGCAATATCTCGAAAAGGCGTCCACCTACAGAACTAAGGCCCACTCCCTCTTAAAATACTCATTAACTCCTTTCGTTTGATACCCATATTGCATAAACGAATTCTAGAGTCACCCCTGGTACACCTTTATGGCGATATCTCGAAAAGGGGTCCACCTATAGAACTAAGCCCCACGCCCTTTTAAAATAATCATTAACACCTTTCATTTGATACCCATATCATACAAACAAATTCTAAAGTCACCCCTGGTCCAACTTTATGGCGATATCTCGAAAAGGCGAACAAATATAAAACGAAGGCCCACTCCCTTTTAAAAATACTCATTAACACCTTTCATTTGATACCCATATAGTACAAACAAAGTCTAGAGTCACCCCTGGTCCACCTTTATTGCGATACCTCGAAAATGCGTCCACCTATAGAACTAAGGCCCACTCCTTCTTAAAATACTCATTAACTCCTTTCGTTTGATACCCATATTGCACAAACGAATTTTAGAGTCACCCTGGCCCACCTTTATGGCGATATCTCGAAACGGCGTCCACCTATAGATCTAAGGCCCACTCCCTTTTAAAATACTCATAAACACCTTTCGTTTGATGCCCATATTGTGCAAACAAATTCTAGGGTCACCCCTGGTCCACCTTTATGGCGATATCTCGAAACGGCGTCCACCTATGGAACTAAGGATTACTCCCTTTTAAAATGCTCATTAACACCTTTCATTTGATACCCATATCGTACAAACGCATTCTAGAGTCACCCCTGGTCCATCTTTACGGCGATATCTCGAAAAGGCGTCCATCTATAGAACTTAGGTCCACGTCCTTTTAAAATACTCTTTAATGCCTTTCATTTGATACACATGTCATACAAACACATTCCAGGGTTTCCCTCGGTTCATTTTCCTACATGGTTATTTTCCCTTATGTTGTCACCATAGCTCTCAACTGAGTATGTAATGTTCGGTTACACCCGAACTTAACCTTCCTTACTTGTTTTTTATTAAAGTTACATCTGTTGTGGTCTCACTCCAGCCCCTTAGCGAACTAGAGCTCGCTTCAGAATATTACGAGTACATCTTGGTCAAGCCTTTTTTTTATTGTATAAAGACTGACCCCATCTAGTGTAAATGCAAAAGTGTAAACCTATTCAAAGAGCATTAAAGGATACCATATATATGTGCCCAACAATCATAAGGCGCACTTCCAATTTAATGTATGATTAATTCTTTCACCGTTAACATACATATATAAATTTATGTCAAAATCCCTTGACTAACCTAGCAATCGCATATGCTTGCCATCACTAAAAGCCTCAAGTCGCCTGCTGTTTGACTGGTATTTCCTTGTCCACCCAGCTGAATACGTTTAGCTTATTAGCAAACGCTAGACTGGACACACACAGCAAGTACTAAAATGGCATTAAAGCACATGAAGCCTGCAGCTTTTGACTTTAGAGTGAGCCTGGTGTGTGTGTCGGTCGTAGTCACGCCTTTGCCTAAATATATTTATCACTTTCACAACATATGTAGTATATCACATATTTTTAATGTATGAACACGCCTAGGTATACATTTAGCAGAATAAAATGTCAATATAACTTAGCAGTCGTGCATATAAGAGGAAATGTCAGCCTTTTGATTGATTAACCTTTTCATAAAATTGGAATAGCAAATATGCAAAAAGCGGAAACAAGAAAAATGGCGATAATTGTACGTAAGTTTGGGAAAAATTGCTGTAAAATTCACAGGAGCACGAAATGAGCAAATATCCTTTGGATATATTTGGCACTAACCATACCAACAAAACATATATATTTACCTTCGTAAATGCAAGCAAGCTTGGCTTTGATTGCGCATAATTTCATATTTATTTTGACTGCTATTTAATTTAGAAGCAGTCTTTTTTGAAGTTTAGCTCGTAAGCGTATGTAGGCACTTACACATTTGTGCTCATACGAGTATGTTTATCAGTATGTTAGTTTGGGATGTGACTAAAATACTAAGAATTTACTGAGACATTTTATAAAATTGCAGTGCCAAGTGTTCGTAAAGATCGCAAATTACGGGTGCCGGAAAAAAGGCGGAAAATATTTATGTATGATTTAATGGCAACTTTGTTTGTGCTTGGCGTTATTCACCTTTATTCATTTTATTTAGTGACTTTGTATACATACAAGCACTTCCGCCATGGGCATTTTTATACCCAGCTGTGCTTGTTCACAGGGCACTATAACGTTGATTGGGTAACGGTTGGTTGTACAGGTATAAAGGAATCGAGATAGATATAGACTTCCATACATCAAAATCATCAATGTCGTCCGTCTGCCCCTCTGCCCGTTAACACGATAACGAGTAAATATTGAGATATCTTCACCAAATTTGGTACACGAGCTTATCTGGACCCAGAATAGATTGGTATTGAAAGTGAGAGAAATCGTATGATAACCACGCCCACTTTTTATATATAACAGTTTGGAAAACACAAAAAACCTGATAATTTATTAAATAATACACCTAAAATGTTGAAATTTGACGTGTGGACTGATATTGAGACTCTTGATAAAAATTTGAAAAAAATTTGTAAAACGGGCGTGACACCGCGCACTTTTGATAAAATCAATTTTACAAATATTATTAATCATAAATCAAAAATCGTTAAACTTATCGTAACAAAATTCGGCAGAGAGGTTGCCTTTACTATACGGAATGCCTTGAAGAAAACTTAACGAAATCGGTTAAGGACTACGCCCACTTTTATACAAGATTTTTAAAAGGGCCATGAACGAACAAAATAAGCTATATCTTTGCAAAAAAGAGTTTTATATCCGTGGTGTTTCAAGTCCCAATTGGATTTGCAACAATAAATAGGAAATACTTCAAATTTCAACAAGTAAGGACGGACTGTCTTCGGCTGTGCCGAAGACTTCAAACCTTTCATGAATGGGGCTGAACAATAATATTATCCCGTTCGTAATCTCCAAATAATCGGATCTATAAGATAAGAAATACATAGTGAACAGATGTACATACCTAAACGATTTTTAAGATAAATACAAAATAAAAAATGTCAAAAAACCCCCTTATCTCAACGATCGCTTGTATGGGATATATATAACATATAGCTCCGATGGAAATGATTGTTTCATGAAATCTTCTATGATATATTAGAATAAATATCACCAAGTTTAACGTTTTTATATTGGAAACTAAGGGAGAAATGGCCAAAAATCTTTCTATCTGAACGATCGGTTGTATGGGATAGGTATATACAATATACATAATGTAAAAAATAAAGGGAAAGTATAGTTTTGTGATTTACTAATCACTATTAATATAATTTAATGTAATTAAATTGTTCAGTTCACAATAAAATGGTTTAGTTATAATATTGATTTAATTTTAACACATTAATTTAGCATATTAATTGAAATAGATATTTGATTCAGCTTTGTTTCACACGGCTTGACTGATGTTAACAACGGATTTCTTGACAACCGACGGCGCGCAACTTGACTTCAAGACTGCTTTGTTAGGCCCACTGCTACTTGAAAAAAACGACTGTATCAACTGCTTGTAGGTACAACGGATCAACTGAGAGAGTAAAGGCGACTGGAAGTCATATGTACTACTTATTGTTGTAAACTAAACGGAGCAGCATTGAGTGGTTGTTGTTGGCTACTGTGGTTGGCGACTGTTGTTAGCTAGTGACCACTGTTTACATTCGGCCATTCTGATCTTCGTCATCTGACCCAGATGACATCAATTCTTCCGAGTTACAAACATAGCGCCACAATTTCATATTGTCAACGGATGTTGATGTCTCAAATGGACCTTCGCAATTTTCAGCTTTTTTCACATCATACCGGTCGTTACGTTTGTTTCGCAGGCTCGTCAGTTGATAGTTTTGACAACACCTGCAGAACGGATCGGTTGACGCGCTCAACCTGGCCATTGCCACGAGCGACACCTGTAGTGATAGTAACATGAGTGATTCCATTTTTCTTACAGAAATCGTTGAAGTTATTGGAGGTAAAACCCGAACCCTTATCGCTGATTATTCGTGCTGAATTGCCAAATACGGTTGTCCATTCATTCATCCTACGTATTACCTCTTCAGCATTCGTCGTCTTGCGTGCAGCGTTTTGAGCGGTTGATCTCCCTTTTCAATGCAGTTCAATAAGCATTCTTTTTTACCCAACTTTTTATTGTGTACTATGCACTTTACACAATTGTCTATGCAACGTCTTACTTTATTTTGCAAATGTGGTATAAAATAGTTTTGCTGTATAGCGTGTACTGTTTTTAGTTCGGCGAAATGACCAACGTTATGTGCATCACGAATTATGTCAGCTTCTAACGATCTGGGCACCACTAATAATTCGTGTCCATCTACTGATTTGAATAATAAATCGCCTTTTACTATCTAATTTTGGTATTGCTTAGTTTTGAGTATTTCGCGCACTGCTATCAAGTGCTCATCTTCTTTTTGGGCTTTTCATATACGTGTGGTAACATCTGACGTAACAACAAGTATATCTACAACTGGGTTACGACTAAGGCTGTCGACATGCCTCATTCTTGGCGCTATACGGTGTTCAACTTTAAATCTGAAGTCTTGGAAATTCATAATCCATTGCGCAACTTCTCTCGGAATATTTTTTTTCGACGTGGTGCTTTTAAAAGCGGAGCAATCTGTGATTAGTGTGAAGTCTATTCCAAGTAAGTAGTGCCGAAACTTTTGCATTGCGAGATGAGCTGCTTTTACTTCTAACACATAGCTGTGTAGCCTAGACTCTTGCGGTGTTGTTTTTTTGCTCCAGAAGTATACGGGATGCAGTTCACCCTCGAAAACTTGCATCAAGGCTGCACCAAAACCCTCTTTGGAAGCATCAGTATGTAACTCTGTTCTCGCGTTTCTATCGTACAACTTGAGCACTGGTTCTTCTGCTAGCTTCTTTTTGAGTTCATTAATCGCCGCAAGCTCGACTTGGCCTAATTTGAAAGTACTGTCTTTTTTCAGCAAATCGGTAAGTGGACGTGCTATTATGGAATAATCTTCCACAAACTTTCTAAAAAAGCCGGTCAAGCCCAGAAATGATTGTATGTCTTTGACGTTCTTGGGCGTTGGAAACTGCTGTACCGCCCTCGTTTTCTCACTGCCAGGTCGCACTGTCCCACTTTCGATTACGTGGCCCAGAAAATTAATTTTTGTTTGCATAAACGCACATTTTTGCCACTTTATTTTAAGGCCGTATTCAGAAGCTTTAATTATCACTTTTTGCAGCTTTTTCGTACATTCGTCTGCCGTAACACCGAAGATAATTATATCGTCCATATATAGCTGCATAACACCTTCATTCAACATATCTTGAAAAATGTAATTTATGTACCGTATAAAAACGGCTGGCGAATTACAAAAACCAAAGGTGCATAATTAAATTCAAATACGCCTTCTTTAGTAACAAACCCGGTATATTTTTTGGCAGATTCTTTAATTGAGACATGGAAAAACCCATTTTCCAGGTCCATTACACAAAAATATTTAGCTTTTTGTAATTTCTCTAAAACATCGTCTATTATTGGTAGTGGAAAAGAGTCTTTAAGCACCATCGAGTTTAGTTTTCTAAAATCGATACAAACACGATACGAACCATCCTTTTTTTTCACAACTACCACTCTACTTGCAAATTCAGAGGTAGAGTGCCTAACAATACCTTGTTCTAGCCACTGATCAACTTGTTTCCTCACCGCCTCTTGCTCCTCAAATGGAAGCTTGGCGATTGGCGAAAGGGTCTAATATTATCACCAATAATGTCCATCGCAATAGGGCATTCGCGATCACCTTTTATTGGTTTATAAAGTTTAATAATTTCCACGATTGCGTCTTTAAAACAAACTGGTACTACGAGATCGTCGTGATATTCACCTATATTATACACTTTCAATTCGTTTTCAAAGGTTTCATCAGTAAGCTTACTGAAATTATAACCACTTTTATCAAAGACAACCTTGAATCTGTTTAGGAAGTCAAAACCAAGTAAAATGTCAAATTTTATATTCCTGTCACACACTACCAAAAAGGTTTGCTCACAGCTCAAATTATCAACAACAACATTACAGCAGCAACTGCCTTCAACTTTGTTTGATACATTACCAAGTCCATAAAGTAATTTGTCGGATTCTTTTAACAAAATATTTGACAAGAATTTTTCATAAAAACTTTTTCTTATAATTGATACGTCGGACCCCGTGTCGACTAAGGACTTCGCCTCGGTACCGTTTATGGTAATAGATTTAAAACGGTTACAAACAGATATAACATTAACATCTTTATTTTGATTTTTAGCAGGGCAAACTTTCGCGTGGTGGCCACTTTTGTTACAATTAAAACACTTCATAGGCTCCTTACACGCTGGCCTTTTGTGCTCTGTAGAGCCACAGTTGAAGCAATGTTCTTTTTTCGACGTATTATTATTATTTTTATTATTTCTCACAACCGGCTGATCACTTTTAAATGCATAGTCAAATGTTTCATGACGTTCAATTAATTCTTTCACAGTTTTGCAATTATATAATACAAATTTTATTTCGGGTTTAACGCGTAACCCATCAACAGCATAGCGGATTACCGATGCATCATCAACTGACCCAAGTGATGCCAACTTTTTAACACGCAGAACATACTCATGGAAATTTTCATCACTATGTTTTTTCATTTCTCTTAGTTCTTTAGGCAATTCCGCACTTGTATAGTCTTTATGAAATTCGTCAATTAATTTTTCACGTAAGCTAACGTAGTTATTGACGCAAACCGACTCTAAAAATAATTGAGCCGTTTTTATCATTTTTCCGCGCGCTTGAACATATTTTTGCTTCTCATCTAACCCATAAGCCTCTGCGTTACTCTCGAAGTTTTGGAGCCACTGTAACACTGGAATACTTCTGCCGTCGTACGCTGGCACTATTTAGCCAAGCTGTCTGCTGAGATTTTAACCTTTTTGTTGTTATCGTCTTCTCGTAGCATCTTTAATGTGAGCAACTTTACCAAATCTTTTATGCTTTCGTCTTTCTCATCTAGACCGTTGGAAATATCCAATGCTCCAGCGTCTTCGCTCAGACATGCTGCTTGGCCGCCAATTTCTTCATTATTGTTCTCAACCATTTCCCCCCTTTCATTTTCTCTGCTACTATTTTGCTGTGTCGTTTTGTTAGCACTCTCTAGTACATTTATTGTTAGTGGCTGCAGCTCTGCTGCCCATGCCCTTGCACCTTGAGACTCTTGGAGACGTGTAAAGTAAGGGTGTATATTTCTATGCATTTTGGCTTCGTATTATTGGCAAATACTTTGATAAAGACAACGCGACAACTAACGGATTTTTTTCTATGCCGGCTGCAATGACAGTCACCTTTTCTTAACCTTCACGAATTTTATGCAATTACTACTTTTTTTTCGTATACTGTGGTACAGTTTATATTTGGTAAAATTTGTTGACGACTGATATATGTAACTGATATATCAATTAAAACAACTTATGCGCTTTATCGGAATTTTACAATTTGATTTTTAATAGCTTTTGGCTTCGGTTGAGCCCCCAAATGTAAAAAATAAAGGGAAAGTATAGTTTTGTGATTTACGAATCACTATTAATATAATTTAATGTAATTAAATTGTTCAGTTCACAATAAAATGGTTTAGTTATAATATTGATTTAATTTTAACACATTAATTTAGCATATTAATTGAAATAGATATTTGATTCAGCTTTGTTTCACACGGCTTGACTGATGTTAACAACGGATTTCTTGACAACCGACGGCGCGCAACTTGACTTTAAGACTGCTTTGTTAGGCCCACTGCTACTTGAAAAAACGACTGTATCAACTGCTTGTAGGTACAACGGATCAACTGAGAGAGTAAAGGCGACTGGAAGTCATATGTACTACTTATTGTTGTAAACGAACGGAGCAGCATTGAGTGGTTGTTGTTGGCTACTGTGGTTGGCGACTGTTGTTAGCTAGTGACCACTGTTTACATACATATAGCTCCGATCAAAGTGATTTTTTCAGGAAATCTTCTATGATTTATTAGAATAAATATCACCAAATTTAACGTTTTTATATTGGAAATTAAGGGAGAAATTGTTAAAAATCATTCTATCTGAACGATCGGTTGTATGGGATATATACTATATATAGCTCCGATCGAAGTGATTTTTTCAGGATATCTTCTATGATATATTAGAATATATATCACCAAGTTTCACGTTTACACTTTCTAAATTGCGGCAGGAATGGCCAAAATCATCTTATCTGAACGATCGGTTGTATGGGAGATATATGTTATAGTGGGCCGATCCTACCGGATCCGACAAATGTATAATATAATACAAAAATACTTCCTTGTGCCAAATTTCATTGAGATATCTCAAAATTTGAGGGACTAGTTTTCGTTCAAACAGACAGACGGACGGACAGATGGACGGACAGACGGACATGGCTATATCACCTCAGTTCGTCGCGCTGATCAATTCTGTATATTTAATGGTGAGTCTATCTTCTATATTTCTCAACGTTACAAACATCGGACCAAAGTTAATATACCATTTCATGTTCATGAAAAATGGGCGTGGCACCGCCTCTTTTATGACTAAGCAATTTTCCATGTTTCGGGAGCCATAACTTGAAGAAAAATTTACATATCGTAACAAAATTGGGTACATATATTTTCCTTATAGCAGGAGAAATTTCCAGTAAAAATTGATAAAATTGGTTAAGGACCACGCCCACTTTTATATAAATGACTTTAAAAAGGGTCGTAGGCAAAAATAATAATTTAAATCTTAGCGAAAAATAGTTTTGTACCAATTTCTGCCATTATAACAAGAAATGGGAAAAAATGCAAATCTTGAAAAATGGGCGTGGCACTGCCCCCTTTCTTACAATACATTTCCCAACGTTTCTGGAGCCATAACTCGACGAAAAATTTGGTGTTTAACAGGAAATATTTTCAGTAAAAATGGACTAAATCGGTTAAATGACCTTCTTTTATATACAAGATTTTGTAAAAGTGCGTAGATGCAGGTAATAAGCTATTTCTAGTAAAAGTTGGAAAATTTCGTTAACAACCCTGCCCTTTTTTAGTAATAACGCTTTTTAGTACAATGGCACTTGTTCTGTTATATCTTTATTTTAAAATAAACAGTAGGGAAATCGCCATATCCGAAGGAAAACTGCATTATTTCCCCGCTCGAAGTCATTGGTGTTAGCCTCTGTATCCTTTTAGAGGTCCGTAAATCTTTCGAAGAAGTTTTCGCTAGAACACTCCTAGCGTCGCTTCATCTGATGTTGTCATAGTCCATGTTTCTGCACCATATAGCAGGACGGGTAGAATTTGTTGGCAAGCGTGATTCTTCGCTGTATTTCAAAACTTGTTACAAAAAATCAATTAAATTTTCGATAACAAATCGATAACTTTTTTATCAAAGTAAAAACATTTTTTTAAATGATCCATAACTTTTTTGAATCGAAATTAAAAAAAAACGAGAGTTTGTTGTGGAAAATAAATCGGAAAACTTCCTATAACGAATTGATAATATGCTGACAACGTTAGAAATACAAACTGATACTTTTTGACAACATATTGAGAATTTTTCAATAAAAATCCTATCACCTTTCAATAACAAATATATAATTTTTCGATTACAAACACATCAATAACGAATCGATTACCCGTCTATCCCTTCTTCCGTCTCTCTCCATTATTTTCGTTTTCTTTACTTTCTCTTCCCTTTCTGTTCCTATAATTCCCCGTTTTTCTTTTTCTTTGCCTCACTTTACTTTATTTACCTTCTCTTGCCTTGATTTTCTGTCTGATTTCGCTCATTTCAACTCTACCACATGCATTGTGCCCACATTATGCTACAGTGTAGCGACTAGAATTACGCTTACAGTGTATGTTCTCCCATATAGAATATTACTTCCAAACACTACGGTTATGCTTACACAAAGCTTATGCTTATATCTGGGTTTTGCATACCGTAAGCAAAGATCTTTATACATATAAGGTAGTTCCCGTAGTATTCGAGATATTATCAGTTGCTAGTATCTTAGCTTTGGGGGAGTTTTGCGGTATCAACAACATCAGCATATGTGACCTGGAATCATGAAACGGCCCTATTGTGCGAAAACGAGTTTTCGAGAAAAACGCGTTTAAAGTTTTTGTTTAGCTTGACTCTGTGTAGCGGCTGGCCGTTGTGAACGAATTTTGTAATTAAAATTTAATTAACTACGCGATAAGCTACAAGCTTGGAAGTTGGAATATAGTTCAGAACCGGATGACAATGTAATAACAAGAAAAAACTCCGATATGATGTGGCGCATGGATCGAAATATTTCAAAAAATTTTATTTGTGGTCCGATTTGGCTTTAAACGCATTTTGTGAAAAAACTAAGTAAGATGGTTTGTCCCATTGGAAAGAGCGTTAAATTTCCTATAGGAATCACTCGAAAGGTGAATAACGGTATTTTCGCACAATAGGGTCGTTTCCAGATTCCAGGTCACATATGATAAAATCATGTAATTATGGCTAACAAAACTGCAGCAGTGTATCAGAAAAACTCAAAAGTATTTCAGAAAACCCCAAATGAAATTCAGAAAAAAAAATTTCATTCATCAGATGAAAATACATAAAATAAAATGAGCTGAATTTGTCCCATAGTTGAGTGGACATATTTAACAGGGCAAGCAGATCGCGTACATAGATGAGATACTGCCGCCATCAGAAGACCGAATTTTCACCAATTGAAGTATACAAACACGGCGCGAATCATTTATAAAAGGGAATGCAGCTGAGCTGGTCCGAAAATGTTTGTATGGATGGCACGCCATCAGAATAAGACTGTCAGTATTAGGATTGGTTTGAAACGATAATTCCGGCAATGGTTGTGTATAGTTCCTGCCAAATTTGTAAGTGCTTTCTCTTAATGTCCACCCACCGTCTGAAATAGCACACTCTTCATTAACTGGACCGCAATTGTGTATTCATGTCCGCACTCAGCGCTTAGTTTTCAAGTATTAAGTGTTATTTTACTTTTAACATACATACTGATGTATGTACATACAACGACCAATGTTTTATTGTTTTAGCCTACATTAAGTTAATTCATTTTCCTGTCCAAGTTGCTTAACAATCTCACCACTAATGTAAGGGCTATAAAATACATAACTACTTGTAGGCAATTATTGTGAAAAAGCACATTAACAAAAAAGTTAGAAAACAAAGCTAAGCGAAAATAAAAGTTGGTATTCCTTTTAAATGATTTATACTCCAAAATCGGATTTTGTTTGGCCAAAAAAAAGTGTTTGCAATAAATTTTTTGTGTTTTTTGTACATTCACACTTGTTGGCTACCAAAAGTGGAAAACCATTGAAAGCTTTAAACGAACTGTGAATATGATAAATTTTAGTTGAGTGCAGAATTTATTAATCAACGCATTTTTGGTAACTTGCGGAGTTGGTTTTATAGAATTCAAATGCTTTTAAAAAAGTTAAGCTCAATTGCTTTCAATAGAAAATGCATAATTGCCATTATTCCATCACCATCAGCATATATTTTCGGATAACTACTTGGGCGGTCTTGGCTATGGCGGTTGTTGTTGTTGTTGTAGACATAAGGACTCCGAAGGTTTTAGGGATCGATGGGAGATCTAAAAAGTATGCGCAAGGTAAATGTAAGCGTAAGCTTAGTCTTTGGAGTTTGTAGGACATATCTGTTTACCCAACTAAGTATGATACACTTGTTTCTCCCTCTACAATATAAGCGGTAGTGTTGTCACCACGGTTGCCACACTATGTTTTCATTTGGGACCAAAATTCATCGAAAAAAGGACCAAATCTCAAAAAAGGACCAAATTTTTGTTTTATTTTATTGTGACACAATCAGTTCGGTAATTCACAAGAGTGACATATTCGTTGTAAAATATAAAATTTTAGGATGATTCCATGGTTTCCTATACAAATTTACTAAACATAGCGAGTAGGAGACTTTGCTTTAATTCAAACTGCACAAACATTATTACAACAAACAGTATTACTTTTCAAATTTCTACTATAAGTCTATGCCTTTCATCAACCAAACGTTTTGAACCTAGTTTTGCTGACAAAGCTCATAGTTCCAACGCTGTAATGTTGTTTGCAATGAAATAAAATGTATAGCGCAGTTAGATTTTAGTAAGAGACGGTTCAAAAATTTGCGTTCTGGTTTTGCCGAGTTGTGTGGCAAACTCAGTAAATCATAAATGAAAGCAAGCAATTCTTCAAAGCAATTTTGCTAATGCTTTTTTTTTTAGATGCTTACTTTTTCCCCTAAACGTTAAAATTTCATTCCAAAGTCTATATTGAAAAACTCATACTTACTGAATCTAGCCCCACGCTTTGGATTTAAAATCAAACGTCTTAAAAGTTCCAACTGTGCAATAACGGTACAGGAGTACATTTAATTAGGTACTGGAAATTAGTTAACAGTGTTGCTATTGAATAATTTTTTTGCAAACACTTCAAATCTTGTTTACATTTGCTTCAAAATCTGAATATAAAAAATCGCAATTCGTTGTACATTTATAAAGTTATCGGTTTTGCGAAGTATTTCTGCTTAGCTACTTAGTATTCAAGTATATTGCGCGCCTTAACACCACAATAATCCTGGAATTCCTTGAACTCATGAGCTACTTTGAGCTGTGTGAGAATGATTCAAATATCGACGTGCCATTTGTAAATAGAATTTTTTTGTAAAAAAATTGAAGCTGTTAGTTTTTGCTTGGCACGTTGATATAGTTATTCCTTCACAAACTCTCAATATCTCTTGGTATACTTGAATTATATGAGTGTAAAGTACACCAAATATAAGACAAATTAGTTTCATTATTTTACCTAGGGTTCAATTTATTTAACTCGACGACCATTTTAATGGCTCCATCAGTAGCAAACCCTGCCAAGTTTTCTAGCGGCACATGTGTAATTGCAAAAAAAAAATGTTTAACTGGACTAGTGAAAAAAATCTTTGAAGAAAAATGTTTGATAACCGATCGGTATAACACTAAAACAAGACTTTTTTCTGATATGTCTCTGTAATGTGTTTGCTCTAAGATCCAGCACCTTTCTTTTTAATGCCTCGACTAAATTATCTCCTGGGTGCTCTGCAGCTACTGCCTAAAAATTACCAAAATTGAAAAAAGGGACCAGCGGAACAAATGGGGTTGGATAGGACCATTTTAGCTCCAAATGGATGAGAGTGGCAAGCATGGTTGTCACTATACTGTACCATAATATGTGAGCAATATACCTGGCATATTTGATACGAACGAAATCTGAAAACAAATCAAAGTGTTAGCGGTTTGTTATCGATGAGTTAGCGATTTGTCTTCGACGGGTTATCGGCATGATATCAATTTTTCATAGACCAGTTATCGGTTTAATATACATAGGTGTGTCATCGATGAGGTTTAGACGAGTTAACGAAATGTTGTGAATTTGCTATTGATAACAAAAGTTATCAGTGAGTTAGTGATGTTTTACTGACTAGTTATAGGTTTGTTATCGGAAAGATATCAACTATCGAAAAGTTGTCGATTTTGTATCTAAAACTTATCGATAAGTTATAGAGTTTTTCTCAAAAAGTTATGGATTTTCCATCGATATTAAAAATCAAGCAACTACACGCAAACATATCCGTACCATATAAAAAGAATGATAACGGCACGTATAGGTAACGTTTTGCTAACTCTTGTGAAACTTATTTCTCAGACTTTTAAACTTTTTCAAATCTTTAGGCGCGATAACCTCCGAAGAGATCTAAGGCCGAGCTTCTCTTCCAATTTGCGTCGTGCTCCTCTTGATTTTCCCTACAAATTGGCCGGACGGGACCTACATGATTTTATGCCGACTCCGAACAGCATCTGCAAGGCAGATGAGTTTTCACTGAGAGCTTTTCATGGCAGAACTACAACCGGAGCGCTTGCCAAACACTGCCGAGGGGCGACCCCGCTTAGCAAAATTTTCTTCTAATTGAAAAACCTTATTTCTAAAATTTTTGATGTTGCTTTGCCCGGGGTTCGAACCCAGGGCATCCGGTGTGGTAGGCGGAGCACGCTACCATCACACCACGGTGGCCTGCCACGGAATTGATTTCCTTTTTTCTTTACTGTTATATTTCCTAAACAAAGTTCTCGCATTAATGTTTTGAAAGTAGCAAAACAATTACCAATACTTAAATTTAGAAAAATAAATCAGATTTGGTTATAAAATCTGCCCATCTCTAAAGCTTAATAGTTTTGCGGCTTATATATTTCCGTCTAAAAACCAAAAGGAAGTGATCTGCAAGGAATAAGCTTTATTAGTGGCATTAAATAAGTTTGAATGAATTGTTAATTGATATGATTTTGCAACTGAATTAAATCCCTTGATAGCATTCTGCACAATTGATCCGCTAAGCTTGTACTTTCATTGATTTAAGAGCTTTTAAAATACCAAAGCCCATTTAAAATTTATCAACCAATGCCAAAAATAAGTTTGACCTTTTCCATTAATATTTTGTAGTTACGCAAATAAGCTTAACACAAAATATTAATAAGAAAAAGCATAAAGCTGAGCTATCTTTAATTAGCACCGAAGGCGGAGTACTTGTTCGAATCTCACTTTCAGGATAAAATGCTCTCGCTGCATAACCAAAATAGCTGTAGAATTTTCTGCGTACTCAAGATCTTAATAAAATAAAAAATACAGTAGTATATTTATATAACCGAAATAGAGTAGGAACTAAAAGTTTTGAGCGTATGCCTTCATGTATATTGTAACGAATATTAGCAGCACTAAGGTATACTATCATCTCTAAGCCGATGCTTGGCAGTGACTTGTATGCAAATGAATAATTCAATCATTATGTCTACACATATGTACGTACAGGCAGCGGAGAAGCAACGCACAAACACATGCAGATATCTTATCTGAGATGCTCCCAAAAGTATGCCATTATAATTGTGGAAGTGTTGCTCACAAATACACACGCATATGAGAAGCTATACACGTGCATCTGTAGTTATAATTTTATAGCAGTATCTAAGTAAATTCTGGAAGCGCCTAGAAGATGCAACGAGGAAATCACAGAGTATAAAAGGCAGCAACAGTAGAGGCGCGACAATAAGTTTTATTTAAGACGCTATCTGGCGAGCAATAGTAGTGTTATTGTGAAGAACTTTAATAAACGCCATTTTGCATTATTGAATAGTGGAGTTATTAATTCAACAGTTTAGTGATTCGAACGTTAGCAGAAGATTGCAAATAAGGGGAATTGCACTAAATTCGTTACAATATATAAGTATAAGGAGGTGGCTATTAGCCCGAAAAGAAAACATTTTTATACCTTTCATGAAAATGAAATGGTATATTAACTTCGTCACGAATCTCAAATAAGTCCTTAAAGGAAAATAGATAGACAGATTGGTGTAATCACATCAGGATGAAGAGCTGAGTTGATTTAGCCATGTCCGTCTGTTGGTTTGTATGCAAACTAGTACCTCAATTTTTGAGATATCTTGATAAAATTTGGTGAGCGGGTGTATTTAGGTGTCCGATTAGACTTTTGTCGGGACCGGCCGGATCGGACCACTACAGCATATAATCCCCATACTTACAACAAATTTTTCAGAAAAGAGGATTTTTGTCATATTTTCCTCAATTTATCAGATGGATGCTTCACACTTCCCCATGTGCTTTCGTATATTGTACATATTATTGTCTGAAAAAATCATAGATATCGGTGGTATATATATTATATACCCCATATAGACTGTCATTTCTGCCCCCTTTTTAACGGCTAAAAGCTTAAAATTCAATCAAATACCGTTTACGGCATATACTGTTATGATAAGTAATTCATTGTCATATCTATTTCATGCAGACCACAAAAAACGTGAAACTTTGCATCCTCACACCAACCACCTACCTATTTTTATACTCAGCTGAGCAGAGCTCACAGAGTATATTAATTTTATTCGCACAGCGGTAACCCGTAACGGCATAAAGTAATCGAGATATATATAGGCTTCTATACATCAAAATGATCTGGGCGAAAAAAGAAATTCATTTAGCCATATCCGTCCGTCCGTCCGTAAACGTGATAACCTAAGTAAATTTTGAGGTATCCTAATGAAATTTGGTATGTAAGTTCCTGGGCACTCATCTCAGATCGCTATTTAAAATGAACGAAATCGGACTATAACCACGCCCACTTTTTCAATATCGAAAATTTCGAAAAACCGAAAAAGTCCAATAATTCATTACCAAAGACGGATAAAGCGATGAAACTTGGTAGGTGGGTTTACCTTATGACGCAGAATAGAAAATTAGTAAAATTTTGGACAATGGGCGCGGCCCCTCCCACTTTTAAAAGAAAGTATTTTAAAAGATTTGCAAGCTGTAATTTGGCAGCTGAGCATGAACTTAGCTTTCCTTACCTTTGCTGCTCCGTATAAACGCTGCTTATTTTGGTTTTGCACACACACACACCAACAAATATTTCAAAATCATACTTCTGTCTTTGTTATGATTGTGTTTTCCCATTAGTTAAGGACGAAAACTGTATAATGCGTAAAATTTGTCTCCTAACAAACGTGGAATGCTCCATTAACCTAAACAAAGTGGCATTTTCAGTTGTTAAAGCAACTTTTGTAAGCGTTAATTGGATCTTTTATATTGCGGCGAATATTGTTAGTTAGTATTGTTGTAGAAAAGGAGTGTATTGATAGAAAGACTAATTGGCATAGGGCTTCGAGAACATATTTTTTTTTTTGCATAAAAAAATTTACAAAAATATTAAATAAAACTGTTGCTACTGTTTTTAACTGATTAAAGATAAGTACAAATTTAGCTTTTTATTCTTCATACATTCATATCCTACAGAAGTGTGCGTTTAACTTAGTTAATGTGCCTTTTGCTACAGTTCTCTGTTAGAGCACACATCGCTCAGCTAAATTATTGTATTTGAGAACAAATGCTGCACTTGAAAAGGCTTGTGCTTAAGGGTATCATTAACATTAACTTAATGCTAGACATCTGTTGACGGCATTAGCCCAACTCAAGCGTTGCCATGCACAACGTAAGCACACACGTGTAGATATATATTTTCGACTTATAAATATTATATACATACATACATATGTATAAAATGAATAAATATAGGTATTTTAAATAACACTCATAAATTTTTTCTGAACCGGTTGCCAGAAATATGCTGTTACATTAGAAAAAAGAACATGAAAAAGTTTAAACTTTAATTAATTTTTTAATTGACTTTGAAGTCGTCAAAAAGTATTTAAATCATTAACCATCATTTACCATTTGCTGACCGAGTTCCAAGAAGTACATTTATAAAATACAAATAAATGTTTTTCTTAAACGCAAATATTTCTTAGTTTTAATTTTAAGGATAATACATAGTGAAAGAATAATTTGTATTCATTTAAATGCAGAAAAGCTATCGAAAATAAAAACTCTATAAGATTACATAAATATAAATTAAATAATGACTTACATTAGCCTCGGCTTCCGTAGCTTTTTTTCAGTCTCCTTCTACATACAGAAGTGAGCATGAAAAAAGCAATGGCAGTTTTATATCAAATATAAAATAAAAAAATAAATGTAAGGCGCGATAACCTCCGAAGAGATCAAAGGCCAAGCTTCTCTTCCAATTTGCTTGGTGCTCCTCTTGATTTTCCCTACAAATTGGCCGGACGGGACCTACATGTTTTATGCCGACTCCGAACGGCATCTGCGAAGCAGATGTGTTTTCACTGAGAGCTTTTCATGGCAGAAATACACCCGGAGCGCTTGCCAAACACTGCCGAGGGGCGACCCCGCTTAGACAAATTTTCTTTTAATTGAAAAAAACTTATTTCTAAAATTTTGATGATGCTTTGCCCGGGGTGTGAACCCAGGGCATACGGTGTGGTAGGCGGAGCACGCTACCATCACACTATGGTGGCCGCCATATATGTTCTTATTTTTTTCATTTTAGATATTAAAAAAAAACCATTCTCGAAAACGTTATCCGAAAAACTCGAACATTTATTGATGTTTGCTGGGGAACATTCATTTTCGATCATGTTATTCGCGAAGTTGGACTCTGGTATAGTGTTTGGATTCGGTGTTTTTTTGTAGTAATCTCTAATATGTTCTGTGAACCTCGTTCTTATTTGCCGTCTTGTTTGTCCTATGTAACTGTGTTGCCATCCGCAGGTAAGCTAGTATACGCCGTGGCTGCTAAACGGATCCTCTGTGCTAGTTTAGTTCTTAGTTTTCGTCCTACATTGTTCAATGTTTTGAACCCTGTGTTAATGTTGTATTTTTTAAAAAAAGTTTGCCAATTTATATGTTGCTTTTCCAGTATATGCCACAGTCATCCAGGTGTTATTATTTTCCTTCTCATTATTTCTTTTTGGTTGCCCATGCGTCCTTCTGAGCTTATCGTTAAACCTAGCTTCTATCTTACCCACCCTGATTACCCGCTCCCTCTTTTTCTGCTCATCTATCGCCATCTCTTTTTCCTAACCCCTTGTTTTGTTCTTTCTTCTTTTGTCTTCCAGTCTTTTTACTCATTTACTTCCTTTTATTCCTCCTTAGAGCATCCATCTTCTTCTTTCTTCCATTTTTCTATCTGCCATCCCTTTCCTATTCCTTTTTTAATTCTATAACTTTTCGTGTTAATATTTCTGTTGCAATTACTATTGGAATTCTTGTTCCTATTTTTATTTTTATGCGTATTCGTATTCCTATTGTTAGTTCTTTTCATATTCCTTTTCTTATTCCATTTTGCAATCGTAGTCATACCCTATTCTTAGTCTTAATCCTTCTCATATACCTGCTACTATACCTATTCCTATTCCTATACCTTTTCCTATTCCCAATCCTATTTCTATTTGTTTCTCCTATTCCTCTACCTATTCTTATTCCTATCCAAATTAGTACTCCTATTCCTATTCTGATTACTATTCTTATACATTTTCCTGTTTCTATTCCTATTACCATTACTATTCCTATCCCTATTCTTCTGCCTTGCAGATGCCGTTCGGAGTCGGCATAAAACATGTAGGTCCCGTCCGGCCAATTTGTAGGGAAAAATCAAGAGGAGCACGACGCAAATTGGAAGAGAAGCTCGGCCTTAGATCTCTTCGGAGGTTATCGCGCCTTACATATATTTATTTATTCTTCTTCCTATTCATATTCCTATTCCTATACATTTTCTTATACCTATTACTATTCCTATTCCTATCCCTATTCCTATCCCTATTCCTATCCCTATTCCTATACCTATTCCTCTTTATATTCCAATTCCTTTCCCTATTGCTAATTCCTATTCATATTCCTTTCCCTATTCCTGTTCCTGTTCCTATTCCTATTCCTATTCCCATTCCTATTCGTATTCCTTTTGCTCTTCCTTTTCTAGAAGGAGCAAATAGCATAGCTTTTAGAAGCATTTAGTATTTGCCAGTAGGACGGAGTTATTTTATAACATAGGCCATCGTTTTTGATAGGATTTTTCAGTTTGGTCGTTAAACAAACTGGTAACACTATGGACTCATTTAGTCTATGAGAGATCCTCACGGGCCGGCCAGTTCTATCTAACCTGTTGCGCAACACAAAAAAAAAGCTTTTCATATTTCCCTTGTCCCTAATTGTGAGCTGCAGGAAGAAATGCTTGAGTACGTTTTGTGTTCATGTCCTGCGCTCGCCAGGTCAAGACTCCAGCTGTTAGGGGTGGCAGAGTTGCCAGGTCTCGGGGCAGCAATTAAGCTGGGTCTAGAAAACTGGTACTGTTTGCTAAAAGGACGGAGTTATTCTATAACAAATGTCCTGCCACCTGATTGGGGTTCTTCCGTTTGGTCGTCAAACAAGTTCTGGTAACACTATAGACACATTCATTCTATGTGAGGTCTTTATTGATCGGCCAGTTCAATCTAACCTACCTAACCTCCCTTGTCCCACATTTTATGGAGGCATACTGCCCAACTAAACCTAAGCCAAATCTTATCCTTTGCCAGAAATTTTTCCATTACTATTCCTCTTCCTTTCTCCTTTCTCAGATTCTTACCTTAGTCTTTATATTTTTTTGGGTAAAAGTTATTTTTTGTAACACCCTGTATATTGGCAGTTATACCATCTTAGGTTTTCGGCAAAGTGAGTAAAAATCAAATCGCTTAATAGCATTTACTCCATCCTTGTAACTCTACAGAACAATTAAAACTTGTACAAGTTTGTGCAGGTTTTTATATGGTTTCCTCTATCTATATATTGCCAGTAGCGTGTTCCTCTTTGTTACTTTATCAAATTAACTTTATACACAAAGGACTAAATGCGCACCTCCTCCTTACAAATTTTATCATAAACGCCCACAATTTGTGTAAGTGTTTGAGCTGCCAATTCAGATTTTAATTTGAATAGATGAGAGATAAAGTCATCTGTTGTTAGACGATATAGCATCTAAGTGTGTAAGTATGTACCTATGTATGTGTGCATAATGGTACGTATCTGTGGTCTACACAGATTCGAACAATAGATAGCGGCCGTATTGTTGTGTCACCAGTCTATGGACAAGTATTGGCATTCCTATGTGTGTGTTAAATGATTTTGGAAAGAATGTTGCTATGTTAGTTGAATGCATTAAACATTGATTTTCATTAAGTATTTATATTTGTGTTTTGTATATGGGGTATTCCATCCCATTTCGACCAATTTTGAACCCGACCCCTTTAGAACTGGCTGAAAGTTTTTCTTCTTTTTCTAGCTTACGTAAGACGTTTTTCAGAAGTTTTTCAAATTTTTTCATCCAACTCAAAAAAAGTTATGAATTTTAAAAAAACACCGTTTTTGTTTTCAAAATGCTACAACTTTTTCAAAAATTTACCGTTTGGGATCTTTTTTTTTTTAAATTTGTTTTTAAATGTACTTTTCGGAAAAAATTCAAAAAAATTTTTAAAGTTTTTTTTTTTTTTGTAATTTTTCAGTTTTTCGAGATTTTTCGAAGTTCGCCCTTTTTTTCTCATAAAAAACTTCAATCAATTCTGCAATCATCCCCACTAATCCCGTAGTGGGCCTAGAATTTTTTTTAATTGAAGAAAAAACTTAAAAATTTTTTTGTATTTTTTCCGAAAAGTACATTTAAAAACATATTTAAAAAAAAAATGATCCCAAACGGTCAATTTTTGAAAAAGTTATAGGATTTTGAAAAAAAAAAACACCGTTTTCCAACTCAAAATAAGTTATGAATTAAAAAAAAAAAAACGGTGTTTTTTTTTTTTAAATGCTATAACTTTTTCAAAAATTGACCGTTTGCGATTTTTTTTTTTTTTAATTTGTTTTTAAATGTACTTTTGGGAAAAAATACAAAAAAAATTTTAAAGTTTTTTTTCAATTAAATAAGAAAAAAAAAAAATAATAATAATCGGCCCACTCCGGGATTAGTGGGGATAATTGCAGAATTGATTGAAGTTTTTTATGAGAAAAAAAAAAAAATAAAAAAATTGGCGAAATTCGAAAAATCTCGAAAAACTGAAAAATTACAAAAAAAAAACTTTAAATTTTTTTTTGTATTTTTTCCGAAAAGTACATTTAAAAACAAATTAGAAAAAAAAGATTCCAAACGGTCAATTTTTGAAAAAGTTATAGCATTTTGAAAACAAAAACGGAGTTTTTTTAAAAATTCATAACTTTTTTTCAGTTGGATGAAAAAATTTGAAAAACGTTTTTCGTAAGCTAGAAAAAGAAGAAAACTTTCAGCCAATTCTAAAGGGGTCGGGTTCAAAATTGGTTGAACTGGGATGGAATACGCCATATGTATCTAAATATAATTTATTTGAAACTTACATAGTATAACTAAAATCTTTGTTTGTTTGTTTTCATACTTTGTAATTTGAGGTAAGCATTTTTTGTTTATTTAATTACGTAATGACGTGAAGAGGGTGATGTTTATTCACAAAAGAACAATCTCTGGCATGTCTGCATTAAACAGCGACGCATATATGGATCGGCACGAAGGATTTTAGGAGGCAAAAAAGGAAGGTGTAGGATAAGGAGAGAAGTAGGAAAATAGGAAAGTGCTGGAATGAGAAAGGGAAAGGGAAAGGAAAGGGGGAAAGTTCTTGACTACCTCAATATGTTACCTGAAAAGTAAAGTCCTTTCTAGACGAACAAAAATCACACTCTACAAGTCGTTCATCATATACCTGTCCCGTTGTATGGCTCTGAATCATGTGCGGTATCGAGAGAAGATGAGATGGCTCTAATAGTGTGCGAGAAAAAGTTCGCCGGAAAATGCATGGTCTTGTCCATGATGCGGATGGCGTGTATCGAAGGAAGTGTAATGATGAGTTTATGAGACATAAAGATAGTGCAAGGAATAAAAGTCCGAGGACTTCGTTGGCTATGTCATGGTATGCTAATGAACAAAGAGGCAAACACTCCGAGTGTATTCCGGCCATTAAAAGATACTCAGTGAAAATTAAAAAAGGGGCACTATGCATTCCTCGGAGGTAAATAGCGCCAAGTATTTATTTATTATTATTTTTTATTGACGATAAAGGCGCGGAATCGTATCGATGTTGGATTGTTTTTCATCCTGTTCCTATAGAAAATACAAACTAGAGGTTTTCAAAGACCGAGAACAATTGTTCATTCAGAATTTGGCTCTTCACGAAGGGTTTCCGGTAACATGCACCCGGTCATCTTGGGAACGTTTAAATTTGACCATGTTGCACCTTCTAGGCCATTCTGCCTCTACCGCGACCCAATAAGGAATTGGGGTCGCAAGAGACTCGGCTGCTAAAAAAGCAGGATTCGTCACGGGTAGGTGAGGTTGACATTAAGGTTGGGAAATCTGCAAATTGCGTCGGCTATTTGTTGAAGGTTGCGCATCATATGATGTGGCACAAGAATTTCTTGCCTGCTTTCAAATATGTATTTATATTTATTTGTAGTACCAAACAGACCAATCGACGCACCATTCAAGTATAATAGAAATATATTAAAAAATTTTTAAATTTTCAATAAACACTCAATAACAATTAACTCTCCCCAGCTTAATTTTGTATACAAATACGTAATTTCGATTTGTAATCAATCTGAAAAATATTTTCTTGCTATTAACATTAAGTATTCAAGCATCTAAGAAGCCAATTTGTCTGGCACATGCTGAGATGTTTTAAGTGCTCAGTCACAACAACACAAATCGATTAACAAATGAGCATTACAAATTTAGATAGCTTCTAATAGCTTATCAAACACATTTTAGTATGTATGTACATCAGGGTTGTCTTACACAAATCGAATGAATCATTTTTTCGGTCTCATCCTTTCAAATGATAATACCACGTAGAGATATACGCCGCCGCCGCCGCCGATTAGGGTCGTTTTTCGCACGCCGCCGCCGAATGTCAAAAATATCGGCGCGGCGGCGGCGGCGGCGTCCGGCGCGTTACTATAGTTTCTACTCGTTTAAGCCTGTTTAGGCCATTTACTGTTCATGTTGAAAATTGGTCGGATATGGTCGAAAGTGGTATCAACGGATGCGAATCACTAAACTAATTGCGAAATTTAACTCTAACTGTTCAAAAGTTATTTAAAAAAACAGGCGTCTTCGATGTCAGCTTAACACGGATTTTGCATCACCCAATTAACCAAGTTATTAAAACAAAACACTAATAGAAAAGTTATATAATAAATTTATATGCTCACTTTCATATTTTTTCGAAAAAATAATGAGCACTGAATTCAAATAAAATTACACAAGGCGTTTCAAATTGTCCTCAAGTTGTTAAAAAAAAGCAAAAAAGGTGCCGATTTTTTAAAACATTTTATATTGCGATTGGCTGAAAGAATAAGCCAAATCAGTGATGCAAAATCCTTTAGTAGGTTCTAGGGGCATAAACACTCCTTTGAAATTATTCTTACCTCATACTTAAATTGAGGATATATGTAATTATGAGAAGGTTTTGAGAAATCATTTGGACTTACATTCAAAAATCTGTTGTTTATTTATACAATAGGGGGACTCATTTAAGCATATATTTTTGTAAGGTGTAAAATTATATCCATTTACACACGCTTTTATATGAACGCACCTAGTAATGTTCTTGATAAACTTAATTGTCGATCAGCTGTATTATTGCCAAAAAGATGTTTGATTGTTATACAAATTAAAAAATGCCAAGATTAAATGAAAAATCAAAATTAAAACATCTTTACTAAGAAATTCTTGCAAAGGACTTGCTGATGTTGAAGATTTCTGAAGAAAAGGACGGCAATTATGTTTGCAAGGTTAAGTTCCTTTGAGTTTACCGCGTTTACACCACGAAATATGCGCTTAAATTTATGCAAATGTAAATGATTTTTCATACAAAATTTGACAGTTCGTTTACGCACTAGATAAATTTATACGTTTACACACTTTATAAGGCATTTATAAGGTTAAATGAGTCCCCCCAATAGCGTCTGATATGTTAATTTTGATTTTCACACTTAATCTTTCAACACCCAAGGATCCCGGTTTGACATTTCCTAAAGTTGGCGGCCCTATCCAAAACTAGCCCCTTGGAGTGAATCACATTGTTTATAGCCTATCAACCAAGTTTAAATATAACCTACGCGTTACGGCTCCTTTTACATTTGTGAATACGTAGGCACATATATTTACCAGGTGAAGCTTTGTCCTTCTCAAGAACAATCAAAGTGGTGAAGAAAACGCTTTCCCAAGACAGCCGAACTAATATGTGCTACTACCCTAACGTAGTGGACAGTCGAACTAGTCTGAAAACTGAAGCTACGCGGTCATCCATTCTAAAATATCGTATCGATTTAACGAAGACTATTGAATGTTGTGAACACAAACTTTGGTCTACATTTTAAAAATTATATCCAGGGTCCTTGTAAAATTTTAATTATGTAGATGCCCCGAGGATTATACGTTTTTCACCCATGAGTTACGCAATTATATCCACTTAAACAGCTTATGATTTCGAGGCGGCATCCTTGGTTGAACAGTTACTCGCTATCGTTTCAAGGTGCTTCTCTGCAGTAGCTCGGCAGCATAGCGCGACAAAAGCAGCCGTTGGAAAGTTTTCGGAGCTATACCTAGAGCTTCTAGGAAAGTTACGTCGACGAAGGTATGAGTTCGAAGTCGCAGTCCAATAGCTTCTGTTCTGTCACATGTTGTGAGGGTCAGGAGGCGTGGTAGGGACTGGTATTCGGGATTGCTACTGTTCGCACATCGTGAATTATAGCTCTTAAAAACAGCCGAAAAAACTGGAGGCGTCCTGCACCACGAGAGTTGTTGTTGTTGTAGCGATAAGGTTGCGCCCCGAAGGCTTTGGGGAGTGTTATCGATACAGATCCGGTACGGTCCGGTAACACAGCACCTTTGAGGTGCTAGCCCGACCATCTCGGGAACGATTTATGTGGTCACATTAAACCTTCAGGCCATCTCTCCCTCCCCACCCCAAGTTCCACGAGGAGCTTGGGGTCGCCAGAGCCTCGTCTGTTACTAAAAAAGGATTCGCCACGGATAGGTGAGATTGACATTTGGGCTTGGAGAAGCTATATATTGCGCTGGAAACCTGAAGAATTGCGCTACACAGCCCCTTGAATCTGGTATTTTAGTCGCCTCTTACGACAGGCACACCTACCGCGGGTATATTCTGACCCCCTAACCCGCTGGGGGTCATGAGCATTAATAGACCATTAGTAGCAACCGTAAGTCGCCTTTGTGCGTGCCCGCCAAGGAGCCACAAATGGTTTAAAGAAGTTGTGGTCGCGACGATTGTTAGGAGTTAACCCCAGGTGAAACTGTGCTTTGCACGAGATATACAGACAAAAGTGTGGCTATTTTATGTATCTCTATTTCTTTTCAGCAGACGCAGCAGTACCAATTCCAAAGACCGGGGTAAGGTTCGAAGCCTCTCTGGAGTTAGTGAGCGAGGGACAATTCCTCCGCAAGGAGCTACTCCTGAAAATTTTTGAATGGTCTGCGAGATCTTGAGGCAAAATCCCCTGATCTTTCCGAAATGGCCAACACGTTGTTTTCCTTAAATACATACAAACAAAACCTCTCCTAAATACTATTTTTTTAAATAGAAAAATTAAGCTTTTTAAAGTAAGAACACCGGCATACACAGGCGCGCCGCCCACGCCACCGCCGCCGATATATAATAGAGCCTACGCCGCCGCCGCCGATGAAGTGATCGGCGTAAACCTCTAATACCACTACAATTTTTGTTTCAATTAAACACGGTTAAGGCGTGTCGCACAGGAAACAACATTCTAACTGTACTAATTGTACAACCGTTTACAATGGGAACCAAAAACTAAAAGTGATACTTTAGACAGTAGTTTCATTGATGTTAGGTATAAGATAAAAAATAAGTATAGAGCTTTGAGTCGTCACTACGTAAGCTGAAGTTAAACCCCTGTGCGACAGGACTTAAACTTCTCCACTTCTTAGCAGAATTTATAATAATATTACCTTATAAAGAGACGAGACTGAAAAAACGGTTATTTTCATTTTTAAGTACCACCCTAATATACACATAAGCACTTTGCCACTTAAATGCTTATAAGCCTAATTGCTCATAAACAGCTGCAGACGTGTACTCGGAAATAGGTAATCACGTAAGATTCCAAATTGAAAACATATTAAATTAAAATTCATTGAGATTTGCCAGGTGTTTTGCGGGCGTAGATATATTTGAATTATCGACTAAGCAAATATTGTTGCCCCTAATAAATACACATAAATAGAAAAGCAAACAAAACAAAAGCAAATCATTACATGCATAATTTCAAATGAAAATTGCGTTAATTACGCCATCACGACCAAAACCACTTAATTGGCTCATTACATAAGCAAAATACTTTGATAAATAGGAGCATAGGAAATATAAAGCCCTGCAGAGAAATAAATAACTGATTGCCACGTTAATGATAGAGCTAGAAATCGTGGTATAATTGAAGGTAAGGAAAGGTAGAGGTAGAGCTGGAATTGAATGAGAGTTATAATTGGAGTTATAGTTAAAGTCAGAGTTAGAGTTAGTGTCAAAGTTAAAGTTAAAGTTAAATTTAAAGTTAAAGTTAAAGTTAAAGTTAAAGTTAAAGTTAAAGTTAAAGCTAAAGCTAAAGTTAAAGATAAAGCTAAAGTTAAAGTTAAAGTTGAAGTTAAGAGTTAGATCCCGATGCACCAGTAAAAAGTAGCACGACGCAACTCGGATGAGCATCTCCCCGTAGGTAAATCGCGCCAACTATTTCGTATTTCTGTAGGTTATCTAACTATGCATGTATTTCGGGCTTTTCCTACAGGGCATGCACACGGTTTTGTTCTTGTATACCGTATGGAAAATACGGTCGAGTTGCAAAAAAGGGGCAATTCTGAACTTGTCTATACTGCGCTGTTTGTTTTTAATAGACAATTTATTTATGAAGCACTTATTGCGCATCATTTTTTATACTCAGCGGAGCAGAGCTCACAGAGTATATTAATATTGTATGCATAACGGTACCTGTAATGACATAAATTAATCGAGATAGATATAGATTTGTATATATCAAAATGATCTGTGCAAAAAAAGAAATTCATTTAGCCATGTCCGTCCGTCCGTTAACACGATAACTTGAGTAAATTTTGAGGTATCTTGATGAAATTTGGTATGTAGGTTCCGGAGCACTCATCTCAGATCGCTATTTAAAATGAACGATATCGGACTACAACCACGCCCACTTTTTCGATATCGAAAATTTCGAAAAACCGAAAAAGTGCTATAATATAAAGACGGATAAATCGATGAAACTTGGTAGGCAGAATAGAAAATTAGTAAAATTTTGGACAATGGGCGTGGCACCGCCCACTTTTAAAAGTTCTGCAAGCTGTAATTTGGCTGTCGTTGAAGATATCATGATGAAATTTGGCAGGAACGTTACTCGTATTACTGTATGTGTTCTTAATAAAAAGTAGAAAAATCGGATTACGAACACGCCCACTTTAAACAAAAAATTGCAAAAGTAAAATTTTAACAAAAAATTTAATATCTTTACAGAATATATGTAAGTAAATTATGTCAACATTCAACTCCAGTATTGATATGGTGCAACCAAATACAAAAATAAAAGAAAATTTCAAAATGGGCGTGGCTTCGCCCTTTTTCATGGGTTAAAGGCACGCCCAGTTTTTATATACAGTCGACCGTCTGTCCTTCCGCTCGGCCGTTAACACAATAACTTGAGCAAAAATCAATATATCTTTAATGAACTTAGTTCACGCGCTTATCTGAACTCACTTTGTATTGGTATTAAAAATGGGCGAAATCCGACTATGACCAGGCCCACTTTTTCGATATTGAAAATTTCGAAAAATGAAAAAAATGCCATAATTCTATACCAAATACGAAAAAAGGGATGAAACATGGTGATTGGACTCGTTTTTTGACGGAAAATACAACTTTGGAAAATAAAAATAAATAAATGTAAGGCGCGATAACCTCCGAAGAGATCTAAGGCCGAGCTTCTCTTCCAATTTGCGTCGTGCTCCTCTTGATTCTTCCATACAAATTGGCCGGACGGGACCTACATGTTTTATGCCGACTCCGAACGGCATCTGCAAGGCAGATGAGTTTTCACTGAGAGCTTTTCATGGCAGAAATACAATCGGAGCGCTTGCCAGACACTGCCGAGGGGCGACCCCGCTTAGAAAAATTTTCTTCTAATTGAAAAATCTTATTTCTAAGATTTTTTGATGTTGCTTTGCCCGGGAGTTGAACCCAGGGCATACGGTGTGATAGGCGGAGCACGCTACCATCACACCACGGTGGCCGCCCAACTTTGGAAAAACCTTTGTAAAATAGGTGTGACACCTACCATATTAAGTAGAACAAAATGAAAAAGTTATGCAGGGCGAAATCAAAAGCCCTTGGAATCATGGCAGCAATACTGTTCGTGGTATTACATATATAAAAAAATTAGCGGTACCCGACAGATGATGTTCTGCATCACCCTGGTCCACCTTTATGGCGATATCTCGAAAAGCAGTCCACCTATAGAACTAAGGCCTACTCCCGCTTAAAATACTCTTTAATACCTTTCATTTGATACCCATGTCATACAAACACATTCCAGGGTTACCCTAGGTTCATTTTAATACATGGTGATTTTCCCTTATTTCACAAAGGATGAAGGAATATTGTTTCAAAAATCATCAGCTTAGGTCTACAATTTTGTCTATATTTCCCAAACGTGTGTGATATGGAATTAAAAACCACTTATTAACCATCTACGAAATCCTACGAAACCAACGCAGCTAAGCTCTCAGCGTAGTATCTAATGTGCGGTTACACCCGAACTTAGCCTTCCTTACTTGTTTTGTTTTCATTGGATGCTTGTCTTCATTTTCCCAGTATGTTTTATAACAGCATTTACCTATCGAAATTTGCTAATGTAAGCAGAATGTCAAGCCTGTCAACTGTAAATAGAAAGATAATTGATATACCTTTACAAAATGAAAGAGATGCAAATTCTTTTATTATTTGAACATTTCATTATAATGAGCTATGAAGTTATTGTTGTTGTGGTAGTTGTAGCGATAAATACCCTACCCGATATCCTTTACCGGATATAGATCCAGTACGTTATGATAACAATGTACAAGCCCGACCACCTCGGAACGGATCAATATGACATTGAACCTTCTCGACCATCCTGCCGTCAACCCCTTAGTTCCATGAAGTACTTGGAGTAGCCAAAGCCTCGGCTGCTACAGGAAAAAAACAGCATTCGCAACGGGTAGGTGAGGTTGACAATTGGGTTGGAGAAGCTATAAATTGGCAACGCCTTGAATCAGTTGGGTATTTTTGTGGCCTCTTAAGAAAGGCATACCTGCCACGGCTATATTCTGATCCCCCTAACCCGCTGTGGTTATGAGCTGTCAAGTCACGGCGTTTTGCTTCCATTTTGGTTTAAGTTTTTGAATTCATTATATAAATGTGAAAACCATTTTTCTTCTTGCACATTCGCATGCACTTTCGTAAACACTCATTACTAAACTTAAATATAATAAAAAATAGAAAATTGTATTTGTTTTCGTCTTTGCGCTAAAACTTTTGCAAGTTGACATGAAAACAATTGAAAATAAATACATACGCAAGAACACCGCCTTTGTGTTGCCACATTTTGTTTGCATGCAGGTCACATAGACAAAGGAATTGGGAATCTTATGCAATTCGGAATTTTATGCAATGTATTTGTGTTTTTTGATAAATTGCTATAGGTACTGCATTATAAGAGCGTGTATGTATGTAAATTACTGCATATTGCGTCAGCGTGTTGAAAAATAAAAATCCTTGCTGTGCCACTGTATTAAAACTGTACTTGTTGACTTCAATGTAACGCTGAACAAAGAAGAAGTATTTGGTCTAAAATTTAAAAAAAATAATTTAAAAAAAATATTTTAATTTCAATTTTTTAGTCGTTATTTAATTGCCTATTATTTCTCATTCTTTTAGTTAATTTAGTGACTCATTATTACACAGACTATTTCCTGACAATTTGTTACAATCTAACTTCTCAATACATAATCTTTCCAAAGACTTTGCTCGACTCAGCGTCACGTATGCTTGTCCCTCTTCGAACTCCAAAGTATTTTGATGTCACTTCTACCGGACTGTATGTAATATTTGTTCGAAATATGAGCCAAATCGGACATCATAGGTCGCTTTCTATTCATGTATGTAATATGTGTTCCAAATATGGGCCAAATCGGACCACAAATACGATTTTTTTGAATATCTCGATTCTTGCGCCAACTGGCGGCGATTTTTTCATGTGTCGATTTCTATTCATGTATGTAATATGGGTTCCAAATTTGAACCAAATCGGACCACAAATACGATTTTTTGAAATCAAATACGATTTTTTGATCAATCTAGCTGGCCAAAAGTCAATTTTTTAAAATTTAAGTGTGGAAAGCACGCTGAGTATAAAAACGGCTGCGCATACCCGCGATTTTTTGATTGATGATCACTTTTGTAAGAGACTGATACTCCTATTGGCAAAAGGGGCAACTTTGTGAAAATATCCTCAGTGGCAACACCTAGGTGAAGTCTTAAAATGTAATACTATATCGATGTACCAAATTTGATTCAAATCGGTTAAGCCGTTTCCGAGATAGTAGTGGATATACAAAGATACTAAAATACATATATTTTTACAGAATGCCTTACTTTTCTTTCTGTAATTATGGTTAATTTAATTTAAGTCGCTATTGTAACATATATGCTGTTTTGAAAGAAAATGAATAAAAAATGAAATGAAAATGAAATGAAAATGAAATATAAAAAAGAAGGTGATGTGGCAACCCTAAGTCGCAACCCTACTTAAAAGTATCAATAGAAATGCGGAGTAAAATATCTTTCGTTTGATATCCATATTGGCATACATATCTCATGTAATGCCAAAAAATGACCCTGGGTCCCTCCGAAACCAGGGGCTCGGTACATAGTAATTCTGCGCGGAACACCATGAATTTTATTCAAATATTTCCTTTGGTAACAATGAAGTGAGACAACTACTTTTTTAACAGAAATAACTGCTGTTTTAGTTTTAGTCAGCTAGATTGATCAAATACCCCACCGTGCGTCGGTAGTGTGCGTGACAACATTCTCGTGGATTAAGTACGTGCTTGACACCTGTGTTAGTGTGACTTTTAAACTGATATTGAAGCGTTATAGTTAACTTTCTTAAAATTGTTTAAAGGCCTGCGTTGCTCTTTGAGAATACCTATCGATACATATACAATTGTTTATGTATTTGAATTATGGTTTGGACGTAAAAATTGGACAGAAAGTTTTCAACTCGCTCATATAGAGAGCTAGGAAGAACAACTACGATGACGAGGAATGTCACATTGCGATATATTATATATATTTCGTTTGGGGGTTTCAGTATAACATAGGTAGCGGGATTCAGTTACCGGTTTTCTCGAGCTTGTCGCAGTAAGTAAGTAACTCACTGATCAGCACACAATCTGTAATAATTTTTATACTCAGTTGAGCAGAGCTCACAGAGTATATTAAGTTTGATTGGATAACGGTTGGTTGTACATATATAAAGGAATCGAGATAGATATAGACTTCCATATATAAAAATAATCAGGATCGAAAAAAAATTTGATTGAGCTATGTCCGTCCGTCCGTCCGTTAACACGATAACTTGAGTAAATTTTGAGGTATCTTGATGAAATTTGGTATGTGGATTCCTGGGCACTCATCTCAGATCGCTATTTAAAATGAACGATATCGGACTATAACCACGCCCACTTTTTCGATATCGAAAATTTCGAAAAACCGAAAAAATGCGATAATTTATTGCCAAAGGCGGTTAAAGCGATGAAACTTGGCAGATGGGTTGTAGTTATGACGCAGAATAGAAAATTAGTAAGATTTTGGACAATGGGCGTGGCACCGCCCACTTTTACAAGAAGGTAATTTAAAAGTTTTGCAAGCTGTAATTTGGCAGTCGTTGAAGATATCATGATGAAATTTGGCAGGAACGCTACTACTATTACTATATATGTGCTAAATAAAAATTAGCAAAATTGGATGAAGAACACGCCCACTTTTTAAAAAAAAATTTTTTTTAATTCAAATTTTAACAAAAAATTTAATATCTTTACTGTATATAAGTAAATTAAGTCAAAATTCAACTCCTGTAATGATATGATGCAACAAAATACAAAAATAAAAGAAAATTTCAAAATGGGCGTGGCTCCGCCCATTTTCATTTAGTTTGTCTAGAATACTTTAAATGCCATAAGTCGAACAAAAATTTACCAATCCTTCTCAAATTTGGTACGGACATAGACTCTATGACGGTAACTTTTCTCTGTGAAAATGGACGAAATCGGTGGAAGCCACGCCCAGTTTTTATACACAGTCCACCGTCTGTCCTTCCGCTCGGCCGTTAACACAATAACTTGAGCAAAAACCGATATATCTTTACTAAACTTAGCCCACCTACTTATCTGAACTCACTTTATCTTGGTATAAAAAATGGCCGAAATCCGACCATAACCACGCCCACTTTATCGATATCGAAAATTACGAAAAATGAAAAAAATGCCATAATTCTATACCAAATACGAAAAAAGGGATGAAACATGGTAACTGGATTGGTTTATTGACGCAAAATATAACTTTGGAAAAAACTTTGTAAAATGGGTGTGACACCTACCATATTAAGTAGAAGAAAATGAAAAAGTTCTACAAGGCGAAATCAACAGCCCTTGGAATCTTGGCAGGAATACTGTTAGTGGTATTGCATATATAAATAAATTAGCAGTACCCGACAGATGATTTTCTGGATCACCTGGTCCACATTTTGGTCGATATCGCGAGAACACCTTCACATATACATCTAAGGGCCACTCGCTTTTAAAAGCCTCATTGATACCTTTAATTTGATATCCATATCGTACAAACACATTCTAGAGACACCCCTGGTCCACCTTTATGGCGATATCTCGAAACGGCGTCCACCTATGGAACTAAGGATCACTCCTTTTCAAAATACTCATTAACAGCTTTCATTTGATACCCATATCGTACAAACATATTCTAGAGTCACCCCTGGTCCACCTTTATGACGATTTCTCGAAAAGGCGTTCACCTATAGAACTAAAGCCCATTCCCTTTTAAAATACTCATTACCACCTTTCATTTGATACCCATATCGTACAAACACATTCTAGAGTCACCCTTGGTCCACCTTAATGGCGATATCTCGAAAAGGCGTCCACCGATAGACCTAAGGCCCACTCCCTCTTAAAATGCTCAGTAACACCTTTCATTTGATACCCATATCGTACAAACAAATTCTAGAGTCAGCCCTGGTCCACCTTTATGGCGATATCCCTAAATGGCGTCCATCCATAGAACTATGGCCTACTCTCTCTTAAAATACTCTTTAATACCTTCCATTTGATACACATGTCATACAACCACATTCCAGGGTTACCCTAGGTTCATTTTCCTACATGGTGATTTTCCTTATTTTGTCTCCATAGCTCTCAACTGAGTATGTAATGTTCGGTTACACCCGAACTTAGCCTTCCTTACTTGTTACTAATGAATTTTGTTACTGTGCATTTGTAACGGCCAAAACTTGTAAGTGGACACACGGGTAGTCCCGTTATGCGTTTGCGTGGTATTTTTTGGTTATGCGTTCTACGTTTAAGTTAGCATGATACGTAAAATGAGTTAACAAAATTTATTAAAAATATGGGTTTTTATTAAATCATTAAACCGGTGACTCGTCGGTCAAATGTGTTGTAAAACAGTTGTAAATGAGTTATAAAATTTATTAAAAATGTGTTTGGGGGGGGGGGGGATATGAAAAAGTCACCCCGATGACGTGTCGGGCGAACTAGGGCTAAGTTAAGAAAACGTTAAATATACGCACTGGTATACGTCTTTTCAGCAGATATGGAAATTTTCCCTTGTAATTGGTTGGTTTTAAATAGAACAACGTGCCTATTTATATGTAAGTATGATGCCTTAAGAAAACAATTTTACAAATTCACCGCGATTTACATGAAGGAAAGGCGATCTACACTTCAGCTAAATTCTGTTATTCAGTCCAATTAATCTGAAGTCTTGAAACTTGAAATTTTATATTAGAGAACATTTTTGTGACTTGATATGATTTCGGTATTCAGTAAACTTATTCCCACCAACTATTTATTTTTTTTGTCTGTTTTCAGTTTGCGTGAATTTGAATGCAAATTTTTGATTGTATTTGCAGGTGCATTTCATTTTAAAATTTAAGCGGTTTTTGTAGAACAGCACAGATATCTTCACGCAGAGCAGAAAAAACGTTTATGTCTAAAATAAAACACCCGAGGACAAACCTGTTTGGTGTATGCAAATGGCCAAGGGTAAGCGATTAATTGAATAAACACACCGAATTTATAAGTATGTTTGTAGTAAATGTACGTTAACACTAGAATAGTACATTGGGCTACATAATGGTAACTGAATACGTATTCACATATATGTAATTACACCAAGGTGCCCGCTATAAAAACGCTCCCAACATTTTTTATATCTTCAATTTCGATCGAACTGAAAATGTTGTACTATTGAACGTCAGCTTATATCCCGAAAACCAAATCTTAATGCAAATTTGCACTGAATGTAATTAGCTGATATCTCTATTAGATTTATGAGGCATATTCACTCCTAACAACTGTTTCTGCATACTGGTTTCGGGTGGAACCTACATCGAATATTTCCATAAAAACTTCAAACAAGTCAAAACTGATGTGCTGGGTATAAGCGGAGTTTCAACATTGTGTAACAAATATGAAATTGAGTGCTGAGTGGAACATCGCCCTATCCCGGCTGCCATTTCGAAACGCCCTATCTGAGGAAACGTTTGAATAGCGCCCTATTTCGCAATATGTTTCAAAAACGTCCTATTTCAGAACTCGCTTTAAGAATGTCATATCTCAGATTTTGTTTCCAAAATGACCTGTCTGAGCTCAGACTCATTAAACTTTCACACAAGCTGAGGGGTTTATGCATTCTGAGATATGGCATTCTTCAACCAAATTCTGAGATAGGGTCTTCTTGAAACAAAAACTTAAAAAAGGGCGTTATTCAAACATGTTATGAGATATGATAAAGCGTTTTCGCAACGGCAGCCGAGAAGGGTTTTTTTTGTCACGGGTGGAATGAATCTTTTACTGTTCCACGCATCTTATTTACTTACTTAATTGGCGCTTAACTGTCTAAAGAAGGCACACCAGTAGCTTTTTCGTTGTATTAACTGGCGCCAATTAGATACACCAAGGGAATTTAAATCGTTTTCCACCAGGTCCTTTGCCGTGAACGGAATTTGTTTTCAATTCCCTACAGAGTCCAAAGTAGCAGTTTTTGGCAAGAGTGATTCTTCGCTGTATTTCAAAGCTGGTGTTGTTGTTGTTTCATACATTTAAATATATGAATATAAGGCTCATTTAATTTAGTATTTAAATCAAAAGAAAATAAGTTATGGTAGTAATTTTTCTTATTCACTTCAAGGAAATTTAAATAGTTAAATCGGCACTACGCTTTATGAGAAAATAAAAAGATGATAAAAAATTTTTAATGACAACCTTTATATAAATGGGAATAGAAGGCAATTTTTCGTTTAATACAGACACAAGCTTGTTGAATTTTGACTAAAGAACTTTAACAATAGTTCTTGTAAAAGAATTTTGGGATTTAAAACTATAAAGGTGGAGTGCAATCTTTCAATTTAAGGCAAACCATATACTTGGGGTTAACTAATTAATTATTTAAAATTTAAGCACGCGCTCTACCTTTGTAATTTTAAATCCCAAAATTCTTTTACAAGAGCTATTGTTAAAGCTCTTTAGTCAAAATTCAACAAGATTATGCCTGTATTAAAGAAAAAATTGCCTTCTATTTTTTGGTCCATTTATATAAAGGTAGTCCTTAATATTTTTTTATCATCTTTTTATTTTCACTTTTTAGTGCTGCATACAAAAAGACTTTTGGAATTTTGGGACTCACGGCCCAAGTTTCAAGTCTCTAGCTCACCGGGAAGTTACTTAAAAATCGATTGCAAGATTCCCCTCGTTTTTCAAGGATTTGCAGTTATCTTGACTAGCGCGCCACCTAGCGGAAATTTGTTTTCTATAAGTTGTATTGTCACTAGTCCTCGAATTGTGTGCCAAGTTTCAAGTCTCTAAGTTACCGCGAAGTTAGTTAAAAATGGATTGAAAATTCCCAAATTAAAATTAATTTTCTTAATATCGCGATCCATGCGCCACCTAGCGAATTTTTTTTGGATCAAATATCGCATTGTCACCGGGTTCTGACTCAGGGTCCAAGCTTCAGGTCTCTAGCTCACCGGGAAGTGACTTAAAAATCGATCGCAACATTCCATGCGTTTTTTCAGGGATTTTCAGAGATTTTCGTTTATGTCGATTCGTCTGCCAAATGGCGGTATTTTGTTTTCCACGAATTGTAGTGCCATCGACTCGCAAACTATGTGCCAAGTTTCAAGTCTCTAGGTAACCGCGAAGTTAGTTAAATATGGATTGAAAGATTCCCAAATTAAAATTTATTTTCTCACCATTTCGATCCGCGTGCGCCGCCTAGCGAATTTTTTTTTGATCAAATGTTGCATTTTCACCGGGTTCTGACCCACGGCCCAAGTTCCAAGTCTCTAGCTCACCGGCAAGTAACTCAAAAATCGATCGCAAGATTCCCCTCGTTTTTCAGGGATTTATAGTTATCTCAATTAGCACGCCACCTAGCGGAACTTTGTTTTCTATAAATTGTATTGTCACCAAGCCTCGAACTGTGTGCCAAGTTTCAAGTCTCTAGGTTACCGCGAAGTTAGTTAAAAATGGATTGAAAATTCCCAAATTAAAATTAATTTTCTTAATATCGCGATCCATGCGCCACCTAGCGAATTTTTTTTGGATCAAATATCGCATTGTCACCGGGTTCTGACTCAGGGTCCAAGCTTCAGGTCTCTAGCTCACCGGGAAGTGACTTAAAAATCGATCGCAACATTCCATGCGTTTTTTCAGGGATTTTCAGAGATTTTCGTTTATGTCGATTCGTCTGCCAAATGGCGGTATTTTGTTTTCCACGAATTGTAGTGCCATCGACTCGCAAACTATGTGCTAAGTTACAAGTTTATAGGTAACCGGGAAGTTAGTTAAAAATGGATTGAAAGATTCCCAAATCAAAACTAATTTTCTTAATATCTCGATCCATGTGCCACCTACCGAATTTTTTTTGATAAATTTTTGCATTGTCACCGGGTTCATACTCACGGCTCAAGTTTCATATCTCCAGCTCACCGGGAAGTTACTAAAAAATCGATTGCAAAGATTGCCCTCGTTTTTCAAGGATTTGTTGTTATCTCACTTAGCGCGCCACCTAGCGCAATTTTGTTTTCTGTAGATTATATTATCACCAAGCCTCGAACTGTGTACCAAGTTTCAAGTCTCTAGGTCACCGGGAAGTTAGCTAAAAATGGATTGAAAGATTCCCAACTCAAAACTAATTTTCTTAATACTTCGATGCATGCGCCACCTAGCGAACTTTTTTTGATCAAATATTGCATTGTCACCGCATTGTCATAAACTCACGGCCCAAGTTTCAGGTCTCTCGCTCACCGGGAAGTTACTTAAAAATCGATCGTAAGATTCCCTGCGTTGTTTCAGGGATTTTCAAGGATTTTCGTTTATCTCGATTCGTCTGCCATTTTGTTTTCCACGAATTGTAGGGCCATCGACTCGCAAACTATGTGCTAAGTTTCAAGTCTATGGATCATCGAGAAGTTAGTTAAAAGTCGATCGCACTCTTTCCATTTTAAAATAAATTTTCAGTATATCTTGATCCGTGCGCCTCATATCTGATTTTTATCACTTGCATTGCAATGTCTCTCAGGTCTGAACTATGTTCTAAGTATCAAGTATCTAGCTCAACAGGAAGTTACCGAAAAATACTTTTCCGTGGGTAAAAAATTCGTATGGAAATGAGGGGACAAACATGAAAGCTACTTAATATAAAGGTATAAAAGGGTATCGAAAATGCAGTTTTAAATAAAATTTAATATTTTTAAGTTGACTGGAAGTTTTTCACAATATTTCTATTCACACTGTCTATAGTTTTATAAGATAAGTTATCTCAGCACCCTAGTTCACTATCTCATAGAACTTCCCATTTGTGATCAAAATATTACTGTTCGACTATGGGTGACAAGCTTCGCTATTTTTACAGAGTACTACACGTTCTTTTTTATACTCAGCGTGCTCTGCACATAGAATATATTAACTTTGATTGTATAACGGTTGGTTGTACAGTTATAAAGGAATCGAGATAGATATAGACTTCCTTCCATATATCAAAATCATCAATATGGAAAAAAAATTTGATTGAGCCATGTCCGTCCGTCCGTCCGTTAACACGATAACTTGAGTAAATATTAAGATATCTTCACCAAATTTGGTACACGAGCTTATCTGGATCCAGAATATATTGGTGTTGAAAATGAGCGAAATCGGATGATAACAACGCCCACTTTTTATATATATAACAATTTGGAAAACACAAAAAAACCTGATTATTTAGTAAATAATACACCTCGAATGTAGAAATTTGACGTGTGGACTGATATTGAGACTTTGGATAAAAATTTGAGAAATGTTTTTAAAATGGGCGTGGCAGCGCCCAGTTGTGATAAAATTAATTTTACAAATATTATTAATCATAAATCAAAAATCATTAAACCTATCGTAACAAAATTCTGCAGAGAGGTTGCCTTTACTACAAGGAATGCTTTGAAGAAAAATTAACGAAATCGGATAAGGACCACGCCCATTTTTATATAAAAGATTTTTAAAAGGGTCGTGGACGAATAAAATAAACTATATCTTTGCAAAGAAAGAGCTTTATATCAATGGTATTTCATTTTCCACGTGGATTTATAACAATAAATAGGGAAAACTTCATATTTTAAAAAATGGGTGTGGCACCGCCCCTTTTATGACTAATCAATTTTCTATGTTAAGGGAGCCATAACTCGAAGAAAAATTAACGGAGCGTAATAAGATTGGGTACATAAATTTTCCCCATAGCAGGAAATATTTCTAGAAAAAATAGACGAGATCGGTTAAAGACCACGCCCACTTTTATATAAAAGATTTTTAGAAGGGTCGTTCACAAAAATAATAAGCTATATATTAGCGAAAAAATGGCTTTGCATCAATAGAATTTTACCTTCTAAATTGAATTACAACATAAAATTGGAAAACAGTAAAATTTTTGAAAATGGGTGTGGCACCGCCCCTTTTATGACTATGCAATTTTTTATGTTTCGGGGTTCATAACTCGAAGAAAAATTAACATATCGTAATGAAATTGTGTACACATATTTTCCTTATAGCAGAAAATATTTCTAGTAAAAATAGACGGGATCGGTTAAAGACCACAGCAACTTCGATAAAAAACAAGTTTAAAAGGGTCGTAGACTAGAATAATAAGCTATAACTTATCAAAAAATAGTTTTGAATCAATGATATTTCACTTATCACGTTTTATTTTAAGAGGAAATGGGGAGACATTTTTTTTAACGGTCGGTGCCACGTGTTATGTAGAAAAGGAATTTATCTGAAATGAAATGTACAATTCAAGCTCACGCTGAGTATATAATGTTCGGTTACACCCGAACTTCGACACTTTTACTTGTTTTTCTAATTTTGATATTTCTGGTTTGAGATTTTCCTCTTTGTTATTGATACGCTGTAATATGTACTTTTTTAATCTCTTATGCAGTTTAAAAAATGCTATTTATCAGTGCTTACCCTGCCAAAAGCTAAAATAGCAAACATTCTCGTTCATTGACTAGAATTTTATGGCGCTATTCATACTAGTTAGTATTTGAATAATTCTTTGACAAGAATTTTGTCTGTCGCATACGATCAAATGCGTGAGCGTTTTCTGGCGGCAATTAGCAACGTATACTTCAGTTATAAGGGCTAGATGTTGTGCAAATCAACAGGCACATAAACACAAACGCGATCCCAGAATACCTCACCATTGCTTCCCCAGATTAGTGAAGCCATTTAAGAGCTATGCCGATGCTAAAACACCTAGGGCATAAAGGCATAAGATACCTGACGCATGTTTTCTACTTGTCGTTTTTGCCTTAGCCATTGCAGAATAGCGCAGAATGGAACGGTTAGTCCCACTACCAAAACCTAGATATCCAGCTTAGCATGCTGAGTCGTTATCATTCCTTGAGCCAATAGCGAAAACGTTGGAAACCGTTATGCTTCCTTCATTCAAACGCAAGTCTACGGTTAGGCAGCCATCAGCCTGGCTTCTATAAAAGACATATCAATACCATCCCACTAAACGCCATTAACTCCCAGATAAATTACTTACACTTTACCTTTCAAAATCTTTTGACACAGTCAACCACCGCATAATACCCCTAGACATAGAAGGTTGACCCATTCACCCTTGTCTAAAAAGATGGACCGCAAATTATCTGAGCGGTCGCCATGCGTCAGTTCGATTTAGGAACGAAACCGCAAAACCGAAGAGAATTAAAAAGGGGGTTTCGTACGGTGGTGTTCTATTCCTGTTTCTATTTAATTTATATATATCAAAACTCCGTTCACCATCAGAACGAGCTACCAACATTTCCTATGCCGAAGACTGCACGATAATGGCAACCGGACATAAGCCCCCAATATATGAATTAGTTTCCAAATTAAACAGTAATCTATCAGTATTTCTGTTTTTTTCAACTCCCGCTATCTGAAACTGTCGCTGACCAAGGCCACGGCGAATATTTAAGACCTGGAAGGAGCACGATGACTCAATCGACTGTCAGTCATCCAAAGATATAAGGCATTATACCTCCGATATTACAAATTAATTTTCCTCTTTCCTCGGCCAATGACTCCTTCCACTGTGATATCAATATTTTTATTGATACTTAGTAGGGCAAGTCCATTCAGTCTATCTTCTCCCGTTGAATTCCTTATCCAATTTTTCAAACGCCTCAATGTTAAAAAACTTCGTTCACTGCTGGCAATGGTTACAGATAACGTGGCTCCAATCTTCAAAAACTTGAAAACGTGTGGCAAAAATTCTTCATTACAAAGATTTAATGCGTCGATGAATGTCTTTGGGCGATCTTCTGCTCCAGCCCAACCTTTTATCCATAGTAGGACTTCATTTTTCAACATAGATACCGCTGTTGCAGTAAGTGCTGACCACTGATCCATTATTATTTCGACAGTTTCAGAAACGTTTTCACCTACTTTTCTGACCAATTTATCGGGAATGACATTTTCAATAATAGACAATGTGCTTTTATGCTTGATGAATCTATTAGACACTGATGATATGCAGCGATCGATGAAAGGGATGCCTATTAATTAGCGAAAATTTTCTTCTGCTGAGCTGTTTTCGTAGTTTTCTCGATTTTTTTAACGACTCACAATCCTAGGAACTTCAATATTTCGTTAATAACAACCATTGCTACAATGAATCCTCCAGTCCTCAAAGTGCGTAGATAAGTGAAAGCATTTCTAGAACTTTCAGCGTTCACAGTCATGACTTTTTTCTAAACTGAAATAAATGGGAGCAAATATTTCTTTGAAGCAGCTCACAGCATCTAGTCTTTCCGTCCATCTTGTTTCACACAATCGCTTCAAACGTTCTTTCTTTGTTGGATAATTCATTGTTTCGACTGCATCCTTGAGAATAGCTTCGCGTTTTGCTGAAGGTCTGAAGAAAGAAATTATATGTTTTATGGACTCAAGGCAGTTTCTTATGAGAGAAATGGGGCACACTTCATCAACCGCCAAATTCAAGGAATGGCTTGCGCAATGTGCATAAAGTGCAGACGGATACTTCTCCATCACTGCAGCAGCACAACCATTCCATTCTCCACACATTGCAGCTGCATTGTAGTATCCTTGAGAAACCAAGAACTCCAGGTTGATCGTCAGCTTCTTTGAAATGTTTATCAATGACGAAGCAAGTCCTCTACCAGTACAATCTTCGATCGGGATGAACTGTAGAAAACCTTCCCTCAAAATTATACCATCTGCAGTTTTTTCAGTATAACGGAAACATAATGAGTATTGTTCCACTCCACTAATGTCGGTTGTCCCATCCGCGAGAATAGTGCAGCATTCGCTTGCGTTGATTTTTGCAACAATCTTCAAGAATTATGTGCCCGCAAATTTCGATGAGTTCATTCTGAATCCGTGGACTCATGTAAGATGTGATGCGATTTTTCAATGTGGCAGTTTGAAGTAAATGTTGCTTCAATGTTTGGTCACCAGCATTCATCCGAAATCTTAATAAAGATCTGAAGTTACCATCATTATGGGGAAGAGTCTCGAGGGATATAGGACCAGAGTCACGATTTCCTCTTGAAGCTATTTCTTGCCTGCAGATAAAAATTATTTTTTCGACGATGGAGCGAAAGATTTATCGATTCCGTTGAAATTGAAATGTATATCAAACCAATTTTTTTATTTAAATTTTTTGTCCCCAACCCGAAACGCACAAAGAATGTCAAACGACTAGTCAGCCACACAAATCGATCAATAAAACCACCGTCGGTTCTGAATGAACACACGGCACATACACATAAATATACACAAACAATAATTTTGACAATACCTGCTCATGTACCTACGAACTATAAATACAAGAGAAACGACAACAACAGATCTATTCGAAAATCGACAATGATGCTGGCACAACGCCAAAACCGGTTTGTCTCGAAACCAAATTTGACAAGGAATGACTCAAAATCGTTCCAATCGTATTTTCACAGAGAACGGAGTTATTTTATAACACGTGTATCCAAAAATTAAAATTTTGTACTTAAAATTGAAATATGGAATCATCTTAAATTCTGTCCCAAGGAGACGGAGACGAAGACTCAACTTACCAAAGAAGTTGGCAATGAAAATGTACGTGTTTGTCATCACTTAGATTGCTGCTACTTATTGGGATCTCAAATGTGGAATATTTGTTGTAATCAACACTGCTTAAACTTGCAAGCCCTGCAGTTATAGCAAGGAATTTGCACATTGCTTTCCCGAAATTATTAGCCAAATTAGCCTTGATGAAGAAGGATATATAAATGTACATATGTACTTACATATATATATAACTTAACAAGGGGGCAGACACACTTACTTGTAAGAATGTGCTGACACCACACTTCAACAAACACAAGCAAAGCCAACGTAGGTAATTGATCCGATATCATATTGCGTAAGCAGACAAAATGCAATCCATGGGAACTGCAGCGTAAGCGATATGATATGCGGACAAAATGCTAGTCGTGTGATTCGCCACGCAAGCGATAAAATATTATTTTGGCCAATCGTGGGAAGTGCAGTGTCAGCAATTATGAAATCACTTAGACTAATGTAGAAGCTTAGAGCTTAGTTTAAGTTAATGATAAAGTCAGTCTGTTTTTGACATTCAACGGAAATAAATGGTAAATATTATTAAGCGGAAAAAACTATTTTTATTTGGATCTTTACAGGTTGCAATGGGGCCGCGGGGCGGCCCCCAACTTTAACTTTTTGGAGCCCTAGTCCTTGGGCTCTTTAACTGGCGCCCGAGCAGGAACCCACTGGCAAGTGGGTTCTTCAAAAAGGACCTCCTTAAATGTGAGGTCCATAGTGATTAGTGACAAAATGATAGTGATAGTGGAGTGCTAAGGGAAAAAGAAAAAAATAATAGAAATTTTACCGATAAAGGAATAAAAAAAAAATAGAGAGGCAAGACCTCAGCTTAAATAATTTAAGGCTTGTACAGCCAATAACGAAAATACCAAAACCGAGATTCACCTTCGAGGGGACCCTCCGGTTATAACGATAGCTTAACTCTGCGATTCCCTTCGGGACCCTCCAGGGTATGAAAGCTCCTCTTCCCAGGAGAGGTAAAACGAAAAAAAAATAATAATAATAATAATAAGGTCACCACGGGAAGTCAACAACAAAAAGATGTCCCAATAAGGAACCACAAAGATTTGAAATTCTATAGCACAGACGACGCCAAAAAGGCGTCCGCCAAATTTCAAGATCAAAGATCTTTTCTATAACGAACCACATAAGCGATTAAAGAGGCAACATAAAATATTGCAAAAAAAAAAAAAAAAAACAAAAAAAACATAAATAACTTTAAAGAAGGGAGTAAAGAGGAAACATTTCAGTAATTCTTAGAAATATTATCCTCTTTCCTCAGCTTCTTTACCACTAGTTTTTATAAGGCGGCAGGATCCAAGGGTAGTAACCTTTAACGCTACCTTTCAAACAAAAGTAAAGAATTACAAACTACCTCCCTTTCATATCCATGCTATCGGATCCTGTGGACCTTCCAAGTATCACGATGGGTAGCCGGGGACGGTGGTAGGATATTGGAATACATTTAAACGCAACAAAAGACACATAAATAAATTGCAGTTCAATTCAAAAAAGCACACAAAAAATTTAATTTCTCCCTTAATGTGGAAAGATTTTTTTTTTATTATACAATAGAATGTTCTTTAAATAATAATAATAAAAGAAAAAAAAAAACAAAAGAAAACAGGATTTACATTATTATTAGTTCACCGTCCCTGGGATAAATAATAAAAGTGCTTAAAAACAAAAAATGGTCAATACTAATCTTACCAACACTAATGAGTTTTTTTTCTCTCCATAATGGAACACAGTTTATTTTTAATATCTGGCGTGTACGGCCTCAACATCTACAATTATGGCTCCCCACTGGTAACTATTGAGCACCGGCGTGGTTGGATCCTGAACGGACACTTCAGTTTAGTCCATGTGGTCGACCTAAACTACTTCAACACGGCTTTGGTCAAATTGATGGAGTCAACAGAGCACGATATTACAAGCAGGGCTGTGCGGACTGTATTACAATTCCACCTAAATCAAACTAAGCTGCGTCTCGACGAACTACAAATAAGCAAATCACGAAGGGTACGTTCCATTGACTGGATTGGTTCTGCATGGAAGTGGATAGCTGGGTCTCCATATGCAGCGGATTGGGACTATATTCTTCGAAGCATGAATGACGTGATAATAAACAACAATCACCAGTACCGGGTCAACGAAAAACTATTCAACGGTACCCTCGAGGCAATCGAGAAAGCAAACGAAGCGATGCTCCACATTAACGTCAGAAGTCGTCCAAGCGTGCCAAATGGCGAAATCTGGCGTAATCAACACAAATCTTCTTGATCGAGACGAGATTGGAAGGCTCATAATGGAGGAAGATTTCCTACCATATCAGAACACCATTCAAGCCATAGAGTACGGGTCGGCCTCCGTGTATTCAAACGGTAGCACACTTTTGTACGTACTCTCAATGCCAAAGGTAAAACCAGATGGCTACCGACTCCTAATAACACGGGCCGCTGTTATAAAAGGACAACACGTTGACCTCAGCTATAAAAAAATGATAATAAACGAAGTTGAAACGTTCGGGGTGAACGAGGATTGCCCTTCGATCAGCAATACAACAATTTGTTCACCCAAATCCCTGAATAAACTTCGGGAAAACGGGTGCCTAGCTAGGCTAGTTAAAGGTGGCGATGCCAAATGCCGCTTTGAACCAGACAACACCAAAACCGTCGAGATGATCACAGACTCAACAATATTTGTTACAAACTTTGAAGGCCTATTACAAGGGAGGAACTACTCCACAACCCTAAATGGAACGTACGTCATTATTTTGAACAACGAAACAGTCACGGTGGGAAATCAAACATTCACCAGCAGATCAGTACGCACAGCGCAGGCCCTGCCACCGCCCTTGGTAAATATCACGAGCGAAGGACTAAAATTGAACCTTAACTACATTCACGGCCTGAGCATGGAAGATATTAATCAGCTTAAACAACTTGGCAATAATTTTCACTTTTCTCTAATTTTTGACGCTTTTGTCTTGGCCATTCTGGCAGCCGTATGCTACATTATCTGGAGAAAACTCACTACTACAATCAACTTTCCTAGACTAAATCAGACCACAGATCAGGACCAGCCAAGCCATGCAAAGGATCCTACTGGAAAAGGAGCTCATCTGCGGGACGCAGATGTTTAAAGGGTTGGGGGGGGGGGGGGGTACTTAACAAGGGGGTAGACACACTTACTTGTAAGAATGTGCTGACACCACACTTCAACAAACACAAGCAACGTAGGTAATTGATCTGATATCATATTGCGTAAGCAGATATGATATGCGGACAAAATGCAAGTCGTGTGATTCGCCACGCAAGCGATAAAATATTATTTTGGCCAATCGTGGGAAGTGCAGTGTCAGCAATTATGAAATCACTTAGACTAATGTAGAAGCTTAGAGCTTAGTTTAAGTTAATGATAAAGTCAGTCTGTTTTTGACATTCAACGGAAATAAATGGTAAATATTATTAAGCGGAAAAAACTATTTTTATTTGGATCTTTACAGGTTGCAATGGGGCCGCGGGGCGGCCCCCAACTTTAACTTTTTGGAGCCCTAGTCCTTGGGCTCCTTAACTTATATATACATGTGAGTATACTTGTTCCTGATATACAAATCACTAAGATGATTTTATTTTCTATACTTTTAGCTTAAATAATGGAAGATACGAAATGCTGAAAATATTTGCAGTTGATTGGCATATTTCCTGGCGGCCATTTTGGTTGCTCGTCAAATGCCCCGTGTAATCAGATTAATTCTTTATAAGTTTTTCCCAAAAGTTCACTTACCTTCAGATGTTTTTATATGAGATTGAGCAAACACCACAAGAGAAAAATTATTTTATATTAAATCTGCTTTCGTAAAATATTATCTTAAATTTAATTTGAAATTGGGATAATTGAATTCAGAAGAAAACTTTAAAGGTATTTAAAATTATATTCTTATTACCATTTTTTGTTTAAATATATTCCTTTGATTTTAAATCCTTTCAGTCTTTACTAAATATAAGAAGTATATGCTGTTGGAGGACTATAAGATACATGGAACTAATTGAAAGTGAAATGTACGGTTTTACTCTTCCTTTGAAGAGGCAAATTTCTTAAGATTAAATGGCTCATTAAAGGACAGCTAAAGCCATTCGAAAGTCTCTAGAACTTCTTAGAAATTAACTAATGTAGAAAGAGTCTGACTACATCCTCTAGATAATTGGTTTCACATGTATTACATTCCTTATTATTTATCTTATTGGCATTTAAGGATTTGAGTAGTTTTGACCGTCCAAAACAGAGCATCGGCTGTCAGCTCACTAGATCTGCCAAATTTTTGCAAAGTACACTCTGCTTGATCTGTCCAATGTAGAGAGTGATCCCATTTCCAATGCTTACACTGGTTTGTGGTTATACGAACACCAACTGAACGGTATTATTTCTATTCATGGGCATAACAAGACCTATCAAACGTAGCCATGTGCTTCAAACTCGAAAAACCTTGAAAATGTTTGCGCAAAACTACCTAACCATCAAAACGGCTTGTTACTTACTGTTTCAAATGTGGAGATCTTACTAAGAGATTTTTTCTAAAATATACATACTCAAACCCGTGTATGGTTGATATAGTCTGAGATAAGCATAACGGTTAGTTTAACCGTCAGTGAAATAAAAAGTCATTATAATTGGAAACCTGAGCTGAATCGCACAACATTCCATTGATAGTAGCCGTGGTCATGAGAGAAACTGTATCGCTTCCCAATGCAGTCGGTTCTAGGTACCTGAGCGACTCGGGACTTTTCCCGACCAAGGATTGTCATTTCAGTGTAACCCAATTTAATTTGTTGTGTACCTCCCACAAACCCCATTTAACCCCACAGAAATTGTGTCAGTGTTAGGAAGACTTAGCTCGTGACTGGAAAACTGTCTGAATTCATAACTGAGTCCCTGACTGTTCTATAAGACTACAAAGTGTAACTGAAACAATAACTGATTTAAAATATAGTACTGAGCGTGTAATCGTATGTTAAGTGTAAATTTAAATGCAAGAGTAATGTTTGAAAGTCATATGATGTATGGGGGAATACAGAATATATGTAAGTGTAGGCTGTACATAGGCGGGAGTTGTGTTATGAAAGGAAAGGCAAGGAAAAAAAAAAATAAGAGAGAGGAAAGAAAGATCAGAAAACCAAAGCCGATACCGAACGGCGTGTTATCAATATTTTATCGAAGTGTTAACGGTTTGTTATCGATAACAAACGTAATCGACAATGAATAAGATTAGGATCGCCGGGTTATGGGCGTAATTTTTAATTCTTTACAAAAAGTAGTCGGTCGTTAGCCATTTGTTATCGCTGTGTTATCGAAGAAGTATAGACCAGTTATTGATTTGTTACCGTAGTGTTACTATTTGTTATAAAAGACCATTGATGAGCTGTCGATTTGTGATCGCTAATTTATCGGTTTTTTGTAAATGATCATCATAGAGATGTAAATTTTCAGTTTGTTATCGAAAATTTATTAATTTATGGCTTTGTTATCAAAATCTTTTCTCTTTCTATCGAAAAATATTGACTTATTATCAATATTTTGCGATATGTTATCGGTTTGTTAAGTTAAAGATTTTCTATTGAAAATTTATAAATTTTTTTTATCGAAAATCCTTACAAAAGGAAAGTGCTGGTTTAAGTGGGGCCTTCTCAGTGTTTGGAAAACGATCAGGTCACGTTTTCTTTACTCCTAGTAGGCCCTGAACATATTTCATGTTCCAAACTCTGCGACCCTTAATTTCTGTGCCTGCTCACGTGCATGAGCTTAACTTATATTTGTATGAGAGTGTGTTTTTTATCCGAGGCTTGTTGTTATATTTCATTGGAGTATGGTTTTACGTGGCTGGTCCCAAGCCCAGCGCACAACCCGCTCAGCGGGGGTGAAAATATTACTTGGCACGTTTATATAGCGAGCCGCTTGCTCCAAGACAGACGCCCGCTTGCGCTTCTTCGAAAGATTTATGGACCTCTACGCGTCGGCGATGGCGAGTACCGAAGCAGATTTAATGATGAGCTGTACGAGCTATACGTAGACATCAACATAGTCCAGCGAATTAAAACGCAGCGGCTGCGCTGGCTAGGCCATGTTATGCGAATGAAAGATGATGCTCCGGCCAAGAAAGTGTTTCTATCGGAACCCGCCTATGGAAGCAGAGGTAGAGGGCGGCCCCCACTCCGTTGGAAGGACCAGGTGGAAAACGACTTAAACTCCCTTGGTGTGACCAATTGGCGCCGGTTGGCGGAGCGACTGGCGCGCCTTGTTGAATGGCCATAACCGTTTAGACGGTTAAGCGCCAATTAAGTAAGTAAGTAAGAGAATGTGTTTTGCATTAAACACACGTTTAGAAAAATGTTGAAAAATAGAAGAGAAAACTGTGCTTAAGAAAAACTTTGAAAGCACAAATTTCTGTTGGGTATGTATGCGAAGTATTGACGTGGGATGCTAAAAGAAAAATGAATTTAATATGAGTTAGTTCAAATTGTCGAGTATTACCATGGAAAAAGTAACATGTTGTCCAACAAAACCTAGTGCTTAAAAATACTCCAAATTTGTTGTTTATGTTTGTAAAAATCGGAAGCATGTCCAACGGCGCACAGTGGTTCAGAAGCGGAAAAGGGTACAGATGTAAAAATTTCTAAAACCTATTTTTTTTTTTTCTGATTAGCTAATTAAACGGACGGTGCGAAAAATTTCACTGTTTGGCTTATAGTATGGTGGAATAATGGGATAAGTTGTAATATTTTTATGACAAGTTCTCCTTTTAAGCAAGTATTTTATTTATTTTGTATGTGTATAGGTATAGATCGGGTTGCGTTCTAAGCGCATCGATCGATCACAACCAAATTTGAAACACCCACTAGAAACCCCCCAAGGATGGTCATAGGCTAAAAATAATTACGATATATAAAAGGAGCGTGGAACCTCCCATACAAATGGAAAATACCTCCTGCAAAATTTCGAATTGGGGAAAAGGACACCTTCCCTTCAAGTGGGATTTTTCAGAACTATGGCAGCTGCCCAAACTTAGGTTATTTTAGCAGCTAAAGTTTGACTGCAGAGTTGGGTTTCGCTGTTATACCTTTTGGGCGTCTAGTAATCTGCCGCCCTTAAAAATGCTTGTTAACTTCTATATATCTACATCTTCTATCTACATATACATACATATAAAATTCAAACAAATAAAATTGAAGGGAAAGTTCAGCATGCGAAAAGGCTGACCCATACAAATTGAAAGTGCACACTACCCGTTATGGAATCGTCGCTTAATCGGTCATCACGGGAGATGAATTATGACATCGAGGTTTGCGTACGTTTATAAACCAATAGTTTCAGATCAAAAGCTCGCATTCGAAACTATCCAACGAATGCTTTTGACAACAAGGGAGGATTGGTATTTTTGGATGTGCCTGTAGGAACCGGAAAGGCATTTCTGCTAAATTTGATATTAGCTGATGTGAGAGCAAGGAGAAGAATCGCTGTTGCAGTTGCTTCCTTAGGAATTGGGGCTACCTTTTTGTGCGGTGTACGTCAGCTCACTCCGCATTTAAAATACGACTGTCTGAAGAGTAATTTAAGCAAAAGCTCAGGCCAGAGTGCGGTTATAAAGACATGTAAGCTTAGCGTGTGGGATGAGGGCACCATGGCTCATGAACAGTCGCCGGAAGACCTAGGCCGAACCCTTAGGATCATCCCATGCGAAGTTTCTTTCTCCACCATGCTAGAGATTTCCGACAAATTATGCCAGTTATACCGAAAGGAACATCCGCAGATGAAGTGAATGCGTGCTTAAAATCCTCAAGTCTATAGCTTTACGTACAAAAATTAACTTTCTCTACAAACATCAGAACGCATTTGGGCGGAGACACTTCAGCAGAAGCTGATTTCCATTTCTATACCACCAGATTTTATTTCCTTTACTAACTTATGACATCACCTGAAGCTTTACTAGCTAATGTAACTCCAAATATTGAATCTTATTCTACAACTTATAAATAACTTCGAGAAAGGGAAGCTTGGTACTTAAAATGGGGATGTTATTATCATAATTTCCAAAAGCTACCGGGGACTGAAACAACTTATCAGTCCATTGACAGAGTCGTGGAAGAATCCCAAGTTATGCATTATTTGGTTGAGTTTTTTAACTCCCTCAATCCATCGGGAACTCCTCCTAATTGAAAGATCCTTAAATAAGGGTCCATAATAATTATGCTTCGTAATTTGGATCCTCCGCGCTTAAAGTAACGGGATAAAGCTTATCATGAGAAAATTTTTACCGAATGTCATGGAATCAATGATTTTATCGGAAAATTTCGAAAACAACAAAGATTGCACAGGATGCCATTGATACCGACATATATGGGTTTCCATTTTAAATGTCTCCAATTTCCTATAAGGCTGGCTTTCGCAGTGTCCACCAATAAAGCTTAAAGACAGTAATTAGCTGTAGCAGGAGTTAATCTTACCAACTCATGTTTCTCTGATGGCCAGTTATATGGAGAATTCACTAGAGTTGGCTCATCGAATAATCTTTTTGTTTATACATCATAGAATATTACAAAAAATATCGTTTATCCTATGGGTTTTAGAAGTACCTAAATTCGCAAATACACAACTTCAAAAGAAGTTTATTTTTTTTTTGCATATTTTTATAGAAACGTGGGGTGATGAGCTGGTATATATTAAAGTTTTCCACTTGACAGTATAGCCTTAACCACTGTGCGGCGTAGTGATAGTAACCGTTGTGTTATTACAGTAAGTAAACTTTTATTTCAGTAGTGGAATTTTGTAGCTTTTGCAAGCAAACGAATTTGGTAGGGAAAACTTTGTAAAAATTGAGGGCTTTCATACCAAATCGTAGTTAAAAAGTTATAAAAACCCACTGTGGGTATCAAATATGTTCAGCAAAAACAAAAAAAAAAAAAAAAACAAGAAAACAAAACATTTAAAAAGTTTCCACCAAACTTATTTACAGTAAAATCAACATAGATGTGTAAACGCACTAGGGATGACAATTTTCAGGATTTTTTGCCTACCGGGATTTTCAGGAAACGAAAGTTCCATGCCGGAATCCCTTGATTGTTCCGAAGTTGCTGTTTAAAAGTGTAAAGGGCATTACTAATATTTGTACACCAAGAGTTTAGTTCGTAATCAGATCTCTTGGTCCTCGAAATCCCATCCATTCCAACAGCATACTCAACAATCATATTTACTAAATATGTTTTGCTTCGCCGGCATTTCAAGAAATCAAAATTTTAGTAAAGATAACATGTATTCGAAGATAAACCTTTCCAAGCTTCCTAAACACTGCATTTTGGTGCTCGGAGTAACGTCCATTCCGATACGATGAAAAATGTGATAATAAATTCATATGCTGAAACTTATTCTATTTTGTGAATTCTGAACTAGTTATACTTATATATATAAACATATGCATGGTGCCCATTTGCAAACATTATTGTAAAACTAGTCTGTAAGATTTTATTAGTCTGTACATTAAATAGATAAAGCAAAAGACTGGAAGAAAACAGCTTAAACTGCTTAGATTGACAGCCAAGAAGGAACTATAGCAATATTTTCGCATAGCAAAATATCTTAAAATGTGTTTGAGTGTACGCAATCCCTGGAAAAAATCGGGATAGGGGGAAGCTCACATCTATATTGGGTCCCAGGGCATACATACGTGAATAAATGGGAATGAAAAAGCGGATGACCTAGCTAAAATTGAGCATATCCTTCGAAGCTTGCTCCGTAGACGTCCCATTCAGTTTGGGCGAGATTAAAAGATGGCGAAAGTTGCACACGATGGACCAAGCATGAAAGGCTTGGCACCAAGCGCGTGGCCGCAAACTGTCGAAGATTATGTGCAGGTCTTACAACCTAGGATTAACAAAGTTACACTTTCCATTGATGAATTCTGACTGGACGCCAGAACTTGACATGATTTTAAATTAGACCTTGCTAGTGATAGCAGAGTAGGAAGTGCGGATTGAAGGAAAAACGATCGAGCATGTTTTGTGCTCGTACCCTGCGCTCGCAAGGCTAAGACTCCAGCTATTAGGAGTGGCTCTGCTTTTAGATTTACATAGAAGCACCAAGTACCATAGAACCTAGAAAGTTTCTGGTATTTGCCAAGAGGGCGGAGCTATTTTGAGGCATATGTACTAGTTCTGATAGCGTTTTTAGTTCATTCGTTGAGCACATTTTTGCACTATGAACTCATTCAGTCTATGTGAGGTCCTCACGGACCAGACAACAATAAGGTTCGAATATCTTAAAAACTGTCTCAAGCTGTCTTGACTCAGATTCGGGTTCACCACGTCGAAATCTTCGAGAAATTATAGTTCTGTTTCTGGTTACAAAATCAATTTGGATTTTTGTCGGCAATTTTAGACACGCATATCTCGAACACCAGGACCAATTGGGAAAATCCAATTTCTGTGGAACTAAGATTCAAGTTCAACGAACACGAGATTTTTGGGACTCAAAAAATACCGAGATTCCGAGATCCCTATCCAATCAAATTTCACTAAGTTTGTGCTCTATCAAATTCGTTCATATTCGCCTTCACTCACAGCCTTACGCACACAACACGCTTCAACTTTTTGCCTTAAGCGCACCTTTCTTGTTGCTATGACTTTGGGTTATGACCAAAGTTATGGAAAGCTCAATACAGGAATATAAATGTGTAGCACCGAGTCAATAGGCTAATATCTCAAAGCAAAATACTTGCATATCTTTTTCTAGTTTATTAGTAAACCAAATTGTACGCACATACTTTAGGCGCTGTTCACACACAAATACTTTTGTTACTGGAGCGTGTTACTTGAAGATGAGGGAGTGATGAGAAAAGCGTGCGGAAACCAAGTCGCTTGTGCTGGGAAATTCGCTTTGCGTTGTCTTTCTTCTTTTCACACATTCTTTTCTCTTCAATACTGCTTTTAAAATTGCTATTATTTCTGCATTTTAGTAACTTATATTTGATTTTTATTTGAAACTAGCAGACACGGCAGACATTGTTCTGTCCTTAAGAAGTAATTTCGCTTCCCTTGTCTCCCCCTTTTCATTATCCTTCTATCTACCCCACCCTTGGTATTTCTCTTTCGCTGTATCGCTTTCTTCCTCTCTGTTTCTTCCGCTCCATCTTTCGCTATTTCGCTATCTTCAACTTACTCTATCTCTTTCTCAGTATCTTTCTCCTTCCCTTTTTGCTCTTTCTCTAGTTTTTATTATTATTCTTCTCCATCCATTCCAGTCCAAGTCCCAATCCTAGTCCAAGTCAAAGTCCCAGTCCCAGTCCCAGTCGGTACCTGGTCATTTTCCCGGCAAAAAGTGTGGTGAATCCTAATCTAGGCAAAGTGCTACACATTTATGTTTGTTTATCAAAGCGTGTGAACTTAATGAAAGTCGATAAACATAACCAGGTGTCACCCGAAGTGACACGATAATAAAAGTTGTTTAACTTTACTTTTTCCTAATTGAAGTGCCAATAAAGTTTGGTTTGCCACGTTTTGAATTTGCTTTTTTGCTAAAGAGGAAATGTTCTTATAACAAAAGTGTATAGTTTCTGAGGCAACATAATTTCATTGAAATAAGCTGTGAGTACAAACTCTATATAATACTTAATACTGAATCATAGTATTTAACAAAAAATAAATAGGGCTTGCGGTAAATGTGGACAACGGGAAATACTTGCTGTCATTCAAGAAAGATGCAACTTATTCGCGCCTTAGCAACCACGTCACTGTTGACTGAAATTAGTTGGACACTGTGGAAGACTTCGTTTATCGCCAAAACAAAGTCAGCTTAGAAATCAAACGAAGATAAACTCTTTCCAACAAGTGCCACTTTGGACTGAGTAGGCAATTGAAAAGTAAAGTCCTCCCTCGACGAATAAAAATCACGCCCTACAAGCCACTCATCTCACCTGTCCTGATATATCGGTCGTAATCATTTACGGTGCCAAAGAAGATTATATGTCTCTTGGAGTGTTCGAGAGAAAAGATCTTCGGAAGATTTATGGTCCTGCCCGCGGCGAATATCGACGGAAGTTTAATGTTGGTCCATATGAGCTTCACGCAGGTTTGACAATAGTGCAGCAAACGAAGGGCCCAAGGCTTTGCTGACTAAGTCAAGCTCAAAAGGTAGGCTGTGTTTGAAGCGGTAGGTCACAATGGTCAACGGCCATAACATAAATTATCAATACTTCGCATGGCCATAAGCTCATTTGACTTTTCGACCTCTATAAATTTGCCTTATTGACCATCTAAGAAATATTTTGGACCTTACAACGAATTTTTGTAAAAGAGACCGTAAACATATTTCACTAAACTAAGTAAAAAAAACTTTCCGAAAAATTTCGCAGACAGACGGAAGGCTTAAAGTTCTTTGCAAACTCCTGTAAGCAGGAAAAGGGCGACCTTGTAACCGATGTCCAGAGAGTACTCAGATTATGGAGGGAATATTTCTCTGCACTCCTGAATGGATAAAATGGAGAGAGCGATGCACCGCTCACCGATGATAAGCTAGATCCCGCAATCGATGATGATGAAATTATTGTCCCCCACCTGATCATGACGAAGTCAGTAGAGCAATAATCGGATTAAAAATCCACAAGGTCGCGTGTCCTGATGGATTACCTGTAGAGCTATTCAATAACTACGGTGAGTAGTTGGTAAGGGGCATGCATCAGCTGCTTTGCAAAATATGGTCAGACGAGTGCATGCCTGACTATTGGAATCTATATAAATGTTCTTTCCCCAGTCCACGGGGATCCTACAAACTGCGCCAACTATCGCAGAATCAGCCCTCTTACCACATATAAGGACTTGTGAAGCGTATTTCGCGAAAAAATGAAGCCCGCGTGAATCGGCTGATTGGACCTTATCAGTGCGGCTTCAAACCTAATAAATCTATCATCGACTAGACCATCACTATATGCGAAATCTTAGAAAAAAACCTGCGAAAAAAATAATTGACACACATCACTTTTTCTTTGATTTTAAATCCGCCTTCGACAGCACAAAAAGAAGCTGCCTAAATGCTGCTATGTCTGAATTTGGTTTTCCCGCAACACCATTAGCTCAGTCAGAATAGGGCCTCTCCGAGCCGTTTGAAACTAAACGACGTGTCGGACACAGTCACCACACATCGTGCGATTTCTTTAATTTGATGCTGAACAAAATTATGCTAGCTGACAACTGGAACAAGAAGCGGAGAATATAGGTTTGATGGTGAATGAGGACAAAACGAAGTACCTGGTGTCACCAAGAAACGAGTGAGCGAATTGGCTCCATGGCGACGATGCGACTATTGGCAGCTATCATTTTGAAATAGTAAATGACTTCGTTTATTTGGGAACCAGCTTCCATACAAACAACTACGCACATCAGATTTGAAATCCAGCGAAGACTCAAGACTGATAATGTTGTTGATACATGTTTTATGCCAACTCCGAACGGCATCTTCAAGGCAGTTGAATTTTCAATGAAAAGCTTTTCATGTCAGAAATACACCGGTATTGTTTGCCAAACCACTGCGGAGGGCTGACCCAATTTAGAAACTATTTTTTTTAATTGAAAAAACCTTACTGTGAATTTTCGATGTTGCTGTGCCCGGTACTTGAACCCAGGACCTTCGGCATAGTAGGAGCACGCTTACACCATACCATGGTGGCAATTGAGCTCAGCACACAAAAAGCACCGCTGGATAAGTTAAACGTTTAGTTTAAGTAGTAGTTATATCAAATAAATCCGAATTTTTAGTTCGATAGACCTTCCGACAGAATGGTCATAATGTCAATATGACCATGACATTATAACCATTTGAACTTATAGCCATCTAAAGTGCCGAAATGCCCTATGTCACACATAATTTGTAGTTACGTTAATGCAGCAAATGACCAAAAAAAATTGGAAATTGGATCGGCACCATCACAATATATTTTGTAAAAATTCCGGGTAGGACTACGAAATGTATTAGAACTTCGAGCTTTTGTTCAACTAGAAATATTATAATTATCGATGTGTGTCCTCATCCGTAAGCTCAACATTGTCTAGCCACAGCAGCCTTTGGGGCTATGTTTATATTTGCATAAGACGCGTAAAGCTCACTCATCATTAAACTCTCGATAGACGTCATTACCGAAATTACTACAAAGGTACGGGAAAACGAGGGCCGTAGCCGTAGCCGTAGCATTACGAGCGCTTTAGATATTTGTATTCCTATGCATTTATCCATGAATTGAACCAATGGGGCGTGTCTCGGCCATATCTCAAAAACACTGAAATAAACCATTGGAAATTGAGCATTTTTTTGTTGTTGAGGCAAGACTAGGATTCGATAATGGATGCAAATTAGGCGCATCAATATGCATGTGAATAAATATGCAAATTTATGACTTATCTCCCAATTAATGTAGGTGTGATACCTTCCTTAATAAAGCAATTCTTTTTTGGGGATTCCAAGAAGCCTATGTTGTCCAAAGTGGCGATGCAATTTAGGTAAGAAATGTACTCCTACTGCTCGTTTACATCGTCAAATCGACGATTGCGCACAGTTATAATCACATGCCTCTTTCATCAGCAGTTTCTCAACGGCAAGCTTTATTTGTGTCATTGCCTACATTTTTTCCCAGCACGGAGATATTAAAATATTGCTTCCCCCAAAAATTCAGAAAACAAAAATTCGGAAACACATTTTTTCAGAAAACATGAAGAACCTTTTTTCAGAAAGCCAAAATTCAGAAGTAAAATTTCAAAAACAAAAATTCAGTAGTCAAAATTCAGAAGTCAAAATTCAGAAAGTAATCAGACAGCAAAGAAACATTTAATTTTGCGCAAAAATCAAATTGGGTGAAGTAGGTACAAATAATTCTATCGAAAGGTGGCACAACGTCATTCGAAGTGCATTTAGGGACACACTCTAACTTATTTAGTTTCATAAATAAAATAAACAAGTAAGGAAGGTTAAGTTCGGGTGTAACCGAACATTACATACTCAGTTGAGAGCTATGGTGACAACATAAGGGAAAATAACCATGTAGGAAAATGAACCGAGGGAAACCCTGAAATGTGTTTGTATGACATTTGATTTGATACAAGGCATTAAAGAGTATTTTATGAAGGAGTGGACCATAGTTCTATAGGTGGACGCCATTTAGGGATATCGCCATAAAGGAGGATCAGGGTTGACTCTAGAATTTGTTTGTACAATATGGGTATCAAATGAAAGGTGTTAAAGAGTATTTTATGAGGGAGTGGGCCATAGTTCTATAGGTGGACGCCATTTAGGGATATAGCCATAAAGATGGATCAGGGTTGACTCTAGAATGCGTTTGTACGATATGGGTATCAAATGAAAGGTGGTAATGATTATTTTAAAAGGGAGTAATCCTTAGTTCCATAGGTGGACGCCGTTTCGAGATATCGCCATAAAGGGGGACCAGGGGTGACCCTAGAATTTGTTTGTATAATATGGGTATCAAAAGAAAGGTGTTAATGAGTATTTTAAAAGGGAGTAATCCTTAGTTCCATAGGTGGACGCCGTTTCGAGATATCGCCATAAAGGTGGACCAGGGGTGACACTAGATTTTGTTTGTACAATATGGGTATCAAAAGAAAGGTGTTAATGAGTATTATAAAAGGGAGTAATCCTTAGTTCCATAGGTGGACGCCGTTTCGAGATATCGCCACAAAGGTGGACCAGGGGTGACCCTAGAATTTGTTTGTACAATATGGGCATCAAATTAAAGGTATTAATGAGGGTTTTAAAAGGGAGTGGTGGTTGTTGTATAGGTGGTCGCCTTTTCGAGATATCGCCATAAAGGTGGACCAGGGGTGACTCTAGAATACGTTTGTACGATATGGGCATCAAATGAAAGGTGTTAATGAGTATTTTAAAAGCGAGTAATCCTTAGTTCCATAGGTGGACGCCGTTTCGAGATATCGCCATAAAGGTGGGCCAGGGGTGACCCTAGAATTTGTTTGTACAATATGGGCAGCAAATTAAAGGTATTAATGAGGGTTTTAAAAGGGAGTGGTGGTTGTTGTATAGGTGGTCGCCTTTTCGAGATATCGCCATAAAGGTGGACCAGGGGTGACTCTAGAATACGTTTGTACGATATGGGCATCAAATGAAAGGTGTTAATGAGTATTTTAAAAGCGAGTAATCCTTAGTTCCATAGGTGGACGCCGTTTCGAGATATCGCCATAAAGGTGGGCCAGGGGTGACCCTAGAATTTGTTTGTACAATATGGGCAGCAAACGAAAGGTGTTAATGAGTATTTTAAAAGGGAGTGGGCCTTAGTTCTATAGGTGGACGCCGTTTCGAAATATCGCCATACAGGTGGACCAGGGGTGACTCTATAATGTGTTTGTACGATATGGGTATCAAATTAAAGGTATTAATGAGAGTTTTAAAAGGGAGTGGCGGTAGTTGTATATGTGAAGGCGTTTTCCAGATATCGACCAAAATGTGGACCAGGGTGACCCAGAACATCATCTGTTGGATACCGCTAATTTATTTATATATGTAATACCTGCCAAGATTTTAAAGGTTTTTTATTTCGCGCTGCAGAACTTTTTCATTTTCTTCTACTTAATATGGTAGGTGTCACAACCATTTTATAAAGTTTTTTCTAAAGTTATATTTCGCGTCAATAAACCAATCCATTTACCTCACCATGTTTCATCCCTTTTTTCGTATTTGGTATAGAATTATGGCATTTTTTTCATTTTTCGTAATTTTCGATATCGAAAAAGTGGGTGTGGTCATAGTCGGATTTCGTTCATTTTTCATACCAAGATAAAGTGAGTTCAAGTAAGTACGTGAACTAAGTTCATTAAAGATATGTCGATTTTTGCTCAAGTTATCGTGTTAACGACCATGCGGAAGGACATACGAACGACTGTGTATAAAAACTGGGCGTGGCATCAACCGATTTCGCCCGTTTTCACAGAAAACAGTTATCGTCGTAGAATATATGCACCTACCAAATTTCACAAGGGTTGGTAAATGTTTGTTCGACTTATGGCCTTAAAAGTATTCTAGACGAATTAAATGAAAAAGGGCGGAGCCACGCCCATTTTGAAATTTTCTTTTATTTTTGTATTTTGTTGCACCATATCATTACTGGAGTTGAATGTTGACATAATTTACTTATATACTGTAAAGATATTAAATTTTTTGTTAAAATTTTACTTTAAAAAAAATTTTTTTTAAAAGTGGGCGTGGCCCTTCTCCGATTTTGCTAATTTTTATTAGGCGTACATATGTAATAGGAGTAACGTCCCTGCCAAATTTCATCATGATATCTTCAACGACTGACAAATTACAGCTTGCAAAAGTTTTAAATTACCTTCTTTTAAAAGTGGGCGGTGCCACGCCCATTGTCCAAAATTTTACTAATTTTCTATTCTACGTCATAGGCTCAACTCATCTACCAAGTTTCGTCGCTTTATCTGTCTCTGGTAATGAATTATCGCACTTTTTCGGTTTTTCGAAATTTTCGATATAGAAAAAGTGGGCGTGGTTATAGTCCGATATCGTTCATTTTAAATAGCGATCTGAGATGAGTGCTCAGGAACCTACATACAAAATTTCATCAATATACCTCAAAATTTACTCAAGTTATCGTGTTAACGGACGGACATGGCTCAATCAAATTTTTTTTCGATCCTGATTATTTTGATATATGGAAGTCTATATCTATATCGATTCCTTTATATATGTACAACCAACCGTTATCCAATCAAACTTAATATACTCTGTGAGCTCTGCTCAACTGAGTATAAAAACCATCAGGCAATAACAGAAACCAAACGGAAACGCAAGATAAAATATAAAGACCTCGTTTATTTTAATATTATAAATTCATTTGAAAACAAGTAAAACTGTCTAAGTTCGGGTGTAACCGAACATAATATACTCAGCGTGAACTTTAATTGCACATTTCAGATAAATTCCTTTTCTACATAACACGTGGCACCGACCGTTAAAAAAAATGTCTCCCCATTTCCTCTTAAAATAAAACGTGATAAGTGAAATATCATTGATTCAAAACTATTTTTTGATAAGTTATAGCTTATTATTCTAGTCTACCACCCTTTTAAACTTGTTTTATATAAAAGTGGGCGTGGTCTTTAACCGATCCCGTTCATTTTTACTAGAAATATTTTCTGCTATAAGGAAAATATGTGTACACAATTTCATTACCATATGTTAATTTTTCTTGGGGTTAAGGCTGCCGAAAATAGAAAATTGCTTAGTCATAAAAGGGACGGTGCTACGCCCATTTTTTAAAATTTGAAGTTTTTCCCAATTATTGTTATAAATCTACTTTCGAAATGAAATACTATTGATATAAAGCTCTTTTTGCAAAGATATAATTTATTATTATTATAAAAGTGGGCGTGGTCCTTAACTATTTTAAAAAAAATTTTCAAAATTTTTACCAAGAGTCTCAATATCACTCCACATGTCAAATTTCAACATTCTAGGTGTATTATTATTTTCTAAATTATCAGGTTTTTTGTGTTTTCCAAAATGTTATATATATATAAATAAATATATATATATACAAAAATTGGGCGTGGTTATCATCCGATTTCGCTCATTTTCAATGCCAATCTATTCTGGGTCCAAAATTTGGTGAAGATATCTCAATATTTATTCAAGTTATCGTGTTAACGGACGGACAAATTTTTTTTCGATACTGATGATTTTGATATATGGGGAAATCCGCCAAACTTTGGTTTTTTGGGAGAAAAAAATTTTTTTTGAAACATGGTATGACGCAAATATCTTTTTGTTAGGAACATTGAGGGGTAAATTGGAGCTATAGTGCATCGCCGTTACTCGTCTTACATAATACCTCAAAAAGATATAGTCAAAAGATAGAGCAAAATATATATAAATTGAGGTCGCAATGTTAAATATACATTTATTTCCACACTTGTGTACCGATTATATGGAAATTTTAACAAAATATGGAGATATTTATTTATTTATTTATTTATTATTTAAAGTCGACGACAAACTATGGTCGACTGCATAATATAAAAGATATATAAATATACAACTCAAAAGATAAAATTTAAGATATATCGAGATTTCAACAATGTTATATTACAAACAAAGAAATAATAATGAACATTACTATTTAATTTCAGAATATAATAATAATAAGAAATATGAGCAGAAATAAGAACTTATGCCGAAATCTTATACTGGCGGAATGCATCAGATTCCGCTCAGCATGATTTCGGAATGCAGTGGATTCCAATCTCCCTGTTGGAATGCAACAAGATTCCAATCAGCATGTCATGGGAATCCGGCAGTGCTAAGAGTAGTGTAAAGAGGATACGCCATCACAAGGCATAAAAAAGTAACATGACCTGTGTTGTTGGAATGCACCGGATTCCAATCAGCTCGATGCCTGACCCATAAGATTATACTGCCGGAATGCATACGATTCGGTCAGTGACTCATGAAACAGCATGTTTTTTACGTTGTTGGAATGTACCAGATTCCAATCAACACAGTACTGTCTTGTTCCTTCTTAATGATACATGTTGATAAATGTTCCTCCATCCTTAAGCGAGATAGTTCCTGTCTTTTATGGAAGGAATAAAATGCCGGCAAATTAAATTATCTTGTATCTCTTAAATTAGATAGGCAAGTATTGCATTACGTATAGTGGCAAAAGTACATTCAAGACTGATGCAGCTATACAAGTCATTGTAGTGCGCGCACCAGATAAGAAGAGGATTATTTTTAGCAAAGTTTCGTCGACAAAGGGGTAGATAGAAAGGAACGTAGTGTCTAGATACTCTAGGGAGAACCGCAAAAAACAAGCGGCGGAGGAGCTCCGCAGAATCGATTTCTCCAATAATGAGCTTATGGATGAACAATACCTCCAGTAATATTCTCCGATTTTCCAGAGTGGGTAAGTTAATAAGAAGAAGTCTACTTCTGTATGGAGGAAGGTGGAGACTTGAGTTCCAATTAAGGCCGCGCAATGCAAATATCAAAAATTGCTTTTGAACTGACTCAAGACGCTTTATATGCTTTTGAGAAACAGGGGACCAAACGCATGAGCAATACTCGAGTATTGGACGAACCAGCGATGTGTAAAGAACCTTAGTGAGGTACGGATCATCGAACTCTTTAGCCCATCTTTTAACAAATCCAAGTAAACCCAACGCTTTGTTGGCTATAGATGAAATATGCATATGTTAAAATTCAATTTCGGATCAAAAAGGACACCTAGATCATTTGCAATAGATATAAGCTCCAAAGGCGTACCATCTATTACATAAGATTTCAATGCTGGCTTCACTCGGTGAAATGTCATATGCTTACATTTAGAGCAATTTAAAGCTAGTAAATTTGTTGTGCACCAACACTGGAACGAGTCCAAGTCGGCCTGAAGAAGATCCAAGGAATTCAAATCGGTAGGACAGTAAGTGTAGCAAAGTTTTACATCATCCGCATACATTATAGTATGGGAATATAATATTGTCTGTGGCAAGTCATTAATGAAAAGGGCAAAGAGCAAAGGGCCTAGATGACTTCCCTGGGGTACGCCGGAGGAAACTCCGAACGATTCCGACAGATTGCACTTGAACAGGACTTTTTGGGTCCGGTTAGAAAGATAGCTTTTCAGCCACATTAATAGGTGAAACGGAAAGCCCAGTAAATCAAGCTTATGAATAAGCAACTCATGGTTGACGGTATCAAATGCTTTGCTGAAGTCCGTGTAGATGACATCCGTTTGCTTGTTCGCTAAAAATCCTTCCAAAACTATAGAGTGAATACAAGCAAATTTGTAGTGGCTGACCTTTGACGAATAAAACCGTGTTGGCATGGAGATAAAATACTAGAACACTGATATTGGAGTTGTCTAGTAACAATCTGTTCAAAGACTTTAGGAATGACTGAAAGTTTAGCAATACCCCTGTAGTTTTCAACTTTTGACCTACTACCTTTTTTATGCAGGGGTATAATAAAAGACTGTTTCCAAAGTGCCGGGAATGACGCAGATCCCAGAGATAGCTCAAATAATTTTAAAATAGGCTCATACATGTTTTCGGCGCAGTACCTAAGCACGCAACTAGGAACACAAGGTGGGCTTCAAAGATTGAAGACTCTGAAGAACAATATTACGATCAATAGCAGGATTCCTAATGTAATTCGAGCTATCTAAGCGATAGGGATATTGACCGGAATGAAAACCACTGGATGAATACGTGGACTTAAAGAACTCAGAAAATAGTTCAGAAACGTCGTCATCAGTGCAATCTTTTTTACCTCCAAAGGTTAATGAGGAAGGATACCCAGAAGTTTTCCGCTTTGAATTTACGAAACTGTAAAACTTTTTTGGATTTCTAAAAAATTGGGTTTTACAACAACTCAAGTAATTTTTATAACAAAGCTGATTAAGACGATGAAATTTAGAACGAGCTATTAGATATTTAGAGAGGTCTGCAGATGCTCCAGATTTCTTGAATCTCTTATATAGCCTAGATTTAATGTTATTAAATCTGATAAGTTGCCTTGAAAACCAAGGGGGCTTATTCGAACATAGGGTATAGCGAGTAGGAATGCAGGTATCAAAGAAGTCATCAAGCGTACTGTAAAATATAGAGATAGCCGAGTCGACATCAGTGCAAGCATGGAGATCCGACCAATCATGGGAAGCCAACAGATCATTGAGCATAATGAAATTCGCTTTGTAGAAGCATCTAAATCGGCGACGAGACTGTTCTTGAATCCTACGGGGTAGGCTGATATCAAGTGATATCACTAGCGTAGGGTGAATAGGGTCTTCTGGAAGGGATAAAGGTGGTATTTGCGTAAGGGCAGTACCCACCGAGCCATCCACAAATACTAAATCCAGCATTTTTTTTCCACTATTTGGAACATTGTTAATCTGTAAAAGAGATGAGTCTAACAAGCAATTGAGAAACTCATGTTGAGCAGTGGGAGTTAAAAAGTTTGAATCACTTATATTAACCCAACTAACTGTTGGCAAGTTAAAGTCACCAACAACAACAATTCGATCGTTATCTCCCAACCGCGAATGCAAATCGCAGATGGCGGAGCTATGACTAGCATAAGCATCCATATCCGAACGAGGTGGTATATACGAACAGCAAACAATTACGCTATAGCTACCGAATGAAAGCCTAACTGCTATGAATTCGATATGAGAGATATTGTCCAGCGAAATCAACTCAGATGATAGGTTAGATTCAACAGCAATAAGGACACCTCCCGCTCTAGAGATGCGATCACGCCGATAAACAGCATATTTATTTGAAAAAACCTCAGAATTGTAATTATCAGGCTTTAGCCAGGTCTCCGTAAAAGCTACAACTTGTGCAGAAAAGTTGAAAGAATTAAGGAAGAATGGAACAAGTTTTGATCGTAAACCACGAACATTTTGGTAATTAATGAGAAGACGGGACAGATCAGCAATTACCTTTGTGTTGTTATTACTGTGTTCGTCATACCGTTTTTTGGCTGTAATAAACCAGGTTCGGCCCTCGCCTTTCTTGTGAACAAGTGAACCACAGTATGCTTAGGCCAAAAAGAGGAATCAAGTACCTTATCAAAATATTCATCTGAAAGGGATATTTTAAATGAGGAGATGTCTTTCTCATATTTAAAATTAAATTTATACACATTGATGTTACTAGTGGGTGCAACACCAAGTTTAGAGCAAACGTAAAGAGCAATGTCATTTTCAGTAAGCGAGGCGTGTAATCGGGACACAAATGCAGCCCTACGAGGTGGCACGGCAGTCACCTGCAAAGGAGTAGCGGATAGCGCACCAGAGAGCTGGGAAGGTGCGGCCGTTATAGAACAGTTGACAGAAAACGCATTGCTTGACCTAGCGTTGGTTATCGAGCCCGTCAAAGAAGTACTATTTTTTTCAGGTACACTTGTATCGCTAGCAACAACCCCAGTATCGGTAACTGTTATTGTTGGAGCTAAAGATACCGGTGGAGGTGTAGGATGAATTGGGGAGTCCAGCGAAATCAACATTGGTGACGTAGAACAAACAGCCGCAAAGGTACCACTATTAGTTCGGGCATCGTTTAATTTGCCAGAGATCGTCTCACTGGAAGTCTCGACACAGCCTTGTGGAGATTCTTGTGGAGATTCCTGAGCTGCATTGTTCATAACGTCTTTGGTAAGCCTGTTCATATCAGTCAACGCGGTTGAAGGGACATTCGTAGGAGGACAGCTTTGCCCCTGACTCGAAGGCAAGTTGGAGTCATTGTTGAGCATACATTTCTTACGTTTTGGGGATTCAGATATCACTTTCAATTTTTTAAAGTGAGCCTCCATCGTTTTGAATCTTTCGTTAAGGTCACGAAACCCAATAAAAATGTTGTTGAACTCTTTCTGAGTTTGCCTCATAAAAGCTCGCATGTCATTTTCTACGGAACGACAATCATGACATGTCCAGTTCAGTCCAATTTTGCTGGATATTAGGTCAACCACCCGACCACATATGTGAGAGAAACCGGCACAGATAACATGAGCCATATTATCACAGGGCCAACAACAAACATAAGTATCACCACGGGAAATATGCAGCTGTTAGCTATGTAAAATTTTTTTGATACACGAGACCCGATTTTGTAGATATCGGTAAAAAATATAAAACCGAATAACCGCCAAATATTTTTTACTGCAAAGTTTGCAACACATTTATTTTAACATCTTTCTACCGATTCTTTTGAAACTTTAAAAACATATAGATATGTGAACGGAGTATGTTTAGGTAAAAAAGTTTTAATACCCGAGATCCAGTTTTGGAGATATTGATAAAAATATAAACCCGGAAAACCTTAATTTTTTTACTTATTTAAACACATCTTAACCGATTGTGTTCAAATTTTATTAGGATGTACATACCTGTGTGGGGTATATTTAGGTAAAATTTTGTTGATACCCGAAACCCGGTTTTAGAGATATCGGCAAAAAGATGAAACCGGGTAACCGTCAAATATTTCATACACGTTTGTTAATTTTTTCTCTACACCACAGTAGTATACCATCAATTGCACCATCTTGGAATATTCACGCAAGGAAAGTTATTGATGTTTGTACATGGGGCAAATATACGAAATTTCCTACACAAATTTGTAATCGTCAAAAAGTGTAGAAAAATTTTTTTTTTTAATTTTTATACCAAATTTGTGTTTCTTTTCATTTACTTTTAAATAAAACCTGGTTTAAAAAAAATTTTTTTCTACACTTTTTGACGATTGCCAATTTTTGTCGGAAATTTCGTATATTTGCCCCATGTACAAACATCAATAACTTTCCTTGCGTGAATATTCCAAGATGGTGCAATTGATGGTATACTTCTGTGGTGTACAGAAAAAATTAACAAGCGGGTATGAAGTGATAAAAGTAAAATTGTAGCTGTGCCCACAAAAAAACATGCTCCTGAAAAAAATTTACGCAACCAAGTGCTTCCACTTTTCTGCCTCTTCAAAACTGAAAGGGGCACATCGAAGTTGAAGCCCCAGGTATTTTTAGTCCCTGATAGGCTATTATCGTGCATAATCTAAATTTCAATACTCAGTTGCCTCAAAAAGCTATAATCAAAAGACTGTCAATATTGAAAATGACAAAAAAAAGTATCGCTACTTTGATTGACGATTGTTTTGAGTATTGGAGGGGCACATTAATTTTGCTCATACTTTTGGAATCTTCGTCTCAAAAAGAACATTCAGTTTAAATTCCATACCGTTTCAGCGATGGCTCAAAATTTCATCGAAAAAATTCAAAAAAAAAAAAAAAAAATCAAGGGCATCGCTTGAAAAAGTGTAAAAATCGAAGTTTTTTACGTTTCGAAGTACTGCAAAAACTTACTATCAACTTTCTTGATTTTTGAAATCATCAGATCGGATAGTCAAAAGGTCAAACTTAATTTCCTTGTCCTTTTTTCTGGCCTTAAGTTTTTTGCCCGTGTGTAAAACGCGAGTATCCAAAAAAGTAAAATTTTTTGGGATTTGTCCATATGGAAATCTATATCTATCTCGATTGCTTTATACCTGTACAACCAACCGTTATCCAATCAAAGTTAATATACTCTGTGTGCAAAGCACGCTGAGTATAAAGAAAAACGCGAAAATTTAATTAATTACATTACAATTGAAAATTTTAGATTGTACTACTTTTTTTTTATACATAATTCCTTCCAAATATTTTAAAGTTTCTGAATTTTGAGAAAAATTTAAGGTTTTTCTGCCGTCTGATTACTTTCTGCAATTTGACTTCTGAAATGTTACTTCTGCAATTTGACCTCTGAATTTTGTGTCTCTGAAAAAAGGGTTCTGACTAATGTTTTCAGAAAAAATGTGTTTCTGAATTTTTGTGTTCTAAATTTATGGGGGCACCAAAATATTTTGGGTGTAACTATTCCCCGACGATAATTTGAACTAGGAAAAAGTGTATATTCAAGACACTGACACAATGCTTTGGACCACAACTTGATCAATTTAGATTCGTGTTATTTTTTTAAGAAATCGCCAAGTGATTAGGTTAACCAAATGGCAGTATATGGAAATTGTGGATTTATTGGTTGCACTAAGGCTCTTTTAGCCATGCCGGTTGCGGTTTTAATGGCATACCAATCAAAAAGGAGTCAATACGGTGAGTTCCAATATACTAGAAAACCTTATCGTTAATCTTCGTGGAGCAATTCTAGGGGGAATCACCACTCTTGGCTCTCCAGAATTTGAGTCCGGTATTTCGATTTCAGTTTACTCGTATCTAACGCAGCGATTCTCGAGCTTTTATTACTGAGCTTACTGCTATTTTATGTAGTGTAAAAATTAAATATTTTTCCTGTTTTCCGCATAGTAATAAAAAAATAAAAATAGAAATAAACATAGAAATTTATGGTTCCTTCAAAGTACCAAATAATATCAATATTGAGACAATGTCAATTTTGCTTAGTCATAGCTCTCGAAGCCATGCTCGAAAAATTGCTAAAACGACATAATGGACGCCTATTACGATGGTACAAGTACGTAGGGAGAGTTCCTTCTGTTTCACTGCATCTTTTGTATAACCGTACATCATTTGTATTGACATTAATGCCGTCATAACAATACTAATAACAATAACAATAATACTTTGGCATACCATTTGTAATAATAGTGCTTTTATTCACATGAAAATTCTATCAATTTGTATAGCTGACTGCTAATATGAAACATAACAAACCAATTACTCTACAATAATCATTTAGTTATTGTGCTGTTGAACCAATTTGTGGAAATCGTAATCAGTATTTGACATCGAAATGCTCGGTCACAAATTGTGGAGCTTGACAAATTCAGATTAAGCGAAATTGGATTAATTCTGTTCTCCCATTTTTATTTATGTATTTCCATTGAACTTAGCTGTGTTGCTTTGTTTAGTTTGATTGGGTATTTCGTTATTTTGATGAGGGTGTGACACGGCGTATACTTAACGCGAACGAAGTGCTGGCAGTGGGAGTAAGCGAAGTCGTCACAACTGAATGGCGAATGAATTAAGCAAAAATATAGATTTGTTATCGAAAAGTTGCGGCTCAGCTATTTGCATTGAAATTCTGTACGGTGCTGTACAATGTACTAAAATATATATAAAACATTAGTTTCTTGACTTATACCTGTATGATTATGTACCCCCTGTGGGTTAGGGGTAGTAGAATATGCCCACGGCAGGCATGCCAGTCGTAAAAGGCGACCATAATCCACAAAAGGGGTGTAATGTTGGTTTTCTAATTAAATTGGTTTATGTTGATCCTCGGATTTTCATACTCCAAGCCGGTAGTGCACCTTGGTAACAAATTGCCGTCATATTATTAGTGACGAAAAGGGTGGATAGACCATCCTGACAAAATTTCCGTCATCGTATTAGTGACGAAAAGGGATTGTACTAGTGGTTAAATTGGTTTGTGTTTGATGTTCGGATCTTCACACTCCAAACCTATCAGTGCACCCTAACCGTAACAAATGTATGTCATCTTATTAGTGACGATAAGGCTAACCAATCCTGAGTGGCTTTACTCGAAAGGGAGCAGGGCGAACGCTGGTATCACCCTGTGGGACCCCAAGCATGGTCCTTACAAAAACTGTCACCGCACGAGCAGGTCTCACCTTCCTGTCCTGGGATGGCCCCCTTTTGGGAGCATCGCGGGGGCTGTGGTTTCAGATCGTATTTCTGGGAAGGTAACCCAGAATGCGTAGGATCGCCTCTGAGGAAGTTCGCTTCTTGGTTGGAGTTGACAGTGTTCTCTTCGGAGTAATGCTGTTGCTTCAGCCGCCGAATCAGACAATATAGTATTCTCTTCGGAGTAATACTGTCTTCTTTGGTGGGAGGGGGCCAAGAAAGTTTACTCATTTACTTCTCATATGGAGTAAGCTGCCCAAGTACGTGTTAATCTGCACAAAATTAATTCAAAGACACTTCTGCGGAACGTCAAAGAAAAGGTTGGTTACATCCCTAAATTGTGCACTTGTTTAAAAGAAGGATGTATAACTATTGATGAATAACACGAAGAGAAATATGGTGGATATTCCAATACCGAGTTTATTGAAGTTGGATAAATGTAGCAAATAATGTTGGGAATAAACTCGAATGTTGCATATAACTGAACTGCTTCAGGCTGGTAGTTCAGTTGCAAGAAGGTCCCTCGTCGTGGAAAATTATGAATAATTGTAAGGGTGGATAGTTCCCACGTTTCTTTTTGAAATTTTTGGAAACTTCATTGGACCTGCTATATGATCGGGTTTGCGTTTTAGTACTTGTGAATGGTGAGATGTATCTTGAGTGCATTGCCCCTGTGCTTTTAGATTACATTGGTAGTCATTCACGGCGAACGAGCGTATAACTGAGTGAACGTAGAACCTATAACTAATGAGATGTATCCTAAAGTGCAAGTGGTTTAGTAATATGATTAATGAAGTGTATCCTGCGAGTGCTTGTGTCGTAAGTACTTGTGAGTATCACTGTCTGTTGCCAAAGAATAGATAGTTTTATTCACAAGGAATTATATGATGCTCTCACTCTATGGAACACCTGAGTAGTTATTCATAAAGAAAGACATTTGCACTGATAGATTACATCGATATTTAGTTCATGGCGAAGGTGCGTTCTGGATCATAAGGCTTTAAAAGGTTGTGTCACATCCCTAAATTGTATTCCAAATTCGTGGTGCTTAGCAAGGGTTGCTCACAATGCCCCTAATACTTGTATTTAAATTGTGTGACTGTAGCATGTATCTGCTCTTTACACACAGAACATGTTGCAGGCGAATTGCTTGTGGGCAGAGAAGAGCGTACTATGATCCGGGTGCAGTTGCCCAACAACCGGATGCCATTATCCATAAAATGGCTGGAGCTTGATACACTCCTATCTTACCAAGGTAAGGACTTGTAATTGAATCGCCCGATTACAAGCAATTTGGTACGAATCGATTCGGCTAAGAAGTGTTGAGAGAAGGCAACATGGAGCTGATAGTTTGGGCCATTGATCATGCAGTAGATCCGTGTTTGACACCGTTGAGTTGAGTCTACAAAGACAGGTATTTGCGTTATACTTCACCTTCGACTGTATGATTATGTAATAAGGTCCGTGTTTGGCATCGTGGGGTTGAGTCTTCCGTTCGCAGGTACTCTAGTTAAAGCATATTGAATATATCTTTATACCCATCCGGAGTATGTTAATACTCAACCGGTAGTAGCTTCGGCTGCGAATGTCAGAACAAGACTTTAAAGTGGTATCTGCGGGGAGCAGATAGCCTGCGGAGCTGGCTCCGTTTGTGCTCATTTGCGGTAGGCCCTTCGGGAGCATCGTGAGGGCTGTGATTGATACCCGAATGTGGTTGGTTAGCTCCAATGTGGAGTTGCATCATACATTCAAATTATTTTATTGCAAATTTTTTTATTTGTTTATACGTAATAATAATTTGAAATGTTTGTGTGGTGAACCCCCAGGGTGGTTCCAGGGGGTGTGCCACTGGCATCGGTGGGTCGGGCCTCCAAAGTTAGTGGGGGTCGGCCATACATTTGGACTCGATTGGAGCACTCTAAATTGGTCAAAATGGGATTTTTCAAAATTTGCCCCTACCCAAAAGTTCGAGCCAAATTGGGGGACACCAGAATTCATTTTAGAGGTGTGGTTCCTTCGGCAAAGTTTCTTATTTTGATCCCTAGATCACAGAGCAATGGGCAATTTTTTTGCCTCCCCACAAATCGACCCGGCCCAGTGTATATGTATAAGATTTTCACTTTCTTTTGTTTCTTTCTGGATTTCAAAGGATCTCAAACAATGTTGATTATTAGCTAATATTGTCATGGTGCCAATGATTCTCGACATATTCAAGTTGGACATTTTTTTTCATATTTTTGTTTCTCATATCGTAGTATAGCGAAAACTGTGAAAGGTCTGTCGATGAACAATCAAATAATTCAATCAGATTAACCAACACTCTCTAACAGTTACCGACGACCGAAACCTGATTATTATTATAAGGTCTCGATGCACTGCGATCTAAGATCTATTGTGCCTGACTTTCAGCCAATTGCTGTATGTGGACGCTTCAAAGCAACTAAAAGTAACTCCGCCTAGATGGAGTCTGTGCCTTGCCAGAGCGACGCATTCTCTAATAATGTAAACCGGCGTTTCATTCCCCAGCTCACAAAATCGATTTGTGTATCTGAAAATTTAACTTGTTTAGGTTATATCGTAGACTACAGTGTCCCATAAAGTACCAATTTAGAGTTCGTAAGTTTCCTCTGCCTAGATTTATGAGTTCGGCTGATACTTTCTTTGCTGGGGGTATAAACAATGTGGCCAGTCTTTTCCCTAGGCATTCAATCCGTGTTGTCCGAACTGCTTCAGGTCTGTCCACAACTAATAGCTCGATGAGATTCTGAGGGTAGAGGTCATTGAATCACGTAGTGTAATCTCGGGATTTCCTATGAATTTCCTTATTACTTTCATATGCCTTGTCATGTATCCGCTCCTTAGCTCAGAGATATTTTGACGTTTTAGCACAGCAAGTGTTTTCTCTATATTAGAATACGGAAGGCACTAAGGGCATTAGTAGGATACATTCTCATCGCACCCGTCATACCAATACAAATACCAATCAATGTAGTTTGCTTAATTTTGTTATTGCCGTCCTTTGCGTGGCCTTCGGCCACCAAACTGAGATACCAAATTAGCTTGTAATCAGGTGTTTCAATCACAAGGTCTAATCTTGGTATGATATGGAGTCTACACAAGCTCCCACCATATTAAAGATAATGACAACCGTTTGCAAGGCAACTCCATATTTAATTCCATTATTGTTCTATTCCCAGCGAAAATATATTGCTGTAACATGTTCTAATGCTAGGGCTCATCAGAAACATAATATAATTCTACAATTTTAATACAAGTATTAGGAGATGTGAACTACCTGCTCTAAGCGCCAGGAACTATAATAAATCTGCTTCACAATTTGACTCGAAACTGAGCTTCAACTCACATATTTCTGCTATTACTAATAAAGCAATGGGTACCCTTGGTTTTGTGAAACGCTGGGCTAAGGAGTTCAAGGATCCGTATCTGACCAAAGTCCTCTACACTTCGCTGGTCCGCCCAATACTTGAGTATTGCTCGTGTGTTTGGTGTCCATTATATACTACTCATATAAAGCGTATTGAGTCTGTGCAGAAACAATTTTTAATTTTTGCTCTACGGGCCTTTAACTGGGACTCAAATCTTCATCTTCCGTCTTATAGAAGTAGACTTCTTCTCATTAATTTGCCAACTCTGGAAAATCGTAGAATATTACTCGGGGTAATGTTCCTGCATAAGCTAATTCTAGGTGAGGTTGACTCCTCTGAGCTGCTAAGTCGATTGAGCTTTGCAGTTCCTGCTAGGACGTCCAGACACTACGTGCCCTTCCATTTACCCCTGTGTCGTAGAAATTTTGACAAAAATGATCCTATACGTGTTTGGTGCTCGTACTATAACGACTTGTATAATTGCATTAGTATCGAATGTTCGTTTGTTGCCTTACGCAATGGTATACTTTTCAGTCTCAACTGATATCTTAAAGTTTATTTGTTTAATTTGTAATGATAGTTTAATTTAAGTTCTTGTTCAATGTTAAAATAAATTGTAAATTTTTAATTTATTCCATTTTTAATTCTATACTTGTATATATTTTTACGCTATCTTTTTTTTTATGTTACTTTCCTTTGTATTTTGTTAGTCGACCACTCTTGTTAGTTGACTTTAAATAATTAAATAAATAAATAAAAATTAAGGGGCTGTGGTTCAACCTTGCCAACACATTATGACTGAATTGTCCGTTCCTCTGTGAATAACTACTTCGATGTCATCTATAAAAGATACATCTTCATTACTCACAGTTACTGATCACATTAACTTTAGATCAGATGCCATTGGTCAGCATAGCCTAACGCAGCCTCAAACATATCAAAAAGAAGAGTGAGCAAAAATACGCTCTTATAATTATGAATTGTTATCAAGAAAAGATAGACACAATTTTGGGATGTGAGCAACCTTTGTTTTGACCTTCCGCAGAAGAATTTTTGAAATATTTATGCTTAGGCTAGAATAAGTAAAGAGACAGTTCACCCTTGTGGGCGGACCAAAACTAAACTTTATTTATGCCAACTTTCCAACGAGGAGGACTATTCCGGAGAGAATGCTTTATTGCTAACTCCAGCGAATTAAAGACTGCATAGCTTCGTTAAGTATAGTTTATTGTCAACTTCCCCGAAAGTGAATTCATCGCATTATGGGAAAACCAAGGAGTTAAAAATGCGATACGAAACCAGAACCCCCCCATTTTTCCGAATTCTCAAAAGAGGAATCAAGACCTGAATACAAACATCTATGATACATTTTACAAGTCACAACTGGCATGTTTTGCTCTTCGCGGCACAGTTTTTATCGACCGTGGTAGGGTCGCGTAGGTAATACACCACGTCCATTGTGCTCGCTTTCGAATAAACATCACTCCAGGATTTGTTGGCCTTGTTTATAAGCGTCACTAATACTATGACGTAGATTTTCTACGTTTTAAGTGTCACCAATAAGATGACGGACATTTGCTACATGATCGCCTTTTACGAACGGTATACCTACCGCGGGTAAATTCTACAGGCCCTAACCCGTAGGGGGAATTACCGAAACCATACAAGATATATCGGCGCCACGATGCGATTTCATCATTTGCGTGCGTTTTAAGACGCCACTGCTGTATGGATACATACATTCATTTCAATGGATTTCCTTAACAATTCTGCAACTCTGTTTTTGAGTTATTTTTCGCTCTGTTGATTTATAAACACCCGCAGCGTCATTGTGACATGAAAATTATTTCTTGTTAACAATTGTTATTTGGTTGTGGTAGCGTAGATATTTGGCGCTTTTTTCATTCATTCGCTCCCCTCGTGCATGCGGTCGCAGCGATTGTTGATGTCGCTTAATTTTAATGTCATAACCGTAAAACTTGATGAATTGTATTGAATAAATTTCGCACTTCATTCCAAAAAAAATTTGATTGCATATAAATTTGTTTCTATTAAACTGAACACGGTTTTATATTAAATGAAATGATTGTTAATGTACTTATATAATCACTGAAGAAATTAAATAAATTATGTTGTTTATTGAAGTTCAAAAACTTATAACAATATGACATGGTAAAGTGAGTTAATGTTGTACATATAATTAAATTATATTTCCAAATGACTTCGCTAGCATTTCCGAACCTTTTAAACCAATTTTAGTATATTTTGTTCGAGGCTTTTTCCAAGAACTTTTTCGCAGCGCTCGAAGACCAAGCTAGAATTGGTGTTCTGGGGAACAGAACATCACCTACACAATGAGGCGAATGTACTCCACAATAGGAAGAGAAATAAAATGCTGAACAATGAGTTTCTGTTAAATACCCAGAAACCTGGGCATCCCAACGGACAACTGATAGAAGTGGTCCCACCTCCCATGTGCTTGAGAAGTCATCTTAGCAAGCATTATGAGAACACAGCCGTATGTAGAAGAAAAATACGAACAAGTCCTCTGTGTTACCCAAAAAAAGGCGTCGGATCTCTAGATACTGTAACAGGTTAAACTCTTACCCATCCAGAATGAACCCCGACATACATAATGTTTATCCTTCTTGCAACGTGTCCACATATGACACCAAACATCTTTTCAATTGCAATTTGCAACCAACGCCTCTAATACCCCTCCCACTCTGGTCCACCCCTGTTGAAACTGCGAGCACCTGAGAACACAGCCGTATGTAGAAAAAAACACGAACAAGTCCTCTGTGTTATCCACAAAAAGGCGTCGGATCTCTAGATACTGTAACAGGTTAAACTCTTACCCATCCAGAATGAACCCCGACATACATAATGTATGTCCTGCTTGGAACGTGTCCACATATGACACCAACCATCTTTTCAATTGCAATTTGGAACCAACGCCTCTAATTCCCCTCCCCACTCTGGTCCACCCCTGTAGAAACTGCGAGCTTCCCTGGACTCCCGTTAGAGGATATTGATGATGATTTATGAGTGATCGCACCACAACAACAAAAATAATCAAGCTAAAATTAATTTTAAAAATTGTTAAAAATGGATCCCGAAGGGTCCACGAAATTGCCTATTTATGGTCTTGTGACCATTTCAGTATAATCCTGAAAGTGTTCCTGTAAAATCAAAAGCCTTAGTGACTTTGAGTCGCTTTCAAAATTGTTCCAAAAATAATGGACAGCATTACAATAACGAACATTCTCGTATATATAGCGAGCCAAAAATATAGTCCAGAAATTGTTCCGAAATTATACCTAGTAAATATCATAATCATACCAAAAAAAGCAAGTGATCGTTTGATGTGAGTGGACGTGTTTACACTGTGTCGTGGGGTGCGCGCATTTGTTTATACGTTTTATTTCGTTTTCTTTCTTTTTGAACACTAACAAAATGCAATGTTCAGCTTGTAACACCAAAATCGATCGCACGAAGGTGGCTAAAGTCGCGTGTGTAGATTGTGGTGGCTTCTTTCATGCTTCTTGTGCCAAAGTCACAGCCGCTGATCTCGATTTTATGAAATTGAACAATATAAAGCATAGATGTGAGCCGTGCATTGTTCTGCGCCGTAAATCGCTACATCAACAGCCATTACCTGGTGCTGCCTCTGGGCTCTGTTCGGGTGATATAGCGGACGCATCTGCTGCGTCCGGATCGAGCGGTGCGATCACAAAATCGGCAACAACAGCACTTAGCAAACCAAAAATAACCACCAACAGCAGCCAAAAACAGCAAACACACAAGATACCCAGCAATAACCGTGACAATATACGTGCAATGTCGTAAATAACAACAACACAAACGCATACGAAACAGAATCAATCCAGCCGTCACAGCAAATACATATTGATGGCGACATAAATACAAAGGAAATAACTTTGCAGTTGCTTTATGACGAAATTGTGAGTCTAAAGAAAGTGAATACCGAGTTTCTAAGCACGGTGAAACAACTTAAAGAGGAAAATCACAAACTGAGCGAGAGAGTATCGAGGCTTGAAAGTGTATTAAATTGGCGTGAACAACAACTACTAAGCAGTGCAGTCGATATTATTGGTGTACCAGCGCTAACAAGTGATAATGCGAATGAATGCACAAAGCAAATTTTAGGCGCTGCTTTGAACTTATCTGTTTCTCCAGAAGAGATAAGCAAGTGATACATCAAAAAATTCAAGCAAACAAACGTGCTCCGTATTCATTTTGCCTCTACTGAGTTGAAGAGTAAAGTTATGTCCCAAAAACGGAGAGAAAAGGGGAAATTAACTTCTCAGCTTTTTGGTGATGGACAGAAAAGCACCAATATTTACATAACCGATAGTCTCACTAGCTATAACAGAGCGCTGCTTACAGTAGTGAAGAAAACAAAAAAAGCACAAAATTATAAGTACCTGTGGATAAATCATGGTAGAATAATGATGAAAAAGACTGATAATAGCGACGTTGTTATTCTTAGTACTTTTGGCGATTTGTCAAAAGTAACGTAGTTTTCTAATTATTATTTAATACTTGCATATTTCAAATGGCTTTCTCAAATATTTTATATATAAACAACCTCGCTATAATCAGCCCTATTAATGATCTTGAGTTGATGTATAATTCTACGGATTCGTTTGTTGCTATTGATCAAAACATACGTAGTCTTCGGCAAAATTTTGATTTATTGTTATGCAATCTAGAGATGTTCAAAAACTATCCCGACGTAATACTTTTGTCTGAAATCTGGATATACTCCCACAAAATTCATGATTTCTCTATACCTGGTTATAATTTTTTCGCGAACACTAATGACAGTTATTCTGCAGGTGGTGTTGGAGTTTTTGTTCGGGATATGTATGAGTGTGATTATTTTGAATGCAATCTCACAAGTGCTGACATCCTAAAGGTTTCAATAAGTATTTCCGGTGCAGTCTTTACTTTTATATGTGTTTACAGGCTACATGCGATACTTGTTCAGATATTTGTGGAAGAGTTCTCAAATCTTCTCCGTAGTGAAAATTCAGCCAATATTGTCATCTTAGGTGACTTTAATTTAGATATTCTTAACGCTAATCCTACCATAGATAGTTTCCTAAATCTAATGGCTGGTCATGGTCTAACATCGTATTTAAATGAACCAACTCGTAGTATGTCTGGAAGCTGCTTGGATCACGTTTTCTGTCGTGTTAGTAATCATTTTCTCAGTAGTTTGCGTAGCCTAAATCTTGATGTCGGAATAAGAGATCACACTATGACTGGTGTACTACTAAGCAAGGCCTGTGCAAAAAACAATAATAACAAGTAAGGAAGGTTAAGTTCGGGTGTAACCGAACATTACATACTCAGTTGAGAGCTGTGGTGACAACATAAGGGAAAATAACCATGTAGGAAAATGAACCGAGGGAAACCCTGGAATGTGTTTGTATGAGATGTGTATCAAATGAAAGGCATTAAAGAGTATTTTATGAGGGAGTGGGCCATAGTTCTATAGGTGGACGCCATTTAGGGATATAGCCATAAAGGTGGATCAGGGTTGACTCTAGAATGCATTTGTACGATATGGGTATCAAATGAAAGGTATTAATGAGTATTTTAAAAGGGAGTGGGCCTTAGTTCTATAGGTGGACGCCGTTTCGAGATATCGCCATAAAGGTGAACCAGGGGTGACTCTAGAATTCGTTTGCGCAATATGGGTATCAAACGAAAGGAGTTAATGAGTATTTTAAAAGGGAGTGGGCCTTAGTTCTATAGGTGGACGCCGTTTCGAGATATCGCCGTAAAGATGGACCAGGGGTGACTCTAGAATGCGTTTGTATCGTACAAACATGGGTATCAAATGAAAGGTGTTAATGAGCATTTTAAAAGGGAGTAATCCTTAGTTCCATAGGTGGACGCCGTTTCGAGATATCGCCATAAAGGTGGACCAGGGGTGACCCTAGAATTTGTTTGCACAATATGGGCATCAAACGAAAGGTGTTAATGAGTATTTTAAAAGGGAGTGGGCCTTAGTTCTATAGGTGGACGCCGTTTCGAGATATCGCCATAAAGGTGAACCAGGGGTGACTCTAGAATTCGTTTGTGCAATATGGGTATCAAACGAAAGGAGTTAATGAGTATTTTAAGACGGAGTGGGCCTTAGTTCTATAGGTGGACGCATTTTCGAGGTATCGCAATAAAGGTGGACCAGGGGTGACTCTAGACTTTGTTTGTACGATATGGGTATCAAATGAAAGGTGTTAATGAGTATTTTTAAAAGGGAGTGGGCCTTCGTTTTATAGCTGTTCGCCTTTTCGAGATATCGCCATAAAGGTGGACCAGGGGTGACTTTAGAATTTGTTTGTATGATATTGGTATCAAATGAAAGGTGTTAATGATTATTTTAAAAGGGCGTGGGGCTTAGTTCTATAGGTGGACCCCTTTTCGAGATATCGCCATAAAGGTGGACCAGGGGTGACTCTAGAATTCGTTTGTGCAATATGGGTATCAAACGAAAGGAGTTAATGAGTATTTTAAGAGGGAGTGGGCCTTTCGGGACCAGGGGTGACTCTAGACTTTGTTTGTACGATATGGGTATCAAATGAAAGGTGTTAATGAGTATTTTTAAAAGGGAGTGGGCCTTCGTTCTATAGGTGTTCGCCTTTTCGAAATATCGCCATAAAGGTGGACCAGGGGTGACTCTAGAATGAGTTTGTACGATATGGGTATCAAATTAAAGGTATTAATGAGAGTTTTAAAAGGGAGTGGTGGTAGTTGTATATGTGAAGGCGTTTTCCAGATATCGACCAAAATGTGGACCAGGGTGACCCAGAACATCATCTGTTGGATACCGCTAATTTATTTATATATGTAATACCTGCCAAGATTTTAAGGGTTTTTTATTTCGCCCTGCAGAACTTTTTCATTTTCTTCTACTTAATATGGTAGGTGTCACAACCATTTTATAAAGTTTTTTCTAAAGTTATATTTCGCGTCAATAAAACAATCCAATTACCTTACCATATTTCATCCCTTTTTTCGTATTTGGTATAGAACTATGGCATTTTTTTCATTTTTCGTAATTTTCGATATCGAAAAAGTGGGCGTGGTCATAGTCGGATTTCGTTCATTTTTCATACCAAGATAAAGTGAGTTCAGGTAAGTACGTGAACTGAGTTTGGTAAAGATATATCGATTTTTGCTCAAGTTATCGTGTTAACGGCCATGCGGAAGGACAGACGGACGACTGTGTATAAAAACTGGGCGTGACATCAACCGATTTCGCCCATTTTCACAGAAAACAGTTAACGCCATAAAAACTATGCCCCTACCAAATTTCAAAAGGATTGGTTAATTTTTGTTCGACTTATGGCGTTAAAAGTATCCTAGACAAATTAAATGAAAAAGGGCGGAGCCACGCCCATTTTTAAATTTTCTTTTATTTTTGTATTTTGTTGCACCATATCATTACTGGAGTCTTGACATAATTTACTTATATACTGTAAAGATATTAAATTTTTTGTTAAAATTTTACTTAAAAAAAATTTTTTTTTAAAAGTGGGCGTGGTCCTTCTCCAATTTTGCTAATTTTTATTAAGCGTACATATAGTAATAAGAGTAACGTTCCTGCCAAATTTCATCATGATATCTTCAACGACTGCCAAATTACAGCTTGCAAAAGTTTTAAATTACCTTCTTTTAAAAGTGGGCGGTGCCACGCCCATTGTCCAAAATTTTACTAATTTTCTATTTTGCGTCATAAGTTCAACTCATCTACCAAGTTTTGTCGCTTTATCGGTCTTTTGTAATGAATTATCGCACTTTTTCGGTTTTTCGAAATTTTCGATATCGAAAAAGTGGGCGTGGTTATATTCCGATATCGTTCATTTTAAATAGCGATCTGAGATGAGTGCTCAGGAACCTATATACCAAATTTCATCAAGATACCTCAAAATTTACTCAAGTTATCGTGTTAACGGACGGACGGACGGACATGGCTCAATCAAATTTTTTTTCGATCCTGATTATTTTGATATATGGAAGTCTATATCTATCTCGATTCCTTTATATATGTACAACCAACCGTTATCCAATCAAACTTAATATACTCTGTGAGCTCTGCTCAACTGAGTATAAAAAGGTTAGTTCTTGTTTAACGCAAATAAATGTTGACGCTGTAAACGAACTATTGCGATTTGAGTCATGGGATGAATGTTACTCTGAAAAAGACGTATCCAAGGCATTTAATATTTTTCTGAACATTTTTGACAGACACATTAAGTCTGCTAGCTTTTCTTTTATCCCTCGCAGATCTGATTATAAGTTAAAACCATGGATTAGCAAAAAGGTGCTCAAAAAAATTCATCTAAAAAACAAGCTTGGAAAAAAGTGTAAAAACCACCCATCAAACGCAAATCTTCGCAGCAGGTATATGAAATTATGTAGAGAACTGAAAAAAGAAGTACACGTGGAGCGTGATAATTTCTATCGAAATGAGTTTAGGTCTTCCTATGGCAATCCAAAGAAGGAATGGAATATCATTAACGGTCTTCTGAATCGCAGTTGTAAAGCTAATAATACATCAATTGTTTTATGTGATGGTAGCGTGAGCTTTTCTGATCCTCCAGCAGTGGCAAACATTTTCAATGATCACTTTCTATCAATAGGGCAATCACCTGTTTTCGAATCCTCTGCTCTGATACCTGAGTTCTCGAATTCGGGAAATAGTTTTTTTTTCGAGCCATTTACTGGCATTGAAGTTTTAAAAACAATTAATTCTCTAAATAACTCTAGATCATGTGGTTGTGATGGAATTTCGAATCAGACTCTTAAATATGTGGCACTAAATTTAGTTGATATCCTAACGCATTTGTTTAATATGAGTATTTTAGGTGGATCATTTCCTTTAGACTTAAAATGCGCTATTGCCATTCCTTTATTTAAAAAGGGTGACAAAACGGATATAAATAACTACAGGCCTATTTCATTACTGTCTTCAATTTCAAAAATTTTTGAAAAACTGGTTAAAAGTCGAATCCTATAATTTCTTGACAATAATAAGTATTTCAGCTCAATGCAATTCGGGTTCAGATATGGGCGGTCAACAGAAGATGCCTTGCTGGACTTTTGTTCTAACATATATAAGGAACTAGACAATAAAAAGAACTGTGCTGGACTGTTCGTTGATATCACTAAAGCATTTGACATGGTTGATCATCAAATTTTATTAGACAAATTGTATTTTGCGGGCTTCCGTGGGTTTATATATAATTGGTTTAAATCTTATTTGTCAGGAAGAATTCAAAAAGTAAAAGTTGGAAGTAGTATAAGTAACCCAGTTACAATTAGCTTGGGTGTACCTCAAGGATCTGTCTTAGGTCCTATACTATTTTTGATTTACCTTTTATTCATTAATAAATAGCAAGAGTAATTCAATATTCTCGCTGCCATTGTATGGAAAAGTAACAGCCTTCGCTGACGACCTTGCTATCGCCTATGGTTCATCGAACTATCTGGATTTGGTAGCAGGAATCAATAACGATGTGCATTTGCTAAGAGTGTGGTTTGCAGCACATACGCTCTCTGTCAGCAAGAAAACGAAGTTGATGTATTTCAATTTGCATCCAAAATCCTCACCTGACATAGCCATTGTATTCCATGCTACTGACTGCAAACGTTTTGTACTAAATAATTTTCTGTTCTGTGAATCGTTTAAAGCTGAAGTAAATTGTTCCGATAAGTGCTTCACTATTGAAAAAGTAAGCGACTTCCAATATCTTGGTGTTATTGTTGGCCAAAACTTGAGTTGGTCTACGCATATTTCTCGTTTGAAGTCCTACTTGCGATCTTCCGTTCGTTATTTTTACAATTTAAGAAAAGTTTGTTCAAACGAAACACTTAAAACTATTTACTACGCTTTAGTCCACTCCAAGATCCAATATGGTATAACCTGTTGGGGTGGCGCTGCAGGTAATAAAATCCAGCAGCTTCTAACTATTCAAAAATGGGTCATAAGAAAAATATGTAATGTTGATCGTTTTCACCACTCTATGGAGTTGTTTAGGGATCTGAAAGTTCTTCCTGTTAAGTATATGTACTACTATAAAACGTTAAAGATATTTTTCATTCGCTGTGTGTATTTACATAGCCTGGTATCGGATAGTTATAACTTGAGGCAAAACTCATATGGACTTGTGTATGTCCCGACCTCTCGAACAACCAACTTCAACAACTTCTTTACTATCGTTTCTTGTAAAGCTTTTAATGCGTTGCCTGCATGTATACGTGTCACTAGAAATCTGAATGAGTTTTTGGGAAAGGTTAAATCTTTTCTACTAGAGAAATCACACGAAGACATCAAAATTTTGCTGAACCATAGCACTTAAAAAAATATATGTACATATTGTATTAATATATTTTATTACTTATTATTTTTAATCAAACTTCACCCCACGCATTATTTTACATGTTTTTGAATTCAATTTTATTCGGAGATGGCATTCGATACTAAAATACATATATTTTTACAGAATGCCTTACTTTTCTTTCTGTAATTATGGTTAATTTAATTTAAGTCGCTATTGTAACATATATGCTGTTTTGAAAGAAAATGAATAAAAAATGAAATGAAATGAAATGAATGGTAACGATATCAATCGACATGATTATTATTGTTATTATGCCGCGATACACTGTGCCCTTTATTAAAATCCATTGCGATTGGCGTTTCGGCCTATTACTGTATATGTGGGCTTTTTATGTATTTAAGAACCTCTTTAGGCTTTTTACTCCATATCACGAAGGGATGTGACGCATTAAGAGAAAATGTGAACCGAACTTTCATCCTCCAGCTCACAAAAGCAACATATTTGTGTATTGGTTAGATTTAAATTACTAAGGTGATATCATACAACACAGTGTCCCATATATATATATAATTGGGGCTGCATTTGACCTGGGCATTCAATCCTTCTGAACTGCCTTGTTTCTCAGCCACTTACGGTTTCCCTAGTGTGTGCCTTTGTGATTTCACAGAAGGGCTGTGGCCCATAGAATGCTGGTTAAGAACCATGCTTGGCTAGGTATTCTGCTTGTTCGTTACCTTTGTGTTCCTGATGCCCGATAACCCATCCTTGCAAAACCTTGTATTTAGCTCTCGGATTATGTAGGGCTCCAATGCGGTCATCCACGAGCTTAGAAGTTATTGGGTAAGACTGCAAGGCACTGCTGCCTTTTTTCTTCGGTCGGGGATGCTTTTCCGTCGTGATGCTCCTGCCTACATTTGCTGCCTCGGTTAACGTTTGCCTCTCCTAGTTTCTTCGGTGCACCGCTGTTGGCATCATTGACTACGCACTTTGTATAGCTTATTTGCTGCGAATTCGCGCGCGTAGGATGGTGTAAAAAGTGACCCACTGACTTCCAATTAAAGTCAAGTTCGCGTATATTCCCAATCATGATGTCTGGTGTTGTTTAAATTCCGATTTCCTAGCTATCGGTGGTGTGTTTGATTTAGTTTCGTCGGTGTTTCGCTTGTTTGTATGCGCTGTGCTTTACGTTGGCATCTCTTTGACTGCCTCTGACTGAACGGTAGCCGCCTTATGTGTATACAAGACGGTTTCGCCCTGAACCACCGACTTCAAATGGAAACGTCTTACATAAGTTAAAACCCCATTTACCAGCTATCACTATTTATCGCAGAACCGGTAGCTGCCACAGCCACGTGCTGACTTACACTCGTCTTGCTGTGGAGTTTGTGTTAAAGCTGATGTGTTTGGTGTTGCCAGCTCGTACATAGTTCGATTTCCTATAAGATTTGTTTTTTTAAATGATGGCTATGTGCAGAAGACTAGGTGCAGGCAAGTTAGCGGTTTGTTATCGAAGTGTTATCTTATTGATAACAAAGGTTGCGATGAGCACTAAGTTTTTTATCGGTTATCAGTTTGTTATTCATTTAGTATCGGAGTTATTTGTTATCTACGTATTATCGATTTGTTATCGGAAGCTTATCTATTTACAGTCGAAAATGTATCGACTTGTTCCCGAAAAGTTATCGTTTTTCAGCAAGAGTAATCGAACATGTACAGTTATGCATAGTGTAACGAACAGTGAACTATAAGTGATCAAAAGGTTATCGATTCGTTGTCGAAAATTTAGGCTTGATTTCGGAGTGTTAGCAATATGCTATCAAACAGTTATCGATTTGATATCGAAAAGTTATTGATTTGCTATCGAAAAGTTATCGATTCGCTATCGGAGTGCTACCAATATCTTTTCGTGCTATCGATTTGTTATAAATGGCTCATCGGTTTGTTATGAAACAGATACCGATTAAACTTCAATGTAAAATCAAATACCCAACTGTAACCCGGCGATAACTAGCGCGCTTAGTCTTCCCAAAAAGTTTCTTTTTGATACCATGATCTTCCTTCGCAGGGATGTGCGGGTGCAACGCCGGTTAGTGTTGTTGTTTACCTGTATTTCACCTTAGCAATCTTGGAGAGAAAAAAGCATGTCATTGAACTTACTTTATGAAAGTTTGATTTGCGCCAAAATTTTATATTCCCCAATGAGTGCCAGTAACGGGACTTAACAACTAACAAAATTTCAAAGAAGCTTTCGCAATCAAGCTCAATTATTTTCTGGTAGCGTAGCCTAGGTGACTCTAATTTGAGATTTAACAAACGGAAAGCTGTTGATGTGGAAAATTTTAAATTTGCAAAATGAGCATAAAATTATACACATCCCATCATGTTGCTATCAAATATAATGTAGCCAAAGCACCAGAGCATAGAATTCTTTAGAAGCCTTTAAAGAAAACGCAATTAAATGATAGATGGATATGAGCGTCTAAAAGCCGGCACCAGTTGAGTTATTTCCCACTTTCCATAAAGTATCAAAGCTTTTAAGCTAACTAAATTTTCACGCCACAGCATGAAGTGCCACAAAGTTGTTTTATGGCTTGCAAAACAATTCCAAACAAGTAAGGAAGGCTAAGTTCGGGTGCAACCGAACATAACATACTCAGTTGAGAGCTATGGAGACAAAATAAGGAAAATCAATCTGGGGTAACCCTGGAATGTGGTTGTATAACATGTGTATCAAATGAAAGGTATTAAAGAGTATTTTAAGAGAGAGTAGGCCATAGTTCTATGGATGAACGCCATTTAGGGATATCGCCATAAAGGTAAACCAGGGCTGACTCTAGAATTTGTTTGTACGATATGGGTATCAAATGAAAGGTGTTACTGAGCATTTTAAGAGGGAGTGGGCCTTAGGTCTATCGGTGGACGCCTTTTCGAGATGTCCCCATTAAGGTGGACCAGGGGTGATTCTATAATGTGTTTGTACGATATGGGTATCAAATGAAAGCTGTTAATGAGTATTTTGAAAAGGAGTGATTCTTAGTTCCATAGGTGGACGCCGTTTCGAGATATCGCCATAAAGGTGGACCAGGGGTGTCTCTAGAATGTGATTGTACGATATGGGAATCAAATGAAAGGTGTTACTGAGCATTTTAAGAGGGAGTGGGCATTAGGTCTATAGGTGGACGCCTTTTCGAGATATCGCCATTAGGGTGGGCCAGGGGTGACTCTAGAATGTTTGTACGGTATGGGTATCAAACGAAAGGTGTTACTGAGCATTTTAAGAGGGAGTGGGCATTAGGTCTATAGGTGGACGCCTTTTCGAGATATCGCCATTAGGGTGGGCCAGGGGTGACTCTAGAATGTGTTTGTACGATATGGGTATCAAATGAAAGGTGGTAAGGAGTATTTTAAAAGGAGTAATCCTGACTCTAGAATGTTTGTACGGTATGGGTATCAAACGAAAGGTGTTACTGAGCATTTTAAGAGGGAGTGGGCATGAGGTCTATAGGTGGACGCCTTTTCGAGATATCGTCATTAGGGTGGGCCAGGGGTGACTCTAGAATGTGTTTGTACGATATGTGCATCAAACGAAAGGTGTTACTGAGCATTTTAAGAGGGAGTGGGCATTAGGTCTATAGGTGGACGCCCTTTCGAGATATCGCCATTAGGGTGGGCCAGGGGTGACTCTAGAATGTTTGTACGATATGGGTATCAAACGAAAGGTGTTACTGAGCATTTTAAGAGGGAGTGGGCATTAGGTCTATAGGTGGACGCCTTTTCGAGATATCGCCATTAGGGTGGGCCAGGGGTGACTCTAGAATGTGTTTGTACGATATGGGTATCAAATGAAAGGTGGTAAGGAGTATTTTAAAAGGAGTAATCCTTAGTTCTATAGGTGGACGCCTTTTCGAGATATCGCCATAAAGGTGGACCAAGGGTGACTCTAGAATGTTTGTACGATATGGGTATCAAACGAAAGGTGTTACTGAGCATTTTAAGAGGGAGTGGGCATTAGGTCTATAGGTGGACGCCTTTTCGAGATATCGCCATTAGGGTGGGCCAGGGTGACTCTAGAATGTGTTTGTACGATATGGGTATCAAATGAAAGGTGGTAATGAGTATTTTAAAAGGGAGTAATCCTTAGTTCTATAGGTGGACGCCTTTTCGAGATATCGCCATTAGGGTGGGCCAGGTGTGACTCTAGAATGTTTGTACGATATGGGTATCAAACGAAAGCTGTTACTGAGCATTTTAAGAGGGAGTGGGCATTAGGTCTATAGGTGGACGCCTTTTCGAGATATCGCCATTAGGGTGGGCCAGGGGTGACTCTAGAATGTTTGTACGATATGGGTATGAAACGAAAGGTGTTACTGAGCGTTTTAAGAGGGAGTGGACATTAGGTCTATAGGTGGACGCCTTTTCGAGATATCGCCATTAGGGTGGGCCAGGGTGACTCTAGAATGTGTTTGTACGATATGGGTATCAAATGAAAGGTGGTAATGAGTATTTTAAAAGGGAGTAATCCTTAGTTCTATAGGTGGACGCCTTTTCGAAATATCGCCATTAGGGTGGGCCAGGTGTGACTCTAGAATGTTTGTACGATATGGGTATCAAACGAAAGCTGTTACTGAGCATTTTAAGAGGGAGTGGGCATTAGGTCTATAGGTGGACGCCTTTTCGAGATATCGCCATTAGGGTGGGCCAGGGGTGACTCTAGAATGTTTGTACGATATGGGTATCAAACGAAAGGTGTTACTGAGCATTTTAAGAGGGAGTGGACACTAGGTCTATAGGTGGACGCCTTTTCGAGATATCGCCATTAGGGTGGGCCAGGGGTGACTCTAGAATGTTTGTACGATATGGGTATCAAACGAAAGGTGTTACTGAGCATTTTAAGAGGGAGGGGGCATTAGGTCTATAGGTGGACGCCTTTTCGAGATATCGCCATTAGGGTGGGACAGGGGTGACTCTGGAATGTTTTTGTACGATATGGATATCAAATTAAAGGTATTAATGAGGGTTTTAAAAGCGAGTGGCCCTTAGATGTATATGTGAAGGCGTTCTCGCGATATCGACCAAAATGTGGACCAGGTGATCCAGAAAATCATCTGTCGGGTACTGCTAATTTATTTATATATGCAATACCACTAACAGTATTCCTGCCAAGATTCCAAGGGCTGTTGATTTCGCCTTGTAGAACTTTTTCATTTTCTTCTACTTAATATGGTAGGTGTCACACCCATTTTACAAAGTTTTTTCCAAAGTTATATTTTGCGTCAATAAACCAATCCAGTTACCATGTTTCATCCCTTTTTTCGTATTTGGTATAGAATTATGGCATTTTTTTCATTTTTCGTAATTTTCGATATCGATAAAGTGGGCGTGGTTATGGTCAGATTTCGCCCATTTTTTATACCAAGAAAAAGTGAGCTCAGGTAAGTACGTGGGCTAAGTTTAGTAAAGATATATCGGATTTTGCTCAAGTTATTGTGTTAATGGCCGAGCGGAAGGACAGACGGTGGACTGTGTATAAAAACTGGGCGTGGCTTCCACCGATTTCGCCCATTTTCACAGAGAACAGTTACCGTCATAGAATCTATGCTCCTACCAAATTTGAGAAGGATTGGTAAATTTTTGTTCGACTTATGGCAATAAAAGTATTCTAGACAAACTAAATGAAAATGGGCGGAGCCACGCCCATTTTGAAATTTTCTTTTATTTTTGTATTTTGTTGCATCATATCATTACTGGAGTTGAATTTTGACTTAATTTACTTATATACAGTAAAGATATTAAATTTTTTGTTAAAATTTGAATTTAAAAAATTTTTTTTTTAAAAAGTGGGCGTGTTCTTCATCCAATTTCGCTAATTTTTATTTAGCACATATAGAGTAATAGTAGTAACGTTCCTGCCAAATTTCATCATGATATCTTCAACGACTGCCAAATTACAGCTTGCAAAACTTTTAAATTACCTTCTTGTAAAAGTGGGCGGTGCCACGCCCATTGTCCAAAATCTTACTAATTTTCTATTCTGCGTCATAACGTCAACCCATATACCAAGTTTCGTCGCTTTATCTGTCTTTTGTAATGAGTTATCGCACTTTTTCGGTTTTTCGTAATTTTCGATATCGAAAAAGTGGGCGTGGTTATAGTCCGATATCGTTCATTTTAAATAGCGATCTGAGATGAGTGCTCAGGAACCTACATACCAAATTTCATCAAGATACCTCAAAATTTACTCAAGTTATCGTGTTAACGGACGGACGGACGGACGGACGGACGGACGGACGGACATGGCTCAATCAAATTTTTTTTCGATCCTGATTATTTTGATATATGGAAGTCTATATCTATCTCGATTCCTTTATATATGTACAACCAACCGTTATCCAATCAAACTTAATATACTCTGTGAGCTCTGCTCAACTGAGTATAAAAATATGCAAATATAAAAAAACTGTGAATTCTGAATTTGCGGTAATATCTTCCAACTGAAAATGGCCATAATTTATTCACATGCAATATGCTAGATGTAAGAAATTAATATGTAGAAAAACAGAATATATTGCACAAAGCTTGCTGAAGCACTGTTTGTATAAGAGCTAGTGAAGATATTTGAATACTAAATTCTGAACAAAAAAAAGTTTTCTATGAACCAATTTCATAGTTAAAAAAAAAAAATTAAAAAAACGATAAAAGAATTTTAAGGACTACCTATATAAATGGACCAAAAAATAGAAGGCAATTTTTCCTTTAATACAGACATAGTCTTGTTGAATTTTGACTAAGGAACTTTAACAATAGCTCTTGTAAAAGAATTTTGGGATTTAAAACTATAAAGGTGGAGTGCAATCTTTCAATTTAAGGCAAACCATATACTTGGGGTTAACTAATTAATTATTTAAAATTTAAGCACGCGCTCTACCTTTGTAATTTTAAATCCCAAATTTCTTTTACAAGAGCCATTGTTAAAGTTTTTTAGTCAAAATTCAACAAGATCATGTCTGTATTAAAGGAAAAATTGCCTTCTATTTTTTGGTCCATTTATATAAAGGTAGTCCTTAACATTTTTTTATCATCTTTTTATTTTCACTTTTTTAGTGCTTCGAACAAAAAGGCATTTGGTATTTTGGGTTCTTACGCACGGCCTAAGTTTCAAGTCTCTAGCTCACCGGGAAGTTACTTAAAAATCGATTGCAAGATTCCCCTCGTTTTTGAAGGATTTGCAGTTATCTTGACTAGCGCTTCACCTAGCGGAACTTTATTTTCTATAAGCTGGATTGTCACCAGGCCTCTAACTAAGTGCCAAGTTTCAAGTCTCTAAGTAACCGGGAAGTTAGTTAAAAATGGATCGAAAGATTCCCAAATTAAAATTTGTTTTCTTACCATCTCGATCTGCGTGCGCCACCTAGCAATTTTTTTTTTTTTTTTGATCAAATGTTGCATTGTCACCGGGTTCTGACCCACGGCCCAAGTTCTAAGTCTCTAGCTCACCGACAAGTTATTCAAAAATCGATCGCCAGATTCCCCTCGTTTTTCAGGAATTTGTAGTTATCTCAATTAGCACGCCACCTAGCGGAACTTTGTTTTCTATAAATTGTATTGTCATCAAGCTTCGAAATGTGTGCCAAGTTTCAAGTCTCTAGGTTACCGTGAAATTAGTTAAAAATGGATTGAAGGATTCGCAAATCAAAATTAATTTTCTTAATATCTCGATCCATGCGCCACCTAGCGAATTTTTTTGGATCAAATATTGCATTGTCACCGGGTTCTGACTCACGGCTCAAGTTTCATATTTCCAGCTCACCGTGAAGTTACTAAACAATCGACTGCAAGATTCCCCTCGTTTTTCCAGGATTTGTAGCTATCTCACTTAGCGCGCCACCTAGCGGAGTTTTCTTTTCTGTAAATTGTATTGTCGCCAAGCCTCGAACTGTGTGCCAAGTTTCAAGTCTCTAGGTCACCGGGAAGTTAGTTAAAAATGGATTGAAATATTCCCAAGTCAAAACTAATTTTCTTAATATCTCGATCCATGTGCCACCTAGCGATATTTGTTTGATCAAATATTGCATTGGCACCGGGTTCTGACTCTTACTTACTTACTTAATTGGCGTTTAACCGTCTCAACGGTTATGGCCGTCCAACAAGGCGCTCCAGTCGCTCCTTCGCTCCGCCAACCGGCGCCAATTGGTTACACCAAGGGAGTTTAATCGTTTTCCACCTGGTCCTTTCGACGGAGTGGGGGCCGCCCTCTACCTCTGATTCTATAGGCGGGTTCCGATAGAAACACTTTCTTGGCCGGAGCATCATCTTTCATTCGCATAACATGGCCTAGCCAGCGCAGCCGCTGCGTTTTAATTCGCTGGACTATGTTGATGTCTGCGTATAGCTCGTACAGCTCATCATTAAATCTTCTTCGGTACTCGCCATCGCCAACGCGTAGAGGTCCATAAATCTTTCGAAGAACTTTTCTCTCGAACACTCCCAAAGCCGCTTCATCTGCTGTTGTCATGGTCCATGCTTCTGCCCCATATAGCAGGACGGGTACGATAAGTGACTTGTAGAGTATGATTTTCGTTCGCCGAGAGAGGACTTTACTTTCCATTGCCTACTTAGTCCAAAGTAGCATTTATTGGCAAGATTGATTCTTCGCTGGATTTCAGTGCTGATGTTGTTGCTAGTGTTGATGCTGGTTCCCAAATAAACGAAGTATTTTACTATTTCGGAATTATGGCTGCCAACTGTAGCGTGGTTGCCAAGGCGCGTATGCGCTGACTCTTTGCTGGATGACAGCAGGTACTTCGTTTTGTCCTCATTCACCATCAAACCCATCTTTACCGCTTCTTTTTCCAGTTTTGAGTAAGCAGAACTAACAGCGCGGGTGTTTAGGCCGATGATATCAATGTCATCAGCATATGCCAGTAATTGCACGCTTTTATAGTATATTGTTCCAGTGCGGTTAAGTTCTGCAGCTAGTATAATTTTCTCCAGCATCAAATTAAAGAAATCGCACGATAGGGGGTCACACTGTCTGAAACCTCGTTTAGTTTCGAACGGCTCAGAGAGGTACTTCCCAATTCTGACTGAGCTGATAGTGTTGCTCAACGTCATTTTGCACAGCCGTATAAGTTTTGCGGGGAAACCAAATTCAGACATAGCGGCATATAGGCAGCTCCTTTTCGTGCTGTCGAAGGCGGCTTTAAAGTCGACGAAGAGGTGATGTGTGTCGATTCTCTTTTCACGGGTTTTTTCCAAGATTTGGCGCATTGTGAAAATCTGGTCGATGGTAGATTTACCAGGTCTGAAGCCGCACTGATAAGGTCCAATCAGCCGGTTCACGGTGGGCTTCAATCTTTCGCACAATACACTTGAAAGGACCTTATATGCGATATTAAGAAGGCTGATTCCACGATAGTTGGTTCATTTTGCAGTATCTCCTTCTTGTGTACTGGGCAAAGAACACTTAGATTCCAACCGTCGGGCATGCACTCGTCCGCCCATATTTTGCTAAGAAGCTGCTGCAGTTGTTTTTTCGTGGCCGCCGGTAACCAATTTTTTCCTCGGCGGCAGTACGAAGTGCTTTGGAGATATGCTCCCACTGCTCCTGTATTCCTTCAGGATGAGTTGTGCTCTCAGAGAGCAGGTGTGAGAGTCGAGTTGCGAAATCATTGGCAGTCTGTTGTGATTGAAGCTTTTCGATGTCTAGCTTTCCTTGTGTTTTTTGGTTCCTTGGTTTTAGCCGCGTTGAGGCGGGTGCGTATTTTGGCTGCAACGAGATAATGGTCCGAGTCGATGTTAAGTTCTCGGATCGTGCGCACATCTAAAACACTGGAGGCATGCCGTCCGTCTATCACAACGTGATCGATCTGATTGCGAGTATTTCGATCAGGAGACAGCCATGTAGCTTGACGTATCTTTTTATGCATGAACCTCGTGCTGGATATGACCATGTTTCGAGCACCGGCAAAGTCAATCAGCCTCAGTCCGTTAGGAGAAGTTTCATTGTGTAGGCTGAACTTTCCGACTGTAGGGCCAAAAACACCTTCTTTGCCTACCCCGGCGTTAAAGTCGCCAAGCACGACTTTTATATCATGACGGGGGCAGCGCTCGTATATGCGTTCTAATTTTTCATAAAAAGTGTCTTTCACCTCATCGTCTGTCTCCTCTGTCGGCGCATGGGCGCAGATGAATGATATATTAAAAAATTTTGCTTTTATTCGTCCACAGGCGTGAACGTCAGCACTTGGCGACAAAGTCTCTCCCACCACGAATCCGACGCCGGGTTCTGACTCACTTACTTAAAAATCGATCGCAAGATTGCCTGCGTTTTTTCAGGGATTTTCGTTTATCTCGGTTCGTCTGCCACCTGGCGGCATTTTGTTTCCCACGAGTTGTAGGGCCATCGACTCGCAAAATATGTGGTAAGTTTCAAGTCTCTGGATCACCGAAAAGTTAGTTAAAAGTCGATCGCAAAATTTCCATTTTAAAATTAATTTTCTGTATATCGATCCGTGCGCCATCTAGCGGATTTTTTCACTTGTATTGTAATGTCTCCCAGATCTGAACTATGCTCTAAGTATCAAGTGTCTAGCTCAACGGGAAGTTACCTAAAAAGACTTTTCCGTGGGTCAAAAATTCGTATGGAAATGAGGGTAAACATGAAAGCGACTTAATATAAAGGTAAAAAAAAAGAATTTTGCACATTTGTTTCACTGCCTATCAGAGATTAATGTTGCCAGCTATTCTTTCGGTTGCACTCTGACACACTTCTGGCGGTGTAATTTATAGGATTATTCCATTGAATTTAAAAATTCGTTACTCCAACTCCAAAACTATTCAATCACTTATAGGAGAACAAACCTGTTTTACCGGCATTTTCGTATCAGGTGGGAAGTTTGTTTTTAGAAGCACACTAAGCAAATCTTTAGTTCTAAGTCTTGACTTCTCATTTTCAAACTTGTTAAGTCGCTGCATATCGGCCATTGTATTGCCTATAAGCATTTATTGCTATTTTCTTTGCTTTTTTTTGTTCAGAGGTCTGTAACGATATGACTCATTTGCGGCAATGACCTCGTTAACATTTTCATTGGAAAAGAAACTTGTTATAGCAATGAATGCCAGAGACTTAATATAAGTAATAATTGAAACATTCAGATCAATACATCGTCTTCCAAGCCGAAGTTTCTGCAACTATGGTGCAATCGAGAGTGATATCGGAGTGTCTGAACGCGTTTGTTGTTACATGAAACCTTTTTTAAATTAGAATAATCTTGGTCCTGGCATATACCACAACAACAAAGGAACCGCCCATTGTAACGACAGCCTAAAAGCAACTCACCACATCAACCAAACATCAGCTGATGTATGTACTAGTTGACCGAACACGCTCGCACGGGCGAATGCAACCCGGCGCGTGAGTGGCTCGGCCATTATAATTTGGCCACTTAAAAAGATACACACAAATTCCGAGAAGTTCAATAATTTATACTTACACTTTAAATCAAATTTGAATAAAAGTAAGAATTTAGTTTAAACATTACTCGGAGTTATTATTGTTATAAAAAGCTACTACAGCATTGGTGATACGGGGACGCAGGTGCATATTGCTCACCTAAAAACAAATCTGAAGGTAACTTAAGTATTTCTGCCGAATAAGGTTACACCATATACGGTATAAGAGATTTCTGATTTTGCTGACCACCTGTCGCCTGCTCATTTAAAAATGAAGTTCGAGTTTTTAGGCAAGCAATGAAAGGGTGCTCCATTTTCTTCTTGTTCCTGCAGCGCTAAGGAGAATCCGCGAAAGACGTTCCGGAAATCCGTACCATCAATATCGATAAAACTCTCTAAAAACTTTGGATAGTCTCCTTATCGCTACAAGAAAAAGAAGAAAATTAAGCGCTATTTCAAGGCTCACCTAAAAACTCGCACTTCATATGTAAATCAGCAGACGGAAAGTGGTCTGAAAAATCTGAGCTTTTTTAAGCCCTTAAACACTATTAAGGCACTAGACCTATCATTGAGGGAACGATTTAATATGACCAAGTTGAGCCCTCTAGGTCATCCAACCCCATAATTTGCCAGTGCGGGCTTACTGCAGGTAGGTTAGATTGGCAATTGGGATGTAGAAGCTGTCAATATATTATATATTATCCATTAAACAATTTGCGCTGCACAACCCGTTTAATTCCACCGGCCCATTGACAAGTAAATCTCTTAGCCGCAATAGGAACAACCAAACCGGCAATGGGGAGCTTAAGAGAATGCAGATTTTTTTCTGTCAAATTGTCACTTGAGCCTTCTAGGCGTGTCTTCAAGTGTCTGAAGTGTCTGATAGGAGAGACATCGGGCGATATGAGTCTCCTTGCTTAGTTGGTTTCCTAGGCTTTAATAGCGGCAACACAACCACCATATTCCATTTTTTAGACACGACAAACGAGGATAGCGACAAGTTGAAGACAAACACCAGGTAACTAAATCCCTCATCTCTTTGTGATGATAATTGGAAACGCTCTGTGCTTGTTTTTATATGCGCGTTATTGGCCTGTCATCAACCGATGATTGAATTACCTATTGACATCCGACAGCATTTATATACACGCGGTAGATATTCTGTCATTGTGCTTCAGTACACAAATATTTATATGGAACACATATAAAAAAAAAAAAAACTTGTGCAAACTTGAGCATATATCTGTAAGATATTCAATATCTGTTTTAATAAACAAAAAATTTATTTTACATAACAATTTTTTTTATTATTGATATTAGCAAAGCGAGCAGCGGGGCATTCATGTGGCTGAGTAGTTAAAGGCATCCAGTATGAAATATGAATGTTGTAGATTCAAGTTCAACACTCAGCTCCCGAGAAGCTAGCTTATGAAGAAGTGAAATTCAGAAACATGTACTAGTAACCATCGCCGTTTGTAAACTTTGCAATTTCTCTCTAATATTAATAACAAAAGCCATTTTATAAAGCAATATGAACAAGTCTCGCTAATTAAATACATATGATATAACAATTTTTATTTCAGAAAATTTCAAAATATCATTTGGTACCCTTGTCTTTCCACAGTCACTCAAGTTCTTACTTTTTATACCCTAGCTGGTTAGAATATACCCTCGGCAGCTATGCCTGTCGTAAGAGGCGACTAAAATACTCAAATTTCAAGGGGTTGCTAGCACAATTTATAGATCCTCCAAGCCAATTGTCAGCCAAAACACACTCCAAAGTGAAAGAGACTATCTTTATCGCTACAACAAAGCCAACATCTTAATCCTTAAGCTTTTTGGTTGGTTTTTATAAGGCAATCAAGCTTTTCGAGTATAAATGTGTGTGGTGTATGTCATGCTAAAACCAATTCATGTTTTCTCCTTTATCAAAGTCTTAATTTGACTAGCGTCAAAATCATAAACGTCAAAAGCATACTAAGCAGTTTGAACTAGTGAGTATTTTGATTTTTTCTTTCTACGCCCGCGGGTAGGCAAAAGTTTGCTGCTTTAGGTGACGTGATTTTGCTCCTGACAGTTTGGGTAAGAAAAACTGAATAGCTCCTTCGAAATAATTTATGCGTGCAGAGCAACATGAAATGTTATACTTATTTTATTTAAAAGCAACTTTTACTCTTGAAATACCAGGCAACTACATGTTTAAATTAATATGAATGCAAAATTTAGTTAATATACATATATTCATTAAATTTTGTTTGCAGTTTACTGAAAGGTAAAGTTCTTTATACAAGTGTGTACATATGTTATTGTGTATGCAATGTTTGTTGGTGAAATTCAACCACTAAAAACGATTGTCTTTGCTTTCCTTCATTTTCCTTAGCTTCCTTTGCTTTCCTTTCCTTTCTTTTCCTCTCTGTTCATCTCCTTTTCTATCTTTTCCCTTGATTTCTTTTGCTATTCACAAATCAAGAACAGAACCTCGTTCACAGATTATTTATCTTTCCAATATGAAATATCTTCGCATACCAGAAAACCATTTTTTTATTTTTGACCGCTCATTCAGCACTATGCGCCGTACTGTTAAAATAAAAGCAAAAAAAGTAAGGAAGGCTAAGTTCGGGTGTAACCGAACATTACATACTCAACTGAGAGCTTTGGAGACAAAATAGGGGAAAATCACCATTTAGCAAAATTAACCTACGGTAACCCTCGAATGTGTTTGTATGACATGGGTTTCAAATGAAAGGTGTTAATGAGTATTTTAAAAGGGAGTGGGCCTTTTTGAGACATCGCCATAAGGGTGGACCAGGGGTGACTATAGAATGTGTTTGTACGATATGGGTATCAAATTAAAGGTATTAATGAGTGTTTTAAAAGAGAGTGGCCCTTAGTTGTATATGTGAATGTGGACCAGCGATGACCCAGAACATCATCTGTCGGGTAACGCTAATTTATTTGTATATGTATTACCACGAACAGTATTCCTGCCAAGATTCCAAGGGCGTTTGATTTCGCCCTGCAAAATTTTTTCATTTTCTTCTTCTTGATATAGTAGGTGTCACACCCATTTTACAAAGTTTTTTCTAAAGTTATATTTTGCGTCAATAAACCAATCCAATTACAATGTTTCATCTCTTTTTCATATTTGGTATAGAATTATGGCATTTTTTTATTTAGCGCCATTTTCGATATCGAAAAAGTGGGCGTGGTCATAGTCGGATTTCGGCCATCTTTTTTATACCAAGATAAAGTGAGTTCAGATAAGTACGTGAACTAAGTTTAGTAAAGATATATCGATTTGTGCTCAAGTTACCGTGTTAACGGCCGAGCGGAGGGACAGACGGATGACTGTGTATAAAAACTGGGCGTAGCTTCAACCGATTTCGCCCATTTTCACAGAAAACAGTTAATGTCATAAAATCTATGCCCCTACCAAATTTCACAAGGATCGGTGAATTTTTGTTCGACTTATGACATTAAAAGTATTCTAGACGAATTAAATGAAAAAGGGCAGAGCCACACCCATTTTGAAATTTTCTTTTATTTTTGTATTTTGTTGCACCATATCATTACTGGAGTTGAATGTTGACATAATTTACTTATATACTGTAAAGATATTAAATTTTTGCTAAAATTTGACTTAAAAAAAAATTTTTTTTTAAAAGTGGGCGTGTTGTAATCTGATTGTGCTAATTTTTACTTAGCACACATATAGTATGAGTAACGTTCCTGCCAAATTTCATCATGATATCTTCAACGAGTGCCAAATTACAGCTTGCAAAACTTTGAAATTACCTTCTTTTAAAAGTGGGCGTTGCCACGCCCATTGTCCAAAATTTTACTAATTTTCTATTTTGCGTCATAAGTTCAACTCACCTACTAAGTTTCATCGCTTTAGCCGACTTTGGTAATGAATTATCGCACTTTTTCGGTTTTTCGAAATTTTCGATATCAAAAAAGTGGGCGTGGTTAATTTCGCTCATTTTAAATAGCGAATTTACTCAAGTTATCGTGTTTAAGGACGGACGGACATGGCTAAATGAATTTCTTTTTTCGCCCAGATCATTTTGATATATAGAAGTCTATATCTATATCGATTAGTTTATGCCATTACGGATTACCGTTATGCGAAAGTTAATATACTCTGTGAGCTCTGCTCAGCTGAGTATAATTATCCAAAATGTAACTCCTTTTGCAGCTGTGCGCACTCTGATTCTGGTAAAGATTTCATAATTAAAATGAATAATCTCTTAATTAAAGGTAATTCTGGTCGGTTTATTAAACGATTTTTTGAACCATGTTAATTGGACTTACTCAATTGTAGGCAGAATTGGTTTTCATCGCAGCACTTCAATAATTAACAGGACACCTGTTCCTGCACAAAAAAAAATTATCAACTGTTAAATAAATAATAGTTAGAAAAAACCAAAAAACCACCCATTTAAAACTAAACAAAATAAAAATTAGAAAATAAAAAAAATTTAAGTACTTCCCCTATATAAATGGACAAAAGACATATTCTTGCTGAACTTTTTTTTTTTAAATTTTGACATAGAAATTGTAAAAATATTTATGAGAGCTAAAAATATAAAAGTGGAGCGAACATTACTTGGGTTGGAAAGTTGGCAGGAAAGGAAAGATCTGGGTGGAAAAGAGTAGTGCCTTATATACTACAAGGTGAAAAACTTACTTTTATTAATTTGGAATGCATACAAAACTTGTAATGAATTGGGTGGAAGGTTGACTAGGAGAAACTTTCGATTACCGAATTGCAGATATCGGCTGAGAATCAACTCAATAACACAACACTGCGATAGTTACGCTCTCTTAATAAAACTCATAATTCATGCAAAGTAGACCATCAATTCAAATAATGTAGATATATCAGTCTCAGCGTAACGAGTCGAAAATTTGTTTAGTTCCATAATTCCTAGTCTAGCACAAACTAGAATTCATATAAAAATCGATTGGAAGTTTTCCCATGTTATTTATGTATTTTCCACATGTCTCTAAGTATTTCTATCCTTGGCACATTTTGAATGCTAAGTATTGAATATTAATTGGGCTCTTAGCTTTGTTCAAAGTTTTAGGTCTCTAGATCATATGGAAGCTATTTAAAACTCAACCGCAAAATTTTCCTAATTCGGACGAGATTTCTTAATATCGGAGTTTTTGTTGTATTATCACTGACTTCTCAACTACATATGGAGATTAAGCTCAATGGAAGGTCTCTTAAAAACTAATCGCGAGATTCCCCCCGTTCGGTAAAGTTTCGCCTCTGAATTCAGTTTGAAATTTCAAGTATCTAGCTCATCGAGAACTAAAATTACTACTACTAAAAAAAGCCGGTTTCAAACTTACAAATTCTCATCTAATTATTTCGATCCCTGCACTACTTAACGAAGTTCTTTTCCATTTTTTCTTTGGTCACGGTGTCGTAACCTATATGAGAATTTTCACGTTTGTGGCTCAATGAGAAGTTACTACAAAATCGATGAAAAGGTTTGTATTAAATATGCGACAAACATACAACGGCCTTAATATAAATAAAATAATAATTTTTACCATCTGCCCTTGATACGTGTGAAAAGTTTTAATTGACAGCAATTTTAAGTAGTTGGCCTTATGTTACTCCGGCATTAAATTATTGCATTTTCATTGGTCTTTGATACATGTATAAAGTTTCGACTGACCTTAGTTCATTAGAGGGGTTGATTAGGCCTATGTCCGTTAAATTTAAGTCACCTCAGCACTAAATTATTTTATTGTTATCCGTCCTTGATACGTGCGCAAAGTTAATGTTGAACTCATGGCCATTTGAAGTGGTTAAAAGGTCAATTGACCTTGTGTCCGTTCACCTTATGTCACCCCACCATCAAATTATTGCATTGCCATCGCTCTGTGATAAGTGTACAAAGTTTGAATTAAATCTATCCGTTCAAAATGGGTCAAAATCAAGTCCAAAGAGTTGGCTACATGCAAACATCCAGGTGAAGCTAATACAAGAGTTAGTTAGGGCTTTTCGAAGGAACTAAACAGATTATATTTCATACTGATTTATTGTCAACTGACTTGTAGTGAGTTAGTTACTCTTTTGTACTCTCTGTTGCCGCCCTCGCATATTTCTCCCAGAGTCTAGACTTTTCGCCATCATCAATTTGGATTTGGCTATGTACTTGTATTCGAGTGAGCAATGTCAAGTGCGCTTTTTGTTACTATGTATATGTGCCGTCGTCGCTCTTAGCCGCTATTTACATACATGTGTGAGTTTTCTATTTCGTCTTCGCTCTTAGCTGTCATTTACATATACATATGTATGTGTGATTGCTTGCTTTGATGTTATTATTGTACAGCATTTATCTACTATCGGCACAGTGATGTATCGAAATTGATGATATTCGCCACAATATTATATTTTCAATTAAACAATCATCTAAAACAGAAATAATAGTTTTAACGGACACTTATTCTTTGCTTTCAATATTAGAAATAATTTATTTAAGAAAAATAAAATAATTTAAAAAAAATTTTTAAGTTAAACGGTTTTATTTAAAACAATACTTACATGAAATAATAATAATACGAAAAGCTAGAAAATAATTAGGTAGGTCCTAGGTACTAGTCATCACACTCCTTATCAATCTGGGGCGTTGATCAGACAATTATATAAAAGCGTTGGGCGCTTGAAATTTCTAAAAATGTGAGGCGTAGCATAACCTGATTAAGGTTCAGTTTGTTTTACTTATAACTATCAATAGAAATTTGACGCGTCCAACGCTTTTATTTAATTGTCTGACCAACGCCCTAGATTGATAAGGAGTGTGATGACTAGTACCTAGGACCTACCTAATTATTTTCTAGCTTTTCGTATTATTATTATTTCATGTAAGTATTGTTTTCTATAAAACCGTTTAACTTAAACATTTTTTTTTAATTATTTTATTTTCCAGTTTTTAGTCTTTATTTAATTGCCTATTATGTCTCATTCTATTTAGTTCATTTAGTGACTCATTATTACAAGGACTCTTTCCTGACAATTTGTTACAACCTAAGTCCTCAATACATAATCCTTCCAAAGGCTTTACTCGACTCTGCGCCACGTATGCTTGTCCCTCCTCCAACTCCAAAATATTTTGATGTCACTTCTACCAGACTGTATGCAATATTTGTTCTAAATATGACCCAAATCGGGCATCATAGGTCGCTTTCTATTCAGGTATGTATTATGTGTTCCAAATATGGACTAAATCAAATCGGACCACAAATACGATTTTTGTGAATATTTCGATCCTTGCGCCACCTAGCGGCGATTTTTTTCATAAGGCGCTTTTTATTCTTGCATGTATTATGTGTTCCAAATATGAGCCAAATCGGACCATAAGTACGATTTTTGTGAATATCTCGATCCATGCGGCACCTAGCGGCGATTCTTTTTCACAGGTCGATTTCTATTCTTGCATGTATTATGTGTTCCAAATATGAGCCAAATCGGACCACAAATGCGAATTTTGCGAATATCTCGATCCATGCGCCACCTAGCGGCTATTTTTTTCATAAGTCGCTTTTTATTCTTGCATGTATTATGTGTTCCAAATATGAGCCAAATCGGACCACAAATGCGAATTTTGCGAATATCTCGATCCTTGCGCCACCTAGCGGCGATTTTTTTCTTATTATTGCATTGTCATCGGGTTCTGAACTATATTCCAAGTTTCAAGCTTGTAGCTTATCGGGAAGTTACTTAAATTTCAATTAAAAGATTCGTTCACAACGGCCGTGCAGCCTGTCAACTCAAGCTAAATAAAACCGTTTAATAAATTCTATGCAACTGTTGGCAGGGAGTACCATGGCCTATGAGTAACATAAAATTTGTTGCCGCGACAAAATAGAAGGGCTGCAAACCTGAACCGAACCAACTGCTATTTTGGGGCTTTCAACCGAACCACGAAGCGAGCCGTTTTTTATCTCCAAAAACCGTACCGAAAACCACCCAAAAAATGGTTCGGTTCAAAATAAAGTTTCAACAATAATCAATTAACTTATTTAATTCACCACTTTGCTTGAAAATACAACTCTAAGATAAAATTGCATACATTTTTTCTCGATGGCAAGCCGTGAGTTGTCACTTTTGATAGTAATAGCGTCTACTGTTTGCGCCTGTGGTCAAAAGCTTGTGAAAAAATAAACAAATTTACATAAAGAGTTCAAACGCCGTGCATAACAACTTTGTATATGAAAGAGCTTTTTCATTATTCATTTATAACATTTTTTCATTTATAACATAGTCCGAACTATAACCCAAACCACATACATATGTATAATTATACAAATTTTAAAGTTAAATTAATAAAATTTTTATCAATTTTCGAAACTGCTTATTAACAGCTTTTAGAAAATTTCTGAATGTGCAGTGTTGAAACTCATTCAATTGTAGTGTAATAGTGTGCAAGTTGATGAGATGAGAATTACCGTTAATTTAAAAAAAAAATTTCCCCGAGGATGTTGCCCATATCATCCAAATAAAAACAAATTTTGTTCATGCGGTGTATGGAAAAAAATGCGAAGACCCTCTTGAAACTTGTACATTATTATACTACAGTTAGATGAGCTACAAAACTGCACACTCAGAAATTTTTTGAAAGTTTCTAATAAGTCTGGAAAACTGATGAAAATTTGATTAATTGTTGGGAGCTTTGTGTAAGCTTTGAAATGTATTTATAGATATAAAGTTTGTGTTATAGTTAGAACGATATTTTAAATTGGAATTATTAAAAACTAATAAATAAACGTAATTTGGGAACAATGCTGTTTTAAAAGGAGACCATTTTATTTTTCACATAACCGTATATCAAAATTTATAAGCTTAATGCCTAAGAAAAGCAAAGAAGACATTTACATTTTCATGAATATCTTTTAGTTTGTGTAGTAATCTCGCATCTAAAATTTAGTAGGATGTTTAATCTAATCTAATCTAATATATCTAATATATATTATAAATGGGAAAGTTTGGATGTTAAGATGTTTGGATGTTTGGATGTTTAGATGTTTGGATGTTTGGATGTTTGGATGTTTGGATGTTTGGATGTTTGGATGTTTGTCCAGACGTTTGTCTTTGTGACTCAATAACGCAAGAACGGCTGGACCGATTTGGATGAAATTTTGCACACATATAGCCAATAGTCTAGAAGGATCTACTAGCTATATATTTTTCAAAAGGGGCGTGGTCCCCCTAGGAACAGTTATAATTTAATTATTATATTTTTTCGTCTTTGCGACTGAATCACGCCAGAATGGCTACACGGATTTTGATGAAATTTGGGACACAGACAGTAGTCTACTAGCGAAATTTTTTTCGAACATGGAAAGAGGGGTGGGGGTCCCACGACCCTTCGAGAAATTATTTTTCATAATTTTTACACATTATAACTTTACGTATACTGGCCTTCACCAATATCACAGACTCAAGGGGTCAAATAAGTCGAGGGCTTACAAAGTAAGCAGTGACACCCTCCGCCCGCCCCCCTTTATCACCCCCCCCTCTGGTGTAAAATCCATAAATTGTTATAACTCAATCTAAATTTTCTCCTAAATCAATAGTTTTTGGTATCTGGTACATACAGAACGAGATCTAGACAATTTTGGAGGAACGATCAGTGGTCCTCTCCTCTACTCCCGCCATCCGCCCTCCATCAATTGTTTTTATTAGCACGCTTTTATTAGCTTTACCTGTATGTTTCTATCTAACTTTTTATTCGCTCCAATGCGCCTGCTGCCTTATTAACATGGTTTTATAATTAGCTTCACCTTATTTGTAATCCCGTAAGGGTCATATCGAGACCCTTCCGGGATCATTTCTGGATGGTTTTCGGGATCGGTCCGGGATTACGCCGGGGTAATTTCGGGACTTTTTCGGGACTATTTCGGGATCATTTTGGGACCCTTCCGGGATCATTTCTGTATAGTTTACGGGATCCGTCCGGGATCCCGTCGGGGTTATTTTGGAACATTTTCGGGACTATTCCGGAATCATTTCTGGATGGTTCTCGGGATCCGTCCGGGATCCCGTCGGGGTACTTTCGGGATCATTTGCGTACCTTCGAGAGATAAATTCTTGATGGTTGCCGGGATCATTACGGGACTTTTTCAGGGTTATTTTGGGTCCCTTTAGGCATCATTTCTAGATGGTCTTCGGGATTTGTCCGGCATCCCGTCGGGGTCATTTCGGGACTTTTTCGCGGCTAATACGGGATCATTTGTGGACCCTTTCGGCATCATTTCTGGATGGTTTTCGGGATCCGTGCGGGATCTCGTCGGGGTGATATGGGGACTTTTTCGGGATCATTTGAGGGCTCTTCCGGCATCATTTCTGGATGGTTTTCGGGATCCGTCCGGGATATTGTCGGGGTCATTTGGGGACTTTTTCGGGATCATTTGGGGGCTCTCCCGGCATCATTTCTGGATGGTTTTCGGGATCCGTCCGGGATCTCGTCGGGGTCATTTGGGGACTTTTTCGGGATCATTTTGGGGCTCATCCGGCATCATTTCTGGATGGTTTTCGGGATCCGTCCGGGATCCCGTCGGGGTCATTTCGGGACTTTTTCGCGACTAATACGGGATCATTTGGGAACCCTTTCGGCATCATTTCTGGATGGTTTTCGGGATCCGTCCGGGATCCCGTCGGGGTCATTTCGGGACTTTTTCGCGACTAATACGGGATCATTTGGGAACCCTTTCGGCATCATTTCTGGATGGTTTTCGGGATCCGTCCGGGATCCCATTAGGGTAATTTCGGGACTATTAGGGGATCATTTGGGAACCTTTCCGGCATCATTTCTGGATAATTTTCGGGATCCGTCCGGGATGCCGACGAGGTCATTTCGGGACTATTTCGGGATCATTTGGGATACCTACCGGCATCATTTCTGGATGGTTTTTGGGATTCGTCCGGGATCCCGTCGTGGTCCTTTCGGGACTTTTTTTCGACTAATACGGGATCATTTGCGGACCCTTTCGGCATCATTTCTGGATAGTTGTCGGGATCCCGTCACGGTCATTTCGGGACTATTAGGGGATCATTTGAGAACCTTTCCGACATCATTTCTGTATTGTTTTCGGAATCCTTTCGGGATCCCGTCAGGGTCATTTTGGGACTTTTTTGGGGCTAATACGGGATCATTTGGGGATCCTCTATGGGTCGTTTCGTGACTTTTTCTGTTTTATTTCGGGATCATTTGGGGACCCTTCCGGCATACTTTCTTGATGGTTTGCCGGATCCATCAGGGTCATTTCGGGACCATTTTGGGATCATTTGGGGACCCTTCCGAGATCATTTCTGGATCCGTCCGGGATGCCGTAGGAGCCATTTCGGGATTTTTTATTACTTTTCCGGGATAGTTTTTGGACCCTTCCGGGATCATTTCTGGATCTGTGCGGGATCCCATCTGGGTCATTTCCGGACTATTTCGGGATCATTTTGGGATCCTTCCGGAATCATTTCTGTATGGTTTTCGCGATCCGTCGTTGATTCCCTCGGAGCCATTTCGGAACCTTTTCTGGAGTATGTCGGGGTCATTTGGGGACTTTTTCGGGATCATTTGGGGCTCTTCCGGCATCATTTCTGGATGGTTTTCGGGATCCGTGCGGGATCTCGTCGGGGTCATTTGGGGACTTTTTCGGGATCATTTGGGGGCTCTTCCGGCATCATTTCTGGATGGTTTTCGGGATCCGTCCGGGATATCGTCGTGGTCATTTGGGGACTTTTTCGGGATCATTTGGGGGTTCTTCCGGCATCATTTCTGGATGATTTTCGGGATCCGTCCGGGATCCCATCAGGGTAATTTCGGGACTATTAGGGGATCATTTGTGGACCTTTCCGGCATCATTTCTGGATAATTTTCGGTATCCGTCCGGGATGCCGACGAGGTCATTTCGGGATTATTTCGGGATCATTTGGGATACCTACCGGCATCATTTCTGGATGGTTTTTGGGATTCGTCCGGGATCCCGTCGGGGTCATTTCGGGACTTTTTCTCGACTAATACGGGATCATTTGCGGACCCTTTTGGCATAATTTCTGGATAGTTGTCGGGATCCGTTCGGGATCCCGTCACGGTCATTTCGGAACTATTAGGGGATCATTTGAGGACCTTTCCGGCATCATTTCTGGATAGTTTTTGGAATCCTTTCGGGATCCCGTCAGGGTCATTTCGGGGCTTTTTCGGGATCATTTAAGGATGGCTTTCAGGATTCGTCCGGGAACCCGTCAGGGTAATTTCTGGACTTTTCCGAGACTATTTCGGGATCATTTTGGGACCTTCCCAAGATCATTTCTGGATGGATTTCGGGATTTGTCCGGGATGCCCTCAGGGTCATTTTGGGACTATTAGGTGAGCATTTGAGGACCGTTCCGGCATCACTTCTGGATGGTTTTCGGTATCCGTTCAGATTCCCGTCGGAATAATTGCGGGACTTTTTCGGGATCATTGGGGTCCCTTCCAAAATCATTTCTGGATGGTTTTTGGGATTCGTCCGGCATCCCGTCGGGGTCATTTCGGGACTTTTTCTCGACTAATACGGGATCATTTGCGGGCCCTTTCGGTATCATTTCTGGATAGTTTTCGGTATCCGTTCGGGATCCCGTCAGGGTCTTTTCGGAACTATTGGGATATCATTTGAGGACCTTTCCGGCATCATTTCTGGTTTGTTTTCGGGATCCTTTCCGAGTCCCATCAGGGTCATTTCGGGACTTTTTCGGCATCATTTAAGATTGGTTTTCAGGATTCGTCCGGTATCCGTCAGGGTAATTTCTGGACTTTTCCCAGACTATTTCGGGATAATTTTGGGACCCTCCCAAGATCATTTCTGGATGGATTTCGGGATTTGTCCGGGATGCCCTCAGGGTCATTTTGGGACTATTAGGTGAGCATTTGAGGACCGTTCCGGCATCACTTCTGGATGGTTTTCGGTATCCGTTCAGATTCCCGTCGGAATAATTGCGGGACTTTTTCGGGATCATTGGGGTCCCTTCCAAAATCATTTCTGGATGGTTTTTGGGATTCGTCCGGCATCCCGTCGGGGTCATTTCGGGACTTTTTCTCGACTAATACGGGATCATTTGCGGGCCCTTTCGGCATCATTTCTAGATAGTTGTCGGGATCCGTTCGGGATCCCGTCAGGGTCTTTTCGGAACTATTAGGTGATCATTTGAGGACATTTCCGGCATAATTTCTGGATAGTTTTCGGGATCCTTTCGGGGTCCAGTCAGGGTCATTTCGGGACTTTTTCGGGATCTTTTAGAGATGGCTTTCAGGATTCGTCCGGGAACCCGTCATGGTAATTTCTGAACTTTTCCGCGACTATTTCAGGATAATTTTGGGACCTTCCCAAGATCATTTCTGGATGGATTTTGGGATCAGTCCGGGATGCCGTCAGGGTCATTTTGGTATTAGGTGATCATTTGAGGACCTTTCCGGCATCACTTCTGGATGGTTATCGGTATCCGATCAGGATCCCCTCGGAATCATTTCGGGACATTTTCGGGATCATTTGGGGTCCCTCCCAAGATCATTTCTGGATGGATTTCGGGATCTGTCCGGGATCCCGTCAGGGTCATTTAGGGGTGCGTTCGAGATCCCGTCAGGGTCTTTTCGGGACTTCTTCGGGAATATATCGGGATCATTTCTGGATGGTTTATGGGATCCGTCCATGACCCCTTAAGGGTCATTTCGGGACTATTAGGTGATCATTTGAGGACCTTTCCGGCGTCACTTCTGGATAATTTGGGATTCCTTCCGGCATCATTTCTGGATGGTTTTCGGGATTTGTTCGGGATCCCGTCGGGGTTATTTCGTTACCTTTTCGGGGCTAATACGGGATCATTTGGGGATCCTCTAGGGGTCGTTTCGTGACTTTTTCCGTATTATTTCGGGATCATTTTGCGACCCTTTCGGCATAATTTCTTGATGGTTTGCCGGATCCATCAGGGTCATTTCGGGACCATTTTGGGATCATTTGGGGACCCTTCCGAGATCATTTCTGGATCCGTCCGGGATGCCGTAGGAGCCATTTCGGGATTTTTTGTTACTTTTCCGGGATAGTTTTTGCACCCTTCCGGGATCATTTCTGGATCTGTGCGGGATCCCATCTGGGTCAATTCCGGACTATTTCGGGATCATTTTGGAATCCTTCCGGAATCATTTCTGTATGGTTTTCGCGATCCATCGTGGATCCCCTCGGAGCCATTTCGGAACTTTTTCTGGAGTTAGTCGGGATAATTTAGGGACCCTTCCTGGATATTTTCTGGATGGTTTCTTAGATCCGTCCGGGAGCCCGTCAGGGTAATTTCGGAACTTTTTCGGGACTATTTCGGGATCAATTTGGTACCCTTCAGGCATCATTTCTGTGTGGTTATCTGGATAAGTCTAGAATCGTGTCGTTGTCATTTCGGGTTTTTTTGGGACTGCTTCGGGAACTTTTGGAAACACTTCCGGGGCGTTTCTGGATGGTTTTCGGGATCCGTCCGCGATAGCGTCGGGGTCATTTCGTGGCTTTTTCTGGATAATTTCGTTATCATTTTGGGATCCTATCAGGTTATCAGCTCATAAAGTTCTTTTTTTTACTCAATTACAAAAATAAAATGCATTAGACAGAAAAAAAATTTTAAACAGATAACTTTATAAGCAGGCTAACGTGAATAGCCCACATATTTCATTTTCTCCTTGCGGACGGGGCCGCGGGTAAAGGCTAGTCTAATATATATTATAAATGGGAAAGTTTGGATGTTAAGATGTTTGGATGTTTGGATGTTTAGATGTTTGGATGTTTGGATGTTTGGATGTTTGGATGTTTGGATGTTTGTCCAGACGTTTGTCTTTGTGACTCAATAACGCAAGAACGGCTGGACCGATTTGGATGAAATTTTGCACACATATAGCCAATAGTCTAGAAGGATCTACTAGCTATATATTTTTCAAAAGGGGCGTGGTCCCCGCCCCCTAGGAACAGTTATAATTTAATTATTATATTTTTTCGTCTTTGCGACTGAATCACGCCAGAATGGCTACACGGATTTTGATGAAATTTGGGACACAGACAGTAGTCTACTAGCGAAATTTTTTTCGAACATGGAAAGAGGGGTGGGGGTCCCACGACCCTTCGAGAAATTATTTTTCATAATTTTTACACATTATAACTTTACGTATACTGGCCTTCACCAATATCACAGACTCAAGGGGTCAAATAAGTCGAGGGCTTACAAAGTAAGCAGTTACACCCTCCGCCCGCCCCCCTTTATCCCCCTCTGGTGTAAAATCCATAAATTGTTATAACTCAATCTAAATTTTCTCCTAAATCAATAGTTTTTGGTATCTGGTACATACAGAACGAGATCTAGACAATTTTGGAGGAACGATCAGTGGTCCTCTCCTCTACTCCCGCCATCCGCCCTCCATCAATTGTTTTTATTAGCACGCTTTTATTAGCTTTACCTGTATGTTTCTATCTAACTTTTTATTCGCTCCAATGCGCCTGCTGCCTTATTAACATGGTTTTATAATTAGCTTCACCTTATTTGTAATCCCGTAAGGGTCATATCGAGACCCTTCCGGGATCATTTCTGGATGGTTTTCGGGATCGGTCCGGGATTACGCCGGGGTAATTTCGGGACTATTTCGGGATCATTTTGGGACCCTTCCGGGATCATTTCTGTATAGTTTACGGGATCCGTCCGGGATCCCGTCGGGGTTATTTTGGAACATTTTCGGGACTATTCCGGAATCATTTCGGGACTATTTCGCGATCATTTGGGGACCCTTCCGGCATCATTTCTGGATGGTTTTCGGGATCCGTGCGGGATCTCGTCGGGGTCATATGGGGACTTTTTCGGGATCATTTGAGGGCTCTTCCGGCATCATTTCTGGATGGTTTTCGGGATCCGTCCGGGATATCGTCGGGGTCATTTGGGGACTTTTTCGGAATCATTTGGGGGCTCTTCCGGCATCATTTCTGGATGGTTTTCGGGATCCGTCCGGGATCTCGTCGGCGTAATTTGGGGACTTTTTCGGGATCATTTTGGGGCTCATCCGGCATCATTTCTGGATGGTTTTCGGGATCCGTCCGGGATCCCGTCGGGGTCATTTCGGGACTTTTTCGCGACTAATACGGGATCATTTGGGAACCCTTTCGGCATCATTTCTGGATGGTTTTCGGGATCCGTCCGGGATCCCATTAGGGTAATTTCTGGACTATTAGGGGATCATTTGGGAACCTTTCCGGCATAATTTCTGGATAATTTTCGGGATCCGTCCGGGATGCCGACGAGGTCATTTCGGGACTATTTCGGGATCATTTGGGATACCTACCGGCATCATTTCTGGATGGTTTTTGGGATTCGTCCGGGATCCCGTCGTGGTCCTTTCGGGACTTTTTTCGACTAATACGGGATCATTTGCGGACCCTTTCGGCATCATTTCTGGATAGTTGTCGGGATCCCGTCACGGTCATTTCGGGACTATTAGGGGATCATTTGAGGACCTTTCCGGCATCATTTCTGTATTGTTTCCGGAATCCTTTCGGGATCCCGTCAGGGTCATTTTGGGACTTTTTTGGGGGTAATACGGGATCATTTGGGGATCCTCTAGGGGTCGTTTCGTGACTTTTTCTGTTTTATTTCGGGATCATTTGGGGACCCTTCCGGCATAATTTCTTGATGGTTTGCCGGATCCATCAGGGTCATTTCGGGACCATTTTGGGATCATTTGGGGACCCTTCCGAGATCATTTCTGGATCCGTCCGGGATGCCGTAGGAGCCATTTCGGGATTTTTTGTTACTTTTCCGGGATAGTTTTTGGACCCTTCCGGGATCATTTCTGGATCTGTGCGGGATCCCATCTGGGTCATTTCCGGACTATTTCGGGATCATTTTGGGATCCTTCCGGAATCATTTCTGTATGGTTTTCGCGATCCGCCGTTGATTCCCTCGGAGCCAATTCGGAACCTTTTCTGGAGTATGTCGGGGTCATTTGGGGACTTTTTCGGGATCATTTGGGGCTCTTCCGGCATCATTTCTGGATGGTTTTCGGGATCCGTGCGGGATCTCGTCGGGGTCATTTGGGGACTTTTTCGGGATCATTTGGGGGCTCTTCCGGCATCATTTCTGGATGGTTTTCGGGATCCGTCCGGGATATCGTCGGGGTCATTTGGGGACTTTTTCGGGATCATTTGGGGGCTCTTCCGGCATCATTTCTGGATGGTTTTCGGGATCCGTCCGGGATGCCGACGAGGTCATTTCGGGATTATTTCGGGATCATTTGGGATACCTACCGGCATCATTTCTGGATGGTTTTTGGGATTCGTCCGGGATCCCGTCGGGGTCATTTCGGGACTTTTTCTCGACTAATACGGGATCATTTGCGGACCCTTTCGGCATCATTTCTGGATAGTTGTCGGGATCCGTTCGGGATCCCGTCACGGTCATTTCGGAACTATTAGGGGATCATTTGAGGACCTTTCCGACATCATTTCTGGATATTTTTTGGAATCCTTTCGGGATCCCGTCAGGGTCATTTCGGGGCTTTTTCGGGATCATTTAAGGATGGCTTTCAGGATTCGTCCGGGAACCCGTCAGGGTAATTTCTGGACTTTTCCGAGACTATTTCGGGATCATTTTGGGACCTTCCCAAGATCATTTCTGGATGGATTTCGGGATTTGTCCGGGATGCCCTCAGGGTCATTTTGGGACTATTAGGTGAGCATTTGAGGACCGTTCCGGCATCACTTCTGGATGGTTTTCGGTATCCGTTCAGATTCCCGTCGGAATAATTGCGGGACTTTTTCGGGATCATTGGGGTCCCTTCCAAAATCATTTCTGGATGGTTTTTGGGATTCGTCCGGCATCCCGTCGGGGTCATTTCGGGACTTTTTCTCGACTAATACGGGATCATTTGCGGGCCCTTTCGGTATCATTTCTGGATAGTTGTCGGGATCCGTTCGGGATCCCGTCAGGGTCTTTTCGGAACTATTGGGAGATCATTTGAGGACCTTTCCGTCATCATTTCTGGTTAGTTTTCGGGATCCTTTCCGGGTCCCTTCAGGGTCATTCGGGACTTTTTCGGCATCATTTAAGATTGGTTTTCAGGATTCGTCCGGTATCCGTCAGGGTAATTTCTGGACTTTTCCCAGACTATTTCGGGATAATTTTGGGACCCTCCCAAGATCATTTCTGGATGGATTTCGGGATCTGTCCGGGATGCCGTCAGGGTCATTTTGGGACTATTAGGTGATCATTTGAGGACCTTTTCGGCATCACTTCTGGATGGTTTTCGGTATCCGCTCAGGATCCCGTCGGAATTATTGCGGGACTTTTTCGGGATCATTTGGTGTCCCTTCCGGCATCATTTCTGGCTGGTTTTTGGGATTCGTCCGGCATCCCGTCGGGTTCATTTCGGGACTTTTTCTCGACTAATACGGGATCATTTGCGGGCCCTTTCGGCATCATTTCTAGATAGTTGTCGGGATCCGTTCGGGATCCCGTCAGGGTCTTTTCGGAACTATTAGGTGATCATTTAAGGACATTTCCGGCATCATTTCTGGATAGTTTTCGGGATTCTTTCGGGGTCCAGTCAGGGTCATTTCGGGACTTTTTCGGGATCATTTAGAGATGGCTTTCAGGATTCGTCCGGGAACCCGTCAGGGTAATTTCTGAACTTTTCCGAGACTATTTCGGGATAATTTTGGGACCTTCCCAAGATCATTTCTGGATGGATTTCGGGATCTGTCCGGGATCCCGTCAGGGTCATTTAGGGGTGCGTTCGAGATCCCGTCAGGGTCATTTCGGGACTTCTTCCGGAATATATCGGGATCATTTCTGGATGGTTTATGGGATCCGTCCATGACCCCTTAAGGGTCATTTCGGGACTATTAGGTGATCATTTGAGGACCTTTCCGGCGTCACTTCTGGATGATTTTCGGTATCCGTTCGGGATCCCGTCGGAATCAATGCGGGACTTTTACGGAATCATTTGGGATTCCTTCCGGCATCATTTCTGGATGGTTTTCGGGATTTGTCCGGGATCCCGTCGGGGTTATTTCGGGACCTTTTCGGGGCTAATACGGGATCATTTGGGGATCCTCTAGGGGTCGTTTCGTGACTTTTTCTGTATTATTTCGGGATCATTTTGGGACCCTTTCGGCATAATTTCTTGATGGTTTGCCGGATCCATCAGGGTCATTTCGGGACCATTTTGGGATCATTTGGGGACCCTTCCGAGATCATTTCTGGATCCGTTCGGGATGCCGTAGGAGCAATTTCGGGATTTTTTGTTACTTTTCCGGGATAGTTTTTGCACCCTTCCGGGATCATTTCTGGATCTGTGCGGGATCCCATCTGGGTCAATTCCGGACTATTTCGGGATCATTTTGGAATCCTTCCGGAATCATTTCTGTATGGTTTTCGCGATCCATCGTGGATCCCCTCGGAGCCATTTCGGAACTTTTTCTGGAGTTAGTCGGGATAATTTAGGGACCCTTCCTGGATATTTTCTGGATGGTTTCTGAGATCCGTCCGGGAGCCCGTCAGGGTAATTTCGGAACTTTTTCGGGACTATTTCGGGATCAATTTGGTACCCTTCAGGCATCATTTCTGTGTGGTTATCTGGATAAGTCTAGAATCGTGTCGTTGTCATTTCGGGTTTTTTTGGGACTACTTCGGGAACTTTTGGAAACACTTCCGGGGCGTTTCTGGATGGTTTTCGGGATCCGTCCGCGATAGCGTCGGGGTCATTTCGTGGCTTTTTCTGGATAATTTCGTTATCATTTTGGGATCCTATCAGGTTATCAGCTCATAAAGTTCTTTTTTTTACTCAATTACAAAAATAAAATGCATTAGACAGAAAAAAAATTTTAAACAGATAACTTTATAAGCAGGCTAACGTGAATAGCCCACATATTTCATTTTCTCCTTGCGGACGGGGCCGCGGGTAAAGGCTAGTATATTATAAATGGCAAAGTTTGGTTGTTAAGATGTTTGGATGTTTGTCCAGACGTTTGTCTTTGTGACTCAATCACCCAATAACTGCTGGACGGATTTGGATGAAATTTGGCACACATATAGCCAATAGTCTAGAAGGATCTACTAGCTATATATTTTTCAAAAGGGGGGAGGGCCCCGCCACCTACGAACAGTTATAATTTAATTATTATATTTTTTAGTTTTTGCGACTGAATCATGCCAGAACGACTACATGGATTTTGATGAAATTTGGGACACAGACAGTAGTCTACTAGCGAAATCTTTTTCGAACATGGAAAGAGGGGTGGGGGTCCCACGACCCCTTCGAGCAATTACTTTTTAATTATTTTTACACATTATAACTTTACGTATACTGGCCTTCACCAATATCACAGACTCAATGGGTCAAATAAGTCGAGGGCTTACAAAGTGAGCAGTGACACCCTCTGCTCCCCTCCCCCCCCCCCCCCCCTTCTACCCGTCTGGTGTAAAATCTATAAATTGTTATAACTCAATATAAATTTTCTCCTAAATCAATAGTTTTTAGTATCTGGCACATACAGATCGAGATCTAAACAATTTTGGAAAAGCGAGCAGCGGTACTTCTCCCGCACGCTTTTATTAGCTTTACCTGTATGTTTCTTTGTAACTCTTCATTCGCTCCAACGCGCCTGCTGCCTTATTAAAATTGTTCTACAATTAGCTTCGCCTTACTTGTAATCCCGTTGGGGTCATATCGAGACCCTTCTGGGATCATTTTTGGAAAACGTCATTTCGGGACTTTTTCGGTACTCTTTCGGGATAATTTTGGGACCCTTGCGGGATCATTTCTGTATAGTTTTCGGGATCCGTCCGGGATCCCGTCGGGGTTATTTTCGCGACTATTCCGGGATCATTTCGGGATTTTTTCACGAACATTTAGGGACCTTTCCGGCAACATTTCTGCATGGGTTTCGGGATCCGTTCGGCATCCAGTCGGGGAATTTTCGGGATCATTTGCGTACCTTTGAGAGATAAATTCTTGATGGTTTCCGGTATCATTACGGGACTTTTTCGGGGTCATTTTGGTTCCCTTCCGCCATCATTTCTGGATGGTTTTCGGGATCCGTCCGGGATCCCGTCGGGGTCATTTCGCGACTTTTTCTGGATCATTTGGGGTCCTTTCCGGCATCATTTCTGGATGGTTTTCGGGATCCGTTCGGGATCATTTCGGGACTATTAGGGCATCATTTGAAGACCTTTCCGGCATCATTTCTGCATAGCTTCCGGGATTCGTCGGGGATCATTTCGGGACTATTAGGAGATCATTTGATGACCTTTTCGGCATCATTTCTGCATAGTTTCCGGGATCCGTCGGGGATCTCGACGGGGTCATTTTGGGACTATTTCGGGATCATTTCTGCATAGTTTCCGGGGTTCGTCCGAGATACCGTCGGGGTCATTTCGGGACTTTTTCTCGACTAATACGGGATCATTTGGGGTCCCTTCCAGCATCATTTCTGGATGGATTTCGGTATCCGTCGGGGATCCCGTTTTGGTCATTTCGGGACTTTTTCTCTACTAATACGGGATTATTTGGGGACCCTTTCGGCATCATTTCTGGATGGTTTTCGGGATCCGTTCGGAATCATTTCGGGACTATAAGGGGATCATCCGTTCGGGGTCCCGTCGGGGTAATTTCGGGACTATTAGGGGATCATTTGAAGACCTTTCCGGCATCATTTCTGTATAGTTTCCGGGATCCGTCGGGGATCTCGACGGGGTCATTTCGGGACTATTTCGGGATCACTTCTGCATAGTTTCCGGGGTTCGTCCGAGATACCGTCGGGGTTATTTCGGGACTTTTTCTCGACTGATACGGGATCATTTGGGGTCCCCTCCAGCATCATTTCTGGATGGCATCGTTACTGAATGGTTTTCGGGATCCGTCCGGGATCCGCGCGGGATCATTTCGGGACTATTAGGGGATCATTTGAGGACCTCTCCGGCATCATTTCTGCATAGTTTCTTGGATCCGTCGGGGCTCTCGACGGCGTAATTTCGGGACTCTTTCCGCATCATTTGGGGTACCTGCAGGGATCACATCTGGATGGTTTGGTATCCGTCCGGGATCCCGTCGCGATCATTTCGGGACTTTTTCGTGATCATTTGGGGTCCCTTCCGGCATCATTTCTGGAGGTTTTCGGGATCCGTCCGGGATCCCGTCGGGCTGATCTTGGGACTTTTTCGGGATCATTTGGGTTCCTTTCCGGCATCATTTCTGGATGGTTTTCGGGATTCGTCCGGGATCCCGTCGGGGTCATTTCGGGATCATTTTGGGGTACCTTCCCGCATCATCTCTAGATAGTTTTCGGGATCCCGTCGCTTCGGGACTTTTTCTCGACTGATACGTGCTCAAATGGTGACCCTTTCGGCATGATTTCTGGATAGTCTGCGGTATCCGTCCGGGATCCCGTCGGGGTCATTTTGGGACTTTTTCGAGATCATTTTGGGTCCCTTCCGGCATAATTTCTGAATGGTTTTCGGGATCCGTCAGGAATCCCGTCGGGGCCATTCCTGTACTTTTTCGGGACTAATACGGGATGATTTGGGGAGCCTTTCGGTATCATTTCTGGATGGTTTTCGGGATCTGTACGGGAACCCATAAGGGTAATTTCGGGACTTTTTCGGGACTATTTCTGAATCATTTTGGGACCCCTCCTGGTTAATTTCTGTATGATTTTCGTGATCTGTCCTGGAATTTTAGTATCATCTTGGGACCCTTCCAGGATCATTTTTGCTGCTAATTATTCGTAATTAAAATTCGGTATGTTTTATCTTCAATCTAACACAGTTTTTTCGTTCTATAATAGTGTAAGGAACTGTTATAACTATAATTACACTTTTTGTAATATTTTAATCAACTAAAACCCGAAAAAGCAACACTATTTTCATCTAAAAAATTTTCTTTAGTTTTAGCTAATTGTGGTTTCACACCTTTGTTCTATGAGTAGTAATTCTTTCACCCCTTTCATATTAGTTTTAATTTAATTTAAAAACAAAATGTATTTTTTTAATTCGAAAAAACTGTATTGTACTATTCATGAAAGCGTGCCATTCAGCTTATCTTCTCATTTAGTTCTTTTTTTTACTAAATTACAAAAATAAAAAACCTTAGACAAAAATAATTTTTAAACAGATAACTTGATAAGCAGGCTAACGTGAATAGCACATATATTTTATTTTCTCCTTGCGGACGGGGCCGCGGGTAAAGGCTAGTATGTACATATATTGAAAGCAGTTGAATAGTTTTTCTTCTCTTAAAAATACGACTACTTTCTTATGTGCAGAATATATGCGTTGTAAATACTCCCTATAGGTATAGTCATGCATTCTACCATTTTCGTTCCTTACATTTTATAATAATCAACAAACCGTTTTGATAAGTTTTATAAATAAATACATAGCTGGATTTGATCTCAATAACTGTATTTTATTTGTATGCTTAGCAGGTACATATCGATGGTTGGTTGCACACCTTAAAATTTTGTATACTATCAAAACTTAGTATTAAACGTTTGAACCACTTGAACCGAACCGGTTCGTCGGTTCAGAGGTAGGCGCGAACCGGTTCAAGAACCGTTTCAAGTTTTGCCTGAGTGGTTCGAACCACTAAACCGAACCGCTTCGATTTTCGAGGCGGTTGCAGCCCTGCAAAATAGACGTCGAGAAAAATTCAACTATACTTTCTTTCGCCATTAAAAGGAGCTTCTATTGTCTCCTAAGCTTGGACAATAACAGTAACACGGCTTGGTCCTTCCATAGATGAGCTTTTCTTTAAAATCAATGATTATCTCTCTAATCCTTCCACTTTCTTCGCCCATTTTCAAAAATTTCTATTTTGCGTTTTAGAATTGATCCCGTCGCCAGTTTAAACACTTTATCAGTATTTGTGCACACATTGTGGAAGTTTTTTCATCGTTTTAAAGCAATATGTTTTGTGTTCGGATAGGCTCGTGTACTCTCGATTTTTGCTCAAGTTATCGTAAAAACGGACGGATGATTGTACAGGGTGTTCATAAAAAGTCGGCGGGGTTTCCAACCGATCTCGACCATTTTTACAAGAAACAGTTGCTGTCATATAAACAATGTACTTATCAAATTTCATTACGACTTGTTGTGTATATTGTATCGATAGTAATATAGGAAAACTAACTTTGAATGTAGCACGCTCATTTTCAAGAATTTTTTTAACTGAAATTCGTTTCTAAAGTGGATGTGGTCTTCAACCCTATTTTGCTTGTCTTCACTTGATTTTTATACCCCTCTGCCAAATTTCAACAAGATTTCTTCAACGGATTTTTGTTTACTACTTGCAATACTTTTAAGTTGTTTCTTCAAAATGTAGGCGGTAACACACCCATTTTTCAAAATTTCTATTTTTGGTCGTAAATTAAACTTACTTATCAATTTTCTTTATTTATCACTCTTTGACAATGAATCATCGCATTTTGTCCAAATTCCATGTATTTTTTTTTTTAAGTAGGCGTGGTTGCCAACCGATTTTGTTAATTTGCGCAAAGTGTTAATGAAATAGCCAGGACACGGTCCGTGCCAAATTTCAACATGAAATCTTCAACGGCTTCGTTTGCTAAACTTTTAAATTTGTCCCCTCTCAATGTAGACAATGCCACGCCCATTTTCTAAAATTTAACCATATTTCCATTTTTTGTCATAAAATCAACATATATAGGTATCAAGTTTCGTCACTGAGCGATAAACTTTAGTTGTCGAAAAAGTGGGTATGGCTATCGTTCGGTATTTTCAGTACCAATCAATTCTAGATATACTGGCTTATCTTTAAATGTGTAGTTAAGATGTCTACATTTTTTCGCGAATTATCGTCTTAATGAACCAACGAACAAACATGGGCTATCAAATTAATTATCGCTGCTGATAATTTTGATATGAAGAAGTCCATATCCATCTCGATTTCTTTGTGTCAATACATGCAAGCGTTATCCAACCAAAATTATAGTATCACTGTGTAAAAATGTGAATTGGTGATTCTACCTCGTCATCCTCTATACAGCTGCAGCAGGATGTAGTTCCAGTATATTGAGACCAACCGCATGGATACCCATGGGACAGTGCCCTATCAAATCCCAATGACCATTGATAGATGAGCCTTAGTGAACCCAATTATTTCAGCAGACCTCCTGCCATCCACTTTCGGCCAGAAAGATCTTGCTACCCTGCAAGACGTGGTGTCCGCCCAACGTTTGCTGAGCTGACTCGACGCCCAGCTATGGAGGAGCAATCTACAGGTGGCCAGCGGAATCCCGAAATCCCTACAGCCATCTTCATCCGGTTCAGTTGTACCGATGCGGGCTAAGAGATCCGCTTGACAGTTACCCGGGATATCACTATGGACCCAGATAATCGTAATTGTAAAGTAATTCGATGTAATCGCAAGCGAGGTCAGGCACTCCCAGACCACCCGCGATCGCACTGTAGTTGAGATCAAGGCCTTGACAGCCGCTTGGCTATCAGAGTAGGTGTTAAATTCCCTAACCGTAGTAGCACTTGATAGCATTCCATCTAGCGCATCCTTAATCGCAGCAACATCCGCTTGGAATACACTACAGTGATCAGCCAACTTAAATTTGCGGCTTATATTTAGCTCTTGGCAAAAGACCCCCCCCCCCCCCCCCCCCACCAACCTTTCCGTCCAACTTCGACCCATCCGTGAACAAGTTAACCGGTCCCATGCCCCAGATAATTCCTCTTCCCCACTCCTCTCTCGGTGGAATGACTGGGGTGAAGGTTGTATAGGGAGCAGTTATCGGCATATAATAGTCCGTTCTGTCCGGGATAAAGTCGAAACTGGTAAGAAGGCTAGAGTGTCCGAAGTCAGAAAGCACATAGCCCATATCACGAAGCCTGACCAACGACCTAGCCGCGACCGTCTTTCCCGTAATATCTACTGGATATATGTTCAGCATGACGTTCAGTGCCAAGGTAGGTGTTGTTCTGAGAGCGCCACTGATACCGATCAGCGCCGTCCGTTTCACTTACACTAACATTTTGGAGGTGCTCGCCGTGTCCAGTGCTTTCCACCAGACCAGCACCATATATAGCAAAACCGGTTTGACCACCATTTCATAAGGCCGGTGTACTACTCCTGGCGAGAGTCCCCATCTCTTTCCGATAGCCCCTCTGCAGCAGTACAAGGCAACCGCGGCCTTCCTGGCCCTAGCTTCCACATTAGGTCTCCAGGACAGTTTCTTGTCCAAAACCATCCCCAAATATTTAACCCTATCAGAAAGTACCAACGGTACCCCTCCAATCGAGGGAGTTCTGAAATCTTATATCTCCTTGTAAAAAGAACCAATTCCGTTTTTCCCGGGTTGACCGCCAATCCACATGATTCAGCCCACCTAGCCACAGTATCCAGAACTTCGCGCAGGGTGCCCAGAAGTTTGCCTCTGACTAGGATAGCGAGGTCATATGCATAGGCAACCACCCGACAACCATTGGCTTCCAGCTCCACACGAAGCTCGTTGACTACGACAACCCAGAGCAGGGGAGATAGGACATCCCCTGTTGCGTGCCCCTGCACATCTTTCTCTCAATTATGGCCCCTCCCCTCTCCTATACCTTTATATTATTTTGCAAGTGTCCAAATTTTTAGATGTCGCAATTAATAATTTTTGAAAAATGAGCGGTCCCAGTTTTGATGGAAAGGTGATCTTGACATGACATACCCTATTTAAAATTTTGGCGAAATTTTTTTAAACTTTTTTATGCCAGAACTGTGTGTATATAAAACTGTTCACCTGAAAATGTTTTTCATATAATTGTATACAACTTATGCCTCAAAATAAAACACCACTAAAATGGCAATATGCAAATGTTTTTTTTTATCTTTATTTCACGAATCAATAAGCAAAAAAAAAAGTTTTTTAATTGCATTTTTATTGCTACAGATTCATTCAATGTATCAATCAAACTATTTGCAGGTATATGAAAAGTATTTTTTTATAACATAAAGCATTTATTTTAATTAATTAAAGTTTAATAGTTCGTTAAATTTGATACATGATACGATAACCGCAACAATATAACAATACAAATTCCATTTTGTGTACAAAAAGTAGTAAATTGACAAAGAATGTGTAAAGGAGTGGTGAAAAAGGCTGAAACCGTATCAATAAAAGCTTTAATTTATCACCTAAATTTCTGTAAAGTGTCAAAATGTAAAGGTATTATCATTATGGTATACATTTTATGGCCCACCCTTATGAACATAATAATATTAGGCCAAGCCTTCGCACTGTCACACTTCGACTAATTTAGGTTGAATTGCGCTGTCAATAAAGACCTCACAAGGGCTGAATGTGGTCATAGTGTTACCAGACTTTGTTTGACGACCAAATGGAAAAGCTCAAACTAGGTACCAGTACTTTAAATATAGAATAACTCCGTTCTCTTGGCAAATACTAAAAGTTTTCTAGGACCAAGCTTAATTGCTGCCTTGAGATTTGGCAACTCTGCTGTCCCTTATAGCTGAAGTCTTGACCTGGCGAGCGCAGGACATGAACACAGAACGTGCTCAACCGTTTCGTCCTGCAGCTCACACATCCCACATCTGCTGTTACTGAAGATGCCTAACTTATGAGCATGTGACGCCAGCAGGCAGTGTCCAGTTAGATCGTAAGCCTTAAATATTCACTCTTCCGAAATATCAGTCACTTTGTGAGTCTCATACCGTAGGATTTATACATGATCTTAAAACTTGCGCGACTTGCGCTTCTATATACGTGCTTTTCTTGATTGAAGGATCACATGCAAGTCTCCTTTTGATTCCTCCCAAACGCATTAGGACATCTGCTTTTCATCGATTTCTGCACACTCCGTTGTTAACTTAACGGCCTCCGAATGTGTGCTACTTTTTTCAGGGCCACACGACACAATTGGAATACATCGCAGGGATCTGGCAGCCTGTTGGATCTACTAATTTCTGGATCGACACAGTAAACAATAGTCCCGACCGGGTTGGGGTCAAAATTCTGCTTTTTTGGAAATTCTGGATTCATAATTCCGGAAGTCGAAACACCGGAAATCAATATTATGGAAGTCAATATTCTGGAAAAAGCCGATCCAACACCGGCTGCGCCATGCATGGTAATTCTGCGTAGAACATCTTTCTGCATAGGCAGCCTTCGGCCGCGCTTATAAAAAATAACCCTGGGCTACGCCATGCCAAGTCCGGGTGTGTGGTATAACCGCGGCTACCGCCACGTTGATGTCCTTCTGCGTAGTACACCCTTCTGCATACTACGCCCTTCTGCGTAGTACACCTTTTAGCCGATCCAACACCGGCTACGCCATGCCATGATTCCGGAATTTTGACTTCCAGAATTTTGTCGACCCAGAATTTTGATTCCGGAATTTTGACTTCAGAATTTTAATTTTAGAATTTTGACCGTTTCCCGACCCGACCCCTTCCCCATTTATTTCAAACCGGTGGTATACACGTATATAGTATGTTCCGCTGTTTCCGCACCCTTGCAGCAACTCTCCGGCTATATGGTAACCCCACGATCTCTTTCGAAACTCAGGCACGGAATTACGTAGTCCGTTCGTCCTATGTTGAATGACATTATTCTGTTATGTACACACTCAAGCTATCTCGGGGACTTAAACTTTTTTGCAGTTACTGCGTTTTGTCATTGGCTACTAGTTCTACAGGTTGGGTCTGCAGAATGGCATGATTGCTGATCTCGAGGAGGTTTTTAGGGTTGACGCTTTCTAATCATTAATAATCTGTATACACCCTCTAGTTGTTTGTAAACGTACTTTTTTCGATAGAGTTGATGTGATAGGCTCCACGTGCATCCTAGCATCTTATTGCATGCATACAGTGTCGCGGATGCATTCTTCGCTCTCTATTCCAGATGGAGTTTCCACAACAACTTACTACCTATATCTAGTATAACTCCTAGATATGTATATTGTTCTATACTTTTTTACAGGGTTACTCCTCCAAGGTAAGGCTTAGTCCAATAACGGACCTTATCTTTCCTAGTAAATAATACTAGATCGTTTTTTCCGCGTTTGCGGTTAAACCGACTCCAGATGCCTATGCATGCACATCCCGAAGTGCCTGATCCATCAGAGAGCTGATTGTTGTTAGTCATATGCCGCTTATGATGACTAAAACGCCTTTTGCATATGCCGTAAGTTTGACAGGTCCTCCGACGAACCGTCTAATCAATTGGTTGATAACCAGCCTTCGCAGCGTTGGCGATAAAGCCCAAATCTGCGACGTGTGTCTGTTTATAGATCTTGTTGCCTCGCATATACCCCATTGCGACGTCATCACTCTGCATGGAGCCGATTCAATTAGTTAAGTCCAGATGAACTTCAGGCGAGTTGAGACTGTCGATGATTGCTCATTTACTGACATTGTTGAAACCGAAGGCAATTTCCATCAAAACACCTAGGGCATATTCCTGGTGTTCCTCTATATTCGTAACCGCCCTATGCAATGCGGTATCGACTGAGTTGTCATTTGTGCAAGCACATTGTTCGCAAGAGAATAAATCCTCGTTTACATATGATTTTATATATAAATCCATTAATCTCTCTAGGGTTTTAAGCATAAAATATGTCGAACTAATAGGCCTGCAGTCTTCTGGGTTCTGTTGACTGTTTCTTTCCGCTTTCTGTATGAAAACGAGCCGTTCTCCAAGATTGTGAAGCGTGGTTCAGTTTTATGCTATCCTCAAAAATTTTTCTAAGATATTCAACAATCGTTGCACCTGTCATCTGTATCATAGCAGCGAATATATCATCTGCTCCCGGAGATTTGAACTTGACAACGGTTTTTTATCGCTCACTCAAGTTTGTATTTTTTACATCAATCTTGTCGTTTCGCTGGAGCATGTCATTCCCGCATAAAAGTGTTTCCACTAGATCCTTTACGACCTGCTGGGTTTATGGATCCTCAACAGATCTCTATATTCGTCCCAGCGCTCCTTACTTTCCGCAACTTTTTCGAAGAGGCATTAGAGAGACTTCGCTCGGGCCAGATCATCTATACTTGGTTCCCGGTCTTTAATCGATCCCGTCCATTTTTACTAGAAATATTTTCTGCTATAAGGAAAATATGTGTACCCAATTTTGTTACGATATGTAAATTTTTCTTCGAGTTATGGCTCCCGATAAAAATTCTTTGGGGATTTCCTGCCGCTGGTTGGCCATCATCTATACTAACTGCCTCAGGCTTAACTATATCCCGAAGTCTTGGCACACGGTTAGGGTTATTTTCATTCCGAAGGCCGGCAGAAGCTCTCATGTATCACCTAAGGATTTCAGGCCAATCAGTCTCTCGTCGTTTCTTCTTAAGACGTTTGAGCGGTTTATTGAACTGTACCTACGGGAAAGGATACCTCGGGGGTTACTGTCGGCTTCACAGCATGCGTACTGCAAGGGCAGATCGACGGAAACGGCTCTCCATTCGATTGTAAAGCAAATAGAGGGGTCCCTAGAACACAAAGCGTATGCTATGGGTGCCCCTTAAGACATCGAGGGGGCTTTTAACAATGTCTTACCGGGGGCAATCGAAAGAGCTCTGGTGGGTTTAGGTGTCGAGGCGGTTCTGGTTGAATTTATTAGCAAACTTCTATGCGGCAGAATTGTTGCAGCGGAGTGGGCAGGGGCAATAATTAAGAGGAAGGTGTGCAGGGGTAAGCCAGAGGGGGGTGTCCTATCTCCACTCCTCTGGGTCGTGGTAGTCAACGAGGTTCTTGTGGAGCTGGAAGCCAATGGTTGTCGGGTGGTTGCCCATGCAGATGACCTCGTTATCCTAGTCAGAGGCAAATTTCTGGGCACCGTGCGCGATGTTCTGCAGGGCTACCTGGATACTGTGGCTAGGTGGGCTGAATCATGTGGATTGGCGGTCAACCCGGGAAGAACGGAATTGGTTCTTTTCACAAGGAGATATAAGATGCCCGATTTTAGAAGTCCCTCGATTGGAGGGGTACCGTTGGTACTTTCTGATAGGGTTAAATATTTGGGGATTGTTTTGGACAAGAAACTGTCCTGGAGACTCAATGTGGAAGATCGGGCCAGGAGGGCCGCCATTGCCTTGTACTGCTGCAGAAGGGCTATCGGAAAGAGATGGGGACTCTCGCCAAGAGTAGTACACTGGCTTTATGAGATGGTGGTCAAACCGATTCTGTTATATGGGGTGCTGGTCTGGTGGAAAGCACTGTACACGGCGAGCAGCTCCAAAATGTTAGTGTCAGTGCAACGGACGGCGCTGATCGGTATCAGTGGCGCTCTCAGAACAACACCTACCTTGGCACTGAACGTCATGCTGAACCAGTAGATATTGCGGGAAAGGCGGCCGCGGCAAGGTCGTTGGTCAGGCTTCGTGATATGGGATATGGACTTTCTGACCGCGGACACTCTAGGCTTCTTACCAGTTTCGACTTTATCCCGGACGGAACGGACTATTGTATGCCGATAACTGCTCCCTATACAACCTTCACCCCAGTAATTCCAGAGAGAGAGGAGTGGGGAAGAGGAATTATCTGGGGCACGGGAGCGGTTAACTTGTTCACAGATGGGTCGACGCTGGATGGAAAGGATGGGGGGGGGGGGGGGGTCTTTTATCAAGACCTAAATTTAAACCGCAAGTTTAAGTTGGCTGATCACTGCAGTTTATTCCAAGCGGAAGCTGCTGCGATTAAGGATGCGGTGGATGGAATGCTATCCAGTGCTACTACGGTTAGGGAATTTAACATCTACTCTGATAGTCAAGCGGCTATCAAGGCCTTGAACTCAACTACAGTGCGATCGAGGGTGGTTTGGGAATGCCTGACCTCGCTTGAGATTGCATCGAATTATTTTACAATTAAGATTATCTGGGTCCATAGTGATAACCCGGGTAACTGTCAAGCGGATCTCTTAGCCCGCATCGGTACAACTGAACCGGATGAAGATGGCTGTAGGGATTTCGGGATCCCGCTGGCCACCTGTGGATTGCTCCTCCATAGCTGGGCTTCGAGTCAGCTCAGCAAACATTGTGCGGACACCACGTCTTGCAGGGTAGCAAGATCTTTCTGGCCGAAAGTAGACGGCAGGAGGTCTGCTGAAATAATTGGGTTCACTAAGGCTCACCTATAGATGGTAATTGGGTTTTGACAGGGCACTGTCCCCTCGGTATCCATGCGGTACGTCTCAATATACTGGAAACTCCATCCTGCTGCAGCTGTATGGAGGATGATGAGGTGGAATCACCAAATCACTTTATGCTTGATTGCCCAGCTTTTGGTCGCGACTCACTTGGATCTCCCGCGGATTTATCCAAAGTTGAGATCGGTATCATTCGGAACTTTATCGTTGCTACCCAACGATTCTCTAAGTAGCTAGATCTAAGTCACCGTTATTTTTGATGTATGTGGTATCACAACGGACCGTCGTGTTGTCCAAGTGAGCTATCCTTATCAGGGCAGCTACCACCTAACCTATCCTATCCTATACTATCCTATGGCCCCCGAAAGATAGAAAATGGCTCAGTCGTAAAAGGGGCGGACTTGGCATGGCGTTGGCCGACGGCCGCCTATGCAGAAATGTATCCTACGCAGAATTAAAATTTAAAAAATTTCCACCAAAAAAGAGCTTTTTCAAATTTTTGGTAAATAAAGACTAGAAAAGTTAAAGATACATATACATCAGATGAAAGGTATTTATATAAGTTATTTTTCAATTTTTTAAAATTTGAAATCCATCCACTAGTTTCGGAGATATTTTGATTTGAAAAATTCATAATTTCGCCCTTTGACATGGAATTACCCCCAAACCTTTCATTTGCATCAAAAAATAAATAAACCGTTGGAATCAGCATACAAATCTCTACAAAGTCCGATTTTTTTTTTTGTTTTTTTTTTTACAAATGTATGTATTCTACACTTAAGCCCAAAATACATTGATAGTGTATGTTTGTTTGCATTTATTTAAAAAAAAATTTTGTGTTTTCCAATTTAACGTTATAATTCAATTTAGAAAGTAAAAAGCTCTTTTTCGCTAAGATATAGTCCACTATTTTCGTATACGACCCTTTTAAAAATCTTTTATATAAAAGTGGGCGTGGTCTTTATACGATGTCGTTCATTTTTTCTAGAAATATTTCCTGCTATAGGGAAAATTTGTGTACCCAATTTTATTACGATCCGTTAATTTTTCTTCGAGTTATGGCTCCCGAAACATAGAAAATATCTTAGTCATAAAAGGGGCGGTGCCATGCCCATTTTTTTTTAATTTGAAGTTTTTCCTATTTATTGTTAAAAATCCACTTGGGAAATGAAATACCATTGATATAAAGCAAAGATATAGCATATTTTATTCGTCCACGACACTTTTAAAAATCTGTTATATTTAAAGGGGGCGTGGTCATTAACCGATTTCGTTAATTTTTCTTTAAAGCATTCCTTATAGTAAAGGCAACCTCTCTGCCGAATTTTGTTACGATAGGTTTAACGATTTTTGATTTATGATTAATAATATTTGTAAAATTGGTTTTATCACAAGCGGGTGGTGCCACGCCCATTTTAAAATTTTTTTTTGAAATTTCTATCAAGAGTCTCAATATCAGTTCACATGTCAAACTTCAACATTCTAGATGTATTATTTACTACATAATCAGGTTCTTTGTTTTTTCCAAAATGTTATATATTGTAACGGATTTAGTGCAATTCCGCTTATTTGCAATCTTCTACTAACGTTCGAATCACTAAACTGTTGAATAAATAACTCCAATATTCAATAATGCAAAATGGCCTTTATTAAAGTACTTCACAATAACACTTATACTTCGCAACTGATAGCTTGCTTAAATCAAGCTGATTCGTCGTGCCTCAACTGTTGCTGCTTTTATACTTTTTGGTTTCCTCGTTGCATATGTATAGACATAATGATTGATTTATTGATGTGCATAGAAGACACTGCTTAGTATCGGCTTAGAGATGATAGTATCCCTTAGTGTTGCTAATATTCGTCACAATGTATAAAAAGTGGGCGTGGTTATCATCCTATTTCGCTAATTTTCAATATCAATCTATTCTGGGTCCAGAAAAGCTCGCGTACCAAATTTGGTGAAGATATCTCAATATTTACTCAAGTTATCGTGTAAACGGAAGGACGGATATGGCTCAATCAAATTTTTTTTCGACACTGATGATTTTGATATATGGAAGTCTGTATCTATCTCGATTCCTTTATACCTGTACAACCAACCCTTATCCAATCACAGTTAATATACTCTATGTGCAGAGCACGCTGAGTATAATTATACTAACGAATGCAGCACCAAAAACCCGCAAAAGCGCTTACCTATAAGCCGTCATGTATACACACAACGATGTATGTATATTTCATATCATCAACATAAAAATGCAACAGATGCTGATTTGTAATTTTTCCATTAACACGTACTGCACGTACGTTGACGGTTTGCTGCGATGCCATTCAATGCGTCAGTTGGTTAAGTTGCTATAAAAACTAGTATAAAATATACGCTCAAGTTTGTTTGTATACTAGGGTCGGCTTTATACTCATTATGTATTCTTTTAATTTACTGTCATTCCTGTGGTAAAGTTTCCTTAATAAATTTCAACTTGGAGACAATCGAGTTTGGGCCTTGTGCCATCTTCAGTGTAATTTTCGAAATTGTGGTTTATTTATTTGAATGGCAGCGACATGCACTTAAAACGGTGTTTTGGTAAAGAACTAAGAGATGTTAAATAAAACCGCCCTGTGAAACTATACTTTTTGATACACAACTCAAGAAAGAGATATTCCAAATGGACCCCTTGTGGTCTTTTATACAAACTAGTAAGTGATAGCTCCTGTAAAAAAATTATGCTCGTTCAATCTTTGGACAATCTTGAAAAAACCGTTAAGTCTCTAGAAAATAATACTTATGATGTGTAAGCAGCATTTAACAAAGTTTTTAATAGCTGACGCAATGACGTTCGCTCAAGGGAGCAGGCATAGAGTAACCAAATAACAATTTAATCTAGAACTTACATCTAAACCTGGAGATACTAAGGGTGCAAGAAAAGAGGTCATAAGAGAACTTCTTCGTCGATTTTAAAGCCGATTTCGACAGCACAAAAAGGAGCTTCCTATATGCCGCAATGTGTCAATTTTGTTTCATCGCAAAACTTATATACGGTTGTGTAAAATGACATTGAGCAACACCACCAGCTCCATAAGTATTGGAAAGGAGAACTCTGTGCCATTCTAAACCAAATGAGGCTTCAGAGTGCTTTTCTGAGATGATTCTTGGAGGGTTCGAGGGATAAGTTCTAGGGGGATTTATGGTTATATCCGTGATGCCTACGGCGAGTATCGAAGGAGGTATAATATTGAGCCGTATGAACTTTACGCGGATATGAGGATAGTGCAGCTAATAAAAACCATATAATAATATAGTCAGTCGACAGAGCAATTTGCAAGCAAAGGAAGGGGTGACCTCAACTGAGTTGAGAAAGGCAGGCGGAAGAAGATTTTATCCCCTTGGTGTTCCCAATTGGCGTAAATTATCGCGAAACAGGGATAACTGGCGTGTTTTGTTACGAAACGGCCAAAATAGCTTAGTTAAGGTTAAGCGCCAATTATTCATGACGATGACGATAGTATTGCTATTTGAAGCGATGACACTAAAAAAATAGTTTATTTTATTTATAAGAACCATCCTAATGTACCTACACTAAATCACAAAGTCATATATGTATGCCATGCGGTGGCAATATGACAATTCATTTTTATCAATGCATATTTCCATCTCAATTTTCTGTCACGTTCTATGTACAAACATTGTAGACTTATGTACATTTGGGCGAATCCTATGAGCGGTATATTAAAAGTAATCTGACTTCAAGTTCGAGTAACATATTTTATTGGTGTCTTAAATGTGTCGCGTCCATAACCTCTCTTTCATATATTTTATTCATATTGTAACGAATTTGCTGCAAATTCTCTTATTCGCAACCTTCTACTAACGTTCGTATCGCTACACTGTTGAATAAATAACTGCAATATTTAATAATGCAAAATGGCCTTTATTAAAGTACTGATACTTCACAACCAATAGCTTGCTTAAATAAAAACTGATTGTCGTGCCTCTACTGTTGCTGCCTTTTATACTCTGTGATTTCTCGTTCGCATCTTCTAGGCGCTTCCATTTCTAGAATTAACTAGTTGGTTATCAGCTATAAAATTACTACGTTTATAGCTTCTCATATGCGCGTGTATGTGTGAACACAATTATAATAGCATACTTTTGGGAGCATCTCAGATAATGATTGTGTTTGTACGTCTCTTCTCCGCTGCGTGTACGTACATCTGTGGAGACATAATGATTGATCTATTGATGTGCCTACAAGTCACTGCTTAGCATCGCTTAGAGATGACAGTACCCCTTAGTGTTGCTAATATTCGTAACAATATATTGACCTATAACTATATTTCTGTTTAGTCTATATTTTGCTAAACTTGCAAAGATTTCTTTACCTTGGCTTTTAAGGATGCATCTCAAGTTGATACCATGTAAACCGATTTCTATGAATCATACTATGAAGTCTCCCATCAGATCTTAATACATAATCTTGAATATATTTGCTGCAACTCTGTGTTTTTATGTTGGTTAAAATCTCATTTGACGAATACACGTCTGGTTGTCAGGGCTCCTCAGGGTAGTACTCTTGGCCCTCTGCTGTTTGTGCTGTTCATCAATGATATATGTAGATTTGCGTTTTGAGTACACTAGCTTTCTTCTTTATGATGATAAGCTTTTTCGCAAAACTAATGACCCATCTGACTCAGCACTTCTGCAAAACGACCGTATTAATCTTGCCGATTTGTATCAGGTCAATTACCTATATTTATAGGTTAGAAAATGCTGCTATATGTCATTCTCTAAGTCCGCTAACTCTCATTCCTCTTCCTAAAATATTTCAGGCCGTTAGTTGGTCTCAGTTAATAAGTATCTTATTTAGGGATTGCTTTTGATACCAACTTCTCTTTTACCAACCATATCTGGTATGTTCTTCCATCTGCTTATAGTAATCTTGCTCTCCTTCATAGGTACACAAAAGAATATAAAGACCAGTGGGGTCTCCGCTTATGGAAAAGGGATTTTGACCCCTCTTCCCAGATTTTGAGGATGTACTCGAAACGCTAAGTATACTCGACTAGACCTAAAAATTGAGGTATATCTCCCAAAGTTTATATCTTCCCGGTCACATCTTTTGCTGTTCGGAATATCACCCTATCTCGGCTGCCGTTTCGAAAACGCCTCATCTCAGAATATGTGTAAGTAACGCTCTATCTCAGATTTTGTTTCAAAAACGCACTATCTGAGCTCAAATTTAATACATTTGTCTAAGATGGGGAGTTATTCAAAAGATTTTTGGGATAGGACGTTTTCCAAACGGCAGCCGAGATAGCGTTATATTCCACTCAGCAGTCCGTACAGTGTTATTCATTGATCAAAAAACTATCCCGTGGGCAATATCGCGTCTGTAACCATACTTAAACTTATATGCTGCGTTTTAAAAGGATATTTCAGATTTTGTAAATCTGCGAGCAAAGGGTATTCTTTCAACTTCAGTCTCTTAATTAAGGAATGTTAAATTTCCCCTTAACTTCACTAAGTTTTGCATACTTTTACAAGATTAAGAAATTACTTTTATTTCTTGTCGCGTACGAGCCGCGTTTTATATGCTCACATATAAGTACTTAAATGCTTGAGGTCCCAAAAATCTTTATAGAATGAATCATTCTGGTTATGCTATACAAATAATATAATATCCATTCAGTCCGCTGCTTAGTGTCCTTTTTATGCAGGACTTGCCCTTTAAAATAATATTTCGCGGTATGAATTGCTTGCGGTTAAAAGTTTTAATGGATTTTATTTCACTGTGAAATAAATTTTTTTCTGCCTTTGTGCAACTGCCATTAAAGATTAAAAAAATAAATAAATGTAAGGTGCGATAACCTCCGAAGAGATCTAAGGCCGAGCTTCTCTTCCAATTTGCGTCGTGCTCCTCTTGATTTTCCCTACAAATTGGCCGGACGGGACCTACATATTTTATTCCGACTCCGAACGCTGAGAGCTTTTCATGGCAGAAATACACCCGGAGCGCTTACCAAACACTGCCGAGGGGCGACCCCGCTTAGAAAAATTTTCTTCTAATTGAAAAACCTTATTTCTAAAATTTTGATGTTGCTTTGCATGGGGTGCGAACCCAGGGCATACGGTGTGATAGGCGGAGCACGCTGCCATCATACCACGGTGGCCGCCATTAAAGATTTCGTTCCAAAAAACAAAAAAAGATTTTAAATATTTACAAAGCATGTGGAAGAAATGATTAAAATAAAAAAAAAACTTTTGTTTTATGAAAAATATTGCAACTGTCGGCATTTTAAATGTACCTAGTTTGTGCAACCCTGCAGTCAAACCAACTAGTTGTATACTAGAAGAATACTAGTTTGCCAAAAATCTCAACTAGTATGAGTTCTGTCTTTTTCCATATTACCAACTGGTATTTTTAACACGGCGATGTCCTACGAAATATCAATTGCCAGCCTCTACATCAGCATCATACCAATTGACAAACTAGTCATTATATACACCAACATCATACCAGATGACATACTAGTCAGCATACCCATCAGACTCATACCAATTAACATACTAGTCAGCCTTTGCGCAATCATTATACCAGATGGCATACTAGTTATTATATACACCAATATCATACCAATTGACATACTAGTCAGTAGTGGGTTGGTCCCCATACAAAAAAAAAAAAGTTGCTAATGTCCGCCCCTAAATTTGAAGATTATGTTGAGAGGGTTTCGGAAAAATTTTTTTTTATTTTTTTTGATCCTTCGAAATACAACCAAAAAGGTTTTTTCGTTGTAACTTGGTTATTTGATGACCGATTTTTAAAATTGATATGTCATTATTTTGGTCTTGAGAAGCTCCACATTTCCGTTTAATGTCCTTTTAAGCTATGAAGTCGTTTTCACATGATTAGGTCAGCTAACCAAAAATAATCTTCAAATTTAGGGGCGGGCATTAGCAACTTTTTTTTCGACCCAGTCTACTAGTCAGTGTATTCAACATCAACATACCAGTTGGCATACTACTCAGTCTATGCATCAATGTAATATCAGCTGACATACTAGTCGATATTTCCATCAACATCCTAATATTTAATATACAAGTCTCAGTTGGGTTGAAAAATTACTTGAAAATTGATAAATTAGCTCAAATTTATGTTATCCATTATATTTAATATTGTTACGAATATTAGCAAAACTAAGGGGTGCTGCTATCTCTAAGCCGATGCTAAGCAGTAATAATTCAATCATTATGTATCAACATAAACGAATCAATAATTGCGTTTACACATATGTACGTATACGAACAGCGGAGAAGCAATGCACAAACACATGCATATATCTTATCTGAGTTGTCACAAGAGAGGGCAATCATTTGTGCAAGTATTACTCAAATGAGAAATTATACATCTGTAGTTGTAGCTGAGAAATTTATAACTAAGTAAAATTCTGGAAGCGCCTAGAAGATACCACGAGGAAATCACAGAGTATAAAAGCATCAGCGGTAGAGGCGCTATGGGCAGTTTCGATTAAGACGCTATCTAGCGAGCAATAGCAGTATTATTTTGAATAGTAGAGTTTCATTTGAGCTATCAATCAGTTTGGTTGCTAAGCAAGCTAGTTGCAAAGTATAAGTGTTATTGCGAAGTACTGTAATAAAGGCCATTTTTCCATTATTCAACATTGGAGTTATTTATTCAACTGTTTAGTGATTCGAACTTAGCAGAAGGGCAAATAAGAGGATTTGCAATTAAATTCGTTACAATATATATAAAAGGTATGTATATATATACATATCTATTAGGGGGGGACGATTTAAAAATCGTTCATTGCTCTGCGAAAATCGTATTTTAGGGATCAAAATAAGAAACTTTGACTAAGGAACCATACCTCTAAAACGAATTCTGATGTCCCCCAATTTGGGTTGAACTTTTGGGTAGGGGCAAATTTTGAAAAATCTCACTTTGATCCATTTAGAGTGCTCCAATCGAGTCCAAATGTTTGACCGACCCCCACTAACTTTGGAGGCCCAACCCACCGATGCCAGTGACACACCCCCTGGACCCCCCCCCCCCCCCCCCCCCTGGGGGTTCACCATACAAACATTTCAAAAAATCGCCGGTTTTGCACTTCACATGAAAAAATCAGCGAAATGCCTATGATTTTTCTTTTTGGAGTTTATTTTTCTCTTTAGAAATTTATTTAAAGAAATTAAAAAAAATTATTAGAAATTAGCGTTTTTACAACCCTTTTGAAACCAAGGCATCACTGTGATGCATTTGCATGTCGTAAACATAGTTGTGTGGGTTTTTATTCAACCGTTTTAAAAAATGAAGGTATCACTGTGACACAATTACAGATCGTAAAATTGCTGGCGTTGTTTTTTTAAGCCACCACAAGACACAGCAGGTAGAATTGAAATTACCATTTCATTCTTATTACCTCGTCTTGTAGACCATATATAACGCAACAGTTTTAAATCGTTGTGAAGAACTCAAAGTGTGAAGTGCTAATTTCAGATACAAAAATATTTCATAAAAAATAATAAGTGAAGTGACCATTCCAAATCAAAAAGTTTACAATGAATCCACCATCCTCTACACCGCAAGATAAAGCAACTACATCAACAACTATCGAGAACCCAATGAGTTATATACTCAACAATGATGTTACTGTTTTTGGTGTGTCTACTGATTTAACTGATCTTAATTTACCAACCCATCTGGATATCTTGAGATATTATTTTTACTTAAGCGAACGTGCTAAAACAGAACAAAAAAAGTTTTCCCATAAATCATTCACTATTCAAGTACAAGATAAGTTGATTGGAATTTGGGAAAAACTTAGTATGGAAATAATGCTGAAAAAAAGTGTATTTAATAAATTGAATAAATTGCTTGACAAGTATCAAGAGCAAATCAAGAGAAGAAACAACACCCAACAATTTACAGAGTATGTAAAATCTCTGGAAACAATTTTTTACATTGGAACATGTAAATGCGATTTGAAGGCAGCTCCATGTGCATGCGGCTGGGTTCCCGAACGCCTCAAAGAGTTCATGTACGATGAACATAATCCGAGAAGACTAACAATGGATGCATTTATGATGGAAACTGAAGAGCAAGGAGCAACGTCTATGTCATCAATGCCAACATACCAAGATCCCGATGATTCAACATACGCACCGCCATCGGTTCAAGAAGATATGGATAGAAGCACAAGTTCGCAACACAGAGAGATACGATTGTTTTAACTTTGCCTTGATATGTGACAGATTTGGTGTGCCTGACAGAGTAGCATCAGCATCGGGAACCGCTCTTTTGCACGATTTTAAAATTAAAGATAAGCATGGGAAACCTCTCATCATGGATAAATCGGAAGTTCGCAGAGAAAAAGAGAAATGCAGACAAGAAGTGCTTCGCAAACGGTTAGATGATACCAATTTGTTAGCGTTTTCATTCGATGGCAGAAAAGATGATACTTTAACTATAGATAAAATTGATGAGAAGTATCATACTAGGATGGCAAAAGAACCTCATCTTGTTATTTTGAGAGAACCCAATTCTGAACTGATTGGTTACGTAAGACTGGAACAGGAAACCGCTGAATACAAAACAACCAAATTAAATGGTTTTTTCAACGATAAAAATATATCACTGGATGCATTAATTGGAATATGCACTGACGGTGAGCCAACAAACACTGGCCCACACGGTGGAATTATACGACGATTCGAATTGCTGTTAAAAAGACCATTGCATTGGTTCGTTTGCCTTCTACACTTCAACGAACTTCCGTTTCGGCATTTGTTTGAAGCTTTGGATAAATCAACCAGCACTGGACCAAGATCGGCAACCGGAAAACTGAGCCGTCAAATCGAAACTTGTGAAACTCTTCCGGTAAGTTATTGCTATCACTCATTTATTATAATTGTCAACCATTTTTAATTATTTTATTATTATATATTTTCAGGTGGTGGACGGCTTCCAGAAAATTGAGTTGCAAAATATGCCCCTGCTCCAGAAAAAATTGAATTTTCCACCGATTCGAAGTACTTATACGACATGGCCCATGCAATTTCTAGCGGCGTGGTTCCTGTGGATCTGGCTAACATCAAACCAGGGAAAATTGTACATTCTCGGTGGATCACCAAGGCCGCTAGATTATTGCGATTATATGTGACAACGGAAAATCCAGATGCAAATTTAAGAATTCTGGTTGAATTTATAATTAAATGTTATGTGTCAATGTACTTCAATATCAAGTATTACAGCTCTGTCGTGTACGGCAGTGCATTATTTTTCAAGTTCGTTGGTTGGTCACGATTTCTAGAACCTCGTTTACGCAAAATTGTCAATCAAGTAATTAAAGATAATTCATATTATGCGCATTCGGAAAATATCTTGTTATCAATGTTGTTTCATTATAGCAAAGAAAAGCGCGACTGTGCCATCAAGAAAATTCTACGCTATCGAACCGATGTTGACGAGCCAATGGAACTTAAGAGTTTATAAAAAACCAGATATAAACTTTAATTGCACAAGTTATACGGAAATGATCAATTTGAATGATATAAATATCGTATTTGAACCACCATTCACGCGAAGCATTCCGTACGATACATTGAAAGAATATTTAAATCAAGATGATCCACCGTTTAATGATCCAAAAATTCCATCACACATACAAGTAACGGAACGACATATTCAATTGCTAGCTAGCGTTTCCAAACGGGTTATACCGGAAAATGTAGAGGCTGTTATGGCGACGACATTAGAGAGCCGTGCGAAATTGCCCGGACTTGAAAGTAAAAAAGACTTTAAACAATAATTTTTTTAAATTTTTTCATTTACATATGTTCTGACTAAATAAATTTCTTCAGCGAAAAAATAGATATTATTATAAATAAATAATAAATATTATTATAAATAAATAAATAAAAATAAAGAAAAAACATAGCCATAGTGGTTATGAGTGTTAATGGAGTTCAGAATGGTGGTAGTGATATGCACTTTACGGAAGTCATGCTTATTGGCTGGATAACCGAACAATTTCATTTAAATGAGGGAATCATAACGGCTTTAAACGTTTTCGTTACTGACTAAAGGGATACTATCGGTAGATAAAGGCTGGGTTTCCGGTCTTTCTCTGTTATTCTGGAAAGGCATAGGCTTGTAACGACAAGTAGAAAAAATGTCCTAGGCTACTGATGCCCTCATGGCACAGGTGTTTTGGCATCGGTATAGGTCTTCCGTCTGGGACTATTGATATGGATGGCTTGGCCTTTTCAATAACTTCTTTAACCTCTGTTGAGGTAACGGTGAGGGTTGACTCGTCATGCTTGTGTTTATGTGCCCGTTGATTTAAACGATATCTAGCATTGTCACCTGAAGTATGCATTGCAAATAGGCTACAGAAAGCACTCGCGCACTTCCTCGAGCCGACAGACGAAATTCTAGTCAAATGAATTATTTAAATACTAACTAGTATTAATAACACCACAAAATTATAGTCAATGAACTATTCAAAAGCTGACTAGTATGAATAAACCCACAAAATTCTAGTCAATGAACTAGAATATTTGCTGACTACTTTGGCTTTTGACTGCAAGGAATGTTTGCTTTGCCGGTACACGTAATTTTCCACAGAAGAAAAATAATGGAATATTTTTGTGCAAATTAATTGACTTGTAAACAGCATGTGGCATCGCTTAGGTAAAATAGTTATATGCTTATATGAGTTTCATATTTTGTGTACGGTTATTTCTCGGAGAGTAGTAAAGTTGTTTATGACCCGCTAGAGCAGTCCGCCTGGGGAAGTGTGGCCTTACCACAGCAAGGTTTTTATCCCTACATTCAACATTAGACTGCTTTGCAGACACATTTCAGCATTAGATGCTCTGGCAGACCAAGATGAACTCAAAACATCAAAACTTCAACACTAAGGAAGAATGAAAACGAAAAGGTGCTGGCGTCGTGAGCCAGGGAAGAGGAAATCGCTATCAGCGATGACTCGGTAGCGTATAACGATAATAAGTAGGTACAGTCAGGTGCACTCGCTAAAGCGGCAGAGTTACAACCCTGCCAAAGAGCTGACGTTTGGGCGGGAACGAGAAAAGGAGTTTAGAGAACCCTATCACGATACCTGGCAGCATTAAGAATTGCCGTGACAGTGAGCGTTTGGCATGTGCCCGTGAGACGGTGGAATTATGTCGAAGATAGTTCATTTACAAACACTTTTCTACGAGCAGTCCTCAATCAAAATCAAGCACTACCAGTCTTCGAAACAGGTTGTTGGTACAATGGGGTTAAACTGATCACATGTACCAATAACGCGATTTTAGAATGGCTGCAGAGAGGTGCTTCTGGCCTTCAAGGACAAGAAGGCGCAAGGTTGAAGGTGTTGGATATAAAATTGATTCCCACGTTACAAAAGGTATGGTCCAGTCGAAGGATACGATAAACATGCTGCAGCGTCAAAACCCGAGTATACCAACACGAGATTGGGACTAATGTATTCAGAGTATGTTTACTACTCACAGCTGAAGAGAATATCCTGGGTTGCAAGCAGTATTTATATAAAAGACAAGACCCTATCCACGTTAGTGTATGGCTCCAAACTATTCAGAAGAAGAACATATGTAAGCTTGTAATAGCTGTACAGCAGCTCTAAGAGTAGGCTCGGGTTGTTGGCGAACAAAAATTGCGATTGGTGGTAATTGGGAGTATTTTGCGATCAACTTTTAAGAAAACTCTCATTGAGCCACAAATTTGCAACATTATTTTTATTATGGGAGGCTCTTAATGTATCTAAGTACCTCTTCAAGCGTTTTACTCCACATTGCAAGGGGATTAAGAGCCACACCACCTAGATGGAAGAGTCTCTGCCATGACAGAGTGACGCATTCGCAGAGAATGTGAACCGGCGTTTGATCCCCCAGCTCACGGAAACGTCTTATTTGTGTATCGCATAGATTTAACTTACTTAGGTGATATCGTAGACTACAGCGTCCCGTATAGCACCCAGTGAGAATTCGTAGGCCCTCTCTGCGTAGATTAATGAGTTTGGATACTTTCGTTGCTGGGAGTATAAACGGATTGGCCTGTCTTTGCCCTGGCAGTTAATCCAGTAACGCCTGAATTGTTTTGTTTCCCATTTACTTAAGGTTTCCCTAGTGTGTGCTTTTGTGAGTCCACAGTAGGGCTCTGGACTGTAGAATGCTGCTGTAGCACCCTGCTTGGCTATGTAATGTGCATGGTAATTACCTTCATGTCCCTGATATCGAGCAACCCATCCTTAAAAATCCTTGATTTTGGATCTCAGGTCATTCTAGATGTAATTCTATAGGATTGCAAGGCACGCAGGGCTGCCTGGCTATCCAACACTTGCAACAATAGGTTTTGTGTTTAAGGACATATTTTTCGTTATATTTTGATCAATTTATATAAAGGAAGTACGAAAAATGATACTTAGGAGGGCACAACGACGAAACCGGTTTGCCTATAAGCCAAATTTGACAAGGGATGACGGAAAAGAGTTCCAATATACAGTCAGTGTCAAAAGCATGTATACAAATTGGGGTTCATGTGTTTGCAAGGACAGAAGCCGTTGCACAGAGACCAGCTTTGGATGACAGGTGATTCAAATTAACTATATGAAGTGTTTGGATAGTTGCGATCTTTAGTTATATTATCATAAGAACATTTTTCGCAATGAAAAAAAAAACGTCTATCGACATTCGCGAACTTTTGATAAAATATCATAAGGAAGGAAACACCTTGTACTGAGTTGGTGATATAAATATTACAGAATTTACAACACTGTAAGATATTTTATTGAAAGAGAAAAAATAAGAAGAAATAGAGAATCGTTATGAATTGGGCGGACCAGACCGACTGAGTGGTGCTAAAACTGGTCAGTATTGAGAAGTGTTGTGAAACATCCTTCCATAAGTAGGAAGAAATGCTTAAAGCATCAAATAGCGGCTTTGGCAGGAAATTGTACCGGAGTTGACAGCAAAGCTTTATATAACCATGCCACGTTATTGGAGAGAGAATCTGTAATAAAAGCACATGGAAAGCACAGAAAGTACTGGAAATTGACCACTTGTTATTTTGTACTTTCTTTTGACACCAAATATATGAAGCATTTCCGATATTTCGTCCATATTATTTTTTGTTGTAGGAGTTTTGATTTTGTTTTTGTTTTTATTAAAAATAATTTGGTCCGTACTGTCGCCGAGAAAACCCTTACGTTGGGTAATATTCTTACTCTCCACTTTCTTTTGACATTGACTGTGCATAGATGAAGAAAGAATCGTTTAATTTGTTTTTATATTAAATATATTTTTTTGATCCTTAAAACATAATTGGGGTCGCCAGAGCCTCGGCTGCTAAAGAAACAGGATTTTCCACCGATAGGTGAGGTTGACAATGGGGAGGAGAAGCTATATACTGCGCTGGTAGTCACTTGAAAGGTTTGCGCTATATATACCCATGAATCATTTGTATTTTAGTTACCTCCTACGAAAGGCATACCTAAGCCGCTAACCCGCTGGGTTTTTTATACTCAACTGAGCAGAGCTCACAGAGTATATTAATTTTGTTCACATAACGGCACCCCGTAACGGCATAAACTAATCGAGATAGATATAGACTTCTATATATCAAAATGATCTGGGCGAAAAAAGAAATCCATTTAGCCATGTCCGTCCGTCTGTCCATTAACACGATAACTTGAATAAATTTTGAGGTATCTTAATGAAATTTGGTACTTAAGTTCCTGGGTACTCATTTCAGATTGCTATTTAAAATGAACAAAATCAGACTATAACCACGCCCACTTTTCCGATATCGAAAATTTCGAAAAACCGATAAAGTGCGCTAATTCATTACCAAAGACGAATAAAGCGATGAAACTTGGTAGGTGGGTTGACCTTATGACGCAGAATAGAAAATTAATAAAACTTTGGACAATGGGCGTGGCACAGCCCACTTTTAAACGAACGTAATTTAAAAGTTTTGGAAGCTGTAATTTGGCAGTCGTTGAAGATATCATGATGAAATTTGGCAGGAATGTTACTCCTATTACTATGTGTGCGCTAAATAAAAATTTGCAAAATCGGATGACGAGCACGCCCACTTCAAAAAAAAGTTTAAAGTAAAATTTTAACAAAAAATTTAATACCTTTACAGTATATAAGTAAATTATGTAAACATTCAACTCCAAATTTCAAAATGGGCATGGCTCCGCCCTTTTTCATTTAATTTGTCTAGAATACTTTTAATGCCATAAGTACTCTTTCAAATGTTATTAATGTTCCTTCTGGCGTCCCACAGGGCAATCATATTGGTCGAATTCTGTTCTTGCTATTTATTAATGATATCTGTACCACAATAAAATATTCTAAAATTTTAATGTATGCTGATGATGTAAAACTTTTTAGGTCTTATGCGTCTATTGAAGAATGCCCTTGCTTCAAGCGGATTTAAACTGCTTAGTTGCTTGGTGCAACGCAAAGTCAGTGCCGCTGAACCTCAATAAATGTAAATTCATGTGCCTCTCTCGAAGATCTTTGCCAGCACCCTCTTACGTAATTAATAATTTTTGAACTAATTTCGAATTAAATGAACCTTTTTGGTGTTTGTGTCATGATTTTAACTTTCATTCGAACTCATTTGATATAACAGATTCACTTTTTACTATAAAGAAAACTGTCCTATCCTATCTTAACTCGTAATAAAATTAAAAAAAAAAAAAAATTTTAAATTAAAAAATCTTTATATAAAATGCTCACTTATTTAACAATGTAGTATATGTATTATTTCCAACTATTATGTATAATACTCAGCTGATGATTTTTATTCTGTAGTTGAGCAGTTTTAGATCTCAACGCTTAACAAACCTCCGCCTATCAACAACTCGGCAAAAACAAAATCCGTGCGTCATGCGGATGCGTCCCTCGTGTCGGTTGGGCGGGCTTTGGAGGGTATTTATCCGTTGGGTTTATTATTATTATTATTATTATCATTATTATTATTATTATTATTATTATTATCATTATTATTATTATTATTAAAGTCGAACACAAAAATTAACAATCACGTACCTATCTGAGCTCACTTTATCTTGGTATTAAAAATGGGCGAAATCCGATTATGACCGCGATATCGAAAATTTCGAAAAATGAAAAAAAAATGCCATAATTCTATACCAAATACGCAAAAAGGGATGACACATGGTCATTGGATTGGTTTTTTGACGCAAAATTTAACTTTAGAAAAAACTTTGTAAAATGGGTGTGACACCTACCATATTAAGTAGAAGAAAATGAAAAAGTTCTGCAGGGCGAAATCAAAAGCCCTTGGAATCATGGCAGGAATACTGTTCGTGGTATTACATATATAAATAAATTAACGGTACCTGACAGATGATGTTCTGGGTCACCCTGGTCCACATTTTGGTCGATATATCACAAAAGCCTTCACATATACAATTAAGGACCACTCTCTTTTAAAACCCTCATTAATATCTTCAATTTGATACCCGTATCGTAAAAACACATTGAAGAGTCAGCCCCGGGTCCACCTTTATGGCGATATCACAAAAAGGTGTCCACCTATAGAACTATGGCCCACTCCCTTTTAAAATACTCTTTAATACCTTCCATTTGATACCCATGTCATACAAACACATTGCAGGGTTACTCTAGGTTCATTTGCCTACATGGTGATTTTCTCTTATTTTGTCTCCAAAGCTCTCAGCTGAGTATGTAATGTTCGGTTACATCCGAACTTAGCCTTCCTTACTTGTTGTTTTATCGATGAATGGTAAATCCGAATCTTGGAAAGAAATTGCAAAAAAAAAATTCTAAACAAAAAATCAAATATATTAATAAAAAGCCACCAGATTGAAATAATCTTTTCTTTCATCTTTTTACATACAGACAGTTTCGAGAATTCCCCAAGAACTGAATATGTGAAAGTATTCAAGTTGAAACATCTGAGAATTTGTAATAACTTTTACAATGAGAAAACTTTAAGAGAAAATTCTTTGTAATGGCATCAGAGCAAAGACAACAACAGAAGGCAAGTGACTAACAAGACAATGAAAGTGTAAGGGAATGTCGTCTGAGTAAACAGATCAATAACATCATCTAACGACATACCTAAGTACTACGGCAAACAAGCCAATAAAAACTTTAAAATCACACTTTTACTTGTCGTACAGTTATAACTGTGACGTACATAATTTGTGATAGTTTGCTGTCGAAGGAAAAATTTGTACAAAACTAATCTCACACGTGCTACATTGAACCAGAAACAGGTGTGGCTGCTTTCTTACAAACATACAAAATCCACATGCCAGGAATTGTGCTATGACATGTTAGCTGATGCAAGTTTGGGTGTGTGTGCAGTGGATATAAATCTGCAGCAAAATTAACAACTACACGGTATTACTATTTTCATAACTGAAACTATAGCAACCGTTATGATGGCTCCCGTTATTGATAAAATCAATGCAACAACATATGCGACGACTGCATCGCATGCAGACAGCGAAAGAATAACAAAAGCAACATATCTAACACACATAAGTGGCTATGGTGATGCGAGTGATGTTATCGCCTTAAGTGAAGGCGATGTCAGTGGTCCGTTTGAGCTAAGCAATAGTGGTGACGTTACAATTGGCTCTGACATTTATGATAGCTACAGTGCGGCAATGGTAGTGGCAGTGGGCAGTACGAACGATTATAATGATACACAATTAGACGATCATAACTCAAGTGCTTATTATGAGTATATGCCTGCGTGTCAATCATTTGATGTGAATGCTAATATCTCATATTGGAATGTAACTTGTGATAATCCGCTCGAATATGGACTACCTTTATATGGTTATATTATGCCTTTTCTGCTAATTATAACGATTGCAGCTAATTCATTGATTGTGCTGATTTTGAGTAAGAAGCATTTGGCGACGCCTACGAATTTCGTGCTAATGGGTAAGTTTTTGAGAAGTATAGTTTTTATGAGAATGTTTTTTACATTTATGTTATACTTCTTTCTATATTGCTACTAAAGGCTGGCTACACTCATAAACACCAAAGTGCCAATATATTGCTTTTTAAATGTATTTGTTTTTGTACTCAATAATCGTATGTACTAAAATCGAAATTTTGTCTTGCCACACCTATGCTGCTACAATCAGAAACATTTTGTAGGCTAGCTTTTTTCGATTTAGAATTCGAAACATCAGCAGCATTGCGCGCATATTGCACTAGCAATGTGGGAGTATTACATATATGGTTTTATATGATTTTTAAGAATTCATGTTGTTAAAACTACAGCTGATGATATCCAGGTACCCGAATATCCTGGCATTACCCGGGTGTTCCTATGGTCTTTGCGATAATTCAAGCTCATTTTAGAACTGAGTACTTTTTCGCATCCGAGTGCATTTACAGAACCGGGAACTAGGTACTTTTTTAGAATCGAGTACTCTTAATGAACCGGTTTCTTTTTCGGATCCAGTTCATTTTTAAGCGCCGGGTACTTTTCCAGAAACGACACGCTATAAAAAAGCTATATCTGTTTCTCGGAAAAATTCAGTACAAAAATTACTGAGATTTTTTTATTGCTTTTAATTAATTTTTTTTGCCGTTTTTCCACATTTAAGTTGTTGTTGTTGTAGCAGTGTCTACATTTAGGTCATTCTAGGCTATAAAATCTTCGAAAGAATAAGAAATTTATTTTATTTTTCTTCTACTTTTTCTGATTAGGGTTTCTTTTATAGAAATCATTTACATTTTAACACCCGGGTATTGTTTCAAAACCGAGTACTTTTTGGAATGCGGCTAGTTTTTAAGAACGGAGTACTTTTTCGAGTCCTTGTACGTTTTTGCAACCAGATACTTTCTCGAACTGATCAGACAACCACTAACCCAAAATATTCCACGAAATAGTTACGAAATGGTATCCAATTCCGAAACGGGCTCGTAGTAATCCCGATTCTTAAAAATATTTCATAGGTGGAAATCTTGTAAGATCCATCTATGTGGCTAGACCTAGGCAAGAAGTTTTAAAATATTTGAAACTATCTACATATTGTCAGCTTTCAGCTTATATTGAATACCCTCCAGCAGCAAACAGCCAACTTTTACTTACTTATTTGGCGCTTAACCGTTTAAACGGTTATGTCCGTCCAACAAGGCGCGCCAGTCGCTCCTTCTCTCTGCCAATCGGAGCCAATTTTTCAGGAGAGCAAAAAAACCGTTTTGATAAAGGGACCTTAAGAGGACGCCTAAAGAGAATACAGAACTCCTTAAGGTAAAATAATGACATATGGATTTTAGAAATATAATGTTAAGTATTCAAGTTCCAATTTTAAACCGAGTTCGACTGTTTTTAAGGATCAAAAATATATCAATAATCCGAGATCCTATCAACATAACCTTCAAACTTAGAGGCAGTGTTTGGCAGTTTTTACCTACCATGTGTCTGCTGGCCATTATGACTTTGTTGCTGTTGTTGTTGAAAATTGTGCTGAAAAAGCCATAAATTGCGCTTGCAACCCCTTGAACCAGTTTGGTATTTTAGTAGCCTCTTACGACTGTCATACCTGCCGCGGGTATATTCTACTCTAACCCGCTGCGGGACCTTTATCACTATTGTAGCCTTTGGCATGGTGTGCTCAGCATATTTCCTCCTTAATAACTTTGTTTCCGTCACTTTATTCAACAAAAACACCCCACCCATGGCGGTTTTCCTCATACTTTCGTTTTACAAACATTTGTGTCGTCCTAATAGCGGATTCTATTGTTTGGTAATTCGTGCAAACGATCGCCCACTACTGGGCTCAGCAAAAGGGCGATAGTAACCCACCTCGTAGACATCTTTTGTAGTGGCAATATATTTATTTGTTAATTGTGTAAGGCGCTGGACTTGTCACAAGTACTCGCTAACACATCGAAGCCTCTCCCTCTACGTCCATTTTCTACTCTTGCCGCTGATTTAATTATTTATAAATTTCTGAACAGATCTCAAAGCAAAATAGTTATGTAAGATTAATTGACATGAAGGAATTCTTCAAGTAGTACTTCCTGTTCCCTGTTCTGTGCACGAAAACAGCTTTTGCTCTACTCCCCATCCTTGAGATATAAGATAGGCAGAGATAGTCCTTAACTCGAGTTATGTAAACAAGTAGTTCTTCCACCACACCTGTGGAAATACCATAGCTTGTATTGCATAGCTATCTATGTATTTCAGGGGATTTGTATGACTCAAAAAAATGTTGGCGTTTTGGTATAGAGATATTTATATACTAATTGTGATAAAAATAAAATCATAAAATTCTATTAATTGTTTTGATGTCATATTTCTCACTGCTAAACATACTTTTTTCGGAATTTCAGAATCGTTTCGGAAAACGGAATTCAGTTCTTCCCCTTTTTCCTGTGCTTCAAAAAAAAACATCTGTGCGGAGAACCACATTTTTAAATAAAACAAGTAAGGAAGGCTTAGTTCGGGTGTAACCGAACATTACATACACAGGTGAGAGGTAGGTAGGTTGAACTGGCCGGTCCATGAGGACCTCACATAGACTGATTGAGTCCGTAGTGTTACCAGAAGTTTGTTTTAACGACCAAACTGAAAAACCCTATCAAAAACCAGGACCTATGTTATAAAATTACTCCGTCCTCCTGGCAAATACTAGAAGCTTCCTAGGACTTAAGCCACTTGCTGCTTGTAGATCTGACAGCTGTATCACTCCTAATAGCTGGAGTCTTAGCCTGGCAAGTGCAGGGCACGAGCACAGAACGTGCTCGATCGTTTCCTCCTCCAACCCGCACTTCCTACACCTGCTATCACTGACCAAGCCTAATTTAAAGGCATGTGACGCCAGAAGGCAGTGTCCAGTCAGAATACCCGTCATGAGTCTACAGTCCTCTCTTTTTAATGATAGAAGCAACTGTGTTAGTCTAAGGTTGTAAGACCTACACATAATCTTCAACACTTTACAGCCCCGCGCTTGAACCCACGCCTTTTCTGCTTGGTCGATCATGTGCACCTCTCGCCTTCGCTTAATCTCGCCCAATCTAATTGGGACGTCTACGGAGCAAGCTTCAAGGGATGCGCCATTTTTAGCTAATTCGTCCGCTTTTTCATTCGCATCTATTCCCATATGCCCTGGGACCCAATATAGATGTATGCTTCTCCCTGTCCCGATTCTCTCCAGAGACTGCTTACACTCTAACACGCATTTAGATGCTGTGCTATGCGAGATTATTGCCTTAATTGCTGCTTGATTGTCAATATAAAAGTTAACACGGTTGCAGCTTAAGCTATTCTCTTCCAGGGTTTCTACTGCTTTGGTTACGGCTAATATTTCCGCTTGGAAAACGCTACAGTAATCCGGCAGCCTGTAGGATCTGCTTAATTCCGGATCAGCGCAGTATACCGCAGACCCTACTCCTTCCACTATTTTGGAACCATCGGTGTACACATGTATCGCCTCGTCCGCCATTTGCGCACCCTTGCGCCAACCGTCCACCTCTATTGTGGCCTTAAGATCTCCCTCAAAGTGCAGGTAGGTGAGAGCTTTGGAGAGAAAATAAGGGAAAATCACCATTTAGCAAAATTAACCTAGGGTAACCCTGGAATGTGTTTGTATGACATGGGTTTCAAATAGAAGGTATTAAAGGGTATTTTAAAAGGAAGGGGGCCATAGTTCTATAGGTGGACGCCATTTCAGGATATCGCCATAAAGGTGGACCAAGGGTGACACTAGAATGTGTTTGTACGATATGGGTATCAAATTAAAGGTATTAATGAGGGTTTTAAAAGGAAGTGGCCCTTAGTTGTATATGTGAAGGCGTTTTCGAGATATAGACCAAAATGTGGACCAGGGTGACCCAGAACATCATCTGTCGGGTGCCGCTAACTTATTTATATATGAAATACCACGAACAGTATTCCTGCCAAATTCCAAGGGAGTTTGATTTCGTCCTGTAGAACTTTTGTCATTTTCTTCTACTTAATATGGTAGGTGTCACACCCATTTTTCAAAGTTTTTTCTAAAGTTATATTTTGCGTCAATAAACTAGTCCAATTACCATGTTTCATCTCTTTTTTCATATTTGGTATAGAATTATGGCATTTTTTTCATTTTTCGTAATTTTCGATATCGACAAAGTGGGCGTGGTCATAGTTTGATTTCGGCCATTTTTTATACCAAGATAAAGTGAGTTCAGATAAGTACGTGAACTAAGTTTAGTAAAGATATATCGAGTTTTGCTCAAGTTATCGCGTTAACGGCCGAGCGGAAGGACAGACGGACGACTGTGTATAAAAACTGGGCTTGGCTTCAACCAATTTCGCCCATTTTCCCAGAAAAGAGTTAACGTCATAAAATCTATGCCCCTGCCAAATTTCAAAAGGATTGGTAAATTTTTGTTCGGTTTATGGCATTAAAAGTATTCTAGACGAATTAAATGAAAAAGTGCGGAGCCAGGCCCATTTTGATATTTTCTTTTATTTTTGTATTTTGTTGCACCATATCATTGCTGGAGTTGAACGTTGATATAATTTACTTATATACTGTAAAGATATAAAATTTTTTGTTAAAATTTTTTTTTTAAGTGGGCATGTTCGTAATCCGATTTTGCAAATTTTTCTTAGCACACATATAGTAATAGGAGTAACGTTCCTGCCAAATTTCATCATGGTATCTTCAACGACTGCCAAGTTACAGCTTACAAAACTTTGAAATTACCTTCTTTTAAAAGTGGGCGATGCCACGCCTATTGTCCAAAATTTTACTAATTTTCTATTCTGTGTCATAAGGTCAACCCACCTACCAAGTTTCATCGCTTTATCCGTCTTTGGTAATGAATTATCGCACTTTTTCAGTTTTTCGAAATTTTCGATATCGTAAAAGTGGGTGTGGTTATAGTCCGATTTCGTTCATTTTAAATAGCGATCTGAGATATGTGTATAGGAACCCACATACCAATTTTATCAAGATACCTCAAAATTTAGTCAAGTTATCGTGTTTACGGACGGACATGGCTAAATGAATTTCTTTTCTCGCCCAGATCATTTTGATATATAGAAGCCTATATCTATCTCTATTAGTTTATGCCGTTACGGATTACCGTTATGCGAACAAAGTTAATATACTCTGTGACCTCTGCTCAGCTGAGTATAAAGATGATAAAAAAATTTTAAAGACTACCTCTATATAAATGGACCAAAAAATAGAAGGCAATTTTTCCTTTAATACAGACATAATCTTGTTGAATTTTGACTAAGAAACTTTAACAGTAGCTCTTGTAAGAATTTTGGGATTTAAAACTATAAAGGTGGAGCGCAATCTTTCAATTTAAGGCAAACCATATACTTGGGGTTAACTAATTAATTATTTAAAATTTAAGCACGCGCTCTACCTTTATAATTTTAAATTCCAAAATTCTTTTACAAGAGCCATTGTTAAAGTTTTTTAGTCAAAATTCAACAAGATTATGTCTGTATTAAAAGAAAAATTGCCTTCTATTTTTTGGTCCATTTATATAAAGGTAGTCCTAAAAATTTTTTATCATCTTTTTGTTTTCACTTTTTTAGTGCTGCCTACCAAAAGGCATTTGGAATTTTGGGTTCTGGCTCACGGCCCAAGTTTCAGGTCTCTAGCTCACCGGGAAGTTACTTAAAAAGATTTTCGGGGATTTTCGTTTATCTCGATTCGTCAGCCACCTGGCGGCATTTTGTTTTCTACGAATTGTAGTGCCATTGACTCGCAAACTATGTGCTAAGTTTCAAGTCTCTAGATCACCGAGAAGTTAGTTAAAAGTCGGTCGCAAAATTTCCATTTTAAAATTATTTTTCTGTATATCTCGATCTGTGCGCTACCTAGCGGATTTTTTTCACTTGCATTGTAATGTCTCCCAGATCTGAGCTATGCTCTAAGTATCAAGTGTCTAGCTCAACGGGATGTTACCGAAAAAGACTTTTCCGTGGGTCAAAAATTCGTATGGAAATGAGGGGACAAACATGAAAGCGAACGAATATAAAGTTAAAAAAAAAAGGCTACGTACATCCGAAACCCGTTGTTAATTGAATCATGGTTTAAATTCATGCCCGTTATTGTTGCTTGCCCATAAAAAACCGACGTTCCACCGATAAGGAATTTATAACTGAAAAATATTTTATTTAATAAAATTTGAAAGAGATTATATCTCTGCTTATTATTTTTACTATCTTTATATTAGTTTCGCTTTCGATACAAAACTGGAAACTTTTGCAATCCATTTTTGAGTAACTTTCTGGAGGGCTAGAGTGAGAGAGCGCATCGAAACCCGGTGATAATTTAACGCGAGAAAAATAAACTTTGGAGATTGCCAGAGACCGTGAAAATTAAAAAAAAAAATGTCTGAATTAGGAAATTTTGCTTTTGAGTTTTCAGTATTTTCCCGAAAACTGAGCGATCTGAAGCTTTGAATGAAGATTTGGGCTCCATTACGTTGTAATTTTTGAAATAAAAGAATTTCCAAGATGGGACAGGATCGAGATATTTAGATATATTTGGAAAGTCCACTTGAAAAACGTGCAATCTTGCGACCGCTATTGGAGTAACTTAAACAAGTATATTGCAAGGTGGTACAGGGATCGTGAAAATTCAAAAAAAATTTCCGAGCTTGGAAATTCTTCTTTAGAGTTTTAAGGAACTTTCCGATAATCCTGAGAACTTAAACTTTGAACGAAACACCATGAGGAAAAATAATTTTACTGGGTTGTCCAGGGATCGTGTAACTTAAAAAAAGCATGCGAACTTGGCTTTTGAATTTTAAGGAAAGAGAACTGGAACTTTGAAAGAGGCTACGGTCCTAATTAGGCTGTAATATTTAGTAGGATAATAGAGTTTCCTAGATGGGAGGGGGATCCAGATATTTAGAGGTAACTAAAAGTCCATTAAGAATTGTGGAATCTTGCGATCGATTTCTAAGTAATTACTCATTGAGGTAGAAATATAAAACCTTACACATAGTTCAGGTCAGCTTAACAATGACACAAAAGGAGAAAGTAAAAAGGAGATACAAATTTTTTAAGTACTTCCTTTATATAAATGTATCAAAAGAAACTAAAAAAGTCTCTTTAAACAAAGACATAATCTTCTTGAAATTTGATATTCAACTTTAAAAATGTGTATGAGGAAAACAAATATAAAGGTAAAGTGCACATTGCCGGACTAAAATAAAGATTATATCGAAAGTATATGTATTTTATGCCATCCACTTTTATATCTTTTTTATTTATGAGAACTTTTACAGTGGTGACGCTAAAATTTAAATATCAAAGTTCAACAAGATTATGTCTTTGTTTAAAGAGAAATTTCTCATTTCTTCTTGTACATTTACATAAAGGAAGTACTTAAAAATTTTTTCATCTTCTTTTTATTCTATGAGTATAAGTATTCAATGTTTCTTCGCAGTTAAACTGCCAAGAAACTATGAAGTTAATAAACTTCAAAAACGAAATTGCATTTTCATTTGTATGCCCTTAAGCTATTTTGAAAAAAAGAATTATGTTTTCCAACAAAAGGAAATGCCTCTGTAGCAACTTTCCCTATGAAACCGACCACCTGCGCACATTCAGTTCTGATTTCCTTTTTGATGTTATGAACTAGATTTTCTTCTTCATATAGTTCTTAATCCTATTGATAAATATTGAGCTTGTATAGTTTCAGTTGGGTGAAAAATTTAAACGTACTAGGTGCTAAATCATCAGTTATTTGTAGTAACGACATCGTTAGAGCGTGAAATTTGAAAGTTCAAACATAATTTAATTATAACAAAAATTGTGTCAGTAAAAGTTTGCCTATAAATGGTAGTTCATGGAACACATACATATAGATACATTAGGGTGTGTGAAAAACCAAAATTTTTGGTAAAAGAGATATACGTAAGTGTATGGTATGCAATCCACGTTAGGATGACTTGAAATCGCTTTATGCTTCGCCTATAGTAATGATGATTGGGTACTCCTATCGTCCGATATTTTTTTAAATTAGATTCTAATAAAGTTCCGAGATGGTCTGTCCTAGCAGGTTAATGGAGCTAGTTACCGCGACGTACCGGAGCTATATTCGGCAAAAGACTATCAACATCGATAAAACTTCCCAAAACCTGCGTCCAGTGTCTTTATCGTTACAACAACAACAACAACGGATACGGGAACTAAAATGTGGTGATTGATTTTCGTAGTTAGTTAGTTAGTTCTCGAAAATGGCTTGCTGATACAACAACGTCGTCCTCCATATATCTGAGATAGGAAGAGTTTTCATTATATTAAAACCGCATGTACTTCCATTGGATACTGAACAGAACCCCAACCACTATTCATAGATGAGCGTAAGTGAACGCAATAAACTCAGTACAAAGTATAGCATGCATTTTCAGCCAGAAGGTTCTTGTTGATTAGCTGGCCCGAGACCAATATATTCAGGAATAGAACGCAGTCGATTCCACAACTAAAGTTGTTTAGTTCACATGTGTACCCATGCGAGCTGAGAGTTCCTCATGACAGTTGTTTGGAATTCTGTTATGAGCTGATATCCAGAAATATTTGCAAGAAAAATAACACTAAAAGTTTAGACAAAAAATGCTTTTCAACTAGAACAAAGTTTTTTATAAACGGGGCGCCTCTATGCAGTGGTTTGGCAAACACTTCGAGTGTATTTCTACCATGAAAATCTTCTCAGAGAATATTCATCTGCCTTGCATCTGCCGTGCGGAGTAGGCTTAAAATATGTAGGTTCCGTCCCGCCAATTTGTAGGTAAAATTAAAAGTAGCACGACGAAAATTTGAAGCTTCGGTGTAAACTTCATCGGAGGAAAATCGCGCCGCGATAGCCTGGCAATATGAACCCGCTCAGCTAGCAAATCTAAATAAATGAAGTTTTATAATTGAGACAGGACTCTCTGAACGCGGGACCAACGATACACCCTCCGCTCAACCTGATGTTTAAGTAATCCTTTGGACTTTTCTTGTATGGCATCATTTTGAAATCATTATTGTTCTTGTGAATCTTGAAGTTATCTGAAATATTTTGGGGGTATGTTAAGGCACAACAAATCTTTAAATTCAGATTTTTTTATAAAGAGTGTAAGTAATAAACTTTCTCACGTACATATCAGGATTAGTGATGAATCTTGCTGAACCTATTTCCACATATGCTCTTTAATCTACAAACGCATAAATGCATACATATGTAAATTTGACATTATGAAAGTGTGTCACATTCAACACTTTGCCATAAACTTTTAAGCTATGTAATTGAAAGTGTAGAGCTCGTAAATGCAATCACTTAAATGCACACATTACACACTTACATAACATTTGGGCTTGTTTGTTTTCTATGCTTAGTACGTATGTACATACACATACTCGAATATTTACATGCATATATGTAAATTAACCTGGGTCGATTTGTATGAGTTAACCGATATCGTGCCATCGATTTTTCGATAGGATTTGGGCTCAGGAAAAAAAGTTCCACTACGCATACCCAAAAAAATAGTTTTCGAGCCTGCGAAACATTTTTTGGGTTTTGGGGAGTGTTTTGGTCGAAAAATTTACCCTTTCGCCATTTTTTTGTTAAAGGGTTTTCAGCATATATGCATTCACTTTCAAGGTTCCAAATCATTTTTTATGTAATTATTAAAAATTCGTGGTAAAAATTTAAAAATTTTTATTTATTTTTTTAAATAATGTGTAATGAAAATGAAATTTCGCAGGCTCGATAATTGTTTTTTTTTTTTTTTTTTTTTGGTATGCGTAGTGGAACTTTTTTTCCTGAGCTCAAATCCTATCGAAAAATTGAGGGCGCGATATCGGTTAATAAATCGACCAAAGTCTAATATACATACATACATACCAATATACACGCGATATTTATAATGTGAAGTGATTCGAGTACCAAATCCTTGATGTAAACATGAACGTAAACGACGATGACAACATTAATTTCAATACTAAGTATACGCCCTGGTGGTGCAATGTCGCAAGAGCCGTTAGTTAGTGTTTAGGGTGTAGTTATGCTCATACATACTTATGTATGTTTGGAAGATGTGTCTGGGATGATGAATGTGTAAATGTATGCATGTACCATGCTCTAGCGTTTGTCAAATGTCAACAGTAAACATATTTTTGTGTGACAGCACATAAGTAGATCTATACACAAACATATACGCGAACTCAATACATTGATATGGCACTTTAGGCTGCCCAGAATAAATTTTTTGCGGTATTTCCTTATGCTTTTTAATGGCGCTCAAGCAATATTTTAGTTTAAAAAGCCAACCGATGTCGTAGGGATTGCATTTAATATTTCAAAAACGGACTTAAAAATCATAGTAAAAATAAGTATGGGTCAAAAAGACCAAAAATACACTTTTAAAGTATAATAACTTAAAAAAAAAACCTAAAACAATAATATACGAAATATCTAGTTTTATTACGAAAAAATGGTACAAAGCCGAGTCATCGTCGCCCTATTGTTGCTTTGACTTATCTTGTTTTGTTGATTTTCCGACAGGGTGGATAAATTATGTATATTGGAACGATTTTCCGTCATCCCTTGTCAAATTTGGTTTTGAGACAAACCGGCTTCGGCGTTGTGCCATCATCAGTGTCGATTTTCGTTCGAACGAATGTACATCCTATTGTTGCCGTATCGGTTTGTTATCGGTGTATTATAGATGTTTATTCAATTCGATATTGTAAATTTTATCGGTATCTGTCTCATAACATTTCGATGAGCCGTCAATAAGAAATCAATTTTCTTTCGATAACTCTTTGGTAACAAATCGTTAACTAATAGATAACTTTTTGATTAAACGCTGATAACAAATTTAATAACAAAGCGATAACTTTTCGATAAGTAAAATATAAGTTTTCAATAAAAACCATATATTTTAATAACAAATCGATAACTTTTTCAAAACAAACACTTTGTCAAAACTCAGATAACAAATTAGTAGCAGACCGATAACAAATCAATATTATTTCGGTGACATATCCATAGCTCTTTGATAAAACATAGATAATTCAAATCGATAACTTTTCAATACTTGTCATTGATTACTTTATGATAGCATATTAACACACTTATAAATATAAAAAAATCGATAAATCGTCAATAAAAAATCGTTAATTCATCGATAATATTTGTTATCGATAGCAAGTTTTTAACTTTTCGGCGAAAACTCGATAACTCGTCTATTGCTTATCAGTAACACACCGATAACAAACCCTGCCTCGTCAACAGCACATTGATAACAAACGTTAAACTTCTCTATAAAATATCGATAACTCATGGATAACAAACCGTTAGAACCTCGATAATAAACTCATAGCACGGCGTGATTCGTCTATTTCGTCTATTTGGGAAGCAGTATTAACAGCAAAAGCAATGTCAGCTTGGAAATGAGATGGAGATTAACTCTGAAATGGCAATTGAAAAACAACGACGAACAAAAAAACGCTCTACAAGTCGCTCATCATATCTGTCCTAATGTATGACTCAGAATCATGAACGGTGTCGAGAGAAGATGAGATAGATGGCTTTTGAAGTGTTGGAGAGAAAAGATTTCCGTGATACCGACGGAGAGTATCGAAAGAGGTATAATGATGAGCCGCATGAGCTTTACGCAGATATGACGATAGTGCAGCAATTCAAAAGCAAAGGCGATCCGGCCTAGAAAAATATTTAAGTCGACCCCGCTGTTTGAAAGCAGAGGAAGGGGGGACCTCCACTAAGTTGGGAGAGGCAGGTGGGGGAAGACGCGATCTTCCATAGTACTCTTAATTGGCGTCAGTTATCGCAAAAGAAGGATATCTGGCGTTAACTGTTACGAAACGGTCAACATCGCTTAGGCGGTTAAGCGCCAATTAATGACGATGATGATGATGGCGATCATCGCGCTAAACGCAGCATTTCGATTTGGCCATTTTAGGTCTCAGCTACCGCTGACTCAATTCTCTTAAAGTATGGAACCATTTTAATCGCTCCTGCTAACCAAGCGGAATGAGTACTCATCACTCCTCCGTCGGTCAATTGGTACGACTCGAGACACAGCAATTGCAATAACAAATGGCGTTTTCGCACGTTTAGTCGATGCTTTTCACTCACATCTGACTTTTCTAATATGAATCTAACTCATTTTAATATGACGCTTTCTCGTTTCCATATAACGTCGCATTATTATTTGCTGCCTTTTAAATTTACAATGGACTGTTCTTTTATTTAAGTGAGGCTTATATAATTACATCTGGTTACTTGGAAATGATATAGTTCTCTAACTTTTTCATAGCCTTTTGACAGTAACGCACATGCTTTCGAATATGCACGGGACACACTAATGTGCTTAGGAAAGCACACATTAAATTGTAATCGATACGGGCAGGCATTGCATGCGAAGATATAACGTGCATTATGTTAAGCATAAAATAAGTGTTCGTGCTTACGTGGGATTTTAGAAAATTTATAAATTTTCAAAAGGTTCAAAATTTTTGTCTTTGCTTTCTTTTTTTTTACATCAGCTTTAAGCTTTGCTCATTTAATAGCCCTGTGAAAAATAGCACGTGATGAAGATTGTACTTTTGAGTGAGTGATTGAAAGAATTTTTAAGGAAATTATTAAAGGGCACGTTTCGAACAAGCAACTATTGACTAACTGTTTAGTAATGATAATCGAAAGAAACCGTTGGCTCCAATTTCTGATTAATCGGTGTTTTTCTTCAGATCTGAAAACTGTATCATTCCTTAAAGCTGGAACATATAACTAACAAGTACAGGGTTAGCATACAATATATATGCTTAACCGATACTTCACGCAGCCACCACCTCGTTCTTCTTCTTGTAGCTGTGCTTTGCCCCATCCAATAGTTGCGATCACAAAAAATTGCTATCAATACTTTCTTACGGAAGCCCGAAGAAACTTGTAGTTTAAGTAGAGTTCGACCATAGATACACAAGTATTAGAAGCGTTGGTTCTACATTCATATTTAAACGATGTTTCGTGTCATGGGATAGAAATTGGCTGCAGGGCATGTATTGCATATGCCAGGCTTGATTATGTATAAGTAAGAGTTTAACCTACTACAATATCCTCGCAGAGTTCTTCATGGAAAGTCTGCTTTCCTCTACTATGATTTTCGTGTTTTAGACTCTGGAAACGATGTTTTCCGAGCATTTTTCAACGTAAGACATGACCTACGGGACGTGATTGAAGGCCCTTTCAAGCTTCATCATTTATTGTGTGACGAGATGTTCCATTATATTCATGAGAGGCGAGTCGCATCAATCAGTTGTCTGAGAATTGTTCAGCATTTCATGTGACCCCTTTATGGAGAGTATTCCTTTTTCACTGTTTTGATGATGCTCTAGTTCCATAAGAAGACATCCCTTGGCAGTTCTAAAAACGGTGTTTTGACAGGCCTGCAGCTTCTTTAATTTCCTTTAATCTCAACGCCAACATCGAAGAAGTGACTGGCCAATTTCCTTCATAGGAAGTTAGCAATGTTTCTTTGTCTTTGCATGAATTGCTTCCAGCGAAAGCCTTAATGATTTTTTTGAAATGAAGATCGTTATTGAGCATCACGCCCAGATTTTTGAGTATCTGGTAGTCGATAGCGTAATACCATCGACGTGGACGTCTATTAGTCCGTCATTTGCATTGACTACGTCATTGATAAATCCGCTGAGGACTTAGCCGGTGATAGTGCCAAGTTACGCGAGGCGAAAAAACTACGACGACAAGCGAAATAGTCGTCAACTTTATAAGAATAGCTTAATGGACTCACGGTTGCCAGGCTCTCACTTCTCACAAGATCATGTTCATGGCCACAATCTCAGAATAATTTCAGTGAGAATGATGTGAGCCGACGCAGATTCAATAACGCTGCGATAATAAGCACATTGCCCTCGACAAAAGCCTGCATTGGGAGGGCAGAACAAAAAAAGGTCTGAGTATGTCGCTATATGGCCGCCGTCTTTTCTCATTATTTCCTTACTTTCCTTTAAATTTATATTTCTCTCTCTATATTTTTCATTTGCCTTTTCCGTCGCCTTATTCTTTTCCTTCGACTTCTCCATCTCCCCCTCACCTTCACTCGCCCTCTACCTCTTCTTGTCTTTCTTCCCACCCCTGTTTCTGCCATTCCATTTTGTTTTTTCTTTCCATATCCTTTTCTTTTTTCCTGAACCTTTGCTTTTTCTTATTCCCTCACTCTTCCCTTCCCTTCACCTATCCTTCTCCGTACCTTTTCCTCTCCCACTCCCTTTTTTTACCCAATTTTTTTCTGTTTACCTATCCTTTTCGCTGTTTCGCTGTCTTTTTCCCTCTTTCTCCATTTCCCTCCCTTATCCTTTTTCCATTAAATTTCCCTTTTCCTTCGCCTTCGCCTTTCACTTTCACATATTTTTCCTTTTCCGTTTTTCCTGCCCTTTCCACCATTTTTCTCTTTTTTCTCTCTATACAAAAAATCACCACAGAAGTCTGTAACACTGCCGTATACAAATTCCCCCGTACATTGCAGCGGCAAAACCCAAAGTACACCCTTTAATATCAGGGGTAATGTTGGTCAAAATGCCGCCTAATAAGCTTATTCTTCAGACTCTGTTCTGGCAGAAGACATCGTATCGCTTTACCCTTCATCCAAATAAAAATATGAGTTACCTTCTTGTATGAGGTATACGAAGCCTGGGCTAAGGTCATTTGTTACTGAATTTCAACATCTCTTAATTTTACAAATATTAAAACAAGAATTGTGGCAAGTGTTATGATGTACGACTACGTATTAAGCGCAAAACGTGAGTAACAAATTGGATAAGAGATATTTGCGTAAGACTTAAATTTGGCACCTTTGACCCCGAATGTCTTAAGACACTTACAATTGATTAATTAGGATTTTTAATGCCATAATTTGAATGCTAAAATAAAGGTGTATTCAAGCTTCGAGCTCCTTATCACAAATTACGTGGTAAAATTCTAATATGACTGGACCACGCTTAGCGTTAGAATCGTTTGTCAAATATTGCAATCTATGTAGCTACCTACGTTTAATGTCCAACTTAAAAAATCAGAGTACTGACTTAATTACTAAAATTAAGCACAATAATACATACACAACAACAAATGCGCTGCTAGGAAATAAATTTGATGATCTCAATTAAGATACAACGTGAAAAACTCATTCTCTGAAGTAATGCTGCAATTAAATAAAAATGATGCTCATATTTTAAATTCACACAGCTTTCACTGCACTGCCTTGTGTAAGTTAAACCATTTTCTATTTGAGAAAATATTCAAAGGACTACTGCTACATTCCGTTGCTATTTGATAAATTAATGGAAATGGATACGATAACAACATAACAGCCAGCATATTCTCAGAACTAAGACAGTTTGAAGTGGAAAACAAGTAAGGACGGGACTGTCTTCGGCTATGCCGAAGACTTCATACCTGTCATAAATGGGGCTGAACAATAATCTTATCCCGTTCGTAATCTCCAAATAATCGGATGTATAAGATAAGAAATATATAGTGAACAGATGTACATACCTAAACGATTTTTACGATAAATATAAAATAAAAAATGGCAAAAAACCCTTATCTTAACGATCGGTTGTATGGGATATATATTATATATAGCTCCGATCGAAGTGATTTTTTCAAGATATCTTTTATGATATATTAGAATATATCACCGAGTTTCACGTTTATACTTTCTAAATTGCAGCAGGAATGACCAAAATCGTCTTATCTAAACGATCGGTTGTATGGGAGATATATGTCATAGTGGTCCGATCCTACCGGATCCGACAAATGTCTAATATAATACAAAAATACATCCTTGTGCCAAATTTCATTGAGATATATCAAAATTTCAGGGACTAGTTTGCGTTCAAACAGACAGACGGACGGACAGACGGCTATATCAATTCAGTTCGGCGCCCTGATCAATTCGGTATACTTAATGGTGAGTCTATCTTCTATATTGCTCAACGTTACAAACATCGGACCAAAGTTAATATACCATTTCATGTTCATGAAAGGTATAATTAATAAAACCAAAAAAAAATAGAGATGGTGATTAATTTGTGATTCAATGTACCAAGATTTCAAGTAAATTCAGCAGCTGACAAGTAAACTTTTGAAAACAGCGAAATTTTATTGAAACCTTGAGACAAAGTTGCATTAGAAGCGAGATAAAAAGCTTTTAAGTCATAAATTTTCAAAATATCCACTGTTGAGATGTAAAACATATGTGTAAGCAACTTTTGATGTTAAAAAACTTTTCTCAAGGTATGACCAATCCTGAATGTAAGCGCAAATCCTATCGTCGAATCTTATAAGACCATCTTAATCTGTTGCCTTGCGACCATTGCCGATCTCAAGAAGGTTCTGAGCATATAACCGATATTTGTTAAGTTTTACACGCAGGTTTGTTGTTTGGTGTAAAACTTCTACATTTCGCCATAGTGCCAAAGCTTTAAAGGCACGGCTAATTTAGTTCACTGAAGTACCGCTCTCAATAACTGGCAGTATCTGACGGAAGACTCTTGCGAGCAAGATAAAAATCCAACCTTTAAGTTTAGCAACCAAGAATATCTTGCAAACTGTGATCAAGTAATCTAACTGATTGTGTAACCATTGTACATTCATCCCATGCAATAAGTTTGCATTTTTGTAACATAACACCAGTCCCACTCCTCTTGATAATGTTGCAAGTTGAAGATTTTTAATTCTTGCAAGACTAAGCAGCCAAGGCATCTGTATCGTAGCTAAGATTCCTGAGCACATAATTATCCAGCCCCTGCTGTTCGCTGTGAAGTCGGTATGCAAAAATCAGACATCCGTTTACTTTTCACGAAAAAAACTTTATTAAGTTTTAGTGCTTCGAACAGACTACCTGATTCCCTATCTGCGCTTCGAGGGAGATCTTAAGGCCACAATAAAGGTGGACGGTTGGCGCAAGGGTGCTCAAATGGCGGCCGAGGCGATACATGTATATACAGATGGGTCCAAAGTAGTTGAAGCAGTAGGGTCTGCGGTATACTGTGCTGCTCCTGAAATGAACAGATCCTACAGGCTGCCGGATTACTGAAGCATTTTCCAAGCGGAAATATTAGCCGTAACCAAAGCAATAGAAACCCTGGAAGAGAATAGCTTAAGCTGCAACCTTGCTAACTTTTATATTGACAGTCAAGCAGCAATTAAGGCAATAATCTCGTAAATGCATGTTAGAGTGTAAGCAGTTCCTGAAGAGAATCGGCGCAGGGAGAAGCGTACATCTATATTGGGTCCCAGGGCACTTGGGAATAGAAGGGAATGAAAAAGCGGATGAACTAGCTAAAAAGGGCGCATCGCTCGAAGCTTGCTCCGTAGACGCCCTAATTAGACTGGGCGAGATTAAGCGAAGGCGAGAGGAGCACATGATCGACCAAGCAAGAAAGGCGTGGCTTCAAGCGCAGGGCTATAAAGTGTCGAAGATTATGTATAGGTCTTACAACCTTAGACTAACAAAGTTGCTTCTATCGTTAAAAGAGGAGGACTGTAGACTCATGACGGGTATTCTGGATGGAGACTGCCTTCTGGCGTCACGTGCCTTTAATTTAGGCTTGGTCAGTGATAGCAGATGTAGGAAGTGCGGGTTGGAGGAGGAGACGTCGAGCACGTTCTGTGCTCGTGCCTTGCGCTTGCCAGGCTAAGAATCCAGCCATTGAAAGTGATATAGCTGTCAGATCTAGAAGTAGCAAGTGGCTTAAGTCCTAGGAAGCTTCTAGTATTTGCCAAGAGAACGGAGTTATTTTATAACATAGGTCCTGGTTGTTGATAGGGTTTTTCAGTTTGGTCGTTAAAACAAACTTCTGGTAACACTACGGACTCATTCAGTCTATGTGAGGTCCTCATGAACCGGCAAGTTCAATCTAACCTAATGCTTCGCTTAGTATCCCTTCACTGGCTTCTTAGAAACTGTTCGCAGTAGCCTGTGATAAGTTTATTTGAAGTTTTCCCACATTTGCAGGGCGCAAGATACGCCGTAAATACTTATATTATGGAAGCTCTCTTAAGCGTTAGGCTTATCGGCACAATACATCTACTTTCATTTCTTTATCTTACCTATAAAAGGTTCTTATAGCCTGAGGGTTGGTAGAACTCCATACTCGGGTCAATGGTATCCGTACAAAGGAACACTGACACTTTTTTAAATTTACTATGTACATTCTACCCAAATCAAAGGCTTGCCAGGCTTGTTCACGTTATACGGGTTGGACTTGCAAGAGGCAGATGAAGGAAGACTGGACCCAGCTGAGTGCTCCCAATTGGTGACAGCTATCGCGAAACAGGGATAGCTGGCGTGACTTCTTACGAAACGGCCAAAATCGCTTATGTGGGTAAGCGTCGATTAATGAAAATGATGGTGTACACTCTACATAATGAATATAATGCCTTCACGCACTATCAACCTTGCACGATGCTAACCTCTTCACGACACTTCCACTCCTTTTGCCATGTTTCCGAAGTGTAAATATGGGAAACTTTGCATAAAGTAGTTAGATCTCTGTTTATGTTGTAGACAGTTCGTCAATCTAAAAAATCATGAAATGAGCCTGCAAATCTAGGAAAGTGATCCCGAATTCAATTCGCCTACACTCTTCGTATGGATCCAAAATGGGCCAGGAAATATTACCGAAAAGGACATAAGAGCACACGATCTGGGCCCGAGGTACAGACTTAAGTTAAAATATCTCAAGTTGGTACGTAAGAAACCACTAGACTCAGTAGTTATTCCAAATTTTCCGATATCTCCTGCAGGAGTTTCTCTAATACTAATGTTAACAAGCAAGGAAGGCTAAGTTCGTGTGTAACCGAAAATTACATACTCAGCTGCCAAATTACAGCTTGGAAAACTTTTAAATTACCTTGTTTTAAAAGTGGCCGGTGATACGCCCATTGTCGAAAATTTTACAAATCTTTTATTTTGCGTCATAAGGTCAACTCACCTACCAAGTTTCATCGCTTTATCCGTTTTTGGTAATGAATTATCGCACTTTTTCGTTTTTTCGAAATTTTCGATATCGAAAAAGTGGGCGTGGTTATAGTTGGACTTCGTTCATCAGGAACTTGCCTACCAAATTTCATTAAGATACCTCAAAATTTACTCAAGTTATCCTGTTTAAGGACAGACGGACGGACGGACATGGATAAATGAATTTCCTTTTTCGCCCAGATCATTTTGATATATAGAAGTCTATATCTATCTCGATTAGTTTATGCCGTTACGGGTTACCGTTATGTGATCAAAATTAATATACTCTATGAGCTCTGCTCAGCTGAGTATAAAAATAACAAGTTTAGGTGGTAGGTGCGCTGATAGGTGAAGCAACAACAACAACAGGAATGTCCGTTGTGAAACCACATACAATAAAATAAATAAAAATCCTTTTATATACTCAAATTTTTTGTACCGCAAATTCCCTGAAAAAAGGTACCAAACTTCATCCAAATCTATTGGCCATTTATGAGGTAGAAATGAATATATAAAGGAATGTGTGTCATAAGTTAAAGTGACAATCCCGGGTGGCAACCGTGCTTGCAAATGTTCCTATTGAAATACCGAGTAAAATACATTTCGTTTGATACCCATACTGGCGAGTTTGGTATGATTTGTTGTTGTTATAGCGATCAAGGCACTTTCCGAAGTTTTGTCGATATAAATCCGATACGTTCCGGAAGCAAGTACCATTATGGTACAGGTCCGACCATCTCGGAAACGACTTAACATGACTGCATTGAAAAGTCTAGGTCATACCGCCCCCAGCCCCAAGTTTGTCATGGTTACCAGAGCGTCGGCACATAAAGAAACAGGATTCGCCACGTGTAGGTGAGGTTGACAATTGGGTTGGAGGAGTTATACATGATTTGCGCTGGCCACCCCTTGAAAGGATTGCGCTGCACAACCCCTTGAATCATTTGGGTATTTTAGTCGCCTCTTCTGACATGCATACCTGCCACGGGTATATTTTAAGCCCCCTAACCCGCTGGGTGTTGATTTAAGACCACCTTAGTATTAACACGGACACGGCATCCTCTTTCAAGCTCCTCGAAATAAGTGTACACAATTTCAAGATGTAGTTTAAGTGTGATCTTGCAAAAGTAGTTACTCTTTCGAATTTATAACATATGTATGTAAGTAAAAAAATGAGGAAGACAATCGATTGTATACGAGATAAATCAGTATTCTGTTCAGGTGAGTTCCGACAAATGATCAATCGGACACCAGAGTATACCCGCTCACCAAATTTGGTCAAGATATCGACTATTGACAGACGTATATGGAAAAATCCACTTAGCTTTTCATCGCGATCTTTGCGGTACACTAGTTGGTGGATCTATCTCCCCCATTTAAGGACTTACAATTTTCGAGGACCAGATTAAACTTAATAACGTCAAACAGTATAACGTCAACAGTAAACTGGTTGCGATGGTTTTTCTGGTTTCATCGTATATAATTTTGGTAAAAAAATGTATTTAATTGCTTTCATATTTTTCATTTGAGCGAAATGCAAAAGCTACTGCGCAGTTATTGGGGAAACTAAATAGTGTGGAAGAAGGTGTAGTATAGTGAGCTTACACGACCAAACATAATTCCGGCAAATGCGTACTCTCTCGTATATTGTGAGCAAATTGTTAACCTAGATGCGAGATGCGTTATCCAGCCCTTTATGTAGCTTACTTATGTCACGGAAAAAGGGACAGGCTTCGGTGTAACTACATACATCGGTATATTCGGCTTAGGAGCTCTCTGAGGGTTCACCGACAGATCCACATAAGTAAAGTGCGAACGTCCTGCTGGAAAAATTTGACTGGTTAAGTAACTATGCAGGATAGGATATGATGGCTTATCTTAGCTTAGAAGGCCCATTCTCATACCAATGACATAAGCTACAGCCTTTCCTTATTTAGATATGAAAAAAATTGAACCAATTCTTTCATATAACTTAGCGAGAATGACATCGACTTCGGCAGAGCCTGGAATGTCTAAACAAGTGACGAAGTGGTTGTTCAGAAATTTCCTATCTCATACAGTTAGTCTCATATGTCCACCGCTTACTTATATCACATATAGGCTCTTATATCCCAGTCAGTGTCCAGGGAGAGACGATTAGACATAACTAGAAATCCATGCACCGCATATGTGAATACGAGTGTGCATCTGACGTTATAGTTCTCGGTGGAATCAGACACGAGCTAATACTTTCTATTGGCGAAAGGGCGACTGATTTTCCTCAACTGGATTAATTCAGTCTGTTCAGTGATGTGAAGTTTAGCGAGGAAGTTCGAGTATTTGATGTCTGCAATCTACTATGAAAAATCCCTGTCTTTAAGTGCATCGGTCGCTGCTCGTATTTCTATAATAATTAACATGTCTGTAGGTTTCTTAAATGGCAGCAGCAGCAATCGAACGGCCGCCTGCTTAATGTAAGTGCCATCTCACGAACGCTGTACACGGGGAGGTCGCAACATTTTCCAACTACTTAGATACCACTGCACACATTTTAACTAAATTTTGAACCAATGTGGAAGATGTTCTTGCCACTTAGTTCAACAACGTAGATATATCGTTCCTTTCGTGCCTCACTGAGATTCTATTCCTGAACTTAATTTCAATAGAAATTTTAGAAGTCGGCCAAGGCGGGAAGGACTGCGCTCAGTCTGGGAGCGTAGCTAAAGATAAAAACTCTAAAATCAATGTCCAACATTCATACCAGTGCAAAGGCAGATGCCTTTAGCTACTCAACCCTATGAATGTCCCGTTGCTCGCTTTACAAGCCTTTTGCCTTTTTGTTTCTATTCCTTTTATTCACCATTTAGGCACATACACTCTGTACGTAGTTTTTATTCCTAATAGTGTGGATATGATTTTAGGCGCGCTTATGAAAGCTTAGTAATTATTTCCTTTTCTTTTTTATATTGCAGCCATGGCGATATGTGATATGCTGACCGTAATATTTCCTGCGCCCGGAATGTGGTACATGTACACATTTGGTAATCATTACAAGCCACTGCATCCAGTTTCAATGTGTCTAGCGTATTCAATATTTAACGAGGTATGTAATACGGAAAAATTTATATTGACAGACAACATTTAATTAAATTACTTGATGATGTTTTAATATTATTTAATAGACAAAGGAACTCACGTGTGTATGAGTGAGGGTAGTTCCTAAAAACTTACCTCAACCTAACTGACTTAATTGTCAAACTGACTTTTCTTTCCAAAAAATTATAGCTGAAAGATATAGCAGTGGCTCCTTATACTTAAATATAATGAAAGATCTCCATATCACCGCTTACAAAGTTTGGAGCCAAACATATGTCGGGATGTCAGTCTTCAGTCTAGATATTTTTGCATTGGTGTGTCTCTGGTATTGAAGTAGAGAAATAATTGTAGTATCTTAATATATAAAAAACACGTGTCACAGGTTTGAGTATGTACTGTAGTATCTTAATATATAACAAGTAAGGAAGGCTAAGTTCGGGTGTAACCGAACATTACATACTCAGTTGAGAGCTATGGAGACAAAATAAGGAAAATCACCATGTAGGAAAATGAACCTAGGGTAACCCTGGAATGTGGTTGTATGACATGTGTATCAAATGGAAGGTATTAAAGAGTATTTTAAGAGAGAGTAGGCCATAGTTCTATGGATGGACGTCATTTAGGGATATCGCCGTAAAGGTGGACCAGGGCTGACTCTAGAATGTGTTTGTACGATATGGGTATCAAATGAAAGGTGATAATGAGTATTTTAAAAGGGAATGGGCTTTAGTTCTATAGGTGAACGCCTTTTCGAGAAATCCCCATAAAGGTGGACCAGGTGTGACTCTAGAATATGTTTGTACGATATGGGTATCAAATGAAAGCTGTTAATGAGTATTTTGAAAAGGAGTGATCCTTAGTTCCCTAGGTGGACGCCGTTTCGAGATATCGCCATAAAGGTGGACCAGGAGTGTCTCTAGTTGTACGATATGGGAATCAAATGAAAGGTGTTACTGAGCGTTTTAAGAGGGAGTGGGCATTAGATCTATAGGTGGACGCCTTTTCGAAATGTCGCCATTAGGGTGGGCCAGGGGTGACTCTAGAATGTGTTTGTACGATATGGGTATCAAACGAAAGGTGTTACTGAGCATTTTAAGAGGGAGTGGGCACTAGGTCTATAGGTGGACGCCTTTTCGAGATATCGCCATTAGGGTGGGCCAGGGGTGACTCTAGAATGTTTGTACGATATGGGTATCAAACGAAAGGTGTTACTGAGCATTTTAAGAGAAAGTGGGCATTAGGTCTATAGGTGGGCGCCTTTTCGAGATATCGCCATTAGGGTGGGCCAGGGTGACTCTAGAATGTGTTTGTACGATATGGGTACCAAATGAAAGGTGGTAATGAGTATTTTAAAAGGGAGTAATCCTCAGTTCTACAGGTGGACGCCTTTTCGAGATATCGCCATAAAGGTTGACCAAGGGTGACTCTAGAATGTTTGTACGATATGGGTATCAAACGAAATGTGTTACTGAGCATTTTAAGAGGGAGTGGGCATTAGGTCTATAGGTGGACGCCTTTTCGAGATATCGCCATTAGGGTGGGCCAGGGGTGACTCTAGAATGTTTGTACGATATGGGTATCAAACGAAAAGTGTTACTGAGCATTTTAAGAGGGAGTGGGCATTAGGTCTATAGGTGGACGCCTTATCGAGATATCGCCATTAGGGTGGGTCAGGGGTGACTCTAGAATGTTTGTACGATATGGGTATCAAAGGAAAGGTGTTACTGAGCATTTTAAGAGGGAGTGGACATTAGGTCTATAGGTGGACGCCTTTTCGAGATATCGCCATTAGGGTGGGCCAGGGGTGACTCTAGAATGTTTTTACGATATGGGTATCAAACGAAAGGTGTTACTGAGCATTTTAAGAGGGAGTGGGCATTAGGTCTATAGGTGCACGCCTTTTCGAGATATCGCCATTAGGGTGGGCCAGGGTTGACTCTAGAATGTGTTTGTACGATATGGATATCAAATTAAAGGTATTAATGAGGGGTTTAAAAGCGAGTGGCCCTTAGATGTATATGTGAAGGCGTTCTCGCGATATCGACCAAATGTGGATCAGGTGATCCAGAAAATCATCTGTCGGGTACTGCTAATTTATTTATATATTCAATAACACTAACAGTATTCCTGCCAAGATTCCAAGGGCTGTTGATTTCGCCTTGTAGAACTTTTTCATTTTCTTCGACTTAATATGGTAGGTGTCACACCCATTTTACAAAGTTTTTTCCAAAGTTATATTTTGCGCCAATAAACCAATCCAGTTACCATGTTTCATCCCTTTTTTCGTATTTGGTATAGAATTATGGCATTTTTTTAATTTTTCGTAATTTTCGATATCGATAAAGTGGGCGTGGTTATGGTCGGATTTCGGCCATTTTTTATACCCAGATAAAGTGAGTTCAGATAAGTACGTGGGCTAAGTTTAGTAAAGATATATCGGTTTTTGCTCAAGTTATTGTGTTAACGGCCGAGCGGAAGGACAGACGGTGGACTGTGTATAAAAACTGGGCGTGGCTTCCACCGATTTCGCCCGTTTTCACAGAGAACAGTTAACGTCATAGAATCTATGCTCCTACCAAATTTCAAAAGGATTGGTAAATTTTTGTTCGACTTATGGCATTAAAAGTATTCTAGACACACTAAATGAAAATGGGCGGAGCCACGCCCATTTTGAAATTTTCTTTTATTTTTGTATTTTGTTGCATCATATCATTACAGGAGTTGAATTTTGACTTAATTTACTTATATACAGCAAAGATATTAAATTTTTTGTTAAAATTTGAATTTAAAAAAATTTTTTTTTAAAAAGTGGGCGTGTTCTTCATCCAATTTTGCTAATTTTTATTTAGTACATATATAGTAATAGTAGTAACGTTCCTGCCAAATTTCATCATGATATCTTCAACGACTGCCAAATTACAGCTTGCAAAACTTTTAAATTACCTTCTTGTAAAAGTGGGCGGTGCCACGCCCATTGTCCAAAATCTTACTAATTTTCTATTCTGCGTCATAACGTCAACCCATCTACCAAGTTTCATCGCTTTAGCCGCCTTTGGCAATGAATTATCGCATTTTTTCGGTTTTTTGAAATTTTCGATATCGAAAAAGTGGGCGTGGTTATAGTCCGTTATCGTTCATTTTAAATAGCGGTCTGAGATGAGTGTTCAGGAACCTACATACCAAATTTCATCAAGATACCTCAAAATTTACTCAAGTTATCGTGTTAACGGACGGACATGGCTGAATCAAATTTTTTTTGGATCCTGATTATTTTGATATATGGAAGTCTATATCTATCTCGATTCCTTTATATATGTACAACCAACCGTTATCCAATCAAACTTAATATACTCTGTGAGCTCTGCTCAACTGAGTATAAAAAACACGTGTCACAGGTTTGAGGCCAATGGACTCCTAAACTACTGAACCGATTTTGAATTTGTTTTCCACCCCGTGTGTAGTTTGATCTAACTTGAAATATAGGATAGGTTATATCTCAGTTTATAGTCGCAATATTATTTTATTGCAATTTTTTTATTTGTCTATACGCAGTGGCACTCATATTTTCAGGTGGTGCGGATATTCTTCCGTGTAATTGCTTGGTGTTTAATTAAACAACCTGCTAATCAATAAAAAATATTATAGCGAATGATATCAAGTATAGCACATCACCAGACCCGGCGAGAGGGGGGGGTTTCTGAGGGGCCCGCGATTTAGAGGTGCTATGACATTTTGTCTTTAGTTGTTCCATGTGCAATTTTTAACCCGAATTTCAAACGCAACGAAAATCTGCATTTCGTTTTAATATTATAGTGAAGTGTGAAAAATAAAAATCTATATATATAAAAAGAAAGGCTAAAATGTGTGTTAGTTGGTCGCCGGTGTTTGAAGAGATGCGTCGGCCGATTTTGTTCAAACTTTCACACAAGTTGCGTAAACCTCACGCGGTAGTTACTACAGGTACAGGGTCTCGAGATATAAGCCAAAACGTGGGCCAGTGAATGCCTAGACAGTGTTTATACAATATGGATATCAAATTAAAGCTGTTGGTGAGTGCTTTGGTACAGAGTAATATATTATCCAGAGACGCACGGGGACTGGGACTCGGAGTGGGACTGGGACTGGAATAAAATACATACCACCCTCTGGGACAGGCAATAACGGATGCAGAAGAATGAGAAGGAATTGAGAGAAGAGAAAAGAGAAAAGAGATGAAGAGAAGGAGATTGAGAAAGAGATAGAATGAGACGAAGATGGAGATAGATGAAGGGAAAAGACGGAGGGAGGAGTGAATAAAAGGATTAGGAAAAAGTGAAGAGGGGGAGGGCAGAGTCAGACGGAAAAAGCTTATTGACGAATTTAAAGCTGATATCTTCAACTGTTCCTGATTTAGGGCTAGCAAAACTTTTAAATTTTCTTCTTTTAAATGTGGGCGGTGCCACGCCAATTTTTACAAATTTCTATTTTTCGTCATCTTCATGTCAAGTTTAATCACTTTATCCATATTTGGTAATGAATTATCACATTTATTCCACTTCTTGATTTCCAAAAAGTTCTTGTTGCTGTGTTAGCAGTGCTTTGCCCCATTCAATAGGCACGACCACTCACAAATTGTCATCAAAGTTCTCTTGCGGGAGTCCCGGGAAACTGGCAGCTTCAATAGGGGCGGACCATAGGGAGAGAGATGGTTGGTGTCATGTGGGGACACATCGCATGTAGAAATACATTACGTATGTCGGGTTGATTCTGGGCAAGTAAGAGTTTAAACTTCTACAGTATCCAGAACGAAGTTGGGCCAGGGTGACTCGCGTCGCCATTGGTAGTGTGTGTAGGATATTGTGTATTAATAACAGGGTTCCCCGGCCGTTTACCGATTTGCGGTTATCGTCAAATTTCGCCCATTTTTTCTTTTTCTTCGGTTTTTTCAATGCAATGATCCGAGCTCTAACGTTTTTTCACCCTTTTGGCTTTAGATAATTGTTGTTTGTCCAATGGCAACACATTTAACATGATTCGAGTACTATGTAAACAAAAGCAGGGACTGAAAATATGTCACATTAATGCGCAAAGCTTGCCTAAAAAAGTTGATGAATTTAGAAATTTGTATGAGATTTCCGAAGTCGATGTAATATATGTGTCTCCGAGACATGGTTCTCTTCGTGTCATGATGATGACACGATACGAGTTCATGGTTATGAACTAGTCCGAGCAGATAGAATCGAGCGTGGTGGCGGGGTTGTTATATATATTAAACAAGGTATCTCGTATAAAATTACGTCCAAATCACCTGAAGTGAGCCCTATCGAGTACTTGTTCGTTGAAATCATATCCAAAGCGGAAAGAATTCTATTAGGGTGCGTTTATAGGCCAAACAAAAATATTAAATTTGATCAGTTCATTGGCGTCCTTGAATAAATATCTCTTTACTCAAACAGTATAGTTATTACCGGTGATTTCAACTCTAACCTACTTACAGATTGCAGTTTCGGGCAATGTATGAACAACTTAGGTTTATTTTCTGTTAATTGTTCTATACCTACTGATTTTACACGGACAAACAGTTCGTTATTGGATGTGTTCTTCGTTAGTGGCATTTCTAAGAAGTTACTTTATGATCAACTTGCAGTTCCAGCCTTCTCTAACCATGACCTTATATCTCTGGTCTATGATTTCACCTTCATTTGCAAAACAAACAAATATTCGTACCGCGATTTCGCTCATATTGATTACGCCAAGCTTGAAGAATGTGTCGATAGAATTCACTGGACATCTATCCGCAGTATGTCGTCATCAAAATTGATTACATTCAGAGTAATATTCTCAGTCTTTTTGATAACTTTGTTCCACTTGTGACAAAGTTTGTACAGAATAGTAAGCGTCCCTGGTTCAGTAACCATATCAAGACACTGATCTCGAATATAAATTGAGTATACAATAACTGGAAACGAACAAGAAGAGACACTTTATATGAGGAATATAAAGCCCTGAAATTCGTGGTAAACAAGGTAATGAAGACCCAAAAATGTAGGTATAATGAAAACAAGTTCGGGAAGGCAATAGACTCCAAACAAACCTGGAATCGAATTCATGAAATAGGCATTGGCAGCAAAAAGAAAGCAAAAATTCCGGAAGAAGTTGACATAAATGACTTAAACAATAAATTCGTGAACCCATCTGTCCCCGACAGCGATATATCCTACGATAGATATAGTGTGGGTGTTAACGAGTCAATCCAGCGATTCGGTTTCGTGTGCATTGATGAGTGCGACGTTGTCCAGTCTGTACTATCCATTAAGTCTAACACTGTTGGGTTTGATGGCATTCATCCAAAGTTCGTCAAATGGCTCCTGCCTAAAATTCTACCCTATATAACTTACGCTTTCAATACTATCCTAACGTCTGGCAACTTTCCAAAATGCTGGAAAGTGACCAAAGTAATACCTGTCATGAAACCCAACGGAGAATGTAGAATTATATCTATACTGCCGTTTCTCTCTAAAGTTTTGGAACGTAATATGTATGGTCAGATAAACAGCTATGTCCATGAAAAGTCATTAATATGTTGCCAGCAATCAGGTTATAGACCGAGAAAGAACTCTACCACTGCTCTATTAACAGTATCCGATGACATACGGTTGAGTATTAATAAAATCTTTGTAACCCTACTCACTCTTCTTGATCATTCCAAGGCTTTTGACCTTGTGAACCACAAATTGTTGTTTATCAAATTGAAAAGTATTTTTGGTTTCGAGTCGCCTGCCCTAAATCTTATTAGCTCTTACCTTTTGGACCGATCGCAAGCAGTTAGCTCAGAAGGCAGAAATTATAATTTTCTTCTTGTAACCTGTGGTGTCCCACAGGGGTCGATTCTCGGTCCTTTACTTTTTGTATTATACATTAACAATCTCCTCAAAATAATCAAGTATAGTAATATCCACATCTATGCAGACGACGTCCAACTGTATATAAGCTGCCCTAAATCGACGCTAAACTCTCGCATACATGAGCTTAACTATGACTTGGAACTTCTAAGTGAATGGGCCAATAAAAACGGTTTGGTTATTAACCCTGGCAAATCAAAGTGCGTGGTCATCCACAGAAAATACTTTGATCTTAACGAGTACGACCATATACTACTGAATAAATCTGTTATACCCTTTGTCTCCTTTGCTAAAAATCTTGGGATAATATTCAACAGAACACTGACTTGGAGTGATCATATCATGCATACTATTGGCAAAGTATATGGAATGCTCCGATCGCTTTGGTCTACTCAAAATTTCACTCCACTTGATGTTCGATTACTGCTGGCTAAAACATATCTATTGCCTAAATTGTTGTATGGTTGCGAACTCTATGCAAGCTCTGGTGCTTTGTGTCATAAAAACTCAATTTTATCTACAATAACATCGCACGTTATGTCTTTGGTAAAAGACGTAACGATCACATTTCAGAGTGGGCGCTGAAGATATCTTCGATTTCATTCGACAGCGTACTAAAGCTTAAGTGCCTTACAATGTTACATAAAATGTTAACCGTAGAGGAACATCAACCTCCCAGAGAACGGCTTCAGTTTACTCATTCGACAAGATCCCGTCAGCTTTTATACATTAGACACAATACATATATATCTGAACATCAATTTCTGGTATTTGCTGTTCGCCTTTAGAACCAACTTCCATTTCAACTCCGTAGTATTAAGAGCACATTGCATTTTAAGACTGCACTACATAGATTTTATACTAATTGAAAATAATGGTTTTTTTTTTGGCTTTCTGTTTCTACATATTACGCTAATCTTAATCTACGAAACCCAGTATTTTTACTATTTTCGCCCTATTTTTCATCTTTAAACCTATAATGAAGATATTTTTATTTTCTTTGTGATAAATACGTATTAAGTTTATATTGTTAAGCTATTATATGTTCCATTGATTTACAATTTATACTCAGAATTCTAGCACTGAAATATAACCTATGATGTTGTGTTAGTAATGAATGAATAAATAAATAAATAAATATATATATTCTGTTCTGGGTTCAAATAAATATACCAAATTTCGTAAAGACCCTCAATTTTTACTTTATCGTCTTAACGAATAGACGGACGACACGAATGAAACAAAATCTTTTTGATATTCCCCAACAGTTTTCGGAAATGAATTTATATTCGTCGCACGTGAGAGATAAGTCTTGTCTGCCTAGAATCTTATCTCCCTGAAAATAAAACATTTTTTCCGTATAATCAATTAAAATTCATAGAGCAAAGAGTCAGCGCATACGCGCCTTGGCAACCACGCTACTGTTGGCAGCCATAATTTCGAAATAGTAAAAGACTTCGTTTATTTGGGAACCAGCATCAGCACTAGCAACAACATCAGCACTGAAATCCAGCGAAGAATCAATCTTGCCAATAAATGCTACTTTGGACTAGGTAGGCAATTGAAAAGTAAAGTCCTCTCTCGGCGAACGAAAATCATACTCTACAAGTCAGTTATCGTACCCGTCCTGCTATATGGGGTATAAGCGTGGACCATGACAACAGCCGATGAAGCGGCTTTGGGAGTGTTCGAGAGAAAAGTTCTTCGAAAGATTTATGGACCTCTACGCGTTGGCGATGGCGAATACCGAAGAAGATTTAATGATGAGCTGTACGAGCTATACGCAGACATTAACATAGTCCAGTGAATTAAAACGCAGCGGCTGCGCTGGCTAGGCCATGTTATGCGAATGAAATATGATGATCCGGCCAAGAAAGGGTTTCTATCGGAACCCGCCTATGGAAGCAGAGCTAGAGGGCGGCCCCCACTCCGTTGGAAGGACCAGGTGGAAAACGATTTAAACTTGTTGGACGGCCATAACCGTTTAGACGGTTAAGCCCCAATTAAGTCAGTAAGTAATTAAAATTTAAATGAGGCAACTATTTAATTTCATTACTCCCGATGAGATGCTAAAATGGGAAATTGTTTCAGCTGAATGTTTACGCCACTGGCGTTGCATCATTTAGTTTTTCATAATAACTTTAATTATTTCCTTACGTTTTGTAAAATTTAATTAATATCTTTTGATGTTTACAGTAATTCATTACCTCGAAAATAATTCATGCAAATATATTGAATTTCATTTATATAGCCGTTGATTACAAATTTTGTAAATATGCAATTAAAGCCACATTCATCATCATTAATTTAATTGATATCGTTTTCCACCAGGTGCTTCCAGCGAAGTGGGGGCCGCCCTCTTTCTCTACTTCTATAGGCGGGTTTCGAAAAAAAAACTTTGTTAGCCGGAGCATGATCTTTCATTAGCATAACATGGGCTAGCCAGCGTAGCTGCTGTGCTTTCATTCATTCCACTATCTTCATGTCTGCGTAATGCTCGTACAGATCATCATTAAATCTTCTTAGGTACTCGCCGTCGTCAACACGTAGAGGTCCGTAAATCTTACGAAGAGCTTTTCTCTCGAATGCAGAGCCTCACTATATGATGTTGTCATGGTCCATGCATCCAAGTGACTTGTAGAGTATGATCTTCGTTTGCCGGGAGAGTACTTTGCTTTTTACTTGCTTACTGAGTCCAAAGTAACTGCTGTTGGCAAGAGTGATTCTTTACTATTTTTCTAGACTGACGTTATTGTTGGGTGAACGCTGGTTCCCAAATAAACGAAATTCTCTACTATTTCCAAACTATGGCTGCTTGATGACAGCAGGTACTTCGTTTTGTCCTCGTTCACTTTCGGCGCCAGTGATCGGGACGATGAAATCAATGTCGTGGGTATATTCCCTTAATTGCACCCTCTTATATAAAGAAGCTTCAATTAAAAGAAATCGCTTGATACGGGGTGATTCTCTCTGGAACCTTGTTTTGTTTCGAACGTTTCAAAGAAGTCCGTCTCAACTGTCACTGAAGTGATGATGTTACTCAACGTTATTTTGCGCAGCTGTATAAGTTTTGCGGGGAAACCGAACTCAGGCAGAAAAACATATAGGCAACCCATTTTCATGCTGTCGAAGTGGGCTTCAAAATCGACGAGGAGGCGATGTGTGTCAATTCTTTTTCCGCATTTTGTTCAAGATTTGGCGCATAGTGAAAATCTGGTCAATAGTAGGATTATCCTGTCTGTAACCGCACTGATAAGGTAAAATCAGCCGATTGAATAAGGGCTTAAATCTTTTGCGCAATACGCTCGACAGGACCTTATAGACGATATTATGAAGGCTGATTCCACGATAGTTGGCGCAGTTTGCAGGGTTCCTGTTCTTGCGGATTGCGCAAGGAACTCTTAGTTTCCAATAGTACAGAATGCACTCGTCCGACCATATTTTGCATAAAAGTTGATACATGCGTCATACCAACTCCTCGCCACCCGCCACAATCTCGAATAGCTCAGCAGGCAACCCAGCAGCGCCTGTGGTCTTATTGTTTTTTAATCTAGTTATTTATATTCTGACTTCGTCATAGTTGGGTGGGGAACATTAATTTCATTATCATTGATTGCAAGCTCTGGTTTATCATCATTCCTACGTGTCTCATCGCTCAGATAAGTCTTACCTCCATAATCGAAGCACTCTTTGGACGTTGGATATCAGGTTGCCGTTTTCGTTTTGACAGCAGTTTGCAGCGGGCTTAAAATCTGCAAACTTGTATGTAATGTACTACTTAGATGGCTTAAATATACTTAGGTTTTAAGTAAAAGGTACCAGCAGACTTAAAAGAACTAAATAATGTTTTGGTTGTAAAGATGGAGATTCGGGCTGTTAGCGAGCTTTGTGCCATTTTGCTCGTAGTTATTGTTGTTGTTGTAGCGATAAGGTTTCTTCACGAAGGCTATGGGGAGTGTTATCGATGTGATGGTCCTTTGCCGGATACAGATCCGGTACGCTCCGGTAACACAGCACCATTAAGGTTCTAGCCGGACTATCTCGGGAACGATTTATATGGCCACATTAAACCTTCATACAAAGAAATCTGTTTGTACTATGGCACTATTGTGAATATTTGCACTACATTACCGGCAGTTGTTACCATACGTTAGATAGCAGCGCAAGCTGTAAGCTTTAATTGATTGATAGAAAAGCTGATTTCTGTTGTATTTGATAAGAGACTTTTATATTGGTTGCGCAAGATGCCCACGGGTCCGGCTCGTTAGTATTTAATTTGAAACAGAGGATAGAAATGTTGCAATTGTATCCATTTGCAGATCTTTTTAACGCATCCTTGACTGGTTTAGGTGTATATGGTTTTGAAAGACAAATGGCTCAGACCTAAGTCCTGTTGTTACAAGAGTGGCTACCAACTGTCTCGCTCTGCATTCGATTAGCGCCAGTTCGAAAGTCATCAGTAAAACTGTTGGGCGAAACTGTTACTTTGTGGGACTGTCTCCCATTTTTAAACGGTTTTATTTAGCTTGACTTGACAGGCAGGCCGCACGGCCGCATGCACGGCCGTTGTGAACGAATTTTGTAATTGAAATTTAAATAACTTCCCGATTAGCTACAAGCTTGAAACTTGGAATGTAGTTCAGAACCCGATGGCAATGCAATAATAGGAAAAAAATCGCCGCTAGGTGGCGCAAGGATCGAGATATTCACAAAAATCGTATTTGTGGTCCGATTGGCTCATATTTGTAACACATAATAGATACAAGAATAGAAAGCGACCTATGAAAAAAATCTCCGCTAGGTGGCGCAAGGATCGAGATATTCACAAAAATCGTATTTGTGGTCCGATTTTGCTCAGGTTGTTCTCCGATTTTGCTAATTTTTATTAAGCATACAAATAGTAATAGGAGTAACGCTCCTGTCAAATTTCATCATGATATCTTCAACGACTGCCAAATTACAGCTTGCAAAACTTTTAAATTATCTTCTTTTAAAAGTGGGCTGTGCCACGCCCATTGTCCAAAATTTTAGTAATTTTCTATTTTGCGTCACAAATTCAACTCACCTACCAAGTTTCATCGCTTTATCCGTCTTTGGTAATGAATTATCGCACTTTTTCGGTTTTTCGAAATTTTCGATATCGAAAAAGTGGGCGTGGTTATAGTCCGATATCGTTAATTTTAAATAGCGGACTGAGATGAGTGCCCATGAAACTACATACCAAATTTCATCAAGATACCTCAAAATTTACTCAAGTTATCGTGTTAACGGGCAGAGGGACGGACGGACGGACATGGCTCAATAAAATTTTTTTTCGATGCTGATGATTTTGATATATGGAAGTCTATATCTATCTCGATTCCTTTATACCTGTACAACTAACCGTTATCCAATCAAAGTTAATATACTCTGTGAGCTCTGCTCAACTCGACGCTAGGCGGCGCAAGGATCGAGATATTTTCAAACATCGTATTTGTGGTTCGATTTGGCTCATATTTGGAACCCATAATACATACAAGAATAGAAAGCGACCTATGAAAAAATGCCGCTAGGTGACACAAAGATCGAGATATTCAAAAGAATCGTATTTGTGGTCCGATTTGGCCCATATTTGGAACACATAATACATACATACATGAATAGAAGGCGACCTATGATGTCCGATTTGGCTCATATTTCGAACGAATATTACATACAGTCCGGTAGAAGTGACATCAAAATATTTTAGAGTTGGAGGGGGGACAAGCATACGTGGCACAGAGTCGAGTAAAGTCTTTGGAGGGATTATGTATTGAGGACTTAGATTGTAACAAATTGTCAGGAAAGAGTCCTTGTAATAATGAGTCGCTAAATGAACTAAATAGAATGAGAAATAATAGGCAATTAAATAAAGACTAAAAACTTGAAAATAAAATAATTAAAAAAAAATTTTTAATTTAAACGGTTTTATTGAAAAAATAACTTATATGAAATAATAATAATACTAAAATCTAGAAAATAATTAGGTAGGTCCTAGGTACTAGTCATCACACTCCTCATCAATCTAGGGCGTTGTTCAGACAATTAAATAAAAGCGTTGGACGCGACAAATTTCTATTGATAGTCATAAGTAAAACCAACTGCTACGCCTCACATGTTTAGAAATTTCACGCGACCAACGCTTTTGTTTAATTGTCTGATCAACGCCCTAGATTGATGAGGAGTGTGATGACTAGTACCTGTTGATGAATGATTTCCTGTAAATTCACAAATGCGATATTTCTATCAGTTTTCCTACAACAAAAGTATTTGATATTTAATTTCATACCTCAAGTATGCTTTAAAGGTTAAAACATCAATTCTTGTACATTAGCTTGTTGCTGTGGAATTTGCGCCCGCTTAAATATTGATTTACATACCTGATGTGTTGTATTGAAATTCAATTATAATTGTCTCACGTGTCATAACAATAATTGAAATTATCTTTCTGAATTTTATTCATATACTGCATGCAACAACATGCGCTAAGAATCTCTTGCACATAGTATGCTGCTTGCTTTTACAATTAATATACATATTAGGGTGGACAATAAAACGCTAGTGATCTGGCAGCTTTTAGGATCTGTTTATATTAGCACAGTATACCTACTTTGGAATCATCCGTGTGGACGTGTATCGCCTTGTCCGCCATTTAGACACCCTTCCGCCAACCATCCACCTCAATTGTGGCTCTATGAGCGCCTTCAAAGCGCAGATACGGAAGCAGGTAGTCTGTTCGTCCTCTAGTTGAATATACTATACTACTATCGCCGTATGGTCTGCTGTCAAGGTGGAATATGCAGAATGGCATTACGGCCGTCGAAGTTGTTTTCAGGGCTCTCGTAATGCATTGATAGCCTTCATATCCCCTCTAATTTGTTGAGGTAGGCTTGTTTTTATGCGGCTTCATAGATATAGGGAAGCTAGAGAGAAAAGGGAGGGAGAAAGAGACACGGAGGAAGGAGTGAATAAAAGGATAAGGAAAACGGGTGGAGGAAGGGAGAGTAAAACGTAAAAACTTCTTGAAAGTAGTTTGATATATATTTTTAAGCCACCAAGTAGGCGCCAGTCCCTTTTTCGCTGGGTTAACTGGCGCCAAATGGTTACACCAAGGAAATTTAAATGATCTTCCACCAGAATGGGGCCCGCCATCTTCCTCTGTTTCCAAAGGCGGGCTCCGATTAAAATAATTTCTTAGCCGGAGCATTATCTTTCATTCACATAACATGGCCGAGCCAGTTTGAAGTAAGCAGAATTTACGGCGCGGGTGTTTATGTCGATAATAGCAATGTCGTTAGCATACGCCAGTAATTGCACGCTATTATAGAATATTTTTCCAGAGCGGTTAAGTTCTGCAACCAGTATAAATTTCTCCAGCATCAAATTAAATAAATCGTACTATAAGGGGTCACCCTGTATGAAACTTCGTTTATTTTCGAACAGCTCAAAGAGGTCCTTCACAATTCTGACTGAGTTGACGGTGTTCCTCGGCGCAATTTTGCTCAGCCGTACAAGTTTTGTGGGGAAACCAAATTCAGACATATATATATAGTGTATAGTAGACTGGGTCGATTTATTAACCGATATCGCGCCATCGATTTTTCGATAGGATTTGGGCCAACGTTTTTTCAACAGTTTTAACAAGTAAGGAAGGCTAAGTTCGGGTGTAACCGAACATTACATACTCAGATAAGAGCTTTGGAGACAAAATAAGGGAAAATCACCATTTAGCAAACTGAACCTAGGGTAACCCTGGAATGTGTTTGTATGACATGTGTATCAAATGAAAGGTGTTAATGATTATTTCAAACGTAGTGGGCCTTAGTTCTTTAAGTGGACGCCTTTTTGAGATACAGAACATCTTCTGTCGGGTACCGCTAATTTATTTATATATGTAATACCACGAACAGTATTCCTGCCAATATTCCAAGGGCTTTTGATTTCGCCCTGCAGAACTTTTTCATTTTCTTCTACTTCATAGAGTAGGTGTCACACCCATTTTACAAAGTTTTTTCTAAAGTTATATTTTGCGCCAATAAACCAATCCAATTACCATGTTTCATCTCTTTTTTCATATTTGGTACAGAATTATGGCATTTTTTTAATTTTTCGTAATTTTCGATATCGGAAAAGTGGGCGTGGTCATATTCGGATTTCGGCCATATTTTATACCAAGATAAAGTGACTTCAAATAAGTACGTGAACTAAGTTTAGTTAAGATATATCGTTTTTTGCGCAAGTTATCGTGTTAACGGCCGAGCGGAAGGACAGACGGTCGACTGTGTATAAAAACGGGGCGTGGCTTCATCCGATTTTGCCCATTTTCACAAAAAACAGTTATCGTCATAGAATCTATGTCCCTACCAAATTTCACAAGGATTGGTAAATTTTTGTTCGACTTATGGCATTGAAAGTATTATAGACGAATTAAATGAAAAAGGGCGGAGTTACGCCCATTTTGAAATTTTCTTTTATCTCTGTATTTGGTTGTACCATATCATTATGGAGGCGAATGTTGACATAATTTACTTCTATAAAGATATTAAATTTTTTGTTAAAATTTGACTTAAAAAAAACTCATTCGGTTTCGCTAGTTTTTATTTGGCATACATATAGTAATAGGAATAACGTGCCTACCAAATTTCATCATGATATCTTCACCGACTGCCAAAGTACAGCTTGCAAAACTTTTAAATTACCTTCTTTTAAAAGTGGGCGGTGCCACACCCATTGTCCAAAATTTTTCTAATTTTCTATTTTGCGTCATAAGGTCAACGCACCTACCAAGTTTTCGGTATTTCGAAATTTTCGATATCGAAAAAGTGGGCGTGGTTGTAGTCCGATTTCGTTCATTTTAAATAGCGATCTGAGATGAGCGCCCAGGAACCTACATACCAAATTTCATCAAGATACCTCAAAATTTACTCGTTATCGTGTTTACAGGCGGACGGACAGACGGACGGACATGGCTAAATGAATTTCTTTTTTCACCCAGATCATTTTGATATATAGTCTATATCTATCTTGATTAGTTTATGCCGTTACGGATTACCGTTATGCGAACAAAGTTTATATACCCTGTGAGCTCTGCTCAGCTGAGTATAAAAAAAAATATTTTTTGGGTTTTGGGGAGAGTTTTGGTCGAAAAATTTACCCTTCGCCATTTTTTTTCGTCGGCTCGAAAATTATTTTTTTTCCTGAGCCCAAGCGTGCTTTGCACACAGAGTATATTAACTTTGATTGGATAACGGTTGGTTGTACAGGTATAAAGGAATCGGGATAGATATAGACTTCCATATATCAAAATCATCAGTATTGAAAAAAAATTTGATTGCGCCATGTCCGTCCGTCCGTCCGTTAGCACGATAACTTGAGTAAATATTGAGATATCTTCACCAAATTTGGTACACTAGCTTATCTGGGCCCAGAATAGATGTATTGAAAATGTGGCGAAATCGGATGCTAACCACGCCCACTTTTTATATATATAAAATTTTGGAGAACACAAAAAACCTGATAATACACCTAGGATGTTGAAATATGACATGTGGCCTGATATTGAGAGTCTTTATAAAAATTTGGGAACATTTTTTTAAATGGGCGTGGCACCGCCCACTTGTGATCAATTTTACAAATATTATTAATCATAAATCAAAAATCGTTAAACCTATCGTAATAAAATTCGGCAGAGAGATTGCTTTTACTATAGAGAATGCTTTGAAGAAAAATTAACGAAATTGGTTAAAGACCACGCCCACTTTTATATAAAAGATTTTTAAAAGGGTCGTGGACGAATAAAATAAGCTATATCTTTGCAAAAAAGAGCTTTATATCAATGTTATTTCATTTCCCGAGTGGATTTATAACAATAAATAGGAAAAACTTCAAATTTGAAAAAATGGGCGTAGCGGTGCCACGCCTTTTTTTAATCAGCAATTTTCTATGTTTCGGGATCCATAACTCGAAGAAAAATTAACATATCTTAATGAAATTGTATACTCATATTTTCCTAATAGCAGAAAATATTTCTAGTAAGAATGGACGGGATCGGTTAAAGACCACGGCAATTTAGATATAAAACAAGTTTAAAAGGGTCGTAGACTAGAATAATAACCCATAACTTAGCAAAAAATAATTTCGAATCAATGATATTTCACTTATCAAGTTTTATTGTCAGAGGAAATGTGGAGACATTTTTTTTTAAATGCGCGGTGTCACGTGTTATGTAGAAAAGTAACTTATCTGAAATGAAATGTACAATTGAAGCTCACGCTGAGTATATAATGTTCGGTTACACCCGAACTTAGACACCTTTACTTGCTCAAGCTAGATTTAGCCTTTTTTCTCAGTTTTGCTTAAGAAAATGTGATTTAGTTTTAAGCTTTTTTCAGATATTTTAGCTCTTTTTAGCTTATTTTCAAAGTTTTAAAACATTGAATAAATTGGGACCAGATGTTACAAATTTTAGGGTCTAAGGGACAAATAATGAACCTGATATCGTTTTCGTTCTGTGTGTTTACCACTCGATTCGATTGGCTGTTTCATCTGCTTAGAAACTCTGCTTCTAAGCGAAATTGAATGTTTGATTTCCGAAACATTTTACTGGTTTTCTTAGTTAGACAAAAGAGCTATGCAATGATGTGTAAGGTTTAAAGTTAATATGAAATAAGACTAACCTAAGGGATTATTACAAGCCGTCAGGTAGAATATAACAAATTTATTATAAGGCTTATGGAGCAAAGAAAATAAGGCTTACTTACTCTAGACCTTTTATATAAAGCTTGTAGCTCACCCAAAATCAGGCTTACATAAGGTGTTATAATAAGATGATACAATAAATAAAAATAGATTATATGGCTTTTACGAGGTTGAGTAATGATTAATATACCATAGTATAACCTCATTATAAGTTTTATTGTACATAGAAAATTGCTTCGTTTTATAATAAGACATCATCTGATTTAAAATTATTTTATTCATATTCATAATAGCCTATTTAAAAACTTTATTTAACCGGGGATCATACAACGACAGTGGTTCGCTAGACCAGAAAATGTAACGAAAACATTTTCTTCAAAAATTCATTTACCAGATGTCATTTCCCATATATCTTTTGGATTCGGTGTAAAACACATACCAAAACTTGGAAAATAGGTTCCTAGCCAGTGTGAAATGTAGAATTTACATTTTTCATGGGTTCTTTGAAAGGGCAAAAGTAGATTTCCTTATTGAAAATAATTTTATCGGCGTTCTTATTTTGCAAAGAAAACAACCAGTTTCCTCAAAAATATTACGAAAACTAAAGACCATAGTGGGGTACGATTAATCAAGCATAACTTTTAAGTTAAAACATAAATAGCATCTTTAAATTATTTTTTTTTATTTTTTATGAAATAAATGTAAAAAATAATTAAACTTTTTTATTCTGTTATGTCTTTTACGAAAAAAATTAATAAAACGCACGGAAAGTTGCCTCAAACTTTTAGCTTTTTTTCTTAGCTTTAAAATTTTTTACTTAGCTTTTTATTTTTGCCCATTTTGCGTTTTTGATAAAAAAAAGTTCTGGCAACACTGTTAGTCCATGTTACAGCAGATACTGAATACTTTCTCTTGATGTGCATGCTAATAGCGCTGCATTTCCCCATTGAGTACCCTTATCAATCATTATATCCATGATATATTCAGGGTCATAAAGGTTTTTCGCGTATTTTCTATCATAAGAAGGCCAATCTATCCTTGAAAACATGACCAGAGCGCATTTTTCCTACTAAAAGTTGACTACGGTTGAGTATTTCCTCTGGAGGGTTTTGGTTGGTTACTGTGCCGCCCGGATACCAAAGACCCAAACTCAGATAGCGCACGAGACGCCATTTTGATGCGCATTCTCTTGGAACCTATTTCTTCTGTTTTAATATGGCTAGTCGCTGCCTCGTTGAAACGAATGAATCGGCTGATATCTTTTTCAGAGCATTTCGCTACTTCCTGAAGTTGCGGCAGTATAAAAATGTCCGCAGCTATATACCTAGTGTGAGCTAGGGATGGGTAGCATTGAAAGGGATTACCGTTCTCTCATCGTGCAAGCCGAGTGGCCAGTTTTCCGTGATTGTGACAGTGATTCTAAAGATTTCTTTCCTTGACCTATTTAGTAGGTACACTGTTCTCCTAATATCGTAATTTGTCTAGGTCTGCTTGGTTATCTTGCAGGTATCCGAGGAGTATCAATTGGAGACCGCTAATTCCTTGAGTCTGCTAATATATTTATTTTGATTGATGAAGATCCATGCCCTCCGCAGCATCCAGCTAGCCCCCTGCTTTCGCGGGCATCTGCCTTTTTGTTTCCCTCCATGTTCCTATGACCTAGCTTCTTGTTGCGCTCCATGTTTCTGTGACTAGTTACCCGGACGAGGGTTATGTTTGCAAAGTTGGCTGCGGCTTGAAGCGACCTCTTGCAGTTGCTGGCAGCCCAAGATGAAGTTATGGGAGAGTTAAGTGCCATGAGCGCTACTTGGCTATCAGAATAAATGCACACCTCGTGCACTCTCACCGAGTCTTCGGGTAGGAGCCTACACGTCCTCTCTATACCCTGAACTTTCGCTTAGAAAATACTTACAAAGTTCTAAAGGCGGACTGGCAGCAGCACTTTAAGATGCTTACAGAAGACAGCCACTTGAATACCACAGTCATTTTTGTAACCTTTGGTGTAGAGTGAAATTGCGTCCTTTCGTTGCACCCCGTCCACCCTCCAGGCTTGTCTTGAGGAGAACTTATCAGTCACTATATTGTTAGCGCTATATTGTTAGCGTGTTATCATTTTTTGTAATTTTTACTGCTACTATTTATACTATTATTTACTAGGACATAGTATAAAAGAGGCCGAAAGTATATACAGGGCCCGTCCGAAAAAACGTATGTCTTCTTATAAGGGCATGTCTACTTTTTAATTCAGTATGGTCTAATCTGCACATATATACATATACACATACTATATACATTTTTTCGACAAATTTCCACACACGTTTTATAATTGTTAATACTGAATTGTTCTTTTTACACAAAAGCAACAGATTATTCTGGAAAGCCAATTAAATGAAATTTTCTTTATACTCTTTATCTTGAACATAAAAATTGAGAATTAATTAAAATTTTAATTGTTTTATTTCTCACTTCTAACTATTATAAATTGGAAAGCTTGAAAGTGACTGTGTGAGTAAGCACCTTTGGCAGGCGTTCGCATTTAAGCTTTTACACCAATATTCGGGAAAATGTGCACAATTACTTCAGAGTTCTGAACAAAATTTCCATACCGCCCCATTTCTGTGTTTACCACTTAACTAAACTCTTTGGGAAATTTTGTTTTGTATGTAGAAACACTCATAAGATATCGAAAAAGACTAGGTGCTAGGAGGTTCGTAAAAAATATTAATATTTTTAATAGGTTTAAGCTCAATCAGTTGCCACGTATATTTTCTGTATGCAAAACCGAAGTATCGAGTTAGTTTTCTTCTCAATTGTAGGTACGTGGAAACCGCCGAAATTGCCCAATTTTTTTTTAAATAATTCGCATGGTTTTGGAGATAAAGGCACAAATCCGGTCGAGATTGTGGTAAATTTTTTTATGCGATGTAGATGGCAAAGATATAGTAAAACTGTTCAGATTTTGCGGATGCCGACCCATAAAAAGATCCAAGTCGGTCAAACTTTGTTGAGTAATACGAGCATTCGCCGATATAGGAGTTATTCTCCTTATTTATTTTCAGCATTCTTTTCGCTGTGAGATGGCTGCCATGGTACGAATCGCGAATCAGGTGATAGCAAGTTCAGATAAGGCAGAACTTACGGTGCGTATTGTTACGTATTTTAAAAAATCCTCCATAATTCTGCGTCTCCTGTAATTGTTGGAATCACTAAATTGTCGAATAAATAGACGCAAATGTTTTGTATATAAAATGCTCTGTATTATATATCACTACTATGGTAGCAGTTTTTCACAATTCAATGTATTCGCGTACTTCACTTATAGCGTATTAAAATAAAATTGATTCACTATTCCTCGTTCGCCTATTTCTCACAGGGTATAGACTTCTCACGAAAGGCTTTCTCGAATAGTTGCATATTTATTTCTTGTTTCTGTATCTCATACTGGATTTGGTTATATACATTTATATCTGAGGTTTAAATAAGGTTATGTGCGTTCTTTTTAGATGTGTACATCTCTGCATCTCATGTTCACCGCCTTCCATGTATATTTAGGTATGTCTAATAAAGATTGTATATGCTCAGTATTATTCGCTTTTTACTGCTGTATACACGTAAGTATGTGTGGCTGTTTTCTATTTCATCTGCTTGCCTTCTGTTGTTGTTGTAGCAGTGCTTCGCCCCATCCAATAGGTGCGACCAATCACAAATTGTCATCAATGTCCTCTAACGGGAGTCCAAGGAAACTTGCAGTTTCAACAGCGGTGGACCATAATGAGAGGGGTGTTAGAGGCGTTGGTTCCACATTACAATTAAAGAGACGGTTGGTGTCATGTGGGGACACATTGCAAGCGGGGCATACATTTTGTATGTCGGGGTTGATTCTGGATAGGTAAGAGTTTGACCTGTTACAGTATCCAGACCGAAGTTGAGCTAGAGTGACTCGCGTTTCCCTGGGGAGTGTGCGTTCCTCTTCCGTAAGTGTTGGGTACTGTTCTGTAAGTACTGGATTCACCGGGCAATTCCTGGCATAAAGGTCCGACGCCTGTTTGTGGAGTTCCCTGAGGACCTGCTTGTGTTTTTTGGCTTCATACGGCTGAGTTCTCAGGTGCCGTATTTCATCATAATGCTTACGGATATTACTCCTTAAGCCCCTGGGCGGTGTTGGCTCATCAATCAGATGCCTGTTGGGATGACCAGGTTTCTGGGTATTCAACAGGAACTATTTGGTTAGCATCTCTTTTCTCTCCCTGATGGGGAGTATTCTCGCCTCATTATGTAGATGGTGTTCTGGGGACATAAGAAGACAATCCGTGGCAGTTCTGAGGGCAGTATTTTAGCAGGCCTGAAGCTTCTTCCAGTGAGTGGTCTTTAGGATTGGCGACCATATAGGGCTTGCGGAGCATGCAATCGGCTGGCCAATTGCTTTGTATGTGGTAATGAGCGTTTCTTTGTCTTTTCCCCAAGTACTGCCAGCAAGGGATTTGAGGATTTTATTACGGCTCTGGATTTTCGGTACAATTGCGGCTGCATGCTCACCAAAATGTAGATCCTGATCAAACGTCACACTCAAGATTTTGGGGTGTAGGACAGCCGTAGCTAGTGCCATCGACGTGGATGTTCAAAATGGTCAACATTTGGGACGTCCATGTTGTAATTTAATTTGCTGTTGTTGTCTAGCATTTATTAATAGCGGCATAGTGACGTATCGAAACTGAAAGTATTCGCGACAATATCAATTGTACGCTGTTATAAAGATTGGACTATCGTGGTTTAGTTCTGCTGTTCCAATTATCGTATGCAGCAGATGGTTTCGGTTGACTCGGAGAGGTCCTTCCCAGTTCTGAAAAAAGTTGTAATTTCCAATAATGTAAATGAGAAAAATAATTTATAAAAGATAATCTCAAATATATGCATGTGCATACCTTAAGCAAACCATATTTTTATACTCAGTTGAGCAGAGCTCACAGAGTATATTAAGTTTGATTGGGTAACGGTTGGTTGTACATATATAAAGGAATCGAGATAGATATAGACTTCCATATATCAAAATAATCAGGATCGAAAAAAAATTTGATTGAGGCATGTCCGTCCGTCCGTCCGTCCGTCCGTTAACACGATAACTTGAGTAAATTTTGAGGTATCTTGATGAAATTTGGTATGTAGATTCCTGAGCACTCATCTCAGATCGCTATTTAAAATGAACGATATCGGACTATAACCACGCCCACTTTTTCGATATCGAAAATTTCGAAAAACAGAAAAAGTGCGATAATTCATTACAAAAGACAGATAAAGCGACGAAACTTGGTAGATGAGTTGAACTTATGACGCAGAATAGAAAAGTAGTAAAATTTTGGACAATGGGCGTGGCACCGCCCACTTTTAAAAGAAGGTAATTTAGAAGTTTTGCAAGCTGTAATTTGGCAGTCGTTGAAGATATCATGATGAACTTTGGCAGGAACGTTACTGCTATTACTATATGTACGCTCAATAAAAATTAGCAAAATCGGAGAAGGACTACGCCTACTTTTAAAAAAAAATTTTTTTTAAAGTAAAATTTTAACAAAAAATTTAATATCTTTACAGTATATAAGTAAATTATGTCAACATTCAACTCCAGTAATGATATGGTGCAACAAAATACAAAAATAAAAGAAAATTTCAAAATGGGCGTGGCTCCGCCCTTTTTCATTTAATTTGCCTATGATACTTTTAACGCCATAATTCGAACAAAAACTAACCAATCCTTTTGAAATTTGGTAGGGGCATAGATTTTATAACGTTAACTGTTTTCTGTGAAAATGGGCGAAATCGGTTGATGCCACGCCCAGTTTTTATACACAGTCGTCCGTCTGTCCTTCCGCATGGCCGTTAACACGATAACTTGAGCAAAAATCGGTATATCTTTAATGAACTTAGTTCATGTGCTTACTTGAACTCACTTTATCTTGGTATGAAAAATGAAGGAAATCCGACTATGACCACGCCCACTTTTTCGATATCGAAAATTACGAAAAATGAAAAAAATGCCATAATTCTATACCAAATACGAAAAAAGGGATGAAACATGGTAAGGTAATTGGATTGTTTTATTGACGCGAAATATAACTTTAGAAAAAACTTTATAAAATGGTTGTGACACCTACCATATTAAGTAGAAGAAAATTAAAAAAGTTCTGCAGGGCGAAATAAAAAACCCTTAAAATCTTGGCAGGTACTACATATATAAATAAATTTGCGGTATCCAACAGATGATGTTCTGGGTCACCCTGATCCACATTTTGGTCGATATCTGGAAAATGCCTTCACATATACAACTACCACCACTCACTTTTAAAACTCACATTAATACCTTTAATTTGATACCCATATCGTACAAACTTATTCTAGAGTCACCCCTGGTCCACCTTTATGGCGATATCTCGAAAAGGCGTCCACCTATAGAACTAAGTCCCACGCCCTTTTAAAATACTCATTAAAACCTTTCATTTGATACCCATATCGTACAAACATATTCTAACGTCACCCCTGGTCCACCTTTATGGCGATATCTCGAAAAGGCGAACACCTATAGAACGAAGGCCCACTCCCTTTTAAAAATACTCATTAACACCTTTCATTTGATACCCGTATCGTACAAACAAAGTCTAGAGTCACCCCTGGTCCACCTTTATTGCGATAACTCGAAACGGCGTCCACCTATGGAACTAAGGATTACTCCCTTTTAAAATACTCATTAACACCTTTCTTTTGATACCCATATTGTACAAACAAATTCTAGGGTCACCCCTGGTCCACCTTTATGGCGATAACTCGAAACGGCGTCCACCTATGGAACTAAGGATTACTCCCTTTTAAAATACTCATTAACACCTTTCATTTGATACCCATATCGTACAAACGCATTCTAGAGTCACCCCTGGTCCACCTTTATGGCGATATCTCGAAAAGGCGACCACCTATAGAACAACCACCACTCCCTTTTAAAACCCTCATTAATACCTATAATTTGATACCCATATCGTACAAACGCATTCTAGAGTCAATCCTGATCCACCTTTATGGCTATATCCCTAAATGGCGTCCACCTATAGAACTATGGCCCACTCCCTCATAAAATACTCTTTAATGCCTTTCATTTGATACACATGTCATACAAACATATTCCAGGTTTTCCCTCGGTTCATTTTCCTACATGGTTATTTTCCCTTATGTTGTCGCCATAGCTCTCAACTGAGTATGTAATGTTCGGTTACACCCGAACTTAACCTTCCTTACTTGTTCATTTTTCATTTCCTTTCATTGCATCAACAAAAAAGTTGTAAATTTTATGACAAGTAGAAATTTGTTTTCCTGCTGACATCATTTCGGTGAATGGAAATTTTTATTACCAAAATTTAATATGTATTGTTATTATTGTATCATATATATAAAAGTGTGTTTTATAACCTAAATTCTTCATGATATTAATATTTTTCTCCTTTCACATATCATTTCAGCTTATGCCAGCTGTATGTCACACGGCGTCCATTTGGCTGACCCTGGCGTTAGCTGTGCAAAGGTATGTATGCAAACAATATTATTTATTTACATGGTTCAAAGTGTGATTCTAAATCTGAAACGTTTTTTTAGGAAATAAATATATGACCATGATACAACTATACAGAGGTAGTTCCACTTCTTCCTTTTCTCCCCACTGCCCCCATTTGACATAAACTGTATTTTGGCATTCCCTTTTTAAACAGCTCTACTATATCCTTAAAAAATAAACGTTCCAACACCTGCCCAAGAACATACAAAAACTGCATCTGCTAGAAGATATGTATCTTTATCGTTCGTATTTGGTCAATAAAACCATTGCTGTGAACTTGACCCCAATACAAACATACATCATAGCTTCTATTCCACTATTGGATCTTAAGGCATTGATAGGGCTGCCAGCTTGACATTGGTGTGTGAGATTAGCCAAACCTCATAGCGCCCTACTATGTTGCTTATCAGCTTGCACGCGTGCATTGCGCGGTATTTTAACGGAGCCTTATCCTCACTGCGCCACCATGCGAAGTAACGCAGCAAGGGGTGCTGCTGCCACGAAGTGATTGATAAAATAAAGTGAGGAAGTACAGAGACTCCGGTTTATCCACAGCAAACGCTGCGCCTCCCATTGTCACCAAGAAGATGAAAAAGGCGACAAAGCAGTTCCTCATTGTGACTTTAATATATCGCAGGTATCCCTATTTGCAGACATTTAATGAAACTTGGAGATCTGAAGAAAGGTTAGATTGTTGAGGGACAAACTAAATAAACCGCTGCCCCTCTTCAATTCACCAGGTACAATGGAGTTAATTTGATAAGGCCGATTAATATTAGCACCTTGAAATAGTTAAAGGATTATGTTAGGTTGAACTGGCCGGTCAATAAAGACCTGATATAGACTGAATGTGTCCATAGTGTTACCAAAATGTGTTTGACGACCAAACGGAAGAACCCCAATCAGGTGCCAAGACATATGTTATAGAATAACTCCGTCCTCTTAGCAAATACTAGCAGTTTTCTAGGATCCTGCTTAATTGCTGCCTCAAGATCTGGCAGCTCTGCCACCCCTAATAGCTGGAACCTTGACCTGGCGAGCGCAGGACATGAACACAGAACGTGCTCAACCGTTTCTTCCTGCAGCTCATGCTTCCTACACTTGCTGTTATTGACGACGCCTAACTTATAAGCATGTGACGCCAGAAAGTAGTGTGCAGTTAGTATGCCCATCGTGAGCCTTAAGTCTTCTCTCTTCAGCGATATGAGCCACTTTGTGAGTCTAATATCGCAGGATTTGCACATGATCTTAGAAAGTTTTGTCCTCGCCTTTCCTGCTTGATGGATCATATGCAACTCCTGTCTCCTTTTGATTTCTCCCAAACGGATTGGGACGTCTATCGTCGACTCAGCGAGTGTTGCACCTTCCTTTGCAAATTCATCGACCTTTTCGTTACGTTCTATCCCTTTATGACCGAGAACCCAGCAAAGATGTATGGTCCGACCTGAACGAAGTTTTTCCAATGCTTCTTTGCATTCCAGAACACTTCTTGATGAAGCACTGTGTGAGGTTATTGCCTTAATGGCAGCCTGACTTTCAATATATAAATTGACGCGACTACAGCTTAAACACACTTCCTCCAGAATTTCTGCTGCTTTCTTCACTGCTATAATTTCCGCTTGAAAAACGCTGCAATAATCTAGCAGCCTATAGGATCTTCTGAGTCGACACGGTAAACAGCAGGCCCAACTCCTTCCATTAATTTGGAACCATCCGTATAGACGTGTATAGCATGTTCTGCCATTTCTGCACCCAGGCACCAACCCTCCGGTTTAATTGTGGCAGTTTTTCGAAACTTGTAAGAACAAGGCCTGAATCATATGTATGATGATGTCGGAAGACGGTGCAAATCGGTTGAGCATCGAAACAGTGACCTAGAGATTCTTCGCATACATCCGTCAGCAAAATAAACAAAGAGGCGGAGTATATGTTGCACCCAGAGCAAAAAGAATACTAAGGCGTAACATTCGGCTTAGTTTTAATTCACTTGCCGTGGCTCAGATCTGAAGAAAAGGTGGTTGGAAAATTTGTAAAATATGTCTATTGGTACTGTTATTCAAACGTATATGTTGTTTCTGTTGAGATGGCAGTGCTTTTTCTACATTTGACAAGTTGTACTTTTTGACAACTTACACAGTTTATGTCAAATACGTCAAAGTGGGACTACCTTGTTTTCTTGTATCCTGTATATGACTGAACCAATTATGTTTTGGAATTTAAATCAGGGCCTGTAATATCCTCTGGTCGGATATTCTTGACCCCTCTTTTTCGACCCCTCTGTCAGTTTGATAACCAAATGGAGACCTATTTCAGTAAACGTGCCTTAACAATAGGAGTGTCGAGATGCCGAAAATCGATTTAGAGATTCTGATTAAAAATAATTTTCTGAATGAACAACCAACAATAAATCAACAAAGGCTGACCTCACCTCACCTTAATTTCAACTGAACATTATGCTTTAAATTGAGCTGTTTCCCTCACTTTCATAGTCCGTAGGCGCTGCGATTTTTTACACTGGGAATTCTCTACACATCTCTCGAATTCGGCCGCAGAGTTTTCAATTATACCTTATATTCAGTCTCACTGTTGCTATCTCTTTCTTGTATTTCACATGTACCACAGTGTTTTACTGACACCTTTTGAAGAAAGCAAAGGTGCAAGCTGCGTTGGAAAAATCTAGTAAAGGATGAAGACTTTGGGTTTTTTTTTTGTTTCTAATGGCCGTCACTAAAAAGGAAGAACTTCTGACTGACTCTCTTCGTTTAACTTAGCCATACTCGTATAAACTACTTAGAGCCAATTAAGAAAAGAAGATAAATTGTACGAATTAAAGTTGAATTTCTATTGTTCAAACTTTTTTGTCCTCGTTTTGTACACACTTTGCGTGTTAAGGGAATCCGTCAACAATGGAATTTTTATGATACAAGCTTCATAATGCTTTCGCATCAAAGCATGCAGCGAGAAAACAAGGCAGGGCCGGATTAGCCCTCAACGGTGGCCTAGGCAAACATCAATTGGGGGGCCCTCTTTTTCACGTCCGTTCTCTTCCTTTTTCGATAAAAAATATAAACTTATATTTTTCATTAAAATTTTATTGCCACAATGTAATAATATCAATAAAATTACTATCTACATTTTAAACATGTCGTTTTCTACATTTGTTTTCGGCAAATTCATCAATTATATCATCAATATCGATTTTGTTCAATAATCCTGACTCAGTGCAAAATATACCTAACATCTCGAGTCGCTTTTGTCGCGTTGTAGCTCTTTCAGCAGCTTTGAGTCTTTTTAATTGCGACAAGGATCGTTCGGCAGAACAATTTGTGATCATTAATGTTAAAAAAATCCGAAGACCTATTTCTGTGTTAGGAAATACATCGGCTAAATGATCTTCCATTAGAATCTTATACAAATGACTATGAGTTTTTTTGTGCATCAGTGTATCTGGAGTTGAAGTAACTTTCGAATTGTTTCAAGTTGGTGAGAAATGCAAATCTCTCTGTAACTTCCATATATATTTTCGCGCGTCGTTTGATTTCAGTGTGAAGATTGTCGATGTTTCGCGGAAACATTTTGTCTTAAAATCATCGCGAGGCGAATATTCTACTTTTTTTTTTCTCGGACGTTGTGGCAGCGCACTGCCCTCAAGTGGCCAAATGAAACCAGGCTAATCCTGTTATTGTTTTTTTAATTCATACATAGTTTTTTGTTTTTTTTTTTTGTATCCTAATTCTTATTATTATTATGTATTATTACAATTATAATTTTTATTGTTATCGAGTCTTTGAGAGGCAGTGGCTTCTTAAGCGCCGAGATCTAAAACCGCTCAGCTACAGAGAAACTCATCAGCTGAGAAATAAAGATTCACAAAATACAATAGATTAAAAGTATAAATATAATTTTTTAATTATTAAGAGAAGATAGAACCGTCTTTTTTATGGCAAAGTCCGAAACATCAATTATTCTCGAGTGAGAGTTATAATCTTCACACAAACATAGAAAAGGTTCGTGTAGTTGGAAATTGCTTCTGCATTGTTTAAGAGGAAGATTATACGGAGCATTTCCGTCATTGGGTTGTTTTTTCTACGACGAGTACGTTTTACGATTTCTGTATAATCTACACCAGGTATTAATTGTTTTGTTTTGTTTTCACGGAATGAAACTAAGCTCTCTTCTAACAATCCGTACAAAAAACCACACGTTTGTAAATCTGCTTTTTCACTTTGCAATGACTTACTCACTGAACGTATAGCAGTCAAAATAGAGTTCCATAAAATCAGTGTGAAACCAAATTCGAATTTTTCCATTTTATTCGCGATACACGTCGCCTCATAACGAGTATCCGTATTTTGTCATTCATCATCAGCAATTATTTCTAGAGCCTCTAATATGATATTAAATGAATCGTAAACTGCATTCGGCGCATTCGAATTTGCTTCCCAGTGTGTAGTTGATAATGTCTTAAAGGTTTTCTCATTGTTTATTTTATTTTTTAATACGCGCCAACGATAGGTGGAAGCGGAAAAAAATTGTATAATGTCTGCATAATGGAGAATCAATCTACTGCATAAAAACAACACTTCGCAGCATGCTCTCCAACCAAATTAAAGGAATGCGCGGAACAGGGAAAATAGATCGCATTCTCATTCGAACTCGATATTCTAGCTTGCACACCTTGATACTTTCCGGACATGTTTAATACGTTGTCATATGATTATCCTCTACAATTTTGAATATCTAAACCACAGCCTTCAGTAACAAACTTTAAAGTTTGATTCGCTAGACTTTCACCAATATGATTTTCCAACTGAAGAAAAGTTATAAACCTTTTTCATTATTCAATATACTCTCCTCTCACTTCAATACACTTCTTTGCACGCTCATACAATTTGCCAAATCAGTAGGAAATGTCCTTTTAGGAACCTCGTCTAGTTGGTCGGTCGTCTCCTTTTGAATGCGGTCAATTGAGTTCTATTTATTTCAGTAAAATTTATTTTAAGTTCTGATTATATTTTTCTTTCACTCTCTAGAATTTTATGTTTGTAAGAAAATTTTACAAGTATTTTTCTTTTTTCGGGGCCCCCCTAAAATCGGGGGCCCCAGGCAACTGCCTACTTGTTAATCTGGCCCTGCATGCCACAAATGAATACCAGTTGCATAACAACAAAAAAGTGCACTGTCTATTTCTTCTGTTAATGGACATCGTAAAGCTCACAATAGCAAGCACGACGTGCAAGAGCAGAAAGTACATTTCCGGTAAACGTCACAACAAGTAACTAAAACCATCGTATTTTTTCTCTCCCATGGCCTTAGGAAATTTTATAAGCATAATCCACCGCACAAGCACAACCGCCGGCATGACCTGCGATAGCCTTGAGCTCTTGCACTTTACTAAGTTACAAAACCGTTTGTTTTTCATTGCCATACGAGTGCAGCCTTAATGGATGTCGTGTATAAGCCGTAGAAGATTTATTTGTGTTATAAAACACTTACGATTTATAACGTAACATGGAATCTATCAAAACTCACTTTCTTTGGTTTCTGCTATAAAATGATAAGCAAAGCATAGAATTTTTTTAGGTGTCTGTGAATCAGGGATGATAAATATGAATTCTGATTTGGTACCAAATAAGCAAACAAAACGTATAGCTGTGTACAAAATGGTATTTTTTTCCATTCGTAAGGAAAAAACCAAAAATGTGGAGAGGAAAGGAAAGCTGAGAGGCGGAAACCAGAATCGGTTTTTGATTTTCTATCGAAGGGCATACGGTTTGTTATGTTGTTGTTGCTGTAGCGGTAAGGACACTTCCCGAAGTTGGGGAGTGTTGTCGATGTTGATGGTCCTTCGCCGGATGCAGACCCGCTACGTTCGTGTACCAAGCCCGACCATCTCGTGAACAATTGTTTATGACCACATGCGACCTTCTAGGCCAACTCGCCCTCCCATCCCCTAGCCAGAGCCTCGGTTTTTAATGAAACAGGATTAGCCACCGATAGGTGAGGATGACAATTGGGTTGGGGAAGCCATATATTGCGCTGGCAACCCCTTGAGAGGGTTGCGCTACACAACCCCTTGAATCCATTTGGTATTTTAGTCGCCTCTTACGACAGACATACCTACCGCGGGTATATTCTAACCCCCTAACCCGCTGGAGGTTTGTTATCGATAAAAGCCATTATCGACCAGTCGTCGAATTGCTATCGACGGGTTATGGTCGGTTTATCAATTTTTTTACGCTAATTGTAGGTTTGTTATCCATTTGTTATCTGTTTGTTAGCAGCGTGTTATCGATAATGTATAGACCAGCAATCGATCTGTTATCCCGGTGTTAAAAATGGAGTATCGATTACAAATGTTAAACGTTTTACTTTCGCAGTGTTACTAAACTGTTACGAGGAATTACCGACGGTTTATAGGTTTGTAATCGAAGCATAATCGGTGTTATCGACAAGTTATCGGTTATTATCGAAGGCTATTCGGAGTATTATCTATAAAAACATTGGCGGCTTATCGAGTTGTAATCAAACAAATTCGATAACACTTAAAAAATATCCCTAACGGATCTCTTGTGGGCCCAGACAATATTCTGTAAGCTGACCAATTCCCCTAACGGGTTTAGGCGCTTAGAATATTCCCGCGGTAGGCATGCCTGTCGTAATAGGCTGGCAAAACCTGCAGACAGAACGGTGTGAAGGGTCAGTGAAAATCGTGCCGAATCAGTCGGGATAGTACTGGAAGGCGCTACCACCGGAGTGTTGGGGGTGTTGGGGAGTGTAATGCGGTAACAACAACAACAGCAGAGCCTGGAGGACGTACATGACTGGGCATCCGACGTGAGGTTAACATCTAGCGAAAACAAAAACGGAGCTAGTGTTGTTGCTTATACATAAGTTATAAGATACCGAATTTGACTAGGCTTAAACTGGGAGGAGTAACCCTACAAGATACACACAGCACACAATATTATAGGAATAATACAAGACAATAAATTGTCGTAGATAATCCATTTGGAAGAGAGCGAAGAAAACATTTTGTGCTGCAAAATAACGCTAGGATGTCCGCTAGGATGGGGTCTATCAGCTGCACTCTTCTACTGGGTATTTACGGCGATTACCAAGCCCACTCTTTATTATAAGTACTAGTGTTGAGTCGTAAAAGCTATTCCGACTGTATGCTACTCTCACATCCTTCCTGCAGATCTAGTGGCACAGAATATAGCACAAGAAACTGCAACTAGGCTTAAAGTCTCGGGCAGATTAAGAGCGTGCCGCATTACCATAGTAGTATTTCGTTATTTAATAGAGGGCGGAGTTTCGAAATCACTGTTATTGGTACAAACATGCAGGAATGCAAATCGTTTCAAACTAACGAAAGGCTAGAGACGGGGTAATGTGTTTCAGCTGGAAATCATAGCCGTGATAAAAGCACTGAAAAGGCTAGAGGAAGCGTTCTTAAGCAATATATAAGTAGTGATAACCAGACGGGCATTACAGAAAATATCTTGGATATCATCTCATTTAGGATTGCCTTGGAAAGAAAACAGGCATAAGAAACGATTATTTCAGGGCTCAGTGTACAGTTATACTTGATTCCCGGTTACAAAGCGATTTAAGTTAATAAAAGCGCCGTTATGTTCGAAAAGAAGACTATAGCACATGTTGCTTGTACGATAGGCGTGCCAATCCGTTCAGCAAAAATAAAATAGGGACATGAATCGCGTCTAATCATTTAAATAGCAAAGGCCTAGATTTAAGCACAGCACTGCAAAATTTAAAATCATGTGAAAGTCTGGCGGTACAAGATGAAAGTTCCCCCAATATCAAGAAACAAAAAACTTGAGGCTCATGATGGGCATACTAACAGGGATTTGTCTTCTGTCATTACATTCTTAGGCCTCGTCAGTGGCACCAGACGTGGGCAGAGCGTTGATTTTTCGCGCACATGAACTCAGGTTTCTGGCTACTAGGGCTGACAAAGTTATCAGATCTCGAGGCATCTAGAATTTTTTAAGAGGATGAAGTTACTCTATAACATAATCCCTACTTACCACCCGTAATTTTTTCTCTGAGAAAATATTCACTTCCCAGTACAATTTCGGTTACTATTTCTTGCCCTTAGTGACCGGTGTGATGATAGCGTGTTCCAGCTACCACACCGATGGTCCTGGGTTCAAGTCACGGGCAAAGTAATCATCATAAATTTAGAAAAAAAGTCTTTCAATTTGAAAAAGTTTTCTAAGCGACTGGGCAGTGGTTTGCAAACACTGCGAATGTATTTTTGTTAAAAAAAAGCTTCTCAGTGCAAATTCATATGCCTTAAAGCTTCGGAGTCAGCACAAAACATGTATATATATAGGTCCCTCCCCGCCGATTTGTAGGAAAACTGAAAAAGTGGTATGAAGGAAATTGGAAAAGAAGGTCAGCCTAAATCTCCACAGAGGTAAATCCCACCAATTACTTATTTCTTTCCCCTTGCCCGAGACTTCCTGATGTGCCGTTTCATCTATTTCGGTTGCCTATCCGCGGTCGTCCGGAAAGTGAGCAACTATAATGTGGTTTACGGCCCAAATTGTTTTCGATATTCCAATAACAAAGGTATAATACTGGTAATACGTGTTTAGCCCCCGTTATCGCAATTGGATTGAAATTGTTTTTGGGTGTTTTTATATTTATCCAGCCTAATGGTTTCGAAACACACTTTTTGAATGAGTAATTGAAGCCTAGGAATCAGCTATTCATGTATTATGATATATACGTATATATATACGTATAACAAAGCTTGCCCTCTCAAGAAGATTCAGAGGAAAAGCAAAGCCGCCATGATGGAACAATGAGCTGAGTCTTCTAAGAAGAAAGGTAAAAGAAATATTTAAGCTCACAAAGATCGCGGAAAGCGAAGCGTGTCGGGACCGGTACAGGGATCTACTGAGGATCTACAAGCGTGAAATTTCCAAAGCGAAGAGAAACTCATGGAAAAGTTTCTGTACGGACATAGAGTGCTCCAGCTAAACAGCACGGTTGAAAAAAGTCCTAGCAAGGGGAAACATAGTCCAGGGACTAATAAAGAAAGAGAACGGGGAATGGTAACGTAATAGTGAGGAATCCCTTGAGGTGCTTCTCGACACACATTTCCCATCAGGAGACGGTTTAGAAGAGCCAGCAGACATCACTCACACTTCGATCACGGAGCGGGTAGTGCAGGGCTTGGTGACCGATACCAAGATCGAATGGGCAGTAAAAACGTTTTCTAAGTTTAAATCGCCGGGCCCAGACAGTATATTCCCTGCCATGCTACAAGTTTCAAGTATGGAGGTCGTGGAATGGCTTAAAATAATACTCGATGGGTGCATAAGGCTGAATCATTTGCCGCACTCTTGGAGAACTGCTCGGGTAGCTTTCCTACCAAAGGCGGGGAAGATCGGTCATGTGTATCCCAAAGACTATAGACCTATTAGCTTACCATCGTTTCTGCTCAAAACCTTTGAGAGGCTGATAGATGTGTACATAAAGTCCAACGTGGATGAAGAGCTGCTCTCCACAACGCAGAATGCGTACACCAAAGGCAAGTCGGTAGACACCGCATTGCATAGGGTAGTAATAAGCATAGAGAAATCCCTGGAATATAAGGAGTATGCTCTAGGAGTCTTCTTGGACATTGCCGGGGCTTTCAATAATGTTTCTAAATGGGCGATTACGGATGGTCTTAATTACATTAAAGTACATCCCGCCTTAACCAGATGGATCGGCTGCATGTTAAATTGCAGGAAGATTACATCGCAATGGGGATTGTACGAGACTACGAAATCAGTGGACAGTGTCACGCCGCAGGGAGAGGTGCTACCACCTCTGCTGTGGAGCTGGTCATGAACCAACTGCTCAGGCGATTCGATGAGGGACCCGTAAAACTTACGGCTTACGCAGATGGCGTTGCAATTGTCATAAGTGCAAAGTGGCTTCCAACGATTAGTTCTTTGATGGATCGGGCGCTTCGCGATATTCATACCTGGGCATCTAATGTCGGGTTGAAAGTCAATGCGGAGAAGACGGATATGGTCTTGTTTACAAAGATGTACAAGGTCCCAAATTGGACCAGGCCTAAGTTAGGAGGGGTGACCTTACAGGAGAAACCTTGCACAAAATATCTAGGAATCATCCTAGACAGTAAGCTGTCGTGGAAGGCATCAACGGCACTCTATGCATGTAAAAGAATGCTGGGGTGTACATGGGGCTTATCGCCCTCTCTTTCTCATTGGGTTTTTACAGCGATTGTAAGTCCTATTCTATACTATGGAGTTCTTATTTGGTGGAAAGCCACACAAAAACAACATACCTCAAAAAATCAGAGGTGGTATGCAGACTATCGATGCTTAGCATTACGGGAGCCCTGAAAACAACCCCGACGGCTGCCTGTATGCCATTCTGCACATTCCACCTGTAGACCTGGTAGCAAAGAACATAGCATTAACAACTGCAACGAGGCTCGGTGCCTCGGGGCAGCTTGAGCGCCGACCATATCGCCATAGTAGTATAGCGTCATCAATCACAAGACGAACAGACTACCTGATTCCCTATCTTCGCTTCGAAGGAGATCTTAAGGCCACAATAGGGGTGGGCGGTTGGCGCAAGGGTGCGGAAATGGCGGACGAGGCGATACATGTGTACACAGATGGTTCCAAAGTAGTGGAAGGAATAGGGTCTGCGGTATACTGTGCTGATCCGGAAATAAGCAGATCCTACAGGCTGCCGGATTACTGTAGCGTTTTCCAAGGGGAAATATTAGCCGTAACCAAAGCAGTAGAAACCCTGGAAGAGAATAGCTTAAGCTGCAACCGTGTTAACTTTTATATTGACAGTGAAGCAGCAATTACGGCAATAATCTCACATAGCACATCATCTAAATGCGTGTTAGAGTGTGAGCAGACTCTGGAGAGAATCGGGACAGGGAGAAGCATACATCTATATTGGGTACCAGGGCATATGGGAATAGATGGGAATGAAAAAGCGGACGAACTAGCTAAAAAGGGCGCATCGCTTGAAGCTTGCTCCGTAGACGTCCCAATTAGACTGGGCAAGATTAAGGAAGGCGAGAGGAGCACATGATCGACCAAGCGGGAAAGGCGTGGGTTCAAGCGCGGGGCTGTAAAGTGTCGAAGATTATGTGTAGGTCTTACAACCTTAGACTAACAAAGTTGCTTCTATCATTAAAAAGAGAGGACTGTAGACTCTTGACGGCTATTCTGACTGGACACTGCCTTCTGGCGTCACATGCCTTTAAATTAGGCTTGGTCAGTGATAGCAGATATAGGAAGTGCGGGTTGGAGGAGGAAACGATCGAGCACGTTCTGTGCTCGTGCCCTGCACTTGCCAGGCTGAGACTCCAGCTATTAGGAGTGATACGGCTGTCAGATCTAGAAGCAGCAAGTGGCTTAAGTCCTAGGAACTTCTAGTATTTACCAAGTGGGCGGAGTTATTTTATAACATAGGCCCTGGTTTTTGATAGGTGTTTTCAGTTTGGTCGTTAAAACAAACTTCTGGTAACACTACGGACTCAATCAGTATATGTGAGGTCCTCATGGACCGGCCGGTTCAACCTAACCTAATATGATATATATCAAAACATTCGTTGCTCAATGTCATAAAAATGGCAATAAATGCTCGTTTTTGACTTTTGATTTAATTAAGTCTCGTATGTTTATTTTATTTTCAATTAATAATCTATATATATAAAAGAAGTGTACATTTTGATTGTCACTCCATAACTTGAGAACGGCTCTACAGATTGCAATGTAATTTTTAGGAAAGATATAGGAAGGAGAGATGATGGTTAGTTGATTTTGAAATCCCAAATCGGTTTAGCCATTCTTGAGTTATGATTTTTTTTTTTAATTCAAAATTAAAAAAAAAAGGACGTGTGGCACTCGGGGACTGCCGCGGTAAAGCTATTGCATATTATCAACTTATGCAATTATAATATTTATGCAACATTTTGTTTTCTTTGATATTAATTCAAGTTTTGTCTTTGATATTAATTCACGTTAACCTTTTTAAGCGTGGTGACCGATAAAAAAACAAATTATTTACTTTTATTGAATAAATGAGAAGTTAATATTTAACTTTCACTTTAACTTTAACTTCATTTTTAACTTTAACTTCATTTTTAACTTTAACTTTCACTTTAACTTTAAATTTAACTTTATTTTTAACTTTAACTTTAACATTCACTTTAACTCTAACTTTAACTTTAACTGTAACTTTAACTTTAAATTTAACTTTAGCTTTAACTTTAACCTTAACTTTAACTTTAACTTTGACTTTAACTTTAACTTTAAATTTAACCTTAACTTAAACTTTCATTTTAACTTTAACTTTAACTTTCGCTTTAACTTTAACATTCACTTTAACTTTAACTTTAACATTAACTTTAACTTTAACTTTATTTTTAACTTTAACTTTAACTTTCGCTTTAACTTTAACATTCACTTTAACTTTAACTTTGACTTTAACTTTAACATTAACTTTAACTTCCACTTTAACTTTAACTTTAACATTAACTTTAACTTTATTTTTAACTTTAACTTTCACTTTAACATTCACTTTAACTTTAACTTCCACTTTAACTTTAACTTTATCTTTAACTATAACTTTAACTTTAACTTACGCTTTAACTTTAACTTTAACTTTAACTTTTAACTTTAACTTTATTTTTAACTTTAACTTTCACTTTAACTTTAACATTCACTTTAACTTTAACTTTAACTTCCACTTTAACTTTAACTTTAACTTTAACTTTAACTTTAACTCTAACTTTAACTCTAACTTTAACTCTAACGTTAACTTTAACTTTAACTTTAACCTTACCCAACCAATAGATTAAAAAAAGTTTACAATTCGGTCCGACCTAACGAAAAAAATCGATCCAACCTATTACAAATTAATTTCATTGACAGCATACAAATGTTAAACAGATGAACCTGTCCAAATGCAAATGTTTATCAATCACTTTCTTCTGATGGTAACTTATGTTCACGCCTGCCTTTCCAACATATCTTCGTTAAGTTAATAATTTGCATACATACAAACACACACTCCCACTCATCGCACGCATTCATGTTTTTGTTGTACAACGTAACGTCACTGTCTTCGCTTTTTTTATCATTTTGCTATTATCGCATATTCCTCAATGCACTGCACTCCCACTCACTCCCACTCCCACTGCACTCCCACTCCCACTACAGCAACACAATGCACACTCACCTGCACTAATATTACTTTGCCTATATACTCTTCGCACTCATCGCTTATTTTGTCAACATTAAATTTTCATGGAAAATTCCTAAACATAAATTCTGCTGCCTAAATTGAATTTTTTCTTAGCATGTAAGATCATTGAATTTGTAATCGTCAAAGAGTTACGACAAAATAAAGCCATATAAAAACCAAATTTCGTTTGCCTATTGATTTGGCATATACACTAGGCCGGGTCGATTTGTGGGGAGGCAAAAAATCGCCCATTGCTCTGTGAAAATCATATTCTAGGGATCAAAATAAGAAACTTTGCCGAAGGAACCATACCTCTAAAACGAATTCTGATGTCCCCCCCCCCCCTTGGGTCGTAGGGGCAAATTTTGAAAAATCCCACTTTGAAATGCCTATGTTTTTTCTTTTTGGAGTTTATTTTTCTCTTTAGAAATTTATTTAGTCAGAACATATGTAAATGAAAAAATGAATTTAACTTAGTAATAGAAAAGAAATTTAAAAAAATTATTAGAAATTAGTGTTTTTACAACCCCCTTTTAAAACCAAGGCATCACTGTGATGCATATGCATGTCGTAAACATAGTTGTGTGGGTTTTTATTCAACCGTTTAAAAAAATGAAGGTATCACTGTGACACAATTGCAGATCGTAAAATTGCTTGTGTTGTTTTTTTTAAGCCACCACAAGACACAGCAGGTAGAATTGAAATTGCCCCTACCCAAAAGTTCGACCCAAAGGGGGGATATCAGAATTCGTTTTAGAGGTATGGTTCCTTCGGCAAAGTTTCTTATTTTGATCCCTAAAATACCATCTTCGCAGAGCAATGAGCGATTTTTAAATCAACCCGCCCTAATATACATAGATGTAGAAAACGCTCTACATTTCTCCAACTATTATTAATTTAAAAAGTGATTTTAAGTGTGTTCAGTGCAAGGAAACATAGTTAAAAAAGATGTTTTCCATAATTTCATAATATGCATCAAAATGCCACCAACAACATGATCAACTATAGGTCGACGTACGGCGTAATTCTACCTATAGATTTAATCAAAGGAGAGCGCAAAGTGTAGAGGAACGCTCACAATAAAACCAAGTACAACAATTACGAAACGCACGTCGCCATAGATCGAGATCAACGTATGTTTAAAGTCTTCTCTTCTGTGGCGACATGTGCAAAAATTGACATTGAACATAAATATGCGCGTTCAATTCCACAACGACCAATCTGCAGATCGGTTATCGAAGCAATTGTTAGATATTGGCAATGGAAAAGTTCGAGTCGATAATACAAATGGATTGATTACATTGCCGAACAATTTCTCTACCATTCTCCAATCAACAGAAGAGTTGATTGAAAGTGTGTTTCCAAATATTGTTCAAAATTACAGGAATCACAATTGGTTGAGAGAACGCGCAATACTGGCACCCAAAAATGTACACGTCAATGCAATCAATTATCAGATTCAAGAAAAATTGACAGGTGCAGTGACATCATATAAATCTGTTGATAGCGCAATGAATGCTGATGATGCAGTGAATTATCAAATTGAATTTTTGAATTCATTGGAACCACCTGGTATGCCACCGCATTATTTGAATTTAAAGGTTGGCTCATCAATTATTTTACTGCGGAATTTAAATGCACCAAAACTGTGCAATGGCACAAGATTAGTAGTAGAAAAATTGATGCCGAATTTAATTGAAGCGACAATATTGACCGGAACAGCGAAAAATGAAATTGTACTCATACCACGTATTCCACTGATTCCAACAGACATGCCATTTGAATTTAAGCGTTTGCAATTCCCAGTGCGTCTATCATTTGTCATGTCGATCAATAAGGTACAAGGACAAACGCTTCAAATATGCGGATTAAATTTGGAGGAGCCGTGCTTTTCACATGGACAGCTATATGTGGCCTGCTCAAGAGTTGGAACTCCAAATTGTTTGTTTGTGCTCGCTTCCAATGGGCAAACTAAAAATATTGTATATCCAAATGTTTTGGATTGACATTAATAATTTTGAAATACAATGCATTCATTTCATAAAAAAAAATTTATAATCTTTCATTTCTTTTTTTGGTTGGTTGCTACGAAGTGCAACGGGGTCTGCTAGTCAAATATAATTTATTACTTAAATTTATTTATCTGCTGTATTTATTTATTTGCCTACACCTAAAGGTAGACCCTGTTGTCGGTTCATTATGCCCGATAACACTGGTTTAAAGCCAAAATGCACCAGAGGCGCCATTATGAAACTCCTATGGTCAATTCGTTCTTGAGATATATATGATTAAGTAGACCCAATTTTTTTTTTTTTTGAAAAAAACCGTTATTCCTAAATATCTCAAAAACATTACCATAGAATTAAATATAACCTTGATTTTCGAAATCAGGGGGTGATTTTACATAGGAATTTCATAATGGCGTCTCTGGTGCAGAAAAAAATTGGAATTTGTGATCCAGTGTAATTATTATTGTAGGTGTTGTACATAGCTCAGCGCTTTATTTATGTACTCACTTAAGGTGCGTTTATACCTAATAACACACAATTTGTTAAATAGTTTGACTTCTGGCATTTAGGTTCTGTAATATGTTTTTGTTAAAAGGTCCTTTTGTTCAGCATCATACACAAATAGCCTTTAGCTCATTTAGCCCTTTTCGCTTGAGTGACGTAAGCTCAATATTGAAGAAAATTGATTGCAAGAAGTGAAAGCACTATCAACAAATGGCTGAGGCGAAAATTTTCATTTGGGTTCTCTAAATATCGTTAATTGTTGTATTAATTTAACAAATAGCGCGAAAAAGTTCGCTTTATTGAAAAAATGGTAAAAATTTGTTGGAACCTACGAACAGTTATGGCAGACGATTCCCAAAATTTAATTCTGCATTTTTGCGTGTTTTTTTTTATACTCAGTTGAGCAGAGCTCACAGAGTATATTAAGTTTGATTGGATAACGGTTGTATGTACATATATAAAGGAATCGAGATAGATATAGACTTCCATATATCAAAATAATCAGGATCGAAAAAAAATTTGATTGAGCCATGTCCGTCCGTCCGTCCGTCCGTTAACACGATAACTTGAGTAAATTTTGAGGTATCTTGATGAAATTTGGTATGTAGGTTCATGAGCACTCATCTCAGATCGCTATTTAAAATGAACGATATCGGACTATAACCACGCCCACTTTTTTGATATCGAAAATTTCGAAAAACCGAAAAAGTGCGATAATTCATTACCAAAGACAGATAAAGCGACGAAACTTGGTAGATGAGTTGAACTTATGACGCAGAATAGAAAACTAGTAAAATTTTGGACAATGGGCGTGGCACCGCCCACTTTTAAAAGAAGGTAATTTAGAAGTTTTGCAAGCTGTAATTTGTCAGTCGTTGAAGATATCATAATGAAATTTGGCAGGGACGTTACTCCTATTACTATATGTACGCCTAATAAAAATTAGCAAAATCGGAGAAGGACCACGCCCACTTTTAAAAAAAAAAATTTTTTTAAAGTAAAACTTTAACAAAAAATTTAATATCTTCACAGTATATAAGTAAATTATGTCAACATTCAACTCCAGTAATGATATGGTGCAACAAAATACAAAAATAAAAGAAAATTTCAAAATGGGCGTGGCTCCGCCCTTTTTCATTTAATTTGTCTAGGATACTTTTAACGCCATAAGTCGAACAAAAATTAACCAATCCTTTTGAAATTTGGTAGGGGCATAGATTTTATGATGTTAACTGTTTTCTGTGAAAACGGGCGAAATCAGTTGATGCCATGCCCAGTTTTTATACACAGTCGTTCGTCTGTCCTTCCGCATGGCCGTTAACGCGATAACTTGAGCAAAAATCGACATATCTTTAATGAACTTAGTTCACGTACTTACTTGAACTCACTTTATCTTGGTATGAAAAATTAACGAAATCCGACAATGACCACGCCCACTTTTTCGATATCGAAAATTACGAAAAATTAAAAAAATGCCATAATTCTATACCAAATACGAAAAAAGGGATGAAACATGGTGAGGTAATTGGATTGGTTTATTGACGCGAAATATAGCTTTAGAAAAAAATTTATAAAATGGTTGTGACACCTACCATATTAAGTAGAAGAAAATGAAAAGTTCTGCAGGGCGAAATAAAAAACCCTTAAAATCGTGGCAGGTATTACATATATAAATAAATTAGCGGTATCCAACAGATGATAATCTGGGTCACCCTGGTCCACATTTTGGTCGATATCTGGAAAACGCCTTCACATATACAACTACCACCACTCCCTTTTAAAACTCTCATTAATACCTTTAATTTGACACCCATATTGTACAAACAAATTCTAGGGTCACCCCTGGTCCACCTTTATGGCGATATCTCGAAAATGCGACCACCTATACAACAACCACCACTCCCTTTTAAAACCCTCATTAACACCTTTAATTTGATACCCATATCGTACAAACACATTCTAGAGTCAACCCTGATCCACCTTTATGGCTATATCCCTAAATGGCGTCCACCTATAGAACTATGGCCCACTCCCTCATAAAATACTCTTTAATGCCTTTCATTTGATACACATGTCATACAAACACATTCCACGGTTTCCCTCGGTTCATTTGCCTACATGGTTATTTTCCCTTATGTTGTCACCATAGCTCTCAACTGAGTATGTAATGTTCGGTTACACCCGAACTTAACCTCCCTTACTTGTTATTATTTTCTTTAAATAAACGTACAATAAAAAAAGATATTTTTTATAACTAATTTCAATTATTTGACAAATTGTTAACCGCTTTGACAATAACGATGGCAAAAAACGAGAATGAACGAGTTTCTACCGTCCATAATATTTTATGCCCTGCCGCTATATTACGTTGCTGTGAACTTCACCGTCGTCTAATAATTACTTTTAAAACATTTTTCACAACATACTCTACAGCTATGTAGCGGCCGCTATATAACGGCACCGCTTTCGATGATACCAAACCTTAAGTAATTAATTTTTTATCTGATCATAAATATTAAAAAGGTTTTCTCCACTAGTGGTGAGTTTTTCTACAAGTCGCCAAGTTAAGCTCCGTTTTCCCTTTGCATGACGTAATGAATACTTTGCAAGGGGTGACACTATTACGCAATAAAACCAGACAGTTGAAGTCATTATTACAAAATGGATTCGCATTTGACAATACTCGCCCTCATAATTCTAAGCATTGCTTCTTGACTTATCTGCATTTGCATTGCTTTTTTCAGTATCATAAAAATATACTACATTTTGAAATGAAGTAACGTGCAGGAAAACAACGCCTGCGGTCTGTATGTGGGATGGTATATATTTTTTTTCCTGAGTGGAAATGGAAGAGTTTTAGTCAACGGAGCTTATTGGCTGGACCTTCAGAGTATCTCATTTTCCACAACTAAGGAATATGGAAACAGACTATTGACGTCAATGAGATGATTGACGGCCTAAAACAATGTCATAAAGTCGCGGAAGAGTATCTGGAATGGTTGTAATACGAAAGCTAGTGATACACGGTCCCGAAAACCAACATTTATCTATGTAAACGAAGCTCTAAGCGGTAGGTTCATTGAGCAGAAAATGGTGGCTGGCGTAAAAATATAAAGCGGGGAGATTTTACAGCAACGATGCTTCAAAAAATTAGAGCATATATGATTTTATTGATGGCAAAAAAGAAATATGTGGCCTATCAAAACTTGTTTTTAACAGCTCTGACTGGCCCTGGAAACGTTTAGTCAAATGACGTAGAAGGAGCTCTCCTTCGCAGCGCTTGGATAAACATGAAATAGCCGTATGATCAAACACGACAGACATGGTTCCGACTTTCTCTCTCTATTCACCTGCCTCTTATCTGCCTAACCCTCTTCCACTCTTATTTCTTCACCCCTCTGCATTTTCTAGTTTATCTTAATCGGCCCTTTCGTTGTTCTCTTACTCTTCCTGCTCTTGCTCTCATCAAAGTCTAAGTATCACTATTACTCACAATCTTACCCTTATATTATTATTACTCTTAATGTAAACCTCTTTTTACTAATTTCTTTTAAACTATTACCCTTATTCTTACTTTTACTCTCACTCCATTATTCCTCTGTTTCTCATCACTTTTCTGTCATGTTCCCGATTCCAATGTGTGAGATATGCCGAGTTTGACAATTTTCCGCACATTACATTGCTAAGGTACTAAAAAAGTACCAAAAATGTTCCTATCCTACTACTTTAAATTTCATGACCGGGCGACACTTCAATATTAATAAGCGGCAAAAAAGGTCCAAACTTCAGTAAAAATTGAATAGTGTATACCCATTTGGCAACCGCCGTGTTGTGTTTGCTCGCATACCATAGAGAAGGCCTTAGGTTCAAGTTCAATGAAAACCAAAGTCAGAATACTGTAGGAATCAGTTTTTCAAATAAAAACGTTGTTCTAAGTACGCAGGGTCGCCCCTCGACAATGGTTCTGCAAACACTCTCAGTATATTTCTTCCATTTCTTCTCAGTGCAGCTGTTGTTGGAAGTCGGCATAACACATGTAGGTCCCGATCCGCCAATTTGTATGAAACATTGAAAGGAAAGAAGCTCGGTCCAAATCTCATCGTAAGTAAATCGCGCCAAGTTTTCTTGATGTGTAAACATCTTTGCTCACGGTATCGATTTGTTATCGAAGTTTTACAAATTATCAATGAGTTACTGAAATTTTGGACGAGTTATCAATTTGTTATCGGAAAGTTTTCGATTTACTATCGATTATTAATTATCGATATGTTATCGGAAATATTATAAAAACAACAATAACTATTTGCTGTCGATAATAATTTATAAACACTGGATGCTGTAGATAAGAATCCGACGAAGTTCTTCTTAAAAAGCCGACATTATTTGTAACATCGTTCTTTTCTCTGCCTGCGAGCGGCACTCATTGACCTGCAGCCTTCTATCTCGGCAGTATACTTAGCACGACGATTTTTATGTCATACATTACCTCTTCATTGTACTTCTTACATAGTTGCGGTGATGTTAGCATTGGCCTTTGCAAGAAGTCACACAAGCCGACCAGTGGTATCAGCCCTGGTACAGGTCATTTAAAAGCTATTGGTCAGATTGCCTTTTCTTGACCCCTTATTACCGATCTCAACGAAAGCTCAATATTGAAATTGTCTAATGTGCAAACCTGAAAGCAGCTGCAGCAACCAAAATGGCATAACTATATACGAATCCATCCATTTCCGTTAAAGACTTGTTTTTTTATCCATAAAAGTTTGTATTAGAACATTCGGATGTAAAATAAAAATATGTAAAATTTTTAAATTTCCATACGTACCTTCTTACACACAGGCATATCACAAAGACCTTTAGGTGCATAAATTCTGTAAATAAAAATTATTTACGGTCCATTAAATAAAACCTAAAACAACAGACAGTAAAAACTCTTCCTTGCCAACGAATAAAATTGCTTGAGTTGATACTGATTAAATATGTATCGGGCACATTTTTATTATTTGTTTAGCAGAAAGGACATAAACATAAAATGTCATGAGCTCGTTTTGGTCTGAGCACAACAAAGAATAATGTAAGCGGTTGAAAGCAATAAGGAATACGGCGACAGCGATGCTTTTTCTGCCGATAGATTAACCAACTGACTATATGTCATGTCTTTTTTTTCTAAACTGATCGTATGAGTGCGGGTACAAATCCCACTCCCGGGAAAGAAGGCTTCGAAGAAATTTACAAGGTATAATCGAAATAGCTGTCGCCTTGTTCGTCCTGATGTCACGTTGTTTAAATTTTTCCCAAATTATTAAATAAATTATAAATTAAAAATTGCTTCAAATAAATATTTTCATACATTTAAAAAAGCAATAAGGGCAGTCCGCGTTTAATTCATACAAATAACATATTTTCATTGAAAACAAAGTAAATATATTTTAGATTTGTGCGAATAGTTTTTTAAGGATCGATTTAATGTGAAACCCATTCTTGTCTTCTATACTGATAGAAGGAAAATATCACAAATTTCATTTCCTTTTTTTTGTTTTCTAGTGATTACTTACTTAACTGGCGCTTAACCGTTTAAGCGGTCCGTCGCTCTGCCAATTGGTCACACCAAGAGAGTTTAAATCGTTTTCCACCTGGTCCTTCCAGCGGAGTGGGGGCCGCCCTCTTCCTCTGCATCCATAGGCGGATTCCGATAAAATACTTTCTTAACCGAATCGTCATCTTTAATTTGCATAGCATGGCCCAGCCAGCGTTGCCGCAGCGTTTTAAATTGCTGGACTATGCTTTTGTCTGTATAAAGCTCGTACAGCTCATATTTAAAACTTCTATGATGTTGTTGTTAGTATTAATGCTGATTGATCTAACCAATAACAAGATCTTTCTCTTTCCATAAAAGCTTATTAGAGCCTTATTTTACATGGACTTTCAGCCCTAAACAAATTTTGTATATCCTACCTGATGTCTTCCAATAGTGTAAGCCTTCTATGCTATGAGCTAAAAACGATCTCGATCTCTACCTAATCACATACAATTTTCTATCCTTAGAACTGCATTTGAATAGAACTCTCAAATATCTTTAAAGTTTCAATATTTTGGCTTATAGGAAAGTTACTTAAAACGAAAAAATTTCCAAATTCAGACGGATGAATATCACGATCGCAACGCCACCTAGCAAAAGTTTTCTGCCTCGTATTACATTGTCATCGGGTTCTGAAGTATGGTCCAAGTTTCGGAACTCTACTTCTATGGAGATATTCGAACCTAATACTAAGAAAGCAAAATGTAAAAATATGGTTTATTTTAAGGAATACTAGATACAACTGATAGTTGTCACTAAAAGCAAAAGTCCCACGGAAAAAAAATTATGAAGGTTCAAAATTTTTGTTGGCTATACGTGCTTGTCATCACAATATGCCAGCTAATACTTTACATCTCTTATGCCTACAACGACCATGAAATATGAGTTCGTTTTCCTTAATCTTTCAATTTTATGCTTGAGTTGTACACATTGATGTGGGTCTTAGTTGTCGAACTTTGACTTGTGCTATTTTCATTTTTCTTTGTTTTTTTTTTTTTGTAAATCTTTGTGTGCTTGAATGCATAGTAAGATAAACGAAAATGTGGGAAGTAATGCAAGTTGTACTTTAATTAAGTTTGTAGTTTTCTGTTAGATGTGCATCCCAATCCCGAAAAGGACAAGAACTCCTTCCATAAAAAACTAGAAAATACATACGATGAATGCTCCCGTCACAATACTAAAATCATGCTTAGCAACTTTAACGCCAGGGTGGGAAAGATCGGAAAATTTTGCCTCCAGAATGTAACTTCTTTCAATAGGCTGAGGCTAATTGACTTCGCCGCGGCTAGAAATGTGGTCATCTGCAGAACCACGCTCCAGCATAACACCAAGCTACTTGGCTCTATTCTGATCGAATAATAGGAAATCCAATAAATTGGAGATTTAGGCAGACATCGTTCCATTGTTCTGGATGTGCGCACTATACGATGTACAAATAGCGACACGGGAACGAAATAGACAGCTGATGATTACTTTACTCGGCTCACACACCTACTTACTGATAGTAGTCTGACGATGTGACCGAGCAGTGGAAGCAAATTTTTCTTTCATTACGTACCGCCGCTGCTGACACTATATATGGAGCGCGCGAAAACAACTGGTACGATGAGAAAATTGACGTAGAAAATGTGCTTAGCTATCGGAGGGAACACTCATTATCAGCTAGCGAGAGAGAAGACGAACCCGATACGCCAGTCGCCGATGATGTAAAATACGTTCTGCCACCCGACTATGACAAAGTGAGAATGGCAATATCCCGGATAAACAAATCACAAGGCATCAGGTAATGACGAAATATCCGCCGAGCTGTTCAAACAAGGAGGCGTAGAGTTTATAAAGAGCGCCCATCAACTATTATGCATGCCTTTAGATTGGAATTTAAGTCTGCTCTGCTCAATCTACAAGAAAGGCGATCTCGCAAACTACGCCAATTACCACGGAATCTGTCTGCTTAGTATCGTGTATAAGGTTCTATCATGGCGGAATCATACAAGGTGGCTGCACGGTGACATACATACAAATATAAATGCAAATTCCATGTAGTTTGTTTTTGTAAATCGATGTGAAGTCCTATTAAAAAAGTACGAATCAGCTGATTTCCGGCGGTCGTCTGTTCCTGGTTCAAAAATATTCAAAGGGACTACCCTTACAAAATGTCAAACGGAGATTTCAAATAAATCCTTAACATTTTTTTTTTTTTGATATTTCCATTTCCTTCAACTTCCACAATGTTACGAACATTTTATTGTTCTACGTATTTATGTACACATTTAGACCTTTGTTATTGTTATGAAATTGATTTAGCTTATTTGTTATCATAAGCTCTATTTCGTTGAATGTTATATTAGTAGTTGTGACAACTTGACAATAACAAAGAACTAGTAGAAACAACTTGTGACAGTGAAAGTGATTTGTAAATGCCTCAATTGATTTGGACTTGGACAATGGATTGTGAAATATATTGAATCCATATGTTGGGTTTTAAGAATGATTTGCAAATAATTTTTTTTCGAAAGCTTCTGCCCTTTAAGTACTTACTTCTGTTTGCTTTCACTACTACATTAATACATACGTTTATTTTCCTTTCTGCCTACGCTACGTTTACAAATTTACTACCATGTTTTCAAAATTCTTATTATTAATTATATTTAAAAACATTTCTTAACGATACTGACGTTTGACAGTTTGGTTTTTCTTTGCCTATTGCCGATTATTTCTATTTTTTCTGGAAAAAAAGATTCTGAAAATGGCATTTACTGTAAAGCACACAATTCTAAAATATTACCCTTTAAGGTCAAAATTTCAAACGATTTTTTTTTTTTATTTAAACTTTTGAAATAATAATTTTATTTGCGATGTTGATTGCAAAGTCTTCATTCGATTTCTTACACAATTTCTACTTTTCTGCGTAATTTTAATTTCATTTCAGAAAATTTTAAAATAAGTTAGTAATAAGAGGAACCGTATAGCACGAACAGAGCTCATTACCACAATATTATAAGCTTATAAGTACTAGATAACATCACCGGCCACTGAACTTGATAAACCGCCTTTTATTGCCGTGGTGTGGTGGTAGCGTGCTCCGCCTACCACACCGAGTATCTTGGATTCATGCCCCGGGCAAAGCGACATCAAAATTTTAGAAACAAGTTTTTTTAAGTAAAAGATAGTTTTTTAGGCTGGTTTGCCCCTCGGCAGTATTTTGGCAAGCACTCCGAGTGTATTTCTGCCGTGAAAAGCTTCTCTGTGAAAACTCATCTGTCGAGCAGATGCCGTTCGGAGTCGGCATAAAGTATGTAAGTCCCGTCCCACCAATTTGTAGGAAGAATTAAAAGGAGCACGACGCAAATTGGAAGAGAAGCATCGCCTAAAATCTTTTCGGAGGTTATCGCGCCTCACATTTATTTATTAATGGTACTTAACAGCCTAGTAATTTCCGATAACAAAACGATAAAAAATCTATTACACTCCGATAACAAATCGGCTAACATATTGACAACATTTGCGATAGATAATCGGCAAACTTTTCTATAATAAGTCGATATCAAATCGACAAATCGTCGATAAAAAATGTATAACGAAGTTTGCTATGTAAAGTTTATAACACTTTGAAAAAAATGGATTACTCGTCTCTATCACCAATAAGATACCGATAGCTCGTCGATCAAAAAATGGTCAACTCGGCCATATCCCGTCAATATCAAACCAGTAACTTATCGATTACCGGTAAATCACCGAAAACTCAACGGTACAAAGCGTTAACACTTCGATAGCAAATTGATAAGCCGCCGTCCCATCTCGATTCCGGCTTTAGCTTTGATTTTTAACTTATCGTTTCCTTTGCTTTCCTTCCCTTTCATTTCCTTCCCTTCTCCCCTAATTTTACGCCTATAAACTCTACCTTGCTCCCACATTAAACTACAGTGTTGTGACTACGCCTGCGCTTATTATTTACACTTTTTAACTACCGTGAGCGAACATGTTTACACATCAACAATATACCTATTACACCTTAAGTTATAGGAGCAGTAAGCGATAGAAAGTTCTCTTCCACTTAAATTTTCGGTTAACCGTTTAAACGCATCCGAATACCACACCACAGGCCTCAGCAAAGTAACATTAAAAATTTTGGAAAAAGCTGTGCCAATTTGAAAAAAAAGCGTGACTACCAAGTACTCGTGAAGTTTGATGTTTAAACATACAGGTCTCTGTATAGGAAACTAATTTTTTTAACTAAACTATCGTTCGCCTAGAGGTTCAAGTTAAACCACAATAGATGTCACTTTACCAGAAACAAATATTTTTGTGCTTTTTGAGATAGATATCGATACCGACAAGCTATGTATTGTTTTATTATCTGTTCATTATTGATAGTGCTAGTGTTGAGTTTTCAATTTGTAATCACCTTGTCATCGTCTTCGTATTGGTTCTTATCGTAGGGCTACATATGTGACATCGAGTTTATATTGAATTTTTATCGGTATCTGTTTGATAAAAAATCATTTAATCGTGGTTGAAAAAGCTAAAACATTATGATAAACAAGTAAGGAAGTCTATGTTCGGGTGAAACCGAACATTACATACCCAGCTGTATACTTTAAATGCTGTTGTTGTTTGTTTTGTGTGCTTAATAGTGTTACAAGGCTGCGCAATAATACATAAGTTTTTAAACGGGTTTTATGTAGCTTGACTTGACAGGAAGGCCGCACGGCCGCATGGCCGCATGCACGGCCGTTGTGAACGAGTTTTGTAATTGAAATTTAAGTAACTTCCCGATAAGCGACACGAAACTTGGAATATAGTTCAGAACCCGATGACAATGCAATAATAAGAAAAAAATCGCCGCTAGGTGGCGCAAGGATCGAGATATTCGCAAAAATCGTATTTGTGGTCCGATTTGGCTCATATTTGGAACACATAATACATACAAGAATAGAAAGCGACCTATGAAAAAAAATCGCCGCTAGGTGGCGGAAGGATCGAGATATTCACAAAAATCGTATTTGTGGTCCGATTTGGCTCATGTTTGGAACACATTATACATACAAGAATAGCAAGCGACCTATCAAAAAAAGCGCCGCTAGGTGGTGCAAGGATCGAGATATTCACAAAAATTGTATTTGTGGTCCGTTATGAAAAAAAAATCGCCGCTAGGTGGCGCAAGGATCGAGATATTCACAAAAATCGTATTTGTGACCTGATTTGACTCATATTTGGAACACATAATACATACAAGAATAGAAAGCGACCTATGATGCCCGATTTGGCTCATATTTGGAACAAATATTGCATACAGTCCGATAGAAGTGAGATCAAAATATTTTGGATTTGGAGGAGGGGCAAGCATACGTGGCGCAGAGCCGAGTAAAGTCTTTGGAAGGATTATGTATTGAGGACTTAGGTTGTAACAAATGTTCAGGAAAGAGTCCTTATAATAATGAGTCACTTAATGAACTAAATAGAATGAGAAATAATAGGCAATTAAATAAAGACTAAAAACTTAAAAATAAAATAATTTAAAAAAAATTTTTCAGTTAAACGGTTTTATTGAAAACAATACTTACATGAAGTAATAATAATACGAAAAGCTAGAAAATAATTAGGTAGGTCCTAGGTACTAGTCATCACACTCCTTTGATAATCTATGGCGTTGATCAGACAATTAAATAAAAGCGTTGGACGCGTCATATTTCTATTGATAGTCATAAGTAAAACCAACTGAACCTTAATCAGGTTATGCTACGCCTCACATTTTTAGAAATTTCACGCGCCCAACGCTTTTATTTAATTGTCTGATCAACGCCATAGATTGATAAGGAGTGTGATGACTAGTACCTAGGACCTACCTAATTATTTTCTAGCTTTTCGTATTATTATTACTTCATGTAAGTATTGTTTTCAATAAAACCGTTTAACTTAACAAATTTTTTTTTATTATTTTATTCCTATTTATTGTTATAAATGCAATTGGGAAATAAAATACCATTGATATAAAGCTATTTTTTGCAAAGATATAGCTTATTTTATTCGTCCACGACCCTTAAACCCTGCCGAATTTTGTTACGATAGGTTTAACGATTTTTGATTTATGATTAATAATATTTGTTAAATTGATTTTATCACAAGTGGGCAGTGCCACGCCCATTTTAAAATTTTTTTAAAATTTTTATCAAGAGTCATAATATCAGTTCACACGTAAAATTTCAACATTCTAGGTGTATTATTTACTAAATAATCAGGTTTTTTGTGTTTTCCAAAATGTTATATCTTAATATATAAAAAACACGTGTCACAAAATTTTGGCCGCGATGGACTCCTAAACTACTGAACCGATTTTGAATTTGTTTTGCACCCCGTGTTTAGTTTGATCTAACTAGAAAGATAGGATAGGTTATATCTCAGTTTATAGTTGCAATATTATTTTACTGGAATTTTTTTATTTGTTAATACGTAATAATAAAATGTTACGTATACGCAGTGGCACTCATATTTTCAGGTGGTGCGAATATACTTCCGTGTAATTGCTTGGTGTTTAATTAAACAACCTGCTTATCAATAAAAAATATTATAGCGAATGATTGATATCAAGTATAGCACATCACCAGGCCCGCCGAGAGGGTGGGGGGTTTCTGAGGGGGCCCGCTATTTAGAGGTACTATGACATATTTTTTAATTCAGGAGGGTCTTTGGTTGTTCCATGTGAAATTTTTAAGCCGAATTTGAAAAGCAACGAAAATCTGCATTTCGTTTTATATTATAGTGAGGTGTGAAAAATAAAAATCTATATATATAAAAAGAAAGGCTAAATGTGTGTTAGTTGGTCGCCGGTGTTTGAAGAGATGCGTCGGTCGATTTTGTTCAAACTTTCACACAAGTTGCGTAAACCTCACGCGGTGGTTACTACATAGGTTTGGTTGCGGTCGACGTACAGGGTCTCGAGATACAGCCCGAAACCGAGTACCCCTAGAATGTGTTTATAGAATATGGATAACAAATGAAAGCTGTTGATGAGTGCTTTAGTAGAGGGTAATTTTCATACCCTTGGGTGACTAGGGTCTCGAGATATAGGCCAAAACGTAGGCCAGTGAATGCCTAGAGTCAGACGGAAAAAGCTTATTAAAATGTATGCAGATAGGCCAAATTTAGGGCAGGACAACGTCTGCCGGGTCTTCTAGTATGTATATAAAAAGTGAGCGTGGTTATATTATTATTATTTCGCTAATTTTCAACACCAATTTATTCTGGGTCCAGATAAGCTCGTGCACCAAATTTGGTGAAGATATCTCAATATTTACTTAAGTTATCGTGATAACGGACAGGCGGACGGACATGGCCCCATCAAATTTTTTTCGATACTGATGATTTTGATATATGGAAGTCTATAGCTATCTCGATTCCTTTATACCTGTACAACCAACCGTTATACAATAAAAGTTATAATATCCTGTGTACAAGTACAGCTGGGTATAAAAATGTGTAGCACTCCGATAAGAAATCGATACATTATTGATAACAAAATCTATAGCACGCCGGTAATAAATTTGTAACGCTCCAATAACAAATTTTTAAGTTTCGGAAAACATATTTAAAATTTTCTGATAACGTACAAATAATGTAAATAATCGATAACTTTTTGATAACAAATCCATAAATCTTCGATAAAACTCCGATAAGAAAGTCATAAAATCGATAGCTTTTCAATAACAAACCAATAATCGATTTTAATTCATTTCGTTCGGAGTCTTCATAAAATATCGACTGCTGAGTGGAATATCACCCTATCTTGCAGCTGTTGTAGCGATAAGGACACTCCGCGAAGGTTTTGGTGATTGATAGATTTGTTATTGATATTTATGGTCTGAGATGAGATGTTCATCAACCGAATTCTGAAATAGGGCATTTTTGAAAAAAAAAAACCTGAATTTGAGCTTATTCAAATGTTTTCTGAGATAGGGTGTTTTCGAAACGGCAGCCGAGATAGCATAATATTTCACTCAGAAGACGAGTGATTAGGTCCAGTCCCGGAAATTTGTAAAAAATAAATAAATGTAAGGCGCGATAACCTCCGAAGAGATCTAAGGCCGAGCTTCTCTTCCGATTTGCGTCGTGCTCCTCTTGATTTTCCCTACAAATTGGCCGGAGGGGACTTACATCTTTTATGCCGACTAGGAACGGCATCTGCAAGGCAGATGAGTTTTCACTGAGAGCTTTTCATGACAGAAATGCACCCGGAGCGCTTGCCAAACACTGCCGAGGGGCGACCCCGCTTAGAAAAATGTTCTTCTAATTGAAAAACCTTATTTCCAAAATTTTGATGTTGCTTTGCCCGGGGTGTGAACCCAGGGCATACGGTGTGGTGGGCGGGGCAAGCCGCCGGAAATTTGTAGGTAGAGTTAAAAGGGCCACCACTCGAATTGCAAGAGAAGCTCGGCTAAAATCCCCTCGGAGGTGAATCAATACAAATACTTGGCGCATTTGTTTTTTTATTTAATTTTATTTCTTATTTATTTTGCACTTTATTTTATTTAATCATGTTTTATTTGATTTTAATTATGTTATATATTTTCTTTGTTTGCAGGCCTGTCAAAACACCACGCTCAGAACTGCCATGGTCGGCAAGGTGTTATGTCAATAAACGCCAGCCGTACCCCGTTCTGAGTGTTAAGTACTCAAAACTCACAATAGAAAAAAGAAGACTACTCAAGGAGACGTGCGTCACTCTGGCACAACTTCGATACTTACCCAAAATTACCTCCGATACACGCAATGTACATATGTCTTTCATTTAATGTGTCCCCACATGGCACATATAATACTTTTGATTGCAATGTGGAAGCAACGTTATTGAAACTGCAAGTTTCCTAGAACTTCTGTTAGAGGACGTGCTTGTACCGGAGCACAGCGAGTTCATAACCAGCAAAGTTCTGCCCACATCCGCAACACGCCTAAACCCTCGGGAAGTTTTTTGCGGGTACAACAACAAAAAGAATAACCGTTGCGTTATTTTGAATTATTGACAACCTGTTCTTCATTGCTTGCAGTCGTTGAGGCAATACAACAAATTTAGTGGCTGTGTCAAATATGGTTGTCGGAAGCGACGCGCCTAGAATGAGCATAAAATACAGTTTTATGTGAATGAAAGTAGAAAAACCTTTAAAGGATCTTTATATGGTCTAGTCGCGAGCATTAACTTACCTATCTTTTTTCGCGTGTTTCTCTTATTTTCCGGAAGGGGATAGTACTTACTACTCTTTGCAGTTGCATGTTGGTGCTCCAACGATGAAAATTTCTGACCGAAATAAACGGCAAGCTTTCATGGGAGCTCATGTTAGTTCACCTAAAGCGTGTTGCCTATTTCTAGAGTATCCTGCAAGCAATTATAAATTTACGAACCTCCTCTATCCAATTATTAATACGTTTTTTTTTGAACATTTTCTTGTTTGCCAATTTTTAAGTTGTTTTTTTTCATCAAATTTTATTTTTTTTTAGTCAAGCACTATTGGCGGTTCTGTTTAAAATATTAAGAATACTAAGAAAGTTATTTTGAAGTTTTTTTTATTTAATTTTATTGCTGGATGACATAACTTCCCCTTTGTTCAATAAGGTAGGACCTAGCCTTACCGGTTAACCATAACTTGCGCACTCCCTCAAGCAGCGTACTTACAATTCCCAGCACACTTTGATACCAAGGACACCTGTTTTCCATCATGACGTTCAGTCGTAAAACCTGATCATCATATCAAGCAGATAGCAGCACTCGAATGACTTCAAGTTTATCATATATGGGGCCGGTGTTTCGCCCTCCTCAATATAGTACACAATTTCATTAAAGTTACAACGAACGATAAATAACTTGAATTTTTAAGTATTGAATTCTTTTCACAGCTGAAAACATCCTTTGTGACTTGTGTGAATAAACCGTACGGGGGACATGTGGTCATTCAGATGGAGTTGGGGCAGGGTGACGCTCGTCTACCTGGAAGTCTGCTTTCTTCCTCTGCGATGCCTGGAAATGTGGTTTTAATAACATGTTTAGTCCATCGTGGCTATTTGAAGGAAGCCAACGACTTTGTGTATATACATTTGCAAGTCAGCTGCTGCTCCTCTGAATCATATGGTTGTGTTGTACATAATATGTGGCCGAATGTCATCTCTGCTGGAATGCAGTTTGTTAGCAGGAATTGAACTTTCTTCAGTGAGTTTTTTGTGGATCGGATATTGGTGCATCAGTGCTCGCTCTCTTGTTGTCCATGCCCAACGTTGCTTATATTGCCAAGCCGACGTGGTGGTTTTCCCATCTAAAACAATTACACAAAAAAGCGAAGATGTAGTGAAAATACTTCATATAATTAAATTAAAGAAATAGAAAATTGTATATAAGTATGTATGAATATTTATTTATTTTAATAAACGCAAAACTAAGACAAATAAAAATTGAGAACTCTAAAATTTGTTAAACATTGTGGGGACCTCCGCGTACAGAACGGCGCACATAAAACAGCTATGAGATGAATACTATCATAAGCAAATTTTGTATCCGTCTAAATTGAGTCGCGACAAGAGAATGCATATTGCGACCAGGATTAGTCCCTGTATGGTGTAAAACACGCCTTACCATACTCCTTTAAAAGTGTCTTGAAATGTCATGCTCCCTAGGGCTACCGTAAACCGATCTCGAAGACGATTCACTTTCTGAAAGCTCTTATTTGAAATGTTATCATCCAAATTACTCCCGCCCAATATCAATTTAGCTTAAACAGAAGGTGTAGAGGCAGACTTCGAACCTTTAGCAGTCCAAACAAAGCTGTCAGGCTGCTTTATGACATCGTCATAGAGATGAATTATAGTTTGTAGACTAATTGGACTCATAATTCCTTAGAAGCAAATTCGAAGCATACTGAATGTTAAAAATATTTTGTTTAATCCCAAACTACTGTGGGTTTTTGTTTCTTTCAGTGCGAAAATGAGACCTACCTGACAAATAAAAATTTTACTTAGAAGTTAAAAAAAAGTCTGAAATTTTGCAAACATTGCTTATTCGAACAGGAGCTCAGAAATTAAACACAAGTGGCGGCGGTAGCAATTGAATTATAAAATGCTCCTAAATGTATGCAACAATTTTACTTATGTGTATAACAAATGATATACCCCATTGCAGGGGCTGAATATAATTTTTTTGATCTTGCTAATAAAGAAAGTGTGATATATTTTTCTTTTTATTTGTGTAGGTATACTATCTTTCGATTAAAGTGAGCCTTATAAGTCTTCCTACTCGCTCCTTTCGTAACGCACGGAAACGATTGCTATAGAGAAAGCTATACATTTATTCTCACAATCCCTGATTGTTGTGATCAATCCTTTAAACCTGGAAATAAGTCCGCGTGTGTGTTTTTATTTTTTATTTCGAGAGCTCATGGTATTCAGAAGGTTTGGGCCCAGCTTCTTTTAGAATTTGTAATGTTCCAAGATGCATCCCTTCGTTGGATTATTTCGACGATTTTGTAATCAGAACCTGCTTTCTTCGTTTTGACCTTAATTCCGTAAGGACTTCCAGCTTTATAATTAGCAGATTCGTTCCTAAGTCGTATTCAGACGACACCTTATTGAGCGTCGAAATATTGGTCTATGAAGACTACTCCACGGTGTTTTTTTTTGTGCAATTGTTCCAATTCCATTGCTGAGCCATAGCTATTTTAACAGGAGCTCATAAGTTGAAAGAATGCCCCCTCATGTATGCAAACGTTAACTTAACACACAAAAAAAGATCGTGAAGAAGACTACTTAAATATTGTGCATTTCAATAGGTGCTCAGAATATGAAGACCAACGACAGAGGAAGCACATGATTAATGCATTGCTATCAAATGTATGCTACAATATCATGTGGCGCTATTTAAAATTTAGCATTTCCTCCGAATGCTTTATGAAGGTGTGCGTGCGTTCGATCTTTTGGGGGCAATGTATAAATCATTTACTTCCGTTGTCGTTGGTTTTTTATTCTGAGCACCTATTCACATATTGTGGAATTTAATACGCTATACCTATATGTATGCAAAAAAAAATTAGACAAACAAAAAAGCCACCGATTCCCAAAATACTGCACATTTGAATAGGTGCTCAGAATATAAAGACCGACGACATCGAAGTAAATCATTTATACGAGTATATTGCCTCCAAAAGAAAATTACAAAGAAAAAGGTAGGGCTGTTCCAAATGAGGTATTTCCTCCCTTCTAGTATACAGTGTACACATAAGTTGAATCCAATATACTAACCCCAATGACATGTTATTTATATTTTGTATATATTTTTTAAGCCAAAATCGAGAGGCGAACCTTATTAAAAAAGAGTAAAAACACAAAATTTGTTAAATAACAATTTCTCTAAGACCCTTTATTAAATTTTTTGTTTTTTATCCCAAACTATGCCGGACATTTTGCAAACACTGCATACATTAATAGGAGCTCAGAAATTAAAGGGAAGCAGCAGCGGAAGCAATTGCATTACAAATGCTCCTAAAAGTATGCTACAAATCAGCATCGTACAGCGGTGGCAAATCTGTTGCATTCATTATATATATATCCTACAGCAGCTTTTGAATATATATTGATCTTGCTTTGAAAAAATTTGATTTTTTTGCTTTTTTATTCCTTTTTATTACACTGCATTTATTTTTTGTGTTTTTCTCTAAATTTCTACTAGATTTCTATAAATTGCCGATAAAAATTATAAAATTAATCAATTTAAACTGTAAAGTTCCCATATAGCTGGTCCTCAAAGAAAGCAGCTGACAGATGTAGGCTCGCCTTTAAGATAAATAAGGAGACATGCTCGTAAAGACTATGAAGAGGTTCAGCATCTAAGAACTCACACGACTAATTTAAAAGGGAATGAAAAGACTCACTTCCTGTCTATCAGTCGGCATATTCCTAAGGCGAGTTATGCCCGGTAATCTCTCTTCTTAGAGTTCACTACCATTTCCTTACATTAGAGGAATATATACCACTCCCCCCAAGGACTCGGGTGTCAACTTGGCCAACTTCGATCTGAATATTGCCGTAGGCTTACTCTTACTTATCCATAATCACACATGTAACGTATTTCATTTATATTTGTGTCTCCACCAATCAAATTTTTAATAGATAATGAAATTAGAAGGCACCGCAGGTTCGCCCTCAAAATTATGTATTGTGTATGACGTAGTTCGGGCCCGTAGTTTGAAAATTTCTGGTAAATCGAGTGATCTGAACGCCTGTAACGCAGTATGAAGCGCGCCGAAATATTCCATGTTCTTAAAGAGCAATTTTCTGTTTTTTTTTACTTCACAGGTGTCCCCATCAATCAATAAATTTTTATATAATCCCAAATCGTGCAGAAATTTTGAAAATATTGCGTATTTTAATAGGAGCTCAGAAACTAAAAGAAAGCTGCAGCGGAAGCAATTCATTATACAAGGCGCCTAAAAGTATGTTACAAACTAACATCATACAGCGCAGGCAAATCCGTTGCATAATTTGAATATAATTTCATCATCCTTTGATGTAATTGGAATTTTATCTTTGTTTGTTCCTGTAAATATGCAGTCCTTTTTTCCTGCGTTTTTTGCGTTTTCATCCAAATTACTCCCGCCTAATATCAATTTAGCTTAAACGCACCAGTAATAAAGAAGGTGTAGAGACAAGGCAGACTTCGAACGTTGAGCAGTCCAAACAAAGCTGTCAAACTGCTTTACGACATCGTCATAGAGATGAATTATAGTTTGCAGACCAAATGGACTCATAATTCCTTAGACGTAAATTGGAAGCATACTGAGTGTTAAAAATATTTTGTTTAATCCCAAACTACTGTGGGTTTTTGTTTCTTTCAGTCCGACAAAGAGCCCTTGCCTGACAAGTAAACTTTTTTTTTACTTAGAAGTTAAAAAAAGTTTGAAATTTTACAAACATTGCATATTCGAACAGGAGCTCAGAAATTAAACACAAGTGACAGCGGAAGCAATTGCATTATAAAATGCTCCTAAATTTACTTATGTGTATAACAAATGATATACCCTATTGCAGGGGCTGATTATAATTTTTTTGTTCTTGTTAATCAAGAAAGTGTGATATCTTTTTCTTTTTGTTTGTGTAAGTATACTATCTTTCGACTAAAGTGAACCTTATAAGTCTTTCTACTTCCTCCTTACGTAACGCACGGAAACGATTGCTATAGAGAAAGCTATACATTTATTATCACAATCCCTGATTGTTGTAATCAATCCTTCAAATCTGGAAATAAGTCCGCATGTGTATTTTTTTTTATTTCTAGAGCTCATGCTTGTCACAAGGTTTGAGCCCAACTTCTTTAAAATTTGTGATGTTCCAAGATGCATCCCTTCGTTGGATTCTTTCGTTGATTTCGTAATCAGAACCTGCTTACTTTGTTTTAACATTAATTTCAAAAGGACTTCCAGCTTTAACGAAATTAGCAGATGCGTTCTAAAATCGTATTCAGACACGGCACCTTATTGAGCCTCGAAATAGTGGTCTATGAAGACTACTTACTCCACGGTGTTTTTTTTTTTTTTGTGAATTGTTTCAATTCCATTGCTGAGCCATAACTATTTTAACAGGAGCTCATAAGTTGAAAGAATGCCCCCTCATGTATGCAAATGTTAACTTGACAAAAAAAAAAAAAAAGATCGTGGAGAAGACTACTTAAATATTGCGCATTTCAATAGGTACTCAGAATATGAAGACCAACGACAGAGGAAGCACAAGGTGTGCGTGCGTTCGAACTTTTGGGGGCAATATATAAATCATTTACTTCCGTTGTCGTTGGTATTTTTATTCTGAGCACCTATTCACATATTGTGGAATATAATAATATGTATGCAAAAAAAAACTAGACAAACAAAATAAAAAAAAGTCACCTATTCCCAAAATACTGCACATTTGAATACGTGCTCAGAATATAAAGACCGACGACATTGGAAGTACATGATTTATATATTGCCTTTAAAATAAAATTACAAAGAAAAAGGTAGCACTGTCCCAAATAAGGTATTTCCTTACTTCGGTTATACAGCATACACGTAAGTTGAATATAATATAGTAACCCCAATGGAATGTTCTCAAAAAATATATATTTTGAATTTTCATTTCTTTATATGGAAATGTATGTATATATACATATGTATTTTTTAAGAATAGAGAGGCGGCCCTTATTAAAAAAGAGTAAAAACACAAAATGTGTTAAATAACATTTTCTCTAAGATCCTTTATTAGTTTTTGGGGCCAATTAAGTTTGTTTTATTTTTTTTTAATCCCAAACTATGCCGGATATTTTGCAAACACTGCATACATTAATAGGAGCTCAGAAACTAAAGGGAAGCAGAAGCGGAAGCAATTGCATTACAAATGGTCCTAAAAAATGCTACAAATCAGCTTCGTACAGCGGTGGCAAATCTGTTGCATTCATTATATCTATATCCTACAGCAGCTGTTGAATATATATTGATCTTGCTTTGATAAAATTGGATTTTTTTATTTCTATAAATGTGCGTTTCCTTTTTCCTGCTTTTTTTATTCCTTTTTATGTCATTGCGTTTATTATTTGTGTTTGTCTCTAAATTTCTACTAGATTTCTATAAATTGCCGATTAAAATTTTAAAATTAATAAATTAAAACTGTTAAGTTCCCAGATACCTGGTCCTTAAAACAAGCAGCTGACAGATGTAGCCTCGCCTTTCAGGTAAACACTATGAATAAGTCCAGCATCTACGAATTCATACGACTAATTTACAATGGAACGAAAAGACCCACTTGCTATCCATCAGTCAGCATATTTTTAAGGCTAGTTATGCCCGGTAAGCTCTCTTCTTAGACTTCACTACCATTTCCTTACATTAGAGGAAAGTATACCCCTCCCCCCAAGGACTCGGGTATCACCTTGGCCCAACTTCGATCTGAATATTGATGTAGGTTTACTCTTACTTATCCAGAATCACCCCCACACTTGTAATGTATTTCATTTATAGTTGTGTCTCCACCAATCAAATTTTTAATAGATAATGAAATTAGGAGGCACCGAAGAAGATGGTTCGCCCTCGAAATTATGTATTATGTAAGAAGAATTTCTGTTAAATCGAGTGATCTGAACGCCTGTATAAATGATCATAATGCAGTATGAAGCGCGCCGAAATATTCCATGTTCTTAACGGACATACTTCACAGGTGTCACAAGCAATTAATTTTTTTTTTAATCCCAAATCGTGCGAGAAATTTTGGAAACAATGCATATTTTAATAGGAGCTCAGAAACTAAAAGAAAGCGTCAGCGGAAGCAATTCATTATACAATGCACCTAAAAGTATGCTACAAACTAACATCGTACAGCGGTGGCAAATCCGTTGCAAAATTTGAATATAATTTCATCATCCTTTGATGTAATTGGAATTTTATCTTTGGTTGTTTCTGTAAATATGCAGTCCTTTTTTCTTGCGTTTTTTATGCCCTTGCATTTCTCTCTAAATTTTTACTAGATTTGTATAAATTGCCGATAAAAGTAATAAAATTTATCAACTAAAACTATTAAGTTCTCAGAACCTCAATATACGCAACTGATTGATGCTGCGTCACATCTCGGTTTAATAAGGAGACATATCCGTAAACACTATGAAAAAGGTTTGGCATCCAATAACTCGCCTGATTAATGAAACGAAAACACCCTCAGATTTATCCATGCACGGTAGTAAATTCTTATTGCGAGTTATGCCCGGTAAGCGATCTTCTGAGAGTTCACTACCCAGTTCTTACATAAGGCGGAAGTATACGCCCCAAACACTCGCACATTGGTCCCAATAATGGTATAGGTTTAACTCCATGTTCCTAAAGAACAAATTGATTAACGGCTTGTCCTGTTGTATTTTGAGTTTTGTTACTTCGCCAAATTCCTTTAAAAGATTCTTATATATATATATTTTATTTTTATTTTCATTGATCTCAAACTGTCCCGGAAATTATGCAAACACTGCATACTTTAATAGGAGCTCAGAAATTAAAAGGAGGCTACAGCGGAAGCAGTTGCATTATAAAATGCTCCTAACAGTTTGCTGCAAATTAATAACGTACAGCGTTGGCAAATCCGTTGCATACATTGTACATCCTACAGCAAGGGTCAAATATACATACTTTTTTCATCTTTAGTTTGTTTCTGCAAATGTGCTGCCTTTATTCCACCTTTTTTATACCTTTTTATCATTAATTTCTTGTGTTTGTCTCTATCTTTCTACTAGATTTCTATAAATTGCCGATTAAAATTATAAAATTAACCAATTAAAAATGTTAAGTTCCCAGATCCCTGATCCTCAAAACAGGCAATTGATTAAAGCAGCCCCGCCACTCAGGTAAATAAGGAGATTTGTTGGTAAGCACTATGAAAAGTTAGGCATCCAAGAACTCGTCCGATTAACCTAAAAAAATGGAAACCCCCCAGCCTTATCCATGCACGGTCGGTGAATTCTTATGGCGCGTAATGCGCGTATCCTACTCAATTCTTACATAAGAAAGTATACTTTCTTAGGACATGCACATCATCTGGGCGCAACTTCGATCTGAATAGTGGCTTAGGTTAAACTTTTAATTATTCGGAATCACCCTTATATATTTAACGTATATCATTGTTATTTGTGGCTCCAACCATTCATTCAAATTTCAATGGTATTATAAAACCATCACCTCTAACACCAGTGTCTCTATGCTCTAACTACGTTAGAGGGTGTGGGCTATTTTGTGAGTTACCATAGCTATTGGACAGGGCGAAGCACGGGAGAAGAAAATAATTAATCAAATTGAGCACTGAATAAGATGGTTCGCCCTCGAAATTATGTATGGTATTTGACGTAGTTTAGGTACGCATTTCGAAAATTTTCTGGAGATTGATTATTCGGCTACAAGATTCCAACTTAAATTGCGAGAAATACTGAACATTTTAACAGGTCCTCATATACGAACGACAAGGAACACCGGAAATAATTGGTTATAATTTGCACCTCAATGTAGGCTACGTTATAACAAAACGTTGTATTTCATTTTACCGTGCGTACAATGGGCCTTACGCATAAAAATCAAGCATTTTCTCACACTCGATATTCTGAAAAAAAGGTGGATATTTTGTTTGTGTAGCAAAAACAAGTCACCTTTTACTTAAACTTCGAGTCCGCAAAAATGCTCGCTTTTTACGCGTAAGACGCAATGTGCATGCTAATGGTAGAAGGTCGGGTATATCGGGGTATTCTTGAACACAGGAAGTAGTTGGACAACGCAAGAAATTTGTCTCTGGTAATGCTGAACAGTTTAAACCAACTGCGCATTTGTGTTGCATTAAGTTCACGTATGTACACGAGCCGTTACCTCGCCCCCATACCCTATAGAAATTTGGTAATTGTAAGTAAGTAATAGAAAGTGGGTAAGTTTTTTTTCATATGTTATTCTTTTTAAACGGTTTTATTTAGGTTGACGTGACAGGCCGGCGACCGGCCGATACGAATTTCGTAATTTAAATTTAAACTACGATAAGCTACAAGCTTGAAACTTGAAATATAATTCAAAACCCGATGACAATGCACTAATAAGAAGAAAAAAACTGCGTTAGGTGGCGCATGGATCGAGATACTAAAAAATATCTTATTTGTGGTCTGATTTGGCTCATATTTGGAACACATATTACATACAGAAATAGAAATGGCTTTATGAAAAAAATCCCGCTAGGTGCGGCAAGGATCGAGATATTAAAAAATATCGTATTTGTGCTCGTATTATTATATCGTAGTTGGCTCATATTTGGGACAAATACTACATACAGTCCGGTAGAATTGACATCAAAACACTTTGGAGTTCAAGGAGGGACAAGCATACGTGGCGCCGAGTCGAGTAAAGTCTTTGAAAGGATTTTGTATTGAGGACTTAGATTGAAACAAATTTTCAGGAAAGAGTGCTTGTAATAGGATTCCCCAAATGAACTAAAAAGAATGAGATTAAATAAAGACTAAAAACTTGAAAATAAAATAATTTAAAAAAATTGTAAGTTGAACGGTTTTATTGAAAACAATACTGACATTAAGTATTAATAATACTAAATGCTAGCAAATAATTAGGTAGGTCCTAGGTACTAGTCATCACACTCCTCATCAATCTAGGGCGTTGATCAGACAGTTAAATAAAAGCGTTGGACGCGCTTATGTGTCGGGGCTTTAATTCAATTGAAAAGATAGCTGGTGGAGACAAAACATAAGTGAAATGCGTTACGTATGTCGGGATTTATTGTGGATAAGTAAGAGTTGAAATTATACCAATATTGAGATCGATGTTGGGTCAGTGTGAAATGCGAGCCCTTGGAGCCCCATACTTTTGTCTTATGTAACAACTGGGAAGTGAACTCTAAGAAGATCGCTTACCGAGTATAACTCACAATAAGAATTGACTACCGTGCATGGAGGGTGCTTTTGGGTGAACCTTCACCAGAAAATTTTACTACGTCATACGCAAGGGCGAATCATCTTCGGTGCCTCTATTAAAAATATGGTTGTTGGAGACACAACTATGAATGAAATACGTTACGTGGGTGGGGCTGACTCTGGATACGTAAGAGTAAACCTTCGGCAATATTCAGATCGAAGTTGGGCCAGTGTGAGACCCGAGTTCTTGGGGGATACACTTTCTTCAAATGAACTCTAAGAAGAACATAACTCTCCTTAAGAATATACTGTCCGTGCATGGTTAAGGCCGTGGGTCTTTTCGTTCTCTTTTAAATTAGTCGTAGGAGTTCTTAAATGCTAAACTTCTTCATAGTGCTTACCGACAAGTTTCCATATTTACCTGCGAGTCGAGGCTGCACCTGCATCTGACAGAATGCAAATTTAGAGGACCAGGTATATGGGAACAGTTTTAATTGATTAATTTTATAATTTTTATCGGCAATTTGTCGAAGTGTAGTAGAAAGTTAGAGATAAATGCAAATATATAAAAATAATTCAAACAAGTAAGGAAGGCTAAGTTCGGGTGTAACCGAACATAACATACTCAGTTGAGAGCTATGGAGACAAAATAAGGAAAATCAATCTGCGGTAACCCTGGAATGTGGTTGTATAACATGTGTATCAAATGAAAGGTATTAAAGAGTATTTTAAGAGAGAATAGGCCATAGTTCTATGGATGAACGCCATTTAGGGATATCGCCATAAAGGTAGACCAGGGCTGACTCTAGAATTTGTTTGTACGATATGGGTATCAAATGAAAGGTGTTACTGAGCATTTTAAGAGGCAGTGGGCCTTAGGTCTATCGGTGGACGCCTTTTCGAGATGTCCCCATTAAGGTGGACCAGGGGTGATTCTATAATGTGTTTGTACGATATGGGTATCAAATGAAAGCTGTTAATGAGTATTTTGAAAAGGAGTGATCCTTAGTTCCATAGGTGGACGCCGTTTCGAGATATCGCCATAAAGGTGGACCAGGGGTGTCTCTAGAATGTGTTTGTACGATATGGGAATCAAATGAAAGGTGTTACTGAGCATTTTAAGAGGGAGTGGGCATTAGGTCTATAGGTGGACGCCTTTTCGAGATATCGCCATTAGGGTGGGCCAGGGGTGACTCTAGAATGTTTGTACGGTATGGGTATCAAACGAAAGGTGTTACTGAGCATTTTAAGAGGGAGTGGGCATTAGGTCTATAGGTGGGCGCCTTTTCGAGATATCGCCATTAGGGTGGGCCAGGGGTGACTCTAGAATGTGTTTGTACGATATGTGCATCAAACGAAAGGTGTTACTGAGCATTTTAAGAGGGAGTGGGCATTAGGTCTATAGGTGGACGCCCTTTCGAGATATCGCCATTAGGGTGGGCCAGGGGTGACTCTAGAATGTTTGTACGATATGGGTATCAAACGAAAGGTGTTACTGAGCATTTTAAGAGGGAGTGGGCATTAGGTCTATAGGTGGACGCCTTTTCGAGATATCGCCATTAGGGTGGGCCAGGGGTGACTCTAGAATGTGTTTGTACGATATGGGTATCAAATGAAAGGTGGTAAGGAGTATTTTAAAAGGGAGTAATCCTTAGTTCTATAGGTGGACGCCTTTTCGAGATATCGCCATAAAGGTGGACCAAGGGTGACTCTAGAATGTTTGTACGATATGGGTATCAAACGAAAGGTGTTACTGAGCATTTTAAGAGGGAGTGGGCATTAGGTCTATAGGTGGACGCCTTTTCGAGATATCGCCATTAGGGTGGGCCAGGGTGACTCTAGAATGTGTTTGTACGATATGGGTATCAAATGAAAGGTGGTAATGAGTATTTTAAAAGGGAGTAATCCTTAGTTCTATAGGTGGACGCCTTTTCGAGATATCGCCATAAAGCTGGACCAAGGGTGACTCTAGAATGTTTGTACGGTATGGGTATCAAACGAAAGGTGTTACTGAGCATTTTAAGAGGGAGTGGGCATTAGGTCTATAGGTGGACGCCTTTTCGAGATATCGCCATTAGGGTGGGCCAGGGTGACTCTAGAATGTGTTTGTAAGATATGGGTATCAAATGAAAGGTGGTAATGAGTATTTTAAAAGGGAGTAATCCTTAGTTCTATAGGTGGACGCCTTTTCGAGATATCGCCATTAGGGTGGGCCAGGTGTGACTCTAGAATGTTTGTACGATATGGGTATCAAACGAAAGGTGTTACTGAGCATTTTAAGAGGGAGTGGGCATTAGGTCTATAGGTGGACGCCTTTTCGAGATATCGCCATTAGGGTGGGACAGGGGTGACTCTAGAATGTTTGTATGATATGGGTATCAAACGAAAGGTGTTACTGAGCATTTTAAGAGGGAGTATACATTAGGTCTATAGGTGGACGCCTTTTCGAGATATCGCCATTAGGGTGGGCCAGGGGTGACTCTAGAATGTTTGTACGATATGGGTATCAAACGAAAGGTGTTACTGAGCATTTTAAGAGGGAGTGGACATTAGGTCTATAGGTGGACGCCTTTTCGAGATATCGCCATTAGGGTGGGCCAGGGTGACTCTAGAATGTGTTTGTACGATATGGGTATCAAATGAAAGGTGGTAATGAGTATTTTAAAAGGGAGTAATCCTTAGTTCTATAGGTGGACGCCTTTTCGAAATATCGCCATTAGGGTGGGCCAGGTGTGACTCTAGAATGTTTGTACGATATGGGTATCAAACGAAAGCTGTTACTGAGCATTTTAAGAGGGAGTGGGCATTAGGTCTATAGGTGGACGCCTTTTCGAGATATTGCCATTAGGGTGGGCCAGGGGTGACTCTAGAATGTTTGTACGATATGGGTATCAAACGAAAGGTGTAACTGAGCATTTTAAGAGGGAGTGGACACTAGGTCTATAGGTGGACGCCTTTTCGAGATATCGCCATTAGGGTGGGCCAGGGGTTACTCTAGAATGTTTGTACGATATGGGTATCAAACGAAAGGTGTTACTGAGCATTTTAAGAGAGAGGGGGCATTAGTTCTATAGGTGGACGCCTTTTCGAGATATCGCCATTAGGGTGGGACAGGGGTGACTCTGGTATGTTTTTGTACGATATGGATATCAAATTAAAGGTATTAATGAGGGTTTTAAAAGCGAGTGGCCCTTAGATGTATATGTGAAGGCGTTCTCGTGATATCCACCAAAATGTGGACCAGGTGATCCAGAAAATCATCTGTCGGGTACTGCTAATTTATTTATATATGCAATACCACTAACAGTATTCCTGCCAAGATTCCAAGGGCTGTTGATTTCGCCTTGTAGAACTTTTTCATTTTCTTCTACTTAATATGGTAGGTGTCACACCCATTTTACAAAGATTTTTCCAAAGTTATATTTTGCGTCAACAAACCAATCCAGTTACCATGTTTCATCCCTTTTTTCGTATTTGGTATAGAATTATGGCATTTTTTTCATTTTTCGTAATTTTCGATATCGATAAAGTGGGCGTGGTTATGGTCAGATTTCGCCCATTTTTTATACCAAGAAAAAGTGAGCTCAGGTAAGTACGTGGGCTAAGTTTAGTAAAGATATATCGGATTTTGCTCAAGTTATTGTGTTAATGGCCGAGCGGAAGGACAGACGGTGGACTGTGTATAAAAACTGGGCGTGGCTTCCACCGATTTCGCCCATTTTCACAGAGAACAGTTACCGTCATAGAATCTATGCTCCTACCAAATTTGAGAAGGATTGGTAAATTTTTGTTCGACTTATGGCAATAAAAGTATTCTAGACAAACTAAATGAAAATGGGCGGAGCCACGCCCATTTTGAAATTTTCTTTTATTTTTGTATTTTGTTGCATCATATCATTACTGGAGTTGAATTTTGACTTAATTTACTTATATACAGTAAAGATATTAAATTTTTTGTTAAAATTTGAATTTAAAAAAATTTTTTTTTAAAAAGTGGGCGTGTTCTTAATCCAATTTTGCTAATTTTTATTTAGCACATATAGAGTAATAGTAGTAACGTTCCTGCCAAATTTCATCATGATATCTTCAACGACTGCCAAATTACAGCTTGCAAAACTTTTAAATTACGTTCTTGTAAAAGTGGGCGGGGCCACGCCCATTGTCCAAAATCTTACTAATTTTCTATTCTGCGTCATAACATCAACCCATCTACAAAGTTTCGTCGCTTTATCTGTCTTTTGTAATGAGTTATCGCACTTTTTCGGTTTTTCGAAATTTTCGATATCGAAAAAGTGGGCGTGGTTATAGTCCGATATCGTTCATTTTAAATAGCGATCTGAGATGAGTGCTCAGGAACCTACATACCAAATTTCATCAAGATACCTCAAAATTTACTCAAGTTATCGTGTTAACGGACGGACGGACGGACGGACGGACGGACGGACATGGCTCAATCAAATTTTTTTTCGATCCTGATTATTTTGATATATGGAAGTCTATATCTATCTCGATTCCTTTATATATGTACAACCAACCGTTATCCAATCAAACTTAATATACTCTGTGAGCTCTGCTCAACTGAGTATAAAAAGGCAGGAAAAAAAGACAGAACATTTACAGAAACAAACAAACAAAAATCCAATTTTATCAAGGCAAGGTCAAATTATGTTCGACTGTTACTGTAGGATATAAACGTATGCAACGAATTTGCCACTGCTGTACGTTGTTATTTCATAGCATACTTTTAGGGGCATTTTGTAATGCAATTGCTTCCGCTGGTGCTTTCTTTTAATTTCTGAGCTCCTGTTAATGTGTGCAGTGTTTGCAAAATATCCGGCACGGTTTGAAAACAAAAAAAAATATTCCCGAGTTGCCAGTTCTTTTTATGGAGTTTTCGAAGCCCCGTCAAGAAGCAATGGACTCTTTAGCCGTTTAGGTGACCATTCGTAGACAATTTTGTAAAAGGACATGGGCCTTAGGCGATTATTGCTTATGGCCACAGAAAATTTAACATAGTTTAGTTAAACCGCTTACATACCCTTCATTATACCACATTAATATCCGTTTTCTCACGTGAAGTTTAAAATATATCTACGAAATTTTGCTCATAAAAATTTTTTAGCGGACAGATAAATCTTAAAGCTGACTTAAGAAAACAGCCCTAAGTCATTTATTTCTTACAGACTCACTGATTTCTTTCTTTTTCTTTATCTATTTCCACACAGATACATTTACGTGTGTCACGCTCCTATGGCTCGAACTTGGTGCACAATGCCGCGCGTCAAACGTTCAACACTCTACATTACTATCGTCGCCTTTCTCCATCAAGCGTCACGCTTTTTCGATCGCACTTATTTTCCCGTAACGATCGAATGGAATGGCGAACAAACGGAAGTATGCCATGTCGATACCTCTGAATGGGTACATAAATATGTTGGTGAAGATTTATATTTTTCTATGTATTATTTGTTTCGTGTAATATTTGTGCATGTTGTGCCGTGTATAACGCTCGTTACACTTAATGTACTGTTATGGCAAGCCATGGAACAAGCAAAAGAGCGACGTAAAACATTATTTCGTGATAATTATAAAACGGAAAGTCGTAAAGTACGTGATAGTAATTGTACAACGTATATGTTGATAACGGTTGTTTCTGTATTTCTTGCTGTTGAAATACCAATTGCTGTTGTCACATCATTACATATTGCCTCCTCGTTAATGGGCGAATTTTTGAACTATCGTTTGGCTAATATATCAATTATGTTTACGAATTTCTTTTTAGTTCTTAGTTATCCAATAAATTTTGGTATTTACTGTGGAATGTCACGACAATTTCGTGAAACATTCAAAGATTTATTTGTAGGGCGTTTTATTGCGAAGAAGGATGCCTCTTCGAAATATTCTATTGTTAATGAACCACGTACATGCACCAACACAAATGAGACAGTCCTCTAGTAAATGTTGACTTGGGTACCGTTTCGTGGTGCTGGCAATGCTGCTGCTTCCGATGCTGGCGCTGTTCATGCTGATGCTGCCGTTGTAAATGATGGCAATAAGGAATGGCGAAACGGTGCTAACGCTAGTAATACGAATATGTTAGGAAAGCAGGCGAAAAGAAAAATACGCTGTAAAAATGAATATAAAACAAATATTGATATTATAGCTGAAGAATCAGTTGTGGTGTTAGATGCTGTAGAGGTGGGGCGAAATGAGGTGAGAGTGTTGAATGACGAAAATTTTGAGAGTGAAAAAACGCTGGTACGTGTGTAAGTGGGCGTTAAAAGTAGTGGTGAGGTAGTTTTAAGTTATAATTATCGATAAGAAGTTTTCTTTTTTTAATTTTAGTGACATAGCATATGTACATATACCATGTACATAATATTTTGTACAGTTTTTTAATGCTCGTTTGTGATGAAAAAAAATTAGTTTTATAAGAACTTAAAAGGATTAGATAGTCTTGTGTTGCCAGTATCTGGAATTTTCGCCCCACCCGTTTAAAACCGGTTGCGACGCTTGAAACTGTTTCTGTTTCGTTCTTTTACGTATTAAAATAGCGGTTTCGGTTTTGGTTACACAAAATGAAACAGCTTTAAACGGTTACAGTTTCGTTTCATTCCTTGAGTAGAAGCATATCATCGATTCATTTGCAAAATCATCTATCGACAAACTGCAAAATCACCAAAATATCAACATGTGGCAAACTTGAGATTTCTTAGCCCCGAGTCAGTGCATTCAGTTGCATCCAAAAAAATCATAACTTCCATATTTTAATATCAATTTTGTAAAATAACGGTTAAATTTAATTTGGACTAAAAAATTGCATTTAAGCTCTTTCACTTATATAAAGCTCCTTACGCGGGGAAAACAGGAGAATTTTAGAGTATATACAAACTTAATGTTCTAACATATTTAGAAATAAAAATTGCTTTAATTTATGGAAAAAATTTCTAAAGTAAAAACTAAGTAAAATAAGTTTTTCTGCTCTCACGTAAAATTAAAATGCCGTCAGATCGACGGTTTTGCAGTTGGTCGATAGATGGTTTTGCAAAGGCATCGACGACATTGGACTTTCGTTTTGTTGATTTTTACTGTAAAATAAGGATGTAAAAGATAAAAAAGAGAATAGATGGAAATAAAACATATTTAATTTTTTTTTTTATTTTATTTTATTTTTTTGTTCAAATATATTTTTTAAAAATTTCAAAAGCCGAGAGTTTATAAGTACAGCTCTAGGGCGACTATTCTATGTCGGGAAGAAAGAAATTTATTTGGCAAAAAAAAATTTACGCAATTCGACAGATTTGGAATCGCTTTCCCTGTCACATCGCTGTACAGAGTTTCGCCCCAGGGAGGCAGCAATTTTGCGAAGCTTTAAACTAATCAACTTGTGGGCTTATTAGAAGGCACTCATATATATCTGTGCGATTGTGTTGGGAGAAAATGTTTGCATACTTGAGGCTTGCCAGCTGAACGATGTTGCTTTAGTCGTTCTTTTATTCTTACTAAGTTCTACCAGCGAGGAGCTGTAGTATTTTTACGGGTTTCGTAGCAATCGTAGATGCTCGGCAATGTTCACTTGAACCGTAACTATGAATGAAGATTGTGCTAAAACTGTTGATTTGTGAATGTGAATAGCCTTTCAAATATTGGATCGAATTTGAGAAAGCACCTGCTTCATCGTCATTTGACGGAATCTAACATTGCCTAGCCGTTTAATGCTTCAAATCTGAGCAAATGCGACATGTCGTCTATTTTTTAAGCTTTCGGCAAGTCACAAGCTTAGAATACACGGATGATGATGTCTTAGACAACCAATGCCCTGGCTGGATGAATGACTTATCAATTATCAACGAAGACGATGACGAAAGTTGAAAACTGCAAAGTTATTTAAAAAAGGAAAGACTGGTCCAGAAACTTCTACAAATTAAGAACTTCATACAAGTTTGCTAGTAATGAAACAGTTTACTTTGTATGGATTATTTTTAAATTGGTGCTTTATGAAATTTTTAAAAATATGTTAGCTTCTGATGTCAAGCCTTCAACAACGTCAAAAATAAATACGAACTTACGGCTTAGTGAAGGACAAATCAAGAAGTGGCCGCCAAAAGGGATTATCAGACGCCCAGTTGCAGAAAAATGTCCAATAACTTAGTAGGAAAAAACCGGACCATGTCAACGAGAGAAGTTGCCAAAAATTTTGGCAGAAAGGTCTGATTTGGTAAGCTATTTGTGAGTGCGGGCATTAATCCACACCGGTTTTTTACCTTCACCATCAACGCAGAAATTTACGTAAAAAAGCGTCTTCAAAAACGTCTTTTGCTATTCCTTCGTCGTCATAATGGCCTAACTACTATATTTTGACCGGGCTTGGCTCCACCATATTACGTATGCACGTGTCACCCAAAAGTGGTTCGAAGATAACAATGTAAATTAAGTTAGGAAAAACTTAAAGACTTTTGAAAATAGGGAAACCAACAAAATTGTTACACAAGCACAAAAACTATGGTAAACGGTGTCGTTCAATGTAAATGTAAAATGTCGGGTCTCTCCAGAGATACGGGTTATAATTTAAAAAATCCTAACTTAACTGAAGTAAAAAAATGTAATAGTACATTTATATACATATAATATCAATCAGTGGGTCCGGAGCATGCGATCAAATATGGTAGTACCTTGAAGGTGCAGTGGATGTAAAAAAAATGTTTTAACGGGAGGGGAATGTGCGAGGGCAATACCTCACATACCAACATTCACCCTCACGCTCTCAAAATGCTTCCGAGTGCTTTAAACATGACTATAATTTATCTTATCTTACTATCGTATCCCGAGGTATTGCAGCATTGGCTCACCGACTCCAGATCAGCTTACTTACAAGTTTTCATTCTTAAAATTAAAAATTTTTTTTTAATTATTAAATTATTAATTGTTTTTGTTTTCACACAATAATTTTTTTTCTAATGATAATTATTGTTATTTTTTAACCTTGAACCGTGAATCATTATCAAATTACATTTTCTCAATATCAATTTATATTTCTCATTATCAAATTACGTATTCTCAATATGGAGTAACATTTCTCACTATAAATTTATATTTTCTCAATAAGAAGTAACGCTTCTCATTATCAATTTTATTTTCTCATTATTAAGTTGGATTTTCTATTATCAATTTCCATTCTCTCATTATAAACTTGAAAAGTTGACAGTTTTTATACCTTTCATGAAAATGAAATGGTATATTAATTTCGTCACGAAACCTAAAATTGTAAGTCCTTAAAGGAAAATAGATAGACCCACCATTAAGTATACCGAAATAATCACGATGAAGAGCTGAGTTGATTTAGCAATGTCCGTCTGTCCGTCTGTCTGTTTGCATGCAAATTAGTCCCTCAATTTTTGAGATATCTTGATAAAATTTGGTGAGCGGGTGTATTTGGGTGTCCGATTAGACATTTGTCGGAACCGGCGGGATCGGACCACTATAGCATATATCCTCCATACAACCGATTTTTCAGAAAATGAGGATTTTTGTCATATCTTACTCAATTTAACAGATTGAAGCTTCAAACTTCACCATATAATTTCGTATATTGCACATATTGTTGCCTGAAAAAATCATAGAGATCGGTTGTATATATAGTATATATCTCATACAACCGATTGTTCAGATAAGAAACTTTTCGCAATTTCTACCCCATTTTAACAGCTATAAGCTTCAAATTTCACCGATTGCTTACGTATATAGTATATATTGTTGTGTCAAAAAATTATAGAGATCGGTGATATATATAATATATATATTATGGTATATATTGGTATATATATATATATATTTGCGATTTCGGCCCCGTTTTAACAGCTAGAGGCTCCAAATTTCACCAAATGGTTACGTGTGTAGCGTATATTGATGTCTGAAAAAATCATTGAGATCGGTGGTATATATATTATATACTTCATATAAACTCCCATTTTTGCCCCTTTTTATACTCAGTTGAGCAGAGCTCACAGAGTATATTCAGTTTGATTGGATAACGGTTGGTCGTACAGGTATAAAGGAATCGAGATAGATATAGACTTCCATATATCAAAATCAACAGGATCGAAAAAAAATTTGATTGAGCCATGTCCGTCCGTCCGTCCGTCCGCTAACACGATAACTTGAGTAAATTTTGAGGTATCTTGATGAAATTTGGTATGTAGGTTCCTGAGCACTCATCTCAGATCGCTATTTAAAATGAACGATATTGGACTATAACCACGCCCACTATATAAGTAAATTATGTCAACATTCAACTCCAGTAATGATATGGTGCAACAAAATACAAAAATAAAAGAAAATTTCAAAATGGGCGTGGCTCCGCCCTTTTTCATTTAATTTGTCTAGGATACTTTTAATGCCATAAGTCGAACAAAAATTTACCAATCCTTTTGAAATTTGGTAGGGGCAGAGGAGATTTTATGACGTTAACTGTTTTCTGTGAAAATGGGCGAAATCGGTTGAAGCCACGCCCAGTTTTTATACACAGTCGTCCGTCTGTCCTTCCGCATGGCCCTTAACTTGACAACTTGAGCAAAAATCGACATATCTTTACTGAACTTAGTTCACGTACTTATCTGAACTCACTTTATCTTGGTATAAAAAATTAACGAAATCCGACTATGACCACGCCCACTTTTTCGAAAATTACGAAAAATAAAAAAATGCCATAATTCTATACCAAATACGAAAAAAGGGATGAAACATGGTAATTGGATTGTTTTATTGACGCGAAATATAACTTTAGAAAAAACTTTGTAAAATGGTTGTGACACCTACCATATTAAGTAGAAGAAAATGAAAAAGTTCTGCTTGGCGAAATCAAAAGCCCTTGGAATCTTGGCAGGTATTACATATATAAATAAATTAGCGGTATCCAACAGATGATGTTCTGGGTCACCCTGGTCCACATTTTGGTCGATATCTGGAAAACGCCTTCACATATACAACTACCACCACTCCCTTTTAAAACTCTCATTAATACCTTTTACTTGATACCAATATCGTACAAACACATGCTAGAGTCACCCCTGGTCCACCTTTATGGCGATATCTCGAAAAGGCGTCCACCTATAGAACTAAGCCCCGCGCCCTTTTAAAATACTCATTAACACCTTTCATTTGATACCCATATCGTACAAACATATTCTAGAGCCACCCCTGGTCCACCTTTATGGCGATATCTCGAAAAAGCGACCACCTATAGAACGAAGACCCACTCCCTTTTAAAAATACTCATTAACACCTTTCATTTGATACCCATATCGTACAAAAAAATTCTAGGGTCACCCCTGGTCCACCTTTATGGCTATATCTCGAAACGGCGTCCACCTATGGAACTAAGGATTACTCCCTTTTAAAATACCTATTAACACCTTTCATTTGATACCCATATCGTGCAAACAAATTCTAGAGTCAACCCTGATCCACCTTTATGGCGATATCCCTAAATGGCGTCCACCTATAGAACTATGGCCCACTTCCTCATAAAATACTCTTTAGTGCCTTTCATTTGATAGACATGTCATACAAACACATTCGAGGGTTTCCCTCGGTTCATTTTCCTACATGGTTATTTTCCCTTATGTTGTCACCATAGATCTCAACTGAGTATGTAATATTCGGTTAAACCCGAACTTAACCTTCTATACTTCTTTACGGTTAGAAGCTTCTAAATTCATCAAATTTCATCAAATAGTTACATTTACGGCATATGTTTTTGAAATACGTGATTCGTAGTCATAGTTTTAACATGCAGATCACAAAAAACGTGAAGCTTTGCATCCTCACACATAGTACCTACTTGTTTTTTATTTTATATTTATCTTAAAAATCGTTTAAGTATGTAGATCTGTTCACTATATATTTCTTATCTTATACATCCGATTATTCGGAGATTACGAACGGGATAAGATTATTGTTCAGCCCCATTCTTGAAAAGTATGAAGTCTTCGGCACAGCCGAAGACAGTCCCGTTCTTACTTGTTACGTATACGCCATGTAGGGGATTTTGTTTCAAATAGAGAATTAGTGAAACAAATAAGCACTTCCAGTTAAATAATTTGTGTTAGTGAGTTTATCATTTAATGACCTTGTTGAATGAAAATGAGCATGCACATGTCCATATTATGTTTAAAGAGCAAATATTCAATACAATTGCATATATACATACTCGTACATACATATAAAACACATTGCAGCTTCATTTGAACTGTACGTCCGTATGTATGGAATAAAATTCAGTTCATTAAGTGAGCGATAAATTAATTTTGCTGGCAACACAACACACAAATTGCACAAGAGTATGAAAGTGTGATTTATGGTTATTATTAATATTTATGTTAGAATGTAGTTAAGATAATATATGTACATATGTATATATTTATTTTACTTAGAATATGCTTACAAAATTAAAATTTAAATCAAACAAGAGTACTTAGTTTGTAAAAATATTTTAATTTATAAGTAATATATAAGTAATGCTTCATTTATAACAACAACAAACAAAAACTAATTAATTTAAAACACAAACATTTAATTATATTTTAGAAAAATTTTAATTTAAAAAATGTTACCAAACCAAATCGTATACTCATTCAAATTAGTAAACCAGCCGAGCCCCAAAGTTTACCAATTTAAATGATTGGAGATTTGTTTAATTGCAGCAAATACTGCGTGTGCAAGTGTTTGTGAATATATACATATATATTAGAATAACTTTTAAACAATAACGATTACTTTATAAGAATTTTTAAATCTTTGATGTACATTGCATGTATGTAGCTAGATAAGTATAGGTTTATATATGTGCGTCTTAAAAGGCTGTAAGTTCATGCTAAATTTAATATTAATTTATAAAATAATAGTTGCTATAGTAAAAGCAAAAAAATTATTTTCAAATTTTACTATTTTAATACTTGTTATAAATATATATACATTCTTACTGCATTAGAGGTTAAGAGCATCGAATTAACTATATTTGTGAAATAATTATAAGAAAATTTCATGGGTGTGTATAAATTTGAGCAACATGGAATTGCTTCCACAAAAAAAAACGAATGCCGGAAAAATATTTGTTGTACAAAAATATATTACTAAGTTTTAATATATACATACATACAAATATATATGTATTTCAGTATTTGTTGTTTGTAATGGATAATTAGAATAAAAAAGAAATCTAAACAAATTGATGAGTATAACGAAATAAAAAATCAGGAAACTGTTTAAATTATTTGTCATTTAAATTAAAATTAAATTTAGTTTAATTTCATTCAGATTTGTAAAAACAAAAAAAAAATAGCTGAAAGCAAAGCGGTAAGTAAGTTTTATTAAAACCCTATGCGTCTAATCTACATATGGGGAAATCCGCCAAACTTTTTTTTTTTTAAACATGGTATCACGCAACTATCTTTTTGTTAGGAACATTGATGGGTAAATTGGAGCTATAGTGCATCGCCGTTACTCGTCTTACATAATGCCTCAAAAAGATATAGTCAAAAGATCGAGCAAAATATATATAAATTGAGGTGGCAATGTTAAATATACATTTATTTCAACACTTGTGTGCCGATTATGTCAAAATTTTAACAAAATATGGAGATATATGCAGCTGTTAGCTATGTAAATTTTTTTGATACACGAAACCCCGTTTTGTAGATATCGGTAAAAATATAAAACCGAATAACCGCCAAATAGTTTTTACTGCAAAGTTTGCAACACATTTATTTTAACACCTTTCTACCGATTCTTTTGAAACTTTAAAAACATATAGATATATGAACGAAGTATGTTTAGGTAAAAAAGTTTTAATCCGGTTTTGGAGATATTGATAAAAATATAAACCCGGAAAACCTAATTTTTTTTACTTATTTAAACACTTCTTAACCGATTGTGTTAAAATTTTATCAGGATGTACACATCTATGTGGGTTATATTTCGGTAAAATTTTGTTGACAGCCGAAACCCGGTTTTAGAGATATCGGCAAAAATATGAAACCGGGTAACCGTCAAATATTTCATACCCGTTTTTTTAATTTTTTCTCTACACCACAGTAGTATACCAACAATTGCCTCATCTTGGAATATTAACGCAAGGAAAGTTATTGATGTTTGTAAATGGGGCAAATCTACGAAATTTTCGCCAAAAATTGGCAATCTTCAAAAAGTGTAGAAAAAAAATTTTATTTTTTTTTTAATTTTTGTACCAAATTTGTGTTTCTTTTCATTTACTTTTAAATAAAACCTGGTTTAAAAAAAATTTTTTTTTCTACACTTTTTGACGATGGCCAATTTTCGGCGAAAATTTCGTATATTTGCCCCATGTACAAACACCAATAACTTTCCTTGCGTGGATATTCCAAGATGAGGCAATTGGTGGTATACCACTGTGGTGTAGAGAAAAATTAAAAAACGGGTATGAAGTGATAAAAATAAAATTATAGCTGTGCCCACAAAAAAACATGCTCCTGAAAAAAATTTACGCAACCAAGTGCTTCCACTTTTCTGCCTCTACCTTCAAAACTGAAAGGGGCACATCGAATTTGAAGCCCCACGTATTTTTAGTCCCTGATAGGCTATTATCGTGCATAATCCAAATTTCAATACTCAGTTGCCTCAAAAAGCTATAATAAAAAAAACTGTCAATATTGAAAATGACAAAAAAAGGTATCGCTACTTTGATTCATGATTGTGTTGAGTATTGGAGGGGCACATTAATTTTGCTCATACTTTTAGAATCTCCGTCTCAAAAACAACCTTCAGTTAAAATTCCATAGCGTTTCAGCGATGCCTCAAAATTTTATCGAAAAAATTCAACACAAAAATCAAGGGTATCGCTTGAAAAAGTGAAAAATTGACGTTTTTTACGTTTCGATGTTCCGCAAAAACTTACTATCAGCTTTCTTGATTTTTAAAATCATCAGATCGGATAGTCAAAAGGTCAAACTTAATGTCCTTGTACTTTTTTCTGGCCTTAAGTTTTTTGCCCGTGTGTAAAACCCGAGTATCCAAAAAAAGTAAACGTTTTTGGGATTTGCCCATATGTATCAGTTTATATGTGCTTCACTTGAAAAATAAGATTTGCGAGTGGGTTTTCTTGGAAATAGTTTTTCGAAATTTTCCATTTTCCGAAATGAGGCAATTATTTACCAACCAAAAGCATAAAGCCTTAGATAGTTAATTGTCAGGAGCCAAAAAAAAAAAAATAACGCTTTTACAAAAAATAGCAGCACACAATAAAAATAAAATGCATGACTAGGACTAGTACAGAAAGTTTTGCAAATTTAGAGATATGCTTTTAATTCTGAATGGGTGTTTCAAAAAATTGTTAAAAATATATTAGCCTCGGAGGTCAAGCCTTCAAAAACGAGTAATGGAAATGAGTAACTACGTATAAAACTTTTGTACATTTGGATGAATAATCCCAATGTTAGAATAAAAAGTTGACAAACCTCACAGGATTATCCTATGATGATTTCATGATCTTTTGGAATAATTTCAATACATTTTTGAGATCACTTCAGCGATATCGTAATTTTGATATTGTTTTCGGGATTATTTCGAGACCATTTTTGGACCATTGTGGATAACTTAGGGAGCATTTCTTAACTATTTTCATTATTATACTGGGACTATTTCGCTCATTTTCGGACTATTTTGCGATAATTTCGGGCAATTTTTCCAAGATTGCTTAGGAAATATTTTTCAAATGATTTTGAGTTTATTTGCGGAATATTTTGAGGTTTTTTTTCGGGATCATTGCGGTACCATTTTTTGACTGGAATCAATGCAGAACAATTTTCAGATCATTTCTAAACCATCTCAGAATTGTTTACGGGAAAGGTTCGCGTTCATTTAAGGATAATATCGGAATACCAGAAGTTTTTTGAAGACTGTTCGATCATTGCGAACCCATTTTAGAACTATCTTTTGAAGATACTTTTTCTTGGTAATTTCGGATTAATAATGCCTAAGTTCTCGAAATCATTTTGAGATAATCTCTAGTTTGTTTTTTTTTTTGTTTTTTGAAATAATATCGTTTTTTGTTTTTTTGTTTTGATAATATTCAGATTACGTAATTTTAGATCATATCGAATTTTTTTTTCGGTATTATTTTAGGACTGTTTTCTTTCTCATTTCGGGACTATTTCGGCAAACTGTCCTGTGCTCTAACCTTTAAATTTAGCTTTGCTTTTATAAACTGAATATATTAATTTCTAGTTGTGTACATGCAAGAGTATTTGGCACTCACCATCCTTTTTGTTTTCAAATCTTTTATACTGGGTATGTATATGCAAACAAAAACAATAAAGCAGCAATTTTGTGAAATAATTACGTCACCATTGCTTTGTGAATTCATAGGAAGCGTAATAAATTGTCAATTCGAACATGAATGACTTAAATGTATGGAAGATCGTTCTATGAACTTGATTATTTCCGTATGAGCTTATATATACGTATGTAAGTATGGAAAGACTGCTTATGTAAGAAGGCAGTTAAGTCGAAAATTTTGGTTCTGCAATGTATGCATGCTACCGGATTCCTTTATTCATTTCCGACCGGTCTGTTTAAGGGATAGAATAAAATTAGCTTTACTCACCGCCAAGATTTCCTGAAAACTAGAATTAGTTTAACGCATATGAAAGAAAAAGACACATTCTCTCGTTTTTGAGCTTTTGTTTTTTTTTTTTTTGCGTTTATCGCTGTTTAGATCTAGGTTTGAGATTTTTCAGTACCTATGTATGTATTTTCTTTTGAATAAGAAAACGTGCAATAAATCATATTAATTAATTTTTTTACTGGTTTTTACATCAAAAATATGTACCTATATACAATATTGTAAAACAAAACTTGTTGCACAGAACAGCCATCGTATTTTTTTGAAAGAGGTTATCGCTCAGACCATTTGTGTTTATAAGCTCACAGACTAACAAGTCTAACGTGATTTGTTATAAAATTGTTCACCAGAAATTTCAGAAAAATTAAGACGCATTGAAGCCTCTTTGTTTCTATTAATGTAATCGTATGGGTCCATCAAAATACCCAAATACCTAGGAATCTGAAATGTGCTAGTATTCCATGCAAGAATTCGAACTATGCAGCCCAGCAAGAAAAGAAGTCAGCTGCGAGCTAACTACAAGCTAGTTACTAATAAACGATTATCTGTTTCTTTAAAAAAAGCTAACTACTTTTGTATGGAAAGGCTCAGCTAACTATTAGTAAACTAATTTAAACCTAAAACTAAAACTATGCTCTTACCAACTATTATATATATCTGTTATAATAAAAACATTCCGTATCTGACGTATATCTCATCGAATTAAAGCCAAGCTAAGATGGCTTTTATTTTCGATGCATGAAGTTAAATTTGGACACTGGAAACTTTACATCAAAGTCAAGCGCTGAATCCCGCAGATATCTCAGTGATATGACCTATGACTTCATAATCAACATAATTTGGGTACCTCTACACAAGGCAATTAAAGAAAACTGTGGAGCAGATGAGCCTCTTTTACTCTCCTTGCTTTGGTAAGATCTTTTCACGTGTCAAATATCAACATCAAGTTTGGCTTTCCTATGATTAAGGATGCATAATCACATTTTGGGAGTCGAAATTCGTTGACTCATTAAAACAAATTTATGTTAGATTTTTTTTTTTTTTTTTTTTTTTTTGATTTTGACTTAAAATATTACTAATAGAGTTTATGGAGACCTCTGAGCCAGCTGACTGAGGTTTTGTAAAGTTAAGCAAAAAATTAACTGGCTTGAGCATCGTCAAACATACTGAAGGGTAATTTAAGGACAAATCCTACAATTTGCTTACAAATCGGAAGCCTTATTATAATTAGAATTTAAGATAGTACGGGAAGATTTTGCAGATGATATTTTAGTTTTTGCAAAACTTATTAAAGCCGTTTTTGGTGATATATAGGGCTTCATTTTATTTTAAGATCAAAACATAGTTATTTCTTTAATAATTTAGAAAAAATTTAAATAACGTGACATCAGGACGAAAAAGGCGACAGCTGTCTCGATTATACCTTGTAAATCTCTTCAAAGCTTTTTGTCCCGGGAGTGGGATTTGAACCCGCACTCCTGCGATGGTTGAAGTGTTACAAACGCATTCAGCCACGTCATACCTTAGTTGTTGTAAACTTTACAAAAAAAAAAAATGTAAGGCGCGATAACCTCCGAAGAGATCTAAGGCCGAGCTTCTCTTCCAATTTGCGTCGTGCTCCTCTTGATTTTCTCTACAAATTGGCCGGACGGGACCTACATGTTTTATGCCGACTCCGAACGGCATCTGCAAGGCAGATGAGTTTTCACTGAGAGCTTTTCATGGCAGAAATACACCCGGAGCGCTTACCAAACACTGCCGAGGGGCGACCCCGCTTAGAAAAATTTTCTTCTAGTTGAAAAACCTTATTTCTAAAATTTTGATGTTGCTTTGCCCGGAAGTTGAACCCAGGGCATACGGTGTGATAGGCGGAGCACGCTACCATCACACAACGTTGTTTACATTTTTACCAAATTACTAAATAAATTATAAAATAGAAAATGCTTCAAATAAATGTATTCATACATTTAAAAGCAATGAGGGCAATACCCGCTTAATTTATACAAATAATTATTTCCCTTCGAAATTTATATATCGCTTACGGTTTTGGTTTTGCTTTCGAAGTTTAGGTTAGGTTTGGTTAGGGTGGCTACCCGAGGGCACACTTAGGCCAGTAGTACTAGGCCCGTTATGATACCACGAAAAACACCGTTACCTTTCCTCTTCGAACCATTTTGAGGACCTGATGAAAGCTACCAGGTCCTTGAGGTCATGCTCCACAACCTGACTCATATTATCAAGAAATTGAGCTCACAGAAAGCGCTGCCGTTCTCCGCTTAGTGCTGGGCAGTTGCAAATGAGGTGAACCACCGTTTCCTCATCCTCTTTACAACTACAGCAACGACGATAAGGCGCTCCTAGCCTTTCTGCATGCCTACCTATGAGGCAATGACCCGTTAGTGCCCCCACAAGTGTGGAAATTGTATCCCTTCTTAGGTTGTACACGTGACGGGACCTTTTATGATCCCATTTAGGCCAGGTTTCTTTCGATGTTCGACACCCCGGTGTTTGTAGCCATCTTTCGTCGGTTTGATGGTAGATGTGCTCTTTTATCATTAGCTTGCATGTGGACAGGGGCATACCTAAGCGTTCTTGTCCAGGAAAAACCTGCTTGGTTGTACCCTGCCTAGCGAGTTCATCTGCAATGCAGTTTCCCTCGATATCCCTATGTCCAGGGACCCATGCGAGGTGTACACGGTTCTGTTGAGCCATCTCTTGAAAAGATCGGCGACAGTTTAGTGCTAGTTCAGAATTGAACGAGTGGGAGCCCAGAGATTCTATGGCAGCTTGGCTGTCGCGGAAGATAAATATTTTTTTGCCGACATTGTATGTCCCTATCCTAGCTGCGGCTTCAATTATGGCTGCAACTTCTGCCTGGAATACACTGCAGTGGTCGGGTAGTCTGAATGAGAGCTGGAGGTCAAGGTCCCTTGAGTAGCTTGGAGCCGTCCGTGTATATGGAAATGCTGTTGCTCATAGCAAGGCACTTATCCGACTCCGTCCAGTCATCCCTGCTGGGTGTGTTTATCTTAAAGTCGGTTTCCGCAACTGTTGTGGTCGCACAGCGATCCGTAATAGGAGGGAGAAAACTGTATTTGTTTAGTATACTTGAGTGTCCTGTGGTCTTGTTGTTCCAACACGACAACTCCCTTAGACGCAGGGCTGACGTTGCCGCTGCTCGATGACCAGCCAGATCCAATGGAAGGATGTCAATAGTGGTCTGAAGAGCTTCGCTAGGCGTTGTTCTTAGAGCCCCGCTTATGCTTATCATGCTGGATCTGTGGACTTTACCCAACAAGTTTAGTTTTGACGCCTTGCTCAAAGCTGGCCACCATACGACTACCCCATACAGCAGTATGGGTATGATAATCGCGGTATAAATCCATCTGCATATGTTGGGGGTGAGTCCCCATTGTTTGCCAATGGCTCTTTTACACATATATAATGCAATGTACGCTTTCCTTTGTCGCTGGATAACGTTGTCCTTCCAGTTCAGCTTTTTGTCTAAAACTACGCCTAGAAATTTGGCTGTATCTGCCAGGCTTAGGCGCACCCCATTTAGTTCTGGTAGGTTCAACGATGGTATTTTGTATCGTTTGGTTTCGAAGTTTAAAAATGGCATAAATGTAAAATACGCCCGCAAAAAAGGCGGCGAACCACTCAAGCGATTTTGCTTTTTCGTCTAAAGTACGAAAGTCATACCTACTTCGCGAATACTGACACCAAAAGAAGATCAAATCTCAAGACAATAATACTTTTTCAGTCGGAGGGTACCAATTCATTTTCTTGAAATGATTTATCCATTGCAGCCGTAAAGATGTCTTTATTTGTAGACAGTCATACCTGCGATAATTGTTCTAAATATTGAGCATATACACATATATATAATTGGTTACTCATTTTATCTGCTTTGGACAATGTGTACGATTCCGAGACACACACCAATATAGGTATGATGAAACACGTTTTAAATGCAATCTAGAACTAGAATTCAGAACTTGTCGGCTAAGAAGCGAAGCCCTTCACATTTTTGTATATCTGTCTATTACAAATGACGTTACTGCCAAGGCACAAACATACCGATTATTTTTTTGCTGACAGCTTAGCTTTCACCAAATCTACATATATTGATGCCCAGCATTCTAGAACTAGAATTTGCAGATAAATCCGTTGAACGTGGTAATAAAGTTTTGTTTTCATGCCAGTGTAATTTGACAATACAGAAACAATCACGTGTACACTAGCACATTTCAAATTCCTATTTGGAAAACCCACATAGTCTATATTCTTCTCTGGAAGACTAGCTTTTTTCGAGTTGATTTGAAGATTTAAAATGTTTAAACATTTTGGCACAACTCGAATTCTTGCATGGAAAACGAACACATTTCAATTTCTTTAGAGGATAGCTAACATATTTGGAACAAATGGCAAGACTAGGCGTTTTCTACAATTTTGCGTGAAGACTAGCATATTTTTTATTCTTGCGAAAATCCTACGCAAATAAGGAAATATGCCAGCCTTCCTTGCGAATAATGGAATTTAGGCAAGTCTTCCGTAGCACCGACGATATTGACTAAACTGCGTATGTGTCTGTTTTTAAATGCACATTTCGAAAATTTAATCATTGTGCATCTGACATTGTATGCTCGAAGGGATCATCGAAAAGACAGAGAATTCTTTTATACTCAGCTGAGTAAATTATTATTAAATTCCTAAAGAAAACAAAAAACAAATAAGGAGTTCGAGTTAAACCAATTTTTACATTTATCTATACCCAGCTGTAAAATTTTTTGACTCTATCTCTTAATTAGAGTTATTAAATATCGGCGACCGCCGCATATAGGTAGATTTTAGACATTTAGGCGGCCATAATAGAATTTCTGAAAGTTGCCACAATTACAAAAAAAAGCACTCCCACAGCTTAAGAAACACAGGGGAACAATAATGCTACCCGTTCCCATCCATCGCATACCAGGCGTTAGCTGTCAAGTAATCGGAATTTAGCTATTTCTGAATGGCGTGTTATGGTTTTTTTTAACCTATGTGAAACCGCATGTTTTAACGTAAATATTTTAATAATTTGTTTATTCATAAGAAGCTGGTCTGATCTAGTTTATGTGGGGTGCGAATAAAACAAAGTTTTTTCCACCTTGCAGCCCAACGCTTCGCTAAGATTTTCTTAGCATCTGCTGGGGCGGGACTGTGAAATGTATTTGAGGAAAAAATTACAAAAACAACATTAATGATCAATCACCACAATAGGAAAATATTTACATGCACTTACACTGAAGTTGGTGGATTATTACATTAATAAATAAAAACAATTTTAAACAAAAAATACTTAAAAGCAAACACTGCCGATACCATCATTAGTGGTACACTTGTCATCATCAACTGAAACTATAAACATAAAAGGTATGTCGCGGCTATTTCGTCTGTATCTTCTTTTTTGTTGATTGTTTTATCCCTTTTTTCATAATACGTAGGCTCTCTAACGTGTATCTGGTTTTTTCCTTTTTCTCTATATCTATTATTTTCGCATTTTTAAAGTCAGCTACATGGTTATTTGTTATTGCATGTTGTGATAATGCTGTACCTTGTCTTTGTTTCCTTATATCAGCTTCGTGTTCTGCTAGTCGAGTGCATAAAGCTCGTTTGTAGTTCCGATATATATTTTGTTGCATTCTTCTTTGTTATTACCCTTGCATGCTATTTCATATACGACGTTACTTTGTTGTTGTTGGTCAATCGCACTTTTTGTTTTAGTAAAGCACGTTGCTAGCGTGCAATTAGATTTGTATGCCAGGCTTATATTAGGATTTTTGATAATGTCATGCGCCAAATTTTCTGAGAGCCTGGGAGTGTGTGTGACACTAAAATATTTCTTGGCTTCAATGCATCTATTTTTGGGTTGAGATTGGTTCGGGATACTATTTATTTCTGTTATTTTTTGTTTTAAAATATTGTAAGTTAAGTGATCAGGGTAATTATTTTTCTTTAGGGTTCTTTTAACCATTTCAATATTTGTGTCATGCAATTTTGGATGGCTTAAAATTAATACTTTGTGTATAAAATTCTTAGCCGTATTTACTTTATATTTAAATGGCTGTGAGGAAAGATAATTGATTAGGCGCCCAGAAGTTGTTGGTTTTGAGTACCACTTAAGTAATAATTTGTTGCTGCTTCTATACATTCTGACGTCTAAAAATGGTATGTTTTCATTTTCTTCTAATTCCATGGTAAATTTTAGCCTGTCATGGTGTTTGTTGAGTGTGTCTACGATTAGTTTCGCATCCTTTCTTTTAATAATTGCGAATATATCATCCACGTACTTAACTAAAAATTGTATGTGTACATTGTGTAGTTGTTGCAGCTCTAAAAGGGTATTGTTAATAATTTCATCCAACACTATGTCTGCAATAGTTGGGGAGAGGGGATTTCCCATGGGCATACCAAACGTTTGGGTAAAGATTTTGTTATTGCAAACAAAATAGTTATTGTCTTTTAAACAAAACTCTAATATTCTCTGAAATTTTCTTTGCGATATATTAGTCATATGTTGGATATTTTCCCATTTCTTCATGATTAACTTAGACGCTAAAGTAGTCGGTATATTCGAAAAACAGACACCACATCAAACAACACCAACACATCTTCGTCACATATATTTGTATTAGCAAGTCTTTCTTTTAGCTTATATGCATCTTTTATGTTGTATTTTTCTGATATTAAACCTCTCAGAATTTTTCCAATATGTTTAGACAAGTAATAGCACGGGACATTAGTGGACGATACGATCGGACGAAGCGGGCATTCGGGCTTGTGTATTTTGGGTAGTCCATACATGAAAACATACCATTTTTAGACGTCAGAATGTATAGAAGCAGCACCAAATTATTACTTAACTGGTACTCAAAACCAACAACTTCTGGGCGCCTAATCAATTATCTTTCCTCACAGCCATTTAAATATAAAGTAAATACGGCTAAGAATTTTATACACAAAGTATTAATTTTAAGCCATCCAAAATTTCATGACACAAATATTGAAATGGTTAAAAGAGCTCTAAAGAAAAAGAATTACCCTGATCACTTAACTTACAATATATTAAAACAAAAAATAACATAAATAAATAGTATCCCGAACCAATCTCAACCCAAAGATAGATGCATTGAAGCCAAGAAATATTTTAGTGTCACACACACTCCCAGGCTCTCAGAAAATTTCGCGCATGACATTATCAAAAATCCTAATATAAGCCTGGCATACAAATCTAATTGCACGCTAGCAACGTCCTTTACTAAAACAAAAAGTGCGATTGACCAACAACAACAAAGTAACGTCGTATATGAAATAGCATGTGAAATGCATGCAAGAAGAATGCAACAAAATATATATCGGAACTACCAAACGAGCTTTATGCACTCGACTAGCAGAACACGAAGCTGATATAAGAAAACAAAGACAAGGTACAGCATTATCACAACATGCAATAACAAATAACCATGTAGCTGACTTTAAAAATGCGAAAATAATAGATATAGAGAAAAAGGAAAAAACCAAATACACGTTAGAGAGCCTACGTATTATGCAAAAAAGGGATAAAACAATCAACAAAAAAGAAGATACAGACGAAATAGCCGCGACATACCTTTTATGTTTATAGTTTTAGTTGATGATGACAAGTGTACCACTAATGATGGTATCGGCAGTGTTTGCTTTTAAGTATTTTTTGTTTAAAATTGTTTTTATTTATTAATATAATAATCCACCATCTTCAGTGTAAGTGCATGTAAATATTTTCCTATTGTGGTAATTGATCATTAATGTTGTTTTTATAATTTTTTCCTTAAATAAATTTCACAGTCCCACCCCAGAAGATGCTAAGAAATCTTAGCGAAACGTTGGGCTGCAAGGTGGAAAAAACTTTGTTTTATTCGCACCCCACATAAACTAGATCAGACCAGCTTTTTATGAATAAACAAATTATATGAATTAAACCGATCGGCAACAAGTAAGTAAATATTTTAAGTTTTAAGACGGTTGAATTGAGTAATTGTGATGAATTCTGATATTTCAGGTAACTCCTAACATTACACAGGCCGACAAAATGAGACCGATTTTTTTGACCAAAAACCAGACCATACTTTCCTAAAGGTTTTCGATGCGCTGAATTGAAATCCTCTATCACGTCAGGATTTTGAGATATCCTAACCTAAATGTGCAAAAAACACCGTTTTTGTCTATTTTTGAGGTTATATATAAACGACAGATTTTTTTTTTTTGAAGCACACATAGTATCTTAAAGAAGAAGTCTTTCCCTTACGAATGGCGTTGAGTTTGCTCAAATATCTTTTTTTTCGCTAAGATAGAGCAATTTAAAGTTTATAAATTTGCTAATTTTCCTATAGCTGAAAAACCACTGAATTAACGTAGGTGTGATGCAGTAGAACACATATCTCTTACGATAAGTCTACAAATTTCAAGCTTACACATAATAAATTTTGTTTCTAACGCTATCTAGAAACATTACTGATACTTATTTTTTGGCTTTACTTAGGGTTTGTGAGTTTAAGGGTTAGTGGACGTAGATTTGTTGAGTTTTATACTATGTTCAAACAGAAAAATAAATTGAGGAAATTTCGATTTGAATTGAGTGCTGTTCATACAACTCGATTTAGCTTACACAATAGTAATTTGATAGCTGGTTGGCTCATCTCTACAGCAAGAACATACCTTTGTTCAGACTGTCAAAATGAACACGCACATTATTAGGCGAATGAAATGGAATGAAAACATAAAACTTTGAAATTTTTGTGTGTTGTAAGAAAATGTGTTCAATGTTTTGGTTTCATTTTGATTTTGCCATCTTCTTTTGAAATCCGTACTCCAGTGAAATGAAAGACATAAAATCAGCTGATTAGATGAGCCAACCATATAGTTCAGCCATGGGTAACTGACGTTTAAGTATACTCAATAAACACACTTTACAATGTTGCATTTGCAGTTTGAAACAATTTATTACGCACTTTTTTTTAAATTGGCAATTTATTATTACAATTTATTATATGACAAATTGCGTAATAAATTGCCCAAATAGTATAAATTGCCAATTTGGTGTGTGTTTGAACCTAGTATTATTGTTATTTCTATATTTTGTTTCGTTGCAATACAAGCTCAAGCAAAACTTATAATTTTACATCACTTGAAATATATTTTATTTTTTTTTTTATTTTATTTGTAGACTTATCGTAAGAGGTATGTGTTCTACTGCATCGTACCTACGTTAATTCAGTGGTTTTTCAGCTATAGGAAAATTAGCAAATTTATAAACTTTAAATTGCTCCATCTTAGCGAAAAAAAGATATTTGAGCAACCTCCACGCCATTCGTAAGGGAAAGACTTCTTCTTTAAGATACTATGTGTGCTTTAAAAAAAAAAATAAAATCTGTCGTTTATATATAACCTCAAAAATAGGCAAAAACGGTGTTTTTTGCATATTTAGGTTAGGATATCTCAAAATCCTGACGTGATAGAGCAATTCTGCGTCCAGATTTGAATGCAGCGCATCGAAAACCTTTGGGAAAGTATGGTCTGGTTTATGGTCAAATTTCTTGTCGGCCTGTGTTATTAATGGTGTTTGTGATTTTTAAAAGTTATAAGTTGATAAAGAACCTATTTTATTTAGGATGTTAAAAAAAAATTTTTTTTTAATTTTTGGTGTTCAAAACCAGTTTTGTTATGTTTCCAAATCCGTCCAAGTGAAAATTAGTTTTGAACATGGTACTTGGCACAATTAGCTTGCCAACTGCATTAAATTTAGCTGCAGATACTTGCAGATAGGGGGTTAGATAGAGGGTTTGATACACCCTTGTTGTTGTACAACATGAAAAATGGCCTCACTGCGCAGGTATTTTTTAGTGTTACACAGTGTAATATCTATTCTAATATGACCGACTAGTTACACAAATTATTATAATTTTTCATAAAACCAATTACAAATTTAACCTAGATAAGGACAGAACTAAGTTATTACACTTCTTGCTGTACAACAAGAAAAATAGCCTCACTGCGCAGAAATTTTTTAGTGTTACACAGCGTAATAGCTATTTTTTTAATATAACCGATTAATTACACAAATTAGTATAATTTTTCATTTATTAAACAGTTTTAAGAAGATATAGGCAATAAAATATTTTTGGCCGCCTAAAATTGAAAATCTACTTATGTGCACCGTGGTGTGGTGGTAGCGCCCTACCACACCGAAGATCCTGGGTTCACGCATCAAATTTTTTGAAACAAGTTTTTTCAATTAGAAGATAGTTTTGCTAAGCGGGGCCGCCCTTCAGAAGTGATTTGGCATGCACGCCGAGTATATTTCTGCCATGAAAAGCTTCTCAGTGAAAACTCATCTTTCTTGCAGATGCCGTTCCGAGTCGGCATGAAACATATAGGTCCCGTCTCGCCATTTTGTAGGAAACATTAAAAAAGGAGCACGACGCAATTGGAGAAGCTCGGCCTGAAATCTCTTCTTATCGCGCCTTATATCTACTTATTTTTATAGATATCGTTTAATGTAGGTGAAATTAATTATGTTCTTATTCAACTATCTGAAGAACTTAGAGCAGCTTCGGTCTTTGAAATTCTTATAAACGAGCTTACCTATTAAGTTAACCAAGTTCAAAAACTTTGGATGATTATCAATAACTAGCAAGCACGCTCCTTCCCGGCAGGGGTAATGAGATTATATTAATTTCTTACGAATTGCTTTTTTACTACCTTTATATTCTAAGCCCCTAACGTGCTGCAGGTTATTATTATTAGGTCTCGATGCACTGCGACCTTTATTTATATCTTCTGTGTTTGACCTTTCAGCTTATTACTGTATGTGGAGTCTTTTTAGTCTTTTTGTGTTTTTTATTAAGTACCTCTTCAAGTGTTTTCCTCATATCACGAAGGGATTAAGATTCGCGCCACCCAAATGGGAGAGTTTCTGCCTTGCCTGAGCAGCTACGCATTCCCAGAGAACGTGAGCCGGTGTTCCGGCCCTCTCCGCTTAGATTAATGAGTTTGGCTGATACTTTCGCTGCTGGGAGTATAGACAAGGTGGTCGGACTTTGCCCTGGCAATTCAATCCAGTTTTGTCTGAGCTGCTTTGACTCCAAATGGGCTATGGTTTCCCTAGTGTATGCGTTTCTAAGTCCACAGGGGGGCACTGGGCCAAAAAATGCTGCTATGGCACCCTGCTAGAGCACCCTTCTTGCCAGGTGGATGTAGGATATAATCGAGCAGGGGTTCGCACCGGCTCTTGTCCCCATCGAGACGATATCTTTAGCTATGCAATCTGGTAACCAGCCAAGCTCGGCACATAAAGCTGCATCTTATTATGTTGAAAGGTCTCAGTGCTTCCAGGCCTAATAATAATAGTTATGTTGAAAGTTGTAAAGCACATATTCAAGTATGCATTGCGAAACAATAACTCCTTACAATGAACGGCTGACTGACTTTCAACGGTTACTTTATATACCTTTTCTGGTCTTGAGTCAAGGAAAATACGACTAAGGACTGTTGTTGCTAATGACAGCACCAATTTTCTAGAGATATCTGAGTTTTTATATAAATAACATTATAAAGGGATGGTTAAAGGACAGGTGGCATGGATCATTCTATCTCATATTTTCTAGTGCAATTGGGTATAACAATACTTCAAACAGCCAACATTTATTACTTAAGAATTTTCGCTCATGAAAATCGGTTATCAATTGAGCATATCAAATTCACGCGATCATGTTCATACGCTCACATCTTTCGAAAAGGCGAGACAGAGTGATCTTGTTCTGTATAACGCTGCTTGGCGTTGTGTAATTGCGCTGATAAAGAAATGATAAAATTTTTCTGGCGCTCGTGGCAAGCTGTATTGCGAAAGTCATATCATATTGTGGATAATGGAGGATATTTCGATGCGTCATTGCGCTTCAATCTTGGATGTTATGCGTGTATCCTGCGATTTCACCTCTGATGTTATGCGGGTCTACTAAGATATCAGTTGAGATGCCACTGTCTGTGTTCGTCACTCCCTGCGGTGTTTATTTTTATACTCAGCTGAACAGAGCTCACAGAGTATATTAACTTTGTTCGCATAACGGTAATCCGTAACGGTATAAACTAATCGAGATAGATATAGACTTCTATATATCAAAATGATCTGGGCGAAAAAAGAAATGCATTTAGCCATGTCCGTCCGTCTGTCCGTCCGTCTGTAAACACGATAACTTGAGTAAATTTTGAGGTATCTTGATGAAATTTGGTATGTACGTTCCTGGGCGCTCATCTCAGATCGCTATTTAAAATGAACGAAATCGGACTACAACCACGCCCACTTTTTCGATATCGAAAAGTGAGATAATTCATTACCAAAGACGGATAAAGCGATGAAACTTGGTAGGTGCGTTGACCTTATGACGCAAAATATAAAATTAGAAAAACTTTGGACAATGGGCGTGGCACCGCCCACTTTTAAAAGAAGGTAATTTAAAATTTTTGCAAGCTGTAATTTGGCAGTGGTTGAAGATATCATGATGAAATTTGGTAAGCACGTTACTCCTATTACTATATGTGTGCTAAATAAAAATTAGCGAAATCGGATGACGAACTTTTTTTTTAAATCAAATTTTAACAAAAAATGTAATATCTTTACAGTATAAAAGTAAATTATTTCAACATTCGACTCCAGTAATGATATGGTGCAACAAAATACAAAGATAAAAGAAAATTTCAAAATGGGCGAAACTCCGCCCTTTTTCATTTAATTCGTCTAGAATACTTTTAATGCCATAAGTCGAACAAAAATTTACCAATCGTTGTGAAATTTGGTTGGGACATAGATTCTATGACGATAACTGTTTTCTGTGAAAATGGGCGAAATCGGTTGAAGCCACGCCCAGTTTTTATACACAGTCGACGGTCTGTCCTTCCGCTCGGCCGTTAACACGATATCTTGCGCAAAAACGATATATCTTAACTAAACTTAGTTCACGTACTTATCTCAAGTCACTTTATCATGGTATAGATATGGCCGAAATCCAACTATGACCACGCCCACTTTTCCGATATCGAAAATTTCGAAAAATGAAAAAACTGCCATAATTCTTTGGTACAGAATGAATGAAAAAAGTGATGAAACATGGTAATTGAATTGGTTTATTGACGCAAAATATAACTTTAGAAAAAACTTTGTAAAATGGGTGTGACACCTACCATATTAAGTAAAAGAAAATGAAAAAGTTCTGCAGGGCGAAATCAAAAGCCCTTGGAATCTTGGCAGGAATACTGTTCGTGGTATGACATATATAAATAAATTAGCGGTACCCGACAGAAGATGTTCTGGGTCACCCTGGTCCACATTTTGGTCGATATCTCGAAAACGCCTTCACATATACAAATAAGGGCTACCCTCTTTTAAAACCCTCATTAGTACTTTTAATTTGATATCCATATCGTACAAACACATTCTAGAGTCACCCCTGGTCCACCCTTATTGCGATATCTCGAAAAGGCGTCCACCTATAGGACTAAGGCCCACTACGTTTAAAATAATCGTTAACACCTTTCATTTGATACACATGTCATACAAACACATTCCAGGGTTACCCTAGGTTCATTTTGCTAATTGGTGATTTTCCCTTATTTTGCCTCCAAAGCTCTCAGCTGAGTATGTAATATTCGGTTACACCCGAATTTAGCCTTCCTTACTTCTTTTTTCCTCCATTTTTGTTGTTACCTCTTCCCCGTCAGGATGAAAGACTCCATAACGTCTCGTAGCCGTGCTTGAAGTTCGGACTTATTGCCGATTGTATTCAATCCACGGTTCCCTAATTTTAGTTCGTGCTAGTTTCTGGATCTTTAATTCACTCAACTTAGCCATGTTCTTGTTGTCCTCTAAAAGGCTAGAATTTATTTAACAATTCCTCTTCTGACACCCATTATAACGCAGTCTGGGAAATTCCTGATAATTATCACCTTCTGCTAACGTTACAATCGCTGAACTGTCGAATAAATAGCTCAAATGTTCAGTATAGCCAAATGTTATTTATTTACACTCTACTGTGGTAATAGTACTTCAGAAATTAATTAATCGCGTGCCTCACTCAAAGCGTGTTAAAATCTAACTGATTGAATATTCCTCTCCAAGGGTCTAGACTCTTCACGAACAACCTGCTCGGAAAGCTGCTTATTTATTTCTCCTTTATGTATGTAGTATGTATTTCCTTTTGTCTTCTAATTATATGCATGTGTAGGTGTGAGTAATTAATTCTGCTCTTAGGTCATGATTACATGTGTGTATGTGAAATAATCTCTTCGGTCTTAGCTTCCCTGTTTGCATGTATGGGTGGCTGCTTGCTTTGATGTTTACATGCATTTATGTGTGGCTGCCTTGCATGCCATGCATATGTGGTTACGTGCTTTGCTGTTGTTGTGCATTTATTTACTAGCAGCATAGTGACGGATCGAAATAACTAACATTCGCCACAATATTATCATCGCGACTATTGCGATGGAGTGGTAGTATGCTCGCCTACTACACCTCAAATCCTCGCGTCGCCCTCGGGAGCTGTTAACCAAACACTTCGATTTATTTCTGCCATGAAAAGCTTCGAAGTAGGAATAAAACATGTGGGTACCATCCTGCTAAGTTGTAGGAAAAATTTGAAAAGAGCACGCGGCAAATTGTTAAATTGCGCGGCCTAAATCTCCTCAGTGGTACATCGCGCCTTGTATTAATTTTTATTTTTTAATTCATAATCTAAATTTACACACCAAACCTGCTAAACTATTTAATGCAAGCATGCTATTGAGCGGCATAAAAAGTTCGAATACCGCAGATTTCGCTCATATCAGTTAGATCACAGGCTTCTTTATATCAGCGCACGAGAATTTGCGCCAATACCCAGCCCTGCGTTGGATTGCAAAATTGCCCATATAACGGCAACCCATTGTAAGTATTTCATTTGCTCAAACAGCGTCCGATAAGATGAATACGGCGGATTTGTTATTATTTTTACTTTTTTATTAATTCCTAATGTAATTGATAGGTTGCGTTGATAGTTCACTATGATGAATGCAATAAGAAAATATTGTACAATAAATAATAAACAAAATAATAAAAAGTCATTTAAACGAAACAGCTACTCGAGTATTACAAATCGTAAACAAAGCAAGGCCTTAAAGTTAAAATGCGTGTTCAGCTGCGACAGTTCATTGCGCGACGAGAAACAAACAAGTTGAAATAAGAAGATAGCTAATTGAACGCGCGCGCGTTTGCTGCAAAGTATGCGATAAGTAAAAATATAAGTTTTTACTTGCATATATTTAAATGAAATTATTAAGTTTTATAATTGAAAATCACGTTTAGATTATTTTCATTAACGCAACTTAAACTTCAAAAAAAAAAAAACACACGCAATGCGCTTATGTAATCGAAGCATTTATCTACCCCGACTGATGCTACTGGCGCATCTGGTGCTATTTTGCGTGTTCATCTCCACTCCAAATAAGGCGAGCGCAGCGCGCAGTATGAATCGTCAGCAATTGAAGACAATTGAAAGATATATGGATCCAAGCGCGGATCCCTGCAATGATTATTATCAATATGCGTGCGGTAATTGGCAAAATGTGCATGCGGATGCTGAGTATTATGAAACAATCGGACTGATCGATTACAAAGTTGATATAGAATATGCCGAGCTACTGAATAGCGTACGAAAGCGACGTAAACTGCGAGGAGAGCATACATTTGTGCGGAAACTGCTTGACTACTACAAATCCTGCCTAAGGGTGTATGCGTATACGCCTCAATCATACCTTGATTGGTTGCAAGAGCATGAGCAGCTGACTTGGCCTTCAGTATTGCCGAGCGTCGCACGTGGCGCATCGAAGCGACGCAGTAAAGCGGTGCGCTACGATTGGTTGCAAATGTTGGCTGTGCTACGCAAATATGGACTCAATGCGGTATTTATTGAGGAAACCGTTATACAGCGTCGGGATAATGCGCGCGCCTCTTCAATTGATTTGGATAAGCCAGTGTTGAATGGTGGTTTTCAGCCAATCCCGCATAAAGGTTTCTTATTGATTATGGAATATTTGGGCGTTACTGATACGGAGCGTCGAGATGAACTCTGGGATGCAGTGCATTTATTTGAAACAAAATTAAAGAGTTTAGATTTTGTAGAAGATTCAATGGATGTGGGTGAAGAGAGCGCTTCAATGCAGCGTGAGACAACTTTAGCCGAGCTGAATATGCCTTTCCTAACGCGCTATTTAGATATACTACTTGATAAACCCGTTGATCCGCATATGAAATTGACCATACAAAATTTGCCATATATGCGCTTGCTGCTCACCGTTTTGGACGAACATGAGCCGGAGTTTATATGCCGTTATTTGATGTTGCGTTTTCTTTGGTATCTCAATGTGGATGGTCCGCGTAATTTTCTTAAAGGCGATTGCGTCTCACATACGCGAAGTATGTTGCCGCTTGCCATGACTTGGCTTTACGAACGTCACAATCCTGAGTTAGTAGATGAGAAAATGAATATTGAGGGACTCTTTCATAAACTACTGCAACACTTCACACATACGCTACATAACAATGCAAATAATTTTGATTCACACATTTTACGCTTTCTACAAGACAAAATCGATACAATGCGCATTAAGGTAGGCAACTTACCACGTCCTGCTACAAATCGTCAGGTGGAATCATTTTATGCTGCATTACAAATCGATGTAAATGACTTTTATGGAAATCACTTGCGTCTTCTACAACATTACACAAGCGCTAAGCATAAGCGTCTCGAAGAGTTACTCCCTCACGATGATTCGTTTTTCCACCTTGAGGATCCCGAAACTGGCGCGAGCTCATCACCTTACTACTTGCTACGTTCAAATGTTGTTATTGTACCGCTCACACTACTACATACACCCATTTATCATCCACAGCTACATGAGGTTTTCAAATATAGTTCACTGGGTTTTTTGCTCTCACACGAGATAACACATGGCTTCGACGATAGCGGCGTTGAGTTCGATAAGCGCGGTAATATGCGCGGCCCATCGAATCGTATTAAAGCAAATCGTATATTCGATTCGAATTTAAATTGCTTACGTTCGCGTAATCCACAAATTGTTGATGAGAAAATTGCCGATGTAAGTGGTTTGCGCTGGGCGTATGAGGCTTATTTCAAGGGCAATGCGAGTAGCAGCGCTGAGGGCGTTAGTGCCAATGCACGTCCGCTGCATTTTACTAGCCTTTCACCGGAACATGTGTTCTTTTTGAATTTTGCACAATTTTTTTGTGGCGCACCAGCTACAAGCTCGCGTGATATTGAATTCAGCGAACATGGCTCAGATAAGGAGCGCGTTTTGGATGCTTTGGCGAATTTCGGTGAATTTGGTCGCGTTTACGATTGTCCGCTGGGAAGTCGAATGCATCCGCAGCGCAAATGTCAACTTTGGAGATAACAAATATGAAAATAAAATAAATAAAAATGGTTTGTGTGCGTTAGTGTTAAGTTTTTTTATATTTAAACAATATGCAATGTGTTACTATTTATTATAAGAAAACATAATTTTTAGGCTACTAGTGTGTGTATTTTGTTTTATATGTTTAAGTTTCTCTGTCTAAGACCTTTTTTTCTTACAATCTGAAATAAACCAAATGCTGCTATTGACGCTGTAAATAGAACAAAAAGTGTAAATATTTATGAAGCTAATTAAATTATATAAACGTATATACAGTATTGTGCAATAAAATAGCAACATTGTTAACACTTTAAATTTCATAATCTGTGTAATTTTCTATTAAGGCGAGGGCCGTTTCCTAAGTAAACTTTAAAGTTTATCTGTGCGATAGAAAATAACATTTTTAAAACAAAATTTGTGTCAATGGGTGTTAAGGAATGAACGGACGTAGGTACAGTGGGACCGTCGAACATTCTACGTAAACAAATGTCTCAAATTTGAAGTTCGAATACCAGTATTAGTCCTACCCCCAATTATTCCGAAATACTTTGTAAGAGTGCCCATCTAATCCCTAATATTTTTGTTTACGAAATTGAAATGTTTAATTATTGATGCGAATTTGTTTAAACTTGAGAAATAACATAGAAACAAACTATTGCATTTCATATCGTATTGAGTGAAATTAGTAACGAATTGGTGCCACAGCAACATCAGCAAAGGAGCATAAGAAGAAGACTGCGCGATAACACAAATTCGCTGGATTTGCCTGCTTCCATTCAGCAAAGCAACTTTCTGGCGGTCAAGCCGAGTTGAATTCCTCTTTCGTCATATGCAAAAAATCTTGTTAAGACTTCTTTAAAAATCCTTACACAATTTTTGGATGGGATCATCAAATTTACTAAGAACTCTACCGTTGCTTATTTATATACTTTTGGACCTTAAAATAAAGAGTCTTGTGGCAGAATGTTATTAAAATTTGTACAATTTACTTACGCCATACAAAAAAACCTTTTTCAGTTAGAACATTTTTTTTCCAAACGGGGTTGTTTTTGTTGTTGCTGTAGCGATTAGGTTACTCCCCGTAGGCTTTGGGGAGTGTTATCGATGTTATGGTCCTTTGTCGGATACAGATCCGATACGCTCCGGTAACGCAGCACCATTAAGGTGCTGGCCCGACCATCTCGGGAACGATTTATATGGCCACATTAAACCTTCAGGCCATCCCTCCCTCCCCACCCCCAAGTTACATGAGGTTGGCGGCCACCGTGGTGTGATGGTAGCGTGCTCCGCCTACCACACCGTATGCCCTGGGTTCACACCCCGGGCAAAGCAACATCAAAACTTTAGAAATAAGGTTTTTCAATTAGAAGAAAATTTTTCTAAGCGGGGTCGCCCCTCGGCAGTGTTTGGCAAGCGCTCCGGGTGTATTTCTGCCATGAAAAGCTCTCAGTGAAAACTCATCTGCCTTGCAGATGTCGTTCGGAGTAGGCATAAAACATGTAGCTCCCGTCCGGCCGATTTGAAAATCAATAGGAGCACGACGCAAATTGGAAGAGAAGCTCGGCCTTAGATCTCTTCGGAGGTTATCGCGCCTTACATTTATTTTTATTTTAAAAGTTTTGTGGAGAGATTAACTAAATAAAAGGGGATACGAACGATTTTCCTTTTTTTAAACTTTCGTGGTTTGCTCTACCGTATCTCTAATGATAGTGTTATTACGTATCATGTACACATATATTACAAATTTAGTCAATACTAAAACAATGCGCACCTTTTTTTTAAGTAGGAGAGGTCCTTATCCGATTTTGCCCAGATCTATAAAAAATAGTAGGGGGCATATTTCCGCCGAAGTGTAAAGTAATATCATCGGTTTTGGATTTACGGCTTGCAAACTTTTAAATTTCCTTCTCCTTAATGCGTTGTTTTTGTAGCAGTGCTTTGCCCCATCCAATAGGTGTGAACGATCACAAATTGTCATCAATATCCTCTAACGGGAGTCCAAGGAAACTTGCTGTTTCAACAGGGGAGGATCATAATGAGAGGGGTGTCAGAGGCGTTGGTTTCACAATATAGTTGAAGAGATGGTTGGTGTCATGTGGGGACACGTTACAAGCAGGACATATGTTTTGTATGTCGGGGTTAATTCTGGATAGGTAAGTGTTTAACCTGTTACATTATCCAGATCGAAGTTGAGCTAGAGTGATTCGCGTTTCCCTAGGGAGTGTGCGTTCCTCTTCTGCAAGTTTAGGGTATTGTTCTTCGTGTACCGGGCAATTCCTGCCATAGAGGTCCGACGCCTATTTGAGGAGTTTACTGAGGACCTGCTTGTATTTTTTGGCTTCATACGGCTGTGTTCTCAGGTGCCGTATTTCCGCATAATGCTTACAGAGATTACTCCTTAAGCCCCTGTGCGGTGTTGGCTCATCAATCAGATGTCTGTTGGTATGCCCAGGTTTCTGGGTATTCAACAGGAACTGTTTGGTTAGCATTTCATTTCTCTCCCTGATGGGGAGTATTCTGGCCTCATTATGTAGATGGTGTTCTGGGGACAAAAGAAGACAACCGGTGGCGGTTCTGAGGGCAGTATTTTGGCAGGCCTGTAGCTTCTTCGAGTGAGTAGTCTTTAGGCTTGGCGACCATATCGGGGAAGCGTAGCTTGCAATCGGCTGGCCAATTGCTTTGTAAGTGGTAATGAGCATTTCTTTATCTTTTCCCCAAGTACTGCCAGCAAGAGATTTGAGGATTTTATTACGGCTCTGGATTTTCGGTACAATTACGGCTGCATGCTCACCAAAATGTAGACCCTGATCAAACGTCACACCGAAGATTTTGGGGTGTAAGGCAATGGGTAGCGTAGTGCCATTGGCGTGGATGTTCAAAATGGTCGACATTTGGGACGTCCATGTGTGAAATAAGGTCGCCGATTATTTAGTCGGTGATAATGTCAGCTTCTGACCGCCATTCACCTGGGAATGGCCAGAGCGATTCTTTTGCATGCGGTTCAAGCAGCTGACTACTGCCGGTCGCTTACGGCCAAGTATCCTCTGGGTAGCGCTAAACACCCGTTTAGCGGTGAGCTAATGTGAGAAGGCGGTAACCTGGCTAGGCCACTGTGACATAATCGGTTTAAGGGTTAGCCGGGGGAGATCTCATCCGCAGCGTCTGTACACCTCTAGATGCGGCTGCAAGCGGGCGTCTGTCTTGGAGCAAGCGGCTCGCTATATAAACGTGCCAAGTAATATTTTCACCCCCGGTGAGCGGGTTGTGCGCTGGGCTTGGGACCCGCCACGTAAAACCATACTCCAATGAAATATAACAACAAGCCTCGGATAAATACACTCTCTATTGATGACGACCATGGCAAACGTTTGAAGGACAATGAATTGAGGGCATGCACCTGGAACGTCCGCTCCCTGAATGGGATTGGTGCAGATGCCCGGCTGGTTGATGTCCTCGTCAAAGCAAAATCTGACATCACCGCCATCCAAGAAATACGTTGGACGAAGCAAGGAAGAAAGAAGATCAAAAATTGTGACATATATTGGAGTGGCCATGCGAATCAGCGCAGTTTCGGCGTCGGATTCGTGGTGGGAGAGAGACTTTGTCGCCAAGTGCTGGCGTTCACGCCTGTGGACGAGCGTCTCGCCGCTATCCAAATAAAAGCAAAATTTTTTAATATATCATTCATCTGCGCCCATGCGCCGACAGAGGAGAAAGACGATGAGGTGAAAGACACTTTTTATGAACAATTAGAACGCACATACGAGCGCTGCCCTCGTCATGATATAAAAGTCGTGCTTGGCGACTTTAACGCCAGGGTGGGCAAAGAAGGTGTTTTTGGCCCTACAGTCGGAAAGTTCAGCCTACACAATGAAACTTCTCCTAACGGACTGAGGCTGATTGAGTTTGCCGGTGCTCGAAACAAGGTCATATCCAGCACGAGGTTCATGCATAAAAAGATACATCAAGCTACATGACTGTCTCCTGATCGAAATACTCGCAATCAGATCGATCACGTTGTGATAGACGGACGGCATGCCTCCAGTGTTTTAGATGTGCGCACGATCCGAGGACCTAACATCGATTCGGACCATTATCTCGTTGCAGCCAAAATACGCACCCGCCTCAACGCGGCTAAAAACAAGGAACAAAAAACACAAGGAAAGCTAGACGTCGAAAAGCTTCAATCACAACAGACTGCCAATGATTTCGCAACTCGACTCTCACACCTGCTCTCTGAGGGCACAACTCATCCTGAAGGAATACAGGAGCAGTGGGAGCATATCTCCAAAGCACTTCGTACTGCCGCCGAGGAAAAAATTGGTTACCGGCGGCCACGAAAAAACAACTGGTATGATGAAGAATGCCGCGTTGCAACCGAAAGAAAAGACGCTGCCTACAGGGCTACGTTAAAAGCGAGCGCGACAAATGGAGTGTGTGAACGCTATCGTGAGTTGAAATGGGAAGCGAGACGCCTTTTCAGGAAGAAAAAAGCAGAAGCAGAAAGGCGTGAGTGCGAGGAGCATGAGCTGCTAGCCACCAGGAATAACGCCTGAAAATTCTACCAAAAAATACGGCGAAAGACGGAAGGTTTTAAGACCGGGGCAAACTCCTGTAGGAATGAAAACGGCGACCTTGTAACTGATGTCCAGAGAGTGCTTAGATTATGGAGGGAATACTTCTCTGCTCCCCTAAATGGAGGCAGCAATTCACCGCGCAGAGATGAAGAACCCGATCCCGCAATCGATGATGATGGAATATATGTCCCCCCGCCCGATTATGACGAAGTCAGAATAGCAATAACCAGATTGAAAAACAACAAGGCCGTGGGCGCTAATGGATTGCCTGCGGAGCTATTCAAGTTCGGCGGCGGGGAGTTGGTAAGGCGCATGCAGCAGCTTCTTAGCAAAATATGGGCGGACGAAAGCATGCCCGACGGTTGGAATCTAAGTATTCTTTGCCCAGTCCACAAGAAGGGGGATACTGCAAAATGCACCAACTATCATGGAATCAGCCTTCTTAATATCGCATATAAGGTCCTTTCAAGTGTATTGTGCGAAAGATTGAAGCCCACCGTGAACCGGCTGATTGGACCTTATCAGTGCGGCTTCAGACCTGGTAAATCTACCATCGACCAGATTTTCACAATGCGCCAAATCTTGGAAAAAAAACCCGTGAAAAGAGAATCGACACACATCACCTCTTCGTCGACTTTAAAGCCGCCTTCGACAGCACGAAAAGGAGCTGCCTATATGCCGCTATGTCTGAATTTGGTTTCCCCGCAAAACTTATACGGCTGTGCAAAATGACGTTGAGCAACACCATCAGCTTAGTCAGAATTGGGAAGGACCTCTCCGAGCCGTTCGAAACTAAACGAGGTTTCAGACAGGATGACCTCTTATCGTGCGATTTCTTTAATTTGATGCTGGAGAAAATTATACTAGCTGCAGAACTTAACCACACTGGAACAATATACTATAAAAGCGTGCAATTACTGGCATATGCTGATGACATTGATATCATCGGCCTAAACACCCGCGCTGTTAGTTCTGCTTACTCCAAACTGGAAAAAGAAGCGGTAAAGATGGGTTTGATGGTGAATGAGGACAAAACGATGTACCTGCTGTCATCGAGCAAAGAGTCAGCGCATATGCGCCTTGGCAACCACGCTACTGTTGGCAGCCATAATTTCGAAATAGTAAAAGACTTCGTTTATTTGGGAACCAGCATCAACACTAGCAACAACATCAGCGCTGAAATCCAGCGAAGAATCAATCTTGCCAATAAATGCTACTTTGGACTAGGTAGGCAATTGAAAAGTAAAGTCCTCTCTCCGCGAACGAAAATCATACTCTACAAGTCACTTATCGTACCCGTCCTGCTATATGGGGCAGAAGCATGGACCATGACAAGCAGATGAAGCGGCTTTTGGAGTGTTCGAGAGAAAAGTTCTTCGAAAGATTTATGGACCTCTACGCGTTGGCGATGGCGAGTACCGAAGAAGATTTAATGATGAGCTGTACGAGCTATACGCAGACATCAACATAGTCCAGCGAATTAAAACGCAGCGGCTGCGCTGGCTAGGCCATGTTATGCGAATGAAAGATGATGTTCCGGCCAAGAAAGTGTTTCTATCGGAACCCGCCTATGGAAGCAGAGGTAGAGGGCGGCCCCCACTCCGTTGGAAGGCCCAGGTGGAAAACGATTTAAACTCCCTTGGTGTGACCAATTGGCGCCGGTTGGCGGAGCGAAGGAGCGACTGGCGCGCCTTGTTGGACGGCCATAACCGTTTAGACGGTTAAGCGCCAATTAAGTAAGTAAGTAAGTAAGATAATGTCAGGCTTCACGAGGTAAAAAAACTGGAGAGATCAGGGAGGTGGTCGTTTATTTTGTTGCAAAGCTCATCAATCTGTGGGCCTAAGCCTGTGGCTATTATTGTGCAGTCCGCTTAGGGAACGATAGTAACTCCTTCTGGTGGCGAAGGTAGCTTTGATATGTAGAAGTTAATCAAAAGTGGGGATAGGACACCACCCTGTGGCACCCCTTGTTTAATTCTTCTTGGTTTTGATGTTGCGTTTCTAAATTGCACCGATGCCTGCCGACGCCGCGTCAAAAGCTTTTTATAGGTCTAGCGCAACGAGTACTGTTCTATGGTGGGGGTTTTGATTTAAACCGCAATTCAGGGTGCTAATGACATTTAGCGTGGTGGTTATGCTATGAAGTTTTCTAAAGCCATGCTGATGACAGGCTTGTTGCAAATTCGCTTTGAAATAGGGGAGCAAAATGGCTTCAACCGTCTTGGCTACTGGCGATAGGAGAGATATCGGGCGATATGACTCTGCTTTGTTAGCTGGTTTCCCATGCTTTAGTAGCGGGACCACCTTGGCCATTTTCCATTCTTCGAGGATGACAAAGGTGGACAGAGACAGGTTGAAGACATGTGCTAAATATTTTAAACCCTTTTTTCCTAGGTTTTTAAGCATCGGCATGGCTATGCCGTCTGGGCCCACTGCTTTAGATGGTTTAGCTTGACCGATGGCATCCTCAACCTCTTTGGCGGTGATGGTAATTGGGGACGCGCGGAATTTATGTTTATGTGCGTGTCTGTTGGCCCTCCGTCTAACTTTGCCAACAGTAGAATGCATTATATATTGCCAGAAAAAAGCGCTCGCGCATTTTTTCGCATCCCACAGCACTTTATCGCCAAAGGCGATGGAAATTTTGTCATTGTGCTTGGGCGGATTCGATAGGCACTTTACGGTGCACCAAAGCTTACCCACACCGGCAGAGAGGTTACAGCTACTTAGATGCTCATCCCATTTCGCCCGCTTGTGTTCATCCACAAGCAGTCTGATGCGTTGGTTTATATCCCTTATTTGGGGGTCGCCGGGATCGAGCTGTCTTATAAGGTCACGTTTTCTCGCTATATTTGCGGCCTCCGCCGGAAAATGAGGCCGAATTTCGGGAATTCTTCCGGCGGAATAAAGCGAGCGGAGGCGGATTCAATGACCTTGCGGAAAGCACGCTACCCTTGGCGAGCATCAGTCGAGATAGGGAGGGCAGCAAAGCGGCTGTCTGTAAAGGATTTGTATTCATCCCACTTTCCTTTTTTAAAGTTTATGAAAGCGCGTTTTTCGGTGACAATGAAGTCGGCGGTACGCTCGAGCGAAATAAGTATTGCGAGGTGGTGCAGTGCCACACCTTTTTTACAAAATTGTAATAAATTTATATTGTATATCGTAAAGTTAATTCATCCGTCAAGTTTCACCACTTCATCAGTATTTGTTGTGTCTTTTTCCCATTTTTGGAAGTGGGCATGGAGATAATCTGATTCCGACCATCTTCAATACCAATATACCGTAGACGATGCTGTAAAAGCTGCTAACTTCATCCACAAAAATTTCACAGCAGAAGGAAAAAACCCTATTGCATGACAATTTAAAATGTATTGAAATTTTATGGAGGCAGCAGGTTTTCATAATTTTGTTGGAGTTAGTGATTATGGACAATAAACACATGCTTTTCTTTTACCATCATAGGCAGAAATAATCTCCCGTATGTATCGATACTTTACTCAGTACTTGGAAAAAAGCATCGAGTACAAAATACTCGAGTATATTTTGTAAAAGTATCGATACCACTCGCTCAGTACTCGTATCGTTCTACCAATACTCACAGATGTTTTCGGAAAAACCAGGGCCTGCATCGTGTTATACGTTCACGTATCAAAAACTAATTTTACTCAAAGGATAAATATGAATCTCTGAAGTCATCGTTATGCGTTTAATGTCGGGGATAATGAGGGAGCCCCAGATAATTTTCAAATCAAAATCTTAAATTTTGGAAAAAGCTGAACGAATTATGCTGCAACTTTCTTACATTTAGCTCTTAAAAGAAGGCTTCTTAAGATAAAAATTAGAACGACCATTTTGGAATAAAAAAAAAATAAATAAATTTTAAAATTTTGAGATTACACAAAGCATTGCTAAGAACGAACGCAAATTTTGTGAGTAATGTGGGAACAATGTACGTGGTAGATTTGAGGGCAAATCAGTTTATGGAAATTAATGAAGGCAGAAAAACAATTCAATTATATACATATAAAGAAGAAAGTGTAATGACTAAGGAAAAGAAGTAAATGTAAAGATGATACCGAAGAAGACGAGGACAAAAAAGAGCATTAGTTATAATAACAATGCCAACAATGATGCGGATGATAATAAAGATTCTCATGTTTACCGTCACGGTCGCAAAAATAAGACAAAATAAAGGAAAGAAAAGGGCCGATTAGAAGTCGGAACCAAACCTGACGGTGTGTTTTCGCAGTGTTAACGGTTTGCTATCGATAAGTTATCGGTTTGCTGTCTGCATGTTATCGGATAAGTATTCAAGAGTTATAGATTTGTTATAAACATGCTATCGATAACAACCGTTATCAATTTTTTATAGAAATGTTATAGATTTGTTGTGCGAATTTTTCGATTTGCTTCCAAAAAGTTAACGATTTCTTTCCGAGTTATTGCCTGAGGGTTCAAGGTGGTCTCATTGAATCGTTCCCGAGATGGTCGGGCTAATATTTTAATTATGCTTGTTACCGGAACGTACCGGATATATCTGGCAAAGGACCATCAACATCGATAACACTCCCCAAAACCTTCGGGGAGTGTCCTTATTACTACAGCAACGACAACAACAACAAACCTGTAAGAATTGTATGACTCGGCGACAACAAACCCACAACAAGCCGAAAGCAAGACATTAATACTTCGGTATCGACAATAAGCCGATAGTGAAACAATGAGTTTTGGGTATTCATAAAATGTAATTGTGTAACTGTCACGGACGTGGATTTCTAACTAAGCAGGTCACCTGGTACTATGTAGAATAGTTGTTTTACTCAGAAGAAAATAATTTGTGAAATAAACACGCAAACTTACAAGAGAGCTAAGAGGAACTAATTGGCGATACTATTTTCAGAAAAGAAAACGTGTATGATGTAAGGGCATTCATTCACCTCAGTGCATGATCGTAAACCTGATTGCCTTTGTAAAATTTTTGGAATTATATAGCGGTGAATGTGAATACCAGTGACTGCGACACAAAGTGTCACGGCGTCATTCATAATCTTGCCCTAAAGGTGCTTCCTGTAATGCAGGCGATGTACTTCGAAGATAAAAGAAAGGCTATCGCCTACGTAGCTATGCAGCAATGCATTTTCTATTGAAAACAATTACTATGATCAAAGATGATCAAACCTTAGAAATATTTTAAGAAAAAATTAAAAACAAGTTTTAATACGTCGAATCAAATATCTTTAGGACATACTAAGAGCACGACTGCACCTTAGCAGGTACCTACGGTTTACCCGATACAACCACTTTTTTCCACTAACAAGGGTAGTGCAAATTCACACTTTAGGGTTTTTCATCGTAATTCACTTACAAATAGATTTAATCAAAGCGATCAGCATATCTTGTTTGTATACATTGTGGCGAATATTAGAGTTTTATTCATCACTAAGCTGCTACTAAAGATGTGCAAGCAGCCCCACTTATGTACATTTACACATTAAAGAAATCAGTCACACTTATAAACACATTAAACAAGCAGCCACACAAACACATGACCAGCAGCTTGAAGCAAAGGGATTATTTCACATACACATCACGTTATCATCAGCAGAAGTCGTTACTTACATATACACAGGCATAAGGCTAAATAACCAAGTATGAAATACAACTTTTCAGAAGGCATGTTCGTGAAAAAACTAGGCCTTGGGAGAAATAGGTGAACGAGCCTAACGGAGAGTATAAAAGCAGCGCGGTGTAAACGATAATTAATCAGTTTGATTTTAACACGCTTTAGTGAAGTACACGATAATCGTAATTGTACTACTCCCAAAGTAGTCTAAATAAACACCATTTTGCCATACTGAATATTGGAATTATTTATTCGACAGTTCAGCAATTCGAACGTTAACAGAAGGTGCAAAAGCGGAATCTCCCAAAATTCGTTACATTATTCATTGAAAGTCGCTGTTATCTTTTGTGCATGCATTGAAGTATGCAGCTTTCTTTATGCTGTGCTTACGTCGTATTCGTCGTGGTAGCTGCATTTGTTTTTTAATGGCGGAAGTTTCGTATGCGGATATGTTAGATTTCAGGCATCAGCATCCACGAATGCGCTCAAGTATCACATTCTCAGCCTCTCTACAATGAACCATATATCACTAGTTTTTTTCTTCGCTGCGCGGATATTCATGAGCATATAAATTTACATAATATTCATTGTTTATGCATAATTTTAGCGAACAGGTTTAAAAACTATTTGCATTTCTGTTCGATTAAATTTTAGACCCATCAGGATTGTTTGTTTTAACATGACAAAGATTTTTTCGGCAAAGTGCTATATTTACATATGCAAGTGTGTATATATGACATATATCTAGGATTTTGAAAAGAGGCGCACATATACTGGCAAGCAAAACTGGAACAATATTGTAACGAATTTACTTGCAAATCCTCTTATTTGCCCTTTTGCTAAGTTCATATCACTAAACTGTTGAATAAATAACTCCAATATTGAATAATGGAAAAATGGCCTTTATTAAAGTACTTCACAATAACACTTATACTTTGCAACTAGCTGGCTTAATAACCAAACTGATAGCTTAAATGAAACTGACTTTCAAAATAATACTGCTATGGCTTGCTAGACAGCGTCTTAATCGAAACTGCTTGATAGCTCAAATCAAACTGAATTACAGCGCCTCTACATTTGCTGCCTTTATACTCTCTGATTTCAACGTTCGCATCTTCTATGCGCTTCCAGAATCTACTAGTTGCCATCAGCTCTCAAACATCTCAGCTGTAACTACAATTGCACGATTTTATAGCTTCTCTCATTGCATACTTTCAGGAGTATCTCAGATATATGCATGTGTTTGTGCATTGACTCTCCGCTGCTCGTATACGTACATGGTATATATGTGTAGACGCAATTATTGTTTCGTTTATGTAGATACATAATGATTGATCTATGGATGTGCATGATATCACTGTTTAGCATCGGCTTAGAGATAACAGCACCCCTTAGTTTTGCTAATATTCGTAACAATATTATGTTATATGACCTTTTTATACCTTTCATGAAAATGAAATGGTATATTAAGTTTGTCACGAATCTCAAAATTGTAAGTCCGTAAAGGAAAAGAGATAAACCCACCAAAAAGTATACCGAAACGATCACGATGAAGAATGGCTTTGATTAAGCCATGTCCGTCTGTCTGGTTGTATGCAGACTAGTCCCTAAATTTTTGAGATATCTTGATAAAATTTGGTGAGCGGGTATATTTAGGTGTCGGATTAGACATTTGTTGGAACCGGTTCGAACCACTATAGTATATATCCCCCATACAACCGATATTTCAGAAAAGAGGATTTTTGGCATATCTTCCTCAATTTACCACATTGATGCTTCTAACTTCACCATATGCTTTCCAATATTGCACATATTGTTGTCTGAAAAAATGGATGAGAACGGTTGTATATATAGATATATCCCCTACAACCGACTGTTCAGATAAGAAACTTTTGGCAATTTCACCACCATTTGAACAACTAGAAGCTTAGGTTTTTTTTTTTTGCACAAAATGCTTACATATATAGCATATATTGTTGTCGGAAAAAATCATACAAATCGGTGGTATATAGCATTTACCACATATAAACTCTCAGTATCTAACTATTTTTATACTCAGCTGAGCAGAGCTCACAGAGTATATTAACTTTGTTCGCATAACGATAATCCGTAACGGCATAAACTAATCGAGATATATATAGACTTCTATATATCAAAATGATCTGGGCGAAAAAAGAAATTCATTTAGCCATGTCCGTCCGACAGTCCGTCCGTACACACGATAACTTGAGTAAATTTTGAGATATCCTGATGAAATTTGGTACGTAGGTTCCTGGGCGCTCATCCCAGATCGCTATTTAAAATAAACGAAATCAGACTACAACCACGCCAACTTTTTCCATATCGAAAATTTCGAAAAACCGAAAAGTTGCGATAATTCATTACCAAAGACGGTTAAGCGATGAAACTTGGTAGGTGCGTTGACCTTATAACGCAAAATAGAAAATTAGTAAAATTTTGGACAATGGGCGTGGCACCACCCGCTTTTAAAAGAAGGTAATTTAAAAGTTTTGAAGCTGTAATTTGGCAGTCGTTGAAGATATCATGATGAAATTTGGTAGGCACGTTACTCCTATTACTATATGTGTGCTAAGTAAAAATTAGGAAAATCGGATGACGAACACGACCACTTTAAACAAAAAAATGTTTTTAAAGTCAAATTTTACCAAAAAATTTAATATCTTTACAGTATATAAGTAAATTATGTCAACATTCAACTCCAGTAATGATATGGTGCAACAAAATACAAAAATAAAAGAAAATTTCAAAATGGGCATGGCTCCGCCCTTTTTCATTTGATTTGTCTAGGATACATTTAATGCCATAAGTCGAACACAAATTTATCAATCCTTGTGAAATTCGGTAGCGGCTTAGATTCTAGGACGATAACTGTTTTCTGTGAAAAATGGCGAAATCGGTTGAAGCCACGCCCGGTTTTTATACACAGTCGACCGTCTGTCCTTCGCTCGGCCCTTAACACGATAACTTGAGCAAAGGTCGATATATCTTTACTAAGCTTAGTTCACGTACTTATCTGTAACTCACTTTATCCTGGTGTAAAAAATGACCGAAAGCCGACTATGACCACGCCCACTTTTTCGATATCGAAAATTACGAAAAACGAAAAAATGCCATAATTCTATACCAAATATGAAAAAAGAGATGAAACATGGTAATTGGATTGTTTTATGGACGCAAAATATAAGTTTAGAAAAAACTTTGTAAAATGGGTGTGACACCTACCATATTAAGTAGAAGAAAATGAAAAAGTTCTGCTGGGCGAAATCAAAAGCCCTTGGAATCTTGGCAGAAATACTGTTCGTGGTATTACATATATAAATAAACTAGCGGACCCGCCAGACGTTGTTCTGCCCTAAATTTGGTCTATCTGCATACGTTTTAATAAGCTTTTTCCGTCTAACTCTGTCCTCGCCCCTCTACACTTTTTCCTAATCTTTGTATTCACTCCACCCTACGTATTTTTCGCTTCATCTATCTCCACTTTCATCTCATTCTATCTCTTTCTCAGTCTCCTTCTCTCTTTTCTCTCCTCTCAAGTTTTTCTCGTTCTTCTTCATATGTTATTGCCAGTCCCAGAGGGTGGTATGTATTTTGTTCCAGTCCCATTCCGAGTCTCAGTCCCAGTCCCACTCCGAGTCTCAGTCTCAGTCCCAGTCCTAGTCCTAATCCCAGTCCCATTCGTCTCTGGTCTACTTCCCGGAAAAAAGCATCGTAAATACTAATATAGGCAAATTTATATACCAAATTTCAAGCAAATCGAATAGGAGGTATGTAAATAGCTATGTGTGTATTATTAATTCATGTCTTTATTTCGGCTTCGCATGCATATATATTAGTTTTTCCAGGTTGATGCAACTAAATCGAATATCACAATGAAAATTCCTTTAAAGCTCTCAGCAACAGCTTTCATTTGATATCGATAATACACACACATTCTAGGAGTATACGGGTCCATGTTTTGGCCTATATCTCGAGACCCTAGTCACCCAGCGGTGTAAAACTTACTCTGCTCTAAAGCAAACAGCAACAGCTTCAATTGTCGATTGCATGTCGTGGTGTGCAGACGTGTTTACACTGCTCTCTAAGTAAATTTCATTTATCTTATCGACTCGTGAAATCAATATAAACAAATAAATATTTCTATAATTGTGCTTTATATCGCGATCTCTAAGCAAAATGGGTAATAGTGCCTTTAAAAACTATAATTGAATAAATATTTTAATAGTCCAAAATTATAAAGTTTATTGACTTTCATATAAAAAATTTTCCATAAGTGCTTCTGCATATTTTAATTCTTTATGACTATTCTTCGTTACTCTCAAAATGCCGTGCATATGTGGCTGTAGAGTTGAGCGAACGCAACCAAAAGTGCAGTGCGCAAAGTACATTGAACTTTTTCATATGGAGTGTGTCAAAATTCGCCCAGCTGATCTAGAATGCTTGTTGGAAACGGGTAAACAATTCATATGTAATAAGTGTATTGCCTTGCGTCGTAACTCTTTTCGCTCACCGTCACCTATCATAGATTTCAATGAGTCTATTAATCTCAGTTATTCTACAACAACATGCATTCCTGACAAAGCAAATAACTTCAACAGTCAACCTATGCTTTCTTATGTTGGCAATGTTGACGAAGGTCATCCTCACTTATCTCAGCAAACAAGTGCTTTAGATTTGGCTCTAATTGAGATCAATTCTTTCAAAAATTATAACAAATTTCTGATCGACTAATTGGAAATATTAAGAGAAATTCACTCTCTACACAACAAACTTCGTTTAGATGAGTTGTTCTCGGCCATTGCTTCGCTGGCGTCAGATTTAAATACAAACAAATGCGCATGTTCTACAGACATTCGTTCTACTTGCGCCGCTACTGCAGTTAAAACGTCAGTGACAACATCGTCGAGTACAGATGACGCATCTCTTGCCTCTGCAATTGTCGACGCCACCTGCAATGATACTGCGATCTCTGCTGCTGCTATGACTTCTGCTGATGTTAATGTCAACAACAAGAGTCCAATTGTTACCGCTATCACCGATTCTTGCCCAATTTCTAATGTTAACAATGTGAGTGAAATTCAACTATGTGCCACTAAGCAGAATGTTACTACTTTGGTTCAAGCATGCTCAACACATCTCTCTCACAGCTCTTCTACTGCAAATAAGCCACTAAGCAGAATGTTACTACTTTGGTTCAAGCATGCTCAACACATCTCTCTCACAGCTCTTCTACTACAAATAATATTGAATCTCCCTCACAGTGGACTCATGTACAGAGAAAAACGCGTAAAAACAAAAAACGCACTAAATCTCTGTCTTCTGGTACTAACGTTGACGTGGTAGGCAATGATACAATCAGTGATTCTCATAACACGGGAAGTCAAGTCCATCAAAAGAAAACCCCCCAAGCCCAAACCAGTTCGCGTAGTCTAGTGATCGGAGTCAGTACTAACACTGAACTTGATGTAGTTTCCGCAAAAAAATGGATCCATCTATCGTCATTCAAATATAATGTCACTGCTGCTAATATAATCTCCTATGTGGTTAAAAATACGAAAATCGATGGCAATGAACTTGCCTGCTTCCCTCTGGTTAAAAAAGATACAGATTTTACAAAGTTCTCCAGAGTAAATTTTAAGCTTGGCGTGTCAGCTACCCTCCTGGACGCAATTATGGATCCCTTGCTATGGCCAGCAAATGTGAAAGTTAAACCGTTTAAAAATGTTCGCAAGCAAGCAAGAAGCTCGGACCCAGTGTCAAGTGACGATTAGCAATCACTGAACAATGTGGTGAGTGCTCTGCCTCCAATTAATGGTCATAGTGAGATAAAGGTATATTTCCAAAACCTTTCTGGGATGAGGACCAAAGCTGATCTTGTTCACACCTTCAGTTCCCAATTGGATTATGACGTCTTTGTTTTCATCGAAACATGGCTGAAAGGAAGTTTTTTCGACAGTGAGTTCTTCGACTCTAATCTTTTTAATGTATTCCGCAAAGATCGAGATGGTAACGCTACTGGTTGTCTTCGTGGCGGTGGGGTCTTAATTGCGGTCAAACGTCAGTTATCCTCCTGTTTCTTTCCGCTTAGTCCTTGCATCATACGTGCCACCAGGCAGTTCATTTGAACTATACAAGGCACACGCTGACAACATAGTTTCGCCAGTTATTAATAGCCTAAGTGATAATCATCTCTGCGTGCTTGGTGACTTCAACTTATGCAATATTGACTGGTCAACTAATGTTTGTAATTTTGGTCTTGCACCTAATAATCTCTCTGCAAATCACGAATTATATTTCTTTGATAATTTACTTAGTCTTAATTTATTGCAAATCAACAAATATGTTAATACTTTAAATAGATTACTCGATCTCATATTTATTAGTGATAATATTAAGTGTGAAATCAGTGAATGTACAAATCCAATCACTCACAAGAACAGGCATCACCTACCCTTGGTTATTAATTTTAGTTTTTATAGTTATGCACAGGATACTTCTGAAAGCAGATTTAATTTTAACTTTAATTCGTTTGATTTTCCCAGTTTTAATAGTTTTTTATCTGAAATAGACTGGGAAGTGGTACTTGAGGGACTGGATACTTCTAATAGTTTCCTAACTTTCAAATCTATTATATTAAATCACTGCCTGCATAAAATTCGTATGAGAAGAATGAGGCCTTATAAACATCCGTGGTATACGAAAGAGTTGAAAAAATTGAGGAATTTCAGAAATAAATATTTGCGTAAGTTTAAACATACGAAGAACCATTTGTTCTTCACTAAATACAAGCAATACTTGAAGAAATTTAATTATTTGGATAAGCTTCTATACACCAACTATATTCATACAATCGAGTCTAATATTAAATTGAATCCGAAAACATTTTGGAGCTATATCAAGTCCAAAAAAGGTTGCTCCAGTATACCGTCTGGAGTGTTCCTTGCTGGCCACTCAGCGCGAACACCAGGTGATACAGCCAACTTATTTGCGGAGTTTTTTAAATCAAATTTTTCTGCCGACGATAGTTATCAATCGTTTGATGCCTCCTCGAATCTTAACACTGCTGTAAACTTTGGTGCCCTCTGTCTCTCTTCTGATGATATTAGTAATGCTATTCTCAAACTTAAATCTTCGTCTCAAACAGACGTTGATGGGTTTTCTGCAGTCCTGTTAAAAATCTGCCCGTCTCTAGTTCTTCCTTTAAGAATAATTTTTAATAAATCTCTATCGTCCGATAAGTTCACTGACGAGTGGAAGCTCACCTCCATTACCCCCGTCTCTAAAAGTGGTAACAAAAATGACGTGCGTAATTACAGACCTATTTCAAAGCTTTCTACCATTTCCAAAATTTTTGAGCATGCTGTTAATGCCAAGTTCAGTTTTGCGGTTAAGTCTTTTATATCTCCCTTCCAGCAGGGTTTTGTCGCTGGTAGATCAACAGTTTCTAATATTGTTGTGTTTAGTGAATATTGAGTGGAATCTTTTTCTGCAGGTTTTCAGGTTGATTGCATTTATACTGACTTTTCAAAAGATTTTGACAAAATCCATCATAGTGTTTTAATTAAAAAAATAGGTTGCCTTGGTTTCCACTCTTCGTTTCTTTTAGGGAAAAAGTCTTATTTAAGTAACAGACAGTGTGTTGTTTCCATTGATGGACAATCGTCTAGTCCGTTTGTAGCCACTTCTGGGGTTCCCCAAGGGAGTATATTAGGTCCACTTTTATCTATCTTATTTATTAATGACTTAAGTAGTTGCTTTTCATTCGCGAAGTGTTTGCTATACGCCGATGATTTAAAGCTATTTTCTGCCATTAAGACGCCAGATGATGCCTTAATGTTGCAGAATGATATTAATAAGTTGCACCAATGGTAACTGAACTCCGGTATCTCTTTGAATCCGTCCAAATGCTTTCAAATGACCTACTCGAAGTCAATTAATCTTCTAACTACAAATTATATTATTTCTAATTGTGAGCTTCAATGTGTTAATGGGATTAAGGACCTTGGTGTTGTCTTTGACAATAAGTTTTCTTTTAGTAAGCACATAAACTTCATAACCTCTAAATCATATTCTATGCTTGGCTTTGTGAGGCGCAATGCTGCCAAATTCTCTGATCCCTACACGTTTAAGCTACTTTACACGTCTTTTGTTAGATCTAATCTGGAATATGGCGTATTTCTTTGAAGACCAAGTAGTCAAACTGCTATTACCAGAATTGAAAGAATACAAAAAATTTTTCTCAAATATGCCCTTCGTCCTTTAAATTTCTCTGATCCTATACCCGCCTACTCTGCGCGACTTATGCTTTTAAGCCTTAAGTCTCTAGAAAATCGCAGATCAATACTCTGCTTGTCATTTACGTATGATATTATTAATAGGTCCGTCGACTGTCCGTATTTATTGGATAGGATTCGATTTAACATTCCTTGGAGGTGTCTTCGCATTTTTTATCCATTTTATTGTGACAATTTTAAAATCCACTATTCCAGTAATGCTCCCATTACTCGTGCTCTCCGTGAGTTTAACTCTATCAGTACTGTTGTAACTTTAGACTTTTCTGCTCCAAAAGCGAAACTGTTAAACAAGTATGTTAAAATCTGCTTTCTAAGTAGCATGTATTATTTATCAAATAACTATCTCTTAATTTTAGTTTGTATCATAGATTTAAGTCCATTGACTAATTGAAATAAAGAATAAAGAATTTGATACCCATAATGTAAAAACACATTCTAGGTGTATCCGGGTCCACGTTTTGGCCTACATCTCGAGACCCTAGTAACCAATAGGTATGAAAACTATCCCGTACTAAAGCACTCATCAACAGCTTCAATTTGATACCCTAGTAACCCAGGGGTATGAAAATTACCCTCCACTAAAGCACTCATCAACAGCTTTCATTTGTAATCCATATACTATAAACACATTCTAGGGGTACCCGGGTCCATGTTTTGGCCTATATCTCGAGACCCTAGTCACCCAGGGGTATGAAAATTACCCTCTACTAAAGCACTCATCAACAGCTTTCATTTGTTATCCATATTAAAAACATTCCTGGGGTACCCGGATCCACGTTTTGGCCTATATCTCGAGACCCTAGTCACCCAGGGGTGTGAAAATTACCCTCTACTAAAGCACTCGTCAACAGCTTATTTGATATCCATATTCTATAAACACATTCTAGGGGTACCCGGATCCACATTTTGGTCTATATCGCGAAACCCTGTGCGTCTATCCTGAATTTTCTTTGCTATAAACCTCACAGAGCCAGAGACCTTTCCCACGAATGCAAAACCGTGGAAATCGGTTCGTGCGTTCTGGAGTTATAGCGTCAGGAAGGAAAACCCGACTTATTTTTATATTATAGACTAGCGGACCCGGCAGACGTTGTTCTGCCTTAAATTTGGTCTATCTGCATACATTTTAATAAGCTTTTTCCGTCTGACTCTGCCCTCATCCCTTTACACTTTTTCCTAATCTTTGCATTCACTCCTCCCTCCGTATTTTTCGCTTCATCTATCTCCATCTTCGTCTCATCCTATCTCTTTCTCAGTCTCCTTCGCCTTCTCTCTTTTCTCTTCTCCCAAGTTTTTCTCATTCTTCTTTATATTTTATTGCCAGTCCCAGAGGGTGATATGTATTTTGTTCCAGTCCCATTCCGAGTCTCAGTCCCAGTCCCACTCCGAGTCTCAGTCTCAGTCCCAGGCCTAGTTCTATTCCCAGTCCCAGCCCGTCTCTGGTCTACTTTCCGGAAAAACGCATCGTAAATAATAATATAGGCAAATTTACAATTGTTTTTGTTTTTATCGACCTATTGATAAATGATTCAAGGTTCCATTCGAGCTCAAGGCCAGAACAATAATTTTTTTCTAATGATAATTATTGTTATTTTTTAATTTTACTAAATTTGAAAAATTGTATTTTGTTTACTATTCCCAAAACAAAATACAATTTTTCAAATTTAGAAAAATTTAAAAATAACAATAATTATCATTAGAAAAAAATTATTGTTCTGGCCTTGAGCTCGAATCGAACCTTGAATCATAGGCAAATTTATATACCAAATTTCAGGCAAATCGAATAGGACGTATGTAAATAGGTATGTGTGTATTATTAATTCATGTCTTTATTTCGGCATCGCATGCAAATTTATCAGTTTTGCCAGGTTGATGCGACTAAATCGAATATCACAATGAAAATTACTTTAAAGCTCTCAGCAACAGCTTTCATTTGATATCCATAATACACACACATTCTAGGGATATCCGGGTCCATGTTTTGGCCTATATCTCGAGACCCTAGTCACCCAGTGGTATCAAAACTACCCTCCACTAAAGCACTCATCACCAGCTTTCATTTGTTATCCATATTCTATAAACACATTCTAGGGGTACCCGGGTCCACCTTTTGGCCTATATCTCGAGACCCTGTGTGTCGTTCCTGAATTTTCTTTGCTATAAACCTCACGGAGCCCGAGACCTTTCCCACGAATGCAAAACCGTGGAAATCGGTTCGTGCGTTCTGGAGTTATAGCGTCAGGAAGGAAAACCCGACTTATTTTTATATTATAGATTAGCGGTAGCCGACGGATGATGTTCTGGGTCACCCTGGTTCACATTTTGGTCGATATCCCGAAAACGCCTTCACATATACAACTAAGGGTCACTCCCTTTTAAAACCCTAATTAACATCTTTCATTTGATACCCATATTGAACAAACGCATTCTAAAATCACCTCTGGTCCACCTTTATGGCGATATCTCGAAAAGGCGTTCACCCATAGAACTAAGGCCCACTCCCTTTTAAAATACTCTTTAATACCTTCCATTTGATACACATGTCAAACACACACATTCCAGGGTTACCCTAGGTTCACTTTCCTACATGTGATTTTCCCTTATTTTGTCTCTACAGCTCTCAGCTGAGTATGTAATGTTCGGTTACACCCGAACTTAGCCTTCCTTACTTGTTTTTTAGTGCAAATGTAGACTTCTCTGACCTAAAATAGAAACCCAGTTCTGCGCACCTTTTTTCACGAAAATAGGTGCAATCTAAATTTTAAACCAAATTTTCTTTGGTCGTATATGCAGTAAAAAAGTTAAATATTTAGGCTTAAACTTTTAACCGTGTATTTAAATTAGCTTTATTAAATACAAATGAGTGAAATTAATTATCTTTCTGTTTCTTGTTTATTAAGTCTCAAATCGTATGATAGATCATACTATTGCAACCTTATTAAAAAGATTAAATCAGCACTTTATTTTAAAAAGAATAAAAGAAATTGGAAATTGTTTAAAGTTTAAATAAATTTTTATTATACATAGGTTTTTTGTATACATAGGTAGATTTATAAGATAAATTTTTATCCACCAAAATTCACTTTCTCATGGTACCACCCTTCAGTATTTTATTCCAGAGTGCCCTATATTGTTTAAATTCAATATATTTTGATGTGAGCTAAGACGTTTATGAAATAAATCCGTAATGGAGCGTGCAGCCGAGATAGAGTAATAATTCACTCAGCACTTATTTAAAAAAAAAACACCTTCCAGGTTCTTCGTTATCAATAAATGCTCCTATGAAACTCGTAACATGTGCACGATATAAATTTTCAAAAAGCAGCCTCTTTCCCGAACTCCCACCATTATCCCAAATTATTCCCACCGCACAAAGGTGTCCGTTCACGACGCCCGGTGCTCCAGAAACTTCAATAGACATTTCATTGCCACCTTTAACACATAACTTGTTTCCTCCTTCGGGGTTATGTGGACATTCTACTCCTGATACTTCAGTTACTTCATATGTTACGCGTATAAATCGTTCTCGGTTATTTGGTAGTGCAGTCCATCCACTAATTTGAATATTTAAGGCCCGCTCAATATAATTATTGCAAAGTGGTATTGGCTTCACTCCACCCTTTTTTTTTGTAAAGGATTCATCCAGTTCAATTACGGCTATATACGTATTTCCTAATCCGTTTTTGAAGTAAGTGAAACTCTCCACTTTGCGACGATCTCCGCAGAAATTTTTTGAATTAGCTACAACGTTGATTAATTTATAATTTGAATGGTCCAGGCATTCCGCAGATGTGACCACTATTTTCATAGAGACTAATGAACCGGCGCATTTATATTTTTCGTGCAAAAGTAATGCTACCAAATAACGCCGATCCTCACTTTGCGAATTTATACGGATCAAAAGACAATTAAGCGCGACAACCAGGATTGCGAAATAATTGTGGAAGTTCATTTTTGTTTCTGAATTTTGGCGCTGGTTGTTAAGAAGTATAAAGTAACTAAAGCAAGAAAAATTTTGTGGGCGCTATTTATATACAGTGGGGAGGCTTGAAGAAAATTTTCGGGTTCAAGTGCACGGTTAGAAATCTGAGCCAAAATTTTTAACCATTAATCGCTTTAAGCACATTTTGAAACATTTTGCTACTAAATTGGAAACCTTTTAATTTAATATTTTTATTTTTTTTATTTTATTCAATTTCAATTTAAAACTTGTTTAAACAATAAGTTTATAATATTAAAATTGTTCAAAACCAAAAAAGTTTCAAAAAATCGAAAAAATACAAACTTGTACTCACTTCTGGGTTTGAAACAAATGCAAAAGGTTTCAAAAATCTAAAAAATATAAACTGGAATAGAAAGCCTATGCACTCACTTCCAGGCAGACCATTATAATCTATATTTCAACAAAATTTTGCTTGATCATATATCCAAATTGTTTCAGATTGAGGCTCAAACTTTTTACCGTGTGCCTGCCAAAATTTCAAATCATTTATTGATAAAAAGTGGCCGCCGTGGTGTGGTGGGAGCGTGCTTCGCATACCACACCGAAGGTTCTGAGTTCAAGTGCCGACCAAAGCAACATCAAAACTTCAGAACAAGTTCATTGAAAATAAAAAAAAAAAAAATGTTCAAGCGCGGTCGCCCCTCGGCAGTGATTTGGCATACACTCCAAGCATATTGCTACTATGAAAAGCTTTTCAGTGAAAATGTATCTTCCTTGCATCAGCTTCCGTTTGGAATCGGCATAAAAGATGTAGGTCCCGTATGCCAATTTGTAGGGAAAATCAAAAGGGAGCAAAACGCAAATTCCAAGAGAAATCCGGCCTAACTCTTCTCGGAGATAAATTGCACCTAGAATTAATTAATTTTTTTTCTTTTTAATTTTGTATGGTTAATGGCTAATGCGTCAAGCGTAATACAAATTCTAAATCAGTTAAACAAACAGCTTTTGTTTCACCAAAATAACAAATTCAAGATTGTTATGTTTATTCTAGCGAAATGAAGTTAGCGCGTGTTTGGTAAAATAATTTGCTATTCTTTCTCAAAGAAAAATTTAATTGTACTTAATTGCTCGTTTCTATATTTGTACAGTTGAATTGTGGTATTGAGTTCACATAGGTGCAATATGACCGTATTTTTCACCCAAAAATATTTCCTTGTATAGCAAGAAGGCTAGCAACATTTTACTAGTTTTTATACTCAGTTGAGCAGAGCTCACAGAGTATATTAACTTTGATTGGATAACGGTTGGTTGTACAGTTATAAAGGAATCGAGATAGATATAGACTTCCATATATCAAAATCATCAGGATCGAAAAAAAATTTGATTGAGCCATGTCCGTCCGTCCGTCCGTCCGTTAACACGATAACTGGAGTAAATTTTGAGGTATCTTGATGAAATTTGGTACGTAGGTTCCTGAGCACTCATCTCAGATCGCTATTTAAAATGAACGATATCGGACTATAACCACGCCCACTTTTTCGATTATCGAAAATTTCGAAAAACCCAAAAAGTGCGATAATTCGGATAAAGCGATGAAACTTGGTAGGTGAGTTGAACTTATGACGCAAAATAGAAAATTAGTAAAATATTGGACAATGGGCGTGGCACCGCCCACTTTTAAAAGAAGGTAATTTTAAATTTTGCAAGCTGTAATTTGGCAGTCGTTGAAGATATCATGATGAAATTTGGCAGGAACGTTACTCCTATTACTATATGTATTCTTAATAAGAATTAGCAAAATCGGAGAACGACCACGCCCACTTTAAAAAAAAATTTTTTTTAAGTAAAATTTTAACAAAAAATATAATATCTTTCCAGTATGTAAGTAAATTATGTCAACATTCAACTCCAGTAATGATATGGTGCAATAAAATACAAAAATAAAAGAAACGTTCAAAATTGGCGTGGCTCGCCCTTTTTCATTTAATTTGTCTAGGATACTTTTAACGCCATAAGTCGAACAAAAATTAACCAATACTTGTGAAATTTGGTAGGGCTTAGATTCTAGGACGATAACTTATTTCTGTGAAAAAGGGCGAAATCGGTTGAAGCCACGCCCAGTGTTTATATACACGCGACAGATGCGTTGGTTTATATCCCTTATTTGGGGGTCGCCGGGATCGAGCTGTCTTATAAGGTCACGTTTTCTCGCTATATTTGCGGCCTCCGCCGGAAAATGAGGCCGAATTTCGGGAATTCTTCCGGCGGAATAAAGCGAGCGGAGGCGGATTCAATGACCTTGCGGAAAGCACGCTACCCTTGGCGAGCATCAGTCGAGATAGGGAGGGCAGCAAAGCGGCTGTCTGTAAAGGATTTGTATTCATCCCACTTTCCTTTTTTAAAGTTTATGAAAGCGCGTTTTTCGGTGACAATGAAGTCGGCGGTACGCTCGAGCGAAATAAGTATTGCGAGGTGGTGCAGTGCCACACCTTTTTTACAAAATTGTAATAAATTTATATTGTATATCGTAAAGTTAATTCATCCGTCAAGTTTCACCACTTCATCAGTATTTGTTGTGTCTTTTTCCCATTTTTGGAAGTGGGCATGGAGATAATCTGATTCCGACCATCTTCAATACCAATATACCGTAGACGATGCTGTAAAAGCTGCTAACTTCATCCACAAAAATTTCACAGCAGAAGGAAAAAACCCTATTGCATGACAATTTAAAATGTATTGAAATTTTATGGAGGCAGCAGGTTTTCATAATTTTGTTGGAGTTAGTGATTATGGACAATAAACACATGATTTTCTTTTACCATCATAGGCAGAAATAATCTCCCGTATGTATCGATACTTTACTCAGTACTTGGAAAAAAGCATCGAGTACAAAATACTCGAGTATATTTTGTAAAAGTATCGATACCACTCGCTCAGTACTCGTATCGTTCTACCAATACTCACAGATGTTTTCGGAAAAACCAGGGCCTGCATCGTGTTATACGTTCACGTATCAAAAACTAATTTTACTCAAAGGATAAATATGAATCTCTGAAGTCATCGTTATGCGTTTAATGTCGGGGATAATGAGGGAGCCCCAGATAATTTTCAAATCAAAATCTTAAATTTTGGAAAAAGCTGAACGAATTATGCTGCAACTTTCTTACATTTAGCTCTTAAAAGAAGGCTTCTTAAGATAAAAATTAGAACGACCATTTTGGAATAAAAAAAAATAAATAAATTTTAAAATTTTGAGATTACACAAAGCATTGCTAAGAACGAACGCAAATTTTGTGAGTAATGTGGGAACAATGTACGTGGTAGATTTGAGGGCAAATCAGTTTATGGAAATTAATGAAGGCAGAAAAACAATTCAATTATATACATATAAAGAAGAAAGTGTAATGACTAAGGAAAAGAAGTAAATGTAAAGATGATACCGAAGAAGACGAGGATAAAAAAGAGCATTAGTTATAATAACAATGCCAACAATGATGCGGATGATAATAAAGATTCTCATGTTTACCGTCACGGTCGCAAAAATAAGACAAAATAAAGGGAAGAAAAGGGCCGATTAGAAGTCGGAACCAAACCTGACGGTGTGTTTTCGCAGTGTTAACGGTTTGCTATCGATAATTTATCGGTTTGCTGTCTGCATGTTATCGGATAAGTATTCAAGAGTTATAGATTTGTTATAAACATGCTATCGATAACAACCGTTATCAATTTTTTATAGAAATGTTATAGATTTGTTGTGCGAATTTTTCGATTTGCTTCCAAAAAGTTAACGATTTCTTTCCGAGTTATTGCCTGAGGGTTCAAGGTGGTCTCATTGAATCGTTCCCGAGATGGTCGGGCTAATATTTTAATTATGCTTGTTACCGGAACGTACCGGATATATCTGGCAAAGGACCATCAACATCGATAACACTCCCCAAAACCTTCGGGGAGTGTCCTTATTACTACAGCAACGACAACAACAACAAACCTGTAAGAATTGTATGACTCGGCGACAACAAACCCACAACAAGCCGAAAGCAAGACATTAATACTTCGGTATCGACAATAAGCCGATAGTGAAACAATGAGTTTTGGGTATTCAAAAAATGTAATTGTGTAACTGTCACGGACGTGGATTTCTAACTAAGCAGGTCACCTGGTACTATGTAGAATAGTTGTTTTACTCAGAAGAAAATAATTTGTGAAATAAACATGCAAACTTACAAGAGAGCTAAGAGGAACTAATTGGCGATACTATTTTCAGAAAAGAAAACGCGTATGATGTAAGGGCATTCATTCACCTCAGTGCATGATCGTAAACCTGATTGCCTTTGTAAAATTTTTGGAATTATATAGCGGTGAATGTGAATACCAGTGACTGCGACACAAAGTGTCACGGCGTCATTCATAATCTTTCCCTAAAGGTGCTTCCTGTAATGCAGACGATGTACTTCGAAGATAAAAGAAAGGCTATCGCCTACGTAGCTATGCAGCAATGCATTTTCTATTGAAAACAATTACTATGATCAAAGATGATCAAACCTTAGAAATATTTTAAGAAAAAATTAAAAACAAGTTTTAATACGTCGAATCAAATATCTTTAAGGACATACTAAGAGCACGACTGCACCTTAGCAGGTACCTACGGTTTACCCGATACAACCACTTTTTTCCACTAACAAGGGTAGTGCAAATTCACACTTTAGAGTTTTTCATCGTAATTCACTTACAAATAGATTTAATCAAAGCGATCAGCATATCTTGTTTGTATACATTGTGGCGAATATTAGAGTTTTATTCATCACTAAGCTGCTACTAAAGATGTGCAAGCAGCCCCACTTATGTACATTTACACATTAAAGAAATCAGTCACACTTATAAACACATTAAACAAGCAGCCACACAAACACATGACCAGCAGCTTGAAGCAAAGGGATTATTTCACATACACATCACGTTATCATCAGCAGAAGTCGTTACTTACATATACACAGGCATAAGGCTAAATAACCAAGTATGAAATACAACTTTTCAGAAGGCATGTTCGTGAAAAAACTAGGCCTTGGGAGAAATAGGTGAACGAGCCTAACGGAGAGTATAAAAGCAGCGCGGTGTAAACGATAATTAATCAGTTTGATTCTAACACGCTTTAGTGAAGTACACGATAATCGTAATTGTACTACTCCCAAAGTAGTCTAAATAAACACCATTTTGCCATACTGAATATTGGAATTATTTATTCGACAGTTCAGCAATTCGAACGTTAACAGAAGGTGCAAAAGCGGAATCTCCCAAAATTCGTTACATTATTCATTGAAAGTCGCTGTTATCTTTTGTGCATGCATTGAAGTATGCAGCTTTCTTTATGCTGTGCTTACGTCGTATTCGTCGTGGTAGCAGCATTTGTTTTTTAATGGCGGAAGTTTCGTATGCGGATATGTTAGATTTCAGGCATCAGCATCCACGAATGCGCTCAAGTATCACATTCTCAGCCTCTCTACAATGAACCATATATCACTAGTTTTTTTCTTCGCTGCGCGGATATTCATGAGCATATAAATTTACATAATATTCATTGTTTATGCATAATTTTAGCGAACAGGTTTAAAAACTATTTGCATTTCTGTTCGATTAAATTTTAGACCCATCAGGATTGTTTGTTTTAACATGACAAAGATTTTTTCGGCAAAGTGCTATATTTACATATGCAAGTGTGTATATATGACATATATCTAGGATTTTGAAAAGAGGCGCACATATACTGGCAAGCAAAACTGGAACAATATTGTAACGAATTTACTTGCAAATCCTCTTATTTGCCCTTTTGCTAAGTTCATATCACTAAACTGTTGAATAAATAACTCCAATATTGAATAATGGAAAAATGGCCTTTATTAAAGTACTTCACAATAACACTTATACTTTGCAACTAGCTGGCTTAATAACCAAACTGATAGCTTAAATGAAACTGACTTTCAAAATAATACTGCTATGGCTTGCTAGACAGCGTCTTAATCGAAACTGCTTGATAGCTCAAATCAAACTGAATTACAGCGCCTCTACATTTGCTGCCTTTATACTCTCTGATTTCAACGTTCGCATCTTCTATGCGCTTCCAGAATCTACTAGTTGCCATCAGCTCTCAAACATCTCAGCTGTAACTACAATTGCACGATTTTATAGCTTCTCTCATTGCATACTTTCAGGAGTATCTCAGATATATGCATGTGTTTGTGCATTGACTCTCCGCTGCTCGTATACGTACATGGTATATATGTGTAGACGCAATTATTGTTTCGTTTATGTAGATACATAATGATTGATCTATGGATGTGCATGATATCACTGTTTAGCATCGGCTTAGAGATAACAGCACCCCTTAGTTTTGCTAATATTCGTAACAATATTATGTTATATGACCTTTTTATACCTTTCATGAAAATGAAATGGTATATTAAGTTTGTCACGAATCTCAAAATTGTAAGTCCGTAAAGGAAAAGAGATAAACCCACCAAAAAGTATACCGAAACGATCACGATGAAGAATGGCTTTGATTAAGCCATGTCCGTCTGTCTGGTTGTATGCAGACTAGTCCCTAAATTTTTGAGATATCTTGATAAAATTTGGTGAGCGGGTATATTTAGGTGTCGGATTAGACATTTGTTGGAACCGGTTCGAACCACTATAGTATATATCCCCCATACAACCGATATTTCAGAAAAGAGGATTTTTGCCATATCTTCCTCAATTTACCACATTGATGCTTCTAACTTCACCATATGCTTTCCAATATTGCACATATTGTTGTCTGAAAAAATGGATGAGAACGGTTGTATATATAGATATATCCCCTACAACCGACTGTTCAGATAAGAAACTTTTGGCAATTTCACCACCATTTGAACAACTAGAAGCTTAGGTTTTTTTTTTTTGCACAAAATGCTTACATATATAGCATATATTGTTGTCGGAAAAAATCATACAAATCGGTGGTATATAGCATTTACCACATATAAACTCTCAGTATCTAACTATTTTTATACTCAGCTGAGCAGAGCTCACAGAGTATATTAACTTTGTTCGCATAACGATAATCCGTAACGGCATAAACTAATCGAGATATATATAGACTTCTATATATCAAAATGATCTGGGCGAAAAAAGAAATTCATTTAGCCATGTCCGTCCGACAGTCCGTCCGTACACACGATAACTTGAGTAAATTTTGAGATATCCTGATGAAATTTGGTACGTAGGTTCCTGGGCGCTCATCCCAGATCGCTATTTAAAATAAACGAAATCAGACTACAACCACGCCAACTTTTTCCATATCGAAAATTTCGAAAAACCGAAAAGTTGCGATAATTCATTACCAAAGACGGTTAAGCGATGAAACTTGGTAGGTGCGTTGACCTTATGACGCAAAATAGAAAATTAGTAAAATTTTGGACAATGGGCGTGGCACCACCCGCTTTTAAAAGAAGGTAATTTAAAAGTTTTGAAGCTGTAATTTGGCAGTCGTTGAAGATATCATGATGAAATTTGGTAGGCACGTTACTCCTATTACTATATGTGTGCTAAGTAAAAATTAGGAAAATCGGATGACGAACACGACCACTTTAAACAAAAAAATGTTTTTAAAGTCAAATTTTACCAAAAAATTTAATATCTTTACAGTATATAAGTAAATTATGTCAACATTCAACTCCAGTAATGATATGGTGCAACAAAATACAAAAATAAAAGAAAATTTCAAAATGGGCATGGCTCCGCCCTTTTTCATTTGATTTGTCTAGGATACATTTAATGCCATAAGTCGAACACAAATTTACCAATCCTTGTGAAATTCGGTAGCGGCTTAGATTCTAGGACGATAACTGTTTTCTGTGAAAAATGGCGAAATCGGTTGAAGCCACGCCCGGTTTTTATACACAGTCGACCGTCTGTCCTTCGCTCGGCCCTTAACACGATAACTTGAGCAAAGGTCGATATATCTTTACTAAGCTTAGTTCACGTACTTATCTGTAACTCACTTTATCCTGGTGTAAAAAATGACCGAAATCCGACTATGACCACGCCCACTTTTTCGATATCGAAAATTACGAAAAACGAAAAAATGCCATAATTCTATACCAAATATGAAAAAAGAGATGAAACATGGTAATTGGATTGTTTTATGGACGCAAAATATAAGTTTAGAAAAAACTTTGTAAAATGGGTGTGACACCTACCATATTAAGTAGAAGAAAATGAAAAAGTTCTGCTGGGCGAAATCAAAAGCCCTTGGAATCTTGGCAGAAATACTGTTCGTGGTATTACATATATAAATAAACTAGCGGACCCCCCAGACGTTGTTCTGCCCTAAATTTGGTCTATCTGCATACGTTTTAATAAGCTTTTTCCGTCTAACTCTGTCCTCGCCCCTCTACACTTTTTCCTAATCTTTGTATTCACTCCACCCTACGTATTTTTCGCTTCATCTATCTCCACTTTCATCTCATTCTATCTCTTTCTCAGTCTCCTTCTCTCTTTTCTCTCCTCTCAAGTTTTTCTCGTTCTTCTTCATATGTTATTGCCAGTCCCAGAGGGTGGTATGTATTTTGTTCCAGTCCCATTCCGAGTCTCAGTCCCAGTCCCACTCCGAGTCTCAGTCTCAGTCCCAGTCCTAGTCCTAATCCCAGTCCCATTCGTCTCTGGTCTACTTCCCGGAAAAAAGCATCGTAAATACTAATATAGGCAAATTTATATACCAAATTTCAAGCAAATCGAATAGGAGGTATGTAAATAGCTATGTGTGTATTATTAATTCATGTCTTTATTTCGGCTTCGCATGCATATATATTAGTTTTTCCAGGTTGATGCAACTAAATCGAATATCACAATGAAAATTCCTTTAAAGCTCTCAGCAACAGCTTTCATTTGATATCGATAATACACACACATTCTAGGAGTATACGGGTCCATGTTTTGGCCTATATCTCGAGACCCTAGTCACCCAGCGGTGTAAAACTTACTCTGCTCTAAAGCAAACAGCAACAGCTTCAATTGTCGATTGCATGTCGTGGTGTGCAGACGTGTTTACACTGCTCTCTAAGTAAATTTCATTTATCTTATCGACTCGTGAAATCAATATAAACAAATAAATATTTCTATAATTGTGCTTTATATCGCGATCTCTAAGCAAAATGGGTAATAGTGCCTTTAAAAACTATAATTGAATAAATATTTTAATAGTCCAAAATTATAAAGTTTATTGACTTTCATATAAAAAATTTTCCAAAAGTGCTTCTGCATATTTTAATTCTTTATGACTATTCTTCGTCACTCTCAAAATGCCGTGCATATGTGGCTGTAGAGTTGAGCGAACGCAACCAAAAGTGCAGTGCGCAAAGTACATTGAACTTTTTCATATGGAGTGTGTCAAAATTCGCCCAGCTGATCTAGAATGCTTGTTGGAAACGGGTAAACAATTCATATGTAATAAGTGTATTGCCTTGCGTCGTAACTCTTTTCGCTCACCGTCACCTATCATAGATTTCAATGAGTCTATTAATCTCAGTTATTCTACAACAACATGCATTCCTGACAAAGCAAATAACTTCAACAGTCAACCTATGCTTTCTTATGTTGGCAATGTTGACGAAGGTCATCCTCACTTATCTCAGCAAACAAGTGCTTTAGATTTGGCTCTAATTGAGATCAATTCTTTCAAAAATTATAACAAATTTCTGATCGACTAATTGGAAATATTAAGAGAAATTCACTCTCTACACAACAAACTTCGTTTAGATGAGTTGTTCTCGGCCATTGCTTCGCTGGCGTCAGATTTAAATACAAACAAATGCGCATGTTCTACAGACATTCGTTCTACTTGCGCCGCTACTGCAGTTAAAACGTCAGTGACAACATCGTCGAGTACAGATGACGCATCTCTTGCCTCTGCAATTGTCGACGCCACCTGCAATGATACTGCGATCTCTGCTGCTGCTATGACTTCTGCTGATGTTAATGTCAACAACAAGAGTCCAATTGTTACCGCTATCACCGATTCTTGCCCAATTTCTAATGTTAACAATGTGAGTGAAATTCAACTATGTGCCACTAAGCAGAATGTTACTACTTTGGTTCAAGCATGCTCAACACATCTCTCTCACAGCTCTTCTACTGCAAATAAGCCACTAAGCAGAATGTTACTACTTTGGTTCAAGCATGCTCAACACATCTCTCTCACAGCTCTTCTACTACAAATAATATTGAATCTCCCTCACAGTGGACTCATGTACAGAGAAAAACGCGTAAAAACAAAAAACGCACTAAATCTCTGTCTTCTGGTACTAACGTTGACGTGGTAGGCAATGATACAATCAGTGATTCTCATAACACGGGAAGTCAAGTCCATCAAAAGAAAACCCCCCAAGCCCAAACCAGTTCGCGTAGTCTAGTGATCGGAGTCAGTACTAACACTGAACTTGATGTAGTTTCCGCAAAAAAATGGATCCATCTATCGTCATTCAAATATAATGTCACTGCTGCTAATATAATCTCCTATGTGGTTAAAAATACGAAAATCGATGGCAATGAACTTGCCTGCTTCCCTCTGGTTAAAAAAGATACAGATTTTACAAAGTTCTCCAGAGTAAATTTTAAGCTTGGCGTGTCAGCTACCCTCCTGGACGCAATTATGGATCCCTTGCTATGGCCAGCAAATGTGAAAGTTAAACCGTTTAAAAATGTTCGCAAGCAAGCAAGAAGCTCGGACCCAGTGTCAAGTGCCGATTAGCAATCACTGAACAATGTGGTGAGTGCTCTGCCTCCAATTAATGGTCATAGTGAGATAAAGGTATATTTCCAAAACCTTTCTGGGATGAGGACCAAAGCTGATCTTGTTCACACCTTCAGTTCCCAATTGGATTATGACGTCTTTGTTTTCATCGAAACATGGCTGAAAGGAAGTTTTTTCGACAGTGAGTTCTTCGACTCTAATCTTTTTAATGTATTCCGCAAAGATCGAGATGGTAACGCTACTGGTTGTCTTCGTGGCGGTGGGGTCTTAATTGCGGTCAAACGTCAGTTATCCTCCTGTTTCTTTCCGCTTAGTCCTTGCATCATACGTGCCACCAGGCAGTTCATTTGAACTATACAAGGCACACGCTGACAACATAGTTTCGCCAGTTATTAATAGCCTAAGTGATAATCATCTCTGCGTGCTTGGTGACTTCAACTTATGCAATATTGACTGGTCAACTAATGTTTGTAATTTTGGTCTTGCGCCTAATAATCTCTCTGCAAATCACGAATTATATTTCTTTGATAATTTACTTAGTCTTAATTTATTGCAAATCAACAAATATGTTAATACTTTAAATAGATTACTCGATCTCATATTTATTAGTGATAATATTAAGTGTGAAATCAGTGAATGTACAAATCCAATCACTCACAAGAACAGGCATCACCTACCCTTGGTTATTAATTTTAGTTTTTATAGTTATGCACAGGATACTTCTGAAAGCAGATTTAATTTTAACTTTAATTCGTTTGATTTTCCCAGTTTTAATAGTTTTTTATCTGAAATAGACTGGGAAGTGGTACTTGAGGGACTGGATACTTCTAATAGTTTCCTAACTTTCAAATCTATTATATTAAATCACTGCCTGCATAAAATTCGTATGAGAAGAATGAGGCCTTATAAACATCCGTGGTATACGAAAGAGTTGAAAAAATTGAGGAATTTCAGAAATAAATATTTGCGTAAGTTTAAACATACGAAGAACCATTTGTTCTTCACTAAATACAAGCAATACTTGAAGAAATTTAATTATTTGGATAAGCTTCTGTACACCAACTATATTCATACAATCGAGTCTAATATTAAATTGAATCCGAAAACATTTTGGAGCTATATCAAGTCCAAAAAAGGTTGCTCCAGTATACCGTCTGGAGTGTTCCTTGCTGGCCACTCAGCGCGAACACCAGGTGATACAGCCAACTTATTTGCGGAGTTTTTTAAATCAAATTTTTCTGCCGACGATAGTTATCAATCGTTTGATGCCTCCTCGAATCTTAACACTGCTGTAAACTTTGGTGCCCTCTGTCTCTCTTCTGATGATATTAGTAATGCTATTCTCAAACTTAAATTTTCGTCTCAAACAGACGTTGATGGGTTTTCTGCAGTCCTGTTAAAAATCTGCCCGTCTCTAGTTCTTCCTTTAAGAATAATTTTTAATAAATCTCTATCGTCCGATAAGTTCACTGACGAGTGGAAGCTCACCTCCATTACCCCCGTCTCTAAAAGTGGTAACAAAAATGATGTGCGTAATTACAGACCTATTTCAAAGCTTTCTACCATTTCCAAAATTTTTGAGCATGCTGTTAATGCCAAGTTCAGTTTTGCGGTTAAGTCTTTTATATCTCCCTTCCAGCAGGGTTTTGTCGCTGGTAGATCAACAGTTTCTAATATTGTTGTGTTTAGTGAATATTGAGTGGAATCTTTTTCTGCAGGTTTTCAGGTTGATTGCATTTATACTGACTTTTCAAAAGATTTTGACAAAATCCATCATAGTGTTTTAATTAAAAAAATAGGTTGCTTTGGTTTCCACTCTTCGTTTCTTTTAGGGAAAAAGTCTTATTTAAGTAACAGACAGTGTGTTGTTTCCATTGATGGACAATCGTCTAGTCCGTTTGTAGCCACTTCTGGGGTTCCCCAAGGGAGTATATTAGGTCCACTTTTATCTATCTTATTTATTAATGACTTAAGTAGTTGCTTTTCATTCGCGAAGTGTTTGCTATACGCCGATGATTTAAAGCTATTTTCTGCCATTAAGACGCCAGATGATGCCTTAATGTTGCAGAATGATATTAATAAGTTCCACCAATGGTAACTGAACTCCGGTATCTCTTTGAATCCGTCCAAATGCTTTCAAATGACCTACTCGAAGTCAATTAATCTTCTAACTACAAATTATATTATTTCTAATTGTGAGCTTCAATGTGTTAATGGGATTAAGGACCTTGGTGTTGTCTTTGACAATAAGTTTTCTTTTAGTAAGCACATAAACTTCATAACCTCTAAATCATATTCTATGCTTGGCTTTGTGAGGCGCAATGCTGCCAAATTCTCTGATCCCTACACGTTTAAGCTACTTTACACGTCTTTTGTTAGATCTAATCTGGAATATGGCGTATTTCTTTGAAGACCAAGTAGTCAAACTGCTATTACCAGAATTGAAAGAATACAAAAAATTTTTCTCAAATATGCCCTTCGTCCTTTAAATTTCTCTGATCCTATACCCGCCTACTCTGCGCGACTTATGCTTTTAAGCCTTAAGTCTCTAGAAAATCGCAGATCAATACTCTGCTTGTCATTTACGTATGATATTATTAATAGGTCCGTCGACTGTCCGTATTTATTGGATAGGATTCGATTTAACATTCCTTGGAGGTGTCTTCGCATTTTTTATCCATTTTATTGTGACAATTTTAAAATCCACTATTCCAGTAATGCTCCCATTACTCGTGCTCTCCGTGAGTTTAACTCTATCAGTACTGTTGTAACTTTAGACTTTTCTGCTCCAAAAGCGAAACTGATAAACAAGTATGTTAAAATCTGCTTTCTAAGTAGCATGTATTATTTATCAAATAACTATCTCTTAATTTTAGTTTGTATCATAGTCTGTAAGGATTTAAGTCCATTGACTAATTGAAATAAAGAATAAAGAATTTGATACCCATAATGTAAAAACACATTCTAGGTGTATCCGGGTCCACGTTTTGGCCTACATCTCGAGACCCTAGTAACCAATAGGTATGAAAACTATCCCGTACTAAAGCACTCATCAACAGCTTCAATTTGATACCCTAGTAACCCAGGGGTATGAAAATTACCCTCCACTAAAGCACTCATCAACAGCTTTCATTTGTAATCCATATACTATAAACACATTCTAGGGGTACCCGGGTCCATGTTTTGGCCTATATCTCGAGACCCTAGTCACCCAGGGGTATGAAAATTACCCTCTACTAAAGCACTCATCAACAGCTTTCATTTGTTATCCATATTAAAAACATTCCTGGGGTACCCGGATCCACGTTTTGGCCTATATCTCGAGACCCTAGTCACCCAGGGGTGTGAAAATTACCCTCTACTAAAGCACTCGTCAACAGCTTATTTGATATCCATATTCTATAAACACATTCTAGGGGTACCCGGATCCACATTTTGGTCTATATCGCGAAACCCTGTGCGTCTATCCTGAATTTTCTTTGCTATAAACCTCACAGAGCCAGAGACCTTTCCCACGAATGCAAAACCGTGGAAATCGGTTCGTGCGTTCTGGAGTTATAGCGTCAGGAAGGAAAACCCGACTTATTTTTATATTATAGACTAGCGGACCCGGCAGACGTTGTTCTGCCTTAAATTTGGTCTATCTGCATACATTTTAATAAGCTTTTTCCGTCTGACTCTGCCCTCACCCCTTTACACTTTTTCCTAATCTTTGCATTCACTCCTCCCTCCGTATTTTTCGCTTCATCTATCTCCATCTTCGTCTCATCCTATCTCTTTCTCAGTCTCCTTCGCCTTCTCTCTTTTCTCTTCTCCCAAGTTTTTCTCATTCTTCTTTATATTTTATTGCCAGTCCCAGAGGGTGATATGTATTTTGTTCCAGTCCCATTCCGAGTCTCAGTCCCAGTCCCACTCCGAGTCTCAGTCTCAGTCCCAGGCCTAGTTCTAATCCCAGTCCCAGCCCGTCTCTGGTCTACTTTCCGGAAAAACGCATCGTAAATAATAATATAGGCAAATTTACAATTGTTTTTGTTTTTATCGACCTATTGATAAATGATTCAAGGTTCCATTCGAGCTCAAGGCCAGAACAATAATTTTTTTCTAATGATAATTATTGTTATTTTTTAATTTTACTAAATTTGAAAAATTGTATTTTGTTTACTATTCCCAAAACAAAATACAATTTTTCAAATTTAGAAAAATTTAAAAATAACAATAATTATCATTAGAAAAAAATTATTGTTCTGGCCTTGAGCTCGAATCGAACCTTGAATCATAGGCAAATTTATATACCAAATTTCAGGCAAATCGAATAGGACGTATGTAAATAGGTATGTGTGTATTATTAATTCATGTCTTTATTTCGGCGTCGCATGCAAATTTATCAGTTTTGCCAGGTTGATGCGACTAAATCGAATATCACAATGAAAATTACTTTAAAGCTCTCAGCAACAGCTTTCATTTGATATCCATAATACACACACATTCTAGGGATATCCGGGTCCATGTTTTGGCCTATATCTCGAGACCCTAGTCACCCAGTGGTATCAAAACTACCCTCCACTAAAGCACTCATCACCAGCTTTCATTTGTTATCCATATTCTATAAACACATTCTAGGGGTACCCGGGTCCACCTTTTGGCCTATATCTCGAGACCCTGTGTGTCGTTCCTGAATTTTCTTTGCTATAAACCTCACGGAGCCCGAGACCTTTCCCACGAATGCAAAACCGTGGAAATCGGTTCGTGCGTTCTGGAGTTATAGCGTCAGGAAGGAAAACCCGACTTATTTTTATATTATAGATTAGCGGTAGCCGACGGATGATGTTCTGGGTCACCCTGGTTCACATTTTGGTCGATATCCCGAAAACGCCTTCACATATACAACTAAGGGTCACTCCCTTTTAAAACCCTAATTAACATCTTTCATTTGATACCCATATTGAACAAACGCATTCTAAAATCACCTCTGGTCCACCTTTATGGCGATATCTCGAAAAGGCGTTCACCCATAGAACTAAGGCCCACTCCCTTTTAAAATACTCTTTAATACCTTCCATTTGATACACATGTCAAACACACACATTCCAGGGTTACCCTAGGTTCACTTTCCTACATGTGATTTTCCCTTATTTTGTCTCTACAGCTCTCAGCTGAGTATGTAATGTTCGGTTACACCCGAACTTAGCCTTCCTTACTTGTTTTTTAGTGCAAATGTAGACTTCTCTGACCTAAAATAGAAACCCAGTTCTGCGCACCTTTTTTCACGAAAATAGGTGCAATCTAAATTTTAAACCAAATTTTCTTTGGTCGTATATGCAGTAAAAAAGTTAAATATTTAGGCTTAAACTTTTAACCGTGTATTTAAATTAGCTTTATTAAATACAAATGAGTGAAATTAATTATCTTTCTGTTTCTTGTTTATTAAGTCTCAAATCGTATGATAGATCATACTATTGCAACCTTATTAAAAAGATTAAATCAGCACTTTATTTTAAAAAGAATAAAAGAATTTGGAAATTGTTTAAAGTTTAAATAAATTTTTATTATACATAGGTTTTTTGTATACATAGGTAGATTTATAAGATAAATTTTTATCCACCAAAATTCACTTTCTCATGGTACCACCCTTCAGTATTTTATTCCAGAGTGCCCTATATTGTTTAAATTCAATATATTTTGATGTGAGCTAAGACGTTTATGAAATAAATCCGTAATGGAGCGTGCAGCCGAGATAGAGTAATAATTCACTCAGCACTTATTTAAAAAAAAAACACCTTCCAGGTTCTTCGTTATCAATAAATGCTCCTATGAAACTCGTAACATGTGCACGATATAAATTTTCAAAAAGCAGCCTCTTTCCCGAACTCCCACCATTATCCCAAATTATTCCCACCGCACAAAGGTGTCCGTTCACGACGCCCGGTGCTCCAGAAACTTCAATAGACATTTCATTGCCACCTTTAACACATAACTTGTTTCCTCCTTCGGGGTTATGTGGACATTCTACTCCTGATACTTCAGTTACTTCATATGTTACGCGTATAAATCGTTCTCGGTTATTTGGTAGTGCAGTCCATCCACTAATTTGAATATTTAAGGCCCGCTCAATATAATTATTGCAAAGTGGTATTGGCTTCACTCCACCCTTTTTTTTTGTAAAGGATTCATCCAGTTCAATTACGGCTATATACGTATTTCCTAATCCGTTTTTGAAGTAAGTGAAACTCTCCACTTTGCGACGATCTCCGCAGAAATTTTTTGAATTAGCTACAACGTTGATTAATTTATAATTTGAATGGTCCAGGCATTCCGCAGATGTGACCACTATTTTCATAGAGACTAATGAACCGGCGCATTTATATTTTTCGTGCAAAAGTAATGCTACCAAATAACGCCGATCCTCACTTTGCGAATTTATACGGATCAAAAGACAATTAAGCGCGACAACCAGGATTGCGAAATAATTGTGGAAGTTCATTTTTGTTTCTGAATTTTGGCGCTGGTTGTTAAGAAGTATAAAGTAACTAAAGCAAGAAAAATTGTGTGGGCGCTATTTATATACAGTGGGGAGGCTTGAAGAAAATTTTCGGGTTCAAGTGCACGGTTAGAAATCTGAGCCAAAATTTTTAACCATTAATCGCTTTAAGCACATTTTGAAACATTTTGCTACTAAATTGGAAACCTTTTAATTTAATATTTTTATTTTTTTTATTTTATTCAATTTCAATTAAAACTTGTTTAAACAATAAGTTTATAATATTAAAATTGTTCAAAACCAAAAAAGTTTCAAAAAATCGAAAAAATACTAACTTGTACTCACTTCTGGGTTTGAAACAAATGCAAAAGGTTTCAAAAATCTAAAAAATATAAACTGGAATAGAAAGCCTATGCACTCACTTCCAGGCAGACCATTATAATCTATATTTCAACAAAATTTTGCTTGATCATATATCCAAATTGTTTCAGATTGAGGCTCAAACTTTTTACCGTGTGCCTGCCAAAATTTCAAATCATTTATTGATAAAAAGTGGCCGCCGTGGTGTGGTGGGAGCGTGCTTCGCATACCACACCGAAGGTTCTGAGTTCAAGTGCCGACCAAAGCAACATCAAAACTTCAGAACAAGTTCATTGAAAATAAAAAAAAAAAAAAATGTTCAAGCGCGGTCGCCCCTCGGCAGTGATTTGGCATACACTCCAAGCATATTGCTACTATGAAAAGCTTTTCAGTGAAAATGTATCTTCCTTGCATCAGCTTCCGTTTGGAATCGGCATAAAAGATGTAGGTCCCGTATGCCAATTTGTAGGGAAAATCAAAAGGGAGCAAAACGCAAATTCCAAGAGAAATCCGGCCTAACTCTTCTCGGAGATAAATTGCACCTAGAATTAATTAATTTTTTTTCTTTTTAATTTTGTATGGTTAATGGCTAATGCGTCAAGCGTAATACAAATTCTAAATCAGTTAAACAAACAGCTTTTGTTTCACCAAAATAACAAATTCAAGATTGTTATGTTTATTCTAGCGAAATGAAGTTAGCGCGTGTTTGGTAAAATAATTTGCTATTCTTTCTCAAAGAAAAATTTAATTGTACTTAATTGCTCGTTTCTATATTTGTACAGTTGAATTGTGGTATTGAGTTCACATAGGTGCAATATGACCGTATTTTTCACCCAAAAATATTTCCTTGTATAGCAAGAAGGCTAGCAACATTTTACTAGTTTTTATACTCAGTTGAGCAGAGCTCACAGAGTATATTAACTTTGATTGGATAACGGTTGGTTGTACAGGTATAAAGGAATCGAGATAGATATAGACTTCCATATATCAAAATCATCAGGATCGAAAAAAAATTTGATTGAGCCATGTCCGTCCGTCCGTCCGTCCGTTAACACGATAACTGGAGTAAATTTTGAGGTATCTTGATGAAATTTGGTACGTAGGTTCCTGAGCACTCATCTCAGATCGCTATTTAAAATGAACGATATCGGACTATAACCACGCCCACTTTTTCGATTATCGAAAATTTCGAAAAACCCAAAAAGTGCGATAATTCGGATAAAGCGATGAAACTTGGTAGGTGAGTTGAACTTATGACGCAAAATAGAAAATTAGTAAAATATTGGACAATGGGCGTGGCACCGCCCACTTTTAAAAGAAGGTAATTTTAAATTTTGCAAGCTGTAATTTGGCAGTCGTTGAAGATATCATGATGAAATTTGGCAGGAACGTTACTCCTATTACTATATGTATTCTTAATAAAAATTAGCAAAATCGGAGAACGACCACGCCCACTTTAAAAAAAAAATTTTTTTTAAGTAAAATTTTAACAAAAAATATAATATCTTTCCAGTATATAAGTAAATTATGTCAACATTCAACTCCAGTAATGATATGGTGCAATAAAATACAAAAATAAAAGAAACGTTCAAAATTGGCGTGGCTCGCCCTTTTTCATTTAATTTGTCTAGGATACTTTTAACGCCATAAGTCGAACAAAAATTAACCAATACTTGTGAAATTTGGTAGGGCTTAGATTCTAGGACGATAACTTATTTCTGTGAAAAAGGGCGAAATCGGTTGAAGCCACGCCCAGTGTTTATATACACGCGACCGTCTGTCCTTCCGCTCGGGCGTTGACATGATAACTTGAGCAAAAATCGATATATCTATACTAAACTCGTACTACTAAACTCAGTTCACGTACTTATCCGAACTCACTTTGAATTGGTGTAAAAAATGGCCGAAATCCGACTATGACCACGCCCACTTTTTCGATATCGAAATTTACGAAAAATGAAAAAAATGCCATAATTCTATACCAAATACGAAAAAAGTAATGAAATATGATTATTGGATTGGTTTATTGACGCAAAATATAACTTAAGAAAAAAACTTTGTAAAATGGGTGTGTCACCTACCATATTAAGTAGAAGAAAATGAAAAAGTTCTGCAGGGCGAAATAAAAAACCCTTGAAATCTTGGCAGGAATATTGTTCGTGGTATTACATATATAAATAAATTAGCGGTATCCAACAGATGAATTTCTGGGTCACCCTGGTCCACATTTTGGTCGATATCTGGAAAACGCCTGCACATATATAACTACCACCGCTCCCTTTTAAAACCCTCTTTAATACCTTTAATTTGATACCCATATCGTACAAACACATTCTAGAGTCACCCCTGGTCCACCTTTATGGCGATAGCTCGGAAAGGCGTCCACCTATGGAACTAAGGATCACTCCCTTTTAAAATACTCATTAATACCTTTCATTTGATACCCATATTGTATAAACAAATTCCAGGGTCACCCCTGGTCCACCTTTATGGCGATATCTCGAAACAGCGTCCAACTATGGAACTAAGGATCACTCCCTTTTGAAATACTCATTAACACCTTTCATTTGATACCCATATCGTACAAACAAATTCTAGAGTCAACCCTGATCCACATTTATGGCGATATCCCTAAATGGCGTCCACCTATAGAACTATGGCCCACTCCCTCATAAAATACTCTTTAATGCCTTTCATTTGATACACATGTCATATAAACACATTCCAGGGTTACCCTCGGTTCATTTTCCTACATGGTTATTTTCCCTTATGTTGTCACTATACATTGCTCTCAACTTAGTATGTAATGTTCGGTTACACCCGAACTTAACCTTCCTTATTTGTTTCGTTATAAATTACTTAATCTTATCTGAATGTATACATCCGAATCGATTTTCATTTAAAGCGCTTATTATAATAACAAAACGAAAGCTCATGGCAATTTATTAAATATCAAGGAAAATTACCAGTGAAATTTATCAATACCTCCGAGCCAGTGGGAAAGTTTGGGAAAAGAAATCATACTAATAGTCGAAGTTACTTAAAGCTGGTAGCAGTTTTTTTATAGATAACATATTTCTCAAATTAAATATGAAAAATTAGAACCCAAGCTGTCGATTTTATAACTGGGTAAAATCTTTTCAGTACCGAACTTGTCCTTATTTGGAAATTTAGGTCTAGTTCCGAACTAGAAAAGAGATACTGACTGAAAGGATTTCAGGGAACCGCCCACTTTTTTATACTCACCTGATCAGAGCCCACAGAGTATATTAATTTTGTTCGTATAACGGTACCCTTTTTCATTTAATTTGTCTAGGATACTTTTAATGCCATAAGTCGAACAAAAATTTACCAATCTTTGTGAAATTTGGTAGAGGCTTAGATTCTAGGGCGATAACTGTTTTCTGTGAAAAAGGGCGAAATCGGCTGAAGCCACGCCCAGTTTTTATACACAGTCGACCGTCTGTCCTTCCGCTCGGCCGTTAACACGATAACTTGAGCAAAAATCGATGTATCTTTACTAACCTCAGTTCACGTACTTATCTGAACTCACTTTGTATTGGTGTAAAAAATGGACGAAATCCGACTATGACCACGCCCACTTTTTCGATATCGAAAATTACGAAAAATGAAAAAAAAATGCCATAATTATATACCAAATACGAAAAGAGGGATGAAACATGGTAATTGTATTGGTCTATTGACGCAAAATATAACTTTAGAAAAAAACTTGGTAAAAGGGTGTGACACCTACCATATTAAGTAGAAGAAAATAAAAAAGGTTTGCATGGCGGAATCAAAAGTCCTTGGAATCTTGGAAGGAATACTGTTCGTGGTATTACATATATAAATAAATTAGCGGTACGCGACAGATGATGTTCTGGATCACCCTGGTCCACATTTTGGTCGATATCTCGAAAACGCCTTCACATATACAACTAAGGGTCACTCCCTTTTAAAACCCTCATCAATACCTTTAATTTGATACCCATATCGTACAAACACATTCTGGAGTCACCCCTGGTCCACGTTTATGGCGATATCTCGAAAAGGCGTCCACATATTGAACTAAGGCCCACTCCTTTTTAAAATATTCATTAACACCTTTCATTTGATACCCATATTGTACAAACAAATTCTAGAGTCACCACTGGTCCACCTTTACGGCGATATCTCGAAAAGGCGTCCACCTATAGAACTAAGGCCCACGCTCTTTTAAAATACTCATTAACACCTTTCATTTGATACCCATATTGTACAAACGCATTCTAGAGTCACCCCTGGTCCCCGTTTATGGCGATATTCCGAAAAGGCGTCCACCCATAGAACTAAGGCCCACTCCCTTTTAAAACACTTATTAATACCTTTCGTTTTATACCCATATTGTACAAACGCATTCTAGAGTCAACCCTGGTCCACTTTTATAACGATATTCCGAAAAGGCGTCCACCTATAGAACCAAGGCCCACTCCGTTTTAAAATACTCATTAACACCTTTCATTTGATACCCATATAGTACAAACAAACTCTAGAGTCACCCCTGGTCCACCTTTATGGCGATATCTCGAAAAGGCGTCCACCTATAGAACTTAGGCCCACTCCCTTTTAAAATTATCATTAACAAACACATTCCAGGGTTACCTTAGGTTCTTTTTACAACATGGTGATATTCCCTTACTTTGTCTCCAAAGCTCTCAACTGAGTATGTAACGTTCGGTTACACCCGAACTTAGCCTTCCTTACTTGTTATACCTTTTTTTGTATATACTTACTTGTAAACAGTAGGAAAATCCCAAAATCTGAATGAAAACTGCATTATTACCCGCTCAAGGTCATTGGTGTTAGCCTCTGTATGCTTTTTGCTTCTTTTAAACGAAATTTTTTTATTAGTTTCAGAATAGAACCATACGTACAAATATGTAACGCTATTAAGCACACAAAACAAACAACCACGGAATTTCAAGTGTACAGCTGGGTGTATAATGTTCGGTTACGCCCGAACTTAGCCTTCCTTACTTGTTTTCAGAATTGTTTATTCGTTTTGTGATCCAACCCCGCCAGAAGAGCTGGACGGAGTTGCAGTTGGCACTGATATAGACAGAAGTGTGGAAAGATCTACTAGTATTCGTTTTCCGAAAACGAGGGATGTCATCGTACACTCCTTGGGAACAATCACTTTGCTTACTATTTTTTACCATTTTAGCTGCAAGTAAGTACTTAGAGGGATAAACGTTTTGCAGAAAACCTCCCCGCTGTCCTTTTGAAACAGTATCTGTAAACTCTTGTATTTGATCAAGTCCTATTATGTATATTTGGTATTTGGTTCATATATACGGAGCTCTAGGCCATTTTAGAAAAGTGAGCAGTGACCTTGTCTACTTCCCCAAACTATCCCCTTAAATTTAAAAGTGTCAAAAACTCTACGCTTATTTGTCATAGACCTGTAATATTCTGTATAGAGGTCATAATGGTAGAGGACAAAGGCCCCTAGAATCTTTTTAAAAATTGCCATAACTCAGAATAACTGTACATCAAATATTATTATTTGTACTTACACGAGTCACTTTCATTCGAGTATAACAGTTTCTTATCAGTTACCATTAATCATTGATTTATATGCAAATATTTTTAAATTTTCCCCCGAATGTATTACTTGACAAAATTTGCATTTACCCGTAAATGCTTTTAAACCTTTAAATTTTAAAAATAAAGGTGAGATATTAATTCCAGTTTAAATAGTTTTTTCTTGCACACTTCATTACATAAACACTTCCTCCCATTTATGTGCAGAAATCTGAAAGCAAATATTTCTATTTTGGGCTTCCATGTTTCCAGACAACGCAAATAATGTTTTAAAAGCAATTAAGAGCAACTGCCAACAACCAGCAACCAACGGTTCATTTATATGCACATTTAAATTGCTTACTTTCATATTATTTTATGTATATACAATAATATAAATAAAAAAAAAAAAAACTTCAGCGAGCCGATTGGCCACTTTTATATGGAGAGAAGTAAAAAAAAAAAAACGGATTGGCGTGTGCGTTTTTTGTGTAATTGCGTTTTCTTGCAGCCCAGCATGCGGCTTGACTTATTAAAATTTAGTAGCATTTCTCTGGCATGTGGTTTGAGCATAAGTCGGAACGTTCGTTTTATAACGCTACTTTACGTCCGTAATCAATTCATGAATCGGAATCCACTAACGCCAGTAATAGAGAGATCCCCTCTCTACAAATAATATACTCTGGCAGCCTCTTTAGATATAAAGTGAGCCTTTGACAATATAAAAAAATCAGCGTGGTTACCAACGACCTAGGAAGAGCTGGCACAAACAACCATAACTTTCAATGGACGCAATGAAAGCTGGAAAATAAAGTAAAACAAGCAAACATGTTCTCGGTTACAACTACGCGTCTCATGAGCAGAGTAGTTCCACAGGAAGGGGGTTGTCCTACCGAAGGAAGTCTTATTAGATCTCAATAAAAATTGAGTGGATTAGCCGACGTCATTATCGTTATATCAATTTCTTTCTCCTCGACTTTAAGTGAAATACTAAAGAGGGACCTTCGAAAGCTAAATTATGGTGGCCAGCCAAGGAAAAGCAATACAATAATCAGAAGGTTCAACCTTTATATTTTTGTTCCTCATACAAATTTTTACAGAGATTGTGTTAAAATTGGAAATAAAATCTCAACAAGATTATGACTTTGTTTAGAGAGAAATTTTTCGTTTCTTCTGGTCCATTTATATAAAGGAAGTACCAAAACATTTCTTACCTTTTTTTAATTTCTACTTTGATGCATTGCCAAGATGACATGAACTATGTGTAAGGTTTCATATGCATACACCTGAATATGAATGCTCCCCTCCGAATTATCAAATGCGCTAATTAGCACCTTTGCAAATGACTGCATCATTTAATAAAACTTATAACACGAAACGTGATTAATTAAATATGCGTAATATGCAGTGAGTATGCTTTAACACATGCTGGCAATTAAGGACGTGTTTTTTCCTCTCGATCAATAAGCGCCAGTGAGACAATTCGCCACACGTCACTCATCGTCTCGGAAGCAGCCAGCATCTTAGTGTTAAGTACCTTTGGCCCCTCAGAGAAAGTCGGAGTCTTAGGGTTACCTCCTTTTGGCATATCACCCAGTTCCACATCCATTGGTGGTTAACCTCATTTTTCACGTCCTCTCTGTCTGACTTGCAACTTTCGAGATTGTTGCTTTGAAGGTATCTGGTACCTCTCCATTGCGATCTATCTGCAGTACAGCTTTAAACCCACTCTATTTTTAATAAAGGGTTATCAATGACTGGGCCGCTGTAACCTTTTGAAAGTAGGCTTGCCCCATCAGCCGAACCTTGTCTATTCATTCTGCCGCCCGAAGCTTAATCCTCCACGCACCGGCTGCAGTAGAAAGGGTATCGCATCAGTGTTCTGGAAATGCCTTCGGGCAACATCTACCAGCACACGGCCCATCCCCAGTGGCCACTTTCCAGGTCTGTTGGGCCGACCACTGCTCCTAAGCGTTGAGAGAGCTCTTTTATTCCTTCTTCTCCGTGCTCTGCTCTTTACTTTTCCGTGCGACTCTAAACTTCTTCCTCCCCTTTATAGACATAAGATTTTGAGTTATTCATCTTGGTGGTACGACAAACTGCCCTTCAAAGCGGGCTCGGCCCACAATATACCCCCTGGCCGCAAATCAATCAAAGGTGTGCCGTATGACATCCTAGGTAAGGGGGGTTAGCAGTTCTTGGTTACTGACATGCTGCCCTTCTATGAGGCGGAATACCGTGGAAGTAAGCCCCCAAAACGCTCCTCTGTTTAGTCGAGTTATCTGTCGTCTTAAGCGTGGTGCATAAAAGTTTCACTTCAAGTGTAACATGGTACATTAAACGTATACATATTTCCATACTTTGAAATTAGCCACCACCGTGGTGTGATGATAGCTTGCTCCGCCTAACACACCGTATGCCCTGGGTTCACACCCCGGGCAAAGCAACATCAAAATTTTAGAAATAAGGTTTTTCAATTAGAAGAACATTTTTCTAAGCGGGGTCGCCCCTCGGCAGTGTTTGGCAAGCGCTCCGGGTGTATTTCTGCCATGAAAAGCTATCAGTGAAAACTCATCTGCCTTGCAGATGCCGTTCGGAGTCGGCTTAAAACATGTAGGTACCGTCCGGCCAATTTGTAGGGAAAATCAAGAGGAGCACGACGCAAATTCGAAGAGAAGCTCGGCCTTAGATCTCTTCGGAGGTTATCGCGCCTTACATTTATTTTTTTTTTTTTTAAATTGGCCACATAATCACATATTAAAATTCAATTCACACTTATTGGGCTCAATTTCTCATACAAAATAAATCCTCGAATCGCCTCGGACTCGGGAGTGGAAAAGTGGCAAAAAGAGAGAGGTACACATAATTATCGAAGATTTGAAAAAGGGTAAGGGGGCAGAAGAGAGGAAAACTTAGCAATAATGTTTACTTAAAATAAGCAGGCAAGTCAAAGCTTTTTGTTGTTGTATTAACGACAAAGACGCTCGCCGATGGTTTTGGGGAGTGTTATCGATGTGGATGGTCCTTCGCGGATATGGATCCGGTACGTTCCCATAACAAGCACCATTAATGTACTAGCCCGACCATATCGGCAACGAGAACACTCCCCCACCCCCTGGTTCCATGAGGAACTTGGGATCGCCAGAGCTTCACCGGCTCACCTGATCGCCCCCGCCCCCCGTTCTGATCTGGAACTTATGAAAATTATAAAAGTTTGTTTTAATTACATATAAAATTTTAAAATTGTTTAGCTTTTATATATGTATAATCTATAAGATCGTCCCTTTGGCAGCCTTGGTCACTATTTCATGATCACGGTTGCCACACCACATAATTTTTCTGGACGAAAATTCCTTTTGAAAAAACAAAAGAACGACCAATATTTTTAAAATGTCACAAAAAAATTATTTATATAGGCCTTCGCGAATTTCAGTCCCTACATCGCGTTAGTGTGTTACTATTTGGCAGCAGTGATACATTAACGCCAGGAAATCTCCATTATTTTGGGAATTGTGGCACGCTCTGACTTATGCTATACATAATTCTACATAAAGATAAAAAAATATGTAAAATTAAGTCAACCTATAGTTCTTTGGCAGCTCTTAGTAGTTGATGGAACCTATCTTCCTCCGGTCCGAAATTCGGTTAATGCAGGAGAAATTCTGTGATAATTGAGGGCTCGTACTTTATGAACAATGTGGAGAGTTTCTTAAATGTGGATAAACTTTTAGTATTTTTCAGCTAAGATAACTAATAAAAATAGTTGTGAATTAGCCTGATTGACACATTTATAATGTTTCAAAACCTGTATAAGAGCTTTCAATACACGACCCGAAAAAACGGAATAATAAGATATCCTTTCCAACAGGTTGCTTAGGGTTCACAATAAGCTTAAATTTTTCATGAAACATAAACTTTCTCATCAAAAACAACTGAATACTTGTTATTTTCATCTTATAATTATTTAACCGGAATTTATGCTTAACTTATTGTTTTTTCTGGTTCAAGACTCTGGCGGCGCCGTGGTAGCGTACTCCGCCTACAACACCGAGGGTGCTGGGTTCAAGACCCGCGCAAAAGCAACATCAAAATTTAAGAAAAAGTTCATTCAAAAAAAAAGCATTTCTAAGCGGGGTCGCCCTCGACAGTGGTTTGGCAAACACTCTGAAAAGTTTCTGCCATTAAAAGCCTTCTCAGTGAAAATTCATCTGCCTTCCAGGTGCCGTTCGGAGTCGGCATAAAAAAGTAAAGCCCCGTCCCGTATATTTGTAGGAACAACTAAAAAGAGGCAAGATCCAAACTTGAAGAGAAGCTCAGCCTAAATATTTTCTGAGATAAATCGCGCCAAGTAATATTTGTTTTTATTTGTTTTTTACCACGGTTCAGGCCTGCTTATTCAATCGTTTATTTGTCAATTTAGCAATGTCTGGCTCCGTCTTAAAATGCTGTGATAATTATTTCTTTGTGCTAAAAAATCTGAGAACGTGTGTTAGGTAATCCTATTGCCCTACTATGAAAAAAGATATACACACATAAAAATAAATCTTTTATTTCATAGTAATTTTACTTTTATGCTACACTTACACACAGAAGCGTGCCACAAACTTTGTGTAGCAAAACCGCACCAAAATTATACATTGAACTGATCCGTTAAAGTTAAGCTCTTAGCAATGCACTTTTTACTTGAAATTTTTAACAGCTGCAAGCTGTAAATCAATTTAAAAGTACTAATAAAAATCCTCCTCTACATTAAAATACCCAAAAAACTATGGTCATATTCACAATCAATGTTATGCAGGTAGGCTGTTTAAAAATAGTTAATATTTAAAAAATAGTTTTCAAAGGAACAAAGTGTTCTAAAAAGGATAAAATTTCCGCAAAGCGACACAAGGGCAACACTGTATGTATGTACATATGTATTTCAAAAAATCTCTCTTTGATTGCCCGCAAACGTTCATGCAAAACCCCATCTGAGAGATAAATTCTAAAAATTCCTACTGAAAGCTAAAAATTTGCATGAAAATTCGCGGAATTTTTCCGAATTTTTTAAAAAGTCTTAAGTGTATATTTGGATTGTTGGTGTTATATAATAATACATATTTTTATAAAAATATCGAAAATAATGAATATCGAAGCAAAACTTAGTAAAAACTGGAAAAATCTGAGTGATGATGACTTTTGTAGATGAGTGTAGATACGTATGTGTGTTTGTATGAAAAATTTTAAGGTCCCAAATCGTGCTGGATCTGCCCCTGCACCTGCTAAATATGTGTGTGATATATTTAAATTTGCAACAGGATTCCCCCGCCTAGGTAAGGTTGACAATTGGGTTGCGGAAGCTGTTAACCTATAAAGCTTTGTATTGCGCTTATAAACCACTTGAATCCATCAGTAAGTGAAAGCTCAGGCGGGACAACGTATGCTGGGTCCGCTAGGTCACTATATCCTATTTAAGGTTCAAATCATGGCCATTACAATAAAAGTAAATAAAAGCGAATGCAATCAATAATGAAAATGGTTTTTCTTTTGGTAATGACGTTAGCTGTCACGCCGCGTAACATTTAACAGTTTTTTCTAGCTTTAGTTGCTAAGGGTTAAGCTGAATGAACATTAACCGCCGCAATCATTATTTAATACGTCAGCAGCATCGACAGATACATAGATAACATTCCCTACTTCCAGGTGAATTTGTGGCTATTTTAAATATTGTAACCATCAAAAGCTTTGTAGCCGCTTTTTTTTTTAATTCCAGAGGTAAGTAAATCGCCTGCGCACTTGCCAACACTGTGCTGCAACCTATGTCATTGCCAGTCCATTATTCATAAATTAATTTGAGCCAGTGCCAATTTTAGTGCCCAAATGAGCCACCATTTGAGGCTGTCATTCAAACTCTGAAATTGTGGCTCTTTTGGGCACTGAAAAACTAAGCTTTATATATGTACGTCTACATATATATACATATAAGCTTCAGTCGCATTTTACTAATATGATCTAATGAACTACGCTTCCCTTTTAGCACCATAATACTTTTAGGCACAACACTCCATTTCGGTTCGAGGTTAAAAGCCTGCAGCAAAATAATTTAATAACGAGGTATGTAGATGCCACCTCCAGATATTTGCTGACATTTTCACACATCACCATATGGTTTGGGTAAATAACAGCAGAAATTGTACTATATGTGTAGTATATACATACATATCTACATATTGGCGGCTGAAAGTGAGTTTCACATATGTAATTACATTGCAAGTCTACAAGCATATTAGCGAGTTCCTGATTCCTCTTTTTTATACTCAGCTGAGCAGAGCTCACAGAGTATATTAACTTTGTTCGCATAATGGCATAATGGTAATCCGTAACGGCATAAACTAATCGAGATAGATATAGAATTCTACATATCAAAATGATCTGGGCGAAAAAAGAAATTCATTTAGCCATGTCCGTCCGTCCGTCCGTAAACACGATAATTGAGTAAATTTCCAGGTATCTTGATGAAATGTGGTTTGTAGGTTCCTGGGCGCTCATCTCAGATCGCAATTAAAAATGAACGAAATCGGACTACAACCACGCTCACTTTTTCGATATCGAAAATTTCGAAAAACCAAAAAAGTGCGATAATTCATTACCAAAGACGGATAAAGCGATAAAACTTGGTAGGTGTGTTGATCTTATGACGCAAAATAAAAAATTAGTAAAATTCTGGACAATGGGGGTGGCACCGCCCACTTTTAAAAGAAGGTAATGTAAAAATTTTGGCAGGCACGTTACTCCTATTACTATATGTGTGCTAAATAAAATTTAGCAAAATCGGAGAATGACCACAGCCACCTTAAAAAAAATTTTTTTTTAAGTCGAATTTTAACAAAAAATGTAGTATCTTTACAGTGTATAAGTAAATTATTTCAAGATTCAACTCCAGTAATGATATGGTGCAACAAAATACAAAAATAAAAGAAAACTGCAAAATGGGCATGGCCCCGCCGACACCTACCATATTAATTAGAAGAAAAAGACAAAAGTTCTGCAGGGCGAAATCAAACGCCCTTGGAATCTTGGAAGGAATACTGTTCCTGGTATTGGTATGATGTTCTGGGTCACCCTGGTTCACATTTTGGTCGATATCTCGAAAACGCCTTCACATATACAACAAAGGGTCACTCCCTTTTAAAACACTCATTAATACCTTTCATTTGATACCCATATCGTACAACACATATTTAGAGTCACCCATGGTCCACCTTTATGGCGATATCCTGAAATGGCGTCCACCTGTAGAAATATGGTCCACTCCCTTTTAAAATACTCTTTAATACCTTCCATTTGAAATCCATGTCATACAAACACATTCCATGGTTACCCTAGGTTAATTTTGCTAAATGGCGATTTTCCCTTATTTTGTCTCCAAAGCTCTCAGCTGAGTATGTAATGTTCGGTTACATCCGAACTTAGCCTTCCTTACTTGTTTACTTGTACGAATTACTGGAAAAATTTTTGGAATAGCTAGGCCTCTGGTCCGATTCCCGGAAAGAGAAGTTTCGCAAATAAAGAGCTAGTCGGGGAAGTACCCTATACCAAATTTCAAGTTAGCCCCTGGCCACTTCCCGGGTCCACATTTCTCTCCGCAAGGGCCATCCTCTTACATCAAGGAATATTCTAAAAAAAGAACTGGCGAAATTGGTCCAACAGTTCTCGAGTTTTGCGCTTAGAAACAGATTCGGCGACTAATTTTTATATTTTGGTCCATATTGGACGTAGTTTTTATCGTAGGAAGATCATTTGATATTTTCGATGACCACAAATACGTTCCCAAGAAGAACAAAGTCGATTTTTGATAATTTTTTGACATTCTTACCAAAATACTGATTTTTCCCGAAAGAGTTGTATGCTTTCTCATGTTTTTCTTTTTCTTACCGGAAACGGAAAAATGTTACCTGGGGAAACTATTTTTGAGCCATGCCATTCCAAGATTACAATATCTAGTATTCGATCGAATTAATAAAGATTCAACAAGGAAGGTATATGTGGCACATACATGACGTATACGTAATTTTTTTATGAATACTTCATCGAAGTTCGATTTTTAAAATCCGATAATCGGAAAGATTTGGTACTCTTTTGCGATATTTTTGGAATGACTTTGGCACCACTCCGTAACAATTTAGGGGCCTACTTAGATATCTGTTTGCCTATCTGCGGGGTCATTTCGAATATACTTCGGTATTATTTCGGGACTACTTTGGAACTTTCGGAGCCAAGATCATGCCTTTGGAAAATTTTTTTAAAATTTTCGGTATAATTTCTCGTCGACAACGCAATTTCCACTTTCCGATAACAAACCGATTAATATTTGATAATAAACTGATGCAGCCGCAGTGATATGGTGGTAGAGTGCTCCTTCTACCACACCGAAGATCCTGGACTCACGCCCCGGGCAAAGCAACATCAAAATTTCATAAACAAGTATTTTCAATTAGAAAAACGTTCTTCTAAGTGTGGTGGCTCCTCCCAGTGTATTTCTGAAATGAAAAGCTTCTCAGTGAAAACTCGTCTGCCTTGCAGATGTCGTTCGGAATCGGCATACAACATTTAGGTCCCGTCCCGCCTCTTCGGAGGTTATCGCGCCTTACACTTTTTTAATAAACCGATAACTCGTCGATAACAAACCGATAACACGATGAACTGTCACATCTTTTAAGAGGTGTCCCTGTTTTTACGGATAGTTACGGATCTAGAGAGGACAACTCGATAAAACCAGAAACCTCGAGCCATGGTTCCGAGCTCAAGGTTGGACACTGTCATACGGCAGATATACATATAGGAATTCTCTACTGACAAAAGTTAAGATTATATTGCTTTGAGCTGGTGTTAGCGTTATTCTAAGGCCTGCGAAAGTTGGAGTGAAACCCAACCCACGTTTTGTTAAAGCCATGACATGTCTGAGGGCATGCACTGGGTTTTTCGCCATTAGATTGGTAGCACAGCTGGGGCTGAGATTACTTCCCGTCTTTGCGCACGTGCTGGTTCTGAACACATGTCTGATAAGGGCCCTCGCGTGGTCTTCCTGCTTGGCACCGATATCCGCATGGCCATTTAAGGTCGACTACGGATCCTGGCCTGGGAATAGGCTCTAAGTGGGAACCCTTTTTAGTATGAGCAATACAAATATAACACAGCCACTAAGAAGTGGAATGGAGATAGAACCGAAAAACTTGGACACGGCAGGGTAAGGAAGCGCCAGACTATCAAGTCAGTGTTGGTGAGTCGCGTCGCCTCGCAAAAAAAAAAAAAACCGGGGAGGCGGACGAGCTGAAATCCCGCCACCCGGTGGTAAGCGAACAGAACTGGACGGTTCTGGGGTGCCGAAATCAGCTCCAGTCGAGACGCGGACCGACGATTGAGAAGGGTAGAGCGGACAGACGAACTCCGGGATGTCGAATCTGTCCCCTCTATTAGAAGCCGGACAAGTGGCAAGACATTATGTCTTCATGCAGATTAAGTGCACCGTAGAGGTGTCGGCAAACTTTTGTAGAAGGTTACTCTCTCTGGTGGGAGATGAATGTATTAATTGCATGGATGCTGACGAGATGGAGTCATATAACCACCTCATTCTTAAAATAGATATAAGTAAATAAATACCTCCGAAGGAGAAGGCCGAGCTACTGTTCCCATTTGCGTCGTGCTCCTTTTTAATTATTTTCTGTAAATTGCGGGGACTGGTCCTACATGTTTTGCGCCGACTACGGACGGCATCTGCAAGGCAGCTGAGTTTTCACTGAAAAGATTTTCATGGCAGAAATAAACTCGGACTGTCTACCAATATTGCGACCCAGCTTAGAAAATTGTTTCTAGTTGAAAAAAATTAACTTAAAACTCTTATTTTTGGTGTTGCTTTGCCGGGGAGCTGAACCCAGGATCTTCGGTGTGGTAGGCGGTGCACCCTACCACCACACCGCGGCAGCCGCTCATGCTTAACTGCGAGGTTTTTTCAAGAACATGGCGTGATTATCTTGGTGGGGATGGAATCCACGTAGGAAATCGTTGCCTTTTTATAATATAAAACATTGATATCACGCTGCTATTCACCAAATTGCTCATGAGAGCCTCTTCCACCTAATTGCAGCAAAGGCCACCGTACTTAGACTGACCTACCCTACACTTACATTCTGTATTCCCCATATATCATATTACTCCCACACGTTACGCCTAGAAAGTGAGAAAGCGAAATGCATGAAACCAAGTTTCGGGTAGAATAGATCCCGCGTAGTCCGCTAGCATAGACTTACAAAGCTGTAGGCGTTGTTCTGCGCAACTTTGGTTTAACCACTTATCCTCATGTAGTTTCCAAGAAGTGGTTATTTCCTTCTCCTATTCGATCCTCTCGTTTTGAACCTCATTCTTTTCCGCACCCTCTCCTTACCATTTCCATGTCACAAAAAAATGTTTGAAGTAAATTGCTGCTTGGTCAACTTCACGAAAAAAGCTACCTACATACTAATGCTCCACATCTAAGCAAATTTTTCCCCGAAAAAAAAAAACAAAAGCATTGTATGAGTTTTTTCATAATGCTGTGAAGCTATCGTGGAAATTTTAACTAATTTAGCTGAGTGGTTTCTGAGTCCGTAGGCGACATACATACATAACACAAACTAATATCCCTTTCATATTTATTTATTCAACAGCTTTGGGCTTTCCAAGTTCGATTACCAATCATACGCCAGCAATAGATTTAGCAATCGAAAATATAGCGGTTCAAACAAATAACACGCAACAGAGAGGTAGAGAGTGAGTGGAAATCAGAATCAAGTTTACTTTTTAAACCGAATGGGAATACAAAACAGACCTGAATCGCCTGTGGTATAAGTTTCCGTTTCCGCTTTTCGCTGAGCATATAGGCACATTACGTGTGTAAACATTACAGCGAAATTAACTTTAAGTTGCATGTTTGTACGTAAATATGTAAATATATATGTATATATGAAGTTTGCTGTATGTAGTTGATTGTAATATAACAAAGGCTTTTGCGCTTTTGATAGCTTCAGGCAGTATTTACGATATTTGCCCTTATATTTAAGTTTATACACATACAAACATACATCACAATATGCGTGCTTAAATTTAGCCAACATCAAACTCCACTACTTGAACTGTTATACTTCGGAAGTTGCACATTCATTCATAGGGGCTTATTAAATGTGTAGCTTGTGTGCTCATACAACTATATTTGCTTTACATACCTACAAGAAAATCTGTGCTATAATCAGGGCTGCAAACTACTTCATACGTTTTTCGGTTCATTCAAGTTTTGTTCGAGCCACTAACTTGCGCCGATAAAAGAAACTGCTTCCGAACGCCTCTGAGCAGTCTCTAAATATCTCGGCAACATTCATTTTATGTTATGTGACTATAATGAGTAGCCAGGATATCAACCCAATACAGGATCAGACCGACTGATTGTATAACAGTCATAAAAGAAATATAATCCCCGTCCTTGCCTCTAAATAAAAACCATGTCTGGCATATTTAACACCTCCGTGGGGGAGTAAGGGATGTTTCGTCCTGCAATTAGAAAATTCAGCCTATACGGGCTTAGGGTTCACCGTCTTTGTTCAGCTGTTGTACAAGGTTTCAGCATAAAAAGATATACTTAGCTGTACCCTAATCAATTAACATGAAACTCAATTGACCTCTCCGTGATCGACGGCAGGCCTAGTGAAATTGGGTGGGATCACTTTTCTTACCAACACCCTACCTCCCGTGCGGAGACTATAGGTTTCCAGTGATACCAAGAAAAACAAACAACTTGTGGTATATTCGTATATTTCATACGAAGACAAAAAGAGGCGCTTACTTAGAAGAAAGAAACATAAAACAGAACGTAGTGAATGTAATGAGCTTCAGATGCCAATTATTAGTATTAGGAATAACGCTCGAAAATACTGCCAAAAAACCCAGCAGATGACGGAAGGTTTCAGAACAGAGGCAAATTTCTGCAATTTCGCAAGAATGATAAAAGCGAAGTTGTAACCATCGTACAGACGGTATCTAAGTTGTGGAGGGAGCACTTATTCTCAACCGTATTACCGCAGAAGGGTCGTGCTTAATATCGCATATAAGGTTTTATATAGCGTAGTCTGCGGAAGGCCGATGCTCACAATCGATGAACTGATTGGACCTTATCTGTGGCACTTCAGACTTTGCATATCTACTCTAGACCAGATTTTTACTATATACCGAATCAGGGAGTAGACGCTACACGATCGAAGCAGGCGCACAGTAGTCCGTCCTTCCAGTAGCACAAGCTTATATCCCGAGACCTGAAGCTGTATTGCTGCTCGGTCTGCAGCCATTTTGCTTACAATGTCGACAGGGTACAAATTCAGCATTTCAGTATGGTCCCAGCTTATTACAACCATCTAAATCGCGGTACTGTTTCTTAGCTTTTGATCGCGACAGCAGTGTATACTACTATCCATCAAACCACAACTCAATCGAATAGCATCGGCTTCACCGTTATATCGTAAGACAATGTACCAAACTTGGAGAGAGCCCCCAGCGTTTCCCAATTGTCTCAAGAGAGCAGTATGAGGCAATCGAATTCATATTCCGCTCCCCCACATTAAACTTCCACGACAGCTTAACGTCAAGAATAATACTTTACCCTGTCAGACAGCACCAGCGGTACTCATTCAAAAGAGGGTGGCCTAAATTCAGCAACCTTGTACCTCCGCGCAAACAAAACGACCACCGTTTTGTTAGGATTGATATCTAATACGCATGATTCCGATCGCCTGATTATGAAACACAGGTAACCCTGTAAAACGTCCCTCAAGGTATTCAAATATTTACCCCCGACAAGAATTGCGAGGTGGCAGCCCCTACTCTCAAGATCTTGAAGCAGGTAGTACATTACCACGACCTAAAGCAGAGGAGAAATAACACTCCCCTGTGGCGTGTTTTTTCTCACATTTTCTGACAAATTCTTTTTTCGCGAAGGAACCCTCTACCAGTTTGACAAATAAGTGCGGAGTTGTTTTCTTAGATCAACACTTACAATAGGCGTGTCAAGTTGCCGAACGCCGCTCTGAAGAAATTCAGCCCCTCCCATTACGTTAAAATCAATCAGGCATTCCGGCGTTCTTAAAATAAACGAGGATAGGCTGATTTGTATAAAGTCTTAGCCAGATACGTGAGAGTTTTTTCCCACTTTTAGAATGAAGGTTACCTTGACCAAATTTCAAGACTTGGGAACATAGCCCAAGCGGAGACAGTTGGCCTAAATTGGAGCCAGCCAGCAACAAGAAACTTCCAAGTATTTGTGAAGTTCCAGAGGAAATATTCCATCCAGCCCCGGAGATTCATAAGAGTTAATGACCCATGTAAGTTGGCATTACTCAAGGGGGGTGGATGACATTTTTCTTGGGCAGGCAATCGCGGGCAGCGAAACATATCCCTGCGCAACGGCGACATCTGGGAAATAAGCGCCAATAACAATCCTAGCTTCCATTCACATCTCTCAGGTACCCCATTGGAGCTGGATGCCTCGAGATGATCTTCCTCAGCCTAGCGTATGCGTTGCGCCCTTGCACGTTTGCAAAGAAGTTTACCCATAAGTGTCTTTTTGATCTCGTAATCACACATTAAAAATACGCAATGCATGATAGCCGCAAGTATCACCACGTCTCAACGCCCACATGAAGACATGTGCCGTTAGTTATATGCAATTTTCAGCTTCGCCACGCGTTGATTTTAACTGACTTTGTTGGAGTCGGTGACGATGACAATATGCAAATACTGATCAAATGAGAATGTAGAAGTTTTCAGCTGCAACTACATAACGCATGTTACACACATACAACAGGAATTACATGCATTGCTTTGTTGGACTTCAATATGCTGCGTGACAAGGCGAAGCGTTTTAAAATGTTCATAGATTTTTGTCAAATGCTTAAAGTTGACAGCTTAAGATTCCCCTTAAGCGTAGCTGAACTCTATGGTACTTATTAAATTTAGTCTGCAATTTATGTAGCTGCTTAGATATTCGGAAGAATTAGAGTTCATAAAGTCGTGGGTGCTTTTGGCAGGAATGAAGTAAAAGTATGTCAAGACACCAAAAGTGACTTCAGTGAAACCCGAGCTGCCGTTGTTCGTAGGTAGGTAAGTGCTTGTAAAATGTAAGTGGATAAGTAACTTAACACTGTAAACTTGAGCTTGTGGTAATCACTTGCCATGATAACAGAATATTATGAAATTCGAAAACGTACATAGTATGGTGTGGCAGTCAAGTTGATTTAAATTGATTTTATTAAAAGGCTTTATATAAAGCTTAAGATTGGCGTGAATACTAAAAGCTGAGCTATTACAAAAAAACACAAGACGCGATTTGCCTCCGAAGGAATTAGGGCCTACATGTTTTATGCAGACCCAGAACGGTATCTGCAAACAGATGGATTTTTGCTGAGAAGCCTTTAATGGTAAAACTACAAACAGAGTATTTGACAAACCACTGCTGCTCAGAAGAATCTTTTTCAAATTGAAAAAAATGTTTTCTAAATACTTTGGTGTTGCTTTTCAGTGTTTTGAACCCAAAACAGATGGTGTGGTAGGTGTACCAAGGTACCAGCACACCACGGGGCCGCTACAAGCCAACAAAAATTGCACTCGAAGGATTTGAGTCAGGTGCAAAATTATGTAGAAATCAATATGGCGAATTGGGAAGAGACGTCAGTGCATTTCTTAAATAACGACGGGAATACTTATCTGGCTTTCAAATAAAGACAGCGATGAGTTATCCAGGAAATCAGCTGAACCCGGGCACACAATCAGAATTGATCGAATTAACGTACAATTACCGACTATGTCTAACAGCATCAGAATAGAGTGAGACATTTGCATTTCGGTCGACTCGAATTTTTGAGTTCTTTGCTCAATTCGCTAGAACGGCTATCCACCAAACTATGCCTGCTATATCGGAACCATCTTTCTTATCATTCAGCGAATCACACTAGTTCCAACTTGAGCAGAACTATCGCTTTAAGAGAAGGTACTAGTTCTAACTCCATCCACTCGGAGTGCTTGCAACCGACACTTTTAACAGTTTGTTGTCCGACGAAACGACCTTTACCCCCTTTAAAGACCTTTAGAATCCGTGTCTGAGAAATTCGCTGTTTTCTATTGATGAATTTAAATCAAAATAAATACTTGACACAATTAAACTCCGAAGAGTTGTAGGCCGAGCTTCTCTTCCAATAAGCGTCGCGATCCTTTTAGTTTATCCTGTTCGACGGTAGGCACTAGGTAAGAATAAACTAAAGTGGCTGCCGCGGGGGAACACATAGGCCATACACCATTATCCCTTCTTCTTCGAACCATTTTGAGGACCTGATAAAGGCTGCCAAGCCCTTGATGTCATTGATGAGCTTCTAAACAGCACTGTCTGGAGCTACTTGACACTGGACTGTTGCGGTTATCCAACGATTCCTACTCTTCGTCGTCTTTCCAGCTCTTACAGCATCGGCGATATGGCACTCCTAGCATTTTTGCATGCATAGCAAGACAGTGCTCAATTCATGAACTATTTAGCATTGGCATGCATGTAATTAACTGTATACCTAAGAGTTCTTTGTCAGGAAAAATATGTTCGTGCCCTGCAACACAATTTCCTGCAATGTCCCTGTCTCCCGGGACCCATGTGAGTTGTAAGCAGTTCAAGTGGGCTATCTCCTAAAGAGATTGGCAACAGTTCAGCCTGAAAGGTACTACAATGATCAGGTAGTCTGAAAAGGGGTAGCAGATTTCGATCTTTAGAACAGACCACTCTTCCAACCCTGCAGTTTAACTTAGAACCGTTGGTGTAGATGAAAATGCTGTAGTCAGCAGCGAAGCACTGTTGCTGTTATGCGCCCTAACGCAGCGGGCTCCTCTAGGCAGCGTCCTTTCTTTCCTAGTCACCGTGACATTACCCATGGTGTCATTTTTTCCGGTTTGCAAAAACTTTAGTCAATATTTTTCTTACGACTTGATCCATTTGGTTTCGTTGGCTTTGATTAACAGATGTTGGAACCAGGTACTCCGTTTGATCTCATTTCGACAGGCGGCAAAGTCAATCGGTCTCAACACGTTATGGGATGTTTGTTTCTAGAAACTGAATTAGACGTCATCGGGAGAGCAGTAATCGTATCTGATTTCTAGTTTATTATAAAACGAGCGTTTACCCTTGTCACTTGCACTGAACCGGGTATTTTTTTGTTTGCAGCGGCCATCTGCCATGAAAAACTCTCAGTGAAAACTCATCTGCCTTGCAGATGCCGTTCGGAGTTGCTATAAAAAATGTAGGTCCCGTCCCGCCAATTTGTATGAAAAATTAAAAAGGAGCACGACGCAAATTGGAAGAGAAGCTCGGTCTAAAATCTCTTCGGAGGTTATCGCGCCTTATATTTATTTTTTTTTTATTTTTTTGCATCCGACTAATTTTTTAATACCGGGCACTCTCTTGACCGTATACTTTTTTTTAGTACCGGGGACTTTTTTTACCCAGATATTTTTTAAGAACCAAGTACTTTTTTAACTCGACGTTTTTTAAGAACCGATTTTTTAGACCCAGGTATGTACTTTTTTGAACCCGTTACTTTGTTAGAGCCGGGTTAACCACTCGACAAATGAACGTGATTGATGTGGAGGGCTATACCCAGTAATAAGCCACTAGTCCAAAACATAAAACATAAAACTGAAGCTAACATAAGCGCACAATACCGAGTACGGGATTTAGATTGTTTTGGTATCTTATGACAGCCATACCTTAAATTAAAATAAATAAGAAATGAAAGGCGCGCTAGCCCCGTGGAGATTTTAGCCAAGTTTCTTTTCCGATTTCGTGGCGCCCCCTTCTAATTTTTCCTGCAAAATAGCGGGACAGGACCTACATTTTTTATGGCAACTCCGAACGGCATCTGCAAGGCAGATGAGTTTCCACTGAGAAGCTTCTCATGGCAAAAATATACTCGGAGTGCTTGCCACTGCCGAGGGGCGGCCCGCTTATAACAACTTTTTTCCAATTGAAAAAACTTGTTTCAAAAAATTTGATGTTGCTTTGCCCAGGGTGTATACCCAAGATCTTCGGTGTGGTAGGCGGAGGATGGTACCACCACACCATGGCGGCCAGCATACCTTCCTTGTGTTAAATGTGCTGTATAGCTAAAACACGTCAAAAATCTTTTGCAAGATCTGGAAAGGTTATCTTCAAATTGAGACTTCAAATATTTATATTTGGCTCGATAAGCAACTCTGGCTAATTGATCCACTCATTCGATTCGATTCAATCAAAGGGTTTTAACGGGTTCTGTGGTATGCAGATGATATTGATATTATTGGCCTCATAAAAACCGCTGTGAGTTCTGTTTTCTCTGGATAAGATAAAGAGGCAAAACAAAGTGAGTCTTGCAATAAATGAGAACAAGTTATAAGTATGGAAATTGAGAGATGTAGGTAGAAGAAGACTTGGGCACACTTGATGCTCCAAATTGGCGTCAGTTATCGCGAAACAGGGATAACTGACGAGTCTTCTTACACAATAACCAAAATCGCTTAGGCGGTTAAACGCCAATTAATGATAATGGTGGTGGTGGTGTACGTTTTTATACTCAGCGTGCTTAGCACACAGAGTATATTAACTTCGATTCGATGACGGTTGGTTGTACAGGTATAAAGGAATCGAGATAGATATAGACTTCTATATATCAAAATCATCAGTATCGAAAAAAAAAAAATTTATTGCGCCATGTCCGTGCGTCCGTTAACACGATAACTTGAGTAAATATTGAGATATCTTCACCAAATTTGCTACACGAGCTTATCTGGACCCAGAATAGATTGGTGTTGAATATGAGCGAAATCGGATGATAACCACGCCCACTTTTTATACATATAAAATTTTGGAAAACACAAAAAACCTGGTTATTTAGTAAATAATACACCTAGAATGTTGAAATTTGACATGTGGACTGATATTGAGACTTGATAAAAATTAAAAAAAAAAAATTTTTTAAATGGGCGTGGGACCGCCCACTTGTGATAAAATCAATTATATTAATCAAAAATCAAAAATCGTTAAACCCATCGTAACAAAATTCGGCAGAGAGGTTGCCTTTACTATAGAGAATGCTTGGAAGAAAAATTAACGAAATCGGTTAAGGACCACGCCCACTTTTATATAAAAGATTTTTAAAAGGGTCGTGGAGCAATAAAATAAGCCATATATTTGCAAAAAGAGCTTTATATCAATGGTATTTCATTTCCCTAGTGGATTTATAACAGTAAATAGGAAAAACTTCAAATTTTTAAAAGTGGGCGTGGAACCGCCCCTTTTATGACTAACCAATTTTCTTTGTCTCGGGAGCCATAATTCGAAGAAAAATTAACGGATCGTAATAAAATTGGGTACACAAATTTTCCCTATAGCAGGAAATATTTCTAGAAAAATGGGCGAGATCGGTTAAAGACCACGCCCACTTTTATATAAAAGATTTTTAAAAGGGTCGTATACTAGAATCATAAGCTATAACTTAGCAAAAAATAGTTTTGAATCAATGATATTTCACTTGTCAAGTTTTATTGTAAGAGGAAATGGGGAGACATTTCTTTTTTAAACGGGCGGTGCCATGTGTTATGTAGAAAAGTAATTTATCTGAAATGAAATGTACAATTGAAGCTCACGCTGAGTATATAATGTTCGGTTACAACCGAACTTAGCCTTCCTTACTCGTTATTCTTAAAACTATCTTCCACGCACAGATGCTTCCATTACTTGTAAATGCACAAACCTGTCCATAGTCTGCCCTTGTATTTAGTTTAGCATAATTTTTATATACACCAACTACACTCCGATTTTATACTCAGTTGAGCAGAGCTCACAGAGTATATTAAGTTTGATTTGATAACGGTTGGTTGTACATATATAAAGGAATCGAGATAGATATAGACTTCCATATATCAAAATAATCAGGATCGAAAAAAAATTTGATTGAGCCATGTCCGTCCGTCCGTCCGTTAACACGATAACTTGAGTCAATTTTGAGGTAACTTCATGAAATTTGGTACGTAGGTTCCTGAGCACTCATCTCAGATCGCTATTTAAAATGAACGATATCGGACTATAACCACGCCCACTTTTTCGATATCGAAAATTTCGTAAAACCGAAAAAGTGCGATAATTCATTACCAAAGACAGATAAAGCGACGAAACTTGGTAGATGAGTTGAATTTATGACGCAGAATAGAAAATTAGTAAAATTTTGGACAATGGGCGTGGCACCACCCACTTTTAAAAGAAGGTAATTTATAAATTTTGCAAGCTGTAATTTGTCAGTCGTTGAAGATATCATGATGAAATTTGGCAAGGACGTTACTCCTATTACTATATGTACGCCTAATAAAAATTAGCAAAATCGGAGAAGTACCACGCCCACTTTTAAAAAAAATTTTTTTTTTAAGTAAAATTTTAACAAAAAATTTAATATCTTTACAGTATATAAGTAAATTATGTCAACATTCAACTCCAGTAATGACATGGTACAACAAAATACAAAAATAAAAGAAAATTTCAAAATGGGCGTGGCTCCGCCCTTTTTCATTTAATTTGTCTAGGATACTTTTAACGCCATAAGTCGAACAAAAATTAACCAATCCTTTTGAAATTTGGTAGGGGCATAGATTTTATGATGTTAACTGTTTTCTGTGAAAACGGGCGAAATCGGTTTATGCCACGCCCAGTTTTTATACACAGTCGTTCGTCTGTCCTTCCGCATGGCCGTTAGCACGATAACTTGAGCAAAAATCGACAAATCTTTAATGAACTTAGTTCACGTACTTACTTGAACTCACTTTATTTTGGTATGAAAAATGAACGAAATCCGACAATGACCACGCCCACTTTTTCGATATCGAAAATTACGAAAAATGAAAAAAATGCCATAATTCTATACCAAATACGAAAAAAGGGATGAAACATGGTGAGGTAATTGGATTGGTTTATTGACACGAAATATAACTTTAGAAAAAACTTTATAAAATGGTTGTGACACCTACCATATTAAGTAGAAGAAAATGAAAAAGTTCCGCAGGGCGATATAAAAAACCCTTAAAATCTTGGCAGGTATTACATATATAAATAAATTAGCGGTATCCAACAGATGATGTTCTGTGTCACCCTGGTCCACATTTTGGTCGCGATCTGGAAAACGCCTTCACATATACAACTACCACCACTCCCTTTTAAAACTCTCATTAATACCTTTAATTTGATACCCATATCGTACAAACACATTCTAGAGTCACCCTGGTCCACCTTTATGGCGATATTTCGAAACGGCGTCCACCTATAGAACTAAGGCCTACTCCCTTTTAAAATACTCATTAACACCTTTCTTTTGATACCCATATTGTACAAACAAATTCTAGGGTCACCCCTGGTCCACCTTTATAGCGATATCTCGAAACAGCGTCCACCTATGGAACTAAGGATTACTCCCTTTTAAAATACTCATTAACACCTTTCTTTTGATACCCATATTGTACAAACAAATTCTAGGGTCACCCCTGGTCCACCTTTATGGCGGTATCTCGAAACGGCGTCCACCTATGGAACTAAGGATTACTCCCTTTTAAAATACTCATTAACACCTTTCATTTGATACCCATATCGTACAAACGCATTCTAGAGTCACCCCTGGTCCACCTTTATGGCGATATCTCTAAAAGGCGACCACCTATACAACAACCACCACTCCCTTTTAAAACCCTCATTAATACCTTTAATTTGATACCCATATCGTACAAACACATTCTAGAGTCACCCCTGGTCCACCTTTATGGCGATGTTTCGAAACGGCGTCCACCTATAGAACTAAAGCCCACTCCCTTTTAAAATACCCATTAACACCATTCGTTTGATGCCCATATTGTACAAACAAATTCTAGGGTCACCCCTGGTCCACCTTTGTGGCGATATCTCGAAACGGCGTCCACCTATGGAACTAAGGATTACTCCCTTTTAAAATACTCATTAACACCTTTCTTTTGATACCCATATTGTACAAACAAATTCTAGGGTCACCCCTGGTCTACCTTTATGGCGATATCTCGAAACTGCGTCCACCTATGGAACTAAGGATAACTCCCTTTTAAAATACTCATTAACACCTTTCATTTGATACCCATATCGTACAAACGCATTCTAGAGTCACCCCTGGTCCACCTTTATGGCGATATCTCGAAAAGGCGACCACCTATACAACTACCACCTCTCCCTTTTAAAACCCTCATTAATACCTTTAATTTGATACCCATATCGTACAAACAAATTCTAGGGTCACACCTGGTCCACCTTTATGGCGATATCTCGAAACGGTGTCCACCTCTGGAACTAAGCATCACTCCCTTTTAAAATACTCATTAACACCTTTCTTTTGATACCCATATTGTACAAACAAATTCTAGGGTCACCCCTGGTCCACCTTTATGGCGATATCTCGAAACGGCGTCCACCTATGGAACTAAGGATTACTCCCTTTTAAAATACTCATTAACATCTTTCGTTTGATACCCATATTGTACAAACGCATTCTAGGGTCACACCTGGTCCACCTTTATGGCGATATCTCGAAACGGCGTCCACCTGTGGAACTAAGCATCACTCCCTTTTAAAATACTAATTAACACCTTTCTTTTGATACCAATATTGTACAAACAAATTCTAGGGTCACACCTGGTCCACCTTTGTGGCGATATCTCGAAACGGCGTCTACCTGTGGAACTAAGGATTACTCCCTTTTAAAATACTCATTAACACCTTTCATTTGATACCCATATCGTACAAACCCATTCTAGAGTCACCCCTGGTCCACCTTTATGGCGATATCTCGAAAAGGCGACCACCTATACAACTACCACCACTCCCTTTTAAACCCCTCCTTAATACCTTTAATTTGATACCCATATCGTACAAACGCATTCTAGAGTCAACCTGATCCACCTTTATGGCTATATCTCAAAAAGGCGACCACTTATACAACTACCACCACTCTCTTTTAAAACCCTCATTAATACCTTTAATTTGATACCCATATCGTACAAACAAATTCTAGGGTCACACCTGGTCCACCTTTATGGCGATATCTCGAAACGGCGTCCACCTGTGGTACTAAGCATCACTCCCTTTTAAAATACTCATTAACACCTTTCTTTTGATACCCATATTGTACAAACAAATTCTAGGGTCACCCCTGGTCCACCTTTATGGCGATATCTCGAAACGGCGTCCACCTATGGAACTAAGGGTTACTCCCTTTTAAAATACTCATTAACACCTTTCATTTGATACCCATATCGTACAAACGCATTCTAGAGTCAACCTGATCCACCTTTATGGCTATATCCCTAAATGGCGTCCACCTATAGAACTATGGCCCACTCCCTCATAAAATACTCTTTAATGCCTTTCATTTGATACACATGTCATACAAACACATTCCAGGGTTTCCCTCGGTTCATTTTCCTACATGGTTATTTTCCCTTATGTTGTCACCATAGCTCTCAACTGAGTAGGTAATGTTCGGTTACACCCGAACTTAACCTTCCTTACTTGTTTTTTTTACTTTTATGCATTTGTTCTCCTTTGCTTCTATATATTTTGCCAGTCACTCACTTTTTACATTGGCCGGATGTTTCACATTGGAAAATTGCCAGCTAAACTGAACTACATGGCTAATGTGATTAGAATGCATACGAAAGCATTTTGCAACCAACAATTTTCAATACTTTTAACCATCTAACAAATTAAAACAGGGAGAGGGAGCTAGAGAATAAATGAACGCCCGGCAGCCTGATGACGGACCATTTAGCATTATCAGCATAACACCTGTGTTCATTTGCATTAATGCATAAGTTTTTGTTTTTTGGTTGATTGTTGGTTGCCGGTTGCCGGTTGCCGGTTTGCTGGTTCCAAGTTTTTAAGCTCTGCAGTTACTACAATTTAATAAAATATTTAATTATATTTGCAGGTTGATATGAAATTAACGGAATTACCGTTATGACTGTATAAGTGCAGTGTATTTTACTATATTTTTGTTGTATATTTGTATGTATGTTGCTATGGAAAATGTGTACACAGGAAACAGGAAACAATTAATTAAATATGTGGCTGTTGTTCCTTGTTGCAGGTTTATCAGGATTCTCGTGTAAAGCTTTATTGCATGAAAAATGCACGAAAAAGGCAACAATTTATTAGCCCGCTAAAGTAGAAGAGGACACGAACTGGTAAAAAAGCGGTACTACAAAGTTGGGGCTATTGCGATCGGCGGCCTTTGTCAATGCTTAAAAAGGATAGCTTACCAAAGGCGTGGTTAGGCCAGTTTTATTAATTGTGGACGCCCTCGGTTAGTGCCAAAGCAGATACTTCAAACTAAGTCTTCATTGAACTATTTTCTCTCCTAGAGAAACTTGAGAAAGAGCAAAAGATCCACAGTCTTTACGTCCAAAAGCAAGCTATCAGAATACATTCTCCCAAAAATCGGAATATTCTTGGCTTCATTCTTGCACAACTAAGGGGAAAATAATGAATCCACTCCTATTCTTCCTTTGCAGATAGAGCTTTTTGATTAGTTTTAAGTGAGAAGGAGGCTCGTCTATCTAAAAATGACCCTAAGGCACTGAGGTCTCGCAATAATCACATTGCTCTGAGGGCGTTAGAGTAACACATAACAGCACAGTGGTAGTCGCAAATAGCTTACCGCTTCGTGTTGAACCATTTCGAAACCTTTGCTGAACGTCTCGCCATCAAATTCGTTTCTTAAAAGTTGCTGTTCCTTCTCATCCTGGCAGCTTCTTCAGAAACTGATTGTTTTCTATTTTAAAAAGCAAGCTTGTTTCTTTACTATCCAGACATAGCCATAAGTATCTGGAACCTGGCAATCATCCTATATAGTTGCTTGATAGCGAGTTTTATACTCTAATATCTATTCCTCGATATTATTGAGGAGATAACCCAGTAGTGGTGGTACAAAGCTGTCCACCTCATTTATATCGATTACGGAAACTTCTCTGGCTATCTCAGCAGTAAATTTAAAGGCTCTGTCGAATTTTGTCATTATAGCTTTAACGGTTTTTGATTTAAGATTAATAATATTTGTAAAATTGATTTTATCAAGACTTACCAAAGTTAATATACTTAGTGTGCAAAGCTCGCTTATATACGTTACTTACATGTTTTTTATATACGTTACTTACATGTTTTATGTCGGCTCCAAACGGCACTATTCTTCATACGCTGTATTTTGCAAATTTGGAGTTTTTGGTGCTGCTACTATCTGATCAAGAATGTATAATATACAGTTTTCGTTTAATTTATAATCTCCGTACAAGTAATGTGAGAATTTTTGTGATTATGTATGACATAATGATATGAAGCGTGGTAATTTGTGATATGATCTTTTCGTATGATTTTCCGTTTCATTATTTAACGGTTATAGATGTGATATTTTATATATGCGCGTATTGCTTTTCGCACAATGCAGAATATTGCCTTAACTGAGCAGTGATAGCTTTGTGTTGCCTTCTACAAAAATTTTTGAATATAAAGATATTGCATGCGCGAATTTCGGTGGAAAGCAGCGGAGCGTAACAAAATTCTAGTAGGTCACTTTCACCACACCAAAAACTTTAACACAATTTTTAACATAATTTAAGCACAGAAATACACTGATTGGAGTTTTAGTGAGTAAAAGTTAAAATTCTGAACACATTAGCTGAATAAAAAGTGTACAAATAATTATTAAATAACAAATACAGACAGTGGTAGTTTAACAAATTCTGCTGTGGTAAGTGGTGAATGTGACCTACTAGAATTTTGTGAAGCTTGCCTCACACGATTTTTCGTCTATGCAATGTCTCTATATTATATCGTTTCTGCACAACTTATATTGTATTGTATTATTGTAATTATATTGTAGAAGGCAGAAACGATATAATATAGAGACATTGCATAGACGAAAAATAAGCAATACGAGCAAAGAGCATAAATCAACAAGAGACATCTCTTAACATGTTTGCTTCGAACCCAAACTACTCGCTGATTTAGATTGTGGTTACTGACATTTCTTTTTAAGGCTGTTCGCAAAAACACGGCGAAAACCACAGTTGCCACTTCGGACCTTGTTTAGTGCGCTGGTACCTTTTTGTCAATTTTGGTGCTTTTTAAGCAAGTAGCCACGATTTTGATATTTTTGTACTGCACAGATTGAAAAATCGTTCAATAATTTAATTGTAGCAGAACAAAGGCAATTCCGGCATATAAAGGAGTAATGTCGGATTTTACAAAAAACAAATTTTGTAGATAATTGATGAAGTTTTGGTGGTTAGATATAAATTTATTTCAAAATCACGTGTGCCTCTTGGTAATTTTATAAAGCTTGCCATTGATTGAGCCAATAAGATGGCCAGCGAAAAAATTATTTGAAAACAAAATTTTACATTTAGTGCATTCAAGCGAATCGACTTGAACTAGGTAACCTGTCACACTGCAAAATGGCTGACTTGTACCACTTTTCTTATTCTGTAAGAAATATTTCCACGATTTAGTTATGCCACAATTTGTATGCTGACACGACTTTGTTATGAGAAATTATCTCACTAATTCTCATACATCAGATGATGAACAGCACTGTGATATTGAAATATTTTGGGTCTTATTTATGTATATGGGCAAGTTGCCTTTTACTTTTAGCTTTTATTCTTAGTGGCGGCCACCGTGGTGTGATGGTAGCGTGCTCCGCCTATCACACCGAAGTCCTGGGTTCACGCCCCGGACAAAGCTACATCAAAATTTTAGAAACAAGCTTTTCAATTAGAAGACATTTTTTCTAAGCGGGGTCGCCCCTCGGCAGTATTTGGCAAGCACTCCGAATGTATTTCTACCATGAAAAGCTCTCAGAGAAAACTCATCTGCCTTGCAGATGCCGTTCGGAATCGGCATAACAATAGTAGGTCAAGTCTCATTAATTTGTAGGAAAAATTAAAAAGGAGCCCGACGCAAATTGGAAGAGAAGCTCGGCCTAAAATCTCTTCGGAGGTTATCGCGCCCTACATTTATTTATATTTATTCTTAGCTTTAAAAAATTTGACTTCGCTTCTTTTAGCCTTTATTTTTTGTCTATATAGCCTTTTTTCTGCAAAGAACTTCTGGCAACACTGCTCTAGTATTTTGACATGCGGCGAAAATTAAAACGAAAAGTGGGAAGCAACTGTCAGTAACCCCAATCTTTTGTGGCGAGTGTTTGCTATCAAACGTACGAACTGACGCCTCTTGTTATGTATGCTCTTTGATTGCAGTTGCTACGATGCAGACTATAGCTGGAGACATTGGTGCTTTATCGGTAACCGTATCGGTAACCTTATAACAGCTGATTCGAGCAACCTTATGAGAATCAATGCAATCGATTATTGGTGCCGCTAAAGTCGTAACCGTATCGTAGCCAACCAATTAGGTTTTGGTTTACCGTCGTAACGATAAACAGCTGATTACGTTAGGGATACGGATACAGCGATACGACATACGACACCAATGACTCCGGCTTATAGGATTATCTGAACGGAGATTGCTAATATGGCACATCTGGATCAATAGGATGCTTAGTAAAAAATCTGAAGTTATGCATACTACCTGCTACCTCATTTCAAAACATACGAACCGGCTTACTGTATTATATATTACATCCACTACTGCCAAAAGAAGGATCAGGGCATATGGGGAAATCAATCAGTTGTTTGATTTTCCTGAACATTGGGATTTTTTTTTAGTTGATTGCTTTTTGGCTCTAGGTGTGCGATATGTCTCTGGGATCTATTATGGGGCATTCAAGGACTAAGTTAAACCCGTCGAATAATTGGAGGGATGCGTAGCTAATTTCAAAAAAAAAAAAACTCAGAAAAATCTACTGATCAAGACAAGTTTGAGTTAACTTGTACTTTCATTAAGCATATTTTTTAGTTTGTGATGTAACGATGTGATATGAGATCATCACATTACTAATGAGATATTTTGTGCTTTAATGCGCGATGATTTTGTGCTTTAAGCGCATCGGGCTACATCTTGCCTGTGTTTGAATTTTGTCCACGAAGTCGTCGAAGGTTAGTAAAACTAATTGTGAGATTTTTTGGTCAAATGTCATAAAACCTAATTTTCCGAAATTACTTTCACCATGGCCCAGCTCAATTATATAAGTGAATAAGTACGTAATCGCCTCACATGGAAGAGACCATGAACACTATCCCTGGTGCCGAAAATAAATGATATGCCGGTATCATATCACATTTTAGGTACTTTGTCGGGAAAAGTTGTACTCAAGGTTACAATTCATAACATAAAAGTATCTCAATAATAAAACTCGCTCACAACTGTGAATCTATGTCATCAAATCAACACATAACTAATATCGCTTGCTGTCATTTCTTCCACACTTTGATTTTCAGCAGGCTTTTAGCTTTCCTCTTCACTTAGCCACACCACCTTAACACACAATTGTGACACTTTGTTGCCAATCGTGACCTATTTATCTTTTTTGCCTTTTAACTGTCATTTTTTTTCATGGTGACAGGTGGCCTAAACTTTTTGTGCTTGCCATCCATAGAAGAGCTCTTAGATACAAATCATAGTACAAGTAACATCAAAAAGCTCTTCAGGACAAGTTTCTCAAGTAAGGTCCACTTCCAAATTGGAAAGTTATCTTTTTAAGCAAGTTTTGAAGTTTGTGAAAAAATATGAGTTTAAAAATAACTTTCCGCTCTGCAAGTGGATCTATGGGAGTCATATTTCGATTTCTTCCTATTTTTCTTCTTCTTGTAGCTAAAAAGAGACTTTCCGAGGGTTTTGCGGAGTTCCATCGATGTTGATGATTCTGTACTGGATATTGATCGGTCACGTTCCGGAAAATAGGGCCCTTAAGCTACTAGCCCGACCATCTCGGGAACGATTTGATATGACTGAGTTGGAGAAGCTAAATTATAAATTTATCCCGAGAGCAGGTACCTTATCGGGGTGGCGTAGAAGGTTCAATATTGTCACATTAAATCGTTCCCAAGATAGTGGCATTAGTACCTTAATGGTTCTTGTTCCGAAACGTACCGGATATATATCTGGAAAGAGGTCATAAACATCAATAACAATCACCAAAAACTTTCAAGGAGCATCTTTACAACAACAACAACGTTATTTAGAAAATAAGCTTCGCCCAAATGTCTTCGGAGGTATATTGCGCCTTTATTTTTTTATTTTTATGAGATATAGTTGACTGTATTTTAATGGGGCCTTCGCGAGAACGGATCGTCTCTGGAAGTAGTTCTAGCCTTACCGTTCAAGTAGTCGTACGGCCATGCTGAATAGCTTAACCAAACAACCGACATTATCCGTGCGGGAGTCGAAGCAGACCGAAGTCGATATAAATGAGCACTGCGAGAGAACCGCTCGCATCCTCTTCCTATCAATATCTTTATATCTTCCCTGAAATCTACATTGAAAACCATCTCGACAGCAGCTCCGTAAACTTAGTGACAAAAAACATTCCTTTAAGGGCTGTAGCGGGATTTAAAGCTTCCGGGTAACTTCAGTGCGGTTAATAGGGGAGCAAAAGCAATCTATTATAACAATAAACCCCAAGGGGATTAAATCCGAACTGTCCTTCCATGTGCGTTGTACTGGATGGATTTGACAAACACTCCGAATGTATTTCTGCCATGAGAAGCTTCTCAGTGAAAGTTCATCTGACTTGCAGATGCCGTTCGGAGGCGGCATAAGGTCCCGTAGGTCCCGTCCGGCCAATTCGTAGGACAAATCAAAAAGGAGCACGAGGCAAATTGGAAGAGAAGCCTGGCCTAAAATCTATTCGAAGGTTGCCGCGTCTTGCATCTGTTTGTTTATTTTTTATGTCATATTATATCATATAAGAAAAAGTAATTTTTTAAACGGAATTCGTGACGATCCTAGACAAAAATTTTTCAACTCAAATGGTTTGTGTTTCAGCTCAAAAGACTCTACCCGACAATTCCCCAATGCGTGTAAGTGTTTTTGTACTTCTAAAAAAGGGTATTATAACTTTAATTGGATAACGGTAGTACGTAATGGTATAAAGCAATCGAGGATGAAGACTTCCTTATATCAAAATTCTCAGGATTGAAAAAATTTTTGATTAAACATGTCCGTTTGCCCGTCCTTCCGTTACCCTCATAACTTGAAATTTTTTATACTGGCTTATCTGGGCTCAAAATAGATTGGTATTGAAAATGGCGAAATCGAACGAGGCAAAACATGCGATAATTCATAACCAAAGGCAGCTATAAAACTTGATAAGTTGGTCGGCCTTGTGTCTCAAAATAGAAATGTTGTACAATTTTGGGGAATGAGCGTGGCACCGCCTACATTAAGAAGAAAAAATTTTAAAATATTTCAACCCATATATCAAAAACCTTCGTGCATACCATTTTGAAATTTGGTATCTATCTTTTACTCGCTAACATATATACACAACAAAACATATATACATAACAAAATCAGTTGACGACCACGCCCACTTTTAGAAGAAACCGATATCAAGGTTTCGAAAAATGGAAATTATTCGATAATTTATTACCGAAGACTGATAAAGTGATAAAACTTGGTGGAGGGATAACTTTATGACAAAATTTGGTAAAATTTTGAAAAATGGGCGTGACACCGCCTACATTTAAAAGAAGAAGACATAAGAGTTTTGCGTGCCATAAAATTAAATCGTTTAAGATATCATGTTGAAAATTTACACTGTGATTGTCCTTGCTATTATACTTACAGTTTGTAAAAAATTATTTAAATCAGTCGTCAACGCCCACTTTCAAAAAAATTGTTTCAAAAATCGAATCTCTTTACAGTGTCTGTGGACCTCTACGCGTTGTCGCGGCGAGTACCGAAGAAGATTTAATGATGAGCTGTACGAGCTTTACGCAGACATCAACATAGTCCAGCGAGTTAAAACGCAGCGGCTCCGTTGGCTAGGCCATGTTATGCGAATGAAAGATGACGCTCTTGCTAAGAAAGTATTTTTTATCGGAACCCGCCTATGTAAGCAGAAGAAGAGGATTCCCCCACTTCGCTGGAAGGACCAGGTGAAAAACGAAGAAGCGAGTGGCGTGCCTTGTTGGACGGTCATAACCGTTTAAACGGTTGAGCGCAAATTAAGTAAGTAAGAAAAAAGTAAGTACTACATTCAGCTTTCATATCATTTAATGTTCATGATATTTCTCTTAAGATGTATCCCAAACAAATATATGAGAGCACGCATCTGGGTATATAATGTTTGGTTTCGCCTGAACTTAGACTTCTTATTTGTTTGTTTTAGACTTCTCCTAAATTTTGAAACTACAGACGATCTAATCTGAGATTCTTATTATTTCTAGGATAAAAAAAATTGATTGAATCAGATTACTGATTCACATGAGTATATACATATAATCGATTTATAATATATATGTACATTCAAAATATTGCTTAAAGCAGTTGAGTTTCTTAAGTAAGGCAACACGATGAAAAAAACTTTAATACATAGCCACAACAAAAACCTTATAAATTAAATATTTTACTACAGCGCATAGGTCGTGTTAATGTACAAATAAGAATTAAGGTAATACCGCTATAGCAAACAACCCACAATCACAGAATAGTTTGTGTGCTCACATCACGTTGAATGTATTTCCGATAATTATACCACGCCTCCAAGGCATATAAACAGAATGTAACATAGCCAAAAAACTGCACATGTTAAAAAAAAAATATTGAAAATTTATGCAAAAAAATTTTATAAATTGTATGAACTTACCGCTGCAACAGAGTATGTCGCCAAAGACAATGTCAGCACAGCAGAGGAGACAAGAAAGCATGTCGTAGCCAATGCGGCATGAAGATATAGCTCATATTTAGTAGCGTTGCAATGATGGCGCCGACAATGTCGCATTTCACAGTAATGTTCCAAATAGACAAGTGCAGTGGCGAGGCATGCAAATAGCATAACAAAGATATAAACGAAACCACGCGGATTTGTCAGTGGTGCTGCACCAAGCAAAATGCAAATTATGCCACTTACAGAAAAGAACTAGAAGAAAAAATAAATGTTTTAGTATATAAATATGTACATAAGTAATGTTTAAATAAAGTGTAAATTATTATAAGACACTTATCAAGGAAGTACCCATGTACCTAATTTCAAGGAAATCGAACCATAAATTACTTCTTTTTAAGAGGTCGGCCACTGGTTAACTTCCCAGAAATATAAGAAAGAAAACGGACAGAATTGAAAATCTAAATCTTCCTCGAATCATCTTTAGCACACATACAAAATTTCGTCAAAGGGCGACACCGTTCCAGGCACATACGTCTACTGCATGCCGGACTTGACCCCATCACAAACAGACATCATGGTTTCTTTGTCTATTGCCATTGCTAGGACAGACAGCTTAGCACTACTATGTAGCTAAGTATCTTAGGCGCATGTACGCGAGCATTGTGCTGCATTTAACCAGAGCCTCCCTTTCACAGTACCGCCTCTGCGAAGTAATGGTGGCGTTGTCACAACAAAGGATGCTGCTGCTACGAAGTGATTAATAAGTTTAAGAGAAGTAACGCAAACTCCGGTTTTACTCTGACATTCAAAAAGGAGCAAAGTGCTGGGACTCCGGTTGGCTATATGAAGATGAACGGAGCGACAAAACAGTTCTAGAGTGTGGAAGGTACGGAGTATATGCTGTACCTGTAGCAAATACGACGTAGTCGCAATGACCGAAACGTTTGAGAAGAACAAGCAAACTGCTTAGCAGTAGTTTCGTGTTTTGGAAAAAATAGGTCAGAGCTAAAGAAGCACTACTCTCCTTAAAGGACTACACAGACTTGCCTTATTTTTGGATGCGGCATTTTAGTGTTAGTTAAGGTTAAGTTGAACTGGCCCGTCCATGAACACCTCACATAGACTGATTGAATCCGTAGTGTTACCACAAGTTTGTTTAACGACCAAACTGAAAACCCCTATCAAAAACCAGGACCTATGTTATAAAGTAACTCCGTCCTCTTGGCAAACACTAGAAGCTTCCTAGGACTTATGCCACTTGCTGCTTTTAGATCTGACAGTTTTATCACTCCTAATAGATGGAGTTTAAGCCTGGCAAGTGCATGACATGAGCCAAAACGTTCTCGATCGCTTCCTCGTCCAACCGGCACTTTCTACATCTGCTATCACTGACCAAGCCTAATGCAGCGTCCAGTCAGATTACCCGTCATGAGTCTATAGTCCTCGCTTTTTAATGATAGAAGCAACTTTGTTAGTCTAAGGTTGTAAGACCTACACGTATTCGTCGACACTTTACAGCCCCGCGCTTGAAGCCACGACTTTCCCGCTTGGTCGATCATGTGCACCTCTAGCTTTCTCTAAATCTCGCCCAATCTAATTAGGACGTCTACGGAGCAAGCTTCAATCGGCGCGTCCCTTTTAGCTGGTTCATTCGCTTTTTCATTCCCATCTATTCCCATATGCCCTGGGATCCAATATAGATGCATGTTTTTTCCCGTTCCGATACTTTTCAGGGATTGCTTACACTCTAACACACTTTTAGATGCTGTGCTATGCGAGATTATTGCCTTAATTGCTGTTTGTCTTATCAATATAAAAGTTAACACGGCTCCAGTTAGAGCTATTATCTTCCAGTGATTCTACTGCTTTGGTTACGGCTAATACTTCCGCTTTGGAAATGCTACAGTGATCTGGCAGCTTGTATAATCTGTTTATTTCCGGATCAGCACAGTATACCGCAGACACTACTCCTCCACTACTTTGGAACCATCTGTGTGCACATATATCACCTCGTCCGGCATTTGAGCACCCTTTCGCCAACCATCCACCTCTATTGTGGCTTTGGGAGCCCCCCCCCCCCCCCCCTCTAATCGCATATAGGGAATCAGGTAGTCTGTAATTGATGACGCTATACTAATATGGCTGTATGGTCTGCGCTCAAGCTGCCCCGAGGCACTGAACCTGGTTGCAGTTGTTAACGCTATGTTCTTTGCTACCAGATTTACATTTACAGGTAGAATGTGCAGAATGGCATACAGGTGCAGCCGTCGGGGTTGTTTTCAGGGCTCCCGTAATGCTAAGCATTGATAGCCAGCATACCCCGTCAAATTTTTTGAGGTAGGTTCTTTTTTGTGTGGCTTTCCACCAAACAAGAACTCCATAATATAGGATAGGGTTTTCAATCGCTGTAAATACCTAATGAGAAACAGATGGCGATAAACCCACGTACAACCCAGCATTCTTTTACGTGTATAAAGTGCCGTCGATGCCTCTTTTACCCTCTCCTCCACGTTGAGCTTCCTAAGATTCTTAGATATTTTAATATTATTTATATCTATTATATTTATTATATATCTATGCCTTAAATATTGATACTTGAGTAAAAATACCGCATGAAAAATCAAAAGTTTACAAACCATTATTTTAGGGTGGACATGCTTTTTAAGCATTTGCCAAATTGTATCACCCAAAACTAACACAGCTTATGTCAACGGCCGTCAAATTGGAATTACCTTGTTTTCTTGTATCACGAGCAATTCCACACTCGCAACAGGCGCTCTCACACTATTCAATCCATAACAACTTTTTTTCTACTGGGCTATTTGTAAAAATTGTGTGTGGTTGTTTCATTTACATAAAAAAAGTTTACAATGAGAGAGTTCAGGACTTTGTGCAAATGGTCTAGCATCATTGCATTGCAAACGTGCATAGCATATTTGCAATACATTAACAAAATACACGGTTATGCATTTGCTACGACACTGAACCGTAGTTTATTTTTTCAATATTGTATAGGAAATCAGCAATTGTCAATACAAAACATAAAGTGGAAAGAAAAAGGTGAACATGAAAAAAGTTGCTCACGATTCGCAGCTTATATTGGCTATAGCAACGTTTTCAACGTCAAATACATAAAATTCTGAACTCCCTTAATGAAGTCAGTTCCTGAATACTTGCTTGAATATTTCCTACATGTACAAGTTAGCTCAATGGGTAGAGCACATTCACAGTCGCTGGGCACATTGACTCGAAATTTATTGCTAAGACAGGTACACAATTCTATATTTGACTTTATCCTTAAAAAATGTTTGTGTTCTGAAGAAAATTATTTCTATAACAAAGAAAACAACACTTCTGTGACTAATGTGAGGTTTTTACGATGCGTGTTTAAACTTTCAGTTTAAGCAGCCAAGGTGGCAGGATTAAAATTAAGTCAACTATAGATTAGGTTGGGTGGTAGCTTCCCTGATAGGGGAAGCTCACTTGGACAACATAAAGGTCCGTTGTGATACCACATATAAGTCAATTATAACTATACACACAAAAAAAGTTTGCTGTCAAATCCACAACTTTTTAGGGTTGTTCCATAAAAAACCAAAATAATGTGAATTTCATCCCCAAGAAGCGCTAAAAAAAACTATATAAAAAATAGAGTTTAATTTAGGTAATAATAAAAAAATTTCAATTTTGCTTCGGCTGTGACTTGAACCCAGGCTGTGAAAAACGGATCACATATCACTGCGACTTCCTGTTCACATCTGTCATTACTAAGGCAATGAGTACCGGGAATTCCGTTCCCGAATCCCGGGATTACCAATCCATTTTGCCATTCTGAAATCCCGGGGCTATATATATTAAAATCTCGTAATTTCGGTATCTGATATTGCAAATTTAAATAACTTTAGTTGATGAATTTTGTCCCTGTTTTTTGTTTTTAAAAATATCAATTTCAAGCCACATGAAATCCTCTTTTCCTGGTAAAGTGCAGCCTTTTCAAAGGAAACAGACATTTTTCTATACGGAGTATAATTACAATTTCCCCTACTAGTGTTAAGTCTGAAAGATGTACATCAACTGTTGATTATATATATGTATTGTAACGAATTCTGGGGATTTCTGATATTTATGCACCTCTTCTAAATCGCTAAACTGTTGAATGAATTACTCCAATATATTCAATATTGCAAACTGGTCTTTATTTAGATTACTTTGGGAGTAGTACTTCACAATTACACTTCACAACCCAAAACGTGCTTAAATCAAAACTGATTAGTTATTACTCAGCTTGCGCTCGTTCACCCATTTTCCTAAGGTCTAGTAATTTCGCGACCAGTTGTATCTCCTGCTTGGTAAGTTACCAGCTATATATGTACATGTATATCTGTAGTCCACGCCCCTTCCATAGCTATATGCGTGTGCATGTGTGAGTAACTACTTCGGCTGATGACTACATATTTGTGTGTGTGAGATATCTCTTCGTCGCCTTCAACATAAGATTGGCTGCTTTATTGTTGTTGTGCATTTATTTAGTAGCAGCTTAGTGATGCTAATATTCGTCACAGTATCAAGTTAAGCTCTAGCCTTTCAGATATAACTTTAGATGATCTAGTAATTTAGGGATATTTTTAGAACAAAGAAGTATTTTGAATTGGCTGTAGTTTCATATGTTACACATGTGTTAAAGTGCACAACACAAATTATTTATTGTTTAAAACGAAGAAAATTTTTTCTTTGTTTATAAAATTTGTTTTGAATTCAGTTTAAAATTACACGACTGAATGAATGTTTTTGGGTAAACTACTCATATTTGTATACATAACATAATTATTTTTGAACCGAAATTCAAAGGTAATGGTTTTTTAATGATTTCGAAAAATCACTGGACGAAGAGGTTTTCATCTTCGGGACTCGATGCCTAGTCATTACCAATATAACGAGCAACAGCGATGACTATAATATTTGTTTCGCTATTACCACGAAAAGTGTTAACACTGCACTTTATTATTTTGTGTGTAGTTTAAACTCCCACTGAAAAATTTTGCCTAAAAATCACTCCCATTTTCTTTGATGTAGTATAGAATAAGAAAAAAAGTATTTTTCTCCACTGTAGACGCTGGCATATTCTTACCATACACAACAGTTTCGCCACACCGGAAATACTTTTAGTGTACAATCGGTCATAGCCGGATGTTGAGTACATTTTTGTGTTTTATGTGGATAACAATAACATATCTGCATACGTAAAAATATTTTCAATGTTTTAACTTAATACTGTTTTGTTTTTTTTTTTTGTGCTCAAGAAGAATATTGAATATTTTTGGTAGAAAAATTCAACTTTTTTATATTTAGTTTTTATATTATTTTTATTTAATGTTGCAGCTTCAGCGACTTCCTTTATTTAATCAATTAGTTTTATGTTTATGAATTTTAAAACTTTGATTTGGTCGCACTGGAATTATAGACTTTAGCGGATATTGCGAAACTGCACTTATTTCTACCGTCATTTGGATTATATTTTTTTCATTTTTCTTTTAAATTTATATATTTTACAAGTCTTATCAGCTTGCAAAAATAAAAATATATTTTTCAAATATCCATTTCATAGGTGCACTGAAATTTTAAAACACTTGCTTTTGCTAACACTTCGCATGCGATAAAAACCAAAACAACACTGCCAGCTGGGCGCAGTTATGCACTCATTTGCAATGATTTATAGTGGTGAAGTGAATCAAGTTGTATTAGTCACTCATTTTTCATTGATGACTATTTGTTATTTCCCCAAATGCTCGGACTCACTTTTCTTCCATATGTGTACACTGTGCGTGAGTATATTTAATATGTTGAATATACATATACAGTGGTGGTCACTTAATTATGGATGAAAATTTTCTTATCAATTTATTAGCTTGTTTACTTTATAATAGCTGTTTTTTTGCATGTATATACATATGCACTTAAACTTTATATGGACTGCTAAGTGAATAATTTTATTTACACTTATGAATATTGCGTAAATAATTAGTACTGCTAAGTTTCAGTATGCATCATTATTCTCCACTTCTATGACAGAAAAGTGTGTGTGTCCAGGATTCAGCTATAGGTTATACCTATGGCCAGCATAGATGCGTGCCTCCGCTATTAAGCACAACCCGTTTTGTAGGGAGTTATTTAACCACTGTAGCTTCAATAATTTTAAATATTGGTAAGTGCTTTCACGTAACCTTCTCTAAGTCTCGTGGCACAATTCCCACTTCATATTATATTGACGGCTCTCGTCTGTCCACACGTACTGAGATTTCTGACTTAGGCGTAGTTTTCGACTCGCAGTTTTCGTTTACCACTCACATAACCTCGATAATTGCTAAATCCTACTCGGTTTTGGCTTTTATTCGGCGATTTATCTCTCACTCAACAGATCCTTATACTCTTAAGTTGCTGTTTACGTCTCTCGTACGTTCTAAGTTGGAATATGCTTGCTTTATCTGGAGGCCTTATCATTACTGCCATATCAAAAGGCTCGAGCGAGTCCAAAAAGTATTTTTATGGTTTGGCCTGCGGTCTCTGAACTTTTCTGAGCCGATTCCCTCTTATAATGCCAGATGTGCACTCATTAGCCTTCAATCACTTCAAAGTGGGAGGACCATTCTTTCTCTTACTTTTGTCTATGATATTATTAATGCTGTGATTGATGCACCACGTTTACTCGAGAGTATTTGTCTCCATATACCCCCTAGATCACTTCGAAATTGGGAAATGTTTTATATTGATTGCGCCCGGACCCTCTATGCCTCTAACGCTCTCATTTTTAGGGCACTGAGGGAGTTCAATACTATCTCAAATTCTTTGGCCGTTGACTTTTCTTTGCCAAAGACCACCTTCAAATCTCTGTTGAGTGTAATAATTTTTTGATTGTATTGCTAAGGTCTGTATTTTTAAGTACAAACTCAAGTGGTATGTAAGAACGTTAGACTATTTTTGAAATTAAATTAAATAAATAAATAAATAAATAAATGCCGATAGATGGGTCTCCTTAACATTATCTAAGTAATGATAAGCGCTATTTACACGCAAATGTAGATGTAATTACACGTAAATAAAAGCACGGCTAATATAATTCCGGAGCCGCGAGTGAAAATACTTTTTTGAAAAAGAAATAAATAAATCAAATCCATATGAACACAGCAATTGGCTATTATATGGTATCTGAGCTATCAGTGTTTGATTTAAAATTATGCATACGACTTTCTTATTCCTAGTCTGTTATGTTGCATAAATTTCATTTCTTCAATTGGTTTTTTCTCACTTCGAATCTTCGTTCGGCATTTTAAGTACGCAATTTTTGTATGCTCGACTATTCTTAAAACTTCAGATATATTTGGCAATGAATAACATTTCAATACCGTGCTATTCCGTATTTGACCTATCAGTGTCTGACTTATAAAAAGTTTTTATAACTCTTCAACTTCTCAATAAGCCTACTGTTTAATTTTTATCATGTACTTTTTGTTATTTACATACATCTACCCCAGATGCATTTAACTAAAATATGCCTGATTTTCGTAGTGCTACTGATGAGATGGTCCTAAAAAGTACAGCAAATTCGACGAATATCGGATAGTAACGGACAAGAAAACTTGTGTATTATACACACTATAAAGTTATCAATTTCAAAAATTCTACTCCACCAAAAACAGGTTTTCGTATGCTCTACGCCTTCCTTGTCGGCATATGCACGGCAGATTAGTTTCCACTAAGAAGAAGAAATACACTCAATGTATTTGCCAAAACACTGCCGAGGGGCGACCCCGTTTGCAAATATATATATTTTTTAATTGAAAAAACTTGTTTCTATATTTTTAATGTTGATTTGCACGGGACTTCAACCCAAGTATGGTAGGTGGAGCACGCTATCACCGCATCACGGCGGCCGCGTCTAAAAGCTGGAATAGAAAACACAAGGAAAGCTTGACGTCCATAGACTGCAATCGCAATAGAATTTACCGGATTTTGTAATTAAAATTTAAGTAACTTCCCGATAAGCTACAAGCTTGAAACTTGGAATATAGTTCAGAAAAAAATCGTCGCTAGGTGGTGCAAGGATCGAGATATTCACAAAAATCGTATTTGTGGTCCGATTTGGCTCACATTTGGAAGACATAATACATGCAACAATAGAAAGCGACCTATGAAAAAAATCGCCGCTAGGTTGCGCAACGATCGAGATATTCACAAAAATCGTATTTGTGGTCCGATTTGGTTCATATTTGGAACACGTAATACATACAAGAGTAGAAAGCGACCTATGAAAAAAAGCGCTAGATGGCGCAAAGATCGATATATTCAAAAAAATCATATTTGTGGTCCGATTTGGTCCATATTTGGAACACATAATACACATGAATAGAAATCGACCTATGATGCCCGATTTGGAACAAATATTACATACAGCCCGGTAGAAGTGACATCAAAATATTTTGGAATTGGAGGAGGGACAAGCATACCTGGCGCAGAGTCGAGTAAAGTCTTCGGAAGGATTATGTATTGAGGACTTAGATTGTAACAAATTGTCAGGAAAGAGTCCTTGTAATAATGAGTCACTAAATGAACTAAATAGAAAGAGAAATAATAGGCTCTTAAATAAAGACTAAAAACTTGAAAATAAAATAATTAAAAAAAAAATGTTTAAGTTAAACGGTTTTATTGAAAACAATACTTACATGAAATAATAATAATTCGAAAAGCTAGAAAATAATTAGGTAGGTCCTAGGTACTAGTCATTTACACTCCTCATCAATCTAGGGCGTTGATCAGACAATTAAATAAAAGCGTTGGACGCGTACAATTTCTATTGATAGTCATAAGTAAGACCAACTGAACCTTAATCAGGTTATGCTACGCCTCACATTTTTAGAAATGTCACGCGCCCAACGCTTTTATTTAATTGTCTAATCAACGCCCTAGATTGATGGGGAGTGTAAATGACTAGTACCTAGGACCTACCTAATTATTTTTTAACTTTTAGTATTATTATTACTTCATGTAAGTATTGTTTTCAATAAAACCGTTTAACTTAAAAAATTTTGTTTTAATTATTTTATTTTTTAAACATTTTTGAACTATTTTTTCGAAATAATTGGTTGAATTACATTTATATATTACATGGATTTATCTTTATATATATATATTACATGTGACCGTATGTGACATTGAACTCCTACTAAACCACTGTACCGAAGAAGAAATTGTTTGGGTGTGTTCAATTGTATTTGGGAATGGCTTAGATTCACAAAATGTTCCGCTGGGAATTCCGGGAAGTGGACCCGGGACCGATCTAATTACTATTTACACAGAGATTTGCTTGAAATTTAATAAAAATGTACCTCTTCGACTAGATATCAATATTTGAGAAACTTTTATTTCCGGGAAGTGCACCAGGACCTATTCTATAAAATCTCATTTTTGGCGCGGTGTAATTGAAAGAGATAAGTTCGGAGGAAGAATAAGATACATATGTAAAATAAAAATATATATCGGTATCAGTTCACACAGGATATAAAATCAATATTTTCTTTTCAAACACGCCGAACCTAAGTATGCGGCCACCACTGTACACTCACATATGCAACCATACGCGTTCTGCTTCAGCGCTCATTTAATAGCGTAAGAGTAGAAAGTAAATTGCGATTAAGTTTGGCAATTGTTTATCATAACTTGTTTATTTTTTTTTCACACAAATACAAAAAAAAAAAAAAAAAAAAAAAAAAAATTGCACTAATTTAAGCGTTTGAACAAAACTAAATTTCAGGTCAAATGTTCTTGAATGTAAACAATGAATTTGTGCAAGCTAACTAATCTAATCAAACACTTCAATTAAAATAAACACAAAAGCATGTGCATGAACACACAAGTGCACATATACATATATATCTACTATAAAATTTTGTTAAGTAGGTACCAAAATATTTATTATAATGCCGGGATTTCGGGATTGTCACCTTGCAAAAAATGGCTGCAAATCTGTAGTAGACGACTCGGTATTCGGGAGAGGTAAACGCCTTTTCGTGGCATAGTAAAGCGTTCGGGATCCCGTCATTGAATGCTCTAGCATATGTAAGCAAGTGTATTAAGGTGGAGCAATATGGAATTTTAAAAATTTCTGCTTTCTTTGAGAGTAAAACTTTTGTTTAAATTTTAAATAAGCAACCATGTTCAGGTACTCCAATTATAAAAAAATTTTTCTCGTTTCCGATTTAAAGATATTTCAAATGGAGTAGGTACTTAGGTTTCAATGAATAAATTGAGGTAATTGAAAAAATTTCAACGAAAAGAAAGTATTATGTTTTGTTTAGAATTCACTATGGCTTTTCAGCGTTATATTTTCTAAATAGTCTTAATTATCTGATAAATGTAGTAGTGTGTTCCCACCCAATTAAAAAAAATATAACTGCCACGTTCCAGCATAATGTGAATACATATGCATGAGTGGGTATCAGTGAGCTGCAATTATTCATGTTTTAAGGTTATTAGTGGACTAACCAAAAATGAGTATTAGTGCGTACACAAACAAAGAATATCAAGCACTTATATCCACTAAAACACATTTACATTGTCATGCTTCGTAAAATGAATAGCGAGCTCATAAGCCACGAAGCAGTTCAGTACTCAATTGTCTTATTGAGCAAGAAAGTCAACTGTGTTATACGAAGACACTAATTTGAATCAGTATGACTAACAGTACAATAAAATGAATATAGTCATATCAGTCTTCTGGCGCTAGCAACACAACGATGTACACGAAACTAAACTGAATACAGCGCAAAAGAAAAACAGATAATAAACGAAGTATACAGTGTGTTACACACGAAACCAACATGCTACTGAGTTAAAGTGACTATGATTTCAGTTTATACTCAATAATGTCATATATGTATGGGACATACATATATGTTGCGGGGCACTCGTATGTATTTTCTATTTTATGTGCTAGTCACTCATAGTATTTGTCTGTACTTGACTAAGTACACATTTAGACAACATTTTTTGGCTCATGACTAAGTACACTAATTTTATTAGTACTCAAAGCAGACCTCTGGTGGGTATTTAATAATAGCAACTTTCGTGCACCACTCACTTTATTAACTCTTATCAAACGACTTCCAGCAACAATACAATAATAACCACAATCATTTTGGCACGCTTAAGTCCCTCTTAATTTATTCGCTCACTCTCTTAGTCCTTACTATGTCGCTGCCAGTGTTGCCGGAAAAAAAATTTCCTTGGGGCTAGAATCTAGAAAAAAAGGGCTACAAAGAGTTAAATTTCTTCAAGAAAATCCAAAGCTCGTTGCAAAAAGAGCTAAAAGTATATGTACATATATTTTTCAATGTAAGTCTTCACATTTATTTTAAATCAAACTTAAACAAAGTTATAAAAAAGATACAGTAAAATAAACAAACAAAAAAAAATATAATATATAATACTGTTTTTATACTCAGTTGAGCAGAGCTCACAGAGTATATTAAGTTTGATTGGATAACGGTTGGTTGTACATACATATATAAAGGAATCGAGATAGATATAGACTTCCATATATCAAAATAATCAGGATCGAAAAAAAATTTGATTGAGCCATGTCCGTCCGTCCGTCCGTCCGTTAACACGATAACTTGAGTAAATTTTGAGGTATCTTGATGAAATTTGGTATGTAGGTTTCTGAGCACTCATCTCAGATCGCTATTTAAAATGAACGATATCGGACTATAATCACGCCCACTTTTTCGATATCGAAAATTTCGAAAAACTGAAAAAGTGCGATAATTCATTACCAAAAACAGACAAAGCGACGAAACTTGGTGGTTGAATTTATGACGCAGAATAGAAAATTAGTAAAATTTTGGACAATGGGCGTGGCACCGCCCACTTTTAAAAGAAGGTAATTTAAAATTTTTGTAAGCTGTAATTTGTCATTCGTTGAAGATATCATGATGAAATTTGGCAGGGACGTTACTCCTATTACTATATGCACGCGTAATAAAAATTAGCAAAATCGGAGAAGGACCACGCCCACTTTAAAAAAAAATTTTTTTTAAGTAAAATTTTACCAAAAAATTTAATATCTTTACAGTATATAAGTAAATTAAGTCAACATTCAACTCCAGTAATGATATGGTGCAACAAAATACAAAAATAAAAGAAAATTTCAAAATGGGCGTGGCTCCGCCCTTTTTCATTTAATTTGTCTAGGATACTTTTAACGCCATAAGTCGAACAAAAATTAACCAATCCTTTTGAAATTTGGTAGGGGCATAGATTTTATGATGTTAACTGTTTTCTGTGAAAACGGGCGAAATCGGTTGGTGCCACGTCCAGTTTTTATACACAGACGTTCGTCTGTCCTTCCGCATGGCCGTTAACACGATAACTTGAGCAAAAATCGACATATCTTTAATGAACTTAGTTCACGTACTTACTTGAACTCACTTTATCTTGGTATGAAAACTGAACGAAATCCGACAATGACCACGCCCACTTTTTCGATATCGAAAATTACGAAAAATGAAAAAAATGCCATAAATCTATACCAAATACGAAAAAAGGGATGAAACATGGTGAGGTAATTGGATTGGTTTATTGACGCGAAATATAACTTTAGAAAAAACTTTATAAAATGGTTGTGACACCTACCATATTAAGTAGAAGAAAATGAAAAAGTTCTGCAGGGCGAAATAAAAAACCCTTAAAATCTTGGCAGGTATTATATATATAAATAAATTAGCAGTATCCAACAGATGATGTTCTAGGTCACCTTGGTCCACATTTTGGTCGATATCTGGAAAACGCCTTCACATATACAACTACCACCACTCCCTTTTAAAACTTTCATTAATACCTTTAATTTGATACCCATATCGTACAAACACATTCTAGAGTCACCCCTGGTCCACCTTTATGGCAATATTTCGAACCGGCGTCCACCTATAGAACTAAGGCCCACTCCCTTTTAAAATACTCATTAACACCATTGGTTTGATGCCCATATTGTACAAACAAATTCTAGGGTCCCCCTGGTCCACCTTTGTGGCGATATCTCGAAACGGCGTCCACCTATGGGACTAAGGATTACTCCCTTTTAAATACTCATTAACACCTTTCATTTGATACCCATATCGTACAAACGTATTCTAGAGTCACCCCTGGTCCACCTTTATGGCGATATCTCGAAAAGGTGACCACCTATACAACTACCACCACTTCCTTTTAAAACCCTCATTAATACCTTTAATTGATACCCGTATCGTACAAACAAATTCTAGGGTCACACCTGGTCCACCTTTATGGCGATATCTCGAAACGGCGTCAACTTGTGGAACTAAGCACAACTCCCTTTTAAAATCTCATTAACACCTTTCTTTTGATACCCATATTGTACAAACAAATTCTAGGGTCACCCCTGGTCCACCTTTATGGCGATATCTCGAAACGGCGTCCACCTATGGAACTAAGGATTACTCCCTTTTAAATACTCATTAACACCTTTCATTTGATACCCATATCGTACAAACGCATTCTAGAGTCACCCCTGGTCCACCTTTATGGCGATATCTCGAAAAGGTGACCACCTATACAACTACCACCGCTCCCTTTTAAAACCCTCATTAATACCTTTAATTGATACCCGTATCGTACAAACAAATTCTAGGGTCACACCTGGTCCACCTTTATGGCGATATCTCGAAACGGCGTCAACCTGTGGAACTAAGCATAACTCCCTTTTAAAATCTCATTAACACCTTTCATTTGATACCCATATTGTACAAACAAATTCTAGGGTCACCCCTGGTCCACCTTTATGGCGATATCTCGAAACAGCGTCCACCTATGGAACTAAGGATTACTCCCTTTTAAAATACTTATTAACACGTTTCATTTGATATCCATATCATACAAACGCATTCTAGAGTCACCCCTGGTCCACCTTTATGGCGATATCTCGAAAAGGTGACCACCTATACAACTACCACCACTCCCTTTTAAAACCCTCATTAATACCTTTAATTGATACCCGTATCGTACAAACAAATTCTAGGGTCACACCTGGTCCACCTTTATGGCGATATCTCGAAACGGCGTCAACCTGTGGAACTAAGCATAACTCCCTTTTAAAATCTCATTAACACCTTTCTTTTGATACCCATATTGTACAAACAAATTCTAGGGTCATCCCTGGTCCACTTTTTTGGCGATATCTCGAAACTGCGTCCACCTATGGAACTAAGGATTACTCCCTTTTAAATACTCATTAACACCTTTCATTTGATACCCATATCGTACAAACGCATTCTAGAGTCACCCCTGGTCCACCTTTATGGCGATATCTCGAAAAGGTGACCACCTATACAACTACCACCACTCCCTTTTAAAACCCTCATTAATACCTTTAATTGATACCCGTATCGTACAAACAAATTCTAGGGTCACACCTGGTCCACCTTTATGGCGATATCTCGAAACGGCGTCAACCTGTGGAACTAAGCATAACTCCCTTTTAAAATCTCATTAACACCTTTCATTTGATACCCATATTGTACAAACAAATTCTAGGGTCACCCCTGGTCCACCTTTATGGCGATATCTCGAAACAGCGTCCACCTATGGAACTAAGGATTACTCCCTTTTAAAATACTTATTAACACGTTTCATTTGATATCCATATCATACAAACGCATTCTAGAGTCACCCCTGGTCCACCTTTATGGCGATATCTCGAAAAGGTGACCACCTATACAACTACCACCACTCCCTTTTAAAACCCTCATTAATACCTTTAATTGATACCCGTATCGTACAAACAAATTCTAGGGTCACCCCTGGTCCACCTTTATGGCGATATCTCGAAACGGCGTCCACATATGGAACTAAGGATTACTCCCTTTTAAAATACTTATTAACACCTTTCATTTGATACCCATATCGTACCAACGCATTCTAGAGTCACCCCTGGTCCACCTTTATGGCGATATCTCGAAAAGGTGACCACCTATGGAACTAAGGATTACTCCCTTTTAAAATACTCATTAACATCATTCGTTTGATACCCATATTGTGCAAAAAAATTATAGTGTCACCCCTGGTCCACCTTTGTGGCGATATTTCGAAACGGCGTCCACCTATGGAACTAAGGATTACTCCCTTTTAAAATACTCATTAACATCATTCGTTTGATACCCATATTGTACAAACGCATTCTAGGGTCACACCTGGTCCACCCTTATGGCGATATCTCGAAAAGGCGACCACCTATACAACTACCACCACTCCCTTTTCAAACCCTCATTAATACCTTTAATTTGATACCCATATCGTACAAACAAATTCTAGGGTCACCCCTGGTCCACCTTTATGGCGATATCTCGAAACGGCGTCCACCTATGGAACTAAGGATTACTCTCTTTTAAAATACTCATTAATATCATTCGTTTGATACCCATATTGTACAAACGCATTCTAGGGTCACACCTGGTCCACCCTTATGGCGATATCTCGAAACGGTGTCCACCTGTGGAACTAAGCATCACTCCCTTTTAAAATACTCATTAACACCTTTCTTTTGATACCCATATTGTACAAACAAATTCTAGTGTCACCCCTGGTCCACCTTTGTGGCGATATCTCGAAACGGCGTCCACCTATGGAACTAAGGATTACTCCCATTTAAAATACTCATTAACACCTTTCTTTTGATACCCATTTGTACAAACAAATTCTAGAGTCACCCCTGGTCCACCTTTATGGCGATATCTCGAAACGGCGTCCACCTATGGAACTAAGGATAACTCCGTTTTAAAATACTCATTAACATCTTTCATTTGATACCCATATCGTACAAACTCATTCTAGAGTCACCCCTGGTCCACCTTTATGGCGATATCTCGAAACGGCGTCCACCTGTGGAACTAAGCATCACTCCCTTTTAAAATACTCATTAACACCTTTCTTTTGATACCCATATTGTACAAACAAATTCTAGTGTCACCCCTGGTCCACCTTTGTGGCGATATCTCGAAACGGCGTCCACCTATGGAACTAAGGATTACTCCCTTTTAAAATACTCATTAACACCTTTCTTTTGATACCCATGTTGTACAAACAAATTCCAGAGTCACCCCTGGTCCACCTTTATGGCGATATCTCGAAACGGCGCCCACCTATGGAACTAAGGATTACTCCGTTTTAAAATACTCATTAACACCTTTCATTTGATACCCATATCGTACAAACGCATTCTAGAGTCACCCCTGGTCCACCTTTATGGCGATATCTCGAAACGGCGTCCACCTGTGGAACTCAGCATCACTCCCTTTTAAAATACTCATTAACACCTTTCTTTTGATACCCATGTTGTACAAACAAATTCCAGAGTCACCCCTGGTCCACCTTTATGGCGATATCTCGAAACGGCGCCCACCTATGGAACTAAGGATTACTCCGTTTTAAAATACTCATTAACACCTTTCATTTGATACCCATATCGTACAAACGCATTCTAGAGTCAACACTGATCCACCTTTATGGCTATATCCCTAAATGGCGTCCACCTATAGAACTATGGCTCACTCCCTCATAAAATACTCTTTAACACCTTTCATTTGATACCCATATTGTACAAACAAATTCTAGAGTCAACCCTGATCCACCTTTATGGCGATATCCCTAAATGGCGTCCACCTATAGAACTATGGCCCACTCCTTCATAAAATGCTCTTTAGTGCCTTTCGTTTGATAGACATGTCATACAAACACATTCCAGGGTTTCCCTCGGTTCATTTTCCTACATGGTTATTTTCCCTTATGTTGTCACCATAGCTCTCAACTGAGTATGTAATATTCGGTTACACCCGAACTTAACCTTCCTTACTTGTTATATTCATTTTATATATTTTAATATCAAAAATAGGTTTTTTTTTAACTTTTGTTTTGCCATTTGTCGGTAAGGTATCGTTAAAAAGTAAGAAGTATTTTTCACACTACTACAATGACGTCACGGCTATAGGTTCGCCAAAAATACGACTTGCCAAAATGCTGGCTGATGAAAATTAATTTAAATTTTCAAATTTTTTTACTCAATTTTTAACCTTCTATGGGTGTACGAATCACCAATTAAATACACGTGTGCGATATTCAAGTTTCTGTTGTCCTTAGACTTCAAAATCTATTATTTCGTCCTCAGAAGATGAATTATTATTTTTGCTACACTCATAAATTTTTTTTGTGTTCATTAATTTTAAGAGATCGTTGTTTATTACAAAGTCATGACAGCATTTATTCAGCCGTTTAAGACCACTTCTTATTGTCAGAAGAGAATTCAACATAACTAAACTCATTTTGTTTCTGTGTTTGCTTTTAATCAAAGTCATGTTTCAAAACGTTCTTGCAACTTCAGCATTACTTAGTGGCAGCACAAAATCGACAAGCTTTTGGAAATTTACTGTTCAATATCAAACCAAAAACTTAATGCTGAAGTAAAATTTTTCTAATTTTGGAGATAGATATTTTTCCACTGCATTTATAATCTCGTTATTTCATCAGTGCTATACTTGTTTTCTTTGATTTTGTGAAATATGAAAACCTTTGAGGTTTTACAATTCTCAATGTGTTTTCAACCGAAAATAAATCGGTATTGTGCGGCAAGCGTTGCCTTAATTGATCTATAAATTTAATTATGAAGTCGCGACATATATTACGTATCTTTCTTTCAATGAATTCGTCTATGCATTTAATTTATTTTTTAATTCGTACATATTCTTCAAAGGAATAATGAAAATAAGGTAAGGGAGACAAAAGTTTATTATAATCCGTAGTTTAAGGGCCGAAACTCTTAGAAGGTGACACTATGCTGTTGCACAAGCTGGAAAGCAAATATCCGTTCATCTATTAGAGTTTTGTTATCAGTTGAGTACCGCGTTGCCACATCATACATAACGAAACAAATAAAATAAAACTTCGACATACATAAAACACATTACACATTTCACAATACGTATTGCCGAAATAGATTTAGAGCCAAAAAGGCGCAAAAATTTTAAAAAGGACCAAAAACCGAACTAGGAGCTAAACCGGAATCTTTGGAGCTAAACACAAAAAAAGGGCTAGATCTGGCTCCAAAAGCACCAAAATGGCAACACTGGTCGCTGCTGACTTTATTAAATTTCTATCAAATGTATTGAATTTAATATTGCGTTGCTGATTGAATAAGTATTTGTATAACTAGAGAAGAAATAAAATTATTAAAAAAGAATTTTTAAGTTAAACGGTTTTATTGAAAAGAATAGTTACATTCAGTAATAATAATACTACAAGCTAGAAAATAATTAAGTAGGTCCTATCAATCTAGGGCGTTTTTTTTTTTCATAGGTCGCTTTCTATTCATTATTATGTGTTCCAAAAACGATTTTTTTAATATTTCGATCCATGCGCCACCTATCGGAGTTTTTTCTTATTATTGTATTGTCATCGGGTACTGAACTATATTCCAAGTTTCAAGCTTGTAGCTTATCGGGAAGTTACTTAAATTTCAATTACAAAATTCGTGCCGGCCAGCCAGCCAGCCTGTCAAGTCGAGCTAAATAAAACCGTTTAAAAATATCATTGTATTGAAATAAATAAAAATGAATATTGAAGTCAGACGTATTTACTTCATTTTGAAATAATTTTAGTGTATTTAGCTTGTTGTGTTTTTTTTTTTTTTTTTTATTTAAAATGTCACCAGTGTTTATTTCCAAATATATTTCAATTTCAGCGGAAAATCAACGCCGCCATGATGGATAAATGAGCTGAATCTTCTTGGAAGGCAAGTAAAAGCAATATTTAAGGTGGCATAGGGTATCCTGGAAAAATTTCTATGCGAATATCGAATCTTCCAGCGAAACAGCGCGGTTGAGGAAAGCCCTGACAAGGGGAAACATTGTGGTGGTCACGTAATAGTGAAGAGTCTTTGAGGCGCTTTTTGGCACACATTTCCCAATGGGATATGATTCAGAAGAGCCGGAAAAGAGCACTTACACTTCCATCACGGAGCGATTTGTACCGGGGTTGCTGACAAACACCAAGATCGAATGGGCGGTCAAGACTTTCTCTAAGTTTAAATCGGCAGACCCAGATAGCATAGTCCCACCTATGCTCAAATTTCGAGTATAGCGGTCGTGGAGTGACTCACAATAATATTAATGGGTGCATAGGACTAAATCATGTCTCGAACACTTGGAGAAATGCTCCTGTAGCTTTCCTGCCAAAGGCGGGGAAGATCGGTCATATGTATTCCAAAGATTACAGAAGGCCCATTAGCTTAACATCATTTCTGCTCGAAACTTTTGAGAGGCAGAAAGATGTGTACATAAAGTAAAACGGGGATGAAAAACTGCTCTCCACAACACAAAATGGATGGTAATAAACATATAGAAAACCTTGGAATATAAGGAGTAGGTCACAAATTGGACCAGGCCTAGCTCGGAGGGGTGACCCTGCAAGGGAAACCTTGCACAAAGTTGTCTTGAAATCTCAACGGGGAGTACACTTTACGGCACTTTATGCATGCAAAACAATGCTGAGGGGTACGTGGGGTATATCGCCCTCTCTCTCTCGCATTAGGTACTTACAGCGATTGTAAATCCTATCTTATACTATAGGGTATTTGTTTGGTGGACTGCCACACAAAAAAGAACCTACCTTACGTTACCGATTTGTTAACAAAAAAATTACCGATTTCTGATCGAAGTTTTTCCAACCTGTCATTGGCAGTTATCGACGACTCCTGGGTTTCTAATAAAACAGATACCAATGGAACCTCTATATAAAATCAATGACACAAATCCGATGATTCGGAGATAACAAACCGATAACAAATCGATTACTCGCCAATATTAACTTGCTGTCGGTAATATGCCGATAGAAAAACAACATCAACATAGTAAAACAACATCCGCATCTGTTCTTTTCTGTGGTAAATTGTAGTAGTTCCATAGTCGTACTAGTCTGCCTTCTAACTATATCTTCGCCCATCTTGTTAGTAGTAAAAAGTGGGATTACTTGGTTGTCCCTTATCATTATAGCTAACTCTAGCATAAGCATTCTATTTCCGCTTTTTAAGAACTATTTTGTAGCCCAGATCATATTGGTTCCTCCCTCCTTGCTGCTCATGCATGCCTTATTATGTCTTATAATTAAATTTCTAAAATGCTTTTGATTCGTTTCCTTTGTTGGACGATGTTCTCTTTTGCAATTTTGTGGTTTCACAAATACAACAGAGCTTATGGTTAGGGAACTACAAACAGTTGTAATATGTTCGTGATAAGGACTAAGATATAATTATGTGGTCACAAGCAATAACAACATGCATATGCAGATTATAAATAAGAGTGAGTGAGGTAAAAAAATAGGCAAGAGTTGCACATGTTCAGCCAAGCGAGAAGCTCACCGCGGCGCTGAAAGTTGCCAAAGATATAGAGGAATGCAGGCGTTCTTCCAAGTCCCTTACTTTCAAATGCGCATAAACTAGGTCTGGTTAGAGACAAGATATATAGGATGTGCGGGCTGCAGTAATGGTTGAGAATTTATTGTTTTTGTACCCCGGGCTAGCACGGCCAAGGCTGCAACTAATAGGCGTGACATAGTTCTCCGATTCAGGAGCCGCAAGTGGAAAGATTTATTTTAGAGCGTATGTCCTAGTTCAATAAGGGGAGTTTCGTTTGGTAGTCTAGCAAACTTCTTTTATGGACACATTCAAGCTATGTAAGGTCCTAACGCTCTCACCAGTTAAAGTTTAGCTATGTTTCTCCTGCCTGTCTGAGCCATTCGAAACCAAATGATGTCTTAGTAGACAATTGAGAGTAAAGTCCCTTATCGCCAAGCTAAAGCTATGATTCATTAGTCTCTTAGCCTACCTATCCTGATATTAATAATAAACCCAACGGATTACCAACCAAAGCCCGCCCAATCGACATGAGGGACGCATCCGCCTGACGCGCGGATTTGTTATTTGGGATTCGCGTGTTGTTGAAAGGCAGGTGTTTGTTAAACGTCGAGATCTAAAACTGCTCAGCTACAGAGAATGTGAAGCTTTGAATCATGGGCGCTGTTAAAAGAACATTGACATATTCGAGAGTAAAGTTGTACGGGAGATTTATGGCGTCAGGAAAGACTTATGAAAATAAAGTGCATACTTGAGTTTACCCAAAGTAGACTTTCTTGTGAAATATATGTGCCGTTATTTGGTCCCAACCAATATAAAATTTTAATTGAAATCGAAAATTTACTACTGTTTTATGTAATAGACTAAATATTTCCGCCCGGAAGAAGTATGTAGTAAGTTTCTAGTTTGCTTGCAGCACATATTTTGTTTTAAAATTGCTTAAACCATTAGTAAAAGTTTACATACATATGGTTTTTTGTTTAATTGCGAAACTTATCCCTTACAAACATTTGTGTTTACTTTGGCTGCTTTTCCTTACGACGATTTAGGGAGTTACACAAAAGTTCGTTAAATTTTTGTTGTTGTTTGTGAGGCCTTATGGTTGGTAGTAGGATGTGAGGCCTATGGGTGTTGCTTACCTAAACTCTTTCAAAAATCCACAACAAATGTTTAATCTTCGTGTGAAAAGTTAATTAAGTTTTGAATACTTGGATATTAATTTTGTTAGATAATATTCGTTTAACTATTAAAATAATACAAGTAAAGGTGTCTAAGTTCGGGTGTAACCGAACATTATATACTCAGCGTGAACTTTAATTGTACATTTCATTTCAGATTAATTACTTTTCTACATAACACGTGGCACCGCACGTTTAAAAAAATTTCTCCCCATTTCCTCTTACAATAAAACTTGATAAGTGAAATATCATTGATTCAAAACTATTTTTTGCTAAGTTATAGCTTATTATTCTAGTCTACGACCTTTAAACTTAAGTTGCCGTGGTATTTAACCGATCTCGTCGATTTTTACTAGAAATATTTTCTGCTATAAGGAAAATATGTGTACACAATTTCATTACGATCGGTTAAGTTTTCTTCGAGTTATGGCTCCCGAAACATAGAAAATTGCTTAGTCATAAAAGGGGCGGTGCCTCGCTCATTTTTTAAAATTTTAAGTTTTTCCTATTTATTGTTATATATCCACTTGGGAAATGAAATACCAATTATATAAAGCTTATTTTATTCGTCCACTACCCTTTTAAAAATATTTTATATAAAAGTGGGCGTGGTCCTTAACCGATTTCGTCAATTTTTCTTCAAAGCATTCCTTATAGTAAAGGCAACCTCTCTGTCGAATTTGTTACGATAGGTTTAACGATTTTTTATTTATGATTAATAATATTTGTAAAATTTATTTTATCACAAGTAGGCGGTGCAACGCCCATTTTAAAAAATGTTTCCAAATTTTTATCAAGACTCAATATCAGGCCACATGTCAAATTTCAACATTCTAGGTGTATTATTTACTAAATTATCAGGTTTTTTGTGTTTTCCAAAATTTTATATATATAAAAAGTGGGCGTGGTTATCATCCGATTTCGCTCATTTTCAATACCGATCTATTCTGGGTTCGGATATGCTAGTGTACCAAATTTGGTGAAGATATCTCAATATTCACTCAAGTTATCGTACGGACGGACGGACGGACGGACATGGCGCAATCAAATTTTTTTCGATCCTGATGATTTTGATATATGGAAGTCTATATCTATCTCGATTCATTTATACCTGTACAACCAACGGTTATCCAATCAATGTTAATATACTCTTGTGTGCAAAGCACGCTGAGTATAATAAGTGGTAGAGGTGGAGGAAGATGTAGAGGTAGAACTAGAGCAACGATAGAGGTAAAGGTAGCGGTGAAGGTAGACGTACACGTAGGGGTGGAAGAGGAGGTAGAGGTAGAGTTAAGGCCAACGCTATGGAATGCGATGTATGACGGTCTGCTACAAATCGACCTTCCCAGAGGCACGCAAATTGTCTGCTATGCAGATGATATGTCGTAGTAGCAGTGGCCAAGAAACTTGATCTTCTCCAAAAAATATGTAATAATACCGTGGGAAGTATAAAGAATGACTGACGAATATGGGGATGGAGATGGCTAGCAATAAGACGGAAGTGGTTTTTATGAGCTCAAAGCGAACTGCGGAGGAGTTAGTCCTCACCATAGGAGATTAGCAAATAAATTCAAAACTTTTCTTGAAATATTTAGGAGTAAACATTGACTCAAAAGAAACTTTTAGGGAAAACATCAGGGCGGCGGTAGAGAAAGCCTCTAGAGTTAGTGGAGCCCTAACGGGCGGCCCGGGCGAAGCTACCCGTCAGCTAATATCTAACGTAACCAGCTCAATAATATTGTAACGAATTTTCTTGCAAATCCTCTTATTTGCAATCCTCTGCTAAGTTCGAATCACTAAACTGTTGAATAAATAACTCCAATATTGAATAATAGAAAAATGGCCTTTATTAAAGTACTTCACAATAACACTTATGTATACTTTGCTACTCGCTGGCTTAATAACCAAACTGATTGATAACTCAAATGAAACTCTACTATTGGCCGCCAGATCGCGTGCTTAATCAAACTGATTGATAGCTCAACTCAAACTGAATTACTTCTTACTCGCCTGCCCCGCTTTTATAGTTTACGCTGCATACTTCTAGGCTCTTCGATTCCAGAACTTACTAGTTTGTTTCGGCTACAAGATCGCCAGCCACAACTACGTGAACAAATTATTGCTCTCTCTTGTGACAACTCAGATAAGATATATGCATGTGTTTGTGCATTGCTGATCCGCTGCTCGTATACGTACATATGTGTAGACGCAATTATTTATTCGTTTATGTAGATACAAAATGATTGAATTATTGATGTGAATGTTTGTAGTTTACAGTCTCTCGAGTACACGTAGGCGTATAAGTAAATGCATCTGTGAGTGACATCTCTCTGGGCTGCCTTATATATGTGTATACTTGATTTGATTATTGACGTAAATACTGCTTGGCATGGCCTTAGCATCGCCTTAGTGATGGTATAGCTTAGTGATGCTAATATCCGTGACACTGCCCTCCACCTAAGTCTGATCGTCCCGATCACACAAATCTCTCGATCGAAACGTTGCTAGCATCGCCAAATGTACCACTCTTCTACTCCGTGGTTTTTCAATGCTTTGTATGCGGTAGATGGTATCACTGATCTTCTTCACAACCTTGTACGGGCCTTCCCAACTGCACCGAAATTTGGATGGAACACCTTTCCGCCGGTGAGGGTTGTATAACAGTACCAAATCTCCCGCCAAGAAACCTTTCGAATTATTGTTCTCATGGTACCTGTGTTTCATCGTACCACTCAATACCTTGGTTCGTTCCTTCACACTCTGTTGTTTGGCCAATGAACTACTTCGTAGAGCTTGCGCTTGACGGATTGGCTTCGCATAATCAGTATCGTTCCCACATTTCACAACAGTAGTGCGCTGTGGCTTGAAACTACCCTCGCATTCTTTCTCGGAAATTCTTTGCTTCATTTTTCTGCGTCGTTTAGGTTTTTTCAATGCCAGTGTTTCTCTCGCAGGTACTTTTGATTTTGATTTATTTGGCCCATTCGATCTATCAACCTTTGCCTTTGACTTTCGTGGTCTTTGTCGAGTCTTTTCCACCAGTACCCGATTACTGCTGAACCCTTTTCCAAACTAAAGTTAAGTGGTATGTCCTGGTTCTTATAGCGCATAATTTTCCTCCGCATATCGATCCTGACGTCCTGGTCAACCAAGAAGTCCACTGCCAATATGACTTCATCAACGATCTCCGCCACAACGAATTTGTGTAGAACCATGACTTTTCCAATTAATACCTCACATACCACTTCGCCTTGGACTTCATTATACTCGCCTGTGACCGTACGCAACCTTGCTCCAGGTAATGACTTTACTCTCCTGTAGACCAAATCAGATCGAATCAAGGAATGAGATGCCCCCGTATCTACAGTCAGTACACGCTCTTTCCCATCCACATTTCCTCTGATGGTAAGACTGCTTGATTTCCTTCCAATCTGCGACACAGATATCATAGGACATTCAATAGCCGGGGCAAGTTTTCGTTCTTTACATTCGACACGCTCTTGCTCATTTCCGCCAGCTTTGCGTTTACGGCCACCCACATTGTTGGAACTATTAGGACCAAGATCGCAATGACGTGCAATGTGACCTGGGTTGCCGCACTTGAAACATTTAATAACTCCGGCATTCTTCTGTTGAGATCCCTTCAGTGCTCCCAAAATTGTGTCTACCCAGTCTGGCTTTTCCACTTCCACGCGATGAGCTTTGTACGCTGGCTTACTCAAAATTGAGGCTGTTTCCTGAGTCAGTGCATGAGATACCGTTTCAGCAAACGTTAGTTTTGGATTCGCATATGTAGCCCGCTTCGTTTCCACGTCCCGTATGCCATTTATGAAACTTTGGATTTTTACCCTTTCAGTGTATTCCACGGGTGCGTCCGCATTTGCGAGATGAGCCAACCTTTCAACATCCGAGGCAAACTCCTGCAAAGTCTGATTCGCTCTTTGGTGACGGTTTTGCAACTCAATTTGGAATATCTGTTTCCTGTGCTCGCTTCCATAACGTCGTTCTACAGCAGCCATCAATGCTTCATAACTGTTCCGTTCGTACTCTGGAATCGTCTGTAAGATTTCCGCTGCATGCCCTTTCAATGCCACGAACAATGCAGCAACTTTATCTTCCGCATTCCAGTTGTTCACTGTTGCGGTCTTCTCAAATTGTAGCTTAAAGACCTGGAAAGGAACAGAACCGTCAAAGGATGGTGTTTTTACCTTTGGATTACTCGCTGAAACTGCTGGACGGTTTAATTGTAACTGCTCCATACGACCCTTCAAATCATCGACTTCTGCCTGAAAATGAGCGATTTTTGCATCCTGCGCTTCTAGCTTTGATGTTACCCTTGCTTCCTGTGCTTCTAACTGTGAGGACATTTGTGCCACCTGCAATGATAAGCGCTCCTCTTGTTCTTCCATCTTTGATTTTATGCGTGTCTCCTGCGATTCCAGTTGGGATGCCATATATGTCTTCTGTTCTTCCAATTGCGTTTCCATCTTGGATGTAATCTGTGTCGACATTTCTGACATTCGCGTTTCTTGTGCTTCAATCTTCGATGTTATTCGTGTCTCTTGGGATTCCATCTGTGATGACATATACGTTTTCTGTTCTTCCATCTTGGATGTTAAACGTGTCTCCTGCGATTCCAGCTGAGATGCCACTGTCGACGTTTGAGCAGTTATTGCAGCCAATATCATGTTCAAGTCTGTGCTCGTAACTGTCTGCGATGTTTCGTTTTTCTCTTCAATTTTTGTTGTTGTTTCGTCCCCATCAGGATAAAATACAAACTCGTCCACATCAATTCCTTGCGACTCCATTACCTCTCGTAGCCGTGCTTAAAGTTCGATCTTATTGCCAGTTGTATTTAATCCACGGTACTCGAACTCCTTTTTCAGTTGCTGGATCTTCAATTCACTGAACTTTGCCATGTCCAAGTTGTATTCCCAATCTTCGGAATTTATTCAACAATCCCACTTCTGACACCAATTGTAACGAATTTTCTTGCAAATCCTCTTATTTGCAATCCTCTGCTAAGTTCGAATCACTAAACTGTTGAATAAATAACTCCAATATTGAATAATGGAAAAATGGCCTTTATTAAAGTACTTCACAATAACACTTATACGCCAATTACACGGCTCAAGTATCCTTGCGCCAATTATCAATTTGCACAAGGATTTGCGCAGAGTGTGCACTGGTTGCGCTATTTGCGCAGAGAACTGCGCTAAAATCAAAACGATTTTGATATTTACGCATGTCTGCAAATATTGCACATGCTTTTTTCTGTGTGTGTGGTGAATGTTATACTGTTTACCTGTGGTTTCTGATAAGATAACATCAGTATTTGTTGCTTAAAAATGTTAATATCGAAGGCGTAAGGACCATCTCTAGCTTGTAATAGGAATTCACATAAATTCAATAATACATAATAATTTTTTATACAATTAGAACAAATGTTTCATTTGTTACGCTAGTTGAAAAATGAATATTGCGCAGTGCTGCAATGAGTTGAGCTGGTCTTGCAACTAAAAAATATATATTATTAATACAATGGAAAATAAACGCTTCTGGTGCGAGTTTTTGGACTTATACTGTAAATTACCAGCACTATGGAAAGTAAATAGTGTTTTTTTATAAAATTAGTGCCTTTTTTATACAATTAAAACACACCTTTCATTTGTTGCGCTACATTAAAAATGAATATTGCGCAGTGTTTTTGGGCCGTGTATGTCAAAATTTTCATTTGTACAAATTCCGTCGTTTTATATTTGCGCATGGCTTTTGTGTCATGTATGGGCCGTCTTATGTATACTTTGCTACTCGCTGGCTTAATAACCAAACTGATTGATAACTTAAATGAAACTCTACTATTGGCCGCCAGATCGCGTGCTTAATCAAACTGATTGATAGCTCAACTCAAACTGAATTACTTCTTACTCGCCTGTCCCGCTTTTATAGTTTACGCTGCATACTTCTAGGCTCTTCGATTTCCAGAACTTACTAGTTTGTTTCGGCTACAAAATCGCCAGCCACAACTACGTGCACAAATTAGTGCTCTCTCTTGTGACAACTCAGACAAGATATATGCATGTGTTTGTGCATTGCCGCTCCGCTGCTCGTATACGTACATATGTGTAGACGCAATTATTTATTCGTTTATGTAGATACATAATGATTGAATTATTGATGTGAATGTTTGTAGTTTACAGCAGGCATGCTTAACGAACGAAACGATATCATTTCGTTACGATAATCAACGCTAATAAACGGAACGAAGTCACTTCGTTTCGTTTATTAACGTTAATATCGTCAAATTAACGTTAATTTGACGTTCACTAAGGCGATGCTAAGGCCATGCCAAGCAGTATTTACGTCAATAATCAAATCAAGTATACACATATATAAGGCAGCCCAGAGAGATGTCACACACAGATGCATTTACTTATACGCCTATGTGTACTCGAGAGACTGTAAACCAGGCATGCTTAACGAACGAAACGATATCATTTCGTTACGATAATCAACGCTAATAAACGGAACGAAGTCACTTCGTTTCGTTTATTAACGTTAATATCGTCAAATTAACGTTAATTTGACGTTCTTAACGTTAATAAACGAAACGAAGTGACTTCGTTTCGTTTATTAGCGTTGATTATCGTAACGAAATGATATCGTTTCGTTCGTTAAGCATGCCTGGTTTACAGTCTCTCGAGTACACATAGGCGTATAAGTAAATGCATCTGTGTGTGACATCTCTCTGGGCTGCCTTATATATGTGTATACTTGATTTGATTATTGACGTAAATACTGCTTGGCATGGCCTTAGCATCGCCTTAGTGATGGTATATCTTAGTGATGCTAATATCCGTGACAATATAATATGCAGCACCAGTAAGGCACGGATCTAAAATGACCCACCAAAAACAGATACCAGTAGCCTACCGTATTACTACTATACAAGTAGTAAGTATGTGCTTATCGGAAGTTGTCCGACGACGCGATCGTGGTTTTATCTCGAAAAGTCCCAGTAAATTTACTGTCAAGTGAAATGGCCGATGTGTATGTCATTGGAATCGGCCGATGACCTGAAGATGCCAAGAAATGCGCAAGGTCACGAGCAATAGTTAGGTGGAAAGAACGGTGGGAAGAATCGAAAAAAGGGCGCTGGACCTTCATGCTAGTTCGGAATATAGCGGAATGGTACGAGCGGAAACACGTGGAACTAAACTACAACTTCATACAGATATTGAGCGGGTACGGCGATTTCAAGAAATATCTACATAAGCGTAGGATAGATGAGTATTCTTCCTGTCCACACTGTCCCACCGAATCGGAAAACGCAGAACACGTAATGTTTCATTGCCCTCGTTTTCACGGCGAAAAACTCTCTGTACATAGTGCTTTTGGAGAGCAGCCTTCCGCTAGGAATTTAGTTCCTTGAATATGCAGACAAATAGATTGTTAGACTGCTGTAAGCAAGATAGCCTTTCTAGTTATGTCGCACTTAATTCATGCTTGAAGAGAGCGCAGAGAAAGGCGCATGCGAAGCATTAGCGACTAAATCGCCTTAACCCCCATGAAATTATGCCTAACAGCTGTCCCACGGGCTGTGCTACCCCAACGTCCAATAAAAAAAAGGGTGGAGGCAACTTTTACAACGAGACTCTATGACTCAAGGCAGCGGGAGCTGAAACCGTACAGCCAGGCAGAGCTTCTCTTCCAATTTTCGTGGTGCTCCTGTTTTCCTAAACGTTTTTATGGCCGCTTAGAACGATAGCTGCAAGGCAGATTATTTTGGCCGAACTACTGCTGAGGGGAGACAACGCTTAGACAAGCGTTTTTCTTATTGAAAAAAACTTTTTTTATACATTTTTGATATTCATTTGTCTGGAATTGAACCCAGGACTTTAGTTTTTGTATGCGGGTCGCGCTACCACCACAACACGATGGAGACTATTTTGTCAGCTTGTTATGGATGCACGATAATTATTATATTTACTTACGAAAACGTTTGCTTATTAAAGTGCTAGCGTCTAGCCCGAACTAAATTTCATACTGTCACAAAGTCAGATTCCGTTGGTACGAACTTTGAATAACTATTCCGACATTCTGTTAGTCTCGTTATCGCACTGATTTGCTCTTTTAGGCAGTCGGGTAATTTTACAGCATAGTTCATCAATAGAAGGGCCAGCACTTGTTGCCATTATCGTGCAGCCATCGGTTAGAAGACAACGATAAATCCTTCTGGCGCACAGCTTCGGTATGTAAAAAAAGGAAAAAAAAGTTTGGTTTTGATGTTACGTTCTTGAATTAGGCGCTAAAACGCAAATTACGGGATGCTCTATGTTGGGAACAGCAAGATGCCACAAAAGTTTTACAAAATGTCGGGGTCGGCGAATGCTGGGATCAGCCCAGCAATGCAACCATTCTTTGCACGTGACACAGTGACAAGAGGGAGACCGCCCTAAATAGATTCCTTTCCTGCAAACGTATTGTAGACACTACTCTGGACCGAAGTTGGTATCAACACTTTTCCGGTGCAAAAGCGTATGAAAGAGTCCCGCTGCATGAATTTGCCTCAAGGATGACGCAACAAATTATACGGAGTTACAATGAAGAGGCAACTTTTATTCGGCGATAATCCCGAGTCTATCGGCTGCCGTGGGATGCCCCTTTTACAAGTTCATCGGTGCTTGTTTGAGGTATCCAATCTTCGTTGCTATTGAGACAGCGTGTTAAGATTAGTCCAGTCTTAGTGTCAGAATATATACAAAGGTTCAGAATACAGTGCTTCAGAGGATTCCTTTGCTTTACTATTCAGTTTGTACTGTGGAAATATTTATGCGTTCACTATAGCGAGGTTTAGCTATATCCAGAGATTATTCGATTTTGGTAGGCAATAAGTTAATTTCATTTACTGTAAATACACTTACGTAGTTACATGTAAACCAACGCAAGTTCGTCCTGGTTAAATACCTGCAAGTACTTCAATTTTAGGCTCTTTTATGTCAACTTAACTTCACTTTACATAAAAATCTGTGTGCACATTTATCATTCTCCATCTTGATATTAATCAAATTAAGCCTTAAAGAGAAGGGGTTGAAATTCTTGGATGACGATTAAGTACTTCGCATCTTATTAATGAACTTATCACATTTTTAATCCGCCAAAATTTAATGAAGTGAATAAATAGTCACAAATTTCCTCTACAGTATTAAAGTTATATTACCAGTGAACTCAAAGAGGCATATATACAACGTTCAGTGAAGAAGAGCTCAAAATCGCCCTGAGCAGCATGACTTGATGGGATGCTTGCAGAAGGAATAAGGCTGATAGCAAATGGCAGCCCGAATCTGTTTCTCTAAATGTTACAGCAAATGGCTGGAAGCAAGTATCATTACCGCAAGGTGAATGTTGGCACGCCTCGCTTAAAACCCGGCCGGCAAAGGAGACCCCAAATTAAAATTGTCCTTCCCTCCAGTATGCATACTCTACACAGCTGTATAAATTATGGAAAATATCCTTAAATAACGACTAAAACCAGACATGCAAGATGTAGGGGCTTTAGCCTATCAAATGGTAGCTTTCGCAGAGGCTACTTTACAACAGATGCCGTTGTCCAGGTTCCAAAAACCTACACGGTGTGCCACGAAGCAAGGCCAACAGTCTTATTGATCACGCTGGGAGTCAAGAATGCCTTCTAATCAGTCAAGCGGGACGACAAGCTAGACGCACTTAAACAGTTTTTCAAGGCATCCCCTATACAAGTTTTCACATATTAAGGACGTTGGCTAGTAAACGAAATAATGCAGAGCCAAAGGCCAGAAAGGGATAAAAGGTGAATCAGCTAAAAGTCAGTGCTGGAACAACAGCTCTGGAATGTAACGTTTGAAAGATTGTTTCGCTTTCGCATTACAGAAAGTACTTTTCTTGACGCTTAAGCTGATGACCTAGACACTATCATACCAGCACGAAACGCAGTTCAAACTATGTTATGTAAACTAGATGGATGAATGACCACGGTTTTCAGCTGCATACATCTTCAATGTGTTTGCAAGCTCGCCGTCTCAGAACGCTTCCAAGTGGCCTGCGAGAATGTTGAAAACATCAGCCGATTACTTGCAAACATAGGACGATCGGAGCCCTGAAGAGGAACGCTGCCGTACCTCCTCGGATTTTATACTATCGTAGGGTGCAAAAATCTGAGCAGATGCAATAAAACTTCCGAAATACCGAAACACGTTTCAACACATAGGTTCCCCCCGTTGCTATGCTGGTCATTGGAGACTTCACCGATATACCTACTCGCCATTCAGGCTCATAAAAAATCGATCCGATCAGTGCAGAGGACTTATCAAAAGCTTTTGATATAATAAATCACGGCACTTTACTTCAAGACTTGGAAGGATCCCACCTTTCTCCTAGTCTCAAAATGTGGACTGCAAATTACATGTCTGATCGGCAAGCATCAATGCAAGTCAGAGTAACGTAACATCTAAACCCAGAAGTATTAAGCAAGCGGTGAGACAGGGTGCTGTCCTATCCCCGCTTTTATTTTACTTCTATATATCGAAGCTCCCTTCACCAACATTGTATTCATTGCTGAGCTTTGCAATAAAATAAACGACTATATCCCTAGCCTCTCCAGTTCCTTCGACTATCGAAACCTGACATTGTCACCGCCCAAATCCTTGGCTATCTTATTTACAACGTGGACAAGACAAATGTTTGACCATATTGGACATCCACGTCGATGGATGGCATTACGCTACAGACTGTTTTACTCCCCAAAATACTGGGTGTGACGTTCGATCAGGATCTACATTTTGTGGAGCCTGTATCCGCAATTGTACCTAAAATTCCGAGCCGTAAAAAACTCCTCCAATTTCGCAGCACTTGGGGTAAAGAATAAGAAAGGCTCATTACAACTTACAAAGCAATTAACCGGGCGCTTGCATGTAACTCGTCCCCAATATGATCGCCGAGCCTAAACGATACACCTGAAAGAAACTGCCAAACCACCACTCTCAGAATCGCTACGGGTTGTTCTCTTATGTTCCCAGGACACTTTTCACAAAGTGAGGCGTAAGTACTTCCCATAAGGGAGAGAAACGATATGCTCAATAAACAGTTTCTGGTGATCTCATTGAAGAGGCCCCGCCTCCCAATGACTTAAGAAGATCATCTTCGCAAACATTACGAGGAAATACGACATCTGAGAACTCAACCGTATGTAGAAAAAGGCACAACGAGGTCCTCAGAGATATCCACAAAAAGGTGTCGGACCTCTATGCCAGGAATTGCCCGGCGAACCCCCTTCTTAAATTCAAATACCCTAAGCTCGCAGTAAAGGAAAGAGGGAGACATGCAGTGTAGACTTGAAAACAATTTTAGAATAGCTGCAGTCGTCGAGCACTGATTTCTTTAAAGAAAAAAGAAAATATATGCAAAGTGGGAAATGCATACTGCCGATGTTGTGGGCACATTGAGATTTCACGCCACACCTTTTCGAATGTGAGCTCTTTGCTCAGCTACGAAGGAAGGTGGAAGGCACATTTGGAGAGTTAACCCCAACCAATACCATTCGTAAAATTACTTAAGCAAGTGACAGATGGGATAATAGCCAGAAACTACGTGAGGAATATTCTCCTTACGGAATAGAAGGATGTTTGCCTATCAAAATGACCTCAGAGTTATCAAGATGATCACTTAGCCCTATTCTGTACCTGAAGTGATTGCCCTTCGCATACGCAATGAGAGTGTAATTGTGCTATGGAAAGCATACGCCTGATCTAAACGCTAAAAGCTGTAAAACAGCGAGAGCGGTTACGTGTAAGTATGCATCCCATTAAGAGGGAAAGAGAGCCTCAAACTCGAAGAGCCTTACTGCTACAGCGAGTAGTACTGAGGCATGAACCTGGTAGTACATACTTACGTGGCAAACATTTATTTTTTTCGAGGGTACTCTGCCTGAACGCCGCTCTTTACCTTCTTATATATGTCGATGATTCAAAGCCCCCTACTGAATAGAGCAAGAAGGAAATTTCCAACGAAACCAAAAATTCGATACTCCGTTCAGTGGAAACCGACCTTGCTTAATACAAACTGGAGTGAAGAATATTTTAAGTGTCAGTGATGACAACGTCGTCAAACAAGTGGGAAGAGAGACGGCCTAAAAATCTTGAATGTGAGGAACTTAGATTACTGGTGGATAAAAACAATTAATTGGTACAAAATTTATAGACTGGAACAGGAGCAAAAAAAGGTGTTTAAAAATAAATAAATGTAAGGCGCGATAACCTCCGAAGAGATCTAAGGCCGAGCTTCTCTTCCCATTTGCGTCGTACTCATCTTGATTTTACAAATTAGCCGGACGGGACCTACATGTTTTATGCCGACTCCGAACGGCATCTGCAAGGCAGATGAGTTTTCACTGAGAGGTTTTCATGGCAGAAATACACTCGGAGCGCTTGCCAAACACTGCCGAGGTGTGACCCCACTTAGAAAAATTTTCTTCTAATTAAAAAACCTTATTTCTAAAATTTTTGATGTTGCTTTGCCCGGGGTGTGAACCCAGGGCATACGGTGTGGTAGGCGGAGCACGCTACCATCACACCACGGTGGCCGCCAAAAAAAGATGTTACAGTGCTTAAATACAAAGTAATGTACTATGAATAGAACACTATCCCTCGTTCGGATCGGATGTCCCAATATTGGTGAAATGTGATTCTAGAGCAACAACTCACTAGAGAGCGGCTGCCTGTGTTACAAGCGTAGGAGTTGTTGCAAGCCGATCTTTAACCCGTAACTCAAAACGGAAGTGTTTGAAAAAATGCCCATCCGGATGAATATCGTACTCTACGAAAATTAGCTTCTGGTGGATCTCCAAGTTGGTGGCTGTAAAGTGATTGCCCACGCAGATGGGGCCGTGCTGATCTAACTGGATCTGGGGAATAAATGAAGCTAGTGGGAGGAGATATAAAATACCCCTTTTCAGAACTCCCTTGTTTAGATATATTCTAAACTTGATTTTGTGTAACAGAACTCCAAGTTAGGGTATAGAATAAACAGAGTCAGGGTGATGGGAAACATGATCTCCGGACACCGAATATATGTATAATGCACAATATTATTAAAGAGTACCTCTTCTGTCAGGGTCTTGATGTGAGCCGCAAGTCTGTTCGATCCAAGCTGCTATTAGTAAAGCTGTGGACGGAATGCTAACCAGTGCTACTATGGTTAGAGGATTCAACAACTACTCGGATAGCCAAGCGCAATTAAGGCTTTGAGATCGGCTGTGATGGAAACGAACTCAGTTTTTGAATACCCGGTCTTGCTTGCGATTGCCTCTATTTTATCATCTGGATTTCGAAGCATAGTAATACTGTTACCTCAATCTCTTAGCCGGAATGGGCACAATTGAACTAAACGTGCATCCTTGTAGGGAGCTCGGTGTTCCACCCCTGCAAAAATCTTTGGATCATGTGGTCCACTGGAGTACATACCATTATACTCCACTGTAATGCAGCAATGGACCAACTCATGTTTCTACACGAACATATTGTAAGCCGATCATTGCTCGTTTTTAACGATTGTAATGACTACACGATGTTTATTGGACTGTGGGTACTCCATGGATTACTCTGATGTAATGCGGAACTGGAGTATATGGTCCAGTCCTAGGACATCGCAATGTTAATTGGACCATATTTTTTGTATGAATTGTGGTTAATTTTGGAGCACTCGCTTGGTCCATAGCGAGTACTCCATACATGCATAAATGGAGTACTCACAATTTTTGCAGGGACAGGCCACTTTTGTTCCGCATGCCACCTGCTCTTATGTTAATTCCCTGCAAATTCCCGCTATGGACCAAGCGAGTGCTCCAAAATTAACCACAATTCATACAAAAAATATGGTCCAATTAACACTGCGATTTCCTAGGACTGGACCATATACTCCAGGTCAGCATTACATCATAGTAATCCATGGAGTACTCCAGTATGACACAAGTGGACGACATGATCCAACGATTTTTGCAGAGTTGTCATCCAGTCAGCTAAGCAAACGCTGGGCAGACACTCCTTCTTGTAGGGTAGCGAAAACTAAGTTTACTAAGACTAGTTTTTCCTTGGTAATTAGTGGTCTTTCAGATCACTGTCCAATGAAGTCCATGTGGTAAGATTCAACATAGTAGAAAACCTGTTCAGCTGCACCTGTCTTGTTTTAATTGTGTGCTTAGTATCGGTTTTTTAGTTATCATTGTAATGCATTTTAAGAAAAATTACCGTAAAAATAATTCAATGAACATTTTTTTTTTTTGTTTTTATTTCAAAAAATTATCTCTCTTTGACGCGAGTGTAGCAAGCAGAAGTAAAAACGACGATAATTAAATTTTGTGACTTCTTTATTTGCTTGTTCAAGTACAACTATGATTCTTACAATTTAACATTTCATGACATGATACTGCTAGATTGCTCTCTAACTGTATGAAAATTGTACTCTCTTACTTGAGATGTATGAAAAGGTAAATGTACATAGGTATAGTTAGGATGCAAAAATATGATGTGTACATAGGTATAACCAGTATGCAAAGTATGATGTATACTTAGGTATAACTAGTATGCAAAAGTATGATTGTGGTTACAATTATTGACCATTAGTATTAAATACATGATTTCGCTTAATGTACCACGCCCAACATACTCCCTCCGTTGAAAGGGCTCCCTTTCAAACGTCTTCGGTTTCCGGTAGTGGGGCTAGTCGATGGATAGCGCGTCGAATTGTACCTTTAGTCGTGCGTACGTCAGCTACCCGCACCTTGCCGTCTTTCCCTGGAATTACGCTGATAACTCGAGCTAATAGCCATTGCTGTGGGGGAAGGTTATCTTCCTGCACGAGCACCAATTGCCCGATCTTTATATTTGGCTCAGCTTTGGTCCATTTCCCTTTTTGTTGTAGTGTATGCAAATAATCACGGGTCCACTGCTTCCAAAATTGATTTTTTATATAAGTAATTCGTTGAAAATATGTTGAGTATGAAATATTTTTATCAACATCGAACTGCATATCAGGCAAGGCCTTCAGTGACGTTCCAATCAGGAAATGAGCAGGCGTAATTGCCTCAGTATCGTTTGGATCATTTGAGACCGGAGTAAGCGGGCGAGAATTCAGCACAGCTTCGATTTCGATGAAAAGAGTTTGAAGTTCTTCGTACGTAAGATTAGCTTGAACGAAATTCTTAAGCAACAATGTTTTAGCTGACTTCACAGCGGCTTCCCAAAGTCCTCCAAAGTGGGGTGCCCGTGGGGGTATGAATCGAAAGTCAATCCCAATTTCGTTACTGTAGCTGATCACTTCGTTCAACGCCGTGTCATTTAAGTATTTTTCAGTAAACTCCTTAAGTTGCGAGCTAGCGCCAACGAAATTAGTTGCATTGTCACAAAACAAACGTGAAGGGATGCCGCGTCGACCAATGAAGCGCTTAAGACAAAGCAAAAAGGAATTGGTTGACAAATCTGAAACCAATTCGATGTGAACAGCTTTCGATGAAAAACACACAAATATGGCAGCGTAAGTTTTGTAGGGTGGCTTGCCTCGTAAGCGATAAGATGTGAGAAATGGGCCGCAAAAATCAACTCCTGATACAAAAGATGGTCGTTGAGCCTTAACACGATCTGCAGGAAGGTCACCCATTATTTGACCGATAACCTTGGGCTTGTAATGAAAGCAGTGCGTACACTTGCGCACAACCTTGCGAACGATTTCGCGTCCATTCACGATCCAAATTCTTTGACGCAGTAACGAAAGCAATACTTTCGGTCCGGCATGAAGATTGCTACGGTGCAAATATTCAATATAAAGATGAGTAAATCTATGTGATTTGGGTAAAAGTGCGGGATGCTTACAATCATAGGGAACTTCAGCATTTTTCAGTCGTCCGCCGACTCTTAGAATAAATCTGACGTTGCCGTTTGTGCTTATTGGTTGTAGAAACGGTGAAAGACGTTGGAGATCCGATTTGAGAATACCGCCAGATTTAAGGCAATTTATCTCAGTGCTAAAATGAATTCGTTGTATATCAGATACTATTATCCAAAAGATATAATCCAATTCGGTGGCTGGAATGTGTCTCACGGTTTTCGGGTTAATATGACGATTTGGAGGAAATTTGTTGAAGGTGCGATATACAAAGGAAACAATTCTTAAAATTTTGAAGAACGAAGAAGTGTTTTCAATTATGTTTTGAATAATGTCCACAGTACTACTACTTGTGTTGCATGTGAATGCGATTTTTCGCCTGCGCTCGAGATCTGTTTGTGTTTCAGTTTGATTTTCGACTGGAGGCCAGTTCTCCGCTTCCTTTTGCAAAAAATTTGGACCTGTAAACCATATAGTACTGGCAAGTTCTGACGCGCTGTGGCCGCGAGAAACAATGTCTGCTGGGTTGTCTTTTGTAGGGACATGTCTCCATTCAACTTCTACGGTATTGTCTTGTAACTCAGAAATACGATTGGCTACAAAGCAAGTCAAAGTGGAAGAATGCATTTTCAACCACTGTAAAACGATTTTGGAATCTGTCCAAAAATAAATGTGTTTTACGTATTTCAAAATCTTACATTTTATTTTTGTCCATGTCCTACTGAGGAGCGCAGCTGCACATAACTCCAATCGAGGTATGGATATAGCCTTAATTGGTGCCACCTTTGACTTGGCGATGAGAAGAGTGGTTTTAAAAGTTCCGGCGAATGATTGGCGAATGTAAATGGCGCACCCATATGCACGAGATGAGGCATCTGCGAACCCATGTATTTGACCACTGTCCTGAAGACACGTGAATACATAACGGGGAACTCGTATACCATTTATGTAATTTAAATCATTTTTTATTTGCAACCACATTGAGTACAGATCCTGTGTGAGTGGTTCATCCCAATCCATGTGTTGTATCCATAGCTCCTGAAGTAAAATCTTGCAACGAATTGTAATAGGACTTAGCAAACCCAAAACATCGTAAATTTTTGCTACAGTTGACAAGATTGTTCGTTTGGTTGCAATAGAGCAGATTTCGTCCCTCATAGGTTTCCATACCATACCCAACGCTTTGGTAACATTGTCATCACTTACTTTTATCTGAATTTCTTCTGCTGATTTTTCGATTAGTTGTGGGCAATTTGAATTCCATTTCGCAAGATGTAGACCAGCATGTGCCAGTAAAGTAGTAATTTCGTCTTGTATCTCTAGCAACTCCTTTACACTGTTGGCGCCAGTCAATAGGTCGTCAACGTAAAGATCCTCTCTCAACACTCTTGCTCCGACTGGATAGCGATTCCCATACATGTCAGCAAGGTGGGCTAAACAGCGTATGGCTAAAAATGGTGCAGATGACATACCGTAGGTCACGGTGTTTAGTTGAAATAATTGCAAGGGAGCACTTGCAGTTTCTCTCCATAAGATTAGTTGGAAGTTTCGATCGTTTTTTTCAACAAGAAACTGTCGATACATTTTTACTATATCGGCTGTGAGTGCGTACCGATGCAGACGAAATGTTAATAAGGTTAAAATCAGTTCTTGCTGAATGGTTGGTCCAACCATTAAAATTTCATTTAATGCTTTATTCGACGAAGTACGCATTGAAGCGTCGAATACCACCCTTAGCTTTGTTGTGGTACTTTCGGGGCGTAGCACGCAATGGTGAGGTATAACGTAATGTAGACTATCAAGCTGAGTATCTGAAACTGCTGTCATGTGACCTAAAGTTTGATACTCTGCCATGAATTCGCAGTACGACTGATGAAGCCTAGGATTGAGATAGAGGCGGCGTTCAAGTGCAAAAAATCTTTTACGCGCACCGTCAATGGAATTTCCAAGGGCTGCTGGAGATTCCTTAAATGGTAGGCGCACTTGCAATCGGCCGTCGGAGTGTACAAAAATATTAGATTGAAAATGTTCTTCACATGCTTTCTCTTCTTCGGATAGTTGCGGTGGCAGCGAAGTAATCTCTTCTACTTTCCAGAATTTGCGCAGTAATGACTCGACAGATTCCACTTCTCTCACCACATTGCACGTTAATGGCTGAGTTATTGGTTGTTCACATTGTCCGCCTACAACCCATCCTAGAGAGGTGTTGACTAAAAAAGGCAAACCGTTGCCTAGAGTTACCTTTTCTCCGCGCAAAATATCAAAGAAGACCTCACTGCTAATCAGTACATCGATTTTTTGAGGTTTGTAAAACAATGGATCAGCAAGATTAATTCCTTCGGGAATAGTCCAATTTTTTGAAAAAATATATTCGCTAGGCTGCATTGACGATATTTTCTTAGTTACCGCAAACTGTGTAGAACGTTCAAAAGTTGAAAAACGAGAGCGAAATGTAGCATATACTGCATGCTTTAACGTTGTTTGAACGTCACCGATTCCGGAGATTTCCTGATTCGATGTTTGTCGCTTCAGCTGCAAGCGTTTGGCGGTTTCTTCAGTAATAAAGTTTACTTCGGAACAAGAGTCTAACAGAGCCCGAACGGGTTGGAAAATCCCAAAACTGTATTTCATTAGAATTATGGCTGTTGGGATAATAGCTCTTTTTTGTGATCGTATCACCATAGCGACTGGTGGATTTGACTCAGAAGACTGCTGAGCAGTGCTAGGCTTTGCATCGGAACTCGGTGAAAATATATGTAAGTGTGTATGATGCATGCCTTTACAAACTCGACATTTAAATTTGGAAGGGCATTTTGCTACAGAGTGGCCTTTTCGCAAACAATTTATGTAAAGACCTGAACGCTTCACAAATTCAAATCTACTTGACACAGGAAGAGCTAAAAACGAGGTACAATTTCCCAATGTGTGTTCTGCTGTTTGACAATAAGCACACGTTGAATGAGAATTCACAAATGTATGTGAAGCCTTTTTTGAATGCAACCTTTGTTTGGAGTCACGATTATGCTCAGTAGACTCCGTGGGTTTTGCATGACTCTCTAAAAATTGGCATCTCCTATTTAAAATTTTATAACATGCTTCCCAAGTTGGAAGCGAGTCATAGTCTTGTTTTTCCTCATAGGATGTTTGAGAACCCTTATCTACTTTTGAAAGAACGATGTGAATGAGAATAGAACTCAGAATTTCAGTTTCTGAACCCAACGATAATAGTGATGCACGTATAGCTGAAACCTTATCAATGATGAGACGTAACGAGTTATAATCTGCATTCTGCATGGGTGAAATATTAAACAAAGTTGAAATGTAGTCGCGAAAGATTAAGGTGTTATTATCAAAGCGATACTTCAAACGTTTTAGGGCTTTAGTGTAGTTGTCTTCGGTGATTTGAAACTGCTCCACAACTGACAATGCCTGACCTGAGAGGCAACCCAACAAATAATTGAATTTGTCAATTGTTGGAATTGTAGGGTCTTTGTCGACGAGGTTAGAAAACGTAAGCGAAAATCTTTTATACTCGGCATATTTGCCGTCAAATTTAGGCAATTTTTGAGCAGGGAGACGGGTATGATGTAATGTACTGAGTGTAGTCGATGTATTTAAAAAACTTGTTTCTGCTGCACTCGCACGACGAATGCTATTTAGCAATTGCATAATCTTTGCCTTTGCGGTAATATAACTCTCCTCGATATCACTCCTGGCACTGTCTGTTGGACTAAGTTTTTCAATTTGTCCCTGAATATGGCATTGTTGCTTAAAATAGGACTCAAGGATTTGAAGGTGACATTCTAAAATTGTGGGGTCCGTTGTTTCCCCTAACTTGTCTATTTTGGCCTTCATATTGCTAATATTCAGTTTCATAGTGGATCGTTGCTGTTTGAGCGACGATAATTGTTCTTCGTCTTCTCCCGCCATCGTATTACAAGTTAAAGTGGACGCGCAAAGGCTTAATAATTGAATTGACCAGCAAAAACCAACAAGTGCGACTACAGTATAAGAAACTAACGGCGATTGAGATTCACTGCCAGATTTTTACCTTGTAAGCGACAGAAATGCTAAATAAGGGTACGAAAACACTGTAGCTGCGATTGACCTTCGATTGACTTTCCACGCTGATGCAGAAAACGTCACCAAACGAAGTTTTTGCAAAAAATTATTACGAGATCATATATTTATGTTGGGCGGGCACTAACAATTTAACTATACCGTATTTTTTTTTCTTTAATCAGTAATAAGCAAACAAATAATTGTAAGATGCAATTAAAAACCTATTTATGTATATTCATACGCTATCTTATAATTTAGGTGTACTTAATTCTTACGGCTGTTGCTTTACTTAACGCCACACTTGCTGATGTAAATGCTGCTGCTTGTTGTTGTAGTTGCTCGCCCAAATATGTTGATTGGAGTAAAAAAGAAAGATTTGTCACACAGGTGAAATGCTTCGATTTGCAATAGATCCACAAATTCGATGGCAATCGATACTTTTATGAAAAGAAAAAACGCGAAGTAATCAAGACTTTTTATTAAAAATTCTTTTTAACTTTAAACGTCCTGTCACGGTCGCCAATGACGCGAGTGAAGCAAGCAGAAGTAAAAACGACGATAATTAAATTTTGTGACTTCTTTATTTGCTTGTTCAAGTACAACTATGATTCTTACAATTTAACATTTCATGACATGATACTGCTAGATTGCTCTCTAACTGTATGAAAATTGTACTCTCTTACTTGAGATGTATGAAAAGGTAAATGTACATAGGTATAGTTAGGATGCAAAAATATGATGTGTACATAGGTATAACCAGTATGCAAAGTATGATGTGTACTTAGGTATAACTAGTATGCAAAAGTATGATTGTGGTTACAATTATTGACCATTAGTATTAAATACATGATTTCGCTTAATGTACCACGCCCAACACTTTTTTCATTTCAATTCCCAGATTTCTGGTAAGAAAACCTCGAAAACAGAGCCGGCCACACAAATACTAAAACAATTGCATAAGTGTGTGAAAAAATTGAGTGACAACTCCCCACAGTGTGCTAAAAGAAAATGTGGACTGTGAAGTTCGAAATTAAAAAGGACTCTGGTTATTTGATTTCAAGCTAATCCTAACAATATTTACTTATATTCATATAACTAGAACGTGGAGGTCAAGCTAGCCAGATAAAACTTTTTTATAAAAGAAGATATGGTGTTTCTTCAATGCAAAATTTACTTAAAAAAATCACTTTTTCATTAAGAAAGAACTATAAAACAAAGTAAATGTAAAGATAGAAATATATATTTTCAAAACATAAAGTTATTCAATAAAAAACAAGTAAGGAAGGTTAAGTTCGGGTGTAACCGAACATTACATACTCAGTTGAGAGCTATGGTGACAACATAAGGGAAAATAACCATGTAGGAAAATGAACCGAGGGAAACCCTGGAATGTGTTTATATGACATGTGTATCAAATGAAAGGCATTAAAGAGTATTTTATGAGGGAGTGGGCCATAGTTCTATAGGTGGACGCCATTTAGGGATATGGCCATAAAGGTGGATCAGGGTTGACTCTAGAATGCGTTTGTACGATATGGGTATCAAATGAAAGGTGTTAATGAGTATTCTAAAAGGGAGTAATCATTAGTTCCATAGGTGGACGCCGTTTCGAAATATCGCCATAAAGGTGGACCAGGGGTGACTCTAGAATGTGTTTGTACGATATGGGTATCAAATTAAAGGTATTAATGAGGGTTTAAAAGGGAGTGGTGGTTGTTGTATAGGTGGTCGCCTTTTCGAGATATCGCCTTAAAGGTGGACCAGGGGTGACTCTAGAATGCGTTTGTACGATATGGGTATCAAATGAAAGGTGTTAATGAGTATTCCAAAAGGGAGTAATCATTAGTTCCATAGGTGAACGCCGTTTCGAGATATCGCCAGAAAGGTGGACCAGGGGTGACCCTAGAATTTGTTTGTACAATATGGGTATCAAACGAAGGGTGTTAATGAGTATTTTAAAAGGGAGTAATCCTTAGTTCCATAGGTGGACGCCGTTTCGAGATATCGCCATAAAGGTGGGCCAGGGGTGACTCTAGAATTCGTTTGTGCAATATGGGTATCAAACGAAAGGAGTTAATGAGTATTTTAAAAGGGAGTGGGCCTTAGTTCTATAGGTGGACGCCTTTTCGAGGTATCGCAATAAAAGTGGACCAGGGGTGACTCTAGACTTTGTTTGTACGATATGGGTATCAAATGAAAGGTGCTAATGAGTATTTTTAAAAGGGTGTGGGCCTTCGTTCTATAGGTGTTCGCCTTTTCGAGATATCGGCATAAAGGTGGACCAGGGGTGACTTTAGAATATGTTTGTACAATATCGGTATCAAATGAAAGGTGTTAATGAGTATTTTAAAAGGGCGTGGGGCTTACTTCTATAGGTGGACGCCTTTTCGAGATATCGCCATAAAGGCGGATCAGGGGTGACTCTAGAATGAGTTTGTACGATATGGGTATAAAATTAAAGGTATTAATGAGAGTTTTAAAAGGGAGTGGTGGTAGTTGTATATGTGAAGGCGTTTTCCAGATATCGACCAAAATGTGGACCAGGGTGACCCAGAACATCATCTGTTGGATACTGCTAATTTATTTATATATGTAATATCTGCCAAGATTTTAAGGGTTTTTTATTTCGCCCTGCAGAACTTTTTCATTTTCTTCTACTTAATATGGTAGGTGTTACAACCATTTTATAAAGTTTTTTCTAAAGTTATATTTCGCGTCAATAAAACAATCCAATTACCTTACAATTGTTTAGGCAGGATGCCTAACTTTTCCGCATCTGATTGCGACCCCCCCAATGCAACTCTGCAAATCGATGCTCGATACTCGAATTAACTTGTAACCACCCACACCATCACCGCCACATGCATGTGCATGCAAGTACATGTACGTGTATGTGTGCTTTTTGTCAGCACTCATGCATATGCATGTCGTGGTTGATGTGTGGGTGCCTTTCCCCTCCAAAACGGAGGATTTTGCGGGTCAACGGTTGTGGCTTGCTATACAACCGGCCTCTTTGATTTCAACAGCCAACCAGTTAACATCTGCCGCCAGCGATCTCTGCCGTATTTCTGCGTTTATTCAGGTAATATTGTAACTATTGCTAGTTTTACATTTACCCAATAAATCACATATATTATAACGAGAAATCTCGTCTATTTGCTTATTTTCATTTCCAACCCGCTTACTCCCGCTGAGATCGACCCGGTGCGCCCACCTCTCCAGGATTAGACGCACACCGGCCGAACATTTGGTCCATCTTCACCAGGAATTGGAAACAGCACCTAAATTACAGTCCACAACAAAGCATCATAGCTGACCGCACACACTTCAGAATTCCTAACATAAAAAGTTATACGGAAAAATATTTGCCCATCAACAGCTATACCACAAAATTTCGATAGTATATTATTTAATACCAGCGTGCAAAACACTGAGCAAGCGACAGCCAGATTAAGCCATCAGCAACACCACAAGTGATCTTGCCACATCACCACCAGAACATACAAATCACCAAAAAGCTTACAGTAAGTGCAATATTTCTTGCAACATTTTTTTTGGTTAAAATAATAAATAAAAGTGCGAAAAATCGATCTAAAGTGCCATACGTGATTGTAGTTAACCGCGAAAAGTGTGGAAAAACTGTGTAGTGCCAAAAAGATTTAAGATTCCTTGTGACTATCTGGTCTGTCCCCCCACCAGCGGCAAGGCTCTCCGGACACAGCACAAGGAAGAGGTACACATAACCTCACTTTCACATAAAATTTCACGCCATTCGATTTAAATTTTCTTTTTGCATCACATTTTTTTTCACTAATTTCTCTAATTAATCTTGTTACAGAGTTTTGTTCTCTGTTGCATAAGATTTATTTCACGGTTTCACACTTTTCGTCGAGTTTATATCAACGCGCGCACTTATCTTATAATAAAATTGAAGGTTGAGGTGGCGAGTGGGCCCCCCCCCCCCCCCCTTTACTTCGCACAATACAAATTGGTGTTGATTCCCCCTGCTCCCTGTTTTAAGGCACAAATAATCTGCAAAATCAGATAAAAATAAACAAATTAAAAGTAAGAAATCAATTTTGCGTAATTTTAATAGTTGTTGGTTGGGTGATTCGCTCAGGTTTTCAAAGTTTTTACATCCCTTGGTTAATTTGCTCTCCACCTTTCAACCATGAACATGGATTCTTACATTAGATTGGCCGATCGAATAATCGAATTCGAGGCCGATTTTAATGACATCAATGCGGCTCTGCACACTGTGCACACTCTTGCAATACAGCAAAAAGAGTTGCAAGCTAAGTGGGAAAAAGCAGAGAACGCCCTAGAGGAGTTGCTTGGCTCGGACACGCTCGACGCAAAGAAAATTGCAGCGGTCAAGATCAAGCATAAAGCGGCATATGCCGTATTCCTAAGATGCATGTCGAACATGGCTGAACTTCAAGCCAAATTGAAGGAGGAAAAAGATAGGGCAGTCAAACCTGAGGGAGAACGCGCGCGCGAACACAGTATCCGCCTGCCAGCTTGTGATACTGAGGTGTTCAAGGGCGACTACCTATCTTGGCCAACGTTTCGTGACCTGTTCACGGCCATATACAAAAACAACAGTCGCCTAAGCCCGGTTGAAAAGTTGTTCCACCTCAATCAGAAAACTCAAGGTGAGGCAAAGGACATCGTCAAGAAATGTCCCTTGACAAATGAAGGCTTCGAAACAGCCTGGAAAAACCTATATGAGAGATACGAGAATAAGCGGATTCTCGTAAACTCACAACTACAAATTTTGTTTAATCTAAAAAAGATAGATAGCGAGTGCGGCAGCTCTATCAAAACCTTACAGCGCGACATAAATAATTGCTTGGCATCTTTAAAAACACATCAGATCGATGTTTCAAATTGGGATGCGATTATTACCTATTTATGTTCGACAAAATTACCTGAAAACACGTTGGCTCTATGGGAGCAGAGCATTGATCACAAGACGGACATATCCAAGTGGGAGGATATGGACAAATTCTTGTCAAATCGTTTCCAGACACTTGAAACCGTGTCTGGTTTTACAGGGAATGCCACTTCTAAAGTGCAAAAATCAAACACGTCGCGCCAGTCGACGGAAAACCCTACAAAAAGACTTGGTGCTTTTCAAACCAAAGTAACCAAGCAAACAACAAAATCAATGTGTAAAATGTGCAAATCTACGGAAAGACTTGGTGCTTTTCAAACCAAAGTAACCAAGCAAACAACAAAATCAATGTGTAAAATGTGCAAATTACGCAACTGTTCACGTTTTTGCGATTTAAACCCAGTAGAAAGGATTAAATTCGTCAAATCCACGAATGGCTGCCTGAATTGTTTATCCCCAGGACACACAGTGACGAGGTGCACCAGTTCATACAACTGTTCCAAATGCCACTCTCGTCACCACACGCTCCTGCATGCGGACACACTTCAGCAACCGGCGGTACGAAATCCCTTCAAAGATGCGGATAATGCCCCATCAACTTCGGCACAGGCAAGGAAAAGACAGGAATCGGGACAACCACCTTCCTCTGCGAATCAGAATGTCAAATCCTGCCATGCCAATTCCAGCACAGGCGTGCTATTAGGAACTGCTCGCGTACACATTCACCATAATGGTACCGACTTCTCCGCGCGGGCATTAATTGATTCTGGGTCTGAATGTTCCTTTATAACTGAAAGACTGAAACGCAGAATCAATTTGCCAGCGAGGAAAATGCATGCCCATGTTTCAGGCATCACAAATGCGGTGTCAGCTCAGGTGAAAGAAGCATCCAACATCGAATTACGTTCACCAGTGGATCCCTGCTTCAGCCTGACTACACCCGTACTAGTTCTAGCGAAACTCACTGGGAATCTTCCATCCTGCCATATCAACGCAATGACTATGCAGGCATTCCCAGACTTGGTTTTGGCAGACAAGAGGTTCTACGTCAACGAAGACGTAGACCTCATACTTGGCGGAGACATATATCCCCAAATTATAATGAGCGGTATAAAGAAGAATGTGCTAAACACACTCTTAGCCCAAGAGACAGTGTTCGGTTGGATACTAACCGGTCGTATCGAATCACCGAATCCAACGAAGAGCATTATGTCTTTTTACAACGAGGTTGCGTTAGACAATCAATTAAAAGCTTTCTGGGAGGTAGAAAATCTACCCAAAAATAAAATATTGAATGAAGAGGAAAGGTACTGCGAACAATTATTTAAGGAAACAACGCAGCGAAGTGAGAATGGAAGGTACACCGTGTCACTATCATTCCGGCAGGATTACCCTAACAATATTAACTTAGGACCATCCCTGAAGCGTGCATGCTCTCAATTCTTCCGGAATGAGGGGCGGCTAATAAAAAACCCAGACTTAGGTAAAGAGTATGTTCGAGTGTTGTCAGAATATGAAACGCTCGGACATATGAGAAAAATTGAAAAGAATATTCCATCCGACGATTCGGATAATTATTTCCTGCCCCACCACGCCGTTATTAAAGCGGAAAGTACCACTACAAAGGTACGCGTAGTATTCAATGCCTCGAGCCCTACGGCCAACGGGAAGAGCCTAAATGATATTCTACTCCCAGGCCCAGTTCTACAAGCCGATCTACCCATCCTCATATTACGATGGAGGCTATACCGTTTCGTCTTCAATAGCGACATCGAAAAGATGTATCGACAAATTTGGGTGAACGAAAATCACACCAAATTTCAACGTATTGTGCATCGCACTTCCCCGAATGACCCTATTAGTCTTTACGAATTAAAGACGGTTACCTTCGGAGTGAATTGCGCTCCATATCTCCCTACAGCGGCTAGCATACTAAGAGAGAGTATGTACGTAGATGATGTTTTATCTGGAGGACACACAATAGCGTCAACCATCAAAGCAAGAAACGAGATTCACGAAGCCTTACACTCAGATGGCTTTCCATTACGCAAGTGGACTTCAAACTGTAAGGAAATTCTAAAGGACATCCCCAAAACGGACTTGCTCAGCGAGGATTTCTTAGCGTTCGAAGAAGCTAGTTCGGTAAAAGCCCTGGGAATACGATGGAACGCTCACTCAGACGTATTTTATTTCAAGGCAGGAACCCTGGAAAATGGTGCAAACATCACCAAACGAGCAGTCCTATCCGCTATAGCCAAACTTTTCGACCCTTTAGGCTGGCTTGCGCCTATGGTCATTGTGGCAAAAATACTCATGCAGAGTATTTGGTTGGAAGGCACCGCTTGGGACGAACCAGTATCTACCAGTACGCTGGAACGATGGAAAACCTTCACCGACCAATACCATGAAATCGACAAAATCCGGATACCTAGATGGGTCAACTTTTCTCCAGGAACCGACATCGAGATCCATGGATTTTGTGACGCATCCGAGAAGGCTTATGCAGCAGTCATTTACATGCGTGTCAAAACGGATGATAATGTCTGCACAAACCTACTTCTAGCCAAAACCCGAGTAGCCCCAGTGAAAACTCTTTCTCTTCCACGATTGGAGCTTTGCGGAGCCGTGCTGTTAGCGGAAATCACCGAATCAATTTTCAGGAATCTCAAGTTGGGACCAGTGAAAATGCACCTGTGGACGGATTCAACGATCGTCCTCGCATGGATAAGGAAACCGCCCTGTTCCTGGTCAACCTTCGTCGCACATCGGATCACCAAGATCATCGACATGGTCGGACATATGGACTGGTTGCACGTGAACTCAGAGTCCAACCCAGCAGATTTAGGTAGCAGAGGAGTACCTGCGTATGAATTGGTCAACAATTCGTTGTGGTGGCAGGGACCTTCTTGGCTGCAAGAAGACACTTCCCAATGGCCAGCACAAGAAAGTGACTACATCACCTCCGTAGAGGAAAAGAGGGCAAAGACCTGCGCAACAACAACCGTCAATCCTACCGATATTCTTCAACGCTTTTCCGACCTACCTAGGGCTCTACGGGTCTTATCATACGTTATGAGGTTCTACCGAAGAACCCACCCCGAAACAAAAAATTCATTCCAGGTCATGTCGCACTTAATCTCCCCTGATGAAATTAAGGCCACTACACGACTTTTAATTAAGATCTATCAGAAACAACATTATAGTTCCGAATATAATTATCTAAAGGCCGGAAAACCAATAGGAGGGAAAAGTGCAATACTCTCACTTAATCCCTACTTAGACCAAGATGGCATCATTCGGGTAGGAGGGCGACTCGGGGCGTCAAAGGACTTAGCTTTTAATGAACGCCACCCAATCCTCCTCCCATACGACTGCCGGTTATCCCGTCTGACAGTCCTAATGTTTCATCAACAAAGTCTGCATGGGGAAAACCAACTCATGTTGCGTCTGATACGCACCCAATACTGGATACCTAACATCAAAACCATGATTAGGGCAACCATTCATAATTGCAAAGTTTACACGATACACCGAAAGCGTGCTCAGACCCAACTTATGGGTATTCTCCCTCGGGAACGCACGACATTCAGCCGTGCATTCACGAATACTGGAGTCGACTTCGCCGGACCCTTCGACATTAAAAGTTACCGCGGCAGAGGGTGTCGACTATCCAAAGGCTATGTCTGCCTTTTCGTGTGTTTTTCCACACGAGCGATTCATCTGGAGGCCACTACTGACCTCAGCACCCCATCATTTCTTGCGGCTTTTGCCCGTTTCATATCTAGACGCGGATGTCCCAAAAATGTCTACTCCGACAACGGTACAAACTTTGTCGGAGCTTCACGATCCCTACGGTCGGAATTTAAAACTTTCATTTCACAAGCCCGAGACAATGCTGTCTCGAAGTACAGCCACCAGTCACTCACTTGGCATTTCATCCCTGCGGGCGCTCCCCACATGGGAGGGCTGTGGGAGGCTGGAGTGAAAAGCTTCAAAAGCCATTTCAAAAAGATAGCCTCACCACACAAATTCACCTTCGAGGAATTCCATACCCTCTTGTGCCGCATCGAGGCATGCCTGAACTCGCGGCCGCTCAGCCCGGCATCCAATGACCCAACGGACCTTGAGCCGCTTACTCCAGGTCATTTCCTCACTGGCAGCCATCTACTGGCTCCGCCAGAGCCGGATGCTAGTGAGAGCCCTGCCTCGATGATCAATCGGTGGCAGAAACTCAAAGTCCTCCATCACACTTTCTGCAAGCGATGGAAAACCGAATATCTATACGAACTTCAAAAAAGAGTGAAGTGGAAGCATCCCAGACAGAATATACAAGTGGGAGATCTCGCTGTCCTCAAAGAGGACAACTTATCTCCCAACGAATGGAGGTTAGGTCGAGTTGTCAATGTACACCCCGGCGAAGATGACCGAGTACGTGTAGTCGACCTCAAAACAGAGAAGGGTCAAGTCAAACGACCTTTGGTCAAACTGATCCTTCTCCCAACGGAGGAGATGGACTGCGAGAAGGCCAATAGCTCCTCATAACAATCCCTCCGTTCCTCTCCTTCACCCCCTTCCGAACTCCACCTTCCTATCGAGACCCAAAACGAACCCAAATTCACTCGCTCACCCAGAGCGCGGACACCAGAAAACACCCAGATTCACTCACTCCCCAGAGCGAGGACACCAGAAAACACCCAAATTCACTCACTCCCCAGAGCGAGGACACCAGAAGATCCCCATGTTCACTTGCTCGCCCGAGCGAGGACACCAGAAACCACCCCATTCACTCGTCATCCCATAACGAGGACACCATAAAAGCCTACCGCAGAAGAGCGAACCGATCTGCCACTGAACCTAAAGGCTGTCAGCCCATTGTCTTTCTTAAAAAAATAAAAAATGTAAGGCGCGATAACCTCCGAAGAGATCTAAGGCCGAGCTTCTCTTCCAATTTGCGTCGTGCTCCTCTTGATTTTCCATACAAATTGGCCGGACGGGACCTACATGTTTTATGCCGACTCCGAACGGCATCTGCAAAGCAGATGAGTTTTCACTGAGAGCTTTTCATGGCAGAAATACACCCGGAGTGCTTGCCAAACACTGCCGAGGGGCGACCCCGCTTAGAAAAATTGTCTTCTAATTGAAAAATCTTATTTCTAAAATTTTGATGTTGCTTTGCCCGGGAGTTGAACCCAGGGCATACGGTGTGATAGGCGGAGCACGCTACCCATCACACCACGGTGGCCGCCATTGGCATTGTCTTTCTTAATCCCCAGCAAATCAACCCAAGTTCACTCGCTCACCCAGAGCGAGGATCACAGAACACCTACGCACTCGGCCAAAAAACCCCATAACCCAGCTTTCGTTCATCCCGAATGAGGCCATGATAATCCTAACACAGATCCACTATCTGCCACAAGGTACAAATACACCCCCGAGTATAAAATTCTTCTTCCGTCAACGAGTATAGAAAAGCGAATTAAAAAACGATTATCCATTTGGATCACCAAAGGTAGACACATTTGATTCGTCTATGAATCCAACGGTGATGGAATAACCAGATTCAGTTTTTGATCATCATAGGGAAACTCAAATACCTAAATGCTGAGTGCAAACTCACTAAAACGAAGCCGCAATGCCGTACGACACTACCTTACATGGTCATATGTCGTCGACCCCCCCCCCCCCCCCCCCCCCCATGGGTCGCTTTCGCGTGAAGAATGTCGTCAACCTCAAAGATTTTTTGAGCTAGCGAAACGCGTTGCGAATTTAGAACATTGATACACGCCTTCGTCCTTCAATGAGATTAATCAATACACTAGGCACCAAGTCGATAATAGCTACACCACTCGGTGATCAGGGTTGAATCATGTACCTTTCATATTATTGGTTTATTGAGATAATTGTCACATACATTCGCATGCCTTGCGCCATGGCGACTCACACTATTAGTTATTTTGGTTGTGTACTATCAACTACCTACCAACCTACACATAATGTTTGCTCTTAGCATCGAAGCATCTACTTTCCTATCTGTACCTACCAGGGGACTCTCGCAAATCGAAATTCAGAACTTAACAACAAAAAGTTAAGCTATCGCACCCGGCGTTTTCTTTTAGGAACGGCAAGCCATTATATTCACGAAAATATATCGATACAAACATAACACGCTAAATCTACTAGAAACATAAGTGAGACATTTAAAGTGACTTACAGGCAATCTATGGTATATATCCTAATTCCTGCCAGTTAACCTCTCATCAGGCATGAAAGCGTGCAACCCTGAAGCTCGTTTTATTATGCTCCCCCATCTCAGAAGCCGGCGAGGCGCCGGTCATTATGCTGCTGCACCGCCTCGTCAACCTACATGGAAACAAATACTCAATTTTCATTTAGCACTGTATGAAAATAGGAAACTACTTACGCGTCTTAACTTTTGCATTAACGCCCCTGTTTGCGTTAAAAGGTTGGCTAGTAAAATTTGATGATGAGCACCACCACCGATGGGGTTATGTGTTTGGGCTGGTGCAATAAAATCGCATGGTATTAATCTTGTACCCGGAGGAATTAGTTGGTAAAAAGCGTGTTGACCATTTGTGTCTGGTTCAGCCCAAATAATTGTGCGCAACAATACCGACCACGCCTCATTATGGAAGGCTATAATTCCCGTGTTGTGGACACTTCGGTAATGACATATTTCTTGTCACGACGTTCTCTTATTCTGTAATGTTTCAACGCGCGATTCAAGGGTATGCGGTCCCCGGCCAATGTACTAAAGCCATTAGGCTAAAAAATCGTTGCCGCAGCTTCCGCGAGCTGATACCACCACTGGACGTCCCTCAGCACCTTCGCCGTCAATGGGCTGGAACAGATTTGTGCCGTAATCATCTGCAGCCATATTTCCAAATATATCGCTTTTACCAAAATAAGGCGCACCTATATTCCTCGGATGTAAGAGTGCGCGGCGGTGGGGTTGCGTTTTCGGATGGACTGCTTCCGCATCATATCCTTGTATATATATATAAATTTATGCTTAGAACAAACCTGAAAAAAATGCAAAACCAATAGAAACAGGTAAAGTCGCCATAACTTCTTTGAGATCTCAAACCCACCACTATGTGTGTGCTTCTATTGAGCGCGCTTCTTACTGATAGTGAAACGATTCCGCACTCTAATCGGCTCGCTGTTGTTATTGAATACCAGGCGATGTCTGACCGACCGGCACAGTAGTGTTGATGACATTACCGACTCCGGCTTGTTGCATCTTTTCTAATAGATACTGTGATTGCTGCAGTAGCGGCGCCGTTCAAATCGTTTGTATTTTCTGCCGTGTCACAAAGTAGGTTTATTTCCAAGCGCGTACGTAACAAACCCTGCACTTCAGAGTCAGTGACATCAGTATTCGCCACGATAAACAAAATCAATTATGGTCTTAGATCTGTAAATATTATGTCGCCAGGTTGTATGATGGTTGGATGCTTGCAGGGATTTTCGATTTCCATGCTCACAGGAAAGGGTCATTTCGGTTGTAACGCGCGCATTACATTTGTAAAATTTATCACGCCGTAAAAGGCGTGTCCAATATGCAGGTCCATTTCGAGGACTACGCGTATCCAAATGGAATATAAGTGTCAAGACATAACACTTTATTTCCTTTTACTGAGGGTAAAAATGTAAATTTTGCATTATCTGAATCTGTTTAGGTGTTAGTAGATATCGCTACAAGCGGATCGGCGGAATATGTATATGTAACACGTTGCGGTTTTGTTCGTTTTCATCGTTTTTGTTTAAAAATTGATTTAGGTTTTTCTGTGAGTCAAAATTGGGAAAATTTTCCTGATCACTTTTAAACTTTTGGGTCTTTTTTGGTTCTTTAAGCAAAAACGTTTATGAAATGGATTTACACATTTGCGTTACCTAAAACTACTACCCCCAAATGTTTCTAAAGGGTCGCAGCAGGAATTAATTTTTTTATATATTCGCATTTTTTTTGTATCTCCGAACCTTTTTGAATCCTTTAAATTCCTCTAAGAATTATCGAAAATAAATAAAATAAAGTGGCTTGTAAACTGTGCTGCGGCTCTTTTCGCCTTCACAACCGTATGGAGTGTGGTATACCCTCATGCTCGTGATTTGCCACTTTCATGAACCCCCTTTATTCCTCCTTACATAGCATCCAGTTAGGCTTTCTACCAATTACATTCCTTGTGCTTGCCGTGCCATTGAATGATTTTACGCTTTCGGCTTTTGGTTTGCATGTCGTACTTTTACATAATGACTACAAGCGTCTCCAACTCTTTACGACATAGTGATTGCATATCATTTTCATAACGTGTAATTGGCATTGTATATGGATCGACCCCATGTATAGCGGGTTCAGCTTTTGCAGCTTCCGCTTGAAGTTCTGCTTCAACTTCATCACCTATAACTTGTTCAATAGCCGTATCGGAATCATCATCGCCAATAATTTCATCATCACTGAGTATTGGTTCGTACTGGTCACCGCCAGGCGTCCCCGGTGTGTCATCGTCATCCAAAGTAACAGTTTCGGTTACTATGCCATGATTTAAGGATTCATTTGAACGCATATAGCTGCGTGATTTAAGTTTATAATGTACATCGTCTTCAGAATAGTCCGCATTATCAGGTGATCGTGGCCGTGTTGGTGAATCAATTGATGTCGGTGGTGGACGTGGAGGCCACTCATGAGCATCCTCGGCATCGGAACGTGAACGCTCTGAACGTTTGCGACGCTGACGATGGGGATAATCTGGACTGCGCGATCAATCCCGTGACAATTTTTCACGATCTCGTTCACCATGTAAACGTACATAATCTCGCTCGTTACTCTCAGAATGCATTCGCGTTCTTGGCGGTAATGAACATTCGGAAGAATGTGATGCCTTACGCATAACACGCTCACGTTCATCCCTTGAATGTACATAGTGCTCAACAGAGCTACGCCTCACGCCATACTCCATATCATCACGCTCATAATCGCCAACATTTGTTTTGTGAACCGAAAACCACATCACTTTGTATTGGGTCTTTCTATTCGCCTTGCTTGACTCTTCTGGCAAACTGGTCTCACGCGCATCTCCATCACTATCATTTAAATTACAAATATCTCCAGGACCTGCGGGTTCACAGGGTGATGGTGGTGGACTTGCGATCGGTTCATTCATCGAATTAGCTAAAATACCATACACTGCCAAAGCCATAGTACTATACCAGCCACGCAAAACTAAACCGTCAGTTGGTATTTTCTCTTGTGTACATTCTAAATGTATGCAATAATTTTGATTATAATTTAAGTGTCCCAAAATGTTCAAAGGCAGATGCACCCGGCATTCCCAAGTCGTTGACGAATTAGCTAAATACCATACACTGCCAAAGTCATAGTACTATACCAGCCACGCAAAACTAAACCGTCAGTTGGTATTTTCTCTTGTGTATATTCTTAATGTATGCAATCATTTTGATTATAATTTAAGTGTCCCAAAATTTTCAAAGGCCGATGCACCCGGCATTCCCAAGTCGTTGACGAAAAATTCTATATCGAATTTCGAAGGATTGGCTGCGCCAAGGCGCACACCACCAGGAAAGTCTGCTTGTACCCGGGCACCCAATGGAATTATGCACACCTGAGTGATATGCACTGGTTGTGGAAACTGCACAAGATCGAGATTGATATCCGTGTCCACTTCCTGTGAAAAAGTTGCAAAGAATAGTAGTTCAGCTGGATCTTCAGTCTCCACCATTTTGTGTTCAACGGCAGTTGGTACAATTTTTGTAAATAATGTGATAAAAATGTTATAAAAAGGTGTGTTTTAACACAAAATAGGTCGAATCGGCTATTAAAAGACAGAGTAAGTGCAATATTTCTTGCCAAGAAATGTTGCACTTATCCTGTCTGTCCAGCAACGCGTACAGTTCAAAAGAATTGAAGCAAACCGGTAAAATAAATCTTTCGATTCATTTTTGTTTTTGCTTCATTCCCTATACTGGAAGGCATATTTGTAACCAACGTATGTACATATGTATGTATGTATGCCTACTTGGTTCGGCATATTCTATTAGTGCTGCATCAAATGACGCACACTGATACCGAAAACCCGCAAAAGGAACAAAATCGGGATCGGCTTTTTTGACCCGGGCAGTCCCAAAACATACTTACGCACAAAAAAATAAAGGCAAACACCTCCTTAAAAAATTAATTGCTCTCATTTACAAACAAAAAAAAACAACCAAAAAAAAATTTTTTTTGATTTTTTGATTTTTTTTGCCGTCGGTACTGCCTGTTTTTTGGCGGGGGGCAGGGCTTGTTGTTTCTCAACAACAAACATCACAAACAGTCATTATAAGGGATCGGTACAAAAACGATCCGGGTCCCGAAATAAAAGAATCCCGACACGACAAAATCCCGAAATGGAAAAAAAGTCAACTGTTTCTACCGGCCTAGTGTGCTACTGCCCCAGTGACCTAGTTTTTTTCAAGGGCAAGCAAATACATATATGTATATATATACTCGCACACCACAAATTCACCATACCAGCTGTAAGCTAACCAATAAATACACGACAGGGCTGCATGCAATCTCATAATGATACGTGCAGATAGAACGCGTCGTGAAGAACGCATCGCCAGTCTGCATGCAAGCACCGGCAGTTGGTACACTTTCCAACTTAATTACGATTTGCGCTGCTCGTCATGAGCTTTCGAACGAATTAAATACATACCTTCGTCGGCCCCTACGCTTCGCTTTAAACTCGCTTTTATTCATCTATTTTAATATACGTTTTGTAATAAAACACCTTCGCTTCACCCAACCAACCTCACGGCCACTCGCCCTGGCACATCCATAAAATGCCACAGTCGCCCTGAGAGCGACACGACACGTTATACGCTGGAACGGAGACCTCGGCCTCTTCGTCCAGCCCAGAAAAACCTCAAAACCCTCGAGTCTGGAACGGAGACCTCGGCCTCTTCGTCCAACCAACAAAAAAAACCGCAAATCTGGAATGGAGACCTCGGCCTCTCCATCCGGAACGAAAAAAAAAACCAAAGAATAACAAAATGGTGCCACTCTGGAACGGAGACCTCGGCCTCTTCGTCCAGCCTTACTGGCCATCGACAATACACATATTACATTCTGAATTTCTATATTTAAGAATTATGTCTAATTCAATGGCAAGAAATATTCACTTCACTGTTCATAACCGCTAATTCTTTCATCTTAGCTCAGGTGGCATGCTAAGCAAGTCGAAAAGGATTCCCGGCCATTTTGCGTCGCAGACGAACGCTTCATTTAGATTAAGTTTAGTGTGTAAGTCTTATATTAATTTTCTCTCGTTTCAGCGGAGGTCATTGGCGAAAAACGATGTTGCGTATCGCAAGGGGGGCCGGCATATTTAGGCAGGATGCCTAACTTTTCCGCATCTGATTGCGACACCCCCCCCCCCCCAATGCAACTCTGCAAATCGATACTCGATACTCGAATTAATTTGTAACCACCCACACCATCACCGCCACATGCATGTGCATGCAAGTACATGTACGTGTATGTGTGCTTTTTGTCAGCACTCATGCATATGCATGTCGTGGTTGATGTGTGGGTGTCTTTCCCCTCCAAAACGGAGGATTTTGCGGGTCAACGGTTGTGGCTTGCTATACAACCGGCCTCTTTGATTTCAACAGCCAACCAGTTAACATCTGCCGCCAGCGATCTCTGCCGTATTTCTGCGTTTATTCAGGTAATATTGTAACTATTGCTAGTTTTACATTTACCCAATAAATCACATATATTATAACGAGAAATCTCGTCTATTTGCTTATTTTCATTTCCAACCCGCTTACTCCCGCTGAGATCGACCCGGTGCGCCCACCTCTCCAGGATTAGACGCACACCGGCCGAACAACCATGTTTCATCCTTTTTTTCGTATTTGGTATAGAATTATGGCATTTTTTTCATTTTTCGTAATTTTCGATATCGAAAATGTGGGCGTGGTCATAGTCGGATTTCGTTCGTTTTTCATACCAAGATAAAGTGAGTTCAAGTAAGCACGTGAACTTAGTTCATTAAAGATATGTCGATTTTTGCTCAAGTTATCGTGTTAACGGCCATGCGGAAGGACAGACGGACGACTGTGTATAAAAACTGGGCGTGGCATCAACCGATTTCGCCCATTTTCACAGAAAACAGTTAACGTCATAAAATCTATGCCCCCACCAAATTTCAAAAGGATTGGTTAATTTTTGTTCGACTTATGGCGTTAAAAGTTTCCTAGACAAATTAAATGAAAAAGGGCGGAGCCACACCCATTTTGAAATTTTCTTTTATTTTTATTTTGTTGCACCATATCATTACTGGAGTTCAATGTTGACATAATTTACTTATATACTGTAAAGATATTAAATTTTTTGTTAAAATTTGACTTTAAAAAAAAATTTTTTTTTAAAAGTGGGCGTGGTCCTTCTCCGATTTTGCTAATTTTTATTAAGCGTACATATAGTAATAGGAGTAACGTTCCTGCAAAATTTCATCATGATATCTTCAACGACTGCCAAATTACAGCTTGCAAAACTTTTAAATTACCTTCTTTTAAAAGTGGGCGGTGCCACGCCCATTGCCCAAATTTTTACTAATTTTCTATTCTGCGTCATAAGTTCAACCCATCTACCAGGTTTCGTCGCTTTATCTGTCTTTTGTAATGAATTATCGCACTTTTTCGGTTTTTCGAAATTTTCGATATCGAAAAAGTGGGCGTGGTTATAGTCCGATATCGTTCATTTTAAATAACGATCTGAGATGAGTGCTCAGGAACCTACATACCAAATTTCATCAATATACCTCAAAATTTACTCAAGTTATCGTGTTAACGGACGGACGGACGGACGGACATGGCTCAATCAAATTTTTTTCGATCCTGATTATTTTGATATATGGAAGTCTATATCTATCTCGATTCCTTTATATATGTACAACCAACCGTTATCCAATCAAACTTAATATACTCTGTGAGCTCTGCTCAACTGAGTATAAAAATTAATAAAACTAAGTAGAACGTATAAAAAGTTACTTATATTAAATTTTCAATATTTATTAATAATTAATTAATTATTATTAATTATTCATATTTAAATTGTCAATATTAATATGTATGTTAAAAGGAACTTAATAATACTAACTAAAACGTATTAAAAGTCACTTTAACATTACAGCATATTGTTTTTATTATGTGCCCAAAAAGTAGCATGTTCCTTTTGCATTCACTGTTGATTTTAGTGAGTGACAGGCGAAAGCAAACGATCGTGATCGCACATCGTTAGTGTCTGTGTGAAAATACGAACTCAAATTGCACAATTTGCAACTTTTGGCCGGCTCTGCTCTAAAAAATCACTTTGGCTGTTATCGCTTGTGGTCAAATATCAGAGAATCAAATATATTTTAAAATTGTAGGGTACCACCTGGTGAGCACACAGTAATAAGAGGCGTATTAACAGAAAGTTCTAGGGCGCCACCTGCCGAATTTATTTTAGGATATTTTAATATAGGAGGCATTGATTGCGTCGCCTGGCGAGTAACTTGTTACTGGGATATTTTCACATGAAAGTTATTTTCATTTTTTATAGCCATAAAAAGAGCGATAGGAAATCAAACTTTGGCTGTTTTGGTCAAGGAAAACCGTGAAATTTTCTAGCAAACTCGGTTTCGATTATCGCTTTCCTACATGGCCGGGGATAATTACACTCCCTCTTGTAGGGTAGCGAGATCCCAGTAGTGGATGGTAGGCGGTCTGTGGAAAAAATAAGTTTACTGAGGCTAGTTTTTCACTGTCCAATGGGGTTCACGCGGTAAGTCTCAACCAATAGTAGAAAACCTTTCCTGCTGTAGGTGGATGTCAGATGATGTATTTTGGCCTCAGTTTCCTCTGATCTAGGGAGAATTTATCCGGGCCGAGATCAGTGATATGGCCGTTTTCCAAAATGTTTCTTCCAACCGATTAGAAGATTGAAATTTTTAAAAATTTTGAGTGTTATTTTTAAATATACCTACATATCTCTTTTTTAATCGTGTTATTAAAATCGATTTTTTGAAGTCATCATTAGCTGTGTTTTTTTACTTCTATTTATATACGTTTACGCTTAAACTTTATATGGACTGCTAAGCGACAAACTTTAAATACACCTCTGAAATTGCTGCGCATAAAATTTGTCCTACTAAATTTCAATACGCATTATACTCAGATGTAACTAAAATATGTGTCTTTGTTTCACCCTCTACACTAATTCTATGTATTCTATGTGTGTCCACAATTCATCGCAACTGATTCAGCTATAAGTTATACCCTATGGCCATCAGAGGGTTGTGTCTCCGCTTTTCAGTACACCCTGTGCTGTTATGTTAGTTATTTAACCACTGCCGCTAGATGGGTCTCCTAAGCATTATCTAAGCGAGGATAGGCGTTTTTTTTTTCACGCGCAAACGTAAACGTATACGCGTGTGAAAAAAACACGGCTATTGTAATGCATTTTCAGAAAAACTAAGGTAAACATAATTCACTCCACTATTTTTTAGAGCTTTCGATTTCTTGTCGAACACAAGCGAGATTTTCGAGACCCGAGAAATCGAGAACTCGACTTCTCACGAGATTCTCGTGTCTCGGCGTCCTCGTAAATCTCGCGAGCTTCTCGACATTCTTACTTAATCGTTGTATGGACATCCTGCAAAAATCGCGAGTACTCCATGCATGTCGTTAAAAACGAGCAATGATCGGCTTACAACATGTTCGTGTAGAAACATGAGTTGGTCCATCGCTGCATTACAGTGGAGTAGAATGGTAAGTACTCCAGTGGACCACATGATCCAACGATTTTTGCAGGGCAGTATTTATACACTTGTTATATCTTTCATGAACATGAAATGGTATATTAACTTTGGTCCGATGTTTGTAACGTTGAGAAATATAGAAGATAGACTCACCATTAAGTATACCGAATTGATCAGGGCGACGAACTAAGTTGATATAGCCATGTCCGTCTGCCCGTCCGTCCGTCTGTCTGTTTGAACGCAAACTAGTCCCTCAAATTTTGAGATATCTCAATGACATTTGGCACAAGGATGTATTTTTGTATTATATTAGACATTTGTCGGATCCGGTAGGATCGGACCACTATAACATATATCTCCCATACAACCGATCGTTCAGATAAGACGATTTTGGTCATTCCTGCAGCAATTTAGAAAGTATAAACCTGAAACTCGGTGATATATATTCGAATATATCATAGAAGATATCCTGAAAAAATCACTTTGACCGCAGCTATATATAGTTATATCCCATACAACCGACCGTTCAGATAGAAAGATTTTTAGCCATTTCTCCCTTAATTTCCAATATAAAAACGTTAAACTTGGTGATATTTATTCTAATATATCATAGAAGATTTCCTGGAAAGATCAATTTGAACGGAGCTATATGTATATAATATATACCTATCCCATACAACCGATCGTTCAGATAGAAATATTTTTGGCCATTTCTCCCTTACTTTCCAATATAAAAACGTGAAACCTGGTGATATATATTTTAATATATCATAGAAGATTTTCTGAAAAAATCACTTTGATCGGAGCTATATATTGTATATATCCTATACAACCGATCGTTCAGATAGAAAGATTTTTGGCAATTTCTCCCTTAATTTCCAATATAAAAACGTTAAACTTGGTGATATTTATTCTAGTATATCATAGAAGATTTCATGAAAAAATCATTTCGATCGAACCTATATATAATATATATCCCATACAATCGATCGTTCAGATAGAAAGATTTTTAGCCATTTCTCCCTTAATTTCCAATATAAAAACGTTAAACTTGGTGATATTTATTCTAATATATCATAGAAGATTTCCTGAAAAGATCAATTTGAACGGAGCTATCCCATACAACCGATCGTTCAGATAGAAATATTTTTGGCCATTTCTCCCTTAGTTTCCAATATAAAAACGTGAAACTTGGTGATATATATTCTAAAATATCATAGAAGATTTTCTGTAAAAATCATTTCGATCGGAGCTATATATAATATATATCCCATACAACCGATCGTTCAGATAAGGGGGTTTTTTTTTGCCATTTTTTATACTCAGTTGAGCAGAGCTCACAGAGTATATTAAGTTTGATTGGATAACGGTTGGTTGTACATATATAAAGGAATCGAGATAGATATAGACTTCCATATATCAAAATAATCAGGATCGAAAAAAAATTTGATTGAGCCATGTCCGTCCGTCCGTCCGTCCGTCCGTCCGTTAACACGATAACTTGAGTAAATTTTGAGGTATCTTGATGAAATTTGGTATGTAGGTTCCTGAGCACTCATCTCAGATCGCTATTTAAAATGAACGATATCGGACTATAACCACGCCCACTTTTTCGATATCGAAAATTTCGAAAAACCGAAAAAGTGCGATAATTCATTACAAAAGACCGATAAAGCGACGAAACTTGGTAGATGAGTTGAACTTATGACGCAAAATATAAAATTAGTAAAATTTTGGACAACGGGCGTGGCACCGCCCACTTTTTAAAGAAGGTAATTTAAAAGTTTTGCAAGCTGTAATTTGGCAGTCGTTGAAGATATCATGATGAAATTTGGCAGGAACGTTACTCTTATTACTGCATGTACGCTTAATAAAAATGAGCAAAATCGGAGAAGGACCACGCCCACTTTAAAAAAAAAATTTTTTTTAAAGTAAAATTTTAACAAAAAATTTAATATCTTTACAGTATATAAGTAAATTATGTCAAGATTCAACTCCAGTAATGATATGGTGCAACAAAATACAAAAATAAAAGAAAATTTAAAAATGGGCGTGGCTCCGCCCTTTTTCATTTAATTTGTCTAGGACACTTTTAATGCCATAAATCGAACAAAAATTAACCAATCCTTTTGAAATTTGGTAGGGGCATAGATTTTATGGCGTTAACTGTTTTCTGTGAAAGTGGGCGAAATCGGTTGATGCCACGCCCAGTTTTTATACACAGTCGTCCGTCTGTCCTTCCGCATGGCCGTTAACACGATAACTTGAGCAAAAATCGATATATCTTTACTAAACTCAGTTCACGTACATATCTGAACCCACTTTACCTTGGTATGAAAAATGAACGAAATCCGACTATGACCACGCCCACTTTTTCGATATCGAAAATTGCGAAAAATGAAAAAAATGCCATAATTCTATACCAAATACGAAAAAAGGGATGAAACATGGTAAGGTAATTGGATTGTTTTATTGACGCGAAATATAACTTTAGAAAAAACTTTATAAAATGGTTGTGACACCTACCATATTAAGTAGAAGACAATGAAAAAGTTCTGCAGGGCGAAATAAAACACCCTTAAAATCTTGCCAGGTATTACATATATAAATAAATTAGCGGTATCCAACCGATAATGTTCTGGGTCACCCTAGTCCACATTTTGGTCGATATCTGGAAAACGCCTTCACATATACAACTACCACCACTCCCTTTTAAAACTCTCATTAATACCTTTAATTTGATACCCATATCGTACAAACTCATTCTAGAGTCACCCCTGGTCCACCTTTATGGCGATATCTCGAAAAGGCGTCCACCTATAGAACTAAGCCCCACACCCTTTTAAAATACTCATTAACACCTTTCTTTTGATACCCATATTGTCCAAACAAATTCTAGGGTCACCCCTGCTCCACCTTTATGGCGATATCTCGAAACGGCGTCCACCTATGGAACTAAGGATTACTCCCTTTTAAAATACTCATTAACACCTTTCTTTTGATACCCATATTGTACAAACAAATTCTAGGGTCACCCCTGGTCCACCTTTATGGCGATATCTCGGAAATGCGACCACCTATACAACAACCACCACTCCCTTTTAAAACCCTCATTAATACCTTTAATTTGATACCCATATCGTACAAACACATTCTAGAGTCACCCCTGGTCCACCTTTGTGGCGATATTCCGAAAAGGTGTCCACCTATAGAACTAAGCCCCACACCCTTTTAAAATACTCATTAACACCTTTCTTTTGGTACCCATATTGTACAAACAAATTCTAGGGTCACCCCTGGTCCACCTTTATGGCGATATCTCGAAACGGCGTCCACCTATGGAACTAAGGATTACTCCCTTTTAAAATACTCATTAACACCTTTCTTTTGATACCCATATTGTACAAACAAATTCTAGGGTAACCCCTGGTCCACCTTTATGGCGAAATCTCGAAACGGCGTCCACCTATGGAACTAAGGATTACTCCCTTTTAAAATACTCATTAATACCTTTAATTTGATATCCATATCGTACAAACGCATTCTAGAGTCACCCCTGGTCCACATTTATGGCAATATTTCGAAAAGGCGACCACCTATAGAACTAAGGCCTACTCCCTTTTAAAATACTCATTAACACCATTCGTTTGATGCCCATATTGTACAAACAAATTCTAGGGTCACCCCTGGTCCACCTTTATGGCGATATCTCGAAACGGCGTCCACCTATGGAACTAAGGATTACTCCCTTTTAAAATACTCATTAACACCTTTCATTTGATACCCATATCGTACAAACGCATTCTAGAGTCACCCTGGTCCACCTTTATGACGATATCTCGAAGCGGCGTCCACCTATAGAACTAAGGCCCACTCCCTTTTAAAATACTCATTAGCACCTTTCGTTTGATGCCCATATTGTGCAAACGCATTCTATAGTCACCCCTGGTCCATCTTTACGGCGATATCTCGAAAAGGCGTCCATCTATAGAACATAGGTCCACGCCCTTTTAAAATACTCATTAATACCTTTCATTTGATACCCATATCGTACAAACGCATTCTAGGGTCAATCCTGATCCACCTATATGGCTATATCCCTAAATGGCGTCCACCTATAGAACTATGGCGCACTCCCTCATAAAATACTCTTTAATGCCTTTCATTTGATACACATGTCATACAAACACATTCCAGGGTTTCCCTCGGTTCATTTTCCTACATGGTTATTTTCCCTTATGTTGTCACCATAGCTCTCAACTGAGTATGTAATGTTCGGTTACACCCGAACTTAACCTTCCTTACTTGTTTATTTTATATTTATCTTAAAAATCGTTTAGGTATTTAGGCACAGCCGAAGACAGTCCCGTCCTTACTTGTTTTTTTTTTATTTATGACTTTTTTATTGATTATATTGCTTCAATGACATTTATCTCAAAACATATTTATTATACATATAATTTTGTTCGCAATATTTTATTTTTCAACGAGACATCAAGAACACGGCTTCTGGCGAGATTCTCGAATCTCGAATTGCTCGTAAGGATCGCGAGATTTTCGAATCTCGAATTACTCGCGATCTTCTCGACTTTCAATTTAGTCGCTGCATTGGCAATATTCTATACATTTCGGGGTTTTTTACTTGTAGTTTTGCGGACATTTTGGCTTGTGCTCCAGAAGAAATCGTAAGCTCTATATAAAACAGCCAATGAATCGATTAAGTTGAATGTCGAGAAGCTCGCGAGCCTTACAAGTAATTCGAGAATCTCACGAGCCTTATGAGTAATTCGAAATTCGAGAATCTCGCAAGAAAGCGAGACTAGCGGGAAATCTCTTCTCGAATATGTTCAAGAAATCGTAAGCTCTACTATTTTTTGATTTCAAAAATTTTGAAATTCATCCCTTTCTCATCTCTATTCCTATATTTCTGCTAATAACAGAGATAAACAATCTTTGCAGAAATCCCTTTGGCTGTTATCGCTTCAAATATCCTGTGCAGTTGTATTGCACCATCTGGTGAGCAAACCATAAGTACGGATGTTTTAACAGGAAGAACTATGGCGCTACCTTTCGGATTTATTCTGGGACATTTTAACATAGGAGGCATTGTGTGGCGTCTCCTGGCGAGTAAAATTGGAAATGGGATATTTAACTTGAATGTTATTTCTTATGTTATTTCATTAAAAAACAATTGTAAATCTCTACACTGCTTCCAGTTTACATTAATATTCGTAATCACAGTCCTTGGAAATATAAACAATGGAAATGTGCTTTATAGCAAGATTTAAAGGACAAATGTAAACTTCCATAAAAGGACAGAATCGAAGCTATAACATCGTCCTGGACTTTTTATATTAGCAAAGGAAGCTTTCCGTATTACTTTAACATATCTCTACAAAAGGTTTTCTGTCGGCGGCTCGGTAGAAACCGCAAGCCCAAACCGTACAAACTACGTAGCGTGGCCCAACTTTAACTGAAACTAAACTCGCACTGAAGAACTTGGCCTTAGTTGAAGTCGGCAAAATGGCACGGTTAAACTCTTGTGAGTCCCCTTCTGTAGTATATGATATTGGTACAGTAAAACAAGCAGAAGACCTGAATAATTCAAGTCTTGAAAGTCGTAGAAAATCCACACCCAGCAGATAATTACTGATGGTGTGGGAAAATTGGATAAATTTGCTTTCCATCGAGTCCTAAATATTGCAGAATAATAATCGTCCTCTGTGGTTCATTTTATTTTACCAGAGAAAATTTCCACAATTGTGTCTCTGATTTTACATTAAATATTAGTAAATCTCTACTCTCCTTTCCAGTTTACATTAATATTCGTAAACGTAGTCCTTGGAATTATAAGCAATGGAAATGTCCTTTATAGCACGATTTAAAGGACAAATGTTAACTTCCATAAACGGACAGAATCGAAGCTATAACATCGTCCTGGACTTTTTATGTTAGCAAAGGAAGCTTTCCATATTACTTTAATATATCTCTACAAAGGGTATTCTGTCGGCGGCTCGGTGGAAGTTGCATCAAAGAGGATAATATTAATCGCATCCTCTTTCGTCGCATGCTCATACTGTACGAACACCGGTGCACCTTCCAAGCGGAGTTCACCGAATTTAGGAACTCGTTGGAATTGATTTTATTTAGTGGTTAGATAATTTATCATCCACTCGGATAGCCAAGCAACTATTAAAGCCCTGAACTGTGGATGGGGTCTATGCGTACCTGACCGTTATTTCTATCTATGAGCTATTTAACCGCGCTAAGAGAAACTCTTATGAACGACAGGCTGAGATTATTCGCTTCTCCAAGGCTTATTTAACAATTATGGTTTGGGTTTTTATAGGCCACCGTCCAATGGAAGTATATACATACGATGCGTCTTAATACACAGAAAACTCCTTGCTGCTACATCTACTTGGAGGGAATCATCAAGTCACTAAATATGTTATGTAATGTCACAACGGACCTTCATGTTGTCAAAGTGAGCTTCCACTGCCGGGATGACTACCGCTAAACCTAACCTAGCCTAGTGTAGTCGGCGGGTATCGGTGCAGTTAAGTCAAATATGTGAATCTAGAACGCTTAAATAAGGCGGACCACAGGGTGCTTTCTGATATCGTCCTTTACTTAATATCTACATATCGAGCCCCGTTCCCCACCGGAGGGAATCACTTCGATTTCTTATGTAGATGCCCGCACAATAATTGCAATAGGGTACAATCATTTAATAGATAAGCTTAATTCCAAAATTAACGTTAAGTTCCGTCATCTTCCTAGTTTTTTCATCTTGCATAATTTGGCATTGTCGTGGCCGTCTTCTACACGTCGTGAACATCCACGTCGACGGAATCAAATCCCGCAACAAATTTGAACTGATATTTGCTAGCAGGCTCAGTTCCAATGTACATGCAATCGCAACTGGAAAAACACGAGGTGTTTTTAGCCTAATCTAAACAGAGTCAAACAGGGTGAGACTACCGCCCCTAATAGCAACATTTCTTTGGTAAAATCGTTTTGAAACAGCCAGTTTCCTTGGACTCCCGTTAGAACATTTCGGACTAATCGAGAGATGTCGTGTCTATTGAATGCGCCGAAGCGTTATTAGAACTACAACGATGAAGATAACGCCTTAGTTACCGCGATCACGAGGACGTCAAGGTGTTGTGTAGCGCAGTATGTGATCGGATTTTTCCTAGGGAAGGAGCAGGCTGGACGACCTGGAAGGTTCATCAACTTCAAGGAGTCACTAAGAGAAGAAGAAATAGATCGTAATCGGGAAGAAATGATGACTTAACCAAAATCGCTTGAGAGCCCAATTAAGAAATATATAGAAAGGAATATCTTTATAGCATCTGGACAAGAGTTTTGGCTCGCAACAATAGTGAGTCCGCACAATCTGTGGGTTGCCAACCACGATAAATTTCACTGACCAAAATAGTTCAGCTCTACCAGATGCATTTTATTTATACTTTAATTAGATTTAAGAAAAATATAACAGAAATTGAGAAACCTTTTTTGAGTAAATTTTAATTCTTTATTTTTTTATAATTTTTTCTTTTTTTTTCACGTATATAAATATAAATTTCTTTTTGGAATTGGTCCTTTATCTCCTTCGACAATCGTATATAACATACACATTTTTTTTTTTATTTCTAAGTTAACTATTTGAATGTATTTGAGACAAAAACTCCAATTCTTTCAGCGAGCCGGTACACTGCATGCTCTGCGCCTATGTCCTCTATGTCCCATATATCCTTGATGTTGTTTATCTGGAGAGCTATCAAAATACGGGCAACCAGTTAAAAGCCTACCTGGCATACAGCCAAGACACGTTAATGCTGGAACATTTCGTTGTGCTCTAGCAACACGATTATCTGCCGGCTGAATGTGCCGATGTACGTAAATGGGCGGAACAACTTGAGAATGTGAGTGACCTACAGAGTCTGAGCGAGCTCGAGAATGTGAACGAACTGGAGAACACGAATGAGCTCGTGAATGTGAGTGGTCTAGAGAAGGAGATCGACGTCGAGAATGCGATCTGTTACGTTCTTCTGTTCCACGTTTCTTACGGTATTTCTTGCCTTTCTGCTTCTTTTTGTGATGACTCTCATGCCTGCGCGCATCATGACCGTTGTGGTGATGTGGCTTGCTACATCTGTCAACTATATATGTAGAACAAGGAGCTCCTTCTCTAATATGTGATCGCGGGTGCTGATATGGTTGAATGGGAGGATCTGTTGGGAGGCTGGCGCCACGAAAAAACCGTGTATACTGGCACATTTGTTGTTGATGAGTTTTTGAATGACCACGTGAATTTCCCCTAGAATTACCGCGTGAGCGTCCACGTGAATGACCTCTAGAATGACCGCGTGAGCGTCTACGTGAATGCGAACGTGAACGAGAGCGATCACGTCCCCGTCGATTGCGACGCCCATGATGACGTTTTGCATGTTTCGGAGGTTGCTCAACAATCAATTCTACATCACTGTCACTGTTCGAACTTGAACTCGAACTTGAAGTTGTGTCCGAGCTGACGCTTGAACATGAACTTGAGCTGGAACTTGTAGAGCTACTTCTGTGTTTTTTTTTTATGTGACTTGTGCTTCAATCTCTGCACTTGGCCAGCCTCTAAGCGTTTAATAGCTTCATTTAGCAATTTTTGTGCTTTGTATGCTTTCTTTATAGACTTTCGCAATAGCTTGCATTCATCGGAAGATTTCATCGAAGTATCTGCATCCGGCTTGTGGCTACAACACACCTCTGGCGCAACCATCTCGACTTCGTCCATTTGCTGCAATTGTACGTTGTCGTAGAATATTTACAAAATAAACTTTTTCTTTGTATCAATTTATTTGCTTTTCACCTTATCTGTATATGGTCCGAACTGCCTTCGCTTTCGGCTGCTTGCCCGCCGGCATATTTTATACACAATCAAAACGTTGCCTAAACGTTTCGCAGTCATGCAGGGAACATAGATATGATCGTTTTCAAATATTTTAAGAACCAGGTCTGTCCAGTTAGGTTCCGAGCGTATTCCGGCTTTTGAAACCATACAAGGCCTTTTCAAACAATCATAACTATTTTGAAATTAGTTGTTGGGTATTTTATGCTTGTTTCTCGGACTGTTTTGCTTCTTTTTAGATCAAAAACTTATCTTATTCTAGAGCTGCCTTATTTTATTCTATTAGATCAGTTTCTATATTTCTGAGACCCCATTTTCGATGCGGTCCCAATTTTCGGGCCCCATCGGGTTGAAAAGCTCAGAATATTTTCTTGACTAAAATCCTCCGATCTGAAGGTTGGAGGGGTTGAATAAATCGGTTCCGCTGCAGTCGGGCTAGTACCGCAGGCATATCCACACTCCCCTAAATTTTTGGGGGGTTTTCTTGCACCAAGTCTTAGTTCATTGGACCTTATTCCCTTTTTCGGTTTTTTAAGACTAGCTTTTCGACACGAACCCTGTTTTCTGAACCAAACCAGGGAACCAAATTTCGATTGCTAAAGCCCGTTGCCGATTTTCCAGAACCATATATCAATTCGTTAGACTCTATTCCGATCGTGGTTTCTATTGCCCAAGCTCCATTTTACGGTTTTTGGTTTTTTTTATGCATTTCACCTTTCAGCCATTAAGTAGTCCGTTTTTCGGCTAGAGGCATGTTTTTTTGCTTTGAAGCAACCAAATTCCGGCTGCTCTAGAGCGTGGCAAATTTTTTTTTAAAAACAAGTCTCAGCTCATTGGAACCACTGCACCTGGTTTCAATTAATTTAAGAGTCCCCGGATTTTAGACTACCTTTTTCATTTTAATCGAGTTTTCTGTTTTTAAGAAATCTAATTTATATATATGTTCCTATAACCAGTCACCACAAGCACACTATTACGGATCTGGTTACTATTCCTCAGTCACTCCGTTTGTTCGTTTTCTTAGACCCGCTTTTCGATTCTTGATAAACCCGGACCCAACGTTTATTTACAGTACCCGGTTTCGCGAATATGTTCATCACTATCGTCAATAACTAAAATGCGATAACTCATATGCACGTCAACGTTTCCAAACGTTTTCGTCTAACACTTGTTGTTGTTTGCAGTGCAAGTTGCGGTAAATATATGTGAGTTGTTGATACCCCTTAAGCTGATGTTGATAACAATAGCGACATCGCGACGGTGTGAAAATATTGTAAACAAATGCATAATTAGTATATCGCACATGTCATTACAACAACAAAAGAAAATAAAAATTCAAAGTTACCTATTGTGATGAAATACAAAATCGTTTATTTGTACATGTGTTTGTAGGGCTCGATGACAAATACCGCCAACGGGTACAGTGGTACTAAATACACCCGGTTTAGTTTAGATCTCGATGGCGCCCTTGGTAAATAATAGGGGGACTCATGTAACCGTATAAATGCCTTATAAAGTGTGTAAACGTATAAATTTATCTAGTTTACGCACGAGCTGTCAAATTTTGTATGAAAAATCATTTACACAATTTGTATAAATTTACGCGCACATTTCATTGTGTAAACGCGGTAAACTCAAAGGAATGCAACCTTGCAGACATTACAGCCGGCATTTTCATCAGAAATCTCCAACATCAGCAAGTAAAGGCGTTTTAGTTTTGATTTTTCACTTAATCTTGGTATTTTTTAATTTGTATAACAATCAAAAAATTTTTTTTTGGCAATAATACAGCTGAAAAACAATCAAGTTTATCAAGAGTATTACTAGGTGCGTTCATATAACCGCGTGTGTAAATGGATATAATTTTACACCTTATAAGTTTATATGCTATCATGAGTCCCCCTAATGTAAACGCGTATGTGCAACATAACTGCCGCAGCGTAATGTGATGGGATCATAATTAAGTGAAGCGTGTGCCGAAGTACGCCACAGGGGTGTGTTCTATCTTCCTTTCAGGGGTGTGTTCTATTTTCTTTCTTTCGTATTGTCTGAGGCGATAACTAGGTGAGCTAAATCATGTGGATTGGCTGTCAACCCTAGAAAACGGAACTAGTTCCTTTAACCAGTAGATATAAGGTATATGCTTACCAGTCTTCATGTTCCTGTGGTTGTTTTTATAGCCGCAAAATATTCCCTGAAGCTTAGCGGATATCTCTTCATCTCAATCGGCTAGGAGGATGGAGCCGTGTGTAGAAGTCCACGAAAGTGGGAAAAGCTGCTGGTCGCCATTCACCCAGAACGATTCTTTTACATGCGGTTCAAGCAGCTCACTACTTCCGGTCGCTTGCGGCCAAGTATCCTCTGGGTAGCCACTAAATATCCGTTGCCACTAAACATCCGTTTAGTGGTGAGCTAATGTGAGAAGGCGACAACCTGGCTAGGCCACTCTAACATAATCGGTTTAAGGGCTACACGGGGGATCTCCCATCGGCAGCGTCTGTTCACCACCAGGTGCGGCTGCAAGCGGGCGTCTGTCTTGGAGCAAGCGGCTCACTATATAAACGTGCAAGTAATATTTTCACCCCCGCTGAGCGGGTTGTGCGCTGAGCTTGGGACCCGCCACGTCAAACCATACTCCAATGAAAAGCAACAACAAGCCACGGATGAAAAGAACACTCTCTATTGATGACGACCATGGCAAAGGTTTGAAGAACAATGAATTGAGGGCATGCACCTGGAACGTCCGCTCCCTGAATGGGATTAGTGCAGATGACCGGCTGGTTGATGTCCTCGTCAAAGCAAAATCTGACATCACCGCCATCCAAGATGCGTTGGACGAAGCAAGAGAGAAGATTCAAAATTGTGAGATCTATTGGAGTGGCCATACAAATAAGCACAGCTTCGGCGTCGGATTCGTGGTGGGAGAGAGACTTTGTCGCCAAGTATTGGCGTTCACGCCTGTGGACGAGCGTCTCGCCGCTATCCGAATAAAAGCAAAATTTTTTAATATATTATTCATCTGCGGCCATGCACCGACAGAGGAGAAATACAATGAGGTGAACAATTAGAACGCGCATACGAGCGCTGCCCCCGCCATGATATAAAAGTCGTGCTTGGCGACTTTAACGCCAGGATGGGCAAAGAAGGTGTTTCTGGCCCTACAGTCGGAAATTTCAGCCTACACAATGAAACTTCTCCTAATGGACTGAGGTTGATTGACTTTGCCGGTACTCGAAACATGGTCATATCCAGCACGAGGTTCATGCATAAAAAGATTCATCAAGCTACATGGCTGTCCCCCGATCGTAATACTCGCAATCATATCGATCACGTTATGATAAAAGGACGGCATACCTCCAGTGTTTTAGATGTGCGCACGATCCGAGGACCTAACATCGACTCGGACCATTATCTCGTCGCCTCTGCGCGGCTAAAACCAAGGAACAAAAAACACAAAGAAAGCTAGACGTCGAAGGGCTGCAATCGCAACAGACTCCTAATGATTTCGCAACTCGACTTTCATACCTGCTCTCTGAGAGCACAACTCAGCCTGAAGGAATACAGGAGCAGTGGGAGCATATTTCCAAAGCACTTCGTATTGCCGCCGAGGAAAAAAATTGGTTACCGGCGGCCACGCAAAAACAACTGGTACGATGAAGACTACCGCGTTGCAACTGAAAGGAAAGACGCTGCCTACAGGGCTACGTTAAAAGCGAACGCAACAAGAGGAGTGTGTGAACGCTACCGCAAGTTAAAAAGGGAAGCGGGACGCCTTTTCAGGAAGAAAAAAGCAGAGGCAGAAAGGCGTGCGTGCGAGGAGTTTGAGCTGCTACCCACCAGGAATAACGCCCGAAAATTTTACCAAAAAATTCGGCGACCGACGGAAGGTTTTACGACCGGAGCAAACTCCTGTAAGAACGAAAACGGCGACCTTGTAACTGATGTCAAGGGAGTACAGGGGGAACACTTCTCTGCTCTCCTAAATGGAGACAACGATTTACCGCACAGAGATGACGAAATCGATCCCGCAAACGATGATGATGGAATAAATGTCCCCCACCTGATTATGACGAAGTCAGAATAGCAATAACCAGATTGAAAAACAACAAGGCCGCGGGCGCTGATGGATTGCATGCGGAGCTATTCAAATACGGCGGCAAGGAGTTTGTAAGGCGCATGCATCAGCTTCTTCTCAACATATGGGCGGACGGGTGCATGCCCGACGATTAGAATCTAAGTGTTCTTTGCCTAGTCCACAAGAAGGGGATACTGCAAACTGCAACAACTATAGCGGAATCAGCCTTCTTAATATCGCATATAAGGTCCTGTCAAGTGTATTGTGCGAAAGATTGAAGCCCACCGTGAATCAACTGATTGGACCTTATCAGTGCGGCTTCAGACCTGGTAAATCTATCATCGACCAGATTTTTACAATGCGCCAAATCTTGGAAAACATCCGCGAAAAAAGAATCGACACACATCACCTCTTCCTCGATTTTAAAGCCGCCTTCGACAGCATGAAAAGGAGCTGCCTCTATGCCGCTATGTCTGAATTTGGTTTCCCCGCAAAACGTATACGGCTGTGCAAATTGACGTTGAGCAATACCATAAGCTCAGTCAGAATTGCGAAGAACCTCTCCGAACCGTTCCAAACTAAACGAGGTTTCAGACAGGGTGACCCCCTATCGTACGATTTCTTTAATTTGATGCTGGAGAAAATGCAATTACTGGCGTATACTGATGACATTGATATCATCGGCCTAAACAGCCGCACTGTTAGTTCTGCTCACTCGAAACTGGAAAAAGAAGCGGTAAAGATGGGTTTGATGGTGAATGAGGACAAAACGAAGTACCTGCTGTCATCGAGCAAAGAGTCAGCGCATATGCGCCTTGGCAATCACGCTGTTGGCAGCCATAATTTCGTCATAGTAAAAGATTTCGTTTATTTGGGAACCAGCATCAACACTAGCAACAACATCAGCACTGAAATCCAGCGAAGAATCACTCTTGCCAATAAATGCTACCTTGGTGTAGGTAGGCAATTGAAAAGTAAAGTCCTCTCTCGGCAAACGAAAATCATACTCTACAAGTCACTTATCGTACCCGTCCTGCTATATGGGGCAGAAGCATGGACCTTGACAACAACAGATGAAGCGGCTCTGGGAGTGTTCGAGAGAAAAGTTCTTCGAAAGATTTATGGACCTCTACGCGTTGGCTATGGCGAGTACCGAAGAAGATTTAACGATGAGCTGTACGAGCTATACGCAGACATCAACATAGTCCAGCGAATTAAAACGCAGCGGCTGCGCTGTCTAGGCCATGTTATGAGAATGAAAGATGACGCTCCGGCCAAGAAAGTATTTCTATCGGAACCCGCCTATGGAAGCAGAGGTATACGGCGGCCCCCACTCCGTTGGAAGGACCCCGTGGAAAACGATTTAAACTCCCATGGTGTGACCAATTGGCGCCGGTTGACAGAGAGAAGGAGCCACTGGCGTGCCCTGTTGGACGGCCATAACCGTTTAAGCGGTTAAACTACAATTAAGTAAGTAATCGGCTCATTCGACAGGCATGGCTACCGCAGGAGTATTCCAAGCCCCCTAACCCGCTGAACTTACAGGCCTCCTCGAGTAAGGTTGTAATGCTTGAAGCTTCTGACAGAGCTAAATATAAAATATAATACTGAGAAGAAATCTGTATTAAACAACTAAATAGGAGTACAGGAGCAGGGATGCCTCTACTGCCTTTTACAACTACCATCTGCAATAGCTGGGGACTCTAACCAATTCCGGTTCATATCAGAGGCGCTCTTGAATTACTTTCCACATCCGGTACATATTGTGGGGAAGACGAGAGCAGTCCGGTCGTTTATCAGGCAACCTGACATGGCTTCTGACTTCATTCAGTTCAGCATTCTTACCAGCTAATACTTTAACTTAGGCAACTGTACCGACAATTGACCCTTGTACGAACCTCACTAAAATCATTTCGTCGAGAGACAGTTGTCACTGTCGAATGGAAGTCCATGCAGTGTTATCAATATTCTCAAAAATTGCAACTGCTGCACGGAGAATGATTAGTTGAGATCAAGAGTAGATTCATGGTTGTTACTGTAGTTGTTGCAGTGCTTCGCCCCATCCAAAAGGTGCGACTACTCACAAGTTGTCATCAATATCCTATAACGAGAGTTCAAGAAAACTTGCAGTTTCAACAGGAGTGGACCAAAGAGAAAGGGGTGTTGGGGGCGTCGGTTCCACATTGCAGTTGAAAAGTTGGTTGGTGGCATCCCCACATGCCGTTGCACGTCGCAAGCAGGACATACATTATTTATGTCGAAGAGGATTCTGGATATGTAAGAGTTTAACCTGTTACAGTATCTAGATCAATGTCGAGCTTGAGAAAAGCGTGTCTCACCGGTGAAGGTTGCTTTTCTCTACTGGGAGTTCAACATAATTGACTTTAGGAACGGGTTCGCCGGGAAATTTCTGGCATAGAGGCCTGACGCCTTTTTGTAGATATCACTGTGGACATATTTTTCCTGAGTTGCTGAGTCTCTGGGAGGTGGAGCCTTTTTAATCAGAAGTCTGCTGAAGATGCTGTTTGTTCAGCATTTCATTTCCCTCCTTTATGGGGTGTAGATGGTGTTCTGGAGAGATAAAAGAATAACCCGTAGAAGTTCTGGCAGCGGTGTTTTGACAGGCCTGTAATTTCTTCCAGTGCGTTTCTTTGTAAGTAGTAATACGCGTGTTTTATCTTTACCCCAAGTGCTGCCGGCAAGTAATATGAGGATTTTGTGACGGCCTTTAGGTACAAGTGCGGATGCTAGCTCGTGTAGATCCTGATCGAACGTCATACCCAATGGTTTTGGCAGGGCCGTAGAGAGAAAATCCGGGCCCGGGACTAAACAATTTACGGGCCCTCTATAAAAAATCCACCAATACATTTGATTAATTTGGATTATATCAAACAAAATTTTTTCCACACCAACTAAATGATTTTTGGACTAAGAGCTGAAAATAAAATTAGCACAGAATATTTACTATTTATACTGTTTTATTGTAACGTAGAAATAAAATTCTCTTTTAACAGCCACATATTGTTTCAAATAAGCTTTTCTAGCTATTTGGTAACATTTTAGTACATTTCTGATAAATATAATGATGATTATAAATTTTAATTATTCAATATAGAAGGTTCGGATATCAAACAGTGGCTTTTCTTGCTTTTTTCGCTGCAAAATTTTTATACTCAGCGTGCTTTGCACATAGAGTATATTAACTTTGATTGGATAGTTGGATGGTTGTACAGATATAAAGGAATCGAGGACTTCCATATATAAAAATCATCAGTATCGAAAAAAAAATTGATTGAGCCATGTCCGTCCGTCCGTCCGTTAGCACGATAAATTGATAAATTATCTGGACCCAGAATAGATTGGTATTGAAAATGAGCGAAATCGGATGATAACCACGTCCACTTTTTATATATATAAAATTTTGGAAAACACAAAAAACCTGATAATTTATTAAATAATACACCTAGAATGTTGAAATTTGACACGTGGACTGATATTGAGACTCTTGATAAAAATTTGAAAACATTTTGTAAAATGGGCGCGGCACCGCCCACTTGTGAAAAACCAATTTTACAAATATTATTAATCATAAATCAAAAATCGTTAAACCTATCGTAACAAAATTCGGCGGAGAGGTTGCCTTTACTATAAGGAATGATTTGAAGAAAAATTTACGAAATCGGTTAAGGACCAGGCCCACTTTTATATAAAAGATTTTAAAAAGGGTCGTGGCCGAATAAAACAAGCTATATCTTTGCAAAAAAGAGATTTATATCCATGGTATTTCATTTCCCAAGTGGATTTATAGCAATAAATAGGAAAAACTTCAAATTTAAACAAATGGGCGTGGCGCCGCCCCTTTTATGACTAAGCAATTTTCTATGTTTCGGGAGCCATAACTCGAAGAAAAATTAACATATCGTAATGAAATTGTGTACACATATTTTCCTTATAGCAGAATATATTTCTAGTAAAAATGGACGGGATCAGTTAAAGACCACGGCAACTTAGATATAAAACAAGTTTAAAAGGGTCGTAGACTAGAATAATAAGCTATAACTTAGAAAAAAATAGTTCTGAATCAATGATATTTCACTTATCAAGTTTTATTGTAAGAGGAAATGGGGAGACAATTTTTTTTTTAAACGGGCGGTGCCACGTGTTATGTAGAAAAGTAATTTATCTGAAATGAAATGTACAATTTAAGCTCACGCTGAGTATATAATGTTCGGTTACACCCGAACTTAGACACCTTTACTTGTTTATAATAATATTAAAATTTAACTGTCTTGCCAAAACAGATTCAATACAAAGCTTGGCAAGGACGCTGAAAGAAAGTTCTGCACTAGTTGCAGTGACAGGTATAGTGCAAAAGATACGTAAAGCAACACAAATGTTGGGGGAAAATGTATAGAGATTTTGAACATAGATGGCATTTAGCAATTCCAATGGTGATAGAACTTTATCAAAATTTGCTCCGTAAATGTGTCTCAAGTGAATTGTTTCGGATTCTAAGCTTTGAGAAACGTCCGACTTGTATTTTTCGACAAATTTTGCTGCGCTCTCCCGAACCGTAGTTTCATCGATGTCTTCAAATTACCACAAAAAGGAAAACGTCTCATTCATATTTCTCATAGCTGCAGATCGTTCAGTAATGCCAGTGATTACCGAATCAACGATCACCAAGAATGTATTGTTTTTAAAATCAGACTCTGGATCATTCGCAATCATCTCATTTCCATTATCTTCAAAACCTCTTTTGGGTTTTCTCTTTCTAATGTCTGGAAACTTTGGCGAGATGTTTAATTGAGTAGCAACTGTTTTGCATTCGTTTAAAATTGTTTCCCATTGGTTCCTGATCAACTTCAAATCAGCTAATAAGGCATCTAGATGTCGGACCTCAACATCTATGGTGGCGTCTCTTGCTAGGAGTGCGACGTTTCTTTCATTAGTGGTAGTAAGTATTTTGAACCAAATTGAGGACAGCAAGATACATTCGAACTTGTTGATGTACTTGAGAATGCCGGTAACATCTCCGTATGCTTGTGCAGTCAAATTTAGCTTAAGTAATGCGTTTAGTGCTTGTGTTAATACTGCAACATGGTTTGCGAATGGTCTGATTGCTGCTGAAAATAGTAAAACATTTTTGCACAGCTCCGAAGAAAGTAATTGCAGCCGTACAATGTTCTGCAGCATCAACACCACATAAATTGAGACTGTTTTTTTGAGACAGTTTTTTGGTTACAATCCACGAAAGCCAAAAACCGTTCTTAAATTGTAAAATTTGTTGCTTTCGAATTGAAATGGAGGTAGCGCAAAGTTAACGTAGTCTGTTCAACGTTACTAGCATCAGGCGTAGTATCAACGATAATAGCAAAATACTTGGCTTTTTTGCGTTGATCTAATATAGTTTTCCTCACGTGTTTTGCACAAATTTCTGTAAACTCGTTCTGAATGTTTGGGGAAAGATAGTGAACTTGTAAACGTTTGTGCTGCTGTTGTGAAATCCTAACTTTCTCCAAATGGTCTCTAAGTATCGGATCATAATGGCTTATGAGATCTTAGATGCCCAAAAAATATCCATTGTTTCTTTCATCAAGATATATACTTTCGCCTTTGAAAGCTAGACATCTTTCACCCAAAAATAAAATAGTGTCCAAAATTCTATATAAAATTTCTTTCCACTTTTGAGTTTCACTGATTAGCTGTTCATTGATAAGTGTATTAATTGTAGCCTCCTTTTGAATTAGATTTTGTAAAGATCGCCATTGAATATAACATTTAATGTGATCTTGAGTATTTTCGTGTGCTGGCAGTTTATCGTATAGCTTCTTCCACACCTGGAATTTCGAATATCCGCCAGGACAACAAATTTTAGGTCGTTTTAAGGTATTGGTGCTTAACAAACGACATGGTAGGCAATAAAAAGCATTGCTACTGGCACTCCACAGCAACCAGTCACGCTCCACTTTCTCTCCAAATGCGTCGTCATGACTATCACGTGGAAAAATAACAGGACACTTTTGATGACCTCGACGAATTAATTCGTTGACTTCTTCAGATCGCAAAACCTCATTATTCACGGTACCGATATCGAAGTCGTTTAAACAATCTGGACTTTGATACAGAGTTGGTGGTATTGTTGGAAGACTTTTTCAAGATGAACCTCCATCAGTGTCACCACGAAAATTTTATGATTTCGTATTCATGTAAACATACATTTTCGTTTGATGTTTTTATTGTCTCCTCACTGTTCGAAGGCCCCGGCAAAAATCATTATCAATATTCGTTGCTTTTGAAATTCGGCTTAAAATTTGCACATGGACCAACTAAAGACTCCTGAATTTAAAAAAAATGTCGTAGTACATCTAAATCTCGGGCCCCTCAGAAACCCCGGGCCCGGGGGAATTCCCCCATTCCCCCTGCCCTCTCGTCGGGCCTGGGTTTTGGATGTAAGACAGTCGGTAACGTAATGCCATCGACGTGGATGTCCAATATGGTCAACATTTGTTTTGTCTACGTTGTGAATAGGGTCGCTTCGCGAGGCGGTCGACTATTTAGCTTTTCCCTGCAATTAATATTTCTGTCTTGGTGTGGTAGCAGTGTGCTCGCCTACCAGATGGAAGGTTCCTTTTGAAGTCAAATCAAATCATGTAGGTCCCGTTCCGCCAGAAAAATGAAAAAGTATTTATTTTTTATTTCTGCCTCGGCCTACTCAGATCTACAGGGGATTTATCCAAGATCAGTCAAGAAGCAAGTGACATCAGCGGTATTTTAAGTGGTGCCACAGCGAACCTTCACACCGTCCCAGTGAGCTTCTCCTACCGCTACTACTCAACCAAACTTATATCTTTATTTATTCGCTTCACTTTGCTGTTTACTTTTATCAGGGTTATGAACTAAGCAATGCATACTTGTAGGCCTACATTTTATGGTTATAGCAATTGTACGCCTAGAATTATGCAACGCCTACTTTTATAAAAATAAAAAAATTGTGTATTTTGTAATGTAAAAAGTGTGATAATATTAAAATGTAATTTCTATACCTTTTTGTTAATTTGAATTACAGTTGATTTTACAATTGTTTGACGACAGAGTTTGTATATATATAGTCGAGACACATATGCCCTTGCATTACTTACTCATCACTATTTTATCAACCCCATAGTGAAAGTAATCTAACAAGTGGTACTCAACCATATGACATATTCAGCGCATTCTTGTAGTTCTCGCAAAAATTATACACTCTCAATAAATCTCTCAACAGCTGTTATCTCAAATTTCTTGTAGTAAACATTTGGTATAAAAAGTGTTAGTAATAAGGGAATTCACTAGTAAAAGAGAAACAAATATGGCCCAGTGTAACATTGTAAACTGATTTTATTTATACAAAACTACATATCTGTGAATATATATGTGAATGCTGATAAACGTTACTATATTTATCCTTTTATGTTAAATTTTCGACAGGGTTATAGTTCGAACGCCGTTGTGTGGTGGTAGGGTGCTCCGCCTACTACACGGAAGATCCTGGGTATACGCCCCTGGCAAAGCAACATCAAAATTTTAAAAACAAGTTTTTTCAATCAGAAGAAAGTTTTGGAAGTGGGGTCGCCCCTCTGCAGAGATTTGGCAAGCACTCCGAGTGTAGTTCTGCCATGAAAAGCTTCGTGAGTAGCATTGCAGATACCGTTCGGAGTCCGCATAAAAACAAGTAGGTCCCATCCCGCCAATTTGTAGGAAAATTTAAGAAAGAAGCACGACGCCAATTGGTAGAGAAGTTCGGCCTAAAATCTTTTCGAAAGGTTATCGCGCCTTACATTTATTTATTGATTTATTTTCTACCTATATTTTGTTTCTTGCCAATTGATTTTCACAGTGCTGCGACATCAGTCGAAGAAACGATGTGAGAATTGTATCTACTTATTCTTTTGGCAGTGGAACCATAGTGTCATATTTATTGACATTTTTATTATAAAACACCCTAATATTCATATTAAAACTTAACAGCACAAAATTTTAAAATATTACTGTTCAGCTTTGCTATTATGCGTATTGTACATTCTGCACAGAATTTACCCCAACAACACAAACGTACTGCAAACTGCAAATTTACCAACGTGCCTTTCCTTTGGTCTTTCGGCTTGATGACGTTTGTGCGTTTGCTGTTATGACTGCTAGCTGCTTTTTTGTTGTTTTTGTTTTTGTTGCATGCAGTTGTTATAGCTGATTTAGCCAATGTCACACACTCACACATATTTAATATTTTGTGCTTCACACATATGTATGTATTAGATATATACGCCGCCGATTTTCGTTGTTTTTGCGCACGCCGCCGCCGAATGTCAAAATTATCGGCGCTTTACTACATTTTCTACTCATTTAAGACTGTCTAGGCCATTTATTGTCCATGTCCAAAATTGGACCGGTATGGTCCAAACGGATGCGCAGCACTGCCCGTTATAAGAATTGCTAATTTAACTCTTTCCACGGGTTTAAAAGTGATTTAAAACAAGTAAGGAAGTCCAAGTTTGGGTGAAACCGAACATTAAATACACTTGAAATGCTGTTCTTGTTTGTTTTGTGTGCTTAATAGTGTTACAAGGCTGCGCAATAATACATATACATATGGTTATATTCTGAACTAATTTTTCTTCGAGTTATGGCTTCCGAAATATAGACAATTGCTTAGTCATAAAAGGGGCGATGTCACGCCCATTTTTTAAATTTGAAGTTTTTCCTATTTATTGTTATAAATCCATTTGGGAAATGAAATACCATCGATATAAAGCTCTTTTTGCAAAGATATAGCTTATTTTATTTGTGCACGACCCTTTTCAAAATCTTTTGTATAAAAGTGGGCGTGGTCCTTAACCGATTTCGTTTATTTTTCTTCAAAGCATTCCTTATAGTAAAGGCAACCTCTCCGCCGAATTTTGTTACGATAGGTTTATCGATTTTTGATTTATGATTAATAATATTTGTAGAATTGATTTTATCACAAGTGGGCGGTGCCACGCCCATTTTAAACATTTTTTTCAAATTTTTATCAAGAATCTCAATATCAGTCCACACGTCAAATTTCAACATCTAGGTGTATTATTTACTAAATAATCAGGTTTTTTGTGTATTCCAAAATTTATATATATAAAAAGTGGGCGTGGTTATTATCCGATTTCGCTCATTTTCAATGTGAAGATATCTCAATATTTACTCAAGTTATCTTGTTCATGGACAGAGGGACGGACGGACGGACATGGCTCAATAAAATTTTTTTTCGATACTGATGATTTTTATATATGGAAGTCTATATCTATCTCAATTCCTTTATACCTGTACAACCAACCGTTATCCAATCAAAATTATAATACCCTGTGTATAAATACAGCAAATTCACCAATTCACCACAAACACAACACTAAAAGAAAAGTTATATAAAAAATTTAAAAGCTCACTTTGCATTATTTTTTTTCTTTTCAAAAATTAATAAGGAATAAAGAATTCAAATTGTTAAAATTGTTAAAAATTCAAGTTGTTAAAAAACTAGTTACCCTAAAAAATTCCCGCTTTTTTAAAAAATTCTATTTTCCGATTAGCTAAAATAATAAGCGAAATCAGTGATGCAAAATGCTTTAGTAGGTTTCAGGGGTTTAAACACTCCTTTGAAATAATTCTCACCTCATACTTAAGTTGAAGATATATGTACGTATGAGAAGGGTTTAAGAAATCTCTTGGCCTTATATTCAAACATCTTTTGTTTATTTGCGAAACTTTAAAATAGCGTCTGAAATGCTAATTTTGATTTTCACACTTCCTCATTCAACAACGAGGTCTCCCGGTTTGACATTTCCTAAAGTTGGCGTCCCTACCCCAACAAGTCCTTTGGAGTGAATCACATTGATTGTAGCCTACCGACCAAGTTTAAATATCATTTACACGTTGCGGCTCCTGTTACATATGTGAATACGTAGCAGTGAGCTGCAATTATTCATCTTTTAAGGTTATTAGTGCACTAACCAAAAAATGAGTATTAGTGCGTACACAAACAAAGAATATCAAGCACTTATATCCACTAAAACACATTTACATAGTCATGCTTCGTAAAATGAATAACCGCTCATAAGCCACGAAGCAGTTCAGTACTCAATTGACTTATTGATCAAGAAAGTAAACTGTGTTATACGAAAACACTAATTGGAATAAGTAAGACTAATAGTGCAATCAAATGAATATAGTCATATCAGTCTTCTGACGCTAGCAACACAACGATGTGCACGAAACTAAACTGAATATAGCGCCAAAGTAAAACCGATGATAAACGAAGTATACAGTGTATTACACACGAAATCAAAGTGCTACTGAGTTAAAGCGACTATGACATCAATTTATACTCAACAATGTCATATATGTATGAGACATATGTGTTAAGGGGCACTCGTATGAATTTTCTATTTTATGTGCTAATCACTCATAGTATTTATCTGTACTTGACTAAGTACATATTTAGACACAATTTTTTGGCTCATGATTAAGTGCACTAATTTTATTAGTACTTGAAGCAGATCTCTGATACATACCAGTGAAGAGTGTACTGATTTATGCCTTTTGTGTAAAATAGCATTAAGTTAAATTTTGTAAATATTGTTATATATTTGTACGTATGTATATACCATGACTGTTCGTTTATAATCTAATGTATATTTGTTGATGCAAATAAATAGATCACCCTAGAAGCCTAGCGAAACGTAGGGTCGAACAAGTGGAGTTTATATAGCTTGCACTTCAAAACAAATTGCACAGAAAGCCTAATTTTAATCAAATTATAAAACTAAATTGACCGGAAAAACAATAAAAAAAAGTAGATACCTATATTTACCAGGTGTGGCTTCCTCCTTCGCAAGAACACTCAAAGTGGTGAAGCAAAAGCTTTCCCAATACAGTCGAACAAATGACCTGATGTACTACTACTATAACGTAGTGGACAGTCGAACTAGTCTGAAAACTGAAACTACGCGGTTATTCATAATGAATTCTTGTATCAAAAAGCCGGAAAACAACAGTTTGTACTGAGCATATAACCTTAACATCTTTCAACTTAAAATCGGTCGACTTTCATTCTAAAGTATCGTTTTGGTTTAACGAAGACTATTGAAATCAATGTTTCGAACACAAACGTCTGCAAATTTTGGTCAACATCTTATGTAGGATTATATAATTTTCACCTATAAGTTACGCAATAATATCCACTTGGACTGCTTATGATTTCGAGGGCGGCATCCTCGTTTCAAGATGTTTCTCTGGTAGTGCTCGGCAGCATAGCGCGACAAAAAAAAATCCTTTAGAAAGTCTTCGTAGATACACCTAGAGGTTCTAGAAAAGTGACGTCGATGAAGGTATGAGTTGGGAGTCGCAGTCCTATAGCTGCTATGTTGACATGTGGTGTGAGGGCAAGGAGGCGTGGTAGCGCCTGGTGATGGACAGGATTGCTACTCTTCGCTCATCGGGAGTTATAGCTCTTAAAACAGCCGAAAAAACCAGAGGCGCCCTTTGGCGCGATCAACAATAGGCCAGCGCTGGTACTAATCGTTAAAACTGTGCGACAAGACTCATGAGTATTAAAAGACCATTAATAGCAACCGTAAGTCGTCTTTGTGCGTGACCAGCAAGGAGCCACAAATGATTTAAAGAAATCGTGTCGATTACGAGTTAGCCCAGAACATCTCGTTCGGTTAAACTACGCTTTATACGAGTCATACAGACAAATGTGTCAACATTTTAAGTACTTAAACTTTTTTCGGCAGACGCAGCAGTACCAGTTCCTTATACCGGTGTTAGGTTCGAAGGCTCCCTGGAGTAAGTGAACGAAGGACAGTGCCTCCACAAGAAGCTACTCGAAATTTTTTGAACGATCCGCGAGACTTTGAGGCAAAACCACCGGATCTTTCAAAAAATATTGATTTCCTTAAATACATACAAACAAAATCTTTTCTAAATATTATTTTTTTAAATAGAAAAATCAAGCATTTTAAAGTAATAACGCCGGTAAGCCGCCACCGGCACTGTATAATAGTGCCTACACCGCCGCCGCCGCCGATAAAGTGATCGGCGTAAACCTCTAATATGTATATATAGGTATGTACTCTCTTCCTGTCCGATTGCCTCTCGTAGCTTTCCGAATGTATTGCCTGCCGTGATTTTATTGCGTGAATTCGTGGAGAATAACTTTGTCTAGGTGTGATTTGTTCTTATTTTGATTTGTTTTTTCTTACTGCAAGTTTTTTTGATTGCACATTCAGTATTTTGTTATTGTTATTTTTGCAATCACAGCGTTGCAGTTTGATTTGTTGTTGTTATTGTAGTTCCGGAAGCACTGGTTAGTTACACCTACGCCAAGGTTGTGCTGGTGCCAGCGTGCGTATAAATGATAAAAGGTGGCCGGCCAATAGGGGCACAACAACAAATAAAAACAATAAACTGAACTAAGAAAAAAATAGCGCAGGTTAGCATAAAAGGTGTTGGTTATCATTGTTATGACAACAACACAAACGTAAGTGGTTATGCATGTATAAGTATGCACATATGTATGTTTGTTGTTAGTACATATTTAAATATTGCTCTTTGCCTTGAAGCATACATAACTATCCTTGTGGTTATTGTTATAGCTGAATTTATCTTAATTTATTTACTCTGTTTTTGTTTTTTTTTTTGTATAAATGCGAAAAATTGCCATAGGTTATGCTCATGGGTATGCAAATTAATGTTTGCCTGTAGCGCTTTTCGCGGAATTATATGGCATTGCATTGGAACTTTGTTACTAAAGTGTATACCTACACACCAGTGAGCTGCAATTATTCATATTTTAAGGTTATTAGTGGAATAACCAAAAAATGAGTATTAGTGCGTATACAAACAAAGAATATCAAGAACTTATATCCACTAACACACATTTACATAGTCATGCTTCGTAAAATGAATAACCGCTCATAAGCCACGAAGCAGTTCAGTACTCAATTGTCTTATCGAGCAACAAAGTCAAATGTATTATACGAAAACACTAATTGGAATAAATAAAACTAAGAGTGCAATAAAATGAATATAGTCATATCAGTCTTCTGACGCTAGCAACACAACGATGTACACGAAACTAAATTGAATACAGCGCTAAAGAAAAACCAACGTGCTACTGAGTTAAAGCGACTATGATTTCAGTTTATAATCAACAATAGCCCTGTTTTTTTTACACGCGTATACGTATCGTTTGCGCGTGAAAAAAACCCCCTATCCTCGGAGACACAGCCCTCTGTTGTATTTCTGTGTATAACATATAGCTGAATCAGTTGTGATAGATAGTGAACGCGCATAGAATACATGGAATGAGTGCAGAGGGTGAAACATGGGCACATATTACAGTTACATCTGAGTATAATGCGTATTGAAATTTAGTAGTGCTAATTTTATGCGTGGCAATTTCAGAGCTGTATTTAAAGTTTGTCGCTTAGCAGTCGAAATTTTAAAAAAATTTACTATATCATCGAAGTATAATGTTAAAGACGCGATAGAATTCAAGAATAAAATAAAAGATACATATGTTTATGACGATGACAGTTTAGTGTCGTTTGATGTTGCTTCGTTATTCCCGAGTATCCCCGTAGATTTGGCTCTCGATATTATAGAGTCTAAGTGGAACAAGATTAAGGAACACACCTCCATGACCAAAGAACTTTTCAGGACAGTGGTCAAGTTCTGCATAAAAGATAACAGGTACTTTAAGTAAAATGAAAAAATATATGAGCAACGTTCAGGTATGCCGATGGGATCACCTGCGTCACCTGTCGTAGCGGACATTGTAATGGAGGATCTGCTAACAAGGTTTGAGACGGACTCGATAAACAAACCACGATTACTCACGAAATATGTGGATGACATATTCGCTATTATCAAGACAGAACACGCAGACGTGATGCTTAATCTTCTTAATAGCTATCACAAATCTATAAGGTTCATGATAGAGATAGAGAAAGATGGACAGATACTATTTCTAGATACACTAATAATTAAGAGGAACAACAAGTTGAAGATAAATTGGTACAGAAAGCCAACCGCATCTGGCAGGCTTATAAACTTCAACTCAAACCATGAAAAGAGTTTAATAATAAATACTGCCAATAGTTTTGTAAAACGGGTTTTTCTAAAAGCGTTAAAATTTACCACCCTGAAAATAAGAAGATTATCGAAAATATACTCGAGGATAACGATTTTCCTGTGAAATTAATAAGGAAACTAATTTTTAATTATCGGCCCAGTGATACAAATACCGAAAGATCTTCAAATGATAAAATATATAAATCGGCCACGTACGTCGCAGGATTGTTAGAAAGAATAAAATATTCTAATATGTATGATAAATAAAACGTGCGGCTAGCCTTTACATATGGCAATACTCTGCGGAATATTTTCAGTAACATGAAAGATAAGATACCCATACAGGATCAGTCCGATGTGGTATACAAGATTTCTTGTAGTGGCGACGGGTCCCACGTATGCCAGAAGGTATACATATGTGGGTACTACAAAATCAAAACTCAAGACAAGGATATATGCACACAAATCAAATATAAAATTAAGGAATAATTTTTCGGACAACAAAACGGCGTTATCATCCCACTGCAAGGATACAGGACACTACCCTGACTTCGATAATGTAATCATCTTAGAAAAAGAGAAAAACTATAACAAACGATTTATATTAGAAATGCTACATATTTTGAACACCCCTAATGACAGGAAAATTAATTTCAAATCAGACACAGCCGATTTTGCATATGCATACCGCAACCTGTTACTTAGACGCAAAAAACAATGCTGATCGAATTATTTATATATATGTATGTATGTACGTTCGTCGTCGGGACAACAACTATGACATATTGGGATGATCATCTGTTTGCTGCCTTATGTGTGGTTGTTTTTTATGAATTTTGTTTACGATTACTGTTCTTTTGTTTGTTTACTTTTTCGGTCTATACCAATTGTATGCTTGTTACATATAACTATTGTAGAGCTTTTTTAGTCTTCAAAACGTAGCTTAAGATGTAAGTAATGAATGTTTGTTGATGCCTTTTTTGGTTTTAATAATTATGTTTCATGTTATTTCTAGTCCTGAGGATGACTTCAGACTGAAGTCGAAATATTGAAAAATAAAAACAAAATAAAATACACATCCAAGTGTTTTATTTAAGAAAACCCGGCCTTGGCTCAACCAAAAAAATTTCAGTTTTTCTAAACACTAACTGCCAATAACGAGACAAAATAATGTTAAAACGGAGAGCACGCTTAGCAGTCCATATAAAGTTTAAGCGTAAACGTATATAGACGTGAAAAAAAAACAGCTAATATCATATATGTATGTATGGGACATATTTGTTGCGGGGCCCTCGTATATATTTTCTATTTTATGTGCTAATCACTCATAGTATTTGTCTGTACTTGACTAAGTACACATTTAAAAACAATTTTTTGGCTCATTAAGTGCACTAATTTTATTAGTACTCAAAGCAGATCTCTGTTACACACACACACACACACACACACACCTTCATACGATGCTAAAAACTTTAGCTAGCGCAAATTTTCATGCTGTAAATGACAACGTGCATAAGTGGCAGGTGTTAAGTGCTTTTCTGGTATTTGCTCTGTATGTGAGTGTTATTTTTCTTTTTGTTTTTCTCTTTTGAACTTTTAGAGTAAGTAAATATTAGTCGGCAGGCGTAAAGTATAATTGTTTTAAGTCAAGGTACCTACATATTGTCACTACACGTAGGTGAACTTATTTGGGCGAGCTCGGCGATCAAATCAGTTAACGGAAATCAGAGGATGGGAAAACAAATCGGTGATACATAAAAAAGCTAGTAAAATGACATAGGAAACGAGGAAACTAATCTAAAGGAGACGGTGAAACGGATGTGGATGATAGTAACGATGCCTATATTTATTGTCACTATTGCAGTTTCGTAAACGAGGCAAGAAAAGGCAAAGAAAGGTATGGAAAAAAGCAAAGCAGGGGGGGTGAGAAGGAAATTCTAGAAATTTTAAGCCAGAACCGAAACAGAATGACGTAATATTAATTTGTTGTCGAAATATTTGTTATCGCCTTATTAATGACGGTTATGGACGTGTAACCAGAGATGCTTAGCAAACTATTCAAATCTACTTCGTTGCGTTTAGCAACTAAATTAACGAAACGAAATTCAATCGTTAACGCTGAAAACGAACGAATGAGTCAATAGGGAGACTCATGAAAGCATATAAACTTATAAGGTGTAAAATTATATCCATTTACACACGCGGTTATATGAACGCACCTAGTAATACTCTTGATAAACTTGATTGTTTACAGCTGTATTATTGCCAAACAAATTTTTTTTGATTGCTATACAAATTAAAAAATGACAAGATTAAGTGAAAAATAAAAACTAAAACGCCTTTACTTGCTGATGTTGGAGATTTCTGATGAAAATGCCTGCTGTAATGTCTGCAAGGTTGCATTCCTTTGAGTTTACCGCGTTTACACAATGAAATGTGCGCGTAAATTTATACAAATTGTGTAAATGATTTTTCATACAAAATTTGACAGCTCGTTTACGCACTAGATAAATTTATACGTTTAAATAAAAAAAAAAAAGGCATTTATACGGTTACATGAGTCCCCCTAATGAAATAAATCTCTGTGTTTGTTGCTGGTGTAACAGCCGATCAACGTTCGTATGTATTTGCCAGTGGAGACAATGGTGTGAGAGAGTTTTCAAGGCAATCATGTGTTGTTTTTGTGCGAGTGTCTCACGGCGTTGATACCTACTACTGCTGCTCGTGTGTTGAAAATCAACGATTGGACTTCGTACATGTTAAAAACGAAATGTTATAATTTCGTTAATTACGTAAACGTTTAAAAACTGGGATCATAATACGTGTAACGATCCGTGATCGAAACTCAATTTTTAAATTACAATAGCTTTGAAATGGTTCATCGGATTAATGGCATATTTGAACGAGCGACAAATAGTCCGCGTTAGGTCCATAACTTAATATCATTTTAAGAAAAAGTTTGACAATTGCAAAGTTATCACTTGAGTGAAAATGGTTTTCCGTCACTGGTCGTAACACGTAATATGGGCCCTGAACCGTTTCGACAGAAACGATTGCTTTTTATATCCAACTGTGCTTCTACACAGGGTATTATAACTTTGATTGGATAACGGTTGGTTGTACAGGTATAAAGGAATCGAGATAGATATAGACTTCCATATATCAAAATCAACAGTATCGAAAAAAAAATTGATTAAGCCATGTCCATCCGTCCGCCCGTCCGTCCGTCTGCCCGTTAACACGATAACTTGAGTAAATATCGAGATATCTTCACCAAATTTGATACACGAGCTTATCTCGACCCAGAATATATTGGTATTGAAAATTAGCGAAATCGGATTATAACCACGCCAGCTTTTTATATATTTAACATTTTGGAAAACACAAAAAACCTGATTATTTAGTAAATAATACACCCAAAATGTAGAAATTTGATGTGTGGACTGATATTGAGACTCTTGATAAAAATTTGAAGAAAAAAATGTTTAAATGGGCGTGGCACCGCCCACTTGTGATAAAATCAATTTTACAAATATTATTAATCATAAATCAAAAATCGTTAAACCTATCGTAAAAAATTTCGGCAGAGAGGTTGCCTTTCATATAAGGAATTCTTTGAAGAAAAATTAATGAAATCGGTAAACGACCACGCCCACTTTTATATAAAATATTTTTAAAAGGGTAGTGGACGAATCAAATAAGCTATATCTTTGCAAAAAGGAGCTTTATATCAATGGTTTTTCATTTCCCAAGTGGATTTATAACAATAAATAGGAAAAACTTCAAATTTTAAAAAATGGGCGTGGCACCGCCCCTTTTATGACTAGGCAATGTTCTATGTTTCGGGAGCCATAACTCGAAGAAAAATTTACATATCGTAACAAAATTGGGTACACATTAGACTGGGTCGATTTATTAACCGATATCGCGCCATCGATTTTTCGTTAGGAATTGGGCTCCGGAAAAAAAGTTTCACTACGCATACCCGAAAAAAATAAATTTCGGGCCTGCGAGAAAAAAATGGCGAAAGGGTCAATTGTTCGGCCAAAACACTCTGCAAAACTCAAAAAATTTTTTTTGTTTTAAGAACTGTTATCGCCAACGTTTCTACAACAGTTTCTTGAAAAAAAAATATTTTTTGGTTTTTGGGGAGTGTTTTGGTCGAAAAATTTACCCTTTCGCCATTTTTTTTTCGCAGGCTCGAAAATTATTTTTTTGGGTATGCGTAGTGGAAAAATCGATGGCGCGATATCGGTTAACTTTCGTCCATACAAATCGACCCATTAGTACCCGCTCAAGGTCATTGCTGTTAACCTCTGTACCCTTTTTGCTTCTTTTCAACGGAAATTAATTCAGAATAGAACCATATGTATATGTATTATTGCGCAGTCTTGTAACACTATTAAGCACACAAAACAAACAATCACAGCATTTCAAGTGTACAGCTGGGTATGTAATGTTCGGTTTCACCCGAACTTAGACTTCCTTACTTGTTTTCGTTAACGTTAGTATTAGCGCTATGATGCATCCTTGCGTGTAACGCATTTCTCAGCGACGTGTTAGCGGTACATTATTGACGAGTTATCTATTTGTTATAAAATTTTATAGATTTATCAATTTTTTATCGACGAGATGTCGATTCGTTGTCGAAAAGTTATCGGTTTATTATCGGAAAGTTATTGACATTTCATCAAAAAGTTAGCGATTTGTTACGAAATAGTTATCGTTTTTTAATAATAATTTGTTTTCAAAAAGAAGCTATCAAAAATTAAAAAATTTATTTTCTAAAAGTTTTCGATGACATCAAAAATTTATCGATATGTTATCAAAAAGTTATCGAGTAGCTATCGATTTTGTTATCGGCATGCTATCGAAAGTAGTAAATTATAAAGTTATCATCGTGTTATAGACAACACATTGGTGTATTATATAACAAATACTTCAATATAAAGTCGATGACACATCTGTAACTTGTCGATAAAAGGCCGATAAGAACAAAGCACAAGCCGATTACTCAGAGTTAGCAAACCGATATCTCGGGAATAATGTGGGTATTGGTTATTACTAATAAAAGGCCCGCGAAGCTTTTCTCAAACAGCTCGAAATGAGTTGCTTCTGTTAAAGTTACCTACGTTGTGATTTAACTTCAACCATTTTACTGCACACGTTGGCTTCGTGGCCCGAGATCTTCTTTTCGGAGGGAAGCGACATTTCTAATCCAACCATTTTTTTTTTTGTGTCAAACTCTTTTCCAGTTGTTTGTTTTGTGAGCAGGTTTTCAACGACAAGCTTTCCTGGTATCACTCAATTAGCTGTATTCGATGCAAAGAGGCGTATGCTTATATTGGCTGATACAAGGAAATGTCCGTTGCGATATTTGGACCTCATAGAGTGCGAGCATCCTTCCTCGAGATCTATGCCAGCCGTCGATCATGACGTGACCAACTTTTTGCTTTGTTCCTTAATCAGTAGACAGCCATGTAGATTGCATCCTCTAATGGCGCATAAGCGCAGATATATGCATGTCACTTAACCAGGTTACTCATACGCCGTGCATCCACAACTTTAAAATTTCACATAAAGCCTTAAGGAAGTCTTATCGCATTTTTCCATTTTTCGCCGTTTTCAATATCGAAGGAGGGCACCCAGATAAGCGTTGCTGCACTGGCTTATGTACAACTACGGCCCTCTAATATGATTTGGTAAAGATATATCAATACTTCCTCTCCTTATCGTGCTAACGGACGAACGGAGGATTTGTGGAAAACCCATTTTTCGCATAAAACGTACATATTATTTTTAGAGACCTTTTAGCAAAATAAAAGGGCACAAATTATATCTGGCGGCTTTTATGAAACTAAAAATATTGCTATCTACAAATTTATGCGAAACTGCGACATGTGAAACAATAGTATTTAATGAGTTTGACTTGGCATCCTAATTAATTTTTTTGTAGTTGTTGAGTTTTGACTAGCGAAGAAACATTTTCTCCAAAGTATAGCTTAAACTTTAAAGCAATAATGACTGCTATAATTTGAAGCCGTTATGTCATTACACTTCGGAACAAGTTATTAAAGAAATATTAAGATCAGACAAAATTACTACTTACCAAGGTTCGCCGGATAAAACGATGTTGGATTTAGAGAAAAGCGAACAAAAGTATCCCTTATCGCCTAGAATAAAAAGAGAAAAATATAATTCACTAAAATGCAACATGCGGGTAGGTTAACTACAGGGTTGGGCCTGTAAACTGTTTACATTGTTTACAGCAATTGTTTACATGTAAACAGTGTAATTGTTAACAAGCTAATTGTTTACGTAAACAGTTCGTTTTTGTAAACAATTGTAAACAATTCATTTTTATGCTTTTTTTAAGTGTCAGAAACAATCTACTACTAATTTAGTATTTTCACAATTTTTCAAACAGTTTTCCAAGCTTGTAAAAAAATAATAAAAAAATACGCTTTAATATTTAGTATTTTAATATTTTTTGTTCATTTTCACTGTCCGATTCTTCATTGTTTTGGTCGATTTTCATTTTATAATAAATAAAAGGTAACTTTTTGGGCCTTTCAAATCGATCTGTTTGACTTGACAGTTCACAATATATGTTGAAATGACGTATGCTGGTAAATATTTACAATTTTTTCAAATTGTTTACAATGAAAATGTAAACTATCTAAAAAATGTTGTAGACGCGCAACCCTGGGTAACTATAAAGCTCATAAGAGCTTCAGTACAATATGAGAGTTAGAAAAGCGTGCTAAAATAATCTGCTTTTCAACAGAGTCACTGAAGTTATATTGGATGAAAAAAACGAGGTTGGCCCCCATACGAAATAAAAAAAAAGGCTCGAGAAACAAGAACTCGTAAATTTTGATGTGACAGCTAATGTGTAATGAGTAAATAGAGTTCTCTAAAAAGTTGAAATTAAACTGCAACAGCTATAACTTTACCAAAAACAAATCATTTAGGGCGTTTCGAGAAGAGCTTCGTCCCCCAACAATTTTTGTAGTTTTTATCGGGTTATAATCTATAGCAAATTTTTATCACCGAGTTTTCGGTTTGTTGTCGAGTCATCAGCTTTTTATCGGCGTGTTATCAACTGATTACGGATTTGCCATCGATTTTATATTGAAGCTTCGATTTTATATTCAGCATCTTTTTCGTAACAAATCAACGAGTTGTCAAATAAACTCCGATAACAAACTAGTAGTACCTCGGTTACAAATCGATAACTTCTTAAAAACAAAGTGATCAATTTTCGATAACATATCGATAGCAAATTGATAATTCATTTATAACTTTTCGATACATACTCAACCACTTTTCTATAATATATCGATAACTTGTCGATAGTTTAACGATATTTTAGCGATAGCTTGTCAATTGAAATCGATAACTCATATACACTCTATCGTGTACATTGCTCCCACATAACATAAAAGTGTAGTGATTACACTTACTCTTACATTCTGTATATCCCCACATTATCAAAGTTGGAAACAATTTAGTGTTTTTTTTTTTTTTTTGTTTTTTAATTAAATTAAGCGTATTAGTCGAGAGAATTTTCACGTGAAATTTCAATGGTTCCTCATGCTTATATAATAAACCTTTATATATAAAAATCACGTGTTACATTGTTTGTCTGCGATGGACTCCTAAACTACTGAACCGATTTTGAATTTGTTTTGCACCCCGGGGATTACCCCCGGACCCCGGATTTACTGCGATTTAGAAGTACTAAGAATTTTTTTTTTTAATTCAGGAGAGTCTTTAGTTGTTCTATGTGCAATTTTTAACCCGAATTTCAAAAGCATCGAATATATGCATTTCGTTTTAATATTATAGTGAAGTGTGAAAAATAAAAATTTATATATATTTTAAAGGAAAGGTTAGAATGTGTGTTAGTTGGTCGCCGGTGTTTGAAGAGATGCGTCGGTCGATTCTGTTCAAACGTGGACCCGGGTACCCCTAGAATGTGTGGGTAATACGAATATCAAATGAAAGCTGTTGCTGTAAGCTCTAAAGTAATTTTCATTGTGATATTCGATTTAGTCGCATCAACCTGGCAAAACTCATAAATATGCATGCGAAGCCGAAATAAAGACATGAATTAATAATACCCACATACCTATTTACATATGTCCTATTCGATTTGCCTGAAATTTGGTATATAAATTTGCCTATATTAGTATTTACGATCCTTTTTTCCGACAAGTAGACCAGAGACGGACTGGGACTGGGATTATTACTAGGACTGGGATTTAGACTCGGAGTGGGACTGGGACTAAGACTCGGAGTGGGACTGGGACTGGGACTGGAACAAAAGAGATAGACTGAGAGATAGATAGAATGAGACGAAGATGGAGATAGATGAAGCGAAAAAGAAGGAGGGAGGAGTGAATAAAAGGATTAAGAAAAAGTGAACAGGGCGAGGGCAGAGTTAGACAGAAAAAGCTTTTTAACATGTATGCAGATAGGCCAAATTTTGGACAGAACAACGTCTGCCGGGTCTGCTAGTATAAGTATAATAAATGTAATATAAGCAGAGAATTAAAAGAAAAAAATATATTATTTTATTTGATCATAAGAATCATTTTGCATTTTTCATGTTAAGGGATCTACAACTTCCAAAACGATGAGTTATCCTGAGCTAAGTTAAGGCAAACGAACCACGGTGGGAAAACCATCAGTTTTTTTTTATTTTTTATTTTGGGGGTTTTTCAACTTGAAACATTTTCTTTTTATTTCCAAGGCTGGGCAGACGAAAACAAGGGTTGGGCTTTCCTGGGCTTACCTGCCAGCTTCACACAGCCGTCATAAGTTGTTAATTAGCCGACCGCCGAGATGTGCTAACAGGTTACTCATACGCCACACCCCAAAAAACTAATTATTTTAAAATCATGCGTAAAGATGTTAACCTTAACTTATGTACAAACGCACATACAACCATATCCACTTTATAATAAATATTTACGCATAATATAATTATATAAGAAAACAATACTAATTAAAAGCTCATTTCCGAAAATTCTCATTTTTAATGACGCACTAGAATACAAAAGCAACTTATTATCTTTAATGCAAAATAAATACCAACTACACTGCAGGTACTGGGATCAAGTCCCGTTAAAACCAACATCAAAATATGTAGTAAAAAGTTGTTTCAATTCAAACAAGAAACTGGGTATTATAAATGGGCATAGTTTCCAACCAATTTTGTCAATTTTTATGAAAAACAAGTAAAGGTGCCTAAGCTCGGGTGTAACCGAACATTATATACCCAACGTGAGCTTCAATTGTACATTTCATTTCAGATAAATTACTTTTCTACATAACACGTGGCACCGCCCGTTTAAAAAAAAATTGTGTCCCCATTTCCTCTTACAATAAAACTTGATAAGTGAAATATCATTTATTCAAAACTATTTTTTGCTAAGTTATAGCTTATTATTCTAGTCTACGACCCTTTTAAACTTGTTTTATATCTAAGTTGCCGTGGTCTTTAACCGATCCCGTCACTTTTTACTAGAAATATTTTCTAAATATGTTTTTTAGCTGGCTTGAAGTCCGAAGATGATAAATTAAAACGCAAGTTTTATTTATTTTCTTCCCAATATATTTCGATTACACACGGTAATCGTCTTCAGAGGAAATAGTTATCACGGCTTGACTGCTTGATGTGGAGTTTATCACTGAACCTGTCTACGAATTTTGTTACGATAGGTTTAACGATTTTCAATTAATGATATTTGTAAAATTGATTTTATCACCAGTGGGCGATGCCACGATCATTAAAAAAAAAATTTTTAATTTTTATCATGAGTCTCAATATCAGTCCACATGTCAAATTTCAACATCCTAGGTGTATTATTTACTAAATAATCAGGTCTTTTGTGTTTTACAAAATGTTATAAATATAAAAATTGGGCGTGGTTATCATCCGATTTCGCTTATTTTCAATACCAATCTATTCGGGGTCCCGATAAGCTCGTGTACCAAATTTAGTGAAGATATCTCAATATTTACTAAAGTTATCGTGTTAACGGATGGACGGACGGACGGACGGACATGGCTCAATCAAATTTTTTTCGATACTGATGATTTTGATATATGGAAGTCTATATCTATCTCGATTCCTTTATACTTGTACAACCAACCGTTATCCAATCAAAGTTAATATACTCTGTGACTAAGTATAAAAAGTCAAAATTTCATAAAAACCAACCTCATTCAGAACTTTCGTTAGATATTATCTAAAAAAGGGGCGGGGCAGCGGCCGTTTTCAAAAATATTTAAGCTGTATTACTTTGATACACCGTATCACTACTGAGTTGAAATACTTGTATAATTTAATTACATATCGCAAATATATTGCATTTTTTTTACCATAAGACTTTGAAATATTTTTGTCAATTGGGTGTGGTCGCCAACACATTTCTTTAATTTTCCAAAATGTACATACTATAATAGCAAAGACAACCTTCATGTCAAATTTCAACATGATATCTTCTACATATGTCTTTTGATTTACTACTTGAAAAACTTTAAAAATTTCTTCACCTAACTGTGAGCGGTGCCTCGTCCATTTTCCAAGAAAATCTACAAAATTTCCAATTTTCGTCACAAAATCAAGCCACATATCAAGGTTTGGCAGTTTGTAATGAATTATCGCATTTTTCTCATTTTTGGAAATTACTATATAGACTTTGATTCAGTTTCATAACTTTAACTGTCTTTGATAATGCGTTATTGCGTTTTTCCATTTTTCCAAATATTCGATGTCGAAAAAGTGGGTGTGGTTAACGTTGCATTTTGTCCATTTAGAATTTATATATTTTTATTTAGTATAAATTTCAAACACAACAACCATGAGTTTTATTTACAGTGTTTGATATTTAAAAAAATTTACTTAATAATTAATGTGTTCATCTATTGTAGAGGATACCGATGTGTTCTGGGTCCCGTATAATAATATAGCAAATTTCTTAAAGATATCTCAATTATTGCTCAAGTTATAGCGTCAACGGACGAACAAACCGCCGGTCATGGCTCAATTAAAATCTTCTGATATCAGGAAGCCTATATCTGTATCGATTTCTTTATGCCATTACGTACAACAATTATTCAATCAAAGCTGTAACACTCTTGTGCACAAGTACACGCTGGATACATATAAAACAAGTAAAGGTGTCTAAGTTCGGGTGTAACCGAACATTATATACTCAGCGTGAGCTTCAATTGTTCATTTCATTTCAGATAAATTACTTTTCTACATAACACGTGGCACCGCCCGTTTAAAAAAAACATTTCTCCCCATTTCCTCTTACAATAAAACTTGATAAGTGAAATATCATTGATTCAAAACTATTTTTTGCTAAGTTATAGCTTATTATTCTAGTCTGCGACCCTTTTAAACTTGTTTTATTTCTAATTTGCCGTGGTCTTTAACCGATGTCATCCATTTTTTCTAGAAATATTTCCTGCTATAGAGAAAATTTGTGTACCAAATATTATTACGATCCTTTAATTTTTCTTCGAGTTATGGCTCCCGAAACATAGAAAATTGCTTAGTCATAAAAGGGGCGGTGTCAAGCCTGTTTTTTTAAATTTGAAGTGTTTCCTATTTATTGTTATAAATACACTTGGGAAATGAAATACCATTGATATAAAGCTCCTTTTGGCAAAGATATAGCTTATTTTATTCGTCCACGACCCTTTTAAAAATCTTTTATATAAAAGTGGACGTGGTCCTTAACAGATTTCGTTAATTTTTCTTCAAAGCATTCCTTATAGTAAAGGCAACCTCTCTGCCGAATTTTGTTACGATAGCTTTAACGATTTTTGATTTATAATTAATAATATTTGTAAAATTGATTTTATCGTAAGCGGGCGGTGCCACGCACATTTTTAAAAAAAATTTTGAAATTTTTATCAAGAGTCTCTGTATGACCACACGTCAAATCTCAACACTATAGGTGTATTATTTACTAAATAATCTGGATTTTTGTATTTTCCAAAATGTTATATATATGTGTATAAAAAGTGGACGTGGTTATCATCCGATTTCGCTCATTTTCAATACCAATCTATTCTGGGTCCAGGTAAGCTCGTGAACCAAATTTGGTGAAGATATCTCAATATTTACTCAAGTTATCGCATTAACGGACGGACGGACGGACGGACAGACATGGCTTACTTACTTACAAATGGTGCAAGGAAAAGTACATACACACGGACACACATTTATATACAGCAAAACAATTTCGTTGCCTACTTTTAGGCGCATACGTTCTTAAGCTTAGAGCTTTTTGTTTCTGTTCTGGCCGATGTATAAGAGAAAGCTTAGAGCCTTTAGCTTGTAGCAGAGCTTTGTCGTTCAGAAGAGGATCGTTAAATGGGGGCCCTACATTTTTAAAGGGCCTCAAATGTTTAAATGCCTCCTCATATTTCTAATGAGTCCTAGACTTCACCCGAGCCGTTTTAAAGAGTCCCATAGATTTCTAATCGGGCGACTGCTCCCCAATCCCCCACCCCCTCTTTTTTCTCGTCTACAAAAAGTAGCAGTTGGACACCTGTAGTAACGCCCAATCCTAACCCCCCAACCCCCAACCCCCATTTTTCTCGTCTACAAAAAGGAGTCGATGGGCACTTGTAGTACCGCCCCGCCCCCCCCCCCCCCTTTTTTTTTTCTCGTCTGCAAAACGGGCCTGTCGGGCACCCGATCAGGGGCAGATTGTTAACTAAAGGTTATTATTTGTGTACATGCCATCACATATGTTTGTACATGGCAATTTTATTAAACCACACTGATAAGAAACCTAAACCGTACAACATTGAAACATATTTATATGTTTATATGTGAATAAAACTTCATGCTGTATTTCATTAGATTGTAAGTTTGTATGCTTACATTTAGACGCATACGTTCTGGTTGATCTATAAGAAAAAGCTTAGAGCTTTTTGTTTTGTATTCTGCATGCAAGAAAAAAAGAGAGTTTATCAATATAGGAGAGTATCGGGCTCAGATTTTAAATGAGGGGCCCTAAATTTTTAAAGGGTCCCAAATTTTTAAATGTCCTCTTAGTATTTTACTGTAACACATTTAAGAAAAAGCAAAATGTATATTTTATATAATTTATTTTTATTAAATAAAAATTTTAAACATAATTGCCCACATATTACTGTGTTGTATTTTTGTTTCTGATCATAATTGTAATGTATTGGTGGCTTCAGATAATTAATCAGTTCAATCGTTGGCTGCAAATTTCCAAAACTATCAAAATATTCTTTATAATTTTTGTTTTTATAGTATGCTACCCAATGAGTGCCAGGACCATCAGCATCGTCTAAATTAAGAATTCCACATTCTTGAGCATTCGGTTTATTCGGTAGGGAATTTCGCATAAAAATTCCTCTGAAATGTTTAAGATATTTGCAATATTTCATTAAATCTATGTCTGTTAACGGTCTTTTGGGTAGGCTCTTTATTCGTTTTTTGGATAGGGTCGTAAAAATAAACCATATCCCCTTCTATACGGTTTGAGGAATAGTCCCTTCCCCATAGCGATTGATTCCATATATCTATTATGACGGCTAGCCTCAGCCAATTGCTCCTTTCTATTCCTGATATCATTCAAAACTTTTGCTATAGCTGATCCACCAAATGCCATACCACCAAGTGCACCCAAAGCTGTTAAAATTGAAAGTAGTGGTAAAATTCCACCAATTTTTGAGACTGGAATTATTCTCGGTATATTAATTTCTTTAACGTCTGTCTGTCCGTGAACACGATAACTTGAGTAAATTTTTAGGTATCTTCATGAGCCTGAGCACTCGTCTCAGATCGCTATTTAAAACTAACGAAATCGGACTATAACCACGCCCACTTTTTCGATATCGAAAATTTCGAAAAACCGAAAAAGTGTGATAATTCATTACCAAAGATGGATAAAGCGATGAAAATTGGTAGGTGGGTTGACCTTATGACGCGGAATAGAAAATTTGTAAAATTTTGGACAATGGGCGTCGCACCGCCCACTGTTAAAAGAAGGTAATTTAAAAGTTTTGCAAGCTGTAATTTGGCAGCCGTTAGCAAAATCGGATAACGAACACGTCCACTTTCAAAAAAAAAATTTAAGTCAAATTTTAACAAAAAATTGAATATCTATACGGAATATAAGTAAATTATTTCAAAATTCAACTCCAGTAATGATATGGTGCAACAAAAAACCAAAAAATAAAAGAACATTTCAAAATGGGCGGTGCTCCGCCCTCTTTCATTTAATTTGTCTAGAATACTTTTAATGTCATAAGTCGAACAAAGATTTACCAATCCATGTGAAATTTGGTAAGGGCATTGCTTCTATGATGATAACTATTTTCTGTGAAAATGGGTGAAATCTGTTGAAGCCACACCCAGTTTTTATACACAGTCGACCGTCTGTCCTTCCGCTCGGCCGTTAACACGATAACTTGAACAAAAATCTATATATCTTTACTAAACTTAGTTCACGTACTTAACTGAACTCACTTTATCTTGGTATTAAAAATGGGCGAAATCCGACTATGACCGCGCCCACTTTTTCGATATCGGAAATTTCGAAAAATGAAAAAAATGTCATAATTCTATACCAATTACGAAAAAGGGGATGAAACCAATCCAATCACCATGATTGGTATTTGACGCAAAATATAACTTTAGAAAAAAATTTGTAAAATCAGTGTGACACCTACCGTATTAACTAGAAGAAAATGAAAAAGCTCTGCAGGGCGAAATCGAAAGCCCTTGGAATCTTGGCAGGAATAGTGTTCGTGGTATTACATATATAAATAAATTAGCGGTACGCGACATATGATGTTCTGGGTCACCCTGGTCCACATTTTGGTCGAAATCTCGAAAACGCCTACACATATACAACTAAACGCCACTCCCTTTTAAAACCCTCTTTAATACCTTTAATTTGATACCCAAATTATACAAACACATTACAGAGTCACCCCTGGTCCACCTTTATGGCAATATCTCGAAAAGGCGTCCACCTATAGAACTATGGCCCACTCCCTTTTAAAATGCTCATTAACACCTTTAATTTGATACCCATATTATACAAACACATTACAGAGTCATCCCTGTTCCACCTTTATGGCGATATCTCGAAAAGGCGTCCACCTATAGAACTATGGCTCACTCCCTTTTAAAATACTCTTTAATACCTTCCATTTGATACCCATGACATACAAACACATTCCAGGGTTACCCTAGGTGCATTTTCCTACATGGCGCTTTTCCCTTATTTTGTCTCCAAAACTCTCAGCTGAGTATGTAATGTTCGGTTACACCCGAACTTATCCTTCCTTACTTGTTTTAAATAATAATAGACAAATATTTTCGACATAATGTCACATTACTAATTTCACTTATTCACAATTTTATTCAACTGAACAAAAATGCCGAAGCAACTGTTTAAACAAAATACATATCTATCTATCTATTATACATAATATAGCCCTACAATCGGCATAATACACAGAAATATTGTTTATTACTGAATGGCACTATGCTCTATTTGTCGCTGAAACTGAATATAAAGATCATTTCAACTTATTTCAAGAACACTGACAAAGATCAAGTAAAACCTAAAAAATTGGTTTCAGTTTCAATTACAAGGTGAAGGTGTTGACATCATTTGAATCAAATAGCGGAATTTTTTTGCGAACGAATCTATTAATTAGAATTAAATTTAAATAAACTATCTATTTATCAGTGAAAGTTAGTTCACAAACAATGCAATCTAAACGTGCGTTTGTCGGACAGTTGTTTGCCGTCTTTTTGTTGTTACAAACGTTCGTGCCACATTTGGTAGAGTGTAAACCAGCTCCTAAACGTAAAGCAGCTACTATTGGTGGGTTAACAGAATGACGTGGTTTTAGAAAATAATTAAGGGAGGAGTTGAAATTTGTCTCACAGGAATTTACTTAATATTTTATTAAACAATTTTTCATCTCGATAAAAAGGGTTACTAAGGTGACTACAAACTTGAGTATAACGCGTGTGGATTTAAGAAAGAACTTAACCTCCTTCAGAAAAAAATTTATATGTTGAAGTAAAGCTCGGCGTTGAAAAACTTTTCCTAACATAACTAAGAAATTTTTAGAAATTAATGTGCTTAACACCGGTAAATTATAATAGTTATTCAATCATTGTTTTTAATTTATGGGGAAGAGTAAAAAGAAGAAAGCCATTACGGGCATATTGCGATGGAACCATTTCGAAACTCGCCACGTCATCATCGTCAGGCAATTGCGTAATGCTTTTTTTTCAAGAGGTTTCACCGAGGATCGAATCACGGTCAAACGACTGAAATGAAATAACAACTACAACACAGTAGCCCAATGGTTAGGCGATTGCAATTATTATAAAGAACTTTTTGTATAGGCTCCACACCGAAACCAGAAGTTAATTTAGAACTCTTCCATGTGTAATCAACTCTGCCAGTACTCAGTTCTATCCCCGCGTTTTGCTTATATAACAGCAGAAAACAGAATATTGCTATCCCTACATCGTCATAGTCGGGTGGCGTAACCAAATCCATAACCACCTCCATTGTGATTGATTAATGGTGCCATAACCTTAAGCTTCTGACATTTTCATAAAAATGAGGAAAACGCAAAAAATTACAAACATATTCCACAAACAATAAGTCTCTTAGTCAAAACGTATCCAAAACAATAAATAAAATATATAAAAAGTTAATAGATTCACCAAAACAACTATTTTTAGTTTATGGATACGGCGAAAAGCCAAAAACCAATTTGTTGGCTATGGTATGGTTATGGCTTTAGCGTTATGGTATGGTACCATTAATCGTTTACATTGATTTCCATAAGGTTGGCTCTATCAGCTGTTTTATTTGGTTATGGATAAGTCACCATTAATAGGCCCTTTTATTCCGCCAACAGAAATTGTTAAGTTGATCACGTTATCATCCAATTAAGTGGTAAAACGGTTAAGGCCCGGCTTTTCAGTACAAGTTCAACTCAGTTTGTCAGCTAAACTACGCTTAAACTTATTCTGCCGTTTTTCAGTCTACTTTAACTGAAGTTTAAGCTGAGCTTAAGCGGCCGATGTTGCAGGGTTAAACTCTAGTAAACCTATCAGTTATTTGTGTTCGTTCGAAATGGCGTCGAGTATGCCCAACAAGCATTTGGGCAGAGCACATGTTTATAACTAAGCCTACTTCTAAAATCTCAAGAGTTCTTTCGAAACAGTGGCTCAACTCGAAAATTATAGTGTACTCAGCAAAAGAGGGAATTTCTTATTAAGCAAAAAATGGCATTACTTAAGTTGAAAAAATTTAATTCCCAACTTGTGGTTCTCTACATTGACTCAAATGTAAAAATCTATACTACAGTATTTTCACGAAAATAAAATAAAGTATATATAATTTATTTTTGATTAATTACGCCTGTTCTGTGAAGTGACAAAAGGGAAATGAGTTTTCATACATTTGAACAAATTTTTGTATGAGTTATTTTATAAAATTTTTTTTCATTTTATTATTTCACAGAACGTGAATTGGCCGCCAGGTGTTTATTTCTCACAATAAACAGCTGCTGTTTTTGTGGTACCACCTTGAAGATTTTGTTTCAACTCCACCTCGGTAGCCCCATTCCAGTCCTTTGAGCTTTTAGTCGCTACACTATCTTCATATCTGTGTAAAGCTCATACAGTTCATCTATATACCATCTTCCATAGTCGCCGTCGTCATCACGGATAGTATTATAAATCTTCCGGAGAACTTTTCTCTCCAGCACTTCAAAAGCCATTTCCCTTTATCTCGACACCGTCCATGATGCCGAAACAAACATCAGGATGATTTTTGTTCGTTGAGAGACGAGTTTACTTTTCAATTACCTGCTGAGTAGAAATTAGCACTTGTTGGCAAGAGTTATTCTCTATTTGATTTCTAGGCTGACATTGTTTTCGCTGTTGATGATGGTTCTCAGATAGACTAAGTTCTTCACAGTCTCAAAGTTATATGCGCCAACAGTGACATAGCTGCTCTGAAGCCTCGTTTGGATCGGCGGATAGTCCGTCGTTACCCTGCACCTTGTTATTCTTCAGCCGGGATATTGCCATTCTCACTTCGTCAAAGCCGGAATGAGATTTTTTTCATTGGCCATTAGGCTATCCGGTTCGACAAGAATCTGAAACTCCTCACATCACGTAGTTTTGCTTCACGTCTTTTCCTTCTAAATAGGCGTCCTTCTTCTCGACACGATAACACTCCAATAATATCAATTTTTTTAAAAACTTAGCTCATATCTAGCGCATTATTCGCTCTATCAAAAAAGTTGTAAAATTAAAATCTGGTCTTACCAGGTCCGGAAGCACACTATTAATTCCATACTTTCGTATTAATTACCTTTCGTATACAGTTACTAGTATGTTAGAAAGGCGATATTGTCCATTTCGATTAATGTCTTGGCCTAATATTAAGAAGCATGTATCGCTTGAGTACTTTTAATTCGCCTATCATGGAAACAGTCTCCTTCAACTTAGTTCTTTAAGTGTGAGGTAATTGATAGCGTTCAAAATTAGAAGCTGGTCCCCTCTTTTCAACGTATAGAAAATCATAAACTGACCTCCATAACCTGTTTAGCAACTTCACCCACCTGAGACCACCTATCAAAAGCGGAAGTTATTTTAAAAAACCATTTCCTTTTATGCTTTCATAGGCGGTATGGCGCTAAGTGGCTTAGCAGGTATGGCTCTTGGTCATGCTGTCTCCAATCATCTGTCGAATAAGCAAAAACAAAAGGAAGAAGCAATTCCCGCTGGATGTTTCAAGCAAACATTGAGAGAACCAGATCCGGAAGATCCACGTAAATTCATCGATACTGAGCGTTTGGTGTGTCCAACTGCACCAGCTCCGAATCCCGTAGCAATGCCAGGTATGCCACAGTATGCACAGCCACCACAATACTGGCAACCAGCAATGTATCCCGTAAGTAGTTCATATATAATAGCATCAAAGCATAAAAACCTTGTTTACTTTTTAAAATTTTAAAATACTCGCATAGCAACAACAACAACAAGCACCACAAATGTTCGTGCCACAACAACAGCAACCGTTTGCACAGCCAGGGCAACAACAAACCCAGCAAATGCAACAACCTCAACAACAACAACAACAACAACCATTTGTGCAGCCTGGCCAACAACAACCCCAGCAAATGCAACAACCGCAACAAACGCAACAACAACAACCATTTGTGCAGCCAGAACAACAACAACCCCAGCAAATGCAACAACCTCAACAACTCTCACCATTAATACCAGCTGATGTATATGGTGGTGTTGCTAATGATTCTCTTTTACAAATCCAGAGACCTGGTTATCTGCAGCCACCAGACATGTCACAGCAACAAGTGAATGGAACAGATGCTATTGCACCTAATGGAACTTTAACTCAGGTATATATTACGTACATTAACTTATTAAATGAATAGTTCAGAAGTGGGCCAAAAGTATCAGGGCTAAAACTTTGCGTAGAGCTTGAAATAAAGGAGTTGCAAGTTTAACAATCCTGGCCCGCAAGACCGACTGCTTCCTCTGGCCAACTTCCTTAATAGTAAAGGAAAGTCAATAATGGCATAAGATTGTAGATTTAAAACTCGAAACTCGTTAGTTTATTGGTGTTACATAGTATGAAATCGAAAAGTGTATATCTTAATTGATATTCCTCTTAGATTATGCGCGGTAAGGTTAGGCTGTGTGACAGCTGTCTCATTAGGAACACCTCACCACAGCAATAAATATACCAATAAGGTGCGCATCGATTTAGGAAATTTCCTCCGAAAAGTTGCATAAGAACCAACTGGGCTATTTACGCGTTGTTCTCGCAAAGGCTCACTGCTAATTGTCGTCGATACAGCTAATACAGCTAGCTGGCAGCCTGGGTCAAGAGATCAGCCACACAGCAAGCAGGGATATCCTTATACCCTATATTACAGATAATTTTCATCAAAGAGTAGTTAGATGCCAACGCGAGTGAGATCGAGCAATCTTTGAAGGCATTAGACTTTACGGTGGCCCATTTTAGCGCTTTGATATCTCCCTGACTATATGAGTAGATGTGCAATTCCCTAACAATTACAGCGGTTGAGAGCATGCCATCGCATGCCAACGCATTCTTTATAGCGGCGAACTCCGCCTGGAATACGCCGGCTTAATCAATCAGCCGAGTCCAGTCTGAATCCTTTTGTCAATATTTTCACCAGTCTTCCGTTCTAATTTAATTGCACAATCCATTATTCCCTTGAGCGAATACGAGTGGTGAATCTCGCAACAGGAGTGGAGGCCGGCGTACAGTAGTCTTTCCTACAAGGGATGAAGTCGAACTCGGTTAGAATTATGCAGGATGGTCATCAGAAGGTTGGATAGATAGCCAGCTTGCTCCCGGGCTGACACTTGGGTTTCTAAAGCATCGCTCTCTAAATAAACTAACACATTTCAAATTCCACTGGAAGACTTAACACGTTTTAGTATTGACCTCGACGCAAATAACGAGCTGTGCTAGTTTTGAATGTTTTTTTTTTTTTGCTTATTTATTATTAGTTTTTTTTTTTACATTTATTTTCTTTTAGCAACCTGCTCAATCGCTTGCACAATATGCACCACAAAACCCTACGCTGCCTGGCCAAACTCCTCAGTCGGGTTATCCACCGCAACAGGGTTATCCAGCTCAACCAAGCTATCCAGCTCAACATGGTTATCCAGCTCAACCGGGTTATCCAGCTCAGCCCGGTTATGCCGCTCAACCGAATTATCCAGCTCAACCCAGTTATCCAGCTCAACCCGGTTATCCAGCTCAGTCTAATCTATATCCAGTTCTACCCAATCAACCTACACAACCAGCTCAGAACAATACTCACGTAACTGTTTTGTCTAAGAAGACGGGTTATTATGCGAAATCTTCTTCTGATAAAGTGCTGCCTACCAATATTCTATTGATGTTGACAGTGGCATTTTTATGGAATTGGTTCCATTGAAATTTCGTTTTGTTTATATGTACCATTGTTATTGGTACGGTTGTGATATATTTGAAATTGTTCACGACGATAATGTTTACATTAAAATATAGAGTATTTTATGAAATTTAATTTGAAGCAATAAAGATAAAACTAGTTTTTGAATTCTTTATCAATCGCTTTTTCTTGATATTAAAGGAGCTTACTCTGTAGCGACCTCGGCCAAAAATTGTAATTGGGAAACAGTCAAGTCGCATTAGCCAGGCAAACGATAAGGGGAAGAAGGTGAAGTGGTAATATGTAAGTTACAAAGTCTTATTATTCCCTCCAGCTTTCTATTGTGGCGGTAAATAACCAGTGGACGATGTTTTTTAACCAGTGCACGGTGGGGTATTTGATCAATCTAGCTGGCCAAAACTAAAACAGCAGTTATTTCTGTTAAAAAAGTGGTTGCCTCACTTCATTTTTATGAAAGGAAATTTTTGACAGTAAATTCACGGTGTTCCGCGCAGAATTACTTGGATCGAGCCTCTGGTTTCGGAGGGACCCGGCGTAATTTTTTGGCATTACATGGGATATATATGTCAATATGGGTATCAAACGAAAGGTGTTAATGAGTATTTTAAAAGGGAGTGGGCCTTAGTTCTATAGGTTTTTACCCCGTATTTCTATTGATACTTTTGAGTAGGGTTGCCACTTACGGTTGCCACCTCACCTCCTTTTTTATATTTCTTTATATATCCACTACCACCTCGGAAAGGGCTTGACCGATTTGAATCAAATTTGGTATATCGATATAGTATTACACTTTAAGACTTTTCACCTAGGTTTTGCCACTGAGGAAGTTTTCACAAGGTTGCCACCTTTTGCCAATTGGGGTATCAGTCTCTTACAAAATTGATCAACACTCCAAAAATTGCGGGTATGCGCAACCGTTTTTGTTATTAAACTTTGAAACAAATATAAGCTAATGTATTACCAAAAAATTACTGACATGATATGCCATTAAAAAAAGATATATATTTTTATTTGCAAGAGTTTTAAAAAATTTAATATTGAGTAGTATTACAAGTAGAATAACTCAATTAAAATATGAAGAATAAAAAATCTAACATATTGTGGCGAATCTTAGCATCACTAAGCTGTTAGTAAATAATCACGCAACAACAAAAACATGAACCAGCCGCTCTTATGTACATATACACATTAAAGCTAGCAACACGTATGTAGAATGCGACGAAGAACTATGTCAGAATTCGTCACAATATGAATTAAAAACACATTTACCTGTCCTACAAGAAAATTTAGCTAGATTTGATTAAATCTAAACAAGTGAAGAAGTATTTAGGTTAGAAGGGTATATTGCTTTTTAATCCAAAAATACATCGAACTGCACACAATTTGTATACAACTTTCGATGTGCGAAGTTAGCTCCGTTGACGTTGCAGATGGGTTTTGGGATATGTATACTATTCGTTGATATCTAGAGACGCCAGGGTTAGGTTAGGTTAGGTTGAACTGGCCGGTCCATGAGGACCTCCCATAGACTGATTGAATCCGTAGTGTTACCAGAAGTTTGTTTTAATGACCAAACTGAAAAACCCTATCAAAAACCAGGACCTATGTTATAAAAGAACTCCGTCCTCTTGGCAAATACTAGAAGCTTCCTAAGACTTAAGCCACTTGCTGCTTCTAGATCTGACAGCTGTATCACTCCTAATAGCTGCAGTCTTAGGCTGGCAAGTGCACGGCACGAGCACAGAACGTGCTCGATCGTTTCTTCCTCCAACCCACACTTCGTACATCTGCTATCACTGACCAAGCCTAATTTAAAAGCATGTGACCCCAGAAGGCAGTGTCCAGTCAGAATATCCTTCATGAGTCTACAGTCCTCTACTTTTAATGATAGAAGCAACTTCGTTAGACTAAAGTTGAAAGATCTATACATAATCTTTGACACTTTACAGCCCCGCGCTTTAACCCACGTCTTTCCCGCTTGGTTGATCATGTGCACCTCCCGCCTTCGCTTAATCTCGCTCAGTCTAATTGGGACGTCTACGGAGCAAGCTTCAAGGGATGCGCCCTTTTTAGCTAGTTCATCCGCTTTTTCATTCCCATCTATTCCCATATGCCTTGGGACCCAATATAGATATATGCTTCTCCCTGTCCTGATTCTTTCCAGGGACTGCTTACACTCTAACACGCATTTAGATGCTATGCTATGCGTGATTATTGCTTTAATTGCCGCTTGACTGTCAATATAAAAGTTAACACGGTTGCAGCTTAAACTATTCTCTTCGGGGGTTTTTACTGCTTTGGTTACGGCTAATATTTCCGCTTGGAAAACTCTACAGTAATCCGGCAGCCTATAGGATCTGCTAATTTCCAGATCAGCACAGTATACCGCAGACCATACTCTTTCCACTAATTTGGAACCATCTGTGTACACATGTATCGCCAGGGAGTATATTTAAAAAAAAATTGGAATATTTTGAAAAATCGACTTTGGCCAGCTAAACTGATCAATACCTCACCGTGCAGTGGTCGATGTTCTAACATAGTGTTAGAAGAATTACAAGAGGAGCGTAACCGTTGCATATAAGCAAGACCCAATATCCATAGCATTTTCTTTCATAAGCCTAAAAACATAATAATAACTAGAATACCGGGCCGACTGGTCTGCCCGAAAATTGGTTTGCTTACGTTTCAAAAGTGAGCCTCGCCCAACTCCGCTACCAAGTCCCACTCCCACCCCCACTCCCACTCCAACTGCCACTGCCGATGCCACTCCCACTCCCAACCCCACTCCCACTCTTCTTACGCCAACAGCTATTGCAACTCCCACTCCCAGTTGCACTCCAGCTCCCTCTCCCTTTCTACCACAATTTCCTCGTATATGTAATCTCTATATCACTCCCACTCCTAGTAATACTTTAACTTGAACTCCAATTTCTACTCTCACGCCCACTGCTACTCCCTCTACCTATCCGCTCTCCAGTTGCACTCCAACTCCCCCCACCTCTCTCACCAGAATGTCCTCGTATATGTAATCTCTACACTAAATTTGGATTGCCTGCTTCACCTGACCGGCCGATTTCCATATCTTTATTTATATAATCCACTTAGAAACTCCTCCTCTCTCTCCTCCGTATCTTCCTCCAGTTGCACTCCAACTCCCCCCACCTCTCTCACCAGAATGTCCTCGTATATGTAATCTCTACACTAAATATGGATTGCCTGCTTCACCTGACCGGCCGATTTCCATATCTTTATTTATATACACCCCTTAGAAACTCCTCCTGTCTCTCCTCCGTATCTTCCTCCTTAATTCCTCTCCCTCAACCTAAAATGTTTCACTTCCACCTGCCAGAGAGAAAAGGTCCCAAATATTAAGCTTGTCGAAGCTGAACCCATGTACCTAGTTTCAAGAAACTCACAAAATAAAACGAATCTTTTCGAATGGGCAGGCCACTGAATCATTTCCTGGATAGAAAAGTTTCTCAAGAAATGAGCTAGTCTTGGAAGTAGCCCTATACCAAATTTCAAGCAAAACGCAATATATACTTTTTTCCTTAGAATAGTTCAGCCCCACATCCCTGAGTGAAAAGTTTCTCAAATATTATCTTGTTCAACGAGTCCTTGTACAAAATTTCAAGTGAATCGTACCATAAATTGGATTTTTTTGGAATAGGTCGGTGCAGAGATCATTTCCGCGTAACGGTTTAGTTCTGTACTGATTTCACTTTCATGTAGATATGAAATACAAATATTCCCATAGCCAGCTCGGCGAGCCATGCAGCGCCTATACCTACTTTAAACCATACTTATGTTATGTTATTTTGGGTAAAAATCTATGTTTAAGGACCCATTCTCTATTACGAAACAAAAGTTCGTTCGCCTCATAGACAAATCATTCGCGTATAAGCATATTGATAAACTAAGACAAAAACTATCATTTAACAATTCCGTGGCAATTTGAAAAAACAACCTAATTGGAGTTAGGATAATGGCAATATATAGACCTTTATCTGAAAAGGTAGCCACAATTCACAGGGAGATCTGTAGCGGATTTCTGTTATGAAGCCAGAATACCACGTTTATCCTAACTCGAATTAGGTTGTTTTTTCAAATTGCCACAGATTTGTTTGCGCCTTAATGTAAGACATATCATAAGAAACGTTAAGGCCGGATGAAAACGATAGGATATACCATTGCTAGACGAAATGGAAAATTGCTAAGAGCCGATTTATTTGTCTCAGCTATCGTTCAAAATACCGAACGAGCTCTAATATTTATGAGATACTGATGGTTTGGAAATTATTGGTCTTAATCCATTTTTAATCAAAAATCATTGCTTAACGACAACTAAGATCCGGGCTCGCTTAAAGTACATTGAAGCATAGAGTTAAAGGGCAATCTGGAAAAATGCGGTATGCGCCAATCAGGATTTCTCACCTTTCTTTTATATATCTTCGCCCGCTTGCCAGAAGCATGAAAGTGCCATAATGAAAATGTTGGGAAATCGAGTTTCAAAGTTTATTGTTCCCTCAAAATTGGAGGAATTAGCTTCTAGTGTAAAAATGTACTTATGTATTATACTAACACTATGCTCTTTCAGCTGAGATAATTGTTCAGCTCGCATCCCTTCTACTCTCCGAGATTTAGCGTATTCATTTTTCTGGAACAACAAAAATTTAAAAAGCTGATCTAATTTTTTGTTAACACATCTATACAAAAAAATTAAAAGTAGCCGGATCAGGTAAATCGGCTCATGATTTCCATGCATTTTGATGCGCTGAATCCAAATACCCTACAAGAATTGACCCAACTGGTCATTGTATGGCCTTAACCTCAAAAGACGTAAACAATTCACTGCAGATTGATTTTTAAATAATGTTAGGGCCAAGCCAAGACCTGCTAGGTCAATTCAGTGGGCGGATTGGGATTCGGAGCATCACAGTACTTGGGAAAACATCCGCGGCTTTGACTTATCGAAAGTTTCTATGTAAATGAAACAAGTAAGGAAGGCTAAGCTCGGGTGTAACCGAACATAACAAACTCACCTGAGAGCTATGGAGACAAAATAAGGGAAAATCACAATATAGGAAAATGAATCTAGGGTAACCCTGGAATGTGTTTGTATGACATGTGTATCAAATGGAAGGTATTAAAGAGTATTTTATGAGGGAGTGGGCCATAGTTCTATAGGTGGAAGCCATTTATGGATACGGCCATAAAGGTGGATCAGGGTTGACTCTAGAATTTGTTTGTACGATATGGGTATCAAATGAAAGGTGTTAATGAGTATTTTAAAATGGGGTAATTCTTAGTTCCATAGGTGGACGCCGTTTCGAGATATTTCCATAAAGGTGGACCAGGGGTGACCCTAGAATTTGTTTGTACAATATGGGTATCAAAAAAAAGGTGCTAATGAATGTTTTAAAAGGGAGTGATCCTTAGTTCCATAGGTGGACGCCGTTTCAAGATATCGCCATAAAGGTGGACCAGGGGTGACTCTAGAATGCGTTTGTACAATATGGGTATCAAACGAAAGGTGTTAATGAGTATTTTAAAAGGGAGTGGGCCTTAAGGTGGACGCCTTTTCGAGGTATCGCAATAAAGGTGGACCAGGGGTGACTCTAGACTTTGTTTGTACGATATGGGTATCAAATGAAAGGTGTTAATGAGTATTTTTAAAAGGGAGTGGGCCTTCGAGATATCGCCATAAAGGTGGACAAGGGGTGACTCTAGAATGTGTTTGTACGGTATTGTATTGGTATCAAATTAAAGGTATTAATGAGAGTTTTAAAAAGGAGTGGTGGTAGTTGTATATGTGAAGGCGTTTTCCAGATATCGACCAAAATGTGGACCAGGGTGAACCAGAACATCATCTGTTGGATACCGCTAATTTATTTATATATATAATACCTGCCAAGATTTCAAGGGTTTTTTATTTCGCCATGCAGAACTTTTTCATTTTCTTCTACTTAATATGGTAGGTGTGACAACCATTTTATAAAGTTTTTTCTAAAGTTATATTTCGCGTCAATAAACCAATCCAATTACCATGTTTCATCCCTTTTTTTGTATTTGGTATATAATTATGGCGGCCACCGTGGTGTGATGGTAGCGTGCTCCGCCTATCACACCGTATGCCCTGGGTTCAACTCCCGGGCAAAGCAACATCAAAATTTTAGAAATAAGATTTTTCAATTAGAAGAAAATTTTTCTAAGCGGGGTCGCCCCTCGGCAGTGTCTGGCAAGCGCTCCGATTGTATTTCTGCCATGAAAAGCTCTCAGTGAAAACTCATCTGCCTTGCAGATGCCGTTCGGACGCGGCATAAAACATGTAGGTCCCGTCCGGCCAATTTGTAGGGAAAAATCAAGAGGAGCACGACGCAAATTGGAAGAGAAGCTCGGCCTTAGATCTCTTCGGAGGTTATCGCGCCTTACATTTATTTTTTTTTATATAATTATGGCATTTTTTTCATTTTTCGTAATTTTCGATATCGAAAAAGTGGGCGTGGTCATAGTCGGATTTCGTTAATTTTTTATACCAAGATAAAGGGCGTTCAGATAAGTTCGTGAACTAATTTCAGTAAATATATGTCGATTTTTGCTCGAGTTATCGTGTTAACGGCCGGGCGGAAGGACAGACGGACGACTGTGTATAAATACTGGGCGTGGCTTCAACCGATTTCGCCCATTTTCACAGAAAACAGTTAACGTCATAAAATCTATGCCCCTACCAAATTTCAAAAGGATTAGTAATAGGAGTAACGTTCCTGCCAAATTTCATCATGATATCTTCAACGACTGCCAAATTACAGCTTGCAAAAGTTTTAAATTACCTTCTTTTAAAAGTGGGCGGTGCCACGCCCATTGTCCAAAATTTTACTAATTTTCTATTTTGCGTCATAAGTTTAACTCACCTACCAAATTTCATCGCTTTATCTGTCTTTGGTAATGAATTATTGCACTTTTTCGATTTTTCGAAATTTTCGATATCGAAAAAGTGGGCGTGGTTATAGTCCGATATCGTTCATTTTAAATAGCGATCTGAGATGAGTGCTCAGGAATCTACATACCAAATTTCATCAAGATACCCCAAAATTTACTGAAGTTATTGTGTTAACGGACGGACGGAGGGACGGACATGGCTCAATCAAATTTTTTTTCGATCCTGATGATTTTGATATATGGAAGTCTATATCTATTTCGATTCCTTTATACCTGTACAACCAACCGTTATCCAATCAAACTTAATATACTCTGTGAGCTCTGCTCAACTGAGTATAAAAAGTTACACATACAATTCAATTTCATACACACTAATGTGTTTTTATTTAGGATATTATTGCAAACTTAGAACCAGCTCTTATTCTCATCAGAATCAGAATCTTCTGAAATGTTGGGTTCAGGTAAAGCGTTGCTCTCAAGGTTTTTATAAAAAGAATGATATTCTTTTGGTATAACCAGTTTTTCACATAATTTTTTCGAGAAGAGGCAATGGCTTCGAATAAACCGGTTTGTCTTCAATTAAACAACTATATTTTTTTCGGATATTTAACTATTAAAAATTCTTCATCGGTATAATTTTTTATGAAGAATACCTTATGCAGCTCATATTTTGTGTATCTCAACTAGCATATATATCGCATGGATAGTTTTATAGCTCCCTGAGTAAAATAATTATAAATAAAAAAAATAGTCATACAATTGTGTATGAACCTCGAAAAGTTTTGGTGAGTTACGAGTTGGTGCCAAACATTCAGGTACGTATACCCGAACATTCGAACATACGAATGTGTGCTGTTCTTACTTTCTTTTCAAAAATTGTTGAGCGATATCAACTAAAACATGTTGTTTCCAATCAAAACGATTTGTCTTCTGTTCGCTTTTTATTTAGAAAAACCGACTTCGAAATGCTGAAAGACAAGGTATCCAATATAATTTGGCGTCAATATGACGGAGATGTAAAAGAAAGCGTACTGCATTTCACTAATGTGTTACACCGCATTTTTCATACTTGCGTTCCTAACACTTCTCGCCCTAGAGCACCACTTAATACTGCCTGGTGCACTAGAGAATTGAACTACTTAAAAAATAAAAAAAAAAAACTCGCTGGTTTAAGCGATATAAGAAATCCGGCTTGTCAAGAGACTATAGGGTTTATTCTATTTTACGTCACAAACATAATGCAAGAACTATTTAGAAAAGCTAAAGCTTCAACTTTCTTCCAACCCGAAGTCGTTCTACGGTTTTTTTAACTCCAAACGTAAGACTATTGGTTTTCCTTCTGTCATGAAATTTGACAACATGATTTCAAGTGATGACGTCATAATTGCTGATATGTTTGCTGATTTCTTTAAATCAAACTACTACGAGTCGGCTTCACGACAACCCAGACTCCACCTGGGTTACCAATGCTTGACTGTGTACGAGTTCCATTAATATCTGCTACAGATGTATTTTTAAAGCTAGAAAACCTGAAGACTTCTTATTCTAGTGGTCCTGATAAGATTCCCACTGTTGTTCTGAAAAGTTGCGCTGAATTTCTTTATCAGCCCTTAACTAATATATTTAACGCCTCTCTAAAACAAGGAATATTTCCTAGTTTCTGGAAAGAGTCTTTTATAATACCACAGTACAAAAGTGGCAGTAAATCTTACGTAGCAAACTATAGAGGAATTGCAAAACTTAGTGACATACCCAAGCTTTTCGAATGCATTGTTACAAAACAGTTAGCTCACTCACTATATCCAATAATCCACCCGTCTCAGCATGGGTTCTGCAGAGGTAAATCAACCGTATCAAATTTTCTTGAGTTCACAACGCAAGTCTCTAGAAACTTTAGAAATAACTTTCAAACAGATGTAATTTACACAGACTTTAGCAAGTCTTTTGATAAAGTTTCTCATACATTTCTTATTAACAAACTTGAATGTATGGGATTCTCATCGACGTTTCTAGGATGGATATCCACTTACTTAATAGGAAGGAAGCAAAAAGTGATCTTTAAAGACGCCTCATCGCAATTCATCAAAGTTACATCCGGCGTACCTTAAGGAAGCCATCTTGGGCCGCTATTGTTTTTATTATTTATCGATGATCTTCCAAGTATGTTAACTAACTCCGAGATTTTAATGTACGCCGATGATGTAAAGTTATTTAGACCCATTCAAAGCCCTGGAGACAGACTACTTCTACAGAACGATTTGGATAGCTTAGTCCAATGGTGCAAGGCCAATGAAATGGCGCTCAACCTAAACAAATGCAAATTCATGAGTTTTACTAGAAAATCATATCAGGTACATAAATATTCGATAGGTGACTACCAGCTGGAGCAAGTTACTAGCTTTATCTATTTCGGTGCAACAATGGACCCCAAACTAGACTTCAAATATCATATTGAAACTTGTGTGACTCGATCTAGAGGTGTGTTAGCTTTCATTAAACTATGGTCAAATGAATTTATGGACCCTTACATCACAAAAGCACTCTTTACTGCCTTAGTTCGACCCTTACTAGAATACGCGTCAATTGTTTGGAACCCACGGTATCAGATTTATCGTGACAAGCTGGAATCTGTTCAAAAACAGTTACTGCTTTTTGCGTTAAGTCACTTATCGTGGGATCCAAAAAGGAATCTTCCATCCTATAATAGCCGGTTGAAGCTCATTAACCTTCCTTCCCTTGAGAGCCGCAGGGAAATGTTGGGTGTATTGTTCATGGTGAAATTATTGGGAGGGATTGTGAATAGCTCATTTTTACTTAGTGAGATAAAGATTAATGTCCCTATGAGGCCATCCAGACATTTTCAACCACTCTTCCTGAGTACATGCAGATCTAATTTTGAAATGCACGAAGCTTTTCGTTGTTTGTGTCTGGATATCAACAAGCACTACATCAATTTCGATATTTCAGACTCGCCTTTCTTAATAAAGAAAAGTATACTATTTAATCTAAATTAGAAAATGCTTATCTAATGCAAGCACAGGCAAATCAAAACACATAAAAGTGTGATAAGATCATACGCCTAATAAATACATTACAAAAACGTACTAGTCACTGCGTCATCTACAACATACATTGCATCTCACGACAGCCCCCTACTTGGCAAACAGCTCCCTCATGAGCATTTCGCATTGGCTCCTTTATGAGCGCTTCACGTCGGCTCCCTAATGGGCACACAGCTGCTTTCTGAGCAATTCTCGTCCTTCAGAGATCCTCACGACGGCTGCCTGCTTGGGCATATGTATAAGAATTGATGCAGAACAAATTTGTTATTTATATCGCATATACTACATAAAAAAATAAAAAAATATATACTACATATACTACATATTTTAAGTAAATTGAACATTCTAGTCTGTATAAATTTTTAAATTGTAGACTAATAAATAAATAAATAAATATCAACGAAACGAATGTGTCATAAAAACACATTCATTCTTCTGGCTCAGCTTTGTTTGATTGAATTATACATTCGTGAAAATGGCATTGCAAATTTTTGGGGTTTCCATGTACGTAGGAAGCTCTAGATTTAAGTAGAACCTAGAGAATCTAAAGGTTAATCCAAAGAGGCCACTAACACAAAACAGGAAAAATTGCACACTCATGCTTCTGGCCAGCGGGCGACGATATTAGATCACGATTTTTTCGTATTTTTTTCAGCTCATCGCAAACTACGACGCAAGGCGGAAAATATTATCTTTGTTGAATTGTTATTAAGGCTGGGTGCGAGTTCGCCTAAATTTTAGGTACCTAAACTATTATTCCACTGGAACTTTCCAGCACTGCAACAATTTAGGAAAAAATTGTCAAAACTGTGCGAGTTCATTTGGCAACCTAAATTGTTTGTTTATGCTAAACAAAAAAAACCAAAAAAATCATTAAAATATATACATATTTTCACATTTTGCTACATTTATGCATGTTTCCGCAGCAAAGCCTACCGGTAATCAAAGGAATATGTCAGCAATAGCCATAGTGTACCTATACAAGTGTGTCAACTAAGCGATAAACGTCAAAACTACAAACAGCCTCGCTCACCTGATGCAAATCTCAGGTCTAGAGTTGCATTTTTGGTACGTAAGAGTACTTCAAGCTGAGTTGCATTTGATAGTTTAATAAAACTTTGTAGTATTTACAAATGAAATAGTTGCATATATTTCCGCGGAAATAAGAATACTAGAAGATTTGTAGCCTGCAACAATGCGGAAACATACGGAAAGCAAAATGTATTTAAATTACTGGCCGATTCTGAGCGTTACCGGTAAAATAGTACCCAGAACATTATGTAACCGAAAATCGTTACCAGTTCTTTTATTCGCGATTCTGGCCAAAGTGGAAACGCTGTCATCACCGAAGAACTCACCAATGTCTGTGGTGAAATTTAAAAGTTGGTTTTCTTCGCTTTATCCATGGCGGAACGATACAAAGTGGCAGCATGCGACAGCTGAATATAAGCTTTTTTATTTGATTTTATACATCAACTTCTGGCGCAGTACGATTTTGACATTCGTCCATCGAATTTACAAAAACAAAGTACATGCAATTTTTATTTATGTTTGTAGGTATGTCACCATGCTGCCACCTTGTATGGTTCCGCCATGGCTTTACCGAAAATGTGTCACTCGTAGATACGAGGTTAACGAATAAACGAGACGATGTGTATATATGTACATACATGCATAAGATTTTACATAGTTATATTGTAATTTATTCTGTGAAAGAACATAATGTAAACAAATATATAATATATAGCAAGAGGCAACACTTTTTTACTATTATCTTTACTAATTTGCGCTTACAATTCTTTATTTTTCAGTTTTGCCTTTTTCTAAACAACAGCAGGCTACTTTCGCGGATAGAATACCAAAAGGGTGTAAAAGTTTCCACATGATTTCTTTATCGTGGTGAAGAATGTTGTTACCACACTAGAATCGGGGCGTTAGAGTCAAAATATAAAGCGCCACACGTGTAACATGGAAAATTTTCACTTCTAAGGCAGTTTACACAAATGCATAAGGGCAAAATTATACAAACGCTTTGGTCGCTTCAAAGCAAAGATAACGTACGGCGTTTCATTGTTTTTCGTCTGGCGTTGTCAAAGCGTAGGCACGCGACCAAAGCATTTATGTAAATTTTTCGATACTTCGCCCGACATATGAATTAATGAATGCAACACAGCCAAAGCATCTGTGTAAATCCGCCTTAATTTTTGTAGCTGTGAAAGACTCCTGCAAATAAAATGGTGCTGTAAGTGCAAACAAATCAAACTCCTATATGACACTACTTTATTTTCAATGTATTTTTCTTGTATTTTCTCTTAAATTTTTTGTCGAGGGAGCCAATAAGGTTTTAGTACTAGTGTAAGTGTGTGAACTATATTTAAAAAAACTTACGAAATACAAGAAAAATACAACGTAGTTCAATAAAAACAAACAAGCCAGTTTGTATTTCGATAGGGTTTTTTGACATTAGGCCGTTTTTTCTTTATTTTTTTCTGACAAATGAAAATTTTGTTTTTAGTTTCAAACTTTTGTGCATAAAAACACAACTAAGTTCGAAGTGTGAATTGTGTGCAAATCAGTTTTCAATAAGTGTACATTTGTCAGTTTTTCATAGTTAAGGAATTGACCTCCAGATTTTTTGTTACACAAATATAGTGAACTTGGGTACAGAAATTCAAATTAAAAAGTTTTTCACAATAATTTGAAAAACTCTACGTTTTCTCTGCTTTTTACACTTAAAAGAGTAACCCTCCGTAATAAATTAAACTTTTAATGAATATCAGTAACTCTGAACTGAACGCTTTTCGCCATGATATAAAATTAAAATGCTGTGGAACAGGAGCAACACTTTTTTGACTACATAAACCCTGTTTCAATCTTTTACGTCTCTGCACAGAACCCTAATTGACCGTTTTCAACCGAAACAACAATGGCAACCCAGATTTTCCCGTTATGCTCACGAGTGCGAGTGCCTGTCAGAAAGAAGTCAACACACTTGTACTTGTACACTATGGCAATAGCAGCTGACTCAAGGTAACCGTGGGACTGGGCGGAGAAGAGCTTATTTGTGAGGGCTTCCACCAACACGAGATAGTGGACGTACAACTTATAGGGACTATTTACACTGGGCATATAACCGTTAGCATATTTTGGGTCTTTGAGTCACGTCAGCTGTATTCGTAGTGTTCTCCAAATAATTTTTGCTTGGGGCGAAACGTGTCTTCGTGATATCATCTAACACAACCACCACTCCACTAGCCATGAGATCATCCACTAATCAGCATTTTGTTTGTCCAAAGGTTCATTTTATTCGTGTTTTTATAATTTTCCAGTGATTTAGGTTTTTTCTCAATTTAGGTCGTAATTTAGGCGAACTCGCTCACAGCCTAAAGCAATTACATTGGAAAATAATAACGGTTATTTTCAGAAGTTTTTGCTTGTAGAAATTGGCGCTTACAACTTTTTTTGCGATTACTCTTCAATTTAAAATTTTTTGCTACTGGCTCATTCCATTTCAAGACACCCGGTCCGCGCAGGATATGATTTTTGATTCGGAAGCCCTTAAAACTTCCCCGACAGCAGCATTGCACGCCATTCTACGCATCCAGCCTGCAGAGCTAATGGTCAAAAACGTCGCGTTTGCAACTGCAGCTTGAGCTTCGAAAGAGATCTTGGTGCTAGAATTGAGCCGGAGGGTTGGGGCCAGGGTTCAGAAATGGCAGAAAATACTATATGTGACCCGGTCTATGAAAAGGTGGCTTATGTCTCAAAAAATAAATTGCGAGAAACAGCTGTTAAAGATAAACAATGCATTTGTTCAGTTTCTTAGTAGTTTTTCTTTTGCATTATGAACAGTCATGCCCAAAAGGCAAAGCACAAACCAATTTCTGACCGATATTTTGGCTCCATTGCCATCTAAACAAATGCTATAAAAAAATCTGAGGATGATTCACCAGCCACCAAAGTGGCATCGAAGGAACCAAAGGCTTCATCGTCTTTCATTTGTGCTCTTCTTTCTCTACATTTTTAGTACACTTCTAAGCAAGTTAGAACTTTCTAGTTTTCACCACTATCGAAACCAGAAAAGAAGTAGAAAAACAATGTTTTTAGTCATAAGCCACCTTTTCATAGACCGGGTCACATATATGTGTATACGGATGGTTTTAAATTAATGGAAGGGATCGGGCCTGCTGTTTACTGCGTTGATATAGAAATAAGTAGATCATACAGGCTGCCAGTATACTGCAGCGTCTTTCAGGGGCAAATTATAGCAGTGAAGAAATCAGTAGAAATTCTGGAGGAAGCGCGCTTAAGCTGCAGTCGCGTCAATATATATTGTTACGAATATTAGCAAAACTAAGGGGTGCTGTTATCTCTAAGCCGATGCTAAACAGTGATATTATGCACATCCATAGATCAATCATTATGTATCTACATAAACGAAACAATAATTGCGTCTACACATATGTACCATGTACGCATACGAGCAGCGGAGAATCAATGCACAAACACATGCATATATCTGAGATACTCCTGAAAGTATGCAATGAGAGAGGCTATAAAATCGTGCAATTGTAGTTACAGCTGAGAAGTTTGAGAGCTGATGGCAACTAGTAGATTCTGGAAATGGAAGTACCTATAAGATGCGAACGTTGAAATCAGAGAGTATAAAAGGCAGCAAATGTAGAGGCGCTGAAATTCAGTTTGATTTGAGCTATCAAGCAGTTTCGATTAAGACGCTATCTAGCGAGCCATAGCAGTATTATTTTGAGAGTGAATTTCATTTGAGCTATCAATCAGCTATTAGTTGCAAAGTATAAGTGTTATTGTGAAGTACTTTAATAAAGGCCATTTTTCCATTATTCAATATTGGAGTTATTTATTCAACAGTTTAGCGATACGAACGTTGGCAGAAGATTGCAAATAAGGGGAATTGCAGTAAATTCGTTACAATATATTGACTAGCAGACGCGACAGACGTTGCTCTGCTCTAGTTTTGGTCTATCTGCATAACCTTTAAGCAGTTTTTATCTCTTACTCTCGCGGAAAAACAAAGTGACATGCAATTTATATCTATTTAGATAGTCAGGCGGCGATTAAGGCAACAATCCCGCATATTACTTCATCAAGAAATGTTCTGGAATGCAACGAAGCACTGGAAAAACTGCGCTCATGCCGGACCATACATCTATACTGGGTTCCCCGTCATAAAGGAATAGAAGGTAACGAAAAGGCCGATGAGTTGGCAAAGGAGGGTGCAACACTCGCTGAAACGACAGTAGATGTCCCATCCATTTGGGATAAATTAAAAGAAAACAAGAGCTGCATATGATCCATCAAGCAGGAAAGGCGTGGACAAAAGCGCGTGGTGCAAAATTTCTAAGATCATGTGCAAAGCGTACGATATTAGACTAACAAAGTGGCTGATATATATATGAAGATAGAATACTTAAGGCCCACGATGGGTATACTAACTGGACACTGCCTTCTAGCGTCGCATGCTTATAAGTAAGGTCTCGTCAGTAACAGCAGGTGTAGGAAGTACGAGCTGCAGGAAGAAATGGTTAAGCACGTTCTGTGTTCGTGTCCTGCGCTCACCAAGTCAAGGCGCCAGTTATTAGGGGCGGCAGAGTTTGCCAGATCTAGAGGCAGCAATTAAGCTAGGTCCTAGAAAACTTCTAGTGTTTTCCAAGAGGATGGAGTTATTCTATAACATAAGCCCTGGTACCTGATTGGGGTTTTTTTCGTTTGGTCGTCACACTAATTCTGGTATTGCTATAGACAGGCCAGTTCAACCTAACCCAACATTTCGTTCACATGGCATTTAACAATGTTTAATGTATAGATTTGCTGATAAAAGAAAAAAGATCCGCATGAAATTTCGTAGAATTCGTACGAATCTTATTCAAGTAACTATTTTCCGAATTCCTACACGTATGGAACATGAGAACAGACACAAATTTAGACAATGGTGAGATAATACTTATTTTTGACTAGATTCTGAAACGTTCCCCAAATAAAATTTATTGGATACCACGAATTTTATTCAAGTATATTCCTAATTGAATACTAATAACGCACACATCCTTACAAAATTAAACTTTCAAAACAGATGTTTAAATAAAATTGCGGTAAACAGTTAATCACACGGCGTAAAACGAAGCCAATAAATTATTTTTTTTTTTGAAAAGATACATATATGAAATTTGTATATATATAAATTAGGCCTGGTCGATTTGCGGGGAGGCAAAAAAATCGCCCATTGCTCTATGAAAATCGTATTCTAGGGATCAAAATAAGAAACTTTGCCGAAGGAACCATACCTCTAAAACGAATTCTGATGTCCCACCCTTTGGGTCGTAGGGGCAAATTTTGAAAAATGTTTTTTCTTTTTTGAGTTTATTTTTCTCTTTAGAAATTTATTTAGTCAGAACATATGTAAATGAAAAAATGAATTTAACTTAGTAATAGAAAAGAAATTAAAAAAAATTATTAGAAATTAGCGTTTTTACAACCCCCTTTTAAAACCAAGGCATCACTGTGATGCATTTGCATGTCGTAAACATAGTTGTGTGGTTATTTTATTCAACCGTTTTAAAAAATTAAGGTATCACTGTGACACAATTGCAGATCGTATAATTGCTTGTGTTGTTTTTTTAAGCCACCACAAGACACAGCAGGTAGAATTGAAATTGCCCCTACCCAAAAGTTCGACCCAAAGGGGGGACATCAGAATTCGTTTTACAGGTATGGTTCCTTCGGCAAAGTTTCTTATTTTGATCCCTAGAATACGATTTTCACAGAGCAATGAGCGATTTTTAAATCGACCCGTCCTAATATACATACATATATCAAACTTTATTCAAAGACCGCAAACCGGGCTTAAATCGAGCCGGCACTATTTTCGGAAAACGAAAAAAGCAATCAAAAATCAGTACCAACCAACGAATGGTTTGGTTCGATGCGAAGTGAAAATTCACTAATAAAAAAAATGAGATAAAGAAGGCCTGAGTACCAAATACTCGTGAAGTTCGATGTGTAAACATATGGGGTATTCCATCCCATTTCGACCAATTTTGAACCCGACCCCTTTAGAATTGGCTGAAAGTTTTTCTTCTTTTTCTAGCTTACGAAAGACGTTTTCAGAATTTTTTCAAATTTTTTCATCCAACAAAAAAAGTTATGAATTTTTAAAAAAACACCGTTTTTGTTTTCAAAATGCTATAACTTTTTCAAAAATTGACCGTTTGGTATCTTTTTTTTCATTTGTTTTTAAATGTACTTTTCGGAAAAAATACAAAAAAATTTTTAAAGTTTTTTTTTTAATTTTTCAGTTTTTCGAGATTTTTCGAATTTCGCCATTTTTTTTCTCATAAAAAACTTCAATCAATCCTGCAATCATCCCCACTAATCCCGGAGTGGGCCGATTTTTCTTTTATATTTTTTTTTTATTTAATTGAAAAAAAAAATTTCAAAAATAAAAAAATTTTTTTTAACACTTTTATTTATATAACAAAAAAATGTAAGAAAATGATTTTTAATTAATATCTACGATTAAAACTGTGTCAGTCATTAATCCTGGTTATTTTAATCGTAGATTACCATAAGATATAAAGAAAAGAATACTTAAAAATCATTTTCTTACATTTTTTTGTTATATAAATAAAATTGATAAAAAAAAATTTTATTTTTGAATTTTTTTTTTTCAATTCAATAAAAAAATATAAAAAATCGGCCCCCTCCGGGATTAGTGGGGATGATTTCAGAATTGATTGAAGTTTTTTATGAGAAAAAAAAATGGCGAAATTCGAAAAATCTCGAAAAACTGAAAAATTAAAAAAAAAACTTTAAACATTTTTTTGTATTTTTTCCGAAAATTACATCTAAAAACAAATTTAACAAAAAAGATCCCAAACGGTAAATTTTTGAAAAAGTTATAGGATTTTGAAAACAAAAACGGTGTTTTTTTAAAAATTCATAACTTTTTTTGTGTTGAATGAAAAAATTTGAAAAAATTCTGAAAAACGTCTTTCGTAAGCTAGAAAAAGAAGAAAAACTTTCAGCCAATTCTAAAGGGGTCGGGTTCAAAATTGGTCGAAATGGGATGGAATACCCCATATAGTTGTATGATAAGAAATCGATAAAAAGTCGACAACTATTCGATAAAAAGTTGATAACTTTTCGATAAGAAGTCGATATCTGCTCAATAAAAAACCGAAAGCTTTTGGATAACGAACCGATAACCGATAGACTTCTATATATCGCTGCAGCACCTATCGACACTTTTAACCTTATTTATTGCATTAAAACAAACCTCTCAATTACGTATGAGGTATTACGGCTTGATTTCCTCCAAAAGCGGTGCCGCTAAACCAGTTAGTGTGCCGACAGCTAAAACGCGGCCGGTATACGCACCGTTTTCAGCGTTACAGTTACGGCAAAGGACTCGCAAAATTTAATTTTGCATTTTTGCATGTTTTTTTTTTTTTTTTATTATTTTCCTTAAATGAACGTACAAGAAAAAAAATTTTATCAAGATTATTGTTTTTTTTTTTTATAAATATCAACTATTTGATAAAATGTTCACCGCTTTGGCAAAAAACGGTGATGAGCGAGTTTCTACCATCATGACGGCCGTAATATGTAATGCTATGCCGCTATATTTCGTTATGGTGAACTTTACCGTCTTCTTAGGTTCCACATAATTACTATCACACTGCAACATTTTTGACAACATACTCTACCGCTATGTAACGGCCGCTATATAGCGGCACCGCTTTCGAGGACCCCAAGCCTTTACTCCAAAGGGAAGTAACGTAAAAAAAAAATTTAAGCGCGATAATCTCCAAAGAAATTTAGGGCCAAGCTTCTCCTCCAATTTATGTCGTGCTCCTTTAAATTTTCCCTACAAATTGGCGGGGCGGAACCTACATTTCTTATACCGACTCTGAACGGTAAGGCAGATGAGTTTTCACTGAGAAGCTTTTCATGGCAGATATACACTCGAAGTATTTTCCAAACACTTCCCAGGGGCGACCCAGCTTAGAAAAATTTTCTTTTAATTAAAAAACTTGGCGGCGTGAATCCAGGATCTTCGTTGTGATAGGCGGAACACGCTACCACCAAGCCACGGTGGCTGCTAAATTAAAAACGTTTCGCCAAATCCGCTCATTCCGTATGATTTTTCTAAATATCTATAGTTGTGATGTTCTGAATTCTGGATTTTTTGAAATTATCATGGTTGCTGTTAGATTTCGCCCATTTTCAATTAGAACCTTTCGCATTACGCGGAATGCACACCCCATTAGCGCTGATGGTACCTGTGCGTAACTGGTTGCCCAACATCAAAACTCTAGTGTCGAACTTTTTGTGCTCACACCTGCTGTTAAAGGTCTCGCAATGATCCTCATTGAGATACAATAATATTTCAGTTATTTGCGCCCATCTGCCAACAGAAAGGGATGTCTAGAGCACATAAACGAAGGCAATAGGAAAGAACTTCGTGTATCTGGGAACTAGCATGAACAAAAAAATAATGTGAGCCTACAAATCTAGAGGAGAATTATTTTTATCAACATATTCTACTTTAGACTGTGTATGCAACTGAGAGGTAAGGTCCTATCTCAGCAAATTTAAAACAAACTCCACCACTCCCTTATCGTACCCGTTTTGCTCAGAACAGTGCTCAGAATGAACGCTGGAAACATCAGATAAGGTTGTTGTGCGTGTGTTTGAGAAACAACTAATTGAAAGGATAACAGGCCGAAGAAGTTTTAGTGTTGAGTTATACGTGCTTCAATCACTCCTTTTAAGTATGCGATACCAAAGTCCTGGCTAACGTTAAATTACGGGGCTCACCATGGAAAGGCCATGTATTAGGACGGTCCTTATAAATCCAATAAAATATTTTTTCCAGCTTTATCCCTCCGACGGCGATTCCGAAGTGATATCACTATCAATTTTGAACCCCATTTGATACGGTTAAGAAGTGTCACACAAAGCTTAAAGTTAAGACTGCTGTATGAGGACTAAAAATTTTAATTTAAATGGTTGACGATACCGCATATAAATTTTGTTCTCGATAGTAAACGGTTATGGTGTGTTGTACAGATATCCAAGCTCACATCACCCAATGAACACTCAATATATTAAAATCTGAACTGTTACCTCTTTTTAATAGACCTTAGCCGTTTGCTATCGAGACCAAAATGTATATGTGATACTTTTGGCATAGGTATTACCATCTGAAGAGATGAGACTGTTCATTGGATTCATAAAGACCACCCTAATATACACACATGCAAACAATCAAGCCAAAGGTCTTATTGAATTTCCTGACTTTCTTCCACAGGGACGACTTCTTGTGAACGAAATAAGGGCAAACTCAAACGATATAAGGGCTAACTCAAAAATCTGAAATTTCAAAGCTATGACTATCTTCTGAGTTTTCAATTCAAAACCTACCGAAATGTATACTCGATTTATTATTACCTCCACTAATCAGCAAGAAAAAGCTGTGTAAAAATTTAAAATTGCATTGGCGTATATGGGAGAGGCAATCAGTTTTTCGCTTTTTCAGAACATTGGAATTTTTCGAGTTGATCGCTGTTTTGAAGTAGGTGTGGCGATTTGATCACGGTGCATTGCTCAATTGCTCATCTACTCAACTCTCTATCTAAGTAACTTGAACCACTGAACTGAAACGCGCTGAATTTTGAAACGGTTTGTATCCCTGATTAAAATGATTAAACTTAAATATGTACATAATAATTAGAGCGGGTCAAATTTCCAATTTTCCATCGAGAGTATAGCGAAAACGTAATCTACAGATGATTCTAAGCGGAAGACACCATAGCTCTAAGTCCGATTTCGAGTCCCCCACTTTTGCAAAATAGATATTTTACCATATGAATGTAGGGTTTGGCTAAAAAATCTTCATAGCTTCTGATATAATTATAGGAAAAATATCATATTGGGCTCACTTTAAAGGTATTATAGGTACATTTCAGAATCTGTATCAATATCAATAGTGTCTTTGAATTTTAGTAGAGATATCAGGCTTAAATTATTAGAAATTATTATTATATTTTTAACAAATTTCTTATAAAAATTTTTTTTTGTTTACAGCTAAGATAAGTTCAGAACATTTCCAACAACTTTCATTCAGAAAGTTTTTCTTTTTTCGAATTCGTTTTAGTAGAGAAAAATTTTCCAAAAAATTTTCCACAATTATTATAATTTTATTGTAATTTATTTAAAAAATTATTTTTTTACTTAGAATTTACCATCTTAACGTATTTTTTAAAATAAAAGTAATGTTATGTTATTATTTTTTAAAATCTTTTTTGCTGTCAATTCGTGGTTGTTTTTCAAGACTTTCTGCTGTAACAGCCATAACACCTTCACGTTTTTTTTTATAACACATTTGGAAACAGCTGTTAACAACTGTACATATCATTCTTTTCCTTGTATATGCATTGGAATATTGGATCATCTAGTGTTGGCTCATCATAATCTAAGAATTGTACCAAGTGATCGTATGGAATATTTATTGTGAATGCCGGTTCAGATAGTAAATTATCGTCATTCAGATCAATCATATCAGTATAATCTGAAGCATTAAAATTGATATTGTATTTTTTGTTTTTTTTGTTTTGTTTAGTTGGATCAATATGGATATGATATTTTTCCTATAATTCTATCAGAAGCTATGAAGATTTTTTGGCCAAACCCTACATTCATATGGCAAAATATATATTTTGCAAAAGTGGGGGACTCGAAATCGGACTTAGAGCTCTGGTGTCTTCAGCAATTTTTCTTAGAATCATCTGTATATTACGTTTTTGCTATACTCCTGATGAAAAAAAAAAAAATCCATCCATACAATTTGACCCGCTCTAATAATTATATTTATTGCCAAAATTATTGTTAATAACCATGTTAGAACAGTTGAAGGCTTAAAGTCGTAGTGTCGTGATCTATAGAAGCAAAAGTACGGTTTCTTTGAAAATTTGGCATTTAAGAAAATAATAGCTTTAAATAACACAAATTCAAGCATAAGTATATACATATAAAAAATTTTATTTACATACATATATATTTACACATATTCAACTAAGTACACGCCATGCAGCTTAAGTACGAAGTTTTTGCACGTTGGTTCGCCATATTACTGATATTGGAAACTTGCATGCCACATTTCGCAGAGGGTAAGCATTACTGAACTTTATGTGAGCAGCCATATTTATTCAACAAACATATATCGTAAAGGTTATGTGAGGTCGAGATAGATACAGACAAATACAGATATATGGACTCTTTGCTAGAAATTGTCAATTTTTATACCCCGTACTTGTACAAAGGGTATTATAACTTTGATTGGATAACAGTTGGTTGTACAGGTATAAAGGAATCGAGATAGATGTATCAAAAACATTAAAAAAAATTTGATTAAGCCATGTCCGTCCGTCCGTCTATATTCGGGAAGTTACTTAAATTTCAATTACAAAATTCGTAAACAACGCTCGCTGCACAGAGTCAAGCTAAATAAAATCGTTTAATTGAAAAGCTTGAATATTTATAATGACGGTATATAGAACAAAGTATATTATGCGGATACTGGAAGAATACCGAGCAAAGCTGGCATTGACAGAAACGCACTATGAACAATTGGATCGTTCCACAATTTTTTTTCGTTGTGACGTGGTACCGACGAACGTGGTACTGACATTATTGACTTTAAATAAAAATTGCTCTGAATTGAAGAGAACCGATGCGCAAAAAGTCACGCCAACTAACAATGTTTTGCAAATATACGAAGGGAAGATTTTGGTATATGGTGCAGACCTAGCCATTGCTCACAGATGAAAATTCCCTAAAGACCTTGTGTGGAGCAGTCTCATACACTCGACGACACAAAATACCACCGTTAAACCTACACGAGCTAAATGGTATGCGCCTATATCTGGCTGATAAGTCCAACTTTCTGGTAAAATTATAAATGTAAGGCGCGATAACCTCCGAAGAGATCTAAGACCGAGCTTCTCTTCCAATTTGCATCGTGCTCCTCTTGATTTTCCCTACAAATTGGCCGGACGGCACCCACATGTTTTATGCCGACTCCGAACAGCACCTGCAAGGCAGATGAGTTTTCACTGAGAGCTTTTCATGGCAGAAATACACTCGGAGCGCTTGCCAAACACTGCCGAGGAGCGACCCCGCATAGAAAAATTTTCTTCTAATTGAAAAACCTTATTTCTAAAATTTTGATGTTGCTTTGCCCCGGGTGTGAACCCAGGGCATACGGTGTGGTAGGCGGAGCACGCTACCATCACAGCACGGTGTCCGCGGTGGTAAACTTACCTGCAGGAATTATTGGGTGGAGTCGGATTGGTATTTTTCTGTTGACGACAGTACCTCAATATACACCGCCGGTTATAAGGAGAGCTCAATTAATGCTAATGCTAAAAGAGTACATCAAACCAACGATAGATGGCTACAAACCCTAGTGTGTTAGATGGCTAACAAAAATGGGATCTTAAGAGGTCCCGTTACGTTTACACTTTAAGCATGGACAAAATTCCACACTTGTGGGAGTACCTCAGTTAGTACTTATTGGTACACCAGCAGAAAAGCTCGGAGTGCGCTATTGTTGTTTCTGTAGCAGTTGTAAAGATGACGTAGAAGACGCTGGATCACCTTATGTGCAACTTCTTAAGTGGGGCAAGACAGCGCTGCCTGCGAGCTCTGTTACTAGATGATCTACCCCAGGTGATGGAGTAAGACATCAAGGGGTTGGTAGCCTTTATCAGAGGCAATGGTGTATTTTTGTGTAATCACCTCTTACCACTGGCCAATGCATGCCTATGCGATAGCCGTTTTAACTTAACCTATGTAGTGATGCATTTCCTTTCACACCACAAATGCCACACTGCACTGTTACACAACCACTCTAAGCTTGGGCAGACATACATTGATCTCCACGAGATTATCAAACCACGGGTACTAGTCAGTTTCGTTGTTCTGATTACTCATTAATTAATATGTTCGTACTAGTTTTTGGTCCAAGCTCGTCATGTATTATCTCTTATTCTTGCTTTTAAAATTCAATTAAATATATATTTTTATCATTTTGGCATTCATTTTCTTACTTAGGTGGAATGTCTTCTTGGTTTAATCATGACAAGCAGAAAGACCAAGAAATTCCAAATGGTTGCTTCAAGCAGACTCTCAAAGAACCTGATCTTCAAGATCCATACAAATATATCGAAACAGAGCGTTTAGTATGCCCGAATGCACCAGCTATAGCAGAGTATCCCCAATCTGGTCCCTTTCAATTCCAACAACCTCCACAGATATGGCAACCATATCAAACCGAGCAACATCCCTTACAGCCTGGCCAAATTTTATATGCGGCGAATGGACAAAATCAGTATTCTCAAGCAATCGAACAACAACCTTTACAACCAGTTCAACAGCAAATACAACCACAGCAAGTGCAACCTCAGTTACCTCCTTCACAACAAAGTCAATCTTTTTACCCGTTACAACAGTCCCAATTCCCATATGCAAATAATCCTGGACAAGCAGTACATACTCAGTTCCAAAAACCAGCTGAAGAACCTCACTTGCCACAACCAGCAGAAGACACGGAGACAACAACGAAACGTCCAAAATTTTTTCAATCGCTCGTTGATAAAGTGATGGACTTTAAAAATACAAAAGGTGAACAGTTGAAAGAGGCTGCGTCGAAAATTGTCTCCAAATACCAAACATTTCAGGCATCAAAAGCAGAAGTAAGTATTTCTCACGCTTTTAAGCTTACTAATTTGATATTTGTTCCAACTAAAACATATCTTTCATTGGCATCTAGAAACATTCAGAGCAAGCTAATCAATCAGGGCCACAACCAGCAGAGAACACAGAGACAACAACGAAGCGCCCCAAATTTTTTCAATCACTCGTTGATAAAGTGATGGACTTTAAAAATACAAAAGGTGAACAGTTGAAAGAGACTGCGTCGACAATTGTCTCCAAATACCAAACATTTCAGGCATCAAAAGCAGAAGTAAGAATTTCTTATGCTTTAAAGCTTCCTAATTTGATATTTGTTCCAACTAAAGCATATCTTTCATTGGCTTCTAGAAACAATCAGAGCAGGCTGATAAATCCATGCATCCATTTCAAAACGATACTTCTCAAGACTCTTCCAAAAAGAAAGGTTTTTTTGGCAAGTCATCGTCGGCAGGAATTTGGAAATTTAATATTATTTCAATGTTATTGATCCCCTTTTCGCTAATTTTGTTACAGTAACAATGTTTGATACTTAAGCAATAAAACTAAATAATAATAAGCCCATGGGCTTTAAACCAAATTAAATTTCATTTTTAAACTAACATACTCGGCAGACGTCGGAAAATTGGTTTGCCTACATTTGAAGTGGTGCTCCCGTCCCCCTTTCACTATCTGTACTATCCTGTTATTGTTGTTGTTGTAGCGATAACGATACTGCCCGAACGCATTGGGTGTTATCGATGTTGATGGTGCTTTGCCGGATGCATATCCGGTACGATCCAGTAACAAGCTCCATAAAGGTAGTAGCGCGATGTATTTATCCACCCTGTCGGAAAATCAACCAAACAAGATAAGGTAGTAGCGCGACTATCTCGGGAACGATTTGGAATGATCGCATGCAACCTTTTAGGCCATCCCTAGATTTATCAGGAGTTCGGGGTCGCCAGAGTCTCGGCTGTTAATGAAACAGGATTCGCCATGGGTAGGAAGAGGTTGGCAATTGGGTTGGAGAGGCTATATATTGCGCTGGCAACTCCTTGAGAGGTTTTCGCTAGACAACCCCTTGAATCAATTCGCCTCTTGCGACAGGCATACCTACCGCGGGTATATTCTAAGTCCCCTAACCCGCTGGGGCCATTTCTTCCATTTCCCCTTTTTATTACCGCCCTTCCCTTATTCCCTTTATCTCCTTTCCATTCCTATTCTACTTCTCCCTCCAACTCAGAAGTAAAGTACTTTCTCATTTTCACTCCCTCACCCAACTGAATTTCCTCATATATGAAATATGTATATATATATATATATTAAATACCTCCGCCAAACAAACTCTATATATATATATTTATTTATTTATTTATTTATCAGTTCACAAATTAAACAATTATACAGACCAAATACACCGACACTTAAATCTCAGATGTAATACACGATATAAACAACATAAGCAGTCAGCAATTTTAAAGTAATATTTAAACAGTATTTAATTAAACACTTGACAATTTCAATTAAAAACTTCGAAGTAAGCAAAAGATAAAATGTTGTAAATGTGTTAAAATGTACTCATGAAGGAGCTAGTAAATAATAATTTATGAAATTGACAATAAAGCAAATTAATAGTAGATAAAATATATACAGAATAGAATTTATACAGAGTAAATTTGATTGCATACATATAAAAATAATGATCACAACGCAATTTTGCAAACAAATTTCAAGTAACTGGTACTTCAAATTTGAAACAGAGGGTTGAACAGTATATCACGGTTTAGCGTTCTTTGCTTCATTTCGAATTACAAATTTAATGTAGTTAAAAGGTATTTTTTAATACCAAGAAACGAGTCGCAGACGTCTAAATTTTTACAGTGTTTATTAAAATCACGACATAAACAGTGAAGAGGTTCGTGCATTTCATAATTCGACCTGCATGTAGCTACAAAAATTGATTGAAAATGTCTAGATGGCCTAATATGAACGTTAAACTTAATTTCACCAAGCAAAAATGGACTATTTATTGACCCTCTTATTAATCTAATATTATTATATATTATATATCTAATATCTAATATATATTATAAATGGCAAAGTTTGGATGTGAAGATGTTTGGATGTTTGGATGTTTGGATGTTTGGATGTTTGGATGTTTGTCCAGACGTTTGTCTTTGTGACTCAATAACGCAAGAACGGCTGGTCCGATTTGGATGAAATTTTGCACACATATAGCCAATATTCTAGAAGGATCTACTAGCTATATATTTTTCAAAAGGGGCGTGGTCTCCGCCCCCTAGGAACAGTTATAATTTAATTATTATATTTTTTCGTCTTTGCGACTGAATCACGCCAGAATGGCTACACGGATTTTGATGAAATTTGGGACACAGACAGTGGTCTACTAGCGAAATTTTTTTCGAACATGGAAAGAGGGGTGGGGTCCCACGACCCCTTCGAGAAATAATTTTTCAATAATTTTTACACATTATAACTTTACGTATACTGGCCTTCACCAATATCACAGACTCAAGGGGTCAAATAAGTCGATGGCTTACAAAGTAAGCCCCCTTTATCACCCCCTCTGGTGTAAAATCTATAAATTGTTATAACTCAATATAAATTTTCTTCTAAATCAATAGTTTTTGGTATCTGGTACATACAGAACGAGATCTAGACAATTTTGGAGGAACGATCAGTGGATCAGATCTCCTCTACTCCCGCCATCCGCCCTCCATCAATTGTTTTTTAGCACGCTTTTATTAGCTTTACCTGTATGTTTCTATGTAACTTTTTATTCGCTCCAATGCGCCTGCTGCCTTATTAACATGGTTTTATAATTAGCTTCACCTTATTTGTAATCCCGTAAGGGTCATATCGAGACCCTTCCGGGATCATTTCTGGATGGTTTTCGGGATCGGTCCGGGATTACGCCGGGGTAATTTCGGGACTCTTTCAGGACTATTTCGGGATCATTTTGGGACCCTTCCGGGATCATTTCTGTATAGTTTTCGGGATCCGTCCGGGATCCCGTCGTGGTTATTTTGGGACATTTTCGGGACTATTCCGGAATCATTTCGGGACTATTTCGCGATCATTTGGGGACCCTTCCGGCATCATTTCTGGATGGTTTTCGGGATCCGTCCGGGATCCCGTCGGGGTACTTTCGGGATCATTTGCGTACCTTCGAGAGATAAATTCTTGATGGTTTCCGGGATCATTACGGGACTTTTTCGGGGTTATTTTGGGTCCCTTTAGACATCATTTCTGGATGGTCCTCGGGATTCGTCCGGCATCTCGTCGTGGTCATTTCGGGACTTTTTCGCGACTAATACGGGATCATTCGGCATCATTTCTGGATGGTTTTCGGGATCCGTCCGGGATCTCGTCGGGGTCATTTGGGGACTTTTTCGGGATCATTTGGGGGCTCTTCCGGCATCATTTCTGGATGGTTTGCGGGATCCGTCCGGGATCTCGTCGGGGTCATTTGGGGACTTTTTCAGGATCATTTGGGGGCTCTTCCGGCACCATTTCTGGATGGTTTTCGGGATCCGTCCGGGATCTCGGTGGGGTCATTTGGGGACTTTTTCGGGGTCATTTTGGGGCTCTTCCGGCATCATTTCTGGATGGTTTTCGGGATCCGTCCGGGATCCCGTCGGGGTCATTTCGGGACTTTTTCGGGATCATTTTGGGGCTCTTGCGGCATCATTTCTGGATAGTTTTCGGGATCCGTCCGGGATCCCGTCGGGGTAATTTCGGGACTTTTTCGCGACTAATACGGGATCATTTTGGAACCCTTTCGGCATCACTTCTGGATGGTTTTCGGGATCCGTCCGGGATCCCATCAGGGTAATTTCGGGACTATTAGGGGATCATTTGGTAACCTTTCCTTCATCATTTCTGGATAATTTTCGGGATCCGTCCGGGATGCCGACGAGGTCATTTGGGACCATTTCGGGATCATTTGGGATACCTACCGGCATCATTTCTGGATGGTTTTTGGGATTCGTCCGGGATCCCGTCGTGGTCATTTCGGGACTTTTTCTCGACTAATACGGGATCATATGCGGACCCTTTCGGCATCATTTCTGGATAGTTGTCGGGATCCCGTCACGGTCATTTCGCGACTATTAGAGGATCATTTGAGGACCTTTCCGGCATCATTTCTGGATTGATTTCGGAATCCTTTCGGGATCCCGTCAGGGTCATTTTGGGACTATTTCGGGGCTAATACGGGATCATTTGGGGATCCCCTAGGGGTCGTTTCGTGACTTTTTCTGTTTTATTTCGGGATCATTTGGGGACCCTTTCGGTATAATTTCTTGATGGTTTGCCGGATCCATCAGGGTCATTTCGGGACCATTTTGGGATCATTTGGGGATCCTTCCGGGATCATTTCTGGATCTGTGCGGGATCCCATCTGGGTCATTTCCCGACTATTTCGGGATCATTTTGGGATCCTTCCGGAATCATTTCTGTATGGTTTTCGCGATCCGTCGTTGATTCCCTCGTAGCCATTTCGGAACTTTTTCTGGAGTATGTCGGGGTAATTTGGGGACTTTTTCGGGATCATTTGGGGGCTCTTCCGGCATCATTTCTGTATGGTTTTCGGGATCCGTCCGGGATCCCGTCGGGGTCATTTCGGGACTTTTTCTCGACTAATGCGGGATCATTTGGGGACCCTTTCGACATCATTTCTGGATAGTTTTCGGGATCCGTCCGGGATCCGGACGGGGTCATTTCGGGACTATTTCGGGATCATTTGGGATACCTACCGGCATCATTTCTGGATGGTTTTCGGTATCCGTCCGGGATCTCGTCGGGGTCATTTGGGGACCTTTTCGGGATCATTTGGGGCTCTTCCGGCATCATTTCTCGATGGTTTTAGGGATCCGTCCGGGATGCCGTCGGGGTCATTTCGGGACTTTTTCGCGACTAATACGGGATCAATTGGGAACCCCTTCGGCATCATTTCTGGATGGTTTTCGGGATCCGTCCGGGATCCCATCAGGGTAATTTCGGATATATTAGGGCTCATTTGTGGACCTTTCCGGCATCATTTCTGGATAATTTTCGGTATCCGTCCGGGATGCCGACGAGGTCGTTTCGGGATTATTTCGGGATCATTTGGGATACCTACCGGCATCATTTCTCGATGGTTTTTGGGATTCGTCCGGGATCCCGTCGGGGTTATTTCGGGACTTTTTCTCGACTAATACGGGATCATTTGCGGACCCTTTCGGCATCATTTCTGGATAGTTTTCGGAATCCTTTCGGGATCCCGTCAGGGTCATTTCGGGGTTTTTTCGGGATCATTTAAGGATGTCTTTCAGGATTCGTCCGGGAACCCGTCAGGGTAATTTCTGGACTTTTCCGAGACTATTTCGGGATCATTTTGGGACCTTCCCAAGATCATTTCTGGATGGATTTCGGGATTTGTCCGGGATGCCGTCAGGGTAATTTTGGGGCTATTAGGTTTGCATTTGAGGACCTTTCCGGCATCACTTCTGGATGGTTTTCGGTATCCGTTCAGGATCCCGTCGGAATAATTGCGGGACTTTTTCGGGATCATTGGGGTCCCTTCCGACATCATTTCTGGATGGTTTTTGGGATTCGTCCGGCATCCCGTCGGGGTCATTTCGGGACTTTTTCTCGACTAATACGGGATCATTTGCGGGCCCTTTCGGTATAATTTCTGGATAGTTGTCGGGATCTGTTCGGGATCCCGTCAGGGTCTTTTCGGAACTATTGGGAGATCATTTGAGGACCTTTCCGGCATCATTTCTGGTTAGTTTTCGGGATCCTTTCCGTGTCCCATCAGGGTCATTTCGGGACTTTTTCGGCATCATTTAAGATTGGTTTTCAGGATTCGTCCGGGATGCCGTCAGGGTCATTTTGGGACTATTAGGTGATCATTTGAGGACCTTTCCGGCATCACTTCTGGATGGTTTTCGGTATCCGTTCAGGATCCCGTCGGAGTAATTGCGGGACTTTTTCGGGATCATTTGGTGTCCCTTCCGGCATCATTTCTGGATGGTTTTTGGGATTCGTTCGGCATCCCGTCGGGGTGATTTCGGAACTTTTTCTCGACTAATACGGGATCATTTGCGGGCCCTTTCGACATCATTTCTAGATAGTTGTCGGGATCCGTTCGGGATCCAGTCAGGGTCTTTTCGGAACTATTAGGAGATCATTTGAGGACCTTTCCGGCATCATTTCTGGAAAGTTTTCGGGATCCTTTCGGGGTCCAGTCAGGGTCATTTCGGGACTTTTTCGGGATAATTTAGAGATGGCTTTCAGGATCCGGTCGGGGTCATTTAGGGGTGCGTTCGAGATCCCGTCAGGGTCATTTCGGGACTTCTTCGGGACTATATCGGGATCATTTCTGGATGGTTTATGGAATCCGTCCATGACCCCTTAAGGGTAATTTCGGGACTATTAGGTGATCATTTGAGGACCTTTCTGGCATCACTTCTGGATGATTTTCGGTATCCGTTCGGGATCCCGTCGGAATCAATGCGGGACTTTTTCGGAATCATTTGGGATTTCTTCCGGCATCATTTCTGGATGGTTTTCGGGATTTGTCCGGGATCCCGCCGGGGTTATTTCGGGACCTTTTCGGGGCTAATACGGGATCATTTGGGGATCCTGTAGGGGTCGTTTCGTGACTTTTTCTGTATTATTTCGGGATCATTTTGGGACCCTTTCGGCATAATTTCTTGATGGTTTGACGGATCCATCAGGGTCATTTCGGGACCATTTTGGGAACATTTGGGGAAATTTCGAGATCATTTCTGGATCCGTCCGGGATGCCGTAGGAGCCATTTCCGGATTTTTTGTTACTTTTCCGAGATAGTTTTTGCACCCTTCCGGGATCATTTCTGGATCTGTGCGGGATCCCATCTGGGTCATTTCCGGACTATTTCGGGACCATTTTGGTATCCTTCCGGAATCATTTCTGTATGGTTTTCGCGATCCGTCGTGGATCCCCTGGGAGCCATTTCGGAACTTTTTCTGGAGTATGTCGGGATAATTTAGGGACCCTTCCTGGATATTTTCTGGATGGTTTTTGAGATCCACCCGGGAGCCCGTCAGGGTCATTTCGGAACCTTTTCGGGATCATTTTGGAACACCTTCAGGGATCATTTCTGTGTGGTTCTCTGGATACGTCTAGAATCGTGTCGCTGTCATTTCGGGTTTTTTTGGGACTATTCGGGGAACTTTTGGAAACCCTTTCGGGGCATTTCTGGATGGTTTTCAGGATCCGTCCGCGATAGCGTGGGGGTAATTTCATAGCTTTTTCGGGATCATTTGGGCTCCTATCAGGTTATCAGCTCATTTAGTTCTTTTTTTTACTCAATTACAAAAATAAAATGAATTAGACAGAAAACAAAATTTTAAACAGATAATAAGCAGGCTAACGCGAATAGCCCATATATTTAAATTTCTCCTTGCGGACGGGGCCGCGGGTAAAGGCTAGTTATATTATAAATGGGAAAGTTTGGATGTTAAGATGTTTGGATGTTTGGATGTTTGGATGTTTGTCCAGACGTTTGTCTTTGTGACTCAATATCGCAAGAACGGCTGGACCGATTTGGATGAAATTTTGCACACATATAGCCAATAGTCTAGAAGGATCTACTAGCTATATATTTTTCCACGCCCCTGTCCCTGCCCCCTAGGAACAGTTATAATTTAATTATTATATTTTTTCGTCTTTGCGACTGAATCACGCCAGAATGGCTACACGGATTTTGATGAAATTTGGGACACAGACAGTAGTCTACTAGCGAAATTTTTTTCGAGCATGGAAAGAGGAGTGGGGGTCCCACGACCCCTTCGAGAAATTATTTTTCATAATTTTTACACATTATAACTTTACGTATACTGGCCTTCACCAATATCACAGACTCAAGGGGTCAAATAAGTCGAGGGCTTACAAAGTAAGCAGTGACACCCTCCGCCCGCCCCCCTTTATCTCCCCCTCTGGTGTAAAATCCATAAATTGTTATAACTCAATCTAAATTTTCTCCTAAATCAATAGTTTTTGGTATCTGGTACATACAGAACGAGATCTAGACAATTTTGGAGGAACGATCAGTGGTCCTCTCCTCTACTCCCGCCATCCGCCCTCCATCAATTGTTTTTATTAGCACGCTTTTATTAGCTTTACCTGTATGTTTCTATCTAACTTTTTATTCGCTCCAATGCGCCTGCTGCCTTATTAACATGGTTTTATAATTAGCTTCACCTTATTTGTAATCCCGTAAGGGTCATATCGAGACCCTTCCGGGATCATTTCTGGATGGTTTTCGGGATCGGGCCGGGATTACGCCGGGGTAATTTCGGGACTTTTTCGGGACTATTTCGGGATCATTTTGGGACCCTCCGGGATCATTTCTGTATAGTTTACGGGATCCGTCCGGGATCACGTCGGGGTTATTTTGGAACATTTTCGGGACTATTCCGGAATCATTTCGGGACTATTTCGCGATCATTTGGGGACCCTTCCGACATCATTTCTGGATGGTTTTCGGGATCCGTGCGGGATCTCGTCGGGGTCATATGGGGACTTTTTCGGGATCATTTGAGGGCTCTTCCGGCATCATTTCTGGATGGTTTTCGGGATCCGTCCGGGATATCGTCGGGGTCATTTGGGGACTTTTTCGGGATCATTTGGGGGCTCTTCCGGCATCATTTCTGGATGGTTTTCGGGATCCGTCCGGGATCCCGTCGGGGTCATTTCGGGACTTTTTCGCGACTAATACGGGATCATTTGGGAACCATTTCGACATCATTTCTGGATGGTTTTCGGGATCCGTCCGGGATCCCGTCGGGGTCATTTCGGGACTTTTTCACGACTAATACGGGATCATTTGGGAACCCTTTCGGCATCATTTCTGGATGGTTTTCGGGATCCGTCCGGGATCCCATTAGGGTAATTTCGGGACTATTAGGGGATCATTTGGGAACCTTTCCGGCATCATTTCTGGATAATTTTCGGGATCCGTCCGGGATGCCGACGAGGTCATTTCGGGACTATTTCGGGATCATTTGGGATACCTACCGGCATCATTTCTTGATGGTTTTTGGGATTCGTCCGGGATCCCGTCGTGGTCCTTTCGGGACTTTTTTTCGACTAATACGGGATCATTTGAGGACCCTTTCGGCATCATTTCTGGATAGTTGTCGGGATCGCGTCACGGTCATTTCGGGACTATTAGGGGATCATTTGAGGACCTTTCCGGCATCATTTCTGTATTGTTTTCGGAATCCTTTCGGGATCCCGTCAGGGTCATTTTGGGACTTTTTTGGGGCTAATACGGGATCATTTGGGGATCCTCTAGGGGTCGTTTCGTGACTTTTTCTGTTTTATTTCGGGATCATTTGGGGACCCTTCCGGCATAATTTCTTGATGGTTTGCCGGATCCATCAGGGTCATTTCGGGACCATTTTGGGATCATTTGGGGACCCTTCCGAGATCATTTCTGGATCCGTCCGGGATGCCGTAGGAGCCATTTCGGGATTTTTTGTTACTTTTCCGGGATAGTTTTTGGACCCTTCCGGGATCATTTCTGGATCTGTGCGGGATCCCATCTGGGTCTTTTCCGGACTATTTCGGGATCATTTTGGGATCCTTCCGGAATCATTTCTGTATGGTTTTCGCGATCCGTCGTTGATTCCCTCGGAGCCATTTCGGAACCTTTTCTGGAGTATGTCGGGGTCATTTGGGGACTTTTTCGGGATCATTTGGGGCTCTTCCGGCATCATTTCTGGATGGTTTTCGGTACCCGTGCGGGATCTCGTCGGGGTCATTTGGGGACTTTTTCGGGATCATTTGGGGGCTCTTCCGGCATCATTTCTGGATGGTTTTCGGGATCCGTCCGGCATATCGTCGGGGTCATTTGGGGACTTTTTCGGGATCATTTGGGGGCTCTTCCGGCATCATTTCTGGATGGTTTTCGGGATCCGTCCGGGATCCCATCAGGGTAATTTCGGGACTATTAGGGGATCATTTGTGGACCTTTCCGGCATCATTTCTGGATAATTTTCGGTATCCGTCCGGGATGCCGACGAGGTCATTTCGGGATTATTTCGGGTTCATTTGGGATACCTACCGGCATCATTTCTGGATGGTTTTTGGGATTCGTCCGGGATCCCGTCGGGGTCATTTCGGGACTTTTCTCGACTAATACGGGATCATTTGCGGACCCTTTCGGCATAATTTCTGGATAGTTGTCGGGATCCGTTCGGGATCCCGTCACGGTCATTTCGGAACTATTAGGGGATCATTTGAGGACCTTTCCGGCATCATTTCTGGATAGTTTTTGGAATCCTTTCGGGATCCCGTCAGGGTCATTTCGGGGCTTTTTCGGGATCATTTAAGGATGGCTTTCAGGATTCGTCCGGGAACCCGTCACGGTAATTTCTGGACTTTTCCGAGACTATTTCGGGATCATTTTGGGACCTTCCCAAGATCATTTCTGGATGGATTTCGGGATTTGTCCGGGATGCCCTCAGGGTCATTTTGGGACTATTAGGTGAGCATTTGAGGACCGTTCCGGCATCACTTCTGGATGGTTTTCGGTATCCGTTCAGATTCCCGTCGGAATAATTGCGGGACTTTTTCGGGATCATTGGGGTCCCTTCCAAAATCATTTCTGGATGGTTTTTGGGATTCGTCCGGCATCCCGTCGGGGTCATTTCGGGACTTTTTCTCGACTAATACGGGATCATTTGCGGGCCCTTTCGGTATCATTTCTGGATAGTTGTCGGGATCCGTTCGGGATCCCGTCAGGGTCTTTTCGGAACTATTGGGAGATCATTTGACGACCTTTCCGGCATCATTTCTGGTTAGTTTTCGGGATCCTTTCCGGGTCCCATCAGGGTCATTTCGGGACTTTCTCGGCATCATTTAAGATTGGTTTTCAGGATTCGTCCGGTATCCGTCAGGGTAATTTCTGGACTTTTCCCAGACTATTTCGGGATAATTTTGGGACCCTCCCAAGATCATTTCTGGATGGATTTCGGGATCTGTCCGGGATGCCGTCAGGGTCATTTTGGGACTATTAGGTGATCATTTGAGGACCTTTTCGGCATCACTTCTGGATGGTTTTCGGTATCCGCTCAGGATCCCGTCGGAATTATTGCGGGACTTTTTCGGGATCATTTGGTGTCCCTTCCGGCATCATTTCTGGCTGGTTTTTGGGTTTCGTCCGGCATCCCGTCGGGTTCATTTCGGGACTTTTTCTCGACTAATACGGGATCATTTGCGGGCCCTTTCGGCATCATTTCTAGATAGTTGTCGGGATCGGTTTGGGATCCGGTCAGGGTCTTTTCGGAACTATTAGGTGATCATTTGAGGACATTTCCGGCATCATTTCTGGATAGTTTTCGAGATCCTTTCGGGGTCCAGTCAGGGTCATTTCGGGACTTTTTCGGGATCATTTAGAGATGGCTTTCAGGATTCGTCCGGGAAGCCGTCAGGGTAATTTCTGAACTTTTCCGAGACTATTTCGGGATAATTTTGGGACCTTCCCAAGATCATTTCTGGATGGATTTTGGGATCAGTCCGGGATGCCGTCAGGGTCATTTTGGTATTAGGTGATCATTTGAGGACCTTTCCGGCATCACTTCTGGATGGTTATCGGTATCCGATCAGGATCCCCTCGGAATCATTGCGGGACTTTTTCGGGATCATTTGGGGTCCCTCCCAAGATCATTTCTGGATGGATTTCGGGATCTGTCCGGGATCCCGTCAGGGTCATTTAGGGGTGCGTTCGAGATCCCGTCAGGGTCATTTCGGGACTTCTTCGGGAATATATCGGGATCATTTCTGAATGGTTTATGGGATCCGTCCATGACCCCTTAAGGGTCATTTCGGGACTATTAGGTGATCATTTGAGGACCTTTCCGGCGTCACTACTGGATGATTTTCGGTATCCGTTCGGGATCCCGTCGGAATCAATGCGGAACTTTTACGGAATCATTTGGGATTCCTTCCGGCATCATTTCTGGATGGTTTTCGGGATTTGTCCGGGATCCCGTCGGGGTTATTTCGGGACCTTTTCGGGGCTAATACGGGATCATTTGGGGATCCTCTAGGGGTCGTTTCGTGACTTTTTCTGTATTATTTCGGGATCATTTTGGGACCTTTTCGGCATAATTTCTTGATGGTTTGCCGGATCCATCAGGGTCATTTCGGGACCATTTTGGGATCATTTGGGGACCCTTCCGAGATCATTTCTCGATCCGTCCGGGATGCCGTAAGAGCCATTTCGGGATTTTTTGTTACTTTTCCGGGATAGTTTTTGCACCCTTCCGGGATCATTTCTGTTTCTGTGCGGGATCCCATCTGGGTCAATTCCGGACTATTTCGGGATCATTTTGGAATCCTTCCGGAATCATTTCTGTATGGTTTTCGCGATCCATCGTGGATTCCCTCGGAGCCATTTCGGAACTTTTTCTGGAGTTAGTCGGGATAATTTAGGGACCCTTCCTGGATATTTTCTGGATGGTTTCTGAGATCCGTCCGGGAGCCCGTCAGGGTAATTCCGGAACTTTTTCGGGACTATTTCGGGATCAAATTGGTACCCTTCAGGCATCATTTCTGTGTGGTTATCTGGATAAGTCTAGAATCGTGTCGTTGTCATTTCGGGTTTTTTTGGGACTACTTCGGGAACTTTTGGAAACACTTCCGGGGCGTTTCTGGATGGTTTTCGGGATCCGTCCGCGATAGCGTCGGGGTCATTTCGTGGCTTTTTCTGGATAATTTCGTTATCATTTTGGGATCCTATCAGGTTATCAGCTCATAAAGTTCTTTTTTTTACTCAATTACAAAAATAAAATGCATTAGACAGAAAAAAAATTTTAAACAGATAACTTTATAAGCAGGCTAACGTGAATAGCCCACATATTTCATTTTCTCCTTGCGGACGGGGCCGCGGGTAAAGGCTAGTATCTAATCTAATCTAATATATATTATAAATGGGAAAGTTTGGATGTTAAGATGTTTGGATGTTTGGATGTTTAGATGTTTGGATGTTTGGATGTTTGGATGTTTGGATGTTTGTCCAGACGTTTGTCTTTGTGACTCAATAACGCAAGAACGGCTGGACCGATTTGGATGAAATTTTGCACACATATAGCCAATAGTCTAGAAGGATCTACCAGCTATATATTTTTCAAAAGGGGCGTGGTCCCCGCCTCCTAGGAACAGTTATAATTTAATTATTATATTTTTTCGTCTTTGCGACTGAATAACGCCAGAATGGCTACACGGATTTTGATGAAATTTGGGACACAGACAGTAGTCTACTAGCGTAGTTTTTTTCGAACATGGAAAGAGGGGTGGGGGTCCCACGACCCTTCGAGAAATTATTTTTCATAATTTTTACACATTATAACTTTACGTATACTGGCCTTCACCAATATCACAGACTCAAGGTGTCAAATAAGTCGAGGGCTTACAAAGTAAGCAGTGACACCCTCCGCCCGCCCCCCTTTATCTCCCCCTCTGGTGTAAAATCCATAAATAGTTATAACTCAATCTAAATTTTCTCCTAAATCAATAGTTTTTGGTATCTGGTACATACAGAACGAAATCTAGACAATTTTGGAGGAACGATCAGTGGTCCTCTCCTCTACTCCCGCCATCCGCCTTCCATCAATTGTTTTTATTAGCGCGCTTTTATTAGCTTTACCTGTATGTTTCTATCTAACTTTTTATTCGCTCCAATGCGCCTGCTGCCTTATTAACATGGTTTTATAATTAGCTTCACCTTATTTGTAATCCCGTAAGGGTCATATCGAGACCCTTCCGGGATCATTTCTGGATGGTTTTCGGGATCGGTCCGGGATTACGCCGGGGTAATTTCGGGACTTTTTTTCGACTAATACGGGATCATTTGAGGACCCTTTCGGCATCATTTCTGGATAGTTTTCGGGATCCGTCCGGGATCCCGTCGGGGTCATTTCGGGAATTTTTCGCGACTAATACGGGATCATTTGGGAACCCTTTCGGCATCATTTCTGGATGGTTTTCGGGATCCGTCCGGGATCCCATTAGGGTAATTTCGGGACTATTAGGGGATCATTTGGGAACCTTTCCGGCATCATTTCTGGATAATTTTCGGGATCCGTTCGGGATGCCGACGAGGTCATTTCGGGACTATTTCGGGATCATTTGGGATACCTACCGGCATCATTTCTGGATGGTTTTTGGGATTCGTCCGGGATCCCGTCGTGGTCCTTTGGGGACTTTTTTTCGACTAATACGGGATCATTTGCGGACCCTTTCGGCATCATTTCTGGATAGTTGTCGGGATCCCGTCACGGTCATTTCGGGACTATTAGGGGATCATTTGAGGACCTTTCCGGCATCATTTCTGTATTGTTTTCGGAATCCTTTCGGGATCCCGTCAGGGTCATTTTGGGACTTTTTTGGGGCTAATACGGGATCATTTGGGGATCCTCTAGGGGTCGTTTCGTGACTTTTTCTGTTTTATTTCGGGATCATTTGGGGACCCTTCCGGCATAATTTCTTGATGGTTTGCCGGATCCATCAGGGTCATTTCGGGACCATTTTGGGATCATTTGGGGACCCTTCCGAGATCATTTCTGGATCCGTCCGGGATGCCGTAGGAGCCATTTCGGGATCTTTTGTTGCTTTTCCGGGATAGTTTTTGGACCTTCCGGGATCATTTCTGGATCTGTGCGGGATCCCATCTGGGTCATTTCCGGACTATTTTGGGATCATTTTGGGATCCTTCCGGAATCATTTCTGTATGGTTTTGCCGATCCGTCTTTGATTCCCTCGGAGCCATTTCGGAACCTTTCTGGAGTATGTCGGGGTCATTTGGGGACTTTTTCGGGATCATTTGGGGCTCTTCCGGCATCATTTCTGGATGGTTTTCGGGATCCGTCCGGGATATCGTCGGGGTCATTTGGGGACTTTTTCGGGATCATTTGGGGGCTCTTCCGGCATCATTTCTGGATGGTTTTCGGGATCCGTCCGGGATCCCATCAGGGTAATTTCGGGACTATTAGGGGATCATTTGTGGACCTTTCCGGCATCATTTCTGGATAATTTTCGGTATCCGTCCGGGATGCCGACGAGGTCATTTCGGGATTATTTCGGGATCATTTGGGATACCTACCGGCATCATTTCTGGATGGTTTTTGGGATTCGTCCGGGATCCCGTCGGGGTCATTTCGGCACTTTTTCTCGACTAATACGGGATCATTTGCGGACCCTTTCGGCATAATTTCTGGATAGTTGTCGGGATCCGTTCGAGATCCCGTCACGGTCATTTCGGAACTATTAGCGGATCATTTGAGGACCTTTCCGGCATCATTTCTGGATAGTTTTTGGAATCCTTTCGGGATCCCGTCAGGGTCATTTCGGGGCTTTTTCGGGATCATTTAAGGATGGCTTTCAGGATTCGTCCGGGAACCCGTCAGGGTAATTTATGGACTTTTCCGAGACTATTTCGGGATCATTTTGGGACCTTCCCAAGATCATTTCTGGATGGATTTCGGGATTTGTCCGGGATGCCCTCAGGGTCATTTTGGGACTATTAGGTGAGCATTTGAGGACCGTTCCGGCATCACTTCTGGATGGTTTTCGGTATCCGTTCAGATTCCCGTCGGAATAATTGCGGGACTTTTTCGGGATCATTGGGGTCCCTTCCAAAATCATTCCTGGATGGTTTTTGGGATTCGTCCGGCATCCCGTCGGGGTCATTTCGGGACTTTTTCTCGACTAATACGGGATCATTTGCGGGCCCTTTCGGTATAATTTCTGGATAGTTGTCGGGATCCGTTCGGGATCCCGTCAGGGTCTTTTCGGAACTATTGGGAGATCATTTGAGGACCTTTCCGGCATCATTTCTGGTTAGTTTTCGGGATACTTTCCGGGTCCCATCAGGGTCATTTCGGGACTTTTTCGGCATCATTTAAGATTGGTTTTCAGGATTCGTCCGGTATCCGTCAGGGTAATTTCTGGACTTTTCCCAGACTATTTCGGGATAATTTTGGGACCCTCCCAAGATCATTTCTGGATGGATTTCGGGATCTGTCCGGGATGCCGTCAGGGTCATTCTGGGACTATTAGGTGATCATTTGAGGACCTTTTCGGCATCACTTCTGGATGGTTTTCGGTATCCGCTCAGGATCCCGTCGGAATTATTGCGGCACTTTTTCGGGATCATTTGGTGTCCCTTCCGGCATCATTTCTGGCTGGTTTTTGGGATTCGTCCGGCATCCCGTCGGGTTCATTTCGGGACTTTTTCTCGCCTAATACGGGATCATTTGCGGGCCCTTTCGGCATCATTTCTAGATAGTTGTCGGGATCCGTTCGGGATCCCGTCAGGGTCTTTTCGGAATTATTAGGTGATCATTTGAGGACATTTCCGGCATCATTTCTGGATAGTTTTCGGGATCCTTTCGGGGTCCAGTCAGGGTCATTTCGGGACTTTTTCGGGATCATTTAGAGATGGCTTTCAGGATTCGTCCGGGAACCCGTCAGGGTAATTTCTGAACTTTTCCGAGACTATTTCGGGATAATTTTGGGACCTTCCCAAGATCATTTCTGGATGGATTTTGGGATCAGTCCGGGATGCCGTCAGGGTCATTTTGGTATTAGGTGATCATTTGAGGACCTTTCCGGCATCACTTCTGGATGGTTATCGGTATCCGATCAGCATCCCCTCGGAATCATTGCGGGACTTTTTCGGGATCATTTGGGATCCCTCCCAAGATCATTTCTGGATGGATTTCTGGATCTGTCCGGGATCCCGTCAGGGGCATTTAGGGGTGCGTGCGAGATCCCGTCAGGGTCATTTCGGGACTTCTTCGGGAATATATCGGGATCATTTCTGGATGGGTTATGTGATCCGTCCATGACCCCTTAAGGGTCATTTCGGGACTATTAGGTGATCATTTGAGGACCTTTCCGGCGTTACTTCTGGATGATTTTCGGTATCCGTTCGGGATCCCGTCGGAATCAATGCGGGACTTTTACGGAATCATTTGGGATTCCTTCCGGCATCATTTCTGGATGGTTTTCGGGATTTGTCCGGGATCCCGTCGGGGTTATTTCGGGACCTTTTCGGGGCTAATACGGGATCATTTGGGGATCCTCTAGGGGTCGTTTCGTGACTTTTTCTGTATTATTTCGGGATCATTTTGGGACCCTTTCGGCATAATTTCTTGATGGTTTGCCGGATCCATCAGGGTCATTTCGGGACCATTTTGGGATCATTTGGGGACCCTTCCGAGATCATTTCTGGATCCGTCCGGGATGCCGTAGGAGCCATTTCGGGATTTTTTGTTACTTTTCCGGGATAGTTTTTGCACCCTTCCGGGATCATTTCTGGATCTGTGCGGGATCCCATCTGGGTCAATTCCGGACTATTTCGGGATCATTTTGGAATCCTTCCGGAATCATTTCTGTATGGTTTTCGCGATCCATCGTGGATCCCCTCGGAGCCATTTCGGAACTTTTTCTGGAGTTAGTCGGGATAATTTAGGGACCCTTCCTGGATATTTTCTGGATGGTTTCTGAGATCCGTCCGGGAGCCCGTCAGGGTAATTTCGGAACTTTTTCGGGACTATTTCGGGATCAATTTGGTACCCTTCAGGCATCATTTCTGTGTGGTTATCTGGATAAGTCTAGAATCGTGTCGTTGTCATTTCGGGTTTTTTTGGGACACTTCCGGGGCGTTTCTGGATGGTTTTCGGGATCCCTCCGCGATAGCGTCGGGGTCATTTCGTGGCTTTTTCTGGATAATTTCGTTATCATTTTGGGATCCTATCAGGTTATCAGCCCATAAAGTTCTTTTTTTTACTCAATTACAAAAATAAAATGCATTAGACAGAAAAAAAATTTTAAACAGATAACTTTATAAGCAGGCTAACGTGAATAGCCCACATATTTCATTTTCTCCTTGCGGACGGGGCCGCGGTTAAAGGCTAGTATCTAATCTAATATATATTATAAATGGGAAAGTTTGGATGTTAAGATGTTTAGATGTTTGGATGTTTGGATGTTTGGATGTTTGGATGTTTGGATGTTTGTCCAGACGTTTGTCTTTGTGACTCAATAACGCAAGAACGGCTGGACCGATTTGGATGAAATTTTGCACACATATAGCCAATAGTCTATAAGGATCTACTAACTATATATTTTTGAAAAGGGGCGTGGTCCCCGCACCCTAGGAACAGTTATAATTTAATTATTATATTTTTTCGTCTTTGCGACTGAATCACGCCAGAATGGCTACACGGATTTTGATGAAATTTGGGACACAGACAGTAGTCTACTAGCGAAATTTTTTTCGAACATGGAAAGAGGGGTGGGGGTCCCACGACCCCTTCGAGAAATTATTTTTCAATAATTTTTACACATTATAACTTTACGTATACTGGCCTTCACCAATATCACAGACTCAAGGGGTCAAATAAGTCGAGGGCTTACAAAGTATGCAGTGACACCCTCCGCCCGCCCACCCCCCTTTATCTCCCCCTCTGGTGTAAAATCTATAAATTGTTATAACTCAATATAAATTTTCTCCTAAATCAATAGTTTTTGGTATCTGGTACATACAGAACGAGATCTAGACAATTTTGGAGGAACGATCAGTGGTCCTCTCCTCTACTCCCGCCATCCGCCCTCCATCAATTGTTTTTATTAGCACGCTTTTATTAGCTTTACCTGTATGTTTCTATGTAACTTTTTATTCGCTCCAATGCGCCTGCTGCCTTATTAACATGGTTTTATAATTAGCTTCACCTTATTTGTAATCCCGTAAGGGTCATATCGAGACCCTCCGGGATCATTTCTGGATGGTTTTCGGGATCGGTCCGGGATTACGCCGGGATCCTGTCGGGGTCATTTTGGGACTTTTGCGGGATCATTTGGGGTCTCTTCCGGCATCATTTCTGGATGGCTTACGGGATCCGTCCGGGATCCTGTCGGGGTCATTTTGGGACTTTTGCGGGATCATTTGGGGTCTCTTCCAGCATCATTTCTGGATGGTTTACGGGATCCGTCGGGGATCCTGTCGGGGTCATTTTGGGACTTTTGCGGGATCATTTGGGGTCTCTTCCGGCATCATTTCTGGATGGTTTACGGGATCCGTCCGGGATCCCGTCGGCGTCATTTTGGGACTTTTGCGGGATCATTTGGGGTCTCTTCCGGCATCATTTCTGGATGGTTTACGGGATCCGTCCGGGATCCTGTCGGGGTCATTTTGGGACTTTTGCGGGATCATTTGGGGTCTCTTCCGGCATCATTTCTGGATGGTTTACGGGATCCGTCCGGGATCCCGTCGGCGTCATTTTGGGACTTTTGCGGGATCATTTGGGGTCTCTTCCGGCATCATTTCTGGATGGTTTACGGGATCCGTCCGGGATCCTGTCGGGGTCATTTTGGGACTTTTGCGGGATCATTTGGGGTCTCTTCCGGCATCATTTCTGGATGGTTTACGGGATCCGTCCGGGACCCTGTCGGGGTCATTTTGGGACTTTAGCGGGATCATTTGGGGTCTCCACCGGCATCATTTCTGGATGGTTTACGGGATCCGTCCGGGATCCTGTCTGGGTCATTTTGGGACTTTTGCGGGATCATTTGGGGTCTCTTCTAGCATAATTTCTGGATGGTTTACGGGATCCGTCCGGGACCCTGTCGGGGTCATTTTGGGACTTTAGCGGGATCATTTGGGGTCTCCTCCGGCAACATTTCTGGATGGTTTACGGGATCCGTCCGGGATCCTGTCTGGGTCATTTTGGGACTTTTGCGGGATCATTTGGGGTCTCTTCCGGCATCATTTCTGGATGGTTTACGGGATCCGTCCGGGATCCTGTCGGGGTCATTTTGTGACTTTTGCGGGATCATTTGGGGTCTCTTCCGGCATCATTTCTGGATGGTTTACGGGATCCGTCCGGGATCCTGTCGCGGTCATTTTGGGACTTTTGCGGGATCATTTGGGGTCTCTTCCGGCATCATTTCTGGATGGTTTACGGGATCCGTCCGGGATCCTGTCGGGGTCATTTTGGGACTTTTGCGGGTTCATTTGGGGTCTCTTCCGGCATCATTTCTGGATGGTTTACGGGATCCGTCCGGGACCCTGTCGGGGTCATTTTGGGACTTTAGCGGGATCATTTGGGGTCTCCTCCGGCATCATTTCTGGATGGTTTACGGGATCCGTCCGGGATCCTGTCGGGGTCATTTTGGGACTTTTGCGGGATCATTTGGGGTCTCTTCCGGCATCTTTTCTGGATGCTTTACGGGATCCGTCCGGGATCCTGTCGGGGTCATTTTGGGACTTTTGCGGGATCATTTGGGGTCTCTCCCGGCATCATTTCTGGATGGTTTTCGGGATCCGTCGGGGATCCTGTCGGGGTCATTTTGGGACTTTTGCGGGATCATTTGGGGTCTCTTCCGACATCATTTCTGGATGGTTTACGGGATCCGTCCGGGATCCTGTCGGGGTCATTTTGGGACTTTTGCGGGATCATTTGGGGTCTCTTCCGGCATCATTTCTGGATGGTTTACGGGATCCGTCAGGGACCATGTCGGGGTCATTTTGGGTCTTTAGCGGGATCATTTGGGGTCTCCTCCGGCATCATTTCTGGATGGTTTTCGGGATCCGTCCGGGATCCCGTCGATGTCATTTCGGGACTATTTCGGCATCATTTGGGGTACCTTCCGGTATCAATTCTAGATGGTTTTCGGGATCCGTCCGGGATCCCGTCGGAGTCATTTCGGAATTTTTTCTCGACTAATACAGGATCATTTGGGGACCTTATCGGCATCATTTCTGGATGGTTTTCGGAATCCGTCCGCGATCCCGTCAGGGTCATTTCGGGACTATTTCGGGATAATTTGGGGTACCTGCCGGCATCATTTCTGGATGGTTTTCGGTATCCATCCGGGATCCCGTCGGTGTCATTTCGGGACCATTTGGGGTCCATTCCGGCATCATTTCTGGATGGTTTTCGGGATCCGTCCGGGATCCTGTCGGGGTCATTTTGGGACTTTTGCGGGATCATTTGGGGTCTCTTCCGGCATCATTTCTGGATGGTTTTCGGGATCCGTCCGGGATCCTGTCGGGGTCATTTTGGGACTTTTGCGGGATCATTTGGGGTCTCTTCCGGCATCATTTCTGGATGGTTTACAGGATCCGTCCGGGATCCTGTCGGGGTCATTTTGAGACTTTTGCGGGATCATTTGGGGTCTCTTCCGGCATCATTTCTGTATGGTTTTCGGGATCCGTCCGGGATCCTGTCGGGGTAATTTTGGGACTTTTGCGGGATCATTTGGGGTCTCTTCCGGCATCATTTCTGGATGGTTTACGGGATCCGTCCGGGATCCTGTCGGTGTCATTTTGGGCCTTTTGCGGGATCATTTGGGTTCTCTTCCGGCATCATTTCTGGATGGTTTACGGGATCCGTCCGGGATCCTGTCGGGGTCATTTTGGGACTTTTGCGGGATCATTTGGGGTCTCTCCCGGCATCATTTCTGGATGGTTTTCGGGATCCGTCCGGGATCCTGTCGGGGTCATTTTGGGACTTTTTCGGGATCATTTGGGGTCTCTTCCGGCATCATTTCTGGATGGTTTACGAGATCCGTCCGGGATCCTGTCGGGGTCATTTTGGGACTTTTGCGAGATCATTTGGGGTCTCTTCCGGCATCATTTCTGGATGGTTTACGGGATCCGTCCGGGATCCTGTCGCGGTCATTTTGGGACTTTTGCGGGATCATTTGGGGTCTCTTCTAGCATCATTTCTGGATGGTTTACGGGATCCGTCCGGGACCCTGTCGGGGTCATTTTGGGACTTTAGCGGGATCATTTGGGGTCTCCTCCGGCAACATTTCTGGATGGTTTACGGGATCCGTCCGGGATCCTGTCTGGGTCATTTTGGGACTTTTGCGGGATCATTTGGGGTCTCTTCCGGCATCATTTCTGGATGGTTTACGGGATCCGTCCGGGATCCTGTCGGGGTCATTTTGTGACTTTTGCGGGATCATTTGGGGTCTCTTCCGGCATCATTTCTGGATGGTTTACGGGATCCGTCCGGGATCCTGTCGCGGTCATTTTGGGACTTTTGCGGGATCATTTGGGGTCTCTTCCGGCATCATTTCTGGATGGTTTACGGGATCCGTCCGGGATCCTGTCGGGGTCATTTTGGGACTTTTGCGGGATCATTTGGGGTCTCTTCCGGCATCATTTCTGGATGGTTTACGGGATCCGTCCGGGACCCTGTCGGGGTCATTTTGGGACTTTAGCGGGATCATTTGGGGTCTCCTCCGGCATCATTTCTGGATGGTTTACGGGATCCGTCCGGGATCCTGTCGGGGTCATTTTGGGACTTTTGCGGGATCATTTGGGGTCTCTTCCGGCATCTTTTCTGGATGCTTTACGGGATCCGTCCGGGATCCTGTCGGGGTCATTTTGGGACTTTTGCGGGATCATTTGGGGTCTCTCCCGGCATCATTTCTGGATGGTTTTCGGGATCCGTCCGGGATCCTGTCGGGGTCATTTTGGGACTTTTGCGGGATCATTTGGGGTCTCTTCCGACATCATTTCTGGATGGTTTACGGGATCCGTCCGGGATCCTGTCGGGGTCATTTTGGGACTTTTGCGGGATCATTTGGGGTCTCTTCCGGCATCATTTCTGGATGGTTTACGGGATCCGTCAGGGACCATGTCGGGGTCATTTTGGGTCTTTAGCGGGATCATTTGGGGTCTCCTCCGGCATCATTTCTGGATGGTTTTCGGGATCCGTCCGGGATCCCGTCGATGTCATTTCGGGACTATTTCGGCATCATTTGGGGTACCTTCCGGTATCAATTCTAGATGGTTTTCGGGATCCGTCCGGGATCCCGTCGGAGTCATTTCGGAATTTTTTCTCGACTAATACAGGATCATTTGGGGACCTTATCGGCATCATTTCTGGATGGTTTTCGGAATCCGTCCGCGATCCCGTCAGGGTCATTTCGGGACTATTTCGGGATAATTTGGGGTACCTGCCGGCATCATTTCTGGATGGTTTTCGGTATCCGTCCGGGATCCCGTCGGTGTCATTTCGGGACCATTTGGGGTCCATTCCGGCATCATTTCTGGATGGTTTTCGGGATCCGTCCGGGATCCTGTCGGGGTCATTTTGGGACTTTTGCGGGATCATTTGGGGTCTCTTCCGGCATCATTTCTGGATGGTTTTCGGGATCCGTCCGGGATCCTGTCGGGGTCATTTTGGGACTTTTGCGGGATCATTTGGGGTCTCTTCCGGCATCATTTCTGGATGGTTTACAGGATCCGTCCGGGATCCTGTCGGGGTCATTTTGAGACTTTTGCGGGATCATTTGGGGTCTCTTCCGGCATCATTTCTGTATGGTTTTCGGGATCCGTCCGGGATCCTGTCGGGGTAATTTTGGGACTTTTGCGGGATCATTTGGGGTCTCTTCCGGCATCATTTCTGGATGGTTTACGGGATCCGTCCGGGATCCTGTCGGTGTCATTTTGGGCCTTTTGCGGGATCATTTGGGTTCTCTTCCGGCATCATTTCTGGATGGTTTACGGGATCCGTCCGGGATCCTGTCGGGGTCATTTTGGGACTTTTGCGGGATCATTTGGGGTCTCTCCCGGCATCATTTCTGGATGGTTTTCGGGATCCGTCCGGGATCCTGTCGGGGTCATTTTGGGACTTTTTCGGGATCATTTGGGGTCTCTTCCGGCATCATTTCTGGATGGTTTACGAGATCCGTCCGGGATCCTGTCGGGGTCATTTTGGGACTTTTGCGAGATCATTTGGGGTCTCTTCCGGCATCATTTCTGGATGGTTTACGGGATCCGTCCGGGATCCTGTCGCGGTCATTTTGGGACTTTTGCGGGATCATTTGGGGTCTCTTCTAGCATCATTTCTGGATGGTTTACGGGATCCGTCCGGGACCCTGTCGGGGTCATTTTGGGACTTTAGCGGGATCATTTGGGGTCTCCTCCGGCAACATTTCTGGATGGTTTACGGGATCCGTCCGGGATCCTGTCTGGGTCATTTTGGGACTTTTGCGGGATCATTTGGGGTCTCTTCCGGCATCATTTCTGGATGGTTTACGGGATCCGTCCGGGATCCTGTCGGGGTCATTTTGTGACTTTTGCGGGATCATTTGGGGTCTCTTCCGGCATCATTTCTGGATGGTTTACGGGATCCGTCCGGGATCCTGTCGCGGTCATTTTGGGACTTTTGCGGGATCATTTGGGGTCTCTTCCGGCATCATTTCTGGATGGTTTACGGGATCCGTCCGGGATCCTGTCGGGGTCATTTTGGGACTTTTGCGGGATCATTTGGGGTCTCTTCCGGCATCATTTCTGGATGGTTTACGGGATCCGTCCGGGACCCTGTCGGGGTCATTTTGGGACTTTAGCGGGATCATTTGGGGTCTCCTCCGGCATCATTTCTGGATGGTTTACGGGATCCGTCCGGGATCCTGTCGGGGTCATTTTGGGACTTTTGCGGGATCATTTGGGGTCTCTTCCGGCATCTTTTCTGGATGCTTTACGGGATCCGTCCGGGATCCTGTCGGGGTCATTTTGGGACTTTTGCGGGATCATTTGGGGTCTCTCCCGGCATCATTTCTGGATGGTTTTCGGGATCCGTCCGGGATCCTGTCGGGGTCATTTTGGGACTTTTGCGGGATCATTTGGGGTCTCTTCCGACATCATTTCTGGATGGTTTACGGGATCCGTCCGGGATCCTGTCGGGGTCATTTTGGGACTTTTGCGGGATCATTTGGGGTCTCTTCCGGCATCATTTCTGGATGGTTTACGGGATCCGTCAGGGACCATGTCGGGGTCATTTTGGGTCTTTAGCGGGATCATTTGGGGTCTCCTCCGGCATCATTTCTGGATGGTTTTCGGGATCCGTCCGGGATCCCGTCGATGTCATTTCGGGACTATTTCGGCATCATTTGGGGTACCTTCCGGTATCAATTCTAGATGGTTTTCGGGATCCGTCCGGGATCCCGTCGGAGTCATTTCGGAATTTTTTCTCGACTAATACAGGATCATTTGGGGACCTTATCGGCATCATTTCTGGATGGTTTTCGGAATCCGTCCGCGATCCCGTCAGGGTCATTTCGGGACTATTTCGGGATAATTTGGGGTACCTGCCGGCATCATTTCTATTTGGTTTTCGGTATCCGTCCGGGATCCCGTCGGTGTCATTTCGGGACCATTTGGGGTCCATTCCGGCATCATTTCTGGATGGTTTTCGGGATCCGTCCGGGATCCTGTCGGGGTCATTTTGGGACTTTTGCGGGATCATTTGGGGTCTCTTCCGGCATCATTTCTGGATGGTTTTCGGGATCCGTCCGGGATCCTGTCGGGGTCATTTTGGGACTTTTGCGGGATCATTTGGGGTCTCTTCCGGCATCATTTCTGGATGGTTTACAGGATCCGTCCGGGATCCTGTCGGGGTCATTTTGAGACTTTTGCGGGATCATTTGGGGTCTCTTCCGGCATCATTTCTGTATGGTTTTCGGGATCCGTCCGGGATCCTGTCGGGGTAATTTTGGGACTTTTGCGGGATCATTTGGGGTCTCTTCCGGCATCATTTCTGGATGGTTTACGGGATCCGTCCGGGATCCTGTCGGTGTCATTTTGGGCCTTTTGCGGGATCATTTGGGTTCCCTTCCGGCATCATTTCTGGATGGTTTACGGGATCCGTCCGGGATCCTGTCGGGGTCATTTTGGGACTTTTGCGGGATCATTTGGGGTCTCTCCCGGCATCATTTCTGGATGGTTTTCGGGATCCGTCCGGGATCCTGTCGGGGTCATTTTGGGACTTTTTCGGGATCATTTGGGGTCTCTTCCGGCATCATTTCTGGATGGTTTACGAGATCCGTCCGGGATCCTGTCGGGGTCATTTTGGGACTTTTGCGAGATCATTTGGGGTCTCTTCCGGCATCATTTCTGGATGGTTTACGCGATCCGTCCGGGACCCTGTCGGGGTCATTTTGGGACTTTAGCGGGATCATTTGGGGTCTCCTCCGGCATCATTTCTGGATGCTTTTCGGGATCCGTCCGGGATCCTGTCGGGGTCATTTTGGGACCTTTGCGGGATCATTTGGGGTCTCTTCCGGCATCATTTCTAGATGGTTTTCGGGATCCATCCGGGATCCCGTCGGAGTCATTTCGGAACTTTTTCTCGACTAATACAGGATCATTTGGGGACCCTTTCGGCATCATTTCTGGATAGTTTCAGGGATCAGTTCGGGATCCCGACGGGGTCATATCGGGACGATTTGGGGTACCTACCGGCATCATTTCTGGATGGTTTACGGGATCCGTCCGGGACCCTGTCGGGGTCATTTTGGGACTTTAGCGGGATCATTTGGGGTCTCCTCCGGCATCATTTCTGGATGGTTTCCGGATCCGTCCGGGATTCCGTCTGCGTAATTTCGGGACTATTAGGGGGTTATTTGGGGACCTTTCCGGCATCATTTCTGGATAGTTTTAGGGATCCGTGCGGGATCCCGACGGGGTCATATCGGGACCATTTGGGGTACCTACCGGCATCATTTCTGTTTGGTTTTCGGGATCCGTCCGGGATCCCGTCGGGATCATTTCGGGACTATTTCGGGATCATTTGGGTACCTACCTTCATCATTTCTGGATGATTTTCGGGATCCGTACGGGATCCCGTCGGGGTCATTTCAGGACTTTTTCGGGATCCGCCCGTGATCCCGGCGGGGTCATTTCGGGACTATTTCGGGATCATTTTGGGTACCTAGATGGATAGTTTTCGGGATTCGTCCGGGATCCCGTCTGGATCATTTCAGGACTTTTTCGGGATCATTTGGGGTATCTTCCGGCCACTTTTCTAGATGGTTTTCGGTATCCGTCCGGGATACCGTCAGGGTAATTTCGGGACTATTTGGGGATAACTTGGGAACCTTTCCGGCATAATTTCTGGATAGTTTCCGGGATCCTTCGGGGATCCCGTCAGGGTCATTTCGGAACCCGCGACTAATGCGGGATCTTTTGGGGACCCTTTCGCCATCATTTCCGGATGGTTTTCGTGATCCGTCCGGGATACCGTCAGGGTAATTTCGGGACTATTTGGGGATAACTTGGGAACCTTTCCGGCATCATTTCTGGATAGTTTCCGGGATCCGTCGGGAATCCCGTCAGGATCATTTCGGAACTATAAGGGGATCATTTCATTTTTCATCTTTCTTTAAGGGGATCATTTCACCTTCCAGCATCATTTCTGTATACTTTTGGGATCCGCCCGGGATCCCGACGGGGTCATTTCTGGCCTATTTCGGGATCAATTTGGGGTACCAACCGGCATCATTTCTGGATGGTCCGGGATCCGTCCGGGATCCCATCGGGGGAATTTCGGGAATTTTTCGGGATCATTTGGGGTCCCTTCCGGCATCATTTCTGGATCGTTTTCGGAATCCGTCCGAGATCCCGTCGAGTTTATTTTTTTACTTTTTCGGGAAAATGTCAGGGAATTTCGAGACTGTTCTTGGATCATTTGGGGATCCTTCAGGGATAATTTCTGGATGGTTTTCAGGATCCCGTCGGGGTAATTTCGGGACTTTTTCACGACTATTTCGGGGTCAGTTGCCCTTAAAGATCATTTCTGGGTGGTTTTCGGGATCCGTCCGGGATCCCGTCAGGGTTATTTCACGCCTTTTCGGGACTATTTTGGGGCCCTTCCGGGATAATTTCTCTATGATCTTCGGGATCTGTTCGGGATCCCTTCGTAGTTTTTTCGCGACTTTATCTGGGATAAATTGCGGACCCTTTAGAGATCAATTCTGGATGGTTTTCGGTATCGGTCTGGGATCCCCTCAAGGTCATTTCGGGACTTTTTCGGGACTATTTCGGAATCATTTTGGGACCCCTCCGGCATAATTTCTGGGTGATTTTCGGGATCTGTCCGGGATCCCGACGGAGTTTTTTCGGGACTTTTTCCGGACTATTTCTGGATTATTTGCGGACGTTTCAGAGCTCAGTTCTGGATGATTTTCGGGATCTGTCCGGGATCCCGTCGGAGTTATTTCGGGGTAATTTTGGGACCCTTCCAGGATAATTTCTTCATGATTTTCGGGATGGGTCTGAGTTTTTCGTGACTTTCGGGACTATTTCGGGATCATTTGCGGAACCTTCAGAGATCAATTCTGGATGGTTTGTGGACTTTTCCGGGATCATTTGGGGATCCCTCCAGAGTCATTTCTGGATGGTTTTCGGGATCCCGTCAGGGTTATTTCGGGCCTTTTTCGTGACTACTATTTCGGAATCATTTTGGGACTCCTCCGGGATAATTTCTGGGCGATTTTCGGGATTTGTCTGGGATCCCGTCAGAGTTTTTTCGGACTATATCGGGATCATTTGCGGACCGTTCAGGAATCAAATCTGTATGGTTTTCGGGATCCGTCCGGGATCCCGTCAGGGTCATTTCGGGACTTTTCGTGACTACTTCGGGATTATTTTGGGACCCTTCCGGCATCATTTCTGGATAGTTTTCGAGATTTGTCCAGGATCCCGTCGGCATCATTTCGTGACTATTTGGTGTCATTTAGGGACACTTCCGGGATCATTTTAGGTCTCTTCGAAACCGGTAATTCAGCACACATGGCCGTGGATTTACGGCAAATTATTCGTAATTAAAATTCGGTATGTTTTATCTTTAATATATCACAGCTTTTTCGTTCTATTTTTAAATGAATCCTGTAACGAACTATTACAACTATAATTAAAATTTTTGTAATATTTTAACCAACTAAATACCCGAAAAAGCAACACTGCTTTCATTTAAAAACTTCTTTTTGCTTTTAGCTAATTGTAGTTTCACTCCTTTGTTCTATGAGTAGTAATTCTTTCACCCCTGTCATATCAATTAATTTAACTTAGAAACAAAATGTATTTTTTTTAATTCGAAAAAAGTGTATTGTACTATTCATGTAAGCGTGCCCATCAGCTCAGTTAGTTCTTTTTTTTTACTGTATTAAAAAATAAAATACATTGACAGAAAAAATTTTTAAACAGACAACTTGCTAAGCAGGCTAACGTGAATAGCACATATATTTTATTTTCTCCTTGCGGACGGGGCCGCGGGTAAAGGCTAGTATATATTATAAATGGGAAAGTTTGGATGTGAAGATGTTTGGATGTTTGGATGTTTGGATGTTTGTCCAGACGTTTGTCTTTGTGACTCAATCACGCAAGAACGGCTGGACCGATTTGGATAAAATTTTGCACACATATAGCCAATAGTCCAGAAGGATCTACTAGCTATATATTTTTGAAAAGGGGCGTGGTGCCCGCCCCCTAGGAACAGTTATAATTTAATTATTATATTTTTTCGTCTTTGCGACTGAATCACGCCAGAATGGCTACACGGATTTTGATGAAATATGGGACACAGACAGTAATCTACTAGCGAAATTTTTTTCGCACATGGAAAGAGGGGTGGGGGTCCCACGACCTCTTCGAGCAATTACTTTTTAATAATTTTTACACATTATAACTTTACGTATACTGGCATTCACCAATATCACAGACTCAAGGGGTCAAATAAGTCGAGGGCTTACAAAGTAAGCAGTGACACCCTCCGCCCCCTTCCCCCCTTTATCACCCACTCTGGTGTAAAATCTATAAATTGTTATAACTCAATATAAATTTTCTCCTAAATCAATAGTTTTTGGTATCTGGCACATACAGATCGAGATCTAGACAATTTTGGAGGAACGATCAGTGGTCCTCTCCTTTACCCCCGCCATCCGCCCTCCTTCAATTGTTTTTATTAGCACGCTTTTATTAACTTTACCTGTACGTTTCTATGTAACTTTTCACTCGTTCCTGCGCCTGCTGTCTTATTAACATGTTTTATAATTAGCTTCACCTCATATGGAGACCCTTCCGGGATCATTTCTGGATGGTTTTCGGGATCGGTCCGGGATCCCGCCGGGGTAATTTCGGGACTTTTTCGGGACTATTTCGGGATCATTTTGGTACCCTTCCGGGATCATTTCTGTATAGTTTTCGGGATCCGTCCGGGATCCCGTCGGGGTTATTTTGGGACATTTTCGGGACTATTCCGTAATCATTTCGGGATTATTTCGCGATCATTTGGGGACCCTTCCGGCATCATTTCTGGATGGTTTTCGGGATCCGTCCGGGATCCCGTCGGGGTACTTTCGGGATCATTTGCGTACCTTCGAGAGATAAATTCTTGATGGTTGCCGGGATCATTACGGGACTTTTTCGGGGTTATTTTGGGTCCGTTTAGGCATCATTTCTGGATGGTCTTCGGGATTCGTCCGGCATCCCGTCGGGGTCATTTCGGGACTTTTTCACGACTAATACGAGATCATTTGGGGACCCTTTCGGCATCATTTCTGGATGGTTTTCGGGATCCGTCCGGGATCTCGTCGGGGTAATTTGGGGACTTTTTCGGGATCATTTGGAGGCTCTTCCGGCATCATTTCTGGATGGTTTTCGGGATCCGTCCGGGATCCCGTCGGGGTCATTTCGGGACTTTTTGGCGACTAATACGGGATCATTTGGGAACCATTTCGGCATCATTTCTGGATGGTTTTCGGGATCCGTCCCGGATCTCGTCGGGGTCATTTGGGGGCTCTTCCGGCATCATTTCTGGATGGTTTTCGGGATCCGTACGGCATCCCGTCGGGGTCATTTCGGGACTTTTTCACGACTAATACGGGATCATTTGGGAACCCTTTCGGCATCATTTCTGGATGGTTTTCGGGATCTGTCCGGGATCTCGTCGGGGTCATTTGGGGACTTTTCGGGATAATTTGGGGGCTCTTCCGGCATCATTTCTGGATGGTTTTCGGGATCCGTCCGGCATTCCGTCGGGGTCATTTCGGGACTTTTTCACGACTAATACGGGATCATTTGGGAACCCTTTCGGCATCATTTCTGGATGGTTTTCGTGATCTGTCCGGGATCTCGTCGGGGTCATTTGGGGACTTTTCGGGATCATTTGGGGGCTCTTCCGGCATAATTTCTGGATGGTTTTCGGGATCCGTCCGGGATCCCGTCGGGGTTATTCTGGGACATTTTCGGGACTATTCCGTAAACATTTCGGGATTATTTCGCGATCATTTGGGGACCCTTCCGGCATCATTTCTGGATGGTTTTCGGGATCCGTCCGGGATCCCGTCGGGGTAGTTTCGGGATCATTTGCGTACCTTCGAGAGATAAATTCTTGATGGTTGCCGGGATCATTACGGGACTTTTTCGGGGTTATTTTGGGTCCGTTTAGGCATCATTTCTGGATGGTCTTCGGGATTCGTCCGGCATCCCGTCGGGGTCATTTCGGGACTTTTTCACGACTAATACGAGATCATTTGGGGACCCTTTCGGCATCATTGCTGGATGGTTTTCGGGATCCGTCCGGGATCTCGTCGGGGTAATTTGGGGACTTTTTCGGGATCATTTGGAGGCCCTTCCGGCATCATTTCTGGATGGTTTTCGGGATCCGTCCGGCATCCCGTCGGGGTCATTTCGGGACTTTTTCACGACTAATACGGGATCATTTGGGAACCCTTTCGGCATCATTTCTGGATGGTTTTCGGGATCTGTCCGGGATCTCGTCGGGGTCATTTGGGGACTTTTCGGGATCATTTGGGGGCTCTTCCGGCATAATTTCTGGATGGTTTTCGGGATCCGTCCGGGATCCCGTCGGGGTCATTTCGGGACTTTTTCGCGACTAATACCGGATCATTTGGGAACCCTTTCGGCATCATTTCTGGATGGTTCTCGGGATCCGTCCGGGATCCCATCGGGGCCATTTCGGGACTTTTTCGCGACAAATACGGGATCATTTGGGAACCCTTTCGGCATGGTTTTCGGTATCCGTCCGGGATCCCATCAGGGTAATATCGGGACTATTAGGGGATCATTTGGGGACCTTTCCAGCATCATTTCTGGATAATTTTCAGGATCCGTCCGGGATGGCGACGAGGTCATTTCGGGACTATTTCGGGATCATTTGGGATACCTACCGGCATCATTTATGGATGGTTTTTGGGAGTCGCCCGGGATCCCGTCGAGGTCATTTCAGGACTTTTTCTCGACTAATACGGGATCATTTGCGGACCCTTTCGGCATCATTTCTGTATAGTTGTCGGGATCCGTTCGGGATCCCGCCACGGTCATTTCGGGACTATTAGGGGATCATTTGAGGAACTTTCCGGCATCATTTCTTTATAGTTTTCGGAATCCTTTCGGGATCCCGTCACGGTCATTTAGGGACTATTTCGGGATCATTTTGGGACCTTCCAAGATCATTTCTGGATGGATTTCGGGATCTGTGCGGGACGCCGTCAGGGTCATTTTGGGACTATTAGGTGATCATTTGAGGACCTTTCCGGCATCACTTCGGGATAGTTTTCGGTATCCGTTCAGGATCCCGTCGGAATAATTGCGGGACTTTTTCGGGATCATTTGGGGTCCCTTCCGGCATCATTTCTGGATGGTTTTTGGGATTCATCCGGCATCCCGTCGGGGTCATTTCGGGACTTTTTCTCGACTAATACGGGATCATTTGCGGGCCCTTTCGGCATCATTTCTAGATAGTTGTCGGGATCCGTTCGGGATCCCGTCAGTGTCTTTTCGGAACTATTAGGAGATCATTTGAGGACCTTTCCGACATCATTTCTGGATAGTTTTCGGGATCCTTTCGGGGTCCCATCAGGGTCATTTCGGGAATTTTTCGGCATCATTTACGATTGGTTTTCAGGATTCGTCCGGTATCCCGTGAGGGTAATTTCTGGACTTTTCCGAGACTATTTCGGGATCATTTTGGGACCCTCCCAAGATCATTTCTGGATGGATTTCGGGATCTGTCCGGGATGCCGTCAGGGTCATTTTGGGACTATTAGGTGATCATTTGAGGACCTTTCCGGCATCACTTCTGGATGGTTTTCCTTGCGGGACTTTTTCGGGATCATTTGGGGTCCCTCCCAAGATCATTTCTGGATGAATTTCGGGATCTGTCCGGGATCCCGTCAGGGTCATTTCGGGACTTCTTCGGGACTATATCGGGATCGTTTCTGGATGGTTTACGGTATCCGTCCAGGGCCCCTTAAGGGTAATTTCGGGACTATTAGGTGATCATTTGAGGACCTTTCCGGCATCACTTCTGGATGATTTTCGGTATCCGTTCGGGATCCCGTCGGAATCAATGCGGGACTTTGTCGGAATCATTTGGGATCCCTTCCGGCATTATTTCTGGATGGTTTTCGGGATTTGTCCGGGATCCCGTCGGGGTTATTTCGGGAACTTTTCGGGGCTAATATGGGATCATTTGGGATCCTCTAGGGGTCGTTTCATGACTTTTTATGTATTATTACGGGATCATTTGGGGACCCTTCCGGCATAATTTCTTGATGGTTTGCCGGGTCCATCAGGGTCATTTCGGGACCATTTTGGGATCATTTGGGGACCCTTCCGAGATCATTTCTGGATCCGTCCGAGATGCCGTAGGAGCCATTTCGGAATTTTTTGTTACTTTTCCGGGATAGTTTTTGGACCCTTCCGGGATCATTTCTGGATCTGTGCGGGATCCCATTTGGGTCATTTCCGGACTATTTCGGGATCATTTTGGGACCCTTCCTTCCGGGTTCATTTCTGTATGGTTTTCGCGATCCGTCGTGGATCCCCTCGGAGCCATTTCGGAACTTTTTCTGGAGTATGTCGGGATAATTTAGGGACCCTTCTTGGATATTTTCTGGATGGTTTTTGAGATCCGCCCGGGAGCCAGTCATGGTCATTTAGGAACCTTTTCGGGATCATTTTGGAACACCTTCAGGGATCATTTCTGTGTGGTTCTCTGGATACGTCTAGAATCGCGTCGTTGTGATTTCTGGTTTTTTGGGACTATTCCGGGAACTTTTGGAGACCCTTTCGGGCCATTTCTGGATGGTTTTCGGGATCCGTCCGCGATAACGTGGGGGTCATTTCGTAGCTTTTTCTGGATAATTTCGGGATCATTTGGGATCCTATCAGGTTATCAGCTCATTTAGTTCTTTTTTTTACTCAATTACAAAAATAAAATGCATTAGACAGAAAACAAAATTTTAAACAGATAACTTGATAAGCAGGCTAACGCGAATAGCCTATATATTTAAATTTCTCCTTGCGGACGGGGCCGCGGGTAAAGGCTAGTATATTATAAATGGCAAAGTTTGGATGTTTGGATGTTTGGATGTTTGTCCAGACGTTTGTCTTTGTGACTCAATCACGCAAGAACGGCTGGACCGATTTGGATGAAATTTTGCACACATATAGCCAATAGTCTAGAAGGATTTACTAGCTATATATTTTTCAAAAGGGGCGTGGTCCCCGCCCCCTAGGAACAGTTATAATTTAATTATTATATTTTATCGTCTTTGCGACTGAATCACGCCAGAATGGCTACACGGATTTTGATGAAATTTGGGACACAGACAATAGTCTACTAGCGAAATTTTTTCCGAACATGGAAAGAGGGGTGGGGGTCCCACGATCCCTTCGATCAATTACTTTTTAATAAATTTTACACATTATAACTTTACGTATACTGGCCTTCACCAATATTACATACTCAATTCGTGAAATAAGTCGAGGGCTTAAAAAGTGAGCAGTGATACCCTCCCCCCCCCCTCCTCTCTCCCTCTGGTACAAAATCTATAAATTGTTATAACTCAATGTAAATTTTCTCCTAAATCAATAATTTTTGGTATCTGGCTCATACAGATCGAGATCTAAAGAATTTTGGAAAAACGATCAGTGGTACTCTCCTCCTCCCGCCATCCGCCCTCCTTCAATTGTTTTTATTAGCACGCTTTTATTAGCTTTACCTGTATGTTTCTTTGTAACTCTCATTCGCTCAAACGCGCCTGCTGCCTTATTAACATGGTTTTAACATTATCTTCACCCTATTTGTAATCCCGTTAGGGTCATATCGAGACCCCTCCGGGATCATTTCTGGATGGTTTTCGGGATCCGTCCGGGATCCCGCCGGGGTTATTTCGGGACTATTTCGGGATCATTTTGGGACCCTTCCGGGATCATTTCTGTATAATTTTCGGGATCCGTCCGGGATACCGTCGGGGTCATTTCGGGACTATTTCGTGATCATTTGGGGTACCTTCCGGCATCATTTCTATATGATTTTCGGGATCCGTGCGGGATCCCGTCGGGGTCATTTTGGGACTATTTCTGAATGACATGGGGTACCTTCCGGCACCATTTCTAGATGGTTTTCGGGATCTGTCCGGGATCCCGACAGGGTCATTTCGGGACTATTTCTCGACTAACACGGGATCATTTGAGTTACCTTCCGGCATCATTTCTAAATGGTTTTCGGGCTCCGTCCGGGATCCCGTCGGGGTCATTTTAAGACTATTTGGGGATCATTTGGGGACCCTTTCGGCATCATATCTGGTTGGTTTTCGGGATCCGTCCGGGATCCCGTCGGGGTTATTTCGGGACTATTTCGGGATCATTTGGGGTACCTTCCGGCATCACTTCTATATGATTTTCGGGATCCGTGCGGGATCCCGTCGGGGTCATTTTGGGACTATTTCTGAATGACATGGGGTACCTTCCGGCACCATTTCTAGATGGTTTTCGGGATCTGTCCGGGATCCCGACAGGGTCATTTCGGGACTATTTCTCGACTAACACGGGATCATTTGAGTTACCTTCCGGCATCATTTCTAAATGGTTTTCGGGCTCCGTCCGGGATCCCGTCGGGGTCATTTTAAGACTATTTGGGGATCATTTGGGGACCCTTTCGGCATCATATCTGGTTGGTTTTCGGGATCCGTCCGGGATCCCGTCGGGGTCATTTCGGGACTATTTCGGGATCATTTGGGGACCCTTTCGGCATCATTTCTGGATGGGTTTCGGCATCCCGTCAGGGTCATTTTGGGACTTTTTCTGGACTAATACTGGATCATTTGAGGTACCTTCCGGCATCATTTCTGAATGGTTTTCGGGATCCGTCCGGGATCCCGTCGGGTCATTTCGGGACTTTTCCCCGACTAATACGGGATCATTTGGGACGCTTTCGGCATCATTTCTGGATGGTTTTGGGGATCCGTCCAGGATCCCGTCGGGGTCATTTCGGGATCATTTGGGGTACCTTCCGGCATCATTTCTAGATGGTTTTCGGGATCCGTCCGGGATACCGTAGGCGTAATTTCGGCACTTTTCCCCTACTAATACGGGATCATTTGGGACGCTTTCGGCATCATTTCTGGATGGTTTTGGGGATCCGTCCGGGTACCCGTCGGGGTCATTTCGTGAATATTTCGGGATCATTTGAGGTTCCTTCCGGGATCATTTCTGGATGGTTTTCGGGATCCGTCCGCGATCCCGCCGGAGTTATTTCGGGACTTTTTCGGGACTATTTCGGGATCATTTTGGGACCCTTCCGGGATCATTTCTGTATAATTTTCGGGATCCGTCCGGGATCCCGTCGGGTTCATTTCGGGACTATTTCGGGATCACATGAGGTACCTTCCGGCACCATTTCTAGATGGTTTTCGGGATATGTCCGGGATCCCGTCAGGGTAATTTCGGGACTATTTCTCACTAATATGGGATCATTTGAGGTACCTTCCGGCATCATTTCTAAATGGTTTTCGGGCTCCGTCCGGGATCCCGTCGGGGTCATTTTGGGACTTTTTCTCGACTAATACGGGATCATTTGAGATACCTTCCGGCATCATTTCTAGATGGTTTTCGGGATCCGTCCGGGATCCCGCCGGGTAATTTCGGGACTATTTCGGGATCATTTGGGGTTCCTTCCGTCATCATTTCTAGATGGTTTTCGGGATCCGTCCGGGATCCCGTCGGGGTCATTTCGGGATTATTTCGGGATCACATGAGGTACCTTCCGGCACCATTTCTAGATGGTTTTCGGGATCCGTCCGGGATCCCGTAGGCGTCATTTCGGGACTTTTCCCTGACTAATACGGGATCATTTGGGACGCTTTCGGCATCATTTCTGGATGGTTTTGGGGATCCGTCCGGGATCCCGTCGGGGTCATTTCGGGACTATTTCGGGATCATTTGGGGTTCCTTCCGGCATCATTTCTAGATGGTTTTCGGGATCCGTCCGGGATCCCGTCGGGGTCATTTCGGGACTATTTCGGGATCACATTTATTTATTTATTTATTTATTTAATTATTTAAAGTCAACTAACAAGAGTGGTCGACTAACAAAATACAAAGGAAAGTAACATAAAAAAAAGATAGCGTAAAAATATATACAAGTATAGAATTAAAAATGGAATAAATTAAAAATTTACAATTTCTTTTAACATTGAACAAGAACTAAAATTAAACTATCATTACAAATTAAACAAATAAACTTTAAGATATCAGTTGAGACTGAAAAGTATACCATTGCGTAAGGCAACAAACGAACATTCGATACTAATGCAATTATACAAGTCGTTATAGTACGAGCACCGAACACGTATAGGATCATTTTTGCCAAAATTTCTACGACACAGGGGTAAATGGAAGGGCACGTAGTGTCTGGACGTCCTAGCAGGAACTGCAAAGCTCAATCGACTTAGCAGCTCAGAGGAGTCAACCTCACCTAGAATTAGCTTATGCAGGAACATTACCCCGAGTAATATTCTACGATTTTCCAGAGTTGGCAAATTAATGAGAAGAAGTATACTTCTATAAGACGGAAGATGAAGATTTGAGTCCCAGTTAAAGGCACGTAGAGCAAAAATTAAAAATTGTTTCTGCACAGACTAAATACGCTTTATATGAGTAATATATAATGGACACCAAACACACGAGCAATACTCAAGTATTGGGCGGACCAGCGAAGTGTAGAGGACTTTGGACAGATACGGATCCTTGAACTCCTTAGCCCAGCGTTTCACAAAACCAAGGGTACCCATTGCTTTATTAGTAATAGCTGAAATATGTGAGTTGAAGCTCAGTTTCGAGTCAAACAGAACCCCTAAATCGTTAATCGAAGATATACGCTCCATAAGAGTGCCATAAAGTGCATAAGACGACAGGACAGGCTTCGCGCGATGAAATGTCATGAACTTACATTTGGAACAGTTTAGAACTAATGCATTTATTGTACACCAGCGTTGAAATGAGTCCAAATCAACCTGAAGTAGATTTGAGCGAGTTAACTCCGAAGGCAAGCATGTATAGCAAATTTTTACATCATCGGCATACATTAGAGCTCGTGAATGATTCAAAATCTGTGGCAGATCATTTATAAAAAGAGTAAAAAGCAATGGGCCTAAATGACTGCCCTGAGGTACACCAGAGGTAACATGAATTGATTTTGAAATAATATTTTTATAAAGCACCTTTTGGGTTCTATTAGAAAGATAGCTTGAGAGCCATGAAGTCAGACTCTTCGGAAAGCCCAGTAAATCAAGCTTCAGAATCAGAAGTTCGTGATTCACTGAATCAAAAGCTTTACTAAAATCCGTATAAATCACATCAGTTTGCTTGCAAGCCAAAAAACCATCCCGAACTAAAGAGGTAAACTCAAGTAGGTTTGTGGTGGTTGACCTACATCTCACAAACCCATGCTGAAAGGGTGATAATATGGAAGTACACGAATGTTGAAGCTGACAGGTAATTATTTGTTCAAAGGTTTTAGGAATAGCTGAAAGCTTAGCAATTCCCCTATAATTCTCAATATTAGATCTACTACCCTTCTTGTGCAGAGGTATGATAAATGACTGTTTCCAAATTGATGGCAATGACGCCGATTGCAAAGATAAATTGAACCATTTTACGATCGGTTCTGTTAAGTTCACAGCACAGAACTTAAGCATACAGCCAGGAATACCATCGGGCCCTGGAGAAAAAATCGGTTTCAGAGCTAAAAAACTCTAAAGTACAGTGGCACTATCAATGACTGGATTTAGAATACAGTTAGAACTAACTATCTCGAACGGATAACTACCGGTTTGGGTACAGGTTGACGAATAGGTCGATTTGAAAAAGTCTGCGAATAAGTCGGCAATATCATGGTCAAGGCTAGCATTCTCGCCACCCAAAGACAAAGATGATGGAAATCCCGAAGATCTGCGCTTTGAATTAACAAACCCGTAAAATTTTTTAGGATTGTTAAAAAACTCAATTTTGCATCTTGTTAAATACGACTTGTAGCAGTTTTCATTCAGGCGTTGGAAATTGGAACGGGCAACTAAATATTTAGAAAAATCTTCAGAAGAACCAGATCTTTTAAAACGCTTATAGAGCCTCGATTTAATATTGTTCAGGTTAGCAAGTTGCCTCGAGAACCAAGGTGGTTTACTACTCTTAGCCTTAACAAAATGAACCGGAACGCAACGATTAATAAAGTCACTTAGGTAACTATAAAAAATAGACGTGGCAGCCTCAACATCAGTACAAGCATAAAGGTCAGACCAATCGTGGGAAGCTAACAGTTGATTAAGCAAATCAAAGTTAGCCTTTTTAAAACATCTCGAACGAGAAGGACATAACACTTCCATGAAATTAATCGTAGGCAGTAAATTGTCCAGTGTAACCTCAAGTGTAGGGTGCAAGGGATCTTCAGGCAGGGATAAGGCAGGGATTCGACTGAGGCCAGTACCTATTGAACTATCACCAAAAACTAAATCTAACAACTTATTTTTAGAGTTCACCACGTTATTAATCTGAACGAGCGGCAATTCCATAAGCGAACCAATGAAATCATGCTGAGTAACTGGAGTCAAAAAGTTTGAATCATCAATGCCAATCCAACTAACGTATGGTAAATTAAAGTCCCCAAGAACCACTAGGCGATCGTTATCACGCAAACGAGAATGTAGGCTGTGGATAACTGCTTTATGGCAATCATAAACGTACATATCTGACCGAGGCGGTATGTAGGAACAAGAAATATATAAGAAAAAATTCGGGAAAAAGAGCTTTACAGCTATGAATTCAATGTCAAGCGCGTCCTCAAAGCTCAACAATTCAGTAGAAATACTGGACAATACAGCTATCAGGACACCGCCTGCTCTCCATTGACGATCACACCGAAAAACAACGTAGTCATTTGAAAATAACTCTGAATTTAAATTATCAGGTTTTAGCCAAGTCTCTGTGAAAGCAATCACTTCCGCAGTAAAAGTAAAACTGTTAAGGTAAAATGCATTTAATTTAGAACGTAAACCACGAAAATTCTGATAGTGAATAGTTACTTTTGAATCGTATTTTCAGGGCTGGTAATCAAGTTTTTTGAAACTATACGTGCGCGAGGCTCAACCTTCGACTTTGTCGTGTACAAATGTACCACCGAATGTATAGGCCAAAAAGATTTGTCAAGAACCATATCAAAATATACATCTGGAACTGATATTTTAAATGAAGAAAATCCCTCACATACTTAAAAACAAATTTGTGTGCACTAATGTTAATAGAACCTGTACTATTAATCTTAGCTAAGATATAATTAACGACATCAGACTCCGTCAGAGATGGATGCAATCTTGATACGAAAATTGCCCGTCGGGGCGGCACGGCAGTAACCAACCTAGGACCAGCCTGATCTAAATTAGTATCACCCAAATTTCCAGCAACATCAACAATGTTATCGTCATTCGATACAGCGTCATTACCATTTAAAGTACGCGTAGTGTTGCTATCATTTACAATATTTTGGTTATTAACAGCATGAGAAGAGGCAGTGTTCATAGAAATGTTAGCGCCGGCATTAGCAGTGTTAGTAGCGCAAGGCACTTCGGCAGAGCTAACAGCATCATTGAAATTGCTTTGGACATTAGCAGCAAAAACGGGGCCAGAACTCTTTTCAATGTTAGCGTCGGCAGAATTGTTACCCATGATTGTGCCTTTGTCTTTGTTTCGTTTTTTTTTTGCCAGCACTACCCCGCAGTACGCCACCCACCGCTTCATCCTAGAGCTTATGTAAATTACTGAGCTCAGAATGTAAAATTTCTAATTCGCCTAATAACCGGTTTTTGTCTGCTTGCAGAGAGTGTATACCGGCAACCGCGCTTGCTTGCTGTGCTCGCAAACTTTTCACTTCGGCAAGAATAGCCGATAACATAAAATTTAGATAATTATCATTTACATGTTGTTGCTGTTGTTTTTGTACAGCAATAGCATTGTCATCAACAGCACAATCGCCACAAATATACATCTCATCCGAATTTTTAAAATGATCCAAATCGGCAGCTAAGGTACCAACAACACACTGCAGGTGATAAACTTTTTTACATGAGGTACCTTCCGGCACCATTTCTAGATGGTTTTCGGGATCCCGTAGGCGTCATTTCGGGACTATTTCGGGATCGCATGAGGTACCTTCCGGCACCATTTCTTTATGGTTTTCGGGATCCGTCCGGGATCCCGTCGGCATCATTTCGGAACATTTTCGGGATAATTTGGGGTCCCTTCCGGCATCATTTCTGGATGGTTTTCGGGATCCGTCCGGGATCCCGTCAGGGTCATTTCGGGACTTTTTCTGGATCATTTGGGGTCCCTCCGGCATCATTTCTGGATGGTTTTCGGGATTCGTCCGGGATCCCGTCAGGGTCATTTCGGGACTTTTTCTCGACTAATACGGGATCATTTGGGGACTCTTTCAGCATCATTTCTAAACGGTTTTCGGGATCCGTCCGGGATCCCGTCAGAAAATTTGGGGACTATTAGTGGATCATTTGAGGACCTTTCCGGCATCATTTCTGGATAGTTTTCTGGATCCGTCTGGGATCCCGTCGGGGTCATTTTAGGACTTTTCGGGATCATTTGGGGTCCCTTCCGGCATCATTTCTGGATGGTCTTCGGGATTCGTCCGGGATCCCGTGGGGGTAATTTCGGGACTTTTTCTCGACTGATACGGGCTCATTTGGGGACCCTTTCGACATCATTTCTGGATAGTTTTAAGGATCCGTCCGGGATCCCGTCGGGGTCACTTCGGGACTTTTTCTCGATTGATACGGGCTCATTTGAGGACCCTTTCGACATCATTTCTGGATAGTTTTCGCGATCCGTTCGGGATCTCGTCGGGATCATTTCATGTGGTATTTTCCGACATCATGTCTGTATGGTTTTCGGGATCCATCCGGGTTCCCGTCGAGGTCATTTCCTGACTTTTTCGGGATCATTTGGTATCCCTTCCGGCATAGTTTCTGGATGGTTTTCGGGATCCGTCAGGAATCCCGTCGGGGCCATTCCTGGACTTTTTCGGGACTAATACGGGATCGTTAGCGACCCTACCGGCATCATTTCTGGATGGATTCCGGGATCTGTACGGGAACCCATCGGAGTAATTTCGGGACTATTTCGGGAACATTTGCGGACCCTTTAGGGGTATTACGGGATCATATGGGGACACTCTCGACATCACATCTGGATGGGTTTCGGGATCCGTCCGGGATCCCATCAGGGTTATTTCGCGACTTTTCTGGAATATTTCGGGATCATTTTGGGACCATTTCGGGATAATTTGTGGATGGGTTTCGGGATCCGTCCGGGATCTCGCCGGAGTTTTCTCGGGACTTTTTCGGGACTATTTCGGGATCATTTTGGGACCATTTCGGGATAATTTCTGAATGATTTTCGGTATTCGTCCGGAATTCCGTAGGAGTTTTTTCGGGACCTTTTCTGGACTATTTTGGGATAATTTGCGGCCCCTTTAGAGATCAATTCTGGATGGTTTTGGGATCCGTCCGGGATCCCGTCAGTGTCATTTCGGGACTTTTTCGGGACTATTTCGAAATCATTTTGGGACCCCTCCTTGATAATTTTTGCATGATTTTCGGGATCTGTCCGGGATCCCGTCGGAGTTATTTCGGGACTTTTTCGGGACTATTTCGGGATCATTTGGGGACCCTTTATGGGTCATTTCGTGACTTTTTCTGTATTATTTCGGGATCATTTGGGGACCCTCTTGGCATTGTTTCTGGATGGGTTTCGGGATCCGTCCGGAATCCCGTCAGTGTCATTTCAGGACTTTTTCTGAATCAGTTTGGGAGTCCTCCTTGATAATTTCTGCATGATTTTCGGGATCTGTCCGGGATCCCGTCGGAGTTATTTCGGCACTTTTTCGGGACTATTTTGGGATAATTTTTGGACCATTTCGGGATAATTTCTGAATGATTTTGGGGATTCGTCCGAGATCCCGTCGGAGTTATTTCTGGACTTTTTCGGGATCCCGTCAGGGTCAAATGGGTACTTTTCGGGACTATTTCGAGATCATTTGGAGACCCTTCCGGCATTATTTCGGGATGTTTTTCGGGATCCATACGGAATCCCGTTAGCGTACTTTGGGAACTTTTTCAGGGCTATATCGGGTTCCGTCAAAAACATTTCGGGTATTTTTTGGGAGTATTTCGGTATCATTTCAGGATAGATACTTCACGGATAATTTCTGGATGATTTTCGGAATCCCTGCAGAATCCCGTCGGGATTATTTTGGGACCCCTCCGGGATAATTTATGGGTAATTTTCGGAATCTGTCCGGGATACCGTCGGAGTTATTTCGGGACTTTTTTGGGACTTTTTTCTGGATTATTTCGGGATCATTTTGGGACCCTTGCGGGATAATTTCTGTATGGTTTTCGGGATCTGTCCGGGATTCCGTCGGGGTTATTTTGGGACATTTTCGGGACTATTCCGGAATCATTTCGGGACTATTTCGCGATCATTTGGGGACCCTTCCGGCATCATTTCTGGATGGTTTTCGGGATCCGTCCGGGATCCCGTCAGGGTACTTTCGTGATCATTTGCGTACCTTCGACAGATAAATTCTTGATGGTTTCCGGGATCATTACGGGACTTTTTCGGGGTTATTTTGGGTCCCTTTAGACATCATTTCTGGATGGTCTTCGGGATTCGTCCGGCATCCCGTCGGGGTCATTTCGGGACTTTTTCGCGACTAATACGGGATCATTTCGGGACCCTTTCGGCATCATTTCTGGAAGGTTTTCGGAATCCGTCAGGGATCTCGGGGTAATTTGGGGACTTTTTCGGGATAATTTGGGGGCTCTTCCGGCATCATTTCTGGATGGTTTTCGGGATCCGTCCGGTATTTCGTCGGGGTCATTTGGGGACTTTTTCGGGATCATTTGGCGGCTCGGCCGGCATCATTTTTGGATGGTTTTCTGGATCCGTCCGGGATCCCGTCGGGGTCATTTCGGGACTTTTTCGCGACTAATGAGATATGTGTCTTCAACGCGAGTAGACGTGTTTTTCGATGCGCTGCAGTTATTGTCTATTTAGTTATATATTTTGTCATTGTACTTGCTTTTTTGGCGTTTGCGGGCTTTGCGTATTGATTTTCATCGTTTAATTGTTTCTACTCAATCACTTGATACGAAGCTATTCTGCTTTTTGTGTATAATTATTTAATTTTTCCTAATTGCAAACAATATTACAAACAACAACAATATCACAAACAACAAATTTATCGAAGATGCCCGATACTAGAGCTTCCCGCCAAGTGGTATTTACTCCCAACAAAAATGCGAGTGCAGTCGGCAGATCTGGTTTAAAAGAGAGCTCGTTACCTTCATCTTGGATTGAGCTTATTGAAGACAAATTGGAGATGCAGAGAACGGCCATCATTGAAGAGATTGCAGATCGTCTGAAAAGTTCTGAAGAGCGGCTTATGGCTGAAATGTCAAACCTAAAGAAGGCGCTGAGCAAAATGGAGGAAAGAGTGGTTAAAGCAGAAGCCCAGGTTGAATGCAATGAACAACTGCGAAAGGAAATTGTGCTACTAGAAAAAGAGTTAAATGAATGCCAAATCAAATCTGTCTCCAGTGACATAATAATTAATGGCCTCCCCGTCAGTGATGGTGAAAGCATTAAAGGCACTGTTAACAAAATGTGCCAATCATTGAAGGTGCCAGCATTGCCTATTTCCTCTGCGTTTCGTGTGTCTAACAAAAACAACAGCAAAACACCTGCATCTGTCATTGTACGACTGAGCTCTTCTGATGATCGATCTACACTCTTTAAAGCAGTGGCCCGTTTTTGCAAAGAGAATAAGCGTCCACTAATGCATCGTGATGTAGGAATAAATTCGGACGGGAAAATACACATACATGAGTGCCTAACCAAAAACAATCGTGAGCTAATCCATTTTGCAATGCAGTTGAGAAGAGAGAAAAAGCTCGTTGCTGCTTTCTCAGTTCGTGGATATGTGTATGTTCGTGTACGTCCAAATTGTAAAGCTTTCAAGGTGACTGATATCGAGAGCATTGAGCGTGTTGTTGCTGCAGACACCTGATTATGTATGATTAATGTTAAGTGTATCTAATATTATATATTCTCTTTATTTTTTCTCTAATCTTCTTTTTCAAACAATCTACTGTCCTCCTACACTCTCATCCTATCATATGTTTAATTGTTGTCACTACCGTTTTTTCTCTATTTTTCAATCATGTGTTTAATTGTCTGTCTTTCTTTATTTTGTCATTACTCCATTGTTTTTGCCTTGGTCTCTTGTACACACATGCGTGTTGCTTGCCTGCCTTTGGTTCGTTCTGTTTTGGTTCAGCTTTATGTGTATGGGGTCATTCCATAGATCTCGCCCTGGCGCTAATGAAAATGAAAGAATTTTGATTGATATTTTTTGTAAGCAAAATCATGGCTTCAATGCAGTACATTTTAATGCTCGTAGCCTTAGCCATGACAAACTCGATTTTGTTAGGTATGTTTTTGAGGATTCTGCGGTGGATGTGATTTGTGTCTCTGAAACATGGTTCTGCAGTGAGATTCCTGATCTCAACTTTTCGATTAATGGGTACAATCTATTTCGGAATGATCGTAGGTACAAAAAAGGAGGGGGAGTTGCAGTGTACTGTAAAAAAACACTCAAATCTAGACTACTAAAAACTTCTAATTCCTGTGATGCTGAATATATTTTCACTGAACTGTCAGATGGAGTAAATAAAATTATGGTAATATGTCTTTACAACCCCAAAAAAAACTTTTTCATTAAAATCATTTTTTGTTGATTTGTCCGAATTTGTAATTGATTATGAACGTATTTTGATTTGTGGTGATTTTAATGTGAACCTACTTGTTGGGAATACAATAGCTTATGCAAGAAGCAAAGATTTCTCATTTTTACTTGTTAATGATTCCTACAGTAGTAAACTACTTGACCAGCTTGCAACAGCAGGTCTATGTGTTGTCAATAGTGCTAACCCGACGAGATTTGATAATAATTCTGTACCCAGTCTTCTTGATTATTTTGTAACTTGTGATCCCTGGCACGTCCTAAAATTTGAGCAAATATGCTTTGTTTCTGACCATGATTTGATTTTCTGTACTATAGATGTTGAAATGAACCGTTCTGATTTAGATTGTACGTTTGTGTATCGTGATTTTAAATCGTTGAATGTTAATGCGTTGTACTCCGATATATGTGGTGTTGATTGGACTGACTGTTGGTTTCTTGACACGGTTGATACCAAGCTAGATTTTCTTAATAATAACTTGACCAGATTGTTTAATGTGCATGTGCCTATTCGTTGTGCAAGTGTTATTAACAGTTCGTGTGCCTGGTACAATTCGAGAGTTCGATCGGCTATTAAGAAACATCAAAAATATTATGGTAAGTGGCGTAAAAATAGGACAGATATTTCCTGGTGTCGATACAAAGAAGTGCGAAATGAAACAACAGCTATTATCAGGCAGGCAAAGTGTAGGTACAGTAAATCAAAGCTAGATCCCTCACTTCCATCCAAGGAGTTGTGGAGAAACTTACAAAAGGTTTAAAATACATGGCAAGGATACTACTAAGTGTGAAATAGATGTGGATGAACTAAATGACTTTTTTGTTAGCATTAACAATGACGTCAATGCTCCAGCCCTGCTAAATTTCTGCTTCACCGCTTCATGTTTTCCCACGATGTGGAAGAAAGCAATTATTCTTCCTATTGCAAAAAAAAAACTAATGCTACGTGTGCAGGTGATTATAGGCCTATCAGCATACTGCCTACATTTTCGAAGGTATGTGAAAATTTAATGGCAGCACAAATTTCTTACTTTATCCAGCAAAATAAATTACTCAGTCCGTTTCAATCTGGCTTCAGACCAAAGCACAGCTGCTCTACAGCAATGGTTAAAGTATTGGATGATATAAGAACTAGTTTTGATACTGGCGACCTAACACTTCTTTGTTTACTAGATTTCTCCAAAGCATTTGATTCTGTGAATCATGAGCTGCTATGTACGAAGCTGAAGTATTACTTCGGATTTGAGGATAGCTCAGTCAAGCTTATTGCCAGTTATCTTAAGGATAGAACGCAGAAAGTTAAATGAGGAAATTCATTGTCGCAGTCTAAACCTGTGTATGCTGGCGTACCGCAAGGGTCGGTCCTTGGTCCACTTCTGTTTAGTCTATTTGTGAATGATATTTTTGATGTGTGCCAGTATGTCAATATTCATGCATATGCCGATGATATGCAGTTACATTTGTCAAGTCGTATTGGTCTTGTTGAAGATTTATGTTTCAAAATTAATAATGATCTGTCTGCAATCTCTCTTTGGGCTAGTGAAAATTCGTTGTGTTTGAATGCTTCCAAGTCTTATGTCTTGCCTATATGTCATAGTGTTGTATATAATATTGACCTTCCTGCGTTGTATATTGGAACTAGTCCACTTAAATTTGTTGACAGAGTAAAAATTCTAGGTTTTATTGTGAACTGTAAACTTACTTGTAGTGACCATGTCAACAGGGTAGTTACCAATATTTATGCCATATTACGGAAGTTAAGAGTCTCGGCCCCATTCACACCCGTTGAAACCAGGCGAAAACTTGTGCTGCAGTTAATTATGCCACTTATAACGTATGCCGATACAGTATATGGTAAGATGGACTCAGTGTCATACAACAAAGTTGCTGTAGCGTTTAACAATGCTACGAAATACGTTTACGGGATTGGTAGATATGATCACATATCTGCCTGGCGAACGAAAATTCTTGGGTGCAGCCTTGAAAATTATCTAGCCGCCAGGAATTGTATCTTTATATACAAATTATTATTGTGGAAGACACCAAATTACTTATTCGAAAGCTTGAGACCAGTGAGATCACTGAGACATCAGAGTCTGGTCGTACCATCGCACAATTACTTAACTTCATCTAGACTATTTTTCATTAGCGCGGTTAAATTATGGAATTCAATCCCAGATAATGTGAAGGCTGGACTAAATAGATTCAACTACAAGGATGTAGTACTCAAGTACTTCAAAGCAGTATGAAAACAATGCAAAAACATTGTAAGGGTGTTTAAGATACCTGCTTCTCTTTTCTTTCCCCTTTTCCCACTTTGATCTTGACTATCTTTTCTTTCGTTAAGGTTAGATGTATTCTAAATTTGTTATTTAGATTTAAGTTAGAATATACATATTTACACTGTTTTATGTTTAATAACCTAGTTGAAGTACTTCTAAAAGACTATATCTGGTCTTACTCTGTACTACGTTGGTAAATAAATAAATAAATAAATAAAATAAATAATACGGGATCATTTGGGGGCTCTTCCGGCATCATTTCTGGATGGTTTTCGGGTTCCGTACGGGATCTCGTCGGGGGCATATGGGGACTTTTTCGGGATCATTTGGGGGCTCTTCCGGCATCATTTCTGGATTGTTTTCGGGATCCTTCCGGGATCCCGTCGGGGTCATTTCGAGACTTTTTCGCGACTAATTCGGGATCATTTGGGAACCCTTTCGGTATCATTTCTGGATGGTTTTCGGGATCCGTACGGGATCCCATCTGGGTAATTTCGGGACTATTAGGGGATCATTTGGGGACCTTTCCGGCATCATTTCTGGATAGTTTTCGGAATCCTTTCCGACGAGGTCATTTTGGGATCATTTGGGATACCTACCGGCATCATTTCTGGATGGTTTTTGGGATTCGTCCGGGATCCCGTCGGGGTCATTTCGGGACTTTTTCTCGACTAATACGGGATCATTTGCGGACCCTTTCGGCATCATTTCTGGATAGTTGTCGGGATCCGTTCGGGATCCCGTCACGGTCATTTCGGGACTATTAAGAGATAATTTGAGGACCTTTCCGGCATCATTTCCGGATAGTTTTCGGAATCCTTTCGGGATCCCGTCAGGGTCATTTCGGGACTTTTTCGGGATCATTTAAGGATGGATTTCAGGATTCGTCCGGGAACCCGCCAGGGTAATTTCTGGACTTTTCCGAGACTATTTCGGGATCATTTTGGGACCTTCCCAAGATCATTTCTGGATGGATTTCGGGATCTGTCCGGTATGTCGTCAGGGTCATTTTGGGACTATTTGGTGATCATTTGAGGACCTTTCCGGCATCATTTCTGGATAGTTTACGGGATCCTTTCGGGGTCCCGTCAGGGTCATTTCGGGACTTTTTCGGGATCATTTAAGGATGGCTTTCAGGATTCGTCCGGGAACCCGTCAGGGTAATTTCTGGACTTTTCCGAGACTATTTCGGGATCAGTCCGAGATGCCGTCAGGGTCATTTTGTACTATTAGGTGATCATTTGAGGACCTTTCCGGCATCACTTCTGATTGGTTTTCGGTATCCGTTCAGGATCCCGTCGGAATCATTGCGGGACTTTTTCGGCATCATTTGGGGTCCCTCCCAAGACCATTTCTGAATGGATATCGGGATCTGTCCGGGATCCCGTCAGGGTCATTTAGGGATGCGTTCGAGATCCCGTCAGGATCATTTCGGGACTTCTTCGGGACTATATCGGGATCATTCCTGGATGGTTTACGGGATCCGTCCAGGATCCCTTAAGGGTCATTTCGGGACTATTAGGTGATCATTTGAGGACCTTTCCGGCATCACTTCTGGATGATTCTCGGTATCCGTTCGAGATCCCGTCGGAATCTTTGCGAGACTTTTTCGGAATCATTTGGGATCCCTTCCGGCATCATTTCTGGATGGTTTTCGGGATTTGTCCGGGATCCCGTCGGGGTTATTTCGGGACCTTTTCGGGGCTAATACGGGATCATTTGTGGATCCTCTAGGTGGCGCTTCGTGACTTTTTCTGTTTTATTTCGGGATCATTTGGGGACCCTTCCGGCATAATTTCTTGATGGTTTGCCGGATCCATCATGGTCATTTCGGGACCATTTTGGGATCATTTGGGGACCCTTCCGAGATCATTTCTGGATCCGTCCGGGATGCCGTAGGAGCCATTTCGGAATTTTTTGTTACTTTTCCGGGATAGTTTTTGGACCCTTCCGGGATTATTTCTGGATCTGTGCGGCATCACATCTGGGTCATTTCCGGACTATTTCGGGATCATTTTGGGAACCTTCCGGAATCATTTCTGTATGGTTTTCGCGATCCATCGCGGATCCCCTCGGAGCCATTTCGGAACTTTTTCTGGAGTATGTCGGGGTCATTTGGGGACTTTTTCGGGATCATTTGGGGGCTCTTCCGGCATCATTTCTGGATTGTTTTCGGGATCCGTCCGGGATCCCATCGGGGTCATTTCGGGACTTTTTCTCGACTAATACGGGATCATTTGGGGACCCTTTCGACATCATTTCTGGATAGTTTTCTGTATCCGCCCGGGATCCGGACGGGGTAATTTCGGGACTATTTCGGGATCATTTGGGGGTACCTACCGGCATTATTTCTGGATGGTTTTCGGTATCCGTGCGGGATCTCGTCGGGGTCATTTGGGGACCTTTTCGGATCATTTGGGGGCTCTTTCGGGACTATTTCGGGATCAATTGGGACACCTACCGGCATCATTTCTGGATGGTTTTTGGTATTCGTCCGGGATCCCGTCGGGGTCATTTCGGGACTTTTTCTCGACTAATACGGGATCATTTACGGACCCTTTCGGCATCATTTCTGGATAGTTGTCGGGATCCGTTCGGGATCCCGTCACGGTCATTTCGGGACTATCACGGGATCATTCCTGGATAGTTTTCGGAATCCTTTCGGGATCCCGTCAGGGTCATTTCGGGACTTTTTCGAGATCATTTAAGGATGGCTTTCAGGGTTCGTCCGGGTAACCGTCAGGGTAATTTCTGGACTTCTCCGAGACTACTTCGGGATCTTTTTGGGACCTTCCCAAGATCATTTCTCGATGGATTTCGGGATTTGTCCGGGATGCCGTCAGGGTCATTTTGGGACTATTAGGAGATCATTTGAGGACCTTTCCGGCATCATTTTTGGATAGTTTTCGGGATCCTTTCGGGGTCCCGTCAGGGTCATTTCGGGACTTTTTCGGGATCATTTAAGGATGGCTTTCAGGATTCGACCGGGAACCCGTCAGGGTAATTTCTGGGCTTTTCCGAGACTATTTCGGGATCATTTTGGGACCTTCCCAAGATCATTTCTGGATGGATTTCGAGATCAGTCCGGGATGCCGTCAGGGTCATTTTGGTATTAGGTGATCATTTGATGACCTTTCCGGCATTACTTCTGGATGGTTTTCGGTATCCGTTCAGGATCCCGTTGGAATCATTGCGGGACTTTTTCGGGATCATTTAAGGATGGCTTTCAGGGTTCGTCCGGGTACCCGTCAGGGTAATTTCTGGACTTCTCCGAGACTACTTCGGGATCTTTTTGGGACCTTCCCAAGATCATTTCTGGATGGATTTCGGGATCTGTCCGAGATCCCGTCAGGGTCAATTAGGGACGCAATCGAGATCCCGTCAGGGTCATTTCGGGACTTCATCGGGACTGTATCGGGATCATTTCTGGATGGTTTACGGGATCCATCCAGGACCCCTTAATGGTCATTTCGGGACTATTAGGTGATCACTTGAGGACCTTTCCGGCATCACTTCTGGATGATTTTCGGTATCCCTTCCGGATCCCGTCGGAATCAATGCGTGACTTTTTCGGAATCATTTGGGATCCATTCCGGCATCATTTCTGGATGGTTTTCGGGATTTGTCCGGGATCCCGTCGGGGTTATTTCGGGACCTTTTCGGGCCTAATACGGGATCATTTGGGGATCCTCTAGGGGTCGTTTCGTGACTTTTTCTGTATTATTTTGAGATCATTTGGGGACCCTTCCGGCATAATTTCTTGATGGTTTGCCGGATCCATCAGGATCATTTCGGGACCATTTTGGGATCATTTGGGGACCCTTCCGAGATCATTTCTGGATCCGTCCGGGATGCCGTAGGAGCCATTTCGGGATTTTTTGTTACTTTTCCGGGATAGTTTTTGGAACCTTCCGGGATCATTTCTAGATCTGTGCGGGATCCCATCTGGGTCATTTCCGGACTATTTCGGAATCATTTTGGGATCCTTCCGGAATCATTTCTGTATGGTTTTCGCGAGACGTCGTGGATCCCCTCGGAGCCATTTCGGAACTTTTTCTGGAGTATGTCGGGATAATTTAGGGACCCTTCCTGGATATTTTCTGGATGGTTTTTGAGATCCGCCCGGGAGCCCGTCAGGGTCATTTCGGAACCTTTTCGGGATCATTTGGGAACACCTTCAGGGATCATTTCTGTGTGGTTCTCTGGATACGTCTAGAATCGTGTGGTTGTCATTTCGGTTTTTTTTTGGGACTATTCCGGGAACTTTTGGAGAGCCTTTCGGGGCATTTATGGATGGTTTTCGGGATCCATCCGCGATAACGTGGGGGTCATTTCGTAGCTTTTTCTGGATAATTTCGGGATCATTTATGATCCTATCAGGTTATCAGCTCATTTAGTTTTTTTTTACTCAATCACAAAAATAAAATGCATTAGACAGAAAACAAAATTTTAAACAGATAACTTGATAAGCAGGCTAACGCGAATAGCCCATATATTTAAATTTCTCCTTGCGGACGGGGCCGCGGGTAAAGGCTACCAAGCATCTCCCTGCGGCTCTGCAATGTGGGCAGCTGTATTAGTTTTAACCGGCTGCAATAGGGGGGAAGATTTTTAGAAGGATCCCATGGTAAGTGTTTTGAAGCGAAAAGCAAAAATTGTTTCTGGACCGATTCCAGTTTGTCAGAATGAACCTGATAACGCGGATTCCAAATTATTGAAGCATATTCCAAAGTAGGTCTGACCAATGATGTAAAAAGAGTTTTTGTAACGTAAGGGTCATTAAATTCTTTAGACCAACGTTTAACGAAAGCCAAAGTACCTTTAGCGCTATTCACGCAAGATTCAATATGAAGTTAAAAATCGAGTTTTGGGTCCATTGTAACGCCTAAATCAATAAAATTAGTGACTTGCTTGATTATATAGTCGCCAATAACATAATCATGGGATTAGAAGGACTTCCTTGTAAAACACATGAACTTACATTTAGGTAGGTTTAGTGACATGGCGTTTACATTACACCAGCCACCAAGACTATTCAGATCAGCCTGAAGACATGCCCTATCCACGGGTGAGCGGATAGGCATTACAAGTTTGACATCATCAGCGTACATCAACGGCTTGCAGCTCTTCAAAACACTAGGAAGGTCATTAATGAACAACAGGAACAAAACCGGACCAAGATGGCTGCCTTGAGGAACACCAGAAGTAACGTTTATGAACCGAGACCAACAATTATTAAATATAACTGTTTGTTTTCTTTCCTTCACATAAGAAGAAACCCAAGATAGAAGCAAAGGAGGAAATCCTAACCGATCAAGTTTGAATAAAAGTATAGAATGAGAAACTTTATCAAATGCCTTACTAAAATCAGTATAAATAACATCAACTTCACAATTAGTCTTAAAACTGTTGGATACAAAGGTTGTAAACTCGAACAAGTTGGACACCGTTGATTTACCCTTGCAAAAGCCATGTTGTGGAAAGTCAATTAATGAAGATACTCTAAAAGCAATCTGTTTTGTGATAATCAATTCAAATAGCTTAGGAATAGTGTTGAGTTTGGCTATTCCTCTATAATTTATAACACAAGTTCTGCTTCCATTTTTATGCAATGGTATAATGAATGATTCTTTCCACTTCTTGGGGAATACCCTTTGCTTCAGGGACGCGTTAAACAAACAGGCTAGAGCTCGATATATGTATCGAGCACAAGATTTCAGCACTACCGACGGAATTTGATCCGGACCACTAGAGTAAGAAATTTTTAGAATCCACAGGAGACAATCTGAAAGGATAATTCGATGGCGGGTAATCATAGGTGTTTGAATAAGTAGATTCGAAGAAATCCGCAAACATGTTAGCAATTTCGAAGCTATCGTTGGAAATCTGATCATTTAGCTTCATTGTAGAAGGAAACCCTTTTATCTTCCTTTCTGAATTAACAAAGCTGTAAAACGACTTAGGATTGACAAAAACGTGGCTTTTAATCCTACTGATATAGTTCCTATAACAAATTCTGTTCAATGTGTTATAATTGTGACGTAAAATTGAGTAGGCGGCATAGTCAGTCATTGATCCAGAAAGTTTGTAGCGTTTGAATGAACGCGTCTTCTGATTTTTCAGGCGTTTCAATTCTTTAGTGCTCCAAGCCGATGATGATATAGCAGTGGTTTCGGACGTAGGTATGCATTTTTTAAATATTCCGTATAGTACATTATTAAAATGGGATATTCTCTCATCAATATCCTCATCGTACTTATGCCAATTTATTCTCGATACTTCGAGTATTACTTTAGACCAATTGGCTTTTCTAAACAGAAACCGGTGAGGGGTCTTTCGCACTACGTTGGAGGAACGCTCAGATAAATTATGAGATTCCATAAACATCGCGAGAGCAGGATGATATACATCTTCAGGCAGGGCAAGGGCATCGATTTACAAAACAATTTGAATCGTCTGAGAAAATTAAATCCAAGCATTTACCGAATTTATTCTGAATGTTGTTAATTTGAAAAAGTCCAACATCTGCAAACTCGTTTAGGAAATCATAGTTGATAGCGTGAGAAGAAGTAGGGACTAGCTTCCCGTCGATAAGACTCCATGACACACATGGCAGATTAAAATCGCCAAGTACAGTGACAGAATAACAGGCAGTGCTGCACACGGATTTCACTATTGAGGAATGATTCAAATATAAGGAAATGTCAGATTGTGGGGGAATGTAGTTGGCTATAAAATATTTGTAGGTTGAGGAAAGTTTTACTCTCACACAAAGAAGCTCAGCATCCTCAAAGTCAGGAAAATGTAGTTCCTCCGCGGAAAACCTAGTGTGAACGGCAAGTAACACACCTCCACCAGCTCTGGCCAGTCGGTCCTTTCTAAACACTTGAAACGAACTCGATAAAACTTCAGCATTAAAAACTGTTGGTTTTAGCCAAGTCTCAGTAAAAACGAGTACATCATAAGAACTCTCATGACTCAGTAGAAAAATTTGCGTTAATTTGGTATTCAACCCCCTAACGTTCTGATAAAATATACTAAGTGAGATATTATTTACGTTTGATAAGACATAATTTAAGTTTGTACCACTTCTGGAGTGTTGCCTGTCAAGTTTTTTGATGCATTTAAAGTAGCGCGGTCACGGTTCGACTTTCTAGTAAACAAATGCACCACAGAGTGTTTCGGACAGAAAGTAGAATCGAGTACCCTATCAAAAAATTTGTCAGGAACTAAGATTCTGAAAGAAGAGATCTCTCTCCCAGACTTAAAATTTAACTTATAAACATTAATATTGCTGTTAAGTTCAACACCAAGCTTGGAGCATACATAGTTAGATATATCAGCTTCCGTCAGCGATGCGTGGAGCCGTGATACAAAAATGGACCTGCGGGGGGGAACAGCAGTCACCTCCCTAGTAGCACCAGGTTCTAAAGCAACCGATTCAGAAACAGGGGCTGTGGTTGGGGCTGCGATTGCGGTTGTTGTTACAGCAGTCGAATCCTTACCAGAATTGGGTTGAATAGCAGGAACATTAAGAGCATCAGAATCATCAGCATTCACAGAATTAGTGCTGTTCCTAACAGCATTCGCTTTGTTTTATTTCAGCAATTTGTTCAGTCAAAAGTTTAAATTTTACATCAATTGCAAGCAAGGCAGTTTCCAGGCCAACTTTATGTGACGCTAAGACGGTGTCATATGCCTTACAAAGCTTGTCATAGGCATTTAAGCATTCCGTGCACACGTAACTGAGATGCCGGTTCTTAGCTAGCAATTCTACATCGATGTAGACATGTTGTCTTCACAGCATGTACGATGGAAGCATTTTTTACAAAAGCCACCGCGTGGCAGAATTAGAGTCTCACTTCGGCCAAAACTCTTATCACACTTAGCACAGAAACTATCCATTGCACCAATATAGGCAGAAAAACCAGAAAACCAGGTTAAACAAAATAAATTTTGCAGAGCGATAACACAACACGTCTGTACGGCACGACTGTTCGTTTATATATATATATATATATATATATACACTAGCATACCCTCGCCCGCCTCGCTAGGCGATAAATTCAATGATTTGCTGAAAGAGAATGAAACAAGTAAGGAAGGTTAAGTTCGGGTGTTACTGAACATTACATACTCAGTTGAGAGCTATGGTGACAACATAAGGGAAAATAACCATGTAGGAAAATGAACCGAGGGAAACCCTGGAATGTGTTTGTATGACATGTGTATCAAATGAAAGGCATTAAACAGTATTTTATGAGGGAGTGGGCCATAGTTCTATAGGTGGACGCCATTTAGGGATATAGCCATAAAGGTGGATCAGGGTTGACTCTAGAATGCGTTTGTACGATATGGGTATCAAATGAAAGGTGTTAATGAGTATTTTAAAAGGAAGTGGGCCTTAGTTCTATAGGTGGACGCCTTTTCGATATATCGCCGTAAAGATGGGCCAGGGGTGACTCTAGAATGCGTTTGTACGATATGGATATCAAATGAAAGGTGTTAATGAGCATTTTAAAAGGGAGTAATCCTTAGTTCCATAGGTGACCCTAGAATTTGTTTGCGCAATATGGGCATCAAACGAAAGGTGTTAATAAGTATTTTAAAAGGGAGTGGGTCTTAGTTCTATAGGTGGACGCCGTTTCGAGATATCGCCATAAAGGTGGGCCAGGGGTGACTCTAGAATTCGTTTGTGCAATATGGGTATCAAACGAAAGGAGTTAATGAGTATTTTAAGAGGGAGTGGGCCTTAGTTCTATAGGTGGACGCATTTTCGAGGTATCGCAATAAAGGTGGACCAGGGGTGACTCTAGACTTTGTTTGTACGATATGGGTATCAAGCGAAAGGTGTTCATGAGTATTTTTAAAAGGGAGTGGGCCTTCGTTTTATAGGTGTTCGCCTTTTCGAGATATCGCCATAAAGGTGGGCCAGGAGTGACTCTAGAATTCGTTTGTGCAATATGGGTATCAAACGAAAGGAGTTAATGAGTATTTTAAGAGGGAGTGGGCCTTAGTTATATAGGTGGACGCATTTTCGAGGTATCGCAATAAAGGTGGACCAGGGGTGACTCTAGACTTTGTTTGTATGATATGGGTATCAAGCGAAAGGTGTTCATGAGTATTTTTAAAAGGGAGTGGGCCTTCGTTTTATAGGTGGACCCCTTTTCGAGATATCGCCATAAAGGTGGACCAGGGGTGACTCTAGAATTCGTTTGTGCAATATGGGTATCAAACGAAAGGAGTTAATGAGTATTTTAAGAGGGAGTGGGCCTTAGTTCTATAGGTGGACGCCTTTTCGAGATATCGCCATAAAGATGGACCAGGTGTGACTCTAGAATGCGTTTGTACGATATGGGTATCAAATGAAAGGTATTAATGAGTATTTTAAAAGGGCGTGGACCTAAGTTCTATAGATGGACGCCTTTTCGATATATCGCCGTAAAGATGGACCAGGGGTGACTCTAGAATGCGTTTGTACGATATGGGTATCAAATGAAAGGTGTTAATGAGCATTTTAAAAGGGAGTAATCCTTAGTTCCATAGGTGGACGCCGTTTCGAGATATCGCCATAAAGGTGGACCAGGGGTGACCCTAGAATTTGTTTGTGCAATATGGGCATCAAACGAAAGGTGTTAATGAGTATTTTAAAAGGGAGTGGGCCTTAGTTCTATAGGTGGACGCCGTTTCGAGATATCGCCATAAAGGTGGGCCAGGGGTGACTCTAGAATTCGTTTGTGCGATATGGGTATCAAATGAAAGGTACTAACGAGTATTTTAAAAGGGAGTGGGTCTTAGTTCTATAGGTGGACGCCGTTTCGAGATATCGCCGTAAAGATGGGCCAGGGGTGACTCTAGAATTCGTTTGTGCAATATGGGTATCAAACGAAAGGAGTTAATGAGTATTTTAAGAGGGAGTGGGCCTTAGTTCTATAGGTGGACGCATTTTCGAGGTATCGCAATAAAGGTGGACCAGGGGTGACTCTAGAATGCGTTTGTACGATATGGGTATCAAATGAAAGGTACTAACGAGTATTTTAAAAGGGAGTAATCCTTAGTTCCATAGGTGGACGCCGTTTCGAGATATCGCCATAAAGGTGGGCCAGGGGTGACTCTAGAATTCGTATGTGCAATATGGGTATCAAACGAAAGGAGTTAATGAGTATTTTAAGAGGGAGTGGGCCTTTCTGGACCAGGGGTGACTCTAGACTTTGTTTGTATGATATGGGTATCAAATGAAAGGTGTTAATGAGTATTTTCAAAAGCGAGTGGGCCTTCGTTCTATAGGTGTTCGCCTTTTCGAAATATCGCCATAAAGGTGGACCAGGGGTGACTCTAGAATGAGTTTGTACGATATGGGTATCAAATTAAAGGTATTAATGAGAGTTTTAAAAGGGAGTGGTGGTAGTTGTATATGTGAAGGCGTTTTCCAGATATCGACCAAAATGTGGACCAGGGTGACCCAGAACATCATCTGTTGGATATCGCTAATTTATTTATATATGTAATACCTGCCGAGATTTTAAAGGTTTTTTATTTCGCCCTGCAGAACTTTTTCATTTTCTTCTACTTAATATGGTAGGTCTCACAACCATTTTATAAAGTTTTTTCTAAAGTTATATTTCGCGTTAATAAAACAATCCAATTACCTTACCATATTTCATCCCTTTTTTCGTATTTGGTATAGAATTATGGCATTTTTTTCATTTTTCGTAATTTTCGATATCGAAAAAGTGGACGTGGTCATAGTCGGATTTCGTTCATTTTTCATACCAAGATAAAGTGAGTTCAGATAAGTACGTGAACTGAGTTTAGTAAAGATATATCGATTTTTGCTCAAGTTATCGTGTTAACGGCCATGCGGAAGGACAGACGGACGACTGTGTATAAAAACTGGGCGTGACATTAACCGATTTCGCCCATTTTCACAGAAAACAGTTAGCGCCATAAAATCTATGCCCCTACCAAATTTCAAAAGGATTGGTTAATTTTTGTTCGACTTATGGCGGTAAAAGTATCCTAGACTAATTAAATGAAAAAGGGCGGAGCCACGCCCATTTTTAAATTTTCTTTTATTTTTGTATTTTGTTGCACCATATCATTACTGGAGTTGAATCTTGACATAATTTACTTAAATACTGTAAAGATATTACATTTTTTGTTAAAATTTTACTTTAAAAAAATTTTTTTTTTAAAAGTGGGCGTCGTCCTTCTCCGATTTTGCTAATTTTTATTAAGCGTACATATAGTAATAAGAGTAACGCTCCTGCCAAGTTTCATCATGATATCTTCAACGACTGCCAAATTACAGCTTGCAAAAGTTTTAAATTACCTTCTTTTAAAAGTGGGCGGTGCCACGCCCATTGTCCAAAATTTTACTAATTTTCTATTTTGCGTCATAAGTTCAACTCATCTACCAAGTTTCGTCGCTTTATCGATCTTTTGTAATGAATTATCGCACTTTTTCGGTTTTTCGAAATTTTCGATATCGAAAAAGTGGGCGTGGTTATAGTCCGATATCGTTCATTTTAAATAGCGATCTGAGATGAGTGCTCAGGAACCTACATACCAAATTTCATCAAGATACCTCAAAATTTACTCAAGTTATCGTGTTAACGGACGGACGGACGGACGGACGGACGGACGGACATGGCTCAACCAAATTTTTTTTCGATCCTGATTATTTTGATATATGGAAGTCTATATCTATCTCGATTCCTTTATATATGTACAACCAACCGTTATCCAATCAAACTTAATATACTCTGTGAGCTCTGCTCAACTGAGTATAATTAATACGAAACAAAGCAAATTCTTTGATACAATTTCATTCGAGCTTTATTGTAACACTTTTTGGTAGACAACGTTTTTGGGTTTTCCATCCTTCGCGTAAATGAATAATGATGATGGTTTGCCTACTCGTGAGCAAGCTACATACAATTGTCCATGAGAAAAAATTGGGTATTCTATCAAAGAGGATAAATACAATAAGAGCCGTCACTCGTTATTTTTTTTTTTGGCATTTACTCGATGTATACTGAGAGGTAGTCGCTACTTTTTTTTGGGCGAGATGTTTATAAATGTCTTCTATACATTTTCATGGGGTATTTGTGTTTATTTTTTGACTGCATTTAATTAATTTATTTAATTCTCTTTCTAAAAATCACAGTTGCACAAGGGGCCTACACGGCATGGATAAATGCGAGACAATTAAAAATGTCCCTCTCAGAAAACATTCGGCATCAATTTTTTCAATTTCCTCTTTGATTCTATATTAATACCGCACATTTGTAGAGACTGTCCTTGCGCCTTATTAATTGTCATAGTGAAGGCAAGGCGAATAGGGAACTTCAAACGTTTGAAATCGAATGGTAAATCCGTCGGAATCAGTGGAATTCGGGGTATCAAAACGTCTTCTCTTTTGTACTTCCCTTTCAAAATTGTTGCTTCGATAACTTTACCCATTAGCTTCTTCACAGCGAGTCTGGTACCATCAAAGAGGATAAATACAATAAGAGCCGTCACTCGTTATTTTGTGGCGAGTACCTCGCTGGAAATTGGAAAAATTGATGCCGAATGTTTTCTGAGAGGGACATTTTTAATTGTCTCGCATTTATCCATGCCGTGTATGCCCCTTGTGCAACTGTGATTTTTGGAAAGAGAATTAAATAAATTAATTAAATGCAGTCGAAAAATAAACACAAATACCCCACGAAAATGTATAGAAGACATTTATAAACATCTCGCCCAAAAAAAAAGTAGCGACTACCTTTCAGTATACATCGAGTAAATGCCAAAAAAATAACGAGTGACGGCTCTTATTGTATTTATCCTCTTTGGTACCATTGCAAAGTCGTGGCACATTAATGTTGCGCAGCATAATAATCGGTGCTCCAATTTTTAATCGTAAATTATGAGGTGGCAAGCCTGGCAAATCGAGTGAGTTTATGAATTCAGTTGGATAATTTACAACATCATCTTGATCAGTAATAGTGTCCATTGACTTATATGCAACTATGTTACCAAGTATTTGATCCAGAATAGCTGCATTTATATCATTGACGTCCTTATTTTTCCCAGCTAAAATTGTTCTTTCGCTGAGCCAATCATAGTTTTTGTAATGTTGAACTATGTTTGGAAATACACTCTGTATCAATGCCTCTTTAGACTGTGCAAAACTGCAGAAATTGTTAGGCAATGGAATCATTCCTGTAGGATCGACAAACATTTGTCCATTTCCGATTTTCAGTAATTGCTGTGAAACCTCAGCTGCTGACGGATCGTTTTGTAGTTGAACACGTACGTTTGTAGTAAGTGTAAGGGTGTTTACATGTCTCCATAAATCCGATGATTTTAAACATGTGTGGGTTTCTTTGTCGGCAGAATTATTCCAACAAATGATGGTTTCTAATGAAACGCTTTATCGCTACCGAATCAAGGAAACACACTGTATAACTTTGTATAAATATTTCTTGATTTTATTCGCGGATGAACCGCAATGTTTGCGATTTAGTTTTTACAAATTTATGATGAATGCGTGCGCTTGTCACGACAGCTCGAACAAAGGTGAAAGAAAGTATAAAACTCATTTTGACATTTATCATTGAATGACATGTGAATCGTGTCGCGAAGTAAAATGACTCTCATTGACTATTGTAAAAAGGCTAGTTAGTAAACCGCCACATACTCCCCCACCAGTGATCCACCGATCACGTTGAAAAAGTTACAAAACGATTGGGTTTTCTAATCAGTCTTCCTGATCGTGTTCTAACTTCTGTGGGTACACAGTTAACGTTATTGGATTTTTTGGCATGTTCAAATTTTTGACTAAGAGGTTTATTGTTTTCTTTAACATTATTTTTTACAATAAAATTTTTGGTATTCGTTTCATTATTATCCTTATATGATACAGCTGCTTTTAAACGGTCACATGATACCGTTACCAATCTTCCATTTACCCGAATGTCGAAATTTTTTTCTTTTCGTTTAACAACTTCAAATGGGCCATCATATGGCTGTTTAAATGGTGCTCTAATGGAATCATCACGTAGGAATACATGTGTGCAATTCGAAAGTTCTTTTTGAATGAAACAATGGTTCACAGAGTGATTCGAAGTGACAATGGTTTTGATTTGGTTCATGACGTTTTTTAGATTTTTAACAAAATCTGTCGAGAGATCAGTAGTTTTGTCATCGAGAAAATCGCCTGGCAATCTTAAAGTTGTGCCGTATAACAATTCAGCTGGACAAGCTTGTAAATCATTTTTAAATGTCGTTCTTAATGCGAGCATGATTAAAGGTAACACGTCATACCAAGTTTCGTTTTGATGACACATGATTGATGCCTTCAGAGTTCTATGGAAACGTTCAATCAAGCCGTTGGCTTGTGGATGATAGGGAGCGGTACGGATGTGTTTACAACCAAGAAGACGATTCAATTCTTTGAATACATTCGATTCGAATTGTCGACCTTGATCGGTTGTGACATGTAATGGTACGCCATAGTGTGAAATCCATCCACGAATGAGTGCATTGGCTACCGTTTCAGCTGTCATGTTTTCGATGGGGATTGCAACTGGCCAGCGTGAGAAACGATCAATGCATGTTAAGCAATAACGGAATCCCTTGGATAACGGCAAAGGTCCAATGATATCAATATTTATGTGTTTGAAACGACCGTCAGGTGCATTGAAATTAGCTAAAGCAGTTTTGTTATGTTTGTGAACTTTGCTTTTTTGGCAATTAACACATTCACTTGACCATTTAGAGACATCCGATTTGATGTTTGGCCATACATAACGTTCGGTTAATAAATTGACAGAAGCCCTTTTACCAGGATGCGAGATGTTGTGCACAAGATTGAAAATTCTCTTTCGCATGTTACCGACGATAAAGGGTCTGATTTGCTTAGAAGATGTGTCGCAATAAACGTGCAGATTAGAACCAGGAAGATAAATTTTGTTCAAATTTAAAGAACATGGGATTTTTCTTTCCAGAATGTCATTTAGTTCGTTGTCGTTTATTTGAGAATTTGCTAGAAGTTCTAAGCTGATATCGTTGACTTTGATTTCTTCAATGCGCGACAATAAGTCTGCAACAACGTTATCTTTGCCGGAAATGTGACGAATGTCCGTTGTGAATTGACCAATGAAATCAAGTTGACGTGCTTGTCTGGGTGAAGCTTTGTCGGGATTTTGTCGAAAGGCAAATGTTAATGGTTTATGGTCAGTATACACAATGCAATTGCGTCCGTCGATCATAAATTTGTTGTGTTTGATTGCCTGAAAGATTGCCAAAAGTTCACGATCATAGGTGCTATAACGCTTTTGGGTATCGGTTAATCGTTTGGAATAGAAACCTAATGGTTGAAGTTGACCATTGTTGATTTGGTGAAGGGCTGCGCCTATTGCGTGATTACTAGCATCCACGTGTAATGCCAAAGTTGTATTGGGAATTGGGTGAGCTAACAGGACAGCGTTGGCGATATCAGCTTTACATTTTTCAAATGCTAAAGATGCATCGTCGTTCCAAGCAATTTGCGAATTATCTTTTTTTGTGTTGCCTTTTATTAGCAGCTGAAGTTTGCCTTGGATTTGAGCAGCATTTGGTAGAAAGCGACGATATGAGTTAAGGATTGCCAAAAAACTACGGAGTTCGTGTGCTTTTTCAGGTTTTTTGAAATTTTTAATGACGTCAACTTTTTCAGTTTTTGGTAAAATGCCATCTTTTGTGACGATGTGACTGAGAAAAGTGATTTTTTGTTGTCCAAATTCGCATTTGGCAAGGTTGATTTTAATGTTTTTTTCTTTAAGACGTTGTAGGACAATTTTCAAATGTTTTCGATGTTCGCTCATGTCATTTGAAGCTATGCAAATGTCATCGATGTAGACAACGACGAAATCAAGATCGTGAAAAATACTGTTCATGAAACGTTGAAAAGTTTGAGATGCGTTTCTGAGACCAAAAGTCATCACATTGAATTCAAATAAGCCGAAGGGTGTAATGATTGCAGTTTTCTCTTTGTCTTCTTCTGCTATTGGGATTTGATTGTATGCGCTAACGAGATCGATTTTTGAAAAAATTTGTTTGTTCGCAAATGTGTGTGTTACATCTTGGATGTGAGGTAAGGGATATCGATCAGGAATTGTAACGGCATTTAAAGCACGATAATCACCGCAAAAACGCCATGTGCCGCCTTTTTTGGGTACTATGTGCAATGGGCTTGCCCAAGGACTTTTACTTGGTTGACAAATTCCCGCTTTTAGCATTGCTTCGAACTCAACTTTAGCTAGTTTAAGTTTTTCAGGGTTTAAACGACGTGCTCGTGAAAAAGTGGGACGACCCGTTGTAATAATTTGATGTTTTACCGTACTAGGTTTCAAATTATCACGTTTATTGAAAGTTGGAGGCAGAGTGAGATCTACAAATTCATTTATTATTTCGCTGAAATCAGAGTTGCAATGAACCGAAGAGACTCTTTGATAATGTGTAAGATGAGAATTGCATTTAGTTCGTAAATTTGTATGAACATCGATCAATTGTTTATTTTTTATATCAACCAGCAATCCGTATTCATCAAGAAAATCAGCGCCAAGAATGGGTTTGGACACATTTGCTATCAAAAATGTCCAAATGAAATCACGTCTTAGTCCTAAATTGACATTGCAAGTAATGCTACCGAAAGTTTCTATGGGTGTGCCGTTTGCGGCGAAAAGTTTATAGGAATTTGGTTTATTTAATTTATTGAATAAATTTTTTGGCAAAATTGATAAGTCTGCGCCAGTGTCGACTAAAAATTTACGATGATTTGATTGATCAGTGACGAAGAGACGGCGAGTGAGATTTGATTCCACTTCGTGTACCGTCGGTGGCGAAGTGGTTTTTAGTTTTCCGAATTATCGTTTGAACTGCCTTCAGGTTTTTTGAACCGGCAAGGTTGTTCACATTTGCGAGCAAGTGCCCCGAATTTGTAATGATAACGGCAATATGGATGTTTTCTATTTGATTTAGATCGAGAACGTCTGTTACTGTTGTTGTTTCGGTTGGGACTTTTACTTCGACTTGCCCTAAAGTCATTAAACGATTTTGTGAGTTCATCAATTTGTGCTTTTAATTGTGACAAAGAAGGGTTTATTTCCGTTTTGATTTCGGAGATTTGTTTCGAAGAAGTTAATTCCACTACTTTATCGGCCAAAGTGGCGCATGTGTTCAAATTATCGTTAGAAATGGCTACAACCGCTCTCACATTTTCGGGTAGACGATCGATCCAAAGTGATTTTAATGCTTCATCACTCATAGAACTTCGTGCTAAATCACGCATTTTACGCAATAAATGAGATGGTTTGTCATCACCGAGTTCGATTTCTGTTAACAAAACTTTTAATTTCTTTTGATGCTGTATATTCATTAATTAAACGCGCTTTTAATGTTTCATATTTTGTGCCGTCGTCCGGCGGATTACGAATCAAATCAGAAACCATTGACAAATATTGAGGATCGAGTGCAGCAATGACATGATTATATTTAGCGTTATCTCTAGTGATTCCACCGTTGGTAAATTGAGCTTCCATTTGAATAAAAAATAAATCCGGTTCATTTTTTACGAACGTCGGTGCCTTTATTGTAATTCTACTAATTTCAGGTAAAGGAAAATTGCTAGCGGTACTTACGTTTGATGCTGATTGTCCATTTGAATTGTTCGATTCGTCCATCTTGAATATCATCCGAAAGCTCTGGTTGAAATCGTCAAGATACTGGTTATCTTCCACTTTGGCTTCTGTTGGGCACGTTTCCCAAATCAATTTTTGGGTAATAATGTTTTTGTGTTGCAAACAATTTAATTTTGTTGCGCACAAGTGACGTAATGTGTGAATCAGCTGGTGAAATTTGTGCGTTTTTAATTTTTTGACTTTTGCAAAAAAACGATTTTGATTGCACTTTTCTAATTAAATTCACTTTTGGTTTTGTGAAAATATCGATGCTTTAATGTTTTTGGTAAGTTTATTCCATTCCCGAGTCGATAAACGATGAGGGCAATGCGAATATGTATTTGCACCTTGTTCACTGTATTGTATTTGTTGTATGTCGGGGTCACCAATGTTGGTTTCTTTGTCGGCAGAATTATTCCAACAAATGATGGTTTCTAATGAAACGCTTTATCGCTACCGAATCAAGGAAACACACTGTATAACTTTGTATAAATATTTCTTGATTTTATTCGCGGATGAACCGCAATGTTTGCGATTTAGTTTTTACAAATTTATGATGAATGCGTGCGCTTGTCACGACAGCTCGAACAAAGGTGAAAGAAAGTATAAAACTCATTTTGACATTTATCATTGAATGACATGTGAATCGTGTCGCGAAGTAAAATGACTCTCATTGACTATTGTAAAAAGGCTAGTTAGTAAACCGCCACACATGCATTGATTTCATCTGCAGCCGTGGATTTTGGGATCACAGGTAATGTTTGCCTGAAATCTCCAGCCAATAAAATCATGGCACATCCAAAGACTGTTTGGCTTCCTCGTAGATCTTTCAAAGTTCTATCAAGTGCTTCCAACGATTTCTTGTGTGCCATAGTACACTCGTCCCATACGATGAGCTTCCATACTCTAAGAACTTTTGCCATTCCAGATGTTTTCGAAATATTACATGTTGGTGTTTCATTTACCTGCTTATTTAAGACAACTTTAATGCAGAATGTGCTGTACGACCGCCTTCCAGTAATGTAGTCGCAATTCTGGAAGAAGCGAGTGCCAATGCAACGTTATTATCTGATCGAATTGTTGCTAATAACAATGAAATCAAAAAAGGTTTGCCTGTTCTCCCAGGACCATCCAAGAAAAACAATCCACCAGTTCCATGGCTAACATTATTCATGATTGTGTCATAAACATGTTGCTGTTGGTCATTCAATTTCATTAAATTTAATGTTACAAATGTGTTTAGTTCATTAGAATTATAATAGTATTCACGCTCCAGTTCTCGATTGAATATATCATGCATTGGACGACTTGCTGCTGGCATGCCCAATTGTACTAACGATTTGTTTGACATCGACAAACAAATGCCGTCAATTCTTATCAATGCTGCATTGTAAATTTCCAATGTGAATTCCAACTCATAATTTGCAGTATTTTGACGCATTTGGTTTAAAATATCATCTACCATATAATATTTGAAATTATTCCATAATTCCAATGGATTAGATGGGGAGCACATTGCATTTATTATCGAAAATAATGTTCGTAGTTGATGTGGACTATTACAGCTGAAACGGCAAGCGTATCTTCCCAATGCTTATCATCTCATCTGTTCTTAAAGCTTGGGATGATGGTGGGCCACGAACATTAATTAACAACCCGCGCAAGAAAAAATACTCAGCATTATTTGGATGAACTGCATAAATGCCTCCTAATGCATATGTTGAGAACACATTAGGATGACCTTGAACTGGTTTTCCTTGTTTTCGCCTTTGAAATGTTTTCCTGGATTTATCACATGTAAAATATTGTCACGGATATTAGCATCACTAAGCTATACCATCACTAAGGCCATGCTAAGCGATATTTACGTCAATAATCAAATCATGTATACACATATATAAGGCAGCTGAGAGATGTCACACACAGATGCATTTACTTATACGCCTATGTGCGCGCGAGAGACTGTAAACTACAAACATTCACATCAATAATTCAATCCTTATGTATCTACATAAACGAATAAATAATTGCGTCTACACATATGTACCATGTACGAATACGAGCAGCGGAGAGTTAATGCGCAAACACATGCATATAGCTGAGAAGTTTGAGAGCTCATGGACAATGCTAGTAGATTCTGGAAAAATGCGAACGAGGAAACCAAAGGGTATAAAAGGCAACAGATGTTGAGGCGCTGAAATTCAGTTTGAGTTGAGCTATCCATCAGTTATTGATTAAGCACGCGATCTGGCGGCCAATAGTAGAGTTTAATTTGAGTTATCAATCAGTTTGGTTATTAAGTCAGCGAGTAGCAAAGTATAAGTGTTATTGTGAAGTACTTTAATAAAGGCCATTTTTCCATTATTCAATATTGGAGTTATTTATTCAACAGTTTAGTGATTCGAACTTAGCAGAGGATTGCAAATAAGAGGATTTGCAGCAAATTCGTTACAATATTGTGGCCCTTCTGCATATAGCACTGTTCTTGCAAAATCGTCCGATTGACATAAATGAAAAAAGGCAGTCGAAGTTGTAGACGGTGCACTTGTTGCTCTAAGCACTGCATTTTCAGGAGTAAAATAAACACGTTGGCCATTTTCAAGGTGAACCGCTAAATGGACGACTGTTGGATGTCTTTCGTGTATTGGGAATGAAAAAATTCGCCATATCGCTTCGTTACTGCTTATATATAACGTCCTATTTGATATTTTTTAATCTCGTCGTTGTCATTTTGGACTGCACCGAATACAGCCATATCGCTTCCTTTATTTACATATTTGCAAACGTATATAATTGATTTAACGGAATTACAATATTCCACGTTAACATGCGTTTTGAATGTTTTGGACAACAATGGACAATATGAACCAATCCAACGATTGTCAACTTCAACATTTTGTTTTCCCATCTTAAATATTGTTGATTTACCATTGTCATCAGTGGATCGAAGACGATATGCCGGATTGTACCCATAATGTTAAAAAGGCATCTTAAGGTTATTCTGATCCACGTTTTGGGCAATATCTCGAGACCCTGCTCTGCTAAAGAACTCATCAACAGCTTTCATTTGATATCCATATTGTATAAACACATTCTTGGGGTACCAGGGTCCACACTTTGGGCTATATCTCGAGACCCTAGTCACCTAGGGGTACGAAAAGTACCCCATATTAAAGTACTAATCAGAAGCTTCCAATTGATACCCATATTATACAAACACATCTTAGGGTTATCCGGGTCCACGTTTTGACCTATATCTCAAGACTCTAGATATTTAAAAAAAATTTTTTTTGCTAAAAACCTTCCCCTATTTGATCCCTATAATATGAAAAAAGAACGAATAAAATTGGCCTCGTATCGGCAGCAAAACATGGACGGGAACGAACATCATCTCATTTTTATATATATAGATGTGTAATTGCGAAAGTATCATAAACAGTTGTATAAGATCGTAGCTGGTATGTCAGTGGGTTTCAGTTCCATGTGTTAACACATTTCTTATATAAAAATAAATAAATGTAAAGCGCGAGAACCTCCGAAGAGATCTAAGGCCGAGCTTCTCTTCCAATTTGCGTCGTGCTCCTTTTTAATTTATCCTACAAATTGGCGGGACGGGACCTACTTGTTTTATGCCGACTTCGAACGGCAACTGCAAGGCAGATGAGTTTTCACTGAGGAAATAAATTGGGAGTAAGAAAGTAGGAAATGGAGATGAGAGTTGAGAAAGCGCATGGGGAAACCAGAAAAAAAAGCAAGCAAGAGAAGGGAAGGAGATAAAGAAAAATAGAGGGAGATTGAGGAAAGAAATTGGGAATAGAGAAGAAAAAAGTCGAGAAAGTCAAAGGCAGAAGATGCGAAGGAACGACAAGTACAAAGCATGGAGAGAGGAGGGAGAGGCAAGAGGCTTTTTTTAATTCCTGCAGAAATAGCACCCTTTTAGTAAGAAAATAACACATCATCAATTATACACAATCACACAGAAAAAAATCTCAAAGTTTCGGGAGACGATCGACTATGGGCCGCGTTGTTCAAAGAAACAGGTAAAGGGTAGGCAAAGAGAGTAAATTGCCTCCTGTGCAAAATATAATCTGACGAGCGGATGCCTATATATAATAATTTAAGTGTGCTCTAAGGGGCTTGCCATATTCTCGCGGTAGCATGGCTGTCGTGAGAGGCGAGTAAAACCCAAAGACCCAAAGGTTTGAAAATTACAACGATCACTTCGTGAGAAGTGAGGACGGCTTTTGGACGGGCTCGGCAGAGGACTCATTGAACATCGTCATCAATAGGCACTTCCCAAAATGCGATGAAGCACCCGTAAAATAACCTCTCTGCAGGCACCCCAGCCTACAGAGAGTTTACTGGACTTGATAGTAGACAGGAATGAGATAAATTTGGTTTTTTTTTTTTCAAAAGCTAGGTGACGCAATGGGTCTCTGTATGGAAATAATCTACAGAGCTGGTATCATCATCGTCGTTTGTTGTCGCTTTACCGCCAAAGCAATTTTGCACGTTACGTAACAAGCCACGCCAGCTTTCCCTGTTTCGCGATAACTAAAACCAATTAGGAGCACCAAGAGAGGTCAAGTCCTCCTCCACCTACATCCCCCAAATTAATGGAGTTCTCCTGCGTCCTCTGCTTTCAAACTGCGGCGTCGACTGAAATACTTTCTTGGCTGGAGAGTCTTCGCCCATGCGCATAACATGACCTCGCCAGCGAAGGCTTTGGTTTTTTATTCGCTGCTCTATCGCCATATCTGCGTAAAGCTCATACTGCTCACCATTATATCTCCTTCGATACTCGCCGTCGGCTTCATGGATAGGCTCATATATCTGCCGAACAGACATCTCATTTCCTCTCGACACCGTCCATGATTCCGAGCCATACATAAAGGTATGGCAGAGCTAGTTTGCCCTATATTCTACAAAGCTGGAAGAAAGCAAAACTAATCTGCCTGCCCACGACGGTGAGACCTACTCACGAAAATTTCAGAGACGAGAGGTCAATAACCTCAAATTCTTTATGCTTAAGGTTCTTGTGAGACTTTTCAGTATCTACATTAGTTCAATAAGAGACAAACCTTTCAAATATCACTACCCTACAAACACTACACTCTAGCTGACTTCCTAGATGCTTTCAACAACATACAAACCAGCGCTGTTGTCAAAGCTTTCCAAGGGTCCGGAGATGATAACCTCATTTAAACACGCCGATGTAGGTTTGCTGACAATAACCTTAGGGTGACGTTCTCTTTTCACCACTATAGGTTGTCGCACCGAACGAGTTACAGCTCCAGCTCTCTGAGTATGAAGTCAAGGTAGATGCTTATTTAGGCGACGTTGTTTAAGCAGTTTGGCATTTTTTCTCCGCAACCTTAACAGAAATCCTTCAGGGTGCGCTTAGCAGGCTACACATCATTACAGGTTTGGTGACAGCTCAAGCAATACAAAAGTGACACTTTTCAATAACGAAACCCAAATATCTGTATTTTTAATGCCTTAAATGGCACAGCAATTTTGGTCCCAACGAGGGTTGGGTACCTGGGCGTCGAAATAGGCAACAAGTTAAACTGGAAATTAAGTTCGAGTCGAACTAACGGGTTACATGTTATCCCAGCTTACCATGATCTCATCCTGCCCCTAACGGCTTTTCCCTGAAGGTCAGATTGGTCAGCCGACGTAGTTTGTGACGAGTCCAAAATGGACTGTGGCGTCGGTGCAGGTTTTATGCGGAACAGCTAAATCTCGTTATCTTCATCCGCCTTACCAACTTAGACAGCATCTTACAAGAGGATATCTTACAATAGCAAGGATATGTTTTTTTCCTCTTGAACAATCATGTCAGCAGCTATGGGGTATGCATATACTCTGACAGCCGAGCTGCGCTCAAGGTGTTAGTATCTCTATTCAACTACTCTAAGCCCATCGGTAACGGGAAGCTGCAAACTTGGCGAACATCACACTTACTTGAGTAGCTGGTCACAGGAATATTGGCGGTAATGAAAGAACGGATGACCTAGCAAGGGCAAGCGCATTGTCGGACATTTATGAGATAGTCGCGATTCATCGGCCAGTTAGATTAATAAAGGTAGACAAACCGTAACCTGAAATTGGTAGTATACGGACAGCTATAAAATCACCAAACAAACTTGGCCAGACTGCAACCAGAAAACAACCGAGAATTTACCTAAAGGGTCTAGAAAATAATAAGTGGTCCTAGTCCTCGACTGCAGGACACTGGCCGCCGTTGGCATACACGTGGAAATAATGGGTATCCTCTTTAACGACATATGCAGGAGCTATAGACAGAAGGGTTGTAAAGAAACATTTAACCATTTCCTCTTCGAGTGCGTAGCTCTGGCGGAAATTAGGTCGCGTACTTTAGGCAGTTTTGTGTTAAAGACCTTAAAGATTATAATAAAGTTAAGCAAAGTCACAGCACAGAAAATCAATTAAATGATAAACTCACAAATGTATACGATGATCTCTGTGATTCTAAAAACGCTACGCATTTACAAACTTGTAGATATCCAAATACAGAGTTGATGTAGGTCAGTTATTTTGGCATGCCTAAACCAACTAAAATGCAGAGACATAAAATTTACTAACATTTACAGCATCACATAACAAACAAGTAAGGAAGGCTAAGTTCGGGTGTAACCGAACATAACATACTCAGTTGAGAGCTATGGAGACAAAATAAGGAAAATCAATCTGGGGTAACCCTGGAATGTGGTTGTATAACATGTGTATCAAATGAAAGGTATTAAAGAGTATTTTAAGAGAGAATAGGCCATAGTTCTATGGATGAACGCCATTTAGGGATATCGCCATAAAGGTAGACCAGGGCTGACTCTAGAATTTGTTTGTACGATATGGGTATCAAATGAAAGGTGTTACTGAGCATTTTAAGAGGGAGTGGGCCTTAGGTCTATCGGTGGACGCCTTTTCGAGATGTCCCCATTAAGGTGGACCAGGGGTGATTCTATAATGTGTTTGTACGATATGGGTATCAAATGAAAGCTGTTAATGAGTATTTTGAAAAGGAGTGATCCTTAGTTCCATAGGTGGACGCCGTTTCGAGATATCGCCATAAAGGTGGACCAGGGGTGTCTCTAGAATGTGTTTGTACGATATGGGAATCAAATGAAAGGTGTTACTGAGCATTTTAAGAGGGAGTGGGCATTAGGTCTATAGGTGGACGCCTTTTCGAGATATCGCCATTAGGGTGGGCCAGGGGTGACTCTAGAATGTTTGTACGGTATGGGTATCAAACGAAAGGTGTTACTGAGCATTTTAAGAGGGAGTGGGCATGAGGTCTATAGGTGGACGCCTTTTCGAGATATCGTCATTAGGGTGGGCCAGGGGTGACTCTAGAATGTGTTTGTACGATATGTGCATCAAACGAAAGGTGTTACTGAGCATTTTAAGAGGGAGTGGGCATTAGGTCTATAGGTGGACGCCCTTTCGAGATATCGCCATTAGGGTGGGCCAGGGGTGACTCTAGAATGTTTGTACGATATGGGTATCAAACGAAAGGTGTTACTGAGCATTTTAAGAGGGAGTGGGCATTAGGTCTATAGGTGGACGCCTTTTCGAGATATCGCCATTAGGGTGGGCCAGGGGTGACTCTAGAATGTGTTTGTACGATATGGGTATCAAATGAAAGGTGGTAAGGAGTATTTTAAAAGGGAGTAATCCTTAGTTCTATAGGTGGACGCCTTTTCGAGATATCGCCATAAAGGTGGACCAAGGGTGACTCTAGAATGTTTGTACGATATGGGTATCAAACGAAAGGTGTTACTGAGCATTTTAAGAGGGAGTGGGCATTAGGTCTATAGGTGGATGCCTTTTCGAGATATCGCCATTAGGGTGGGCCAGGGTGACTCTAGAATGTGTTTGTACGATATGGGTATCAAATGAAAGGTGGTAATGAGTATTTTAAAAGGGAGTAATCTTTAGTTCTATAGGTGGACGCCTTTTCGAGATATCGCCATAAAGCTGGACCAAGGGTGACTCTAGAATGTTTGTACGGTATGGGTATCAAACGAAAGGTGTTACTGAGCATTTTAAGAGGGAGTGGGCATTAGGTCTATAGGTGGACGCCTTTTCGAGATATCGCCATTAGGGTGGGCCAGGGTGACTCTAGAATGTGTTTGTACGATATGGGTATCAAATGAAAGGTGGTAATGAGTATTTTAAAAGGGAGTAATCCTTAGTTCTATAGGTGGACGCCTTTTCGAGATATCGCCATTAGGGTGGGCCAGGTGTGACTCTAGAATGTTTGTACGATATGGGTATCAAACGAAAGGTGTTACTGAGCATTTTAAGAGGGAGTGGGCATTAGGTCTATAGGTGGACGCCTTTTCGAGATATCGCCATTAGGGTGGGACAGGGGTGACTCTAGAATGTTTGTATGATATGGGTATCAAACGAAAGGTGTTACTGAGCATTTTAAGAGGGAGTGTACATTAGGTCTATAGGTGGACGCCTTTTCGAGATATCGCCATTAGGGTGGGCCAGGGGTGACTCTAGAATGTTTGTACGATATGGGTATCAAACGAAAGGTGTTACTGAGCATTTTAAGAGGGAGTGGACATTAGGTCTATAGGTGGACGCCTTTTCGAGATATCGCCATTAGGGTGGGCCAGGGTGACTCTAGAATGTTTGTACGATATGGGTATCAAATGAAAGGTGGTAATGAGTATTTTAAAAGGGAGTAATCCTTAGTTCTATAGGTGGACGCCTTTTCGAAATATCGCCATTAGGGTGGGCCAGGTGTGACTCTAGAATGTTTGTACGATATGGGTATCAAACGAAAGCTGTTACTGAGCATTTTAAGAGGGAGTGGGCATTAGGTCTATAGGTGGACGCCTTTTCGAGATATTGCCATTAGGGTGGGCCAGGGGTGACTCTAGAATGTTTGTACGATATGGGTATCAAACGAAAGGTGTTACTGAGCATTTTAAGAGGGAGTGGACACTAGGTCTATAGGTGGACGCCTTTTCGAGATATCGCCATTAGGGTGGGCCAGGGGTTACTCTAGAATGTTTGTACGATATGGGTATCAAACGAAAGGTGTTACTGAGCATTTTAAGAGAGAGGGGGCATTAGTTCTATAGGTGGACGCCTTTTCGAGATATCGCCATTAGGGTGGGACAGGGGTGACTCTGGTATGCTTTTGTACGATATGGATATCAAATTAAAGGTATTAATGAGGGTTTTAAAAGCGAGTGGCCCTTAGATGTATATGTGAAGGCGTTCTCGTGATATCCACCAAAATGTGGACCAGGTGATCCAGAAAATCATCTGTCGGGTACTGCTAATTTATTTATATATGCAATACCACTAACAGTATTCCTGCCAAGATTCCAAGGGCTGTTGATTTCGCCTTGTAGAACTTTTTCATTTTCTTCTACTTAATATGGTAGGTGTCACACCCATTTTACAAAGATTTTTCCAAAGTTATATTTTGCGTCAACAAACCAATCCAGTTACCATGTTTCATCCCTTTTTTCGTATTTGGTATAGAATTATGGCATTTTTTTCATTTTTCGTAATTTTCGATATCGATAAAGTGGGCGTGGTTATGGTCAGATTTCGCCCATTTTTTATACCAAGAAAAAGTGAGCTCAGGTAAGTACGTGGGCTAAGTTTAGTAAAGATATATCGGATTTTGCTTAAGTTATTGTGTTAATGGCCGAGCGGAAGGACAGACGGTGGACTGTGTATAAAAACTGGGCGTGGCTTCCATCGATTTCGCCCATTTTCACAGAGAACAGTTACCGTCATAGAATCTATGCTCCTACCAAATTTGAGAAGGATTGGTAAATTTTTGTTCGACTTATGGCAATAAAAGTATTCTAGACAAACTAAATGAAAATGGGCGGAGCCACGCCCATTTTGAAATTTTCTTTTATTTTTGTATTTTGTTGCATCATATCATTACTGGAGTTGAATTTTGACTTAATTTACTTATATACAGTAAAGATATTAAATTTTTTGTTAAAATTTGAATTTAAAAAATTTTTTTTTTAAAAAGTGGGCGTGTTCTTAATCCAATTTTGCTAATTTTTATTTAGCACATATAGAGTAACAGTAGTAACGTTCCTGCCAAATTTCATCATGATATCTTCAACGACTGCCAAATTACAGCTTGCAAAACTTTTAAATTACCTTCTTGTAAAAGTGGGCGGAGCCACGCCCATTGTCCAAAATCTTACTAATTTTCTATTCTGCGTCATAACGTCAACCTATCTACCAAGTTTCGTCGCTTTATCTGTCTTTTGTAATGAGTTATCGCACTTTTTCGGTTTTTCGAAATTTTCGATATCGAAAAAGTGGGCGTGGTTATAGTCCGATATCGTTCATTTTGAATAGCGATCTGAGATGAGTGCTCAGGAACCTACATACCAAATTTCATCAAGATAACTCAAAATTTACTCAAGTTATCGTGTTAACGGACGGACGGACGGACGGACGGACGGACGGACGGACGGACGGACGGACGGACGGACGGACGGACGGACATGGCTCAATCAAATTTTTTTTCGATCCTGATTATTTTGATATATGGAAGTCTATATCTATCTCGATTCCTTTATATATGTACAACCAACCGTTATCCAATCAAACTTAATATACTCTGTGAGCTCTGCTCAACTGAGTATAAAAAGTTGAAAAAAAAATAAATAAGTGAAATTCTAACAACAAATTGTTTGCATCCACATTCATTGAACCGTTGTTTCTGTACGAACAACCTAGTTTCGCAATTAAACTGAAAAAGTATCGACAGTCAACCGCCGCATGGCGCCACCATTGATGGCACGCAACCGCACGACGCGGCGTCATCATTGAAACATTTTTCATTTGAGTTTACGTAAAAGCCACGTAAAATGTTTTTTAGTGTTATTCCGATACGAGTACATACTCGAGTACTTTGAGCAAGTACCGAGTATTTTTCGTAGTCAAATACCTCGTACAAGTAACTTCCAAGGTATCGAGTACATGGGCACTAAACTGGGTCGCCATCGATTTTTCGATAGGATTTGGGCTCAGGAAAAAAGTTCCACTACGCGTGCCCAAAAAAATAATTTTCGAGCCTGCGAAATTTCGTTTTTTAACTTTTTTTCGGCCTTGATTTTAAGGTTTTTTTCATGACCTACTAAAAAAATGTTCATTTGATTGTAAAATTTTCATGTATACCCTGTCTGACCCAAAAATGTCCGCTAAAAACGTTGGCGATAACAGTTTTTTTTTTTTTTCAAAACGTTTTTAGCGAACATTTTTGGGTCCGACAGGGTATACAATTTTGTCTTCAATTTTTTGCACCAACTCGTTTATTAGCGGAGCTCAATATTCTAAAAAACTTTATTTTTTTAAATAGCATAGAAAGACTGAAACCCAAAGTCAACGAATTGACCTTATTGGACCTTGTCAGTGCGGCTTCATACCTGGTAGATCTACTATCAACAATATCTTAACGATACGTCAAATACTAAAGCAGATTCGGAAATTACTCTTATCAACACCAGCCTTTTGAAGCAGAGGCAGAGGCGAAATTCGCCAATTAATAATGATGAGTTCTTCTAAAAATTGCCAAATACAGGCCTTTTTCCGCAAGGAAATTTAAGAGTGGAATGCGGGTTCACGGGGGTGGGGGTTGGGTTTATGGTCCAAAATTATTCATCCCATATTTTATACTACTTTCTATCTTTTAGTATTATTATTACTTAATGTAAGTATTGTTTTCAATAAAACCGTTTAACTAAAAAAAATTGTATTTTAATTATTTTATTTTTACTAAAGCGGTTTCTATTTCTGTATGTCTGAACATTTTGATTTTAAGAAAAAATTTACCGACAACGCATCCGGCGCACTTATAACACGAAATCACTTTCCGACCAATCCTTCTGGATTAGATATTCATAAAAGTTGTAGAGAAGTGCATTTCCCTTCATAGAATTCTTGCTTGAGAAACAACCGGCCAAAGTGTTGGAAAATTGATTCGTGCTTTTCGAAGAGACTTTGAAGGAAGGTGACAAATGTATGTGTCGAGAAATGTGATTCTATAGCAATCCCCAATTCCAATGTTACACTTGGAACCCGTTTCAACAACCTTCTCAAAGATAAAATGAAAGAACGTGTCAGCGTGTTGCCGCTTTTTATAAGCTTTTATTTAGTTTCACTTGGCTGTTGTTTGTAATCAAATCTTGCAAGTTAAATTTGATACGCTTCCCGGTGTCCGATTGAGCTGAAATTTTGCACACATGTATAACTCCGATGACAGTGCAATATTACTTTGCGAGAATTCGATAAATTAATCGATAACAGAGTTATCGGTAAAGATTTGTGCTCACCTTGGCATAAAATCCTAAGTCCTCAAGAACGCAGGTAACTTCGCTTTGTTTGTGTATGCAACAAACGTAGAAGTTCGGCTGTTATCGCTAAATGTTGCACACTTTTCTGCGCACGATGGAATTTTAGCTAAGCGAAAGTTGGAATTTTATTTTAAAACAGATTTAACCCACAGACCAGAGATCTGCAATTAGTAGTTGTAAACTGAACGCTACATAGGCAAAGTCACAATAAAATATTACGCTTTTATTAGAACAATTAGGACTATGATATAAACTGTAAGATTTAATAATTTAGGTGTAAAGTTTTAATGTTAAAAATATATAATTATGTACAATTTGGATTTTTTTGTCGCAGACGAAGAAGCCTAATTATCGTTAAATGTTACAATGAACTTGTAAGGTGTTATATTTCTTTACAGTCAATTTATTTTTTACTTTTTAGTGTATTTTATTAACCAATAATAAAAACTTATTTTTAAAAAAGTTTTTTTTTCTTTAAATTTTTCTAGAATTTATTCAAAGCATCATTGCCAGTTTCCTTTTTATTTGCCAGTTTTGTAGCTTCTCTCAACTACAACGCTCTACTCAAAGGCAGAACAGTAAAATTAATGAATTTAGTTATGTGACATGGAATTTGAAAATCGGTAGTCAAAATTGCTGATAAAAGTTGGGAAGCCTTTTGTGAAGTCTCACATTTACATAAATAATACCTTGAACTTGACTTTGCCAATACCAACAGAAAAGTTATTTGAAAAACAAGTAAAAACGGCCGACTCCTGCCTTATTTCAAAAATAAAAAGTTTTGAGGAACTGTAGTTAATGATGTCCTTGAAATAAAAAAATAAAAAATACAAATTTGAACCCTCCTTCCCTCCTTCCTAAAATCCTGGATCCGCCCCTGGCGGCATGTAATATTATTTTTGAAGGACTTTTATATGAGAGCTCAAAATTTCCAAATTTAGAAAATCTTAAAATACAATTTGGCGAGAGTTGTCGGAGCAAAACTTACAAAATTACGGGATAAGTTTTTTAACTTGAGCAATCGACACCTCGAAATTACAAAGGTGTTAATATGGAACTTCTTCATGAAATTTGGACGAGAAGGTAAAATATTTTAATAACCTGGTTTGGTACCTTTTTGATAGATTTGTTCCGCTAAAATCTTTTAAAATCCAGGGCCATAAAAAGCCCTGGTTCACACTGGAGGTTTTGAAACACATAAAAAAACGTGAGAGGGCTTACAGGGAATGGCAGAGATATCGCGATGATAAGCACTGGGAAGATTACCGCCTTCTGAGAAATCAAGCTACCCTTTTCATTCGGAATGCTAAAGTAGCATACCTTAATATTAAATTTAATACAAATTTGCCAACGAGAATGCTCTGGAAAAATCTTCGATCTTTTGGAGTTTGTAAAAAGCATAACATTGAATGCAGCCACGACCCAAATGTTATGAACTCGTATTTCTTGTGTGGAAATACAAACAATATTGAAAAAAATAATGATGTGAATAAGAATGATATCGATGACAGAATCGCAGAAACCTGTGTAGACAGAAGACTGGATATAAGTGCCTTTGCTTTTTCAGTGGTCACCGAAAGCGATGTGCTGGATGCTATTTTTGCTATAAAGTCTAATGCCGTGGGAATTTACGGTATTAGCATACGATTTATAAAACTTATTCTACCTTACGCCACCGCTTCGCTTACACATATCTTTAATTTCTCAATTATGTCCAGTAGGTTTCCTAGTCAATGGAAAATTGCAAATATTATTCCGGTTCCTAAAACGAGATCTCCGTGTTCTTACAAAGAATTTAGACCAATAAGTCTGTTAGCTGCCTTATCTAAGGTGTTTGAGAAGCTATTAGCAATGCAAATAACTCACCATATATATAATAATAATTTGCTATCCGAAGTCCAGTCGGGATTTAGAAGGGGGCATAGTTGTGCAACATCCATCCTTAAGATTCTTGAAGATATACGTCCGGCCTTTGACAATATTGAACTTACCGTGCTCGTGCTGTTGGATTTCTCAAGAGCTTTTGACATGGTTGATTTTGAAGTACTAATTCATAAACTTGAAACTAGTTTTAACTTCAGCCCATATGCCATAAAGTTAGTGCAAAGCTACCTCTGTAACCGGTTTCAACAAGTAAAATGTGCTGATAAAGTCTTAAATTTAAATTCCATAAAATCTGGTGTTCCGCAAGGATCTATCCTAGGTCCAATAGCCTATACGCTTTTTATTAATGACATAGTCGCCTGTTGTCGCAATGCCTCCATTCATCTTTATGCCGATGATACTCAAATATACATGTCTCGTCCAATTGGTCTTTCCGAAGACCTATTTTTCAGGCTGAATGAAGACTTAACACGCATAGGAGAGTGGGCTCAATTAAATAAACTATCTCTTAATACAACTAAATCAAAGGCAATAGCAATATCGAACGCCTCGTATGACTTAAACAACCTTCCTGAAATTATGCTTAATGGAGACAAAATATTCTTTCACGATGTGGTTACCAATTAAGGATTTAAAATCAACTCCACTCTGACTTGTGTTGATCATATGAACCTTGTCATTGGTAAAATTTATAGGTCTCTACGAAGTTTATACAGAACTGCCTATTTGTTGCCGCGAGACACCAAGATGAAACTGGTGAAATCTCTTATTGTACCTCATATTTCCTACAGCGAGTTTATATACGGTAACCTTGACTCGATATCGCTAAACAAATTACAATTGGCCTTAAACAATGTTCTTTGTCAGTTCAATCCGTCTATGGAACTCACTTCCATCTAAGATAAAAGCTATATGAAAAGCAGGATGTTTCCAACAAGCAGTAATAACTTTCCTCAGCTCTTAACTTATCCTAAACGATAGTTCGATCTTTGATTCTTAATCTGTGTACCGAAAATGTTTTTGTGTTAAAATGTATAATGCTATTTTTAAGATATTAATGTTATTAATGTTATTATGATTTTCTTTGTATTATTTCTTTGGAATTATATTTATATGTGTCATATTTCCTTTGTAATCTTTAAGACAGATTGATGTACTACCTAAAAGACTTTAGTCTTACTTGTACAAATAAATAAATAAATAAATACTGTGCCCATTAGGGTGGGTCGATTTGTATAGACGAAAGTTAACCGATATCGCGCCATCGATTTTTCGATAGGATTTGGGCTCAGGAAAAAAAGTTCCACTACGCATACCCAAAAAAAATAATTTTCGAGCCTGCGAAATTTAATTTTTTTGACTTAAAAATTTCATATATCCCTACTTTTTCAAGGGGTGGTATTCAAAGACGGGTATTCAGGATTAAGAAACGGGAACCAAACATACTTTGATCATTCAAAAGTTATGAGCAAATGAACTAATACAAATAAATTTTGTATAGACTGTACTGAAATTTTATTTATGTTCACAATGTTTTTATAAAGGGCAACTCATGAACGCTCGCAAAGCTCGCCAACCCTTCAAACCTCACACACTTATATGAAAAATCGTTTCAATTGCGAGGTTTCCATCGTTATGAGGCGTTTTACTGAACTTTTCAACGAGTACTATACGAGTAAGTATCTTTTTTATACCCTTTTATATGAGTACAGGTATCGAGTACAAGGTGGTATCGGAACAACATTAAATTTAAATAGCAAAATCAGTGCAACTACTCGTCAGCCCTTTGCGTGTGCGTTTTTTTTTTAGCATTTTATTCATTTTTTCTGCATCAATGCTGCCAACCAACCAACTCATATGACCACGAGATACTCGTACGTAGTTATTCACAGATAACAAAATTTTTGCAATGTCAGAGGAGAAATTGCAATTCACCTATTATGCGGGAGCACGTAGAAAGCTCATTTATTCATTTAAATGTATATGTAATTATTTATGTATAAGTGCAAGTACACTGAAAAATTTGGAGGACTCAGCAGCTTCCTATCGGTTGATTCAACTTATTTGCTCGATTGTAGTGATCGAAAGAAAACGCAATCGACATGGTTTTCGTAGACTCCGAACGCCATAAGCTCTCAAGGCAAAAATATACTCGGAAAGCCTGCCAAACCATTGCCGAGCAAGGACGGAATTCCTTTTATAGTAAAAGTCCTTCAGAAAAAATTTTTCTCGGAATTTGAATTTTTTAGACCGAAAGAAATTACTAAACAGACTTTTATTTTCTAAGTCCGAAAATAAAAGTTAAATCCGGAATTTATTTTTTAAGAACACAATAAAAGTCCGACCTATGGAACGGCGCTTCCAAAAGAAACGATTTTTTATACTCAGCTGAGCAGAGCTCAGAGAGTATATTGATTTTGTCGCATAACGGTACCCCGCAAAGGCATAAACTAATCGAGATAGATATAGACTTCTATATATCAAAATGATCTGGGCAAAAAAAGAATTTCATTTAACCATGTCTGTCCGTCCCACAGTGCCATTTTTGCATGATTTAGACGCGAAAAATTAATAATTCACTGGAAAATGAATATATTTCATTCAAACCAAGTGTATATGTTTGTATGCCTTCCCGCCCCTCCAAAATTTTTGAATTTACCCCAAACAAAAATTTTCTTATCGCCTTATCTCGTTCTTTTCTTCACAATTGAACATTCTTATCTTCTTCAAGCCATGAAGCAAGCTTTCCAAGAAAATTAACTTTGGTGTAATTCACTTGAATCCACCTCATATGAAGCTTTGATAAAAAAATTCGAACTTTACTGCAGCATTCATCATACAATCCCTCGTCTCTATTTACTCCCACCCTAAAACAGTACATACGTGGTCTAAAACGGCTTTATCCTTTTGCTTTTGGCCACGTTCTGCAATCCACACCTCATACAACTCCCACAACAATCATTTGAGTTTTATGCAATAACTAGCTTTACCCGGCGTACGTTGTAACGCCCGAGATGGAATAAATTTTGCGTTATTTTTTCTGTTTTGTTTGTTGATAATTTAGTTTATTGTTCTGTAAATTGAATTGAATTATGTACGCATATTTGGTGAAAGTTTCGTTTAACATTTTATTATTTTATCTTATTGTATTGGTTTTTTCGTTCGGTGCAAAGATAAACAATTTTTTAGGCGTTCTAACTCTAGAGCAAGCAACATATAGCTGACCGTGGGAAAAGCATGGACTTTCTAAATTTAATCCTGCAACAGTAAGCGATTATCCTAGTGCTTTGTGCAAAAGCAAGGCGTATAGCAAACTGTAAGCGCTTAAAATTGAATGGCAAATTTGTAGGAATCATTGGGATCCGTGGTATGAGCACATCCTCACGTTTGCTTTTACCGCTAATGATTGTTGCTTCGATTACATTCGGTATTAATTTCTTAACGCAAAGTCTGGTTCCATTGCACAATTTTACTTACTTACTTAATTTGCGCTTAACCGTCTAAACGGTTATGGCCGTCCAACAAGGCGCGCCAGTCGCTCCTTCGCTCCACCAACCGGCGCCAATTGGTAACACCAAGGGAGTTTAAATCGTTTTCCACCTGGTCCTTCCAACGGAGTGGGGGCCGCCCTCTACCTCTGTTTCCATCTGTTTCCTCAATTTTGGTGGGTCTAAATTCCGAAGAAGCATAATTGGTGAGCCCATTTTGAAAGTTGATATATGCGCAGGTATTCCAGGTGGTTCTAAAGAGTTTAGAAATTCAATTGGATAATTCACAATTTGATCTTCACCTGTAATTGTTTCGATCGATTTATATTTCGTCACTTCACCAGGAATTTGGGTTTGAATGCGATCATTGATTTTTTTAACATTGTCATTTTTGGAAGCTAAGATTGCTCGTTCGCATAGCCAAAAAAAAAAAATTTATTTAAAATTCTTAATTCTGAAATATGAAAAACCTTCGTCTTGATCGAAGGAACGTATAGCCAATATTTTTGATAATTGAAGTGTGGGAAGTACGTTTCTAAGGGAACACAAACACAGAATTTGATTTTTATAGAAGATGTGGATAGAGTGAAGCTAACAAATTTTTTAAAGGCAGCAGATTACTAAACGTACAAAAGGAATAAAAATAAAATCAACAATGTAGTCAAATATTAGGTGTTAAAATAATCTAAGTTTCTACGGCAGCCATATTTCTGAAAAATCCCATTTGTAGGGAAGGTGCCACGTCCATTTTTCCCAATTCCACATTTTACTGGAGGTGTTAGGACTTAACGTCATATAGCTCCTTACCAGTTTTCATTATCCCACTATTACTACATCCAGAGATATACAGTGTGATATATTCCATTTGTATGGGAGGTGCCACGACCCCTTTTTCCTAATTCCACCTTTTCTTGGTGGTGATAGGGATTGACTTCATATAACTCCTTACTGAATTTCAATGTTCTGTATGCCGTCAGAGTTATGCATTACCAAAGATTCCATTTTTATGAGAGGTGCCACGCCCCTTTTATATATCGAAATAATTTTTAACCTAAAACCTTCGTGTTACTAAACGTCCAAAAGGAATAACAGCAAAATCAACAATGCAGTCACGCTTTAGGTGTTAAATTAACCTAAGTTTGTAGGGAAACCATAGTTCTGAAAAATCCCTTTTTCCCAATTCGACATTTTACTGGAGTTGTTAGGACTTAACGTCATATAGCTCCTTACCAATTTTTATTATCCTACCATTACTACATCCAGAGATATGCAGTATGATATATTCCATTTGTATGGGAGGTGCCACGCCCCCTTCTCCCTCACCCCACATTTTCTTAGTGGTGTTAGGGATTGACTTCATATAACTCCTTACTGAATTTCAATGTTCTAGCATGTATAACTTCAGAGTTATGCAGTACCAAAAATTCCATTTGTATGGGAGGTGCCACGCCCCTTTTATAAATCAAAATTATTTTTAGCCTAAAACCTTCGTGTTGATTGAAGGAACCTATCCAAAATTTGGTGATGATTGAAATGTGGGAAATATGTTTCCAGAATTTGATTTTTATATATGTGACCCGGTCTATGAAAAGGTGGCTTATGACTCAAAAGAGAAATTGCGAGAAACAGCTGTTAACAGCTGTTTTTTTGCGAGAAACAGCTATAAACAGCTGTTTTTTTTTAGTCATAAGCCACCTTTTCATAGACCGGGTCGCATATATAGATATTGAATTATTGTAGAAATTGAAAAATTATTGTGGTACAGCGTGGTTCAAGCTTTAGGCAGGCTTTTCTTTTTACGGTTTTATATATTTTCAGTACAAAAATAATACACATTAAAAAACTCATAATTTCGTAAAAAATACTCAACCAAAAAACTTTTGAACACTTGCAAAATAAAATATTTACGTGTAGTTTACGTACATTTAAATAACCAAAAAATAGTTTTGCTTTCGTTTCACTACAAAGCTTTTTTTAATTTTAAACCACGCGTTATTTCACTTCTGTAAATTGTACTACTTAGCGCGTCATCAACAACTCACAGTTTGACAGCAGATTATTCAATGAAGAACAATAATTATAAGAAACGACAATTACCGTTATATACCGTTATATACATTTTAAAAACAGACTGCATTCAAATTTAAAACAAAAAGACTTGAAAATTTTAACTTTTTCGCGTCTAAGCCAAGCAAAAATGCCACTGTGTGTCCGTCCGTCTGTCCGTAAACACGATAACTTGAGTAAATTTTGAGGTCTCTTAATGAAATTTGGTTTGTAAGTTCCTGGGCACTAATCTCAGATTGCTATTTAAAATGAACGAAATCAGACTATAACCACGCCCACTTTTTCGATATCGCAGAATAGAAAATTAGTAAAATTTTGTACTATGGACGTGGCACCGCTACTTTTAAAAGAAAGTAATTTAAAAGTTTTGCAAGCTGTAATTTGGCAGCTGAGTATGTAATGTTCGGTTACACCCGAACTAGCCTTCTTTACTTGTTTACATACAAAATCGTTCTTGTTTCAACAGAAAGCGGTGTATCAAATTTCAAGGCAACATCTCAATTGGATCACACTTAATGTCGAAAAACCGGTCCATGTTACTAAGGAAAAATATAAATATAGTCTAAGAGAGTTGGTTATGGTTTTTCGATGACAAATTTCTATTATTAATTACAAAAATTTTGAAGTATCAAATCCCGACATTTAGTAGAATGGATTAGTAAAGCATTCGTTTCATTTGAATGAGCCGTTCCATAGTTATAGGACCGGACTTTCATTCGTCCAAATTTAACTTTTATTTTTGGACTTAAAGAATAAAAGTCCAGATTACGTTTATTTGTGGAGTTTTTAAAAAAAAGTCTGCGAAAAAAGGTTGCATGATTCCTCATGAAAATACTATGGGGATCCCAAAAATTTTCACCTTGCACAATTTTTTGACCCTGACTTTTTCTAGTCCAAATGAAATAACGATTCAAATGAGTCCCTGAACAAAATGAGTAAAACATTTATTTGAGGTATTGATGTGGACCTGCTTATCAGATTATCTGCTTGTGTGGCTATATTATTTACACAGTTTGCAAAAACAAATTACACTGGAAACACATAATTTTTAAGCAGATAAGTTGGAAACTTACGACGTGGCTTTACACAGCAGTCATAAGACCCATCCTATCGTACGAAGCGATAGCGTGGTGGCCGGCCCTAAACAAGCAATACAGCATTAGAAAACTAAACAAAATACTACGGTCAGCCTGTGTAGGTATTATAGGAGCACTTAAGTCGTGTCCAACGCGTTAGATGTAAACCTTAACCAGCTGCCACTGGAGCTCAGGGATTCTGTATGCTGGTGGGGGAAGCAGTATGACCACAGTGGTATTCTAATAAGGCTACCGGATATAGATTCGACAGCAGGTTATCTTTCACTCACATTGTACTTTGGCAAGAGGTTTTAAGTGAGAGTCCAAAATGGACTGCAGTGTTGGTGCCGGAGTTTTCTGCAAACATCTTGCAGTCGCTCTCTGAATCCGTCTTCTAAACTCAGGTAGTACCTTTCAAGCAGAGTTACTAGAACACTCTCAGACAGCCAAGCAACGCTCATGGCCCTGGACTCACCACTGTAAGAGGGCGCTGCGCAATGCCGCAAGCTCAGCGACAATTACTCTCACATGGATGACGGGCCACAGGAACATAGACGGCAGTGAAAAGGCGGATGAGGTGACCAAAGCCGGTGCTGCGCTAGACATCACTTAAGCAGTTGCGATACATCGACCGCTTGCATCCATAAACAGTGACAGTCTTACCCAATTCAGGAAAACCGCTATTCCAAATTGGTACTCTACGTAAGCATGTAGGATCACCAAACAACCATAAAAAAACTGAGAAATTGTTATATATTTAAGAGCTGGCTAATATCGGGGCGGCTTCATGCTGTCAGGTCTAAGAGAGTTATCAAAATTCTCCATAAATGGCATCAACAGGTTTACTGAACTAACAAAATGGTTCAATTAAAATAAGCCCAAAATCTGCTCCACCCAGTTTGACGTTTCGCACTCTTACCAGTTAAAATGTAGTGAATGGGATCTTAATTTATCAATTAAACATATGGTACTGTCAATTTTCGAAAATTAAATCTTCTTAGGTGGTGATTTTATTGTCCCACCCGTCATCATTTTAAATTATATATTTCATAGTTTTGTAGCAAACAAAAATTCTTATTATTGGGTGAAGTAAAATTACTAAAACTTTCGGCAATAATAAATCAAATGTCCTTACTGTCAGTTTGGAACAACCCATATGTATTTTTTGTGGTTATAAGGAGACTCCTTTCTTTGATTTGAAATTATCCACCACAGTATGTTACAGACATATAGCATCTAGTAATAATGTAAAGTATACGTGATTATCAGGGCAACCCAAAGTATGCAACACCATATTTTTTATATGACTCGTAAGCATTAAACCAATCAAACATGCATACATTTCACAACAAAGTTAGAAGTTTGAGATATACTTTATTTAGCATATTTTCGCATATTTTATCATAAATGCTTATTTTTGCATATTTTTCAATAAATACTTATTATAGTAATGCCACAATACGGTCTTTTTACATTAAGATAAAGATATAGGTAAAAGGCAATGGAAGGTATGGAAAAAGTTTGATGGTGTATGAAAAATATTTATATTCAATTTTTATTCGCTGAAATTAACGTTAGATTTTAGCCTCGGTGCCAAATTGGCGTACAGTACTCAACCGATGACTTTTGCTTTTTTTGTTTTTAATGAAAAGCTTTGGTTCTGTTCATTTAGTCCATTAAATTTAGCCCATAAAGCCCAGAGAACTAAGTCAACCAAATGGTCACTGTCAGAGTTGATGACTCGTTTTATGGTGATTCCGTTAACCTTGCTAGAACTTAAGCGACATGATAAAAAAAATAAAAATAAATGTAAGGCGCGATAACCTCCGAAGAGATCTAAGGCCGAGCTTCTCTTCCAATTTGCGTCGTGCTCCTTTTGATTTTTCCTACAAATTGGCCGGACGGGACCTACATGTTTTATGCCGACTCCGAACGGCATCTGCAAGGCAGATGAGTTTTCACTGAGAGCTTTTCATGGCAGAAATCTTATTTCTGGTGCGAACCCAGGGCATACGGTGTGGTAGGCGGAGCACGCTACCATCACACCACGGTGGCCGCCGACATGATACTCGTAGGATTATTATCCCTGTGGAATATCTACTTTGAGGTCTTCATGAGTCTTAGGTTTATTTTCACATAAGCCCCGACATCAATAAAAAATTAGAAAAAAGGATGAGTCGGTTAAAATTGGATGACTTGGTCGGACAATGCAGACCATAAAAACAAGAGACTAATCCACGCGGAAAAGCTTGCTTCAGAATATTCAAGAAGATGTAACCAGTTTATTCAGATTTGTATCCTTTATTTGTTTAATACAAAAATATAAGGCCCGAAGTGACATTTGGCGCCATTTGCAAACTTCTTAGAGATTTCCATTAGAGTGGTTATTTTTTTGGTCCGCCCGGTAATTTCGGAGTATTAAGGGATAATCCGAGTATTACGCGTCCAACGCCTTTATTTAAATATGTGATCAACGCCCTAGATTGAAGAGGAGTGTAATGACTAGTACCTAGGACTACCTAATTATTTTCTAGCTTTTAGTAATACTATTACTTCATATAAGTATTGTTTTCACTAAAACCGTTTAACCTAAAAAAATTTGTTTTTTTTTTTTTTTTTTTTGTTTTTATCGGCCTATTGATAAATCATTCAAGGTTCGTATCGAGCTCAATTTTTTTTTTAATTATTATATTTTGAAGTTTTTAGTATTTATTTAATTGTCCATTATTTCTAATTCTATTTAGTTCATTTAGTGACTCATTATTACAAGGACGCTTTCCTGACAATTTGTTACAATCTAAGTCCTCAATACATAATCCTTGCGAAGACTTTACTCGACTCTGCGCTACGTATGCTTGTCTCTCCTCGAACTCGAAAATATTTTGAGGTCGCTTTCTATTCATGTATGTATTATGTGTTCCAAATATGGACCAAATCGGACCACAAATACGAAAATTTTGAATATCCCGATCTTTGCGCCACCTAGCGGCGACTTTTTCACAGGCCGTTTTCAATTCATGTATGCATTATGTGTTCCAAATATGAGCCAAATCGGACCACAAATACGATTTTTTGAATATCTCGATCCTTGCGCCACCTAGCGGCGATTTTTTCATATGTCGCTTTCTATTCATGTATGTATTATGTATTCCGAATATGAGCCAAATCGGACCACAAATACGATTTTGGTGAATATCTCGATCCTTGCGCCACCTAACGGCGATTTTTTTCATAAGTCGCTTTCTATTCTTGTATGTATTATGTATTCCGAATATGAGCCAAATCAGACCACAAATACGATTTTTGTGAATATATCGATCCTTGCGCCACCTAGTGGCGATTTTTTCATAGGTTGCTTTCTTTTCTTGTATATACTATGTGTTCCAAATATGAGCCAAATCGGCCACAAATACGATTTTTGTGAATATCTAGATCCTTGCGCCACCTAGCGGCGATTTTTTTCTTATTATTGCATTGTCATCGGGTTCTGAACTATATTCCAAGTTTCAAGCTTGTAGCTTATTATCAATTATAAAATTCGTTCACAACGGTCATGCAGCCTGTCAATTCAAACTAAATAAAACCGTTTAAAAGTGGACGGGATCGGTTAAAGGCCGCGGCAACTTAGATATAAAACAAGTTTAAAAGGGTCGTAGACTATAATAATAAGCTATAACTTAGCAAAAAATAGTTTTGAATCAATGATATTTCACTTATCAAGTTTTATTGCAAGAAGAAATGGGGAGGCATTTTTTTTAAACGGGCGGTGCCACGTGTTATGTAGAAAAGTAATTTATCTGAAATGAAATTTACAATTAAAGCTCACGCCGCGTATATAATGTTCGGTTACACCCGAATTTAGACACCTTTACTTGTTTGGCATATTCCGGGATGCTCTAGTGATTATACTTGTGCAGCCACCTAAAACACTGTAGAATACCTAAATATTGATCCGCGGGTCATAAGATATGCTTATGGATCTAACGACCGATCCAAATTATACGTCTCGGAAGGAGCAGAGCAAATTGTGGTGGGCTTGAGAAGTATTTTCTCAGCCCCTTTACTTCGATATAAGAACAGCGGCTTGCAAATAAAAAAGCGTCCAATTTAAACTTCAAAGCGTCAACTGTTATTGAGAATAGTCCATTGTAAATGAGAAAGCATCACATGGAATCGAGAATAGTTAATTTTTAATGAGAAAGCGTTATATGATCTGTCTAGTGTAAATAAGAAAACAACAACTGAATATACGAAAGCATCATTTTCTATTTCAAGAGGCCGAAATTTTTATTGAGTTGATGCGATATCAGTGTCTGGAGTGATATCGATCTTGTCATGTCAAGCAGATCATGTTAAATCCATTTTCAGCGTTTGGAAGAGCCAATCAACCTTTTAACCTTTAAAAAAAAAACTTATTTTTGCGCTTCACGGTCCATCCCATTCTACACCATTTCCAGTTAAGATTGATAATAGCTTTTGAAATGTAGCTCAGTCGAAACAACCCAAATAAATTGGTAGACTAAAGAAAAAAAGGATGATCCTCTCAATGTAAAGAGAACCAGTTGTCTCGAAAATTTTGCCGTGTACATTAAAGCGATTTATATAAATACATATCAACCAAACACATAGAACCAAAATATTACACATATGCATCAAAGGAAACATTAAAGCACTTAAATTTGTCACATCCGTGGTTATCCGCTTGGCGCACATATGTCGGCCAGCATTTTTTATTAGATTTGGCCAAAGTTCAACAACCTTTGCCACAACCTTTTTTTTTTTTTTTTGATAGCACACGTGTCCTTTGGTGGAAGGAATATGCTACTTTAACTGCTATTAGTATTGGACAATTTCCCAAAAGTGATAAAGATAGCACATATTAAGCGATATCTTTATATACTCAATTACGATCTAAGCATTTACATAGGTATGAGCATGTGTGCAAATCGAAGTGCTTCAGAAACTAAGCCACGCTTTTGGGGAAGGTAGCTTCGATGTATTGCCTGCCTGTTGAAAGCGATTGGCAAATGCAACCAAACTGTGTTTGATCAGATGTTCTTAGCTTTTTTGTTCCATTCTGAAATTCTGTAGATGACTGCCGCCCTTTTAGTTATTTCGCGAGCCACTTGTTGAGTATGTCTTGGTGGTTCGATCCTTTAAGACAGTAGGTATAGTCTCGATATTCAGCTAACATTATTGATGCTGATATCTGGAAGGTTGCGCATACGCCTTCGCTTTCTCGATAGAGATGTATACATACATGCATAAAAAACAGATTATTTCCCAAAAACAAAAGTTAGTGTTAACTGCCAAAGGTAAGGGGCGCCCAAATTCGTCATCAACATACAAATCATTTGGATATTCGGTAAAGCCGGAAAACTTTTGGCGAGTCCTCTAGAACCACTTCTTTTGCAGCCGCCACGAAACAAGCAGGAAAACTATCACTTTGATGGATATTTATGAAGAGTGCAGTTGCAGGCGTTCTTACTAGCATTGCTTGCCGCCTTAGGGCAATGAATCCAAATATAATGCTACCTTCAGTGCGTTTTCAGAAACAAGAGATCGCATATGCATATACGAAACCACAGAGGGGTTGCGAATCATGAAAGTCATATGTAGAGCAGCACAGCGATCAATTTTTGTTCATGACCAGCTAGGTTAAATTTTGAATCTTGAAATGCCCCAACATACATTCAATTTTAGTCGGATATGCAGTCAAAGTTGTCATCTTCAATTCGAAGCACAGAAGGAGCGTGCATAAATCTCTATCATATCATGATAAGCATGAAGAGGGGATAGATTTGCGTGGACTCTATATGGCAACAGAAAAAACAAAGTTGATAGTGATAAAAAAACACATACCGCTAAATTTGGCCTCAAAGAAGGTAGTTCACTACTTGGGCATTGGATTGAGTTCCCGACTAACTTCAGAAGAAGAAACGTTGTAAGTGTCTGTGGGTCTGGTCTGGGTCCGCTTATCGTACTGTACCACACATACAAGCAATGGGGCAATCTCCAACCCTCCATCAGTCGTAAGATAAGAAAGCGAAGAGGAAACGTTTAGGCTGCGCCAATAAAAAATAAATAAATGTACACTAAAAGATATGGTGCTAGTAAAATCAACAAATCGGTTCTGTTGTTCTTGACTTAACGGAGATTCGGTGAAATTGATCGAATTATGGTTAATTCGACCGAGTTCTTTGTCAAGCGAACAAATAAGTTTAGTCATTTCAACAGAAGAGAAATTGTCGCTCTTAAGTTAACAAAATTCTATAAAATTGACAGATTCCTAATCAATCTAACTGATTTTTTTGTTAACACAACGGATCTCACTGGTCATTTCAACAGCGATCAACAGTCAATACATGAGCAAATTTCAAAGAGAATTTTACGCTCACTGCGCTCTCTACCTTGTACTTATGTATGCTGTGTACTATATGTATGCACATATTTACATATGTATATGGTGGCCGCCGTGGTGTGATGGTAGCGTGCTCCGCCTACCACACCGAAGACCCTGGGTTCACTCCCCAGGCAAAGCAACATAATAATTTTAGAAATAAGGTTTTTCAATTAGAAGAAAATGTTCCTAAGCGGGGACGCCCCTCGGCACTGTTCGGCAAGCACTCCGAGTGTATTTCTGCCATGAAAAGGTCTCAGTGAAAACTCATCTGCCTTACAAATGCCGCAACATAGGTACTTTCGTAGAAAGCTGTCGCAACAACTTTTTTTGTTCATTTGACTACTAAAACGGTCAATTACGAATCTACGATTTGTGCGCAGTTGATTCACCATCTTGTTGCGATGGATAAACATTTACAGAAATTTCGGTTGAATTGACCCTTATTTCGGTTGATTTTACCAGCCTTTTTCTTTCAGTGTAAGGCGCGATAACATCCGAAGAGGTTTTTTGGCCGAGCTTCTCTTGCAATTTGCGTCGTGCTCCTTTTAGTTTTTCCTACAAATTGCTGGGACGGGTCCTACTTGTTTAGTGCCGTTTTCACTGATAAGCTTTTCATGGCAGAAATACACTCGGAGTGCTTACCAAACACTGCCGAGGGGCGACCCCGCTTAGAAAAATTTTCTTCTAATTGAAAAAACTTGTTTCTAAAATATTGATGTTGCTTTGCCCGGGGCGTGAACCCGGGATCATCGGTGTAGTAGGTGAAATACGCTACCATCACACCACGACGACCGCCAATACCGCTAGGAAATAAGCAACGAGGCGGAAAGACTTTGGCGAGGAGTACTACTACATTATCCAAATTGTGCTCTCTGAAGACGGGTACATTAAAATATTCCTATTCAAAGTGAAAAAGATCGATATTCCGAAGTGTGTTCATGGCGATACATGTGAGGACAATGCTGGTCACACCTTCAAATGCTCGCAATGGAGCCAGAACCGAAAAATGCACGAGCAAAAAGTCATCTAATTTACAGACAATGATGTTGTGGTAGAAATGCAGAGCAGCTCAGAACAGTGGCATACTTAATACCAACAACTTCGTGAAAACCACACTTGGGGCAAAAAGCGTGTGAAATAGTAAATGAGTGACAGTGCCAAAGCTTTAAAGTTCACAGAAACAGGGTTGCTGTGACTATTGTTCATAGAAGGCGCATTATATAGTTTTTCATTCCCTCCCATCATCGTCAACCACCAGCATGATGTATTGTATGAAACAGTGCGAAGGTACCGCTGATGCTTGTAAGTAAATTCTAGCTGTAACAAGTAAGGAAGGCTCAGTTCGGGTGTAACCGAACATTGCATACTCAGTTGAGAGCTATGGAGACAAAATAAGGGAAAATCACCTCGTACCACCCCCTGGAATGTGTTTGTATGACATGTGTTTCAAATGGAAGGTATTAAAGAGTATTTTAAGAGGGAGTGGGCCATAGTTCTATAGATGGACGCCATTTAGGGATATCGCCATAACGGTGGACCAGGGCTGACTCTAGAATTTGTTTGTACGATATGGGTATCAAATGAATGTGCTAATGAGTATTTAAAAGGGAGTGGGCCTAAGTTCTATAGGTGGACGCCTTTTCGAGATATCGCCATAAAGGTGGACCAGGAGTGACTCTAGAATTTGTTTGTACGATATGGGTATCAAATGAAAGGTGTTAATGAGTATTTTAAAAGGGAATGGGCCTAAGTTCTATAGGTGGACGCTTTTTCGAGATATCGCCATAAACGTGGACCAGGGGTGACTCTAGAATGTGTTTGTATAATATGGGTATCAAATTAAAGGTATTAATGACGGTTTTAAAAGGGAGTGGGGTAGTTGTATGTGTGAAGGCGTTTTCGAGATATCGACCAAAATTTGGACCAGGGTGACCCAGAACATCATCTGTCGGGTACCGCTAATTTATTTAAATATGTAATACCACGAACAGTTCTCCTTCTACGATTCCAAGGGCTTTTGATTTCGCCCTGCAAAACTTTTTCATTTTCTTCTACTTAATATGGTAGGTGTCACACCCATTTTACAAAGTTTTTTTCTAAAGTTATATTTTGCGTCTATAGACCAATCCAATTATCATGTTTCATCCCTTTTTTCGTATTTGGTATATTATTATGGCATTTTTTCATTTTTAGTAATTTTCGATATCGAAAAAGTGGGCGTGGTCATAGTCGGATTTCGGCCATTTTTTACACCAATATAAAGTGAGCTCAGATAAGCACGTGAACTGAGTTTAGTAAAGATATATCGATTTTTGCTCAAGTTATCGTGTTAACGGCCGAGCGGAAGGACAGACGGTCGACTGTGTATAAAAACTGGGCGTGGCTTTAACTGATTTCGCCCTTTTTCACAGAAAACAGTTATCGTCCTAGAATCTAAGCCTCTACCAAATTTTACAAGGATTGGTAATGTTTTGTTAATTAATTAAATGAAAAAGGGCGGAGCCAGGCCCATTTTGAAAATTTCTTTTATTATAAGCTTTTATTTAGTTTCACTTTTGTTGTCTGTAATGGAATCTTGCAAGTTAAATTTGATACACTTCCCGGTGTCCGATTGAGCTGAAATTTTGCACACATGTATAACTCCGATGACAATGCAATATTACTTTGTTAGAATTCGATAAATTAATCGATAACACAGTTATCGGTAAAGATTTGTATTTACTTTGGCATAACAGCCTAAGTCCCATACAAACCCGCCGGTACCCATCCGTGGATTGTGATATTTGGACGTGGTGAATCACGCGTGTCACGCGTGGTGAATCTCAACGCTTGCGAAAAGCGGAGACACAACCCTCTGTTGTATTTCTGTGTATAACCAACATAGCTGAATTTTTAAGGCTGTTTAACTCTGTAATCTTTTCTGTAATTTATTTTGCTTTTGGAAAAATTACGTATTTGAAAAAAACTGGCAGAAAAATATTGGCATAACAGCTTAAGTTAAATCAAGAATGGAAAAACTTGGAAAATTTGAGCAGATGTGGCAATTACGCGTGCCCGTTGAACGAAATATTGACAATCTATTGATAATCGCTAGGAAATTAGCGACATTCCATCAACTTAGCAGCACTTTAGCAATACTACTGTTATTATTTGGCCGCTCAAACACACCCATATTAATTGTGCATTAAATTTAAAATATACAACTCAAAAGCTGAACTACCAGCGCTACCGCCATCAGCTCAGTGTCATCATTGCCAGTAGCGCCAATAACACCAAACTCGTGCCTGACACACAAAAGTCGTTTCACTCAATAGCGCAAGTGAAATGTGCTACGCACTCACTACTAAGTAACGTCAAATATTCGATTGGAGTCATTTCGTCAATGAGCTACCATTGAGCTGGCACCGCATTGGCGCTGGCGCCATGCAATTTACATCACTAAAATTGCACGAATGTCCAGGCTCATGACTGTTAATCCAGATGGTGAAAACGAAGACTCAAAGGAATGCAACCTTGCAAACAACAGCCGTCATTTTCAAAGTGTAAAAATTCTGTGATACAACGAACGCTAACGCCGTTAGGCTGTTATCGGTAAGAGTTGCATACTTTTCTGAGCACTTGATTTTGTTTTACAGATTTTTGGCGATGGAATTTTAGCTAAGCGAAAGTAGAATTTTATTTTAAATAGATTTAACCCACAGATGAGAGATCTGCAATAAGTAGTTGTAAACTGAACGCGGCATAGGCAAAGTTAAGTTATTTAACACTGTTTGACATAATTTTATATGTGCTCTCTGTCAAAAATGCTTCAACTAACTTAGTCACATTTTATTTCGATTATGAATATGCCCCAATATATTCGGATTATGATATAATAAAATTAAAGAAAAAAATAAAATTAAAGAAAAAAAACTTTTTTAAAAATAAGCTTTTATTATTGGCTAATAAAATTAACTAAAAAGTAAGTTGATGCATTAAAAGAAATGGATAGAATGAGAAACGTTACAAATAACTAAGTAAAGATTACGTAACTAATTTAAACAATATTTTACCCTACTAAAAATTTAAAAAAATTCCTTTTTAAATTAAATTTAAGAAAAAGGCTTTTCTAAGAACAAGCTTCTATTACTTGTTAATAAAACGAACTAAAAAGTAAAAAATAAAATTAAAGAAAAAAAAACTTTTTTAAAAATAAGCTTTTATTATTAGTTAATAAAATGAACTAAAAAGTAAACAATAAATTGACTCTAAAGAAATATAACACTTTATAAGTTCATTGTAAGCTTTAACGATAATTAGGCTTTTTCGTCTGCGACAAAAGAATTCTATATTGTACATAATTATATATTTTTAACATTAAAACTTTACACCTAAATTATTAAACCTTACAGTTTATATCACAGTCCTAATTGTTCTAATAAAAGCGTGTTACATTGCGATAGCAAGAAAAGGAGATCCTAAATGTTCTTAATTATACCATCAAAATACCCGTGAAGTTCGATGTTCAAATATAAAGGTGTACGTCTAAAAAACTAATGTTTTAAATTAACTAGCGGCGTTGAAATTACACAGCCGAGGTAAATTTGGAAAAAACAAATAGTTTCGAGCTTTTCGAGAAGAGCTTCGTTTTGTTATCGGCCTGTTATAGCTGTTTCTATAGTAAGATGATAAAACGCCGATAACAAATAGATTACTTTTTGAAAAACAAGTCGATAACTTTTTGATATCATATCGATAACCTTTCAATAAAGTCTTAGTTTTTGATAACACAACGATAACTCTTTGATAACAAATCGATAAATTTTGGTAACAAATCATTACCTTTTCGATAGCAAATTTTTTGATAACATATCGATATATTTTGGATAAATAATCAATGGCCTATACGTAATGAATCTATAAATTTTAGACAAAAAACCGAAAATTCGTTGATTACCTTTCTTAGTGATAGCAAATATATATAAGTTCGATAACAAAACGATAAACGAAGGCAATGGATTACACGCCCATAACCCGTCTATAAGAAAACGATCGAACGAAACTCATCAGCAACACACCGTTAACACTTCCATGACAAGCTGACTACACATAGTCTATTTTAGGTTTCGGTTACATTCTGTAATCCAAGGCAAGGCAAGGAAAGGAAAGGAACGGAACTGGAAGGTTCGGAAGGGAAAGTGAAGTGAAGTAAAAGAATGGAATGGAAGGAAAGGGGGTTGGACTTTTTTGTATTGACTGTATTGAAGTATAGAATACAAATCTACATAGTAGTTTCTTATCGCACAACGAATTTTTACTCATTTTTAATTTTTCTTGCTTTTTTACGTTATTATTATATATATTCAAAAAAAAAATCCCCCCACCCCCCCCCCCCCCCCCCCCTAGAACATAAAAAAGCAAGAAAACTTAAAAACTAGTAAAAATCCGTTTTGTGATAAGAAACTACTATGTAGATTTGTATTATATACTTCATTACAGTCAATACAAAAAAGAGTCCCCCCACCCTGGAACCGCGCATGTTAAAGACGACATATCGGTTGTTGTGAAACAGACATCGGCAAAACTTCAATCCAAAGTCGATAATACATCTGCATCCGAGCAATAACAGGCCGCTAGGTGGCCGATGACGCCCCAGCGAGAACAAGTCGATTAGAAACTGCTTACTCGACTTATTCGGTATCGATTATAAGCCAGCCAAGCTCTTCTAATAAAGCTCGAAATTATTTGTTTCTGTAAAGCTAAGTTTGATGTGATATAACTTCAACCCTGCTTTGCTGAAACGAAAATGCATTTTTAAAGCGAAAACAATTTTAATAAGTATTACTGTCAATTCCCAACATCGAAACCATTTTCATAATTTTCCAATTACAAGAGGATCAGTTATTGGCGTACAAACAAATCGACGATGGCGACAAGTTGAAAATGTGAAAAGAAAATTTTAAAAATGATGCAGCAAACAATGTGACCCTCAATACTATCTAATGTAATACACACATATATTAATGTAACAATAACTACATATTAGGGGGAGAGCAGAAAATAATTGTGTAACTTGCGACTAGGCTTACCCTGCAGCGAAAGTGGCAGACAGTCACTCAAAGCACCAATTTCACCCAACACATTTAATGACTACCTCCGAATCGGATGCAGAGTGGGACAGTTGGTAGCCACACTTGTACCAACAGCGCTTAAGTCTGAGCAATAAAAATTTAAATTATTTACCCAAGGGCAGCGACTATTTCAGAACCACTTACGACTGATCCAGTTAAGAACGCATTCAAAGGGTCCGCAAAGGGGGACAATAGCCATTTCGTACGACATCACAGCGTGGTAAGTGTCAGTTGAAAGCACGGCGGGGAAACAGGACTAGAGCTAATGCAATCACTTAGTTAGGTACTTTTTCGCTAATACGGATTTAGTGTGATTTGCTACAGGGTAGCCACATAAGAAAAAATAAATAAACTTAATGCTGAATCTAAAATTTAACCCGAATCATGTACCCCACTCTTGGAGAACTGTCCTACCAAAGGCTAGGAAGGCCGGTTATATGTATCCCAAACTCTACACGACCACTAGCTTAACATCATTTCTGCTCAAAACCTTTGCTGATAGATTTGTATATAAAGATCATAGAGTGGTTATAAACATAGAGAAAGCCTTGGAATATAAGGAGTACGCCTTAGGGCTTTTCCTATGCATTGCCGAGGCTTTCAATAACGTTTCCAGATAGGCGGTCGTGGATGCTCCTAATTATGTTAAAATACATCCAGCCCTAATCTGATGGATCGGCTACATGCTTAATTGCAGGACGATTACTTCACAATGGGGGTTGTATGAGGCCACGAAATCAGTGGTTAGGATCACGCCACAGGGTGGGGTATTCACTTCTGTTGTGGACGCTAGTTATCAGTCAACTGATCAGGCAGTTCAACAAGAGACCCCCAAAGCTTATGGCGTATGAAGATGATGTCGCAGTTGTCATTAGCTGTTTCATGAATCGGGCGCTTCCGGATATACATCCCTGGTCTTGTTTGCTAAGAGGTATTATTATTAGCCAAATTGGACTCCACCTAAATTTTTAGGGGTGGCCCTGCAGGAAAATCCTTGTACAAAAAAAATGAACTTATTCTAAACTGTTACATCTAATCAGCTTACAACTAAACACAATCCCGAACGAAAGTGTACACTGAAGATGGCACAAAGCCAACAGCGCTTAAGTCTGAGCTATAAGAATTTAAATTATTTACCCAAAGGCAGCGGCTATTTCAGAACCACTTACGACTGATCCAGTTGAGGGTCTGCAAAGGGGAACATTAGCCATTTCGTATGCCATCACAATGTTGAAAGTGTCTACAACTACAACTTATACCGTCTCTTAATTCCTTATTTAGGAATAAATTTAGTTCAATGAGTATGAGGAGGATTTGCAGTTGATAATGCCACATTCACTCGATTTTTCACTTTCCATTTTATCCTACCTTTTATTGTATTAGCTACAACAATAGTTCACTTATTATTCTTACATCAAACAGGATCTAATAACCCTATTGGATTAAATTCAAACATTGACAAAATTCCATTTCATCCTTATTTTTCATACAAAGAGATTACTGGATTCATTATTATAATCTTAATACTAATATTATTAACATTAATTTATCCATATCTATTTGGAGATCCAGATAATTTTATTCCAGCAAATCCATTAGATATTTTGTGCTAGTACGGAATCAGTGCGATTTGCCACATGACCAAAAAAACTGATTACTGAATCTGTAATTGAGTCCGAATCATGTAACCCAATCTTGGAGAACTGCCCTTGTAGTTTTCCCACCAAAGATGGCGCAGGTCGGTCATATGTATCCCAAAGACTACACGACCACTAGCTTAGCATCACGTCTGCTCAAAACCTTTGAGAGGCTGATAGATTTGTATGTAAAGATCAACATGGATGAAAAACACAATATGCCTACATCAAATTAGGTAGACAGGGCAGTGCATAGGGTGGTTATAAACATAGAGAACGTCTTGGAATATAAGGAGTATGCCTTAGGAGTCTTCCTAGGCATTGCCGAGGCTTTCAACAATGTATCGAGACAGGCGATCATGGTTGGTCCTAATTACGTTGAAATACATCCAGCCCTAATCAGATGGATCGGCTGCATGCTTAATTGCAGCATGAATACTTCAACAATGGGGGTTGTATGAGGCCACAAAATCAGTGGTTAGAAACACGCCACAGAGTGGGGTATTCACTTCTGCTGTGGACGCTGGTTATCAACCAACTGATCAGTCAGTTCAACAAGAGAGTTAGCTTAAGACGTATGAAGATGATGTTGCAGTTGTCATTAACTGTTTCGTGGATCGGGTGCTTCAGGATATACATTCCTGTTCTTGTTTGCTAAGAGGTATTAGGCTCCAAATTGGACTCGACCTAAATGTTTAGGGGTGACCCTAGACTGTTACATCTAATCAGCTTACAACTAAACGCAATCCCGAACGAATTGTACACTGAAGATGGCACAACGCCAAAGGCCGTTTTTTTCCAAACCAAAATAGACAAGAGATGACGGAAAATCTTTCCCAAATAACTTATCTTGTTTTGTTGATTTTCCGACAGGGTGGATAAATGATGTATATTGGAGTGATTTTCCGTCATCCCTTGTCAAATTTGGGTTTGAGACAAACCGGTTTCGGCGTTGTGCCATCATCAGTGTTGATTTTCGTTCGAACGTTCCAACATACATCATCTTTCCAAAATAATTCTAAGTAAATTGACCTTATGGCCTTTTGCAGTGGCCAATAAGCGAATTGACGGTTGACGTGATCATAATGCCAATTGACTTTATGGTCGTCAATTTTACGTCAGCCTACTCGTCGTCCTTATTTGCTGGTGTCTAGCGCAATTTCTCATTGTTTGCTCGCATACAAAATTTTGCTCCACCCTAAGATACATTCATATAACCACGCGCATATGCATGTGCAGTAACCACACCCTCTCACGCAGCTAATTCTATGCATATTATTATGTACTGGAGGGATCCAGCATGGCAGCCAACAACAACATCAACATTTTTGGTTACACAGCTTTAAGCTGAAACAATTTTTCACTCACAAATCCTTAAGAAAAATGAACTGGAAAAGTGATATGGAGATAAGTATGTAGCAGCTGCATATAAAAAGTGGCCAAAACAGAAGCTGAAGTATTGGCTCTTGGCAACGGAAAGAACAAATTTGGCAAACAAGAATTGGTTAACAATGAAAATACAAAAAAAAAATTATATTTACTGAAAAATATAAGGGAAAAGCAATTGGGAAAAATTGCGAGTCAAGCACACAATGAATATTACATAGAGTGCATATTGTGTAAGGCGATGCTGGGACATATGTATATACTTTAACCCTTTTAAATTTGTATAATCACGCATAAAGATACACACATATGTACACACTCACACACCACGCACATATTTGAGTGCATACTGACTTATTTAAATAAGAATTTTTTCTGAAGAAGTAATATTCACACGAATTGGGTCATTGTCACAATGTGCTATACAACGATGCAATCAAATGAAATGTATTATGTTGCACATTTGCCCACGCACACTCGTGCATTTAGATTATTATATATATAATAGCATGCTTATATACATATGCACATATGTATAGTTTATTTTTCTTCTTTTATACTAAAACAATAATCAAATTTAAATATGAAATCAGTGAATATGTTTTTTTTATTATTAAATATCATAAGCAATATGCAATATACAATCAATTATGTTATGAAATGAAATTTATTTACTGCAATATACTTTTTTGATTAGAAACAATACAAGCACAACAAATGTGATTTGATGCGCGTGTATGACGTTGCGTATACGGGTCATTATTTTACAAATCGAACAACTTTTGAGATTTCATAATTGTGATTCGGCTCAAACTTTTTTTTTAAGTTGCTCGCACGAAATAAGCAAATACCTGTATCAGGATTTCCACGAAAAAAATGTTTTTCAGAGATCTGCATGTGCTCAGATTCGATGGGTAAGCAAACTTGCCCACATTCAAAATGCTATATCTTTGGTTCCACTCGTCGTATTATATTAATTTTTGTTTTATTTTGAAAGTAACAATATTTACTTTATAACTGCGTTAAAAAAATATTTAATTTTATAAAATCAAAATAATGAATAAAACATGAATTTTTTAAATAATTATTACATACTGTTTTCCCCCACGAATATTTTCGAAAAATATATATAAAATGCGATAGATTTTCGTCTAAAAACCCTTTTTATTTTAAGCTGGAGAATTTTGTGGTTCAAAAGATATTAACTCATTTCTGACCTGAACTCGAGCAACTTGCTTACATTTACTTGCAGCAGGTACGTGCTACAATTGTATACAGCCAACGGCTGCCTCTGTTGAAGCATGGTCAACTTAACTACAACATACATATATACATATATATATAACTTAACAAGGGGGCAGACACACTTACTTGTAAGAATGTGCTGACACCACACTTCAACAAACACAAGCAAAGCCAACGTAGGTAATTGATCCGATATCATATTGCGTAAGCAGACAAAATGCAATCCATGGGAACTGCAGCGTAAGCGATATGATATGCGGACAAAATGCAAGCCGTGTGATTCGCCACGCAAGCGATAAAACATTATTTTGGCCAATCGTGGGAAGTGCAGTGTCAGCAATTATGAAATCACTTAGATTAATGTAGAAGCTTAGAGCTTAGTTTAAGTTAATGATAAAGTCAGTCTGTTTTTGACATTGAACGGAAATAAATGGTAAATATTGTTAAGCGGAAAACCCTATTTTTATTTGGATCTTTTCAGGTTGCAATGGGGCCGCGGGGCGGCCCCCAACTTTAACTTTTTGGAGCCCTAGTCCTTGGGCTCCTTAGCTGGCGCCCGAGCAGGGACCCACTGGCAAGTGGGTCCTTCAAAAAGCACCTCCTTAAATGTGAGGTCCATAGTGATTAGTGACAAAGTGATAGTGATAGTGGAGTGCTAAGAAAAAAATAATAATAGAAATTTTACCGATAAAGGGATAAAAAAATATATAGAAAGGCAAGACCTCAGCTTAGATAATTTAAGGCTTGTACAGCCAATAACGAAAATACCAAAACCGAGATTCACCTTCGAGGGGACCCTCCGGTTATAACGATAGCTTAACTCTGCGATTCCCTTCGGGACCCTCCAGGGTATAAAAGCTCCTCTCCCCAGGAGAGGTAAAACGAATAATAAAAAAAAACAAGTGAATAACAAAAAGTTGAGTGAAAAGTGATGCTACACGCAATAAATTACTACGTCCAATCCTAAAAGCCCTCAGAGGGCTATACAGGAATAATATTAAAAGAAGCGAGCCTGTGACCCCTAAGATCCTCTGGCGCGATCTTCAGAAGATCTAAGATCTTCAACACGAAAATTGAAACACTTTATAAGTGAATTATCCTACGGCCCCACTATTGCTATTCCAAGTGCACGTATAATCACACTGGCTGGGTGAGTCCGTATACCTATACTTCTAGGACGGACCTCACCATACCAAAGGCCGAAAAATGGTTAACGACTCCTGTGACCGTGTCATGTACATAAAATTTTTTTTTTGCAATATGCAACTTGCCGCTCCCTTCAGGATACGGCAAAAATTTCCTTCTGAAAAAGTTAACCCGAGCGTACACATAAGAACACACTTGGGCCGGCTTTAAAAGTTAACCCGAGCGTACACATAAGAACACACTTGGGCCGGCTTATCCTTTTGTGGAGTTTCCAGGGTACACATCAGCACACACTGGAAACGGTCACTCGTTACTTGCGATACTTTCAGCGTACCCATAAGAACACGCTAAAGATTCGCAATATGTCCAGGGCGTTGTGGAGCAACTGTGCCTTAGTAGGTTGCCTTCAATCTGATTGTCGACGACTAAAAAGGAGTGACACAGCCTCCCCTGACCAAAACCATAATTATTTAAAGACTAATGTACTGTGAAACGCCAACTTGATACATATCGCCGTTGCCATAAGAACACGGTAAAAGTTTCACAAATGTAACTAAAGTCCTTTTCTTCTTTGCAGGAAACTGTCAAAAACTAAAACAAAAACAAACAAATCGTCTGTGCTATAAGGACTATCCCGTCAGGTGATCGCGAACGCCAGTAAGTAACACAAAAAAAAATAAAAAACAATTTTTAAAGAGCCACCGTGTGCCAAATTAAAATTTAAAAATATATTTTTTAATCTCAAACTAAATTTTTTTTTTAATCTGAAATAGACGCTTTAGCCACGGAAGTTAATGAACTTAATGGGGGCATTAATGCTCTCCTCGAGCAGATTAGGCGGCTTGAGCAACGCCTTGGGGGTATAGAAAGCAACGGTGTTGCTCTGAACTCTAGGCTAGGGAAAATTGAATGCAATAACGCGAGTTTAGAACAAAATCTTGCCAGAATCGATGAGCGATTGGGGAAGAGTAGAACAGGGTGGCGTAAGAACGCAGCCACAGGGGGTATTGGCAGCGGTGCGAACACCACTGTCGGAGCAAGACCTAAAGGATATTGGCAGACTCCCCGACTGCGTGAAGGAGCTGCAAGTTTTTGAAGGCAGCCCTTCTCAATACATCTCTTGGGTTCACAGCGTTGAAGGAATTCTGTCGGACTACGATATCGTCAAGGAAAGGCCCCTGTATCGTGCCATCCTGCAACATATTAGGCAGAAAATCCGTGGCTTTGCCGATGCAGCACTGGTAGCGTATAATGTTTTCGATAGCGATTGGGTAGAAATAAAAAGGGTATTATCGCTGCATTACGCAGACAAAAGGGACATTAGGACTTTAGAGCAGCAACTGAATCAGCTAGCTCAGAGAGGTTCAAAACTAGATGATTTCTACGCAACGGTCAATCATCAGTTGTCTCTAATAGTGAACAAAATCAAGTGCGATGACTATAGCCAGGAAACCGTGTAGGTCCTTGTGGAAACGTACCGTAACAGGGCACTCGATGTTTTCATACGGGGCCTCAGTCCAGAATTGTCACGTATGCTTATAGTGCAGAAGCCAAAAACACTGCTAGAAGCGTACACGGCCTGCCTTGACATCCAGAACCTAACGTTAAGGAACACAATAGTCCATGCCAACACTCCAAATAGAGTATTTGTCCCCACCAATACCCTGTCGCAAGTTACTCAGAGATCACCGTTACCTCCTCGATCACGGTCTACATACAACTGGACGAATCGGAACAATACTCAAGGGAATGGCCGGTCATCCTACAACAGATTCCAAGGCAATCAAGGGACGAACACCGCACCTCCTGCTAGACCCGCAGCCCCAAAACCTGCGGAAAGAATGGATGTCGACGACAGTGTTCAAACCAGACAGGTAAACTACATGAACCGACAGACGAATAACAACGCCTTCAAAAGGGGACCTGCATCATCGATTGAAAAGATGCCCAAACAGCAGAGGCTCTACAACATGGAAGCCAACAGCGCAGATGTAGAAAGCGGACCTTCGACGTATGCTGAATCGACAGAAGACAACTTCCAGCAGGTAAATTTTATGGCGGACGGGCCACCAGCCTATTTCATATGAGGACTACCGCGCAATCCAGTATACCCTATCTCACTTGTTTGACACCAAACAAAGTAGCCCTAAAGTTCTTAGTTTACACAGGGGCAAATAAAAGTTTTATAAGACCTGAATTGGCAAATAATACAGTCCCAGTCAATCCACCTTTCTCAGTAACCACCGTAGCAGGACCTGTAGTAATAAACAAAAAAATCAGTGGGAGATTTTTCCAAAATGCTGGTAACGAAGCTATGGCGACCTTTTACGCACTTCCTGGTTTAAGCTCGTTTGATGGGATAATAGGCGATGACACCCTCAAAGAACTGGGTGCCGTCATAGACAGGAAAAAACATGTCCTTACAATAGATCCCAATATAAGAATTCCGCTCAAAAACAAAGTCGTAGGAAGCCTAAATTTTTTCGAAACTGACGATATACCCGACGCAATTCTCCCAAGCCTAAAAGCCATGATAGAAAAGTATTCTCATTTGTTCGGTCCACTTAACATCAAATCAAATATTAAAACCACAGTTCGAACTGAGATAAAGACTACCACGAATGAGCCCATATACACGAAAAGTTACCTATATCCTGCAAACATGAGGGAAGAGGTAGAAAAACAAATTACTGAGTTGCTTGAAGAAGGAATTATACGACCATCCAAAAGCCCGTACAATTCTCCTATTTGGGTAGTTCCGAAAAAACCCAAACCCTCTGGTGAAAAGCAGTATAGAATGGTAGTGGACTTCAAACGTCTGAATGCAGTCACCATGCCAGACGCCTATCCTATCCCAGATATTAATGTAACGCTGGCCAGTTTAGGGAACGCAAAATATTTCACAACTATAGGTCTGACCTCAGGCTTTCACCAAATCACAATGAAAGAAACAGATATACCCAAAACAGCGTTTTCAACAATGAATGGAAAGTACGAATTTCTGAGATTACCTTTTGGGTTAAAAAACGCTCCGGCTATATTCCTGCGAATGATTGATGACGTTCTTAAAGAGTATATAGGGAGGATATGCTACGTGTATATCGACGACATTATTGTCTTTGGAAAAAGTACCGATGAACATTTAGTAAATTTAGAGATAGTGTTTAAACGGCTTGCGGATGCTAATTTGAGAGTGAATTTGGAAAAAACTAAGTTTATGAGAACGGAAGTAGAATTTCTGGGATATGTAATAACATCCAACGGGATGAAGGCAGATCCTTCAAAGGTCCAAGCTATAGAGAACCTCTCACCCCCAGAAACGCTTAAGGAACTAAAAAGCTTTTTTGGAATGACGTCGTATTACCGAAAGTTCATTCGAGATTACGCTAAGGTTGCTAAACCTTTGACCAATCTCATACGCGGTGAGAATTCGCAGGTTAAGGCAAACCAATCTAGAAGAGTGCGTATCAAAATGAATTCCGAGGCCCTTCAGGCCTTCGATACTCTAAAAAAACTACTCGTTTCCTCAGATATTCTCGCATTTCCAGATTTCGAAAAACCGTTCAACCTTACCACCGACGCCTCAAACTATGCCATTGGTGGGGTGCTATCCCAAGGAGAAACAGGGAAAGATCGACCCATCGCCTACATCTCAAGATCTTTAAGCAGAACAGAGGAAAACTATGCCACAAACGAGAAGGAAATGTTGGCTATAGTTTGGGCTCTAGACAACTTGAGATCCTACCTCTATGAGGCGAAAAAAGTTAGAATTTTCACTGACCACCAGCATCTCACTTTTGCGTTAGGAAGTCGAAACTATAACGCCAAGTTGAAGAGGTGGAAGGCTAGAATAGAAGAGTATAACCACGAATTGATTTACACTCCTGGTAAATCGAATGTCGTGGCGGATGCTCTCTCCAGAATTCCATGCCAGGCAAACCATTTGACAGCACCGTCGGAACCCAACGATGCACCAACAGAAGCTAGAAGTGACGAGGGGACAGCTCACAGTGCTGAACAGGATTCTTCGGACCTTATTCCACACGTTGAAGCCCCTTCGAACGTTTTCCGAAACCAAATCATTTTTACGGAGGGGAATGCAATGACTTGTATTGAAAACCCACATCCAGGATTCACTCGTCATTATGTGAGACTAGATATAATTGAAAAGGCCAGCTTAACCGAAGCCTTGAAGGAACGACTAAACCCAGCATTCATAAATGGAATAAAGATTCCAGAAACTTACTTGCAACTCCTACAATAAGTATATATAGAACATTTCCTTTTATACAAAATTAGGATAACTCAGAGGGTGGTCGAGGATGTGGCCAACGAGGATAGGATTTGCGGTATAATAGAGACAGAACATAGGAGGGCCCATAGAAACTCAAAAGAAAATAGGGAACAAATCTTGGAAAAGTATTATTTTCCCAAAATGGCTAGTAAGATAAAAAATTTCACTTCTAACTGTGAAACCTGCCTTGCTAACAAGTATGATAGGCATCCGGCAGTACCACCGATAAAAGAGACTCCAGTGCCGAAATATCCACGCGAAATAGTGCATGTGGACATTTTTGAAATTCAAGGGGAGAAATTTTTATCTTGCATAGACAAATTTTCAAAATTTGCCAAGCTTTTTCACATTAAAAATAAAGCATCCGTCACTCTCCGCGCTAAGCTAGCCAGAGTAGTACACTATTTCACAACTCCTAAAATGATAGTCACCGACAATGAGAGGGGATTTATGACTCCATTGGTATGTAACTACATAAGAGGTTTGGGAATCGAACTATATCAGACTCCAATTCAAATAAGTGAAGTAAACAGCCAGATCGAGAAATTCCACTCTACCATTATTGAGATTTATCGGTGCCTCCGGAAAGAAATAAATAACGCTAGACCAAAGGAATTGGTGTATATTGCTGTCGATCGTTACAACACAACAATACACTCTGTAACGAAGAGGAAGCCTAGCGACATATTTTTCAACAGAACCGAAAGAATTAACTACCAAGGCCTAACCAACTTCAAAAGTAGGGTCCACATGGAGATTAGGGAACAAATCAAGAGAAACCAGGAGTTAAGAAATCTCCGATTGAATCAAAAAAGGAAAAGAGCTAAGGAATTTAGGCCAGGAGATGAGATTTACGTCAGGGATAAACAGATAAAATCAAAACAAAAGGCACTTTACAAAAAGGAAACGGTTGGTAAAGACAATACAGTGACATTGCTCACAGACACTGGCAAAAGGATTAATAAAGCGCAGATAAAAAATACGCCAACATAAAAAAAAAAGATAATAAGGTCACCACGGGAAGTCAACAACAAAAAGATGTCCCAATAAGGGACCCAAAGATTTGAAATTCTATAGCACAGACGACGCCAAAAAGGCGTCAATTTCAAGATCAAAGATCTTTTCTATAACAAACCACATAAGCGATTAAAAAGGCAACATAAAATGTTGCAAAAAACAAAAGAAAAAAAAAACAACAAAAAAATACAAAAAAACAGAGGAAACGATTTTTCGTTTAAAAAATTTTTAATAAAGCAATATCTGCCCACAAGAATATTAATTACACGCTTAATACAAGAGGCAAAATAAAAAATAAATTTTTTTCTTAAGAAGAAATCTGCCCACAACAAAAAACTAATTATGCGCTTACTAAAAAAGGCAAATTAGACAAATAGAAAAAAAAGAAAAAAGAAAAAAAAAAAAACATAAAAAACTTTAAAGAAGGGGGTAAAGAGGAAACATTTCAGTAATTCTTAGAAATATTATCCTCTTTCCTCAGCTTCTTTACCACGAGTTTTTGTAAGGCGGTAGGATCCAAGGGTAGTAGCCTTTAACGCTACCTTTCAAACAAAAGTAAAGAATTACAAACTACCTCCCTTTCATATCCATGCTCTCGGATCCTGTGGACCTTCCAAGTACCACGATGGGTAGCCGGGGACGGTGGTAGGATATAAGAATACATTTAAACGCAACAAAAAACACATAAATAAAATAATAAAATTCAAAAAAGCACACAAAAAATTTAATTTTTTTAACTCTTCCCTTAGTGTGGAAAGATTTTTTTATTATACAATAGAATGTTCTTTAAATAATAATAATAAAAGGAAAAAATACAAAAGAAAACAAGATTTACATTATGTAACCATTTATTATTAGTTCACCGTCCCTGGGATAAATAATAAAAGTGCCTAAAAACAAAAAATGGTCAATACTAATCTTACCAACACTAATGAGTTTTTTTTCTCTCCATAATGGAACACAGTTTATTTTTAATATCTGGCGTGTACGGCCTCAACATCTACAATTATGGCTCCCCACTGGTAACTATTGAGCACGGGCGTGGTTGGATCCTGAACTGACACTTCAGTTTAGTCCATGTGGTCGACCTAAAATACTTCAACACGGCTTTGGTCAAATTGATGGAGTCAACAGAGCACGATATTACAAGCAGGGCTGTGCGGACTGTGCTACAATTCCACCTAAATCAAACTAAGCTGCGTCTCGACGAACTACAAATAAGCAAATTACGAAGGGTACGTTCCATTGACTGGATTGGTTCAGCATGGAAGTGTATAGCTGGGTCTCCAGATGCAGCGGATGGGACTATATTCTTCGAAGCATGAATGACGTGATAATAAACAACAATCACCAGTACCGGATCAACGAAAAACTATTCAACGGTACCCGCGAGGCAATCGAGAAAGCAAACGAAGCGATGCTCCACATTAACGCTATAAGCAAAAACATTAGCGAGGAGAATATCGAACTTCTTGACCTAAGCAAAGTCCTTATCTTGAAGGAACAGGTGTCAGAAGTCGTCCAAGCGTGCCAAATGGCGAAATCTGGCGTAATCAACACAAATCTTCTTGATCGAGACGAGATTGGAAGGCTCATAATGGAGGAAGATTCCCTACCATATCAGAACACCATTGAAGCCATAGAGTACGGGTCGGCCTCCGTGTATTCAAACGGTAGCACACTTTTGTACGTACTCTAAATGCCAAAAGTAAAACCAGATGGCTACCGACTCCTAATAACACGGGCCGCTGTTATAAAAGGACAACACGTTGACCTCGGCTATAAAAAAATGCTAATAAACGAAGTTGAAACGTTCGGGGTGAACGAGGATTGCCCTTCGATCAGCAACACAACAATTTGCTCTCCCAAATCCCTGACTAAACTACGGGAAAACGGGTGCCTAGCTAGGCTAGTTAAAGGTGGCGATGCCAAATGCCGCTTTGAACCAGACAACACCAAAACCGTCGAGATGATCACAGACTCAACAATATTTGTTACAAACTTTGAGGGCCTATTACAAGGGAAGAACTACTCCACAACCCTAAATGGAACGTACGTCATTATTTTGAACAACGAAACAGTCACGGTGGGAAATCAAACATTCACCAGCAGATCAGTACGCACAGCGCAGGCCCTGCCACCGCCCTTGGTAAACATCACGAGCGAAGGACTAAAATTGAACCTTAACTACATTCACGGCATGAGCATGGAAAATATTAATCAGCTTAAACAACTTGGCAATAATTTTCACTTTTCGCTAATTTTTGACGCTCTTGCCTTGGCCATTCTAGCAGCCGTATGCTACATTATCTGGAGAAAACTCACTACTACAATCAACTTTCCTAGACTAAATCAGACCACAGATCAGGACCAGCCAAGCCATGCAAAGGATCCTTCTGAAAAAGGAGCTCATCTGCGGGACGCAGATGTTTAAAGGGGGGTACTTAACAAGGGGGCAGACACACTTAATTGTAAGAATGTGCTGACACCACACTTCAACAAACACAAGCAAAGCCAACGTAGGTAATTGATCCGATATCATATTGCGTAAGCAGACAAAATGCAATCCATGGGAACTGCAGCGTAAGCGATATGATATGCGGACAAAATGCAAGCCGTGTGATTCGCCACGCAAGCGATAAAATATTATTTTGGCCAATCGTGGGAAGTGCAGTGTCAGCAATTATGAAATCACTTAGATTAATGTAGAAGCTTAGAGCTTAGTTTAAGTTAATGATAAAGTCAGTCTGTTTTTGACATTGAACGGAAATAAATGGTAAATATTGTTAAGCGGAAAAACCTATTTTTATTTGGATCTTTTCAGCATATGTAGAACATTCCGGAGCGTAATTCACGTCGGTATCAGTTTCAGTGAGTACTTCGCTGAAATTAATATCATCTGCTTCTTTCATCTGGAAAAACGAATAAATGTATGATAAGTACCTAATATCTGACGAATTTAATAATATTGAAGTTAAAATATGGATAACCATATGTGTACATGAGGGCAGCTGCCAATATCTTACATATGAGTTCCATAAATAGATATATTGTTTCTAAATTTTTATATTTAATTATTGTATGTGCAAGTATATACAAACATCATTATCTTGGTTGATTTAAGACAGCTTAAGTAGGCATTTCTTGGAAATTCGTTGTTCCATCGCTTTTTTTGTTGCAGGAATATCCAGCGTCTATAAGTGGTTTTTTATACTTAAAATATGACTGTGGCGACCTTTTTACTTTGATTTTATCAAACTGTGATTTTTGCCGGCTCAAGGTCCAATGTAATAAAACACTTTTTTAAATATTTCCCAATATATTTCCATCTCCTGCTGAGATCGTCTTCAGGGGCTATAACAATAACAAACAAATATTTACATATAAAACTGAATACAATTGATATACAATTTTTCATACATACTTACATTAATTATCTTGTCCGATACACGAAACTAATTTTTTTTTTCGTGAGTCAAGTAAGTGTCTATAAATATGTTAGCAATTTTCTGTGTCCGTTTTGTAGTTGAGTCTCTTGCTTGGTCGTGTATTTGCTATGTGTAGCATTTCTAACGTAAACATTTTGCTATAATTTGTCTCCTGCTCAAGTATGCTCACCGCTTTAAAATCTGGCTGGTGTCAGTTCTCTGTATAGTGGGCCGCAAGTGCTGTTTTTTGAATATTGCCAGATGATCTACATTTAATATCATATCTGTGTCCTGCTATTCTTGTTTTTAATTTGTTCTTTGTTGTACACACATATTCTATTCCACAGTTATTATTTTCATTTCCCGCACATGTAATCTTATTATTACATTATGTTTGTCTGATTTTGTTATTTTGCTTTTCATGTTATTAAAAAATATGTTTGTTGTTTACGATGGTTTGTGTCTTTCTCAAAAACCTGGTATATATACTACAGATCTATATTTTGTAGCCGTGCTCTCTCTGTTCTTCAGGCATTTATCTTTCGGGTATTCCTTTATTAACCTCTGTATTGCGTTAGGAGGGAAGTCATTATCTCTAGTATGTGTGTTTTAGGTTTTTTATTCTCTGAGTGAAAAACTGTGTCAACCGTATCTAATACTCGTCTAATGAAGTTTTTCACCGTATTTATAATCATACTTCTTGGGTGTTTTGATTTAAAATTTATTATTCGTCCAGATGATGTAGGCTTTTGCTACCAGTCAAGTTTAATTTTATTGTCTATTTTACATACTAATGTGTCTAGAAACGGCAGTCTACCAGCCGACTCCAGCCCCATCGAAAACTTTATGTCCCTGTGGAATGAGTTTAGCACCTCCAACGTTTGCTCCAGTTCGTCCTCCTTAACTATGGCAAACACATCATATACGTATTTGCTAAGTAGTATCGCGTTTGTCACTGTTTCCAAAATCTCTTCCATGATGATTTCAGCAACAATCGGTGATGCTGGGGATCCCATCGGAAGTCCTTTAAGTCAAAGGCATAAATTATTTCTTCATACTTGAAATATCTATTTTCCGATATGCGAAACTTCACAATTTCCATAAAAAGGTGTTTTGGAATATCCGTGTGTTCCTTTATGTCTTTCCACTTTGTCAGTATAGTTTGTATAGCCAGGTCTGTTGGTATACTTGGGAATAGTGACACGACATCAAACGATACGAGGCGTCCATCATCATAAATGTAGGAGTGGTTGACCTTGTCTTTGAATTCTATTGCACTTTTTACATTAAACTTAGGTTTTTTCGTCAGATTTTTTAAAATATTAGTCAGGTATTTACATAAATTATAGCACGGAGCATTTAGCATAGGACAGATTGGTCTTAAGGGCATATTCTCTTTATGGACCTTTGGTAATCCATATATACGGGGGAGCTGTGTGTGTAGACATTTTGAGTTTTTCGTTGTCCGTTATAAGACCTAATTTATGCAATTTATCTACCAACTGATTATTTTTCGTTTGTAACTTTAACGACGGATCCTGGCGTAGTCTTCGATTCGACAAATCTTCCAGCAAACTTAGCATTTTTGACTTATAGTCGCTTAATTGCTACCGTCACATTACCTTTGTCTGCATTCACAATCATAATATTTTTATATTTGTTCAAAAATTCGCGTGTTTGTTCACTGTGTCATTAATGGCTACGTCCGTTGTGCTGGCTCTGTTTTTCGTCAAAGTGTCTTTAATTAAAAATGATAATTTGATTCTCGCAGATTCCTAGTTTTCTTTGTTTTTTATGCTCCTTACCAATTCTTCCCCATCAGCATGCATTTGAAAAGGGGGAATGTATTTGTTGATATTGGTAGAGCGAACTTTGGACCTTTTCAAGCAATGCTTCAACTTCAGGTGGAAAATCTGTGTTTGTTTTATTTACCAACCACTGCTTGTTGTTACTGTTGTTGCCTAGTATTTGCTTATTTCGCGCGCTTCGTAATCTTTCAAACTTTCCTTTTTGTTGGTCATTCCATTGTGTAGCTCGTTTCAGTGTGAGCTGCTGATCACTCTTTTTTTTACTTTTCTCAGAGTCCCGTAGTTTTTGGTGTTTTGGTGCGGAGACAAATCAAATGGATTAAACCATATTACACTCGACATTTTCCTAATAATATTTATTTACAACTCGCATAATAAAAGAAGAACTTTCTGAATTAAGGAAATGAACGATGTTTCTACATTGAAACAAAATTTAATTGTTTTCTATTTACAATCTTACACCTGCTTATACTAATTATGATATAAATAATGATTTCGTAGAACTAGCTACCTGCTAAGTGATTAGTCGATTTGTTTACAGGTACATGTACATATGTATGTATGTGGTAGTTAAGTTGACCATGCATGCCAGGGGCGTAGCGACGGGGGTTTTGGGTGTTGAAGCTTCCCCCCTTGCCCCAAGATCATTTAATTTTTTTGGTCGTTACAATTCAAATATTTGATGTTTTTATGTCTATGTTAATAAATGTCTTTATAATTCTGCTACGTATTTACTTTGTTGGTGGTATTATATTTTTAATATGCAAGCATATGTATGTACGAAGTGAACGCTTATATTTTAATCGTATTCTGTTTCATAATAATTCTGCAATTTATTAAATATACAGATGTACATGTTAACTTTTACTATAATTTCATAAAGAAGTTTCCTTGTAAATTTGCCTAACGACCATCTATATACATATCAGAGAACAGCAAAAATTGAACACAAAAACGTTCGATTACATTCGGCAACATGATCGTGTTCAATGATCCAACTTGCTTAATCGAACATAATCAACATTGATTTAAAATCAACCAAATTATTGAATGCGTGAATATAATCAATTCAGGCGTTTGCTCGTTTGCCTCAACCGCGATTACATTCATCGGAATGAAAAGGCGTCTGAATATTTGCATGATTCTTCTGCCCTTACGTCACGGCCACAAGCTACATATAAACATTGCTTACGGTTCTGTTTGTTTGCCGAACTAAACGATACTAATTCTCGTGCTTTGATTTTATTCTCCACATTTAAATAATACTAAATTTACAGCATTTTTTCGAAGTATACATTTCCTATTTTGAAATATAATGCAAATTTGACATTATTTTCCATGTGGAAAACACATTATTATAATGTAATATCTACATTTTTTTCATGTCAAAAACACATTTCAAGAATGTAAAATTCAAATTAAAAATAAAAATAAATGTAAGGCGCGATAACCTCCGAAGAGATCTAAGGCCGAGGTTCTCTTCCAATTTGCGTCGTGCTCCTCTTGATTTTCCCTACAAATTGGCCGGACGGGACCTACATGTTTTATGCCGACTCCGAAAAGCATCTGCAAGGCTTTTCATGGCAGAAATACACCCGGAGCGCTTGCCAAACACTGCCGAGGGGCGACCCCGCTTAGAAAAATGTTCTTGTAATTGAAAAACCTTATTTCAAAAATTTTGATGTTGCTTTCCCGGGGTTTGAACCCAGGGCATACGGTGTGGTAGGCCGAGCACGCTACCATCACACCACGGTCAAATTATTTGATGAAAATGAAATGAAATAAAATAATAAAAAATTTTTTTTTTAAGTTAAATGATTTTATTGAAAACAATACTTACATGAAGTAATAATAATCCGAAAAGCTAGAAAATAATTAGGTAGGCCCTAGGTACTAGTCATCACATTCTTTATCAATCTATGGCGTTGATCAGACAATTAAATAAAAGCGTTGGGTGCATGAAATTTCTAAAAATGTTAGGCGTAGCATAACCTGATTAAGGTTCAGTTGGTTTTACTTATGACTATCAATAGAAATATGACGCGTCCAACGCTTTTATTTAATTGTCTGATCTACGCCATAGATTAATGAGGAGTGTGATGACTAGTACCTAGGACCTACCTAATTATTTCGTATTATTATTACTTCATGTAAGTATTGTTTTCAATAAAACCGTTTAACTTAAAAATTTTTTTTTTAATCATTTTATTTTCAAGTTTTTAGTCTTTATTTAATTGCCTATTATTTCTCATTCTATTTAGTTCATTTAGTGACTCATTATTACAAGGACTCTTTCCTGACAATTTGTTACAATCTAAGTCCTCAATACATAATCCTTCCAAAGACTTTACTCGACTGCGCCACGTATGCTTGTCCCTCCTCCAACTCCAAAATATTTTGATGTCACTTCTACTGGACTGTATGCAATATTTGTTCCAAATATGAGCCAAATCGGGCATCATAGGTCGCTTTCTATTCATGTATGTATTATATGTTCCAAATATGGACCAAATCAAATCGGACCACAAATACGATTTTTGTGAATATCTCGATCCTTGTCCACCTAGCGGCGATTTTTTTCACAGGTCGATTTCTATTCTTGCATGTATTATGTGTTCCAAATATGAACCAATCGGACCACAAATTCGATTTTTGTGAATATCTCGATCCATGCGCCACCTAGCGGCGATTTTTTTCACAGGGCGATTTCTATTCTTGCATGTATTATGTGTTCCAAATATGAGCCAAATCGGACCACAAATTCGAAGTTTGCGAATATCTCGATCCTTGCGCCACCTAGCAGCGATTTTTTATTAATATTACAGGAATTCGATTCTGTGACTTTTCCTAATGTTCACATGTTGTTGAAAATCTTGTGTACGCTTCCAGTAACAACGGCAAGGAACGAGAGATCTTTTTCAACTCTTAGGCTGATTAAAAACTATTTGAGAAACACGATGAGTGAAAATCGAGTGAATGGCTGTGCATCACTAAGCATCCACCGTGATCAAATTGTTACCGTTGATGAAGTTTTAGATGAAATGGCAAAGAAAAGCCGACGCATGCGCTTGAGTTTTTAATGTAACCTTTTTCATATCATATTCTAAATACACGTACTTTAATGTTAAAGCTAAAGACAACATTTTTTTTTTTATTTATTTAACTGAAAAAAAAATTTTTTTGGACCCCCCAAGGCAATTTTCTAGCTACGCCCCTGGTGCATGCATACCCAGGCAGGCGTTGGCTGTATACAATTGTAGCACGTACCTGCTGCAAGTAAATGTAAGCAAGTTGCTCGAGGTCAGGTCAGAAATGAGTTAATATCTTTTGAACCACAAAATTATCCAACTTAAAATAAAAAGGGTTTTTTAGATAACAGTTTATCGTATATTACATATATATATTTTTTCGAAAATATTCGTGGGGGAAAACAGTATGTAATAATTATTTAAAAAATTCATTTTTTATTCATAATTTTGATTTTTTATAATTAAATATTTTTAATGCAGTTATAAAGTAAATATTATTACCTTCAAAATAAAACAAAAATGAATAAGATACGACGAGTGGAACCAAAGATATAGCATTTTGAATATGGACAAGTTTTCTTACCCATCGAATCTGAGCACATGCAGATCTCTAAAAAAAATTTTTTGAGGAATACTGATATATGTGTTTACTTAAAATGCGAAAAAATTCCAACAAATAAATTTGGTGTCCTTTAAAAAAGTGAAAATTTTTTATTCTACAAATCCGTACGATTTGTAAAATAATGACCCATACGTAACATTGGCAATTGCTGGTAATGCAGAGCTTATGTATGTTTCTTCTAGAATGTACAACATGCGATATACTAATCCATATGTATGTATCTCCAGTGGAAAATATTTTTGAATATACGGTATCGAAGCGCTGAACAGTGTAATAGAATGAGTATTTTTATTATCACAGCGTTATGGACCCCCTTATTCCTGTGTCTGATTGGTTTGTAGCAATTAATTCTTACGGTCTTTTCTGATTAGATTGAAAATGGAAACTTTAAACGTTCATAGCGTTCGTGAAAATGTATCCGAGACATATGCGTTAAATGTATATGTATATTGGTAATATTGTGTAACAACAATAACAAGATGTTATGATATAATATTTCTGGTGGCCCCAGAACATACAAAAATATAAAAAGTATTTAAAAACAGAATACATACATACTTTCGAAAATACTTTGAAATCGAAAGCTTACATTTTGGTATTATTAAGCGCTGTACGCAGATTAAAAGCAAACATTCAAGAAAAATTTACCAGTAGGCACAAAATTTTGGCATTTCACGATACATGGCAATTTATACATAAATACCGCTTTAGTAAAAATAGAACAAAATTTATAAAACTTTTTGATACCATTTTCCTCCCACAGCCAAGCTCACGATCCGCCACTGTGTCGAAGTCTCTTTGACTAGGTAAAAACTTATCGATTTATTATCAAAATGTTATAAGTTTAATGTCGAGAACAAAAGTAATCAACCGTTATCGATTTCTAAAAGGTAACGACAAATTTAGATTATTTATCGTAAACAATCGGTATATTATCAAACAAGTATCCATGATTTTAGAAAGTTATCGAGTAGTAATCGGAGTGCTACCAACTTGTTTTCGCCGAATCGATTTTTTATGAGTCAGATACAGATATAACTTGGATGAAAGAAACCAATATGTGGCCGACGACTCGGCGATAAAAAGCCGATAGCAAATCGATAACTTGATAACAATAACTTGCTTTCGATAATAAAAGAATAACTTATGGGTTGTTACGGATAAAAAGCTGACCAAGAAGCTATTTTCTTCTGGTAATGCTACCTCTGTTGTTGTTTAACTTCAAAACCTTTGTTCGAACTTCACGAGTAGTTAGTACCCACGCAGCCACCTTGGTGTAGTTGTTGTTGTTGTAGCAGTGCTTCGCCCCACCTAATAGTTGCGACCGATCACAAATTGTCATCAATATCCTCTAACGGGAGTTCAAGGAAACTTGCTGTTTCAACAGGGGTGGACCATAATGAAAGGGGTGTTAGAGGCGTTGGTTCCACATAACAATTAAAGAGATGGTTGGTGTCATGTGGGGACACATTGCAAGCGGAGCATACATTTTGTATGTCGGGGTTGATTATGGATAGGTAAGAGTTTAACCTGTTACAGTATCCAGAACGAAGTTGAACTAGAGTGACTCGCGCTTCCCTGGGAAGTATGCGTTCCTCTTCTTGGCATGTGGTGATAGTATGCTCCACCTACCAAAGATCCTGGGCTCAAGCCCTATACATCGAAAATTTAGAAAGAGTTTGTTTCAATTATAGTTTTTCTAAGCCGGGCCGGCAGTGATTAGGCAAATATTCCGAGTGTATTCTTATCATGAAAAGCTTATCAATGAAAATTCAGCTGCCTTGCAGATGCCGTTCGGAGTCGGCAAAAAACATGTAAGTCCCGTCCCGCCAATTTGTACGAAATATTAAAAGGAGCACTACGCAACTTGGAAGAGAAGCTTGTTCTTAAATCTCTTCGGAGGTTATCGCGTGTTGCATTTATTTATTTGATATTCCCTTGGCTCCTTTTTTTCTTCTCCGCCAAACTTTTCTTCCTTTGGCTTTATCGCCATCTCCTTCTAAATATCTCTTCCAATCTCTCACTTTCTCTATATTTTCTTCTTCCACTCCTTTCATTCTCTTTCCTATTTCTATAAAGAACTTAACTCGCACGCCTTCCGACCCCGATTTTCCCACTTGTTTTCCAGGTCTCTCAAGTTGAAGCAAGAGTGCAGAAAAAAACAGAACCTACATCATTTTATAGTTTGGTGCTATTTTTGCACCCGCCACTGTATACGTGCATGCATTTGTGTACCAATTCAGATATTTTTTAGTCCTTATTTAAAAGCATCGTTAAAATTCAGCTTTAGAGCAGAGCCTTGGAGGCTTGCAATTATGGTCAATTCATGTTAAGCGCAGCCACAAGCATGAATAATTTATTACAACAACTTCGTATTTTAACACATTTTTGTACTTTGACTTCATGGCTGGTGAGCTCATTGTACTTAATATTTTCATCTAGACGGACAACAATAATTTTTGATTTATTGCGAGGCTTTGTTTAAAGAATTTGCTTCGTATGTACATATATAAGTATGTACACATGTATATACATATACTTTATTTGTATACATTCATAATATAACGAGTTAGCGAAGCAAAGTAATACTTGGTTTTTATTATATACTCTAAAATGGATGTAAAAAATTAAGCGTTGACGTAGTTATATAAAATTGACCAAAAGGAATGCAGTGACTTTTGCTCAAGCTTAAGCAACCTAGAAGTTCATCCCCAGCGGGTTAGGGGGCTAGAATATACCCGCGGTATGTATGCCTGTCGTAAGGGGCGTCTAAAATACCAAATAGATTCAATGGGTTGCCAGTGCAATATATAGCTTCTCAACCCGTGGCGAATCCTGTTTCATTAATAGCCGAGGCTCTGGCGACCCCGAACTCCTCCTGAATGTAGGTGGTGGGAGGGCGGGATGGCCTAGAAGGTCGCATGTGGTCATAACAAATTGTTCTCGAGATGGTCGGGCTTGGTAACGGAACGTACAGGATCTGCATCCGGCAAAGGACCATCAACATCGATAACACTCCCCAAGGCCTTCGGGGAGTGTCCTTATCGCTACAACAACAACAACAGAAGTTCACCATCACCGTTTTTTTGTATAGCGAAGAAAGGATGGAATACTGGGGTTCCCGAAAACATTTGAATCACCCATGTTGATCTAAATCAGGCAGGCATTGTGAGTTTACCATTGAAAAAATATAAAAAGGATACATTATTTAGAGCTGAGATGGGAATATTAATACAAGACTTTTAGTACAATTTTTACTGAGTACGGACTACAAATATGATTTTTTTAATATCTCGATCCTTGTGCCACCTAGCGGCATTTTTTTCATACGTCGCTTTCTATTCATGTATGCATTATGTGTTCCAAATATGAACCACATCGGACCACAAATACGATTTTTTGAAATGTTTCGATCCATGCGCCACCTATCGGAGTTCTTTTCTTATTACTGTATTGTGATCGGCTTCTGAACTACATTCCAAGTTTCAAGCTTGTAGCTTATCGGGAAGTCCACCCTGTCAAGTCAAGCTAAATAAAACCGTTTAAAAAAACGAAAGTACCTCGCAACGTAAGGTCTCGTGCAGTTCGAAGTACAAAAATGCCGCTTTAAGTCTAGAAAACTGATGTTTTTAAACAGAAACAAATATACGCACAATCAAAGTAACACAAATCGATAACACTGCGATAAAAACTACAACTTTCCATAGCAAATTGATACTTTTTCGATAACAAATCGATGTTTTTTGACAACGAGTCGATATTTTTTGAAAACTAATCGATATTTTTTCGAAAATAAAACGATAGCAAACGATACCTTTTCTATAAGTTAGTTAGCTTAGTGTGAATCGATAACTCTTTGATAAAGAAGCGACAATTTTTTGGTAACTTTACCAGAATCAAATATACACTCAGCTCATGAACACAAATGGATAATACCACGATAACAAATGTATAACTTTTGAAAACAAATGGCTAATTTTTTGACACCAAATCGATAAATTTTCGATGATAAAGGAAAAAATGTACTGTAGATGTAATCCAAAATTTATTACTTTGGGAAAACGCAAACAAAGTTTTATTTCTTCATAAAGTTCCAAAACAAAAATATGATAAGTCCGTTATTTAGGTATTTTTGAGTATTCTATAAATGTCAGCATAATCTCGTCAGTTGGTTACCTTGGTCTGTCATAAAATCTAAATAATAGAAATTTTGAGTTGGATCAGTTTACAATGAAACGTGCGATATCGATAACTTTTTCATTACAATTAGATATTTTTTCGAAAGCAAATCGATAACTCTTCCATCGAAAATAGATACATTTTCGATAATATGGCGATAGGTTTTCAATAGTAAATCGATAACTTTTCGGCTTAAAATTGTTATTTCTTCGATGACTAATCGGTATCTTTTCGATAGTAAATCGATACGTTTTCCATAACTTATTAATATACATTATTGTTTAAATCGTATAAACTCCAAACAAAGGCGTTAGCTACTCGTGCAGCGAGACGTACTAGTTCTAACGCAGAGCTACCGCATTAAGAGACGGTACTAGCTCTAATTCGGCCCCCCTTGTAGTGCTTTCAACTGACACTATTAACATTGTGGTGTTCTATGAAATGGCCATTGCTTACGCTTTTCACAGATTTTGAAAATTCGAAGGTAGTTATTAGTCATCAGTAGTGAGAAACTGTCGCTTTGCGGGAATGTGTGCCATATTTTCTTAAGAATGTTTGACAAGCGCCAATCCTTTGCTCTGCCATTTCAGCTTAACTTAAACACATCCGCGGGTACTGTTGGTCCAAACATTTGAGAGCTCTATGTGAGCAACCACATACTTACAATATGTTTTGCTTACAAACAGTATTGCAGCTTTCTAATACTATAATTTTGCGCAAGAGTGTTCAGTTATGCGTGCCATAAATTGAAAATGTTCTACGGACTTAACGGCAATGACATAATTCTACGCTTAACGGCATTAAAGGAAAATTTTGAAATAATGCACATGTTTAACATATTTCTTGGTTCACTTTGAAGTTTGCAGCAATTGCATTTTTATTGTTTAACAACCAAAGACACATCAAAAATTTAAGTACTGCACACACCATCAAGCAAAATGGCAGAAGATGCTAAAACAACAATAGCAATAGCAAAGTGGTATAAGTTCGGCTTTATGTCATATTCTCCCAACGCTTCTACCACATGCATATATATTTGTGCGTATTTAAGTGCTACAAGCAGCAGCGAACGCGAAAAGAGTAGTGGCAGGTTTTATGAAATTGTGAGAATTAAATTTAGCTTTGGTGCATTTTCGATATTTAACTCTAAAACGGCCGACGATTTTTACAACACATTTTAGCCGACGGAGTCATCCCGGTGATTGCCAGAAAAGGAATAAAAGTGTTCAACCCGTTACGGTTGTAAATGACTAACATTATAAAACCTTTTTTTGTATTTTTTCGACTTAAAATCCGGAAAATGAGATAAACATTTTTTATAAAAAATGTGTTTTATGGAGGAGAGAATATGAAACAGTCACCCCGGTGACTCGTCGGCCGTTTTAGGGTTAAAAAAAAAACTTATAATGAATTTTGTTTGAAAAAATGCGAGACATATTTTTTAAGTATCAAAAATAAATGCGAATTTTGAGAGACCTCTACTTTGTACTTTGTTAGACTAAAATTGATTCGGCCACAAAACTACAAATTAAAAAGGATTCAACCTTGTGTTCTAAGATCTCTGATTCGAATCTAGCTCAAGGTCTAACAACCACCCTTATCGCGAGTTTTATTTTCACCCGAAAATATTCACAGTTTTTGTTCACCCTATCGCAGAGGGTGGCGAAACAATTTTTCATGTTCGAAAAAGTTTTCGCCTTATCGGTAACTCTTTGTTCGGGCGAAATGAACAGCGGGGAAACCAAAATTTGTTCACTTATATTTTACAGGCGAACGAGAGGAAAACAAAATGTAATTAATTTTTTTTTTTTAAATTTGATACTCTTATAATTATATGTACTTCTATTATTAGAAATAAATCAATAAATAATACACAATCGTAAGCTGAGCGGAAAAAAGTGAAATTCCTGTATTGCTAAGTATGTAAGTTCTATTTTTCACAACGTATCAGTCGACCAAGTTATCTATTGTGGAAAAGCAACGGTTCCAAAATGTTGATCACCTCACTGAAACAAGATTACCTAAGACCCACTTCATGGTCCTTTCCAACGCTTTTTCCCTGTGCGGAAAAAACGAAGATATTTACTCAACTTTACAATTGGTGGAACTCCAAATTTTTGCTTCAATGGTGGCAAGGAGTTGGTAAGAATAACTAGCAAATATTAGAATGTCAGCTTGTTTAGCTTGTAATATTGGCGAAAGCTAATTGAAAAAAAATCAACTTGTTATTCAAAAGTGCTGAAAATAGTAATTTTTAGCTTACAGTGAATCATTTAGCTCCAAAGGGTTAGAACTGTCCCTTAATTGCCTCCAAATCGCTTTCACATATATATTCGCCTCGCGCTCAATCAATACCAGCCAAAGTGCAATACTAAACATTATTTTATTAATTTTTTATTTATATTTTTGTTGTATTTTAAGGAAATATATGCTTGGTTACAAAATTTACACAATTGTTATTTGTTCACTGCCAATTCGCAATAGAGCATCAGCTGTTTCGAAGTGAACTTTTGTTCGCCCGAAATTGCCGATAGGCGGAAAAAGTTCACCCGAACGAAAGAAGTGAAGGCGAACACTTTCCCGCGTGAACTTCGCGATAAGGATATTCACCCAACAACTTTTTGTCATTATTATTATTATTATATATTTTTTACTTCGTCTTTCTTTTTTCTAATTGTCAAAACTTAACGCAAAGTTTTAGAGTTCTATAACTTGTACTTTGTTATACTAAAATGATTGGGCTACAAAGCTGCATACTCTAAAAAATTTTGAAGACTGGGTAAAAATTTCTCTAACTTTAGATTTTCATTTTTTATATTTTATTGTTATTTCTTCATTTATTTTATTAAATATTCTAAAAAATGCTGAAAACTTCATAAAAATTTCTCTAATTTTTTATTTTTATTTATTTTTTAAATATTTTTCTCATAAATTGTAAGAAAACAATATGAGTTTTGAGATACCTTTTGACTTTTACTTCATTAGACTAAAATTTATTGGGCTACAACACTGCATACTCGAAAAGATTCTGAAAACTTCGTAAGAGTTTCTCGAACTTTTTTTTTCATTTTTTTTTTTTTTATTTTTTCATTTTTCATTTTTTTTTTTTTATTTTTTGATTTCTTTATATTTGATTACATTTTTCTAATTTTTTTTATTTTTTCTTATAAATTATTTTTTTTTATAAATTGCAAGAAATCAGTATTAATTTCGATAGACCTTTAACTTTTAAGTGGTTAGACTAAAATTAATTGGGTTACAAAATTGCATATTAAAAAATACAGAAAACTAAGTAAAAGCTCAAAATTTTCGTAAAAGTTTCTCGAATTAAAAATTTTTTTATTAAGCTTGTTTTTTTTTTTGTAAGATCGCGAGTTCGAATCGAGCTCAAGGCCTAACAATTATTATTTTATCATTATTATTGTTATGATAAATTTTTTCTTAAATTAAAAAAATTTTTAATTAGAATAGAAGAAAGAAAAAATTTAGACAACTGCCAAAGCTGCATAGATGTTGTATAGATCCATCTCGGGAACTGCCAAATTCCTGCCGATGAGGGAATTTAGCAGTTCCCGAAATGGATCTATACAACGAACTTTGGCAGTTGTCTAAATTTTTTCTTTCTACTATTTTTCTATTGAACAAAAATTGTTTTTTGTGTTTTTGTTTTATAATTTTTTTTTTCATTGCCAAAAGTCAGTGCAAATTTTGAGAAAGCTATAACTTCTACTTTGTTAGACTAAAAGTGATTGGGCAATTTTTGCATACTTTCATAAAAATTTCTCGGTGTTTCGACCTTTTTTATTTTTTCGTCTTTATTTTTGTTCTCGATTTTAATTTTTTTTTTATAAAATAAAAACTCGTTCTGAGTTTTGAGATACCTAAAACTTATACACACTTTGTTAGCATACTCAAAAAACTGAGTAAAAACTTCGAATTTAATTTTTTGTTTTTGTAATTTTTTTTTTTTTTTGTTGTAATAAATTACCAAAAATATGAATTTTGAGAGACATATAACTTGTACTTCATTAAACTTAAAATTATTGGGCTACAAAAGAACATATTTTTTGAATACAGGAAGCGCTAAGTAAAAAATTAAAAATAGTTCCAGGTACAATATTCACTGGAGTTTATTCTGAATTTATCGAAAATAAAAAAAAATTATAGGCGAAATTTGATAAAAATCTAAACTGCCATTGTAGTGCTCGCTGGTGTTTAATGCAACACTAGCATAACTTTATTACACTAAATGACAGCGGAAGGATAAATGGATATGTTACAGAAGAATTTATGCGCTGTACTCACTTGTTTGTAAAAATTTGAATAAAACATGGTAACGAAAATGTGCAAAAAACAAAAACAATTTAAATACATATATTAAATTTTTAATATTTATGTGTTACTATGTATGTACATATGTATGTATATATGTAATCAAATGTAATTAAAAGTTAAATTGCATTCAACAAAATTTACATGCAAAACTACTTAAGTATGCATGCAACATTTTTTCTCTGCACCGCTGCTCCTTCACCTACATTTTCCTGCCACATATAAAGTGCCACCGTCCTAACAGCGGCATATCTTGAAACCTTTCCCCGGGCACAGATTGTTATTGCTGTTGCTGGTGTCGTTACTGCACGTTGCATCACTACCTCATACAATGCATGTTGCATATAGAGTTGTTGCATGCTTCACTACTACTTTCATATTGTTAATGCTTTGCAGTGTTAAGAGTTATGGCGTACTTTTTTGTTGGTGTTGTTGTTATTTTTGTTACATAGTTGATACCAATTTATACGCATTTTGACATTCAAGTTTTGTCGCTTGTGTTACAATGGCAGTCTGAGTAAAGGACTGAATGCAGTACGATTTAGATGCGGTCTCACAGTTTATGCAGCGCCAGCTAAATGTTGAGCTATTCTCAACTTACTTATGACGCACTAGCCTCTCAAAGTCAAAGTCTGAACGAAAGAAATCTATTTAAATATAAGTATGACACATGAAAATGCAACTGTCTCACTTCCTTTAGGGTTTCATGTAAAAGTCCACTCTAAAACTTAGTATCATTTTATGCATTTGATGGTAACCCTAATAACGACACTGCAGTATTTGTGAAGTTTGTCAACTTGACAGTGGAGAGATGTCAAACCAGCTGCACGAGAGAGAGCAACTTCGAACTTCCGCTGGGGAGAGCTCTTTCCTTTTTAAGTTGGAATTGGAGCAGATCAGTTAGAGTGAAAAAAATACGCTTGAAAATAATTTTGCTGGTTAAGAGTACATAAAAAGTGAATTTGCCAATTTTTTAAAAAGAAAAAGGAAATTTTATTGAATTTTGTGCAGTTTTATAAAAAAATTAAAGAATACAGATTCCAGAAGATTTGGAAACCTTCGCTTTCCAAGCTGCGGTTGCTCAACTTATGTCGTTGATCACCAACACATTCTACTCGAACAAAGAAATTTTCCTACGTGAATTGAATTCTAATGCATCCGATGATTTGTATAAAAATACATTACGAGTCACTCACAGATCCTACAAAATGGGACAGCGGTAAAGAGTTGTACATTAAGCTCATCCCAAACAAAACTCCTGGCACCTTGACAATTATTGATACTGGTATTGGTATGACCAAAACTGATTTACTCAATAATTTGGGTACAATTGCCAAATCTGGTACAAAAAGCATTCAGGCTGGTGCTGATATATCTATGATTGGTCCATTTGGTGTTGATTTCTACTCGGCGTACTTGGTTACTTATACAGAAACTACTCTTTCACTTTTTATAACAAAATTGATAATTATTTTTTTTGATTATTGATAACTATTACTTATTTTTCACTTTTGAAGCTAAGTTATAACAATGTTCGGTTAAACTTTTTTTATTTTATTTGATCAAATTAATTATTGCAATTTGCACTGACTCAAAATGTATGAGAGCAAATAATTTCAAACGAATCAAAACGGTATATGAAAAACAAATTTATTTAATTAGTATACAAAAAAGAAGAGCAAACATTTCATTCGCAATTTCGCTATAAATGTATCATAAAACATAAAAGCTTTTTAGATACTTTTACATCTTTTTTTCAACAAATATCCAATGCTTCCCTCTTATATATAAATTTCACTACCCCACTGGCGGACGTAAAACCAAACTGGTATAATATGCATTAAGGTGACCAAACAATAAATTTAGATTTAAACTTCAAAATTTAAAACTTAAACATGAAGTCGGTTATCAAAAATTGTTAAATAAAGATTTTTGTATTTGAGTTGGAAATACGTGTTCGTAAATTCAAATTTATTTTGTGAGATGGATTAAAACTTAGGTTCGTAAGTATGGTTGGGTTGGTGATGCATAAGGGTATCTCTTTATGGATGGGTAGGGAAGAGAAGGAGGCTGTTTAGTAATGGGATTCCTGGGATTAATTAGAGGACCTTTCATCCGAGCAGTCTTTCCGTTTTTAATTGTTTATGGGATTTGATTGGGGTAGTAATTTTTTTTGTCGTTGTTGCATGATTTTCTGATTTTTTTTTTGTAAACTCCCTTGGTGTGACCAATTGGCGCCGGTTGGCGGAGCGAAGGAGCGACTGGCGCGCCTTGTTGGACGGCCATAACCCTTTAGACGGTTAAGCGCCAATTAAGTAAGTAAGTAAGTATAACGAGTTCATAGGCGGCTATCGGCAGCAAGGACCCACCCGACGAGCTTTGGCCCGGATAACGCGAGCATGCACAGCCGGCCACGTTCTATGAGCAAGGTGTGTTACACTACATTACAAACTTTTTGTGGAACTAGAGTCTTGAAACATTGAATATCAGGATATAAAATTGTTCCAGGTGGGGCAGGGGCCGAGATAAATATAGATATTTAGAAAATCAATTTAGAGCATATGAAACCTTGTGTTCGATTTTTCATTGACTTCTTGTTTAGGTAGAAGCTTGAAACCTTACACATAGTTCAGCTGGGTGGCGCACGAGTCGAAATAAATCAAAATTATTACGAGATTTGGAGTTGTGGAACCATTTTTAAAAACTTTCCCCGATCAGAGTTCAATGACACTTCAATGACACAGTTTTGACAAAAAGTTTCGATAAGAAAAATTAAAAAGTTCTAGTTTAACTATCCCATATATAAAAATAAACGAGTACACATTTCCAATTATATATTTGCATGTATAAATTACTTAAATAGCTTTTGATAGTTTGCGTGAGTGTATTTCCGATGCTGCATTTCGAGATGAATTGAGACGAGCGACATTGCGGCGCTTCTGCGTCTGCCGTATTCACATTTGTAAACATTTTTTCAGTTTCCTAAATAAACATACCACCGGTTGCTGGTGTTGTGCTTCTTTCCATTTGTTATCGCATCAACAATTCATTTCTTATAGTCCAGTAGGACTGCAATGGTGTACGACAGCGGATCTGTATTATACGCATTTATTTAAGTCCTTTCTAAGATGTTATCACCCTTCGTCAACTCTTCCACAGTGACAACATCATTACGTTGCCACAATTTTCTATCCTCAAATGTATGCAATTTTGTCCAGTCTATAGTCCTGGGATTTTCAGGGTCCTAAACATGTAATGTGCATAGTCTCATTAGGATAGCATGTCAAAAACTAGCCAGCCATTACTGTATCACGCTCAGAGCTCTATGACAAGAAAATTTTTTGATTTACGAGTACCAGAACTGTTGGATTTTGGCAAACTTCTTTGCAGTATATAACAAAATGAGGATTGTTGGTGTTGTTGTCGTATCAATGATAAAGTCACTCCAAGAAGGCTTTGGGGAGCGTTATCGATGTTGATATTCCTTTGCCTGATATAGATTTGGTACGTTCCGGTAACAAGCACCATTAAGGCACTAGCCCGACCATCTCGGCAACGATTAATATGACCACATTAAACCATATAGGCCATCTCGACCCCACCCCCTAGTGGGTGGCTTTTCAATAATTTTGGGAGCTCCCTCTTATCTACTGAAGTTCATGTGTTATCACTGTTTCCTTTCTTTATCAGCACTACAGTTCTCGATGTTTTAAGTCTTTGCTATTTGAACTATCCCCGTACCTCTGCGCTCTGTCGCCTTCCGCCAGTAGGTGCCCTTTTTCTGCTTGTAGCTTCTTCCTCATTGAACCTACTACAATATTGAGGATTGCTCACAACAACGATTTGACTTCGACAAACTCTTCTTATGGTATCATGTTTCGAGTTTACTCTCTCTGTCGGTTACGTAAACCATCTGGTTCATGTGCTCAACAGTCCTTTTCGTTGCCCTGTGCTACGATAGCGCTCCCTTATCTTATCAATTGCGTTGCATTCTTTAATTGGTCCTCTCATTTAGGCAACCCAGATTCTCCCTTCTAGTCGACCGATCTAACTAACGCTGCGGTATCGTCGCTCCTCTGGCCCGACTCTCCGCTAATAATGCTTTCTTCGTACGCTATCCTCATCCTTATTATTTTTATTATCCTTCTTTTTTCACCTGACCTGCGAGGCGAGTACATTGATATAATCCGCCGAAAAAAACCCTCAAACATCAATCAATTTATCGGTATTCTCTGTATATCCAACACTTGTTGATGAAGTACTGTGTGAGATTATTGCCTTAATCACTGCCTGACTATTAATATATGTATATAATAACGCGTATGCAGCTTAAGCACGCTTCCTCCAGAATTTCTGCTGCTTTCTTCACGGTTATTATTTTATTTGTGGATCAACACAGTAAATTAATTCCGTAAATTAATTCCGTAACATCCGTATACACTGCCATTTTCGTATGTTCTGCCATTTCTGCACCCAACCCTCCGGCTCAATAGTGGCCGAATATCTATTGCAGATAGTATTGATTGATAGTATGATTATTTTTGGTTTAATTTTTTTACCAACAACAATTATTTGCAATCCCTGTTTAAAATGATTCAATTATAACGCTTCCCTGATGGGTGACATGAGAATGTTACACGAGATTCAACTGTGAGAACGGATGCTGCCCCATCGGTCTCGCCTCAGCGCTCAACTTCCGTTTTTAGACTTGAATGCAATTTATTGCACCCTTTCTACTTTTACTTTTTTAACTTTTTTTTTAGCTATACACATATGTGTGTGTGTATATATTTATATTTTTTTTTAAACTCAACTACATTGAAATAAATTGTACAATTCCGACGTGCTATGCATTTGGAATGCAACAATCAGTCAGGCGCTCGAGAAATGTAGTCAACTACTTTTAACACACCCATACACAAGCAGTTAACATCAACGCAGTTAGTCACTCACTAAGGCTACGTTTATGATCGAGCGTAATCGCATCGCGCGATGCGACAAGAAACGGTCCTTCGCTTGTTACATTTTCGCTAGCGTTATCGCTGGAGATTGAGAAAAAAAATCAAGTGCATCCAATCGCCAAGGATTATATTGTAGTGAATTCCATAATTTACATTCAAAGCCTTTAAAACCGCATTCTTTTTCTACATCCTCCCAAGATTTTTAATTATATTGCGATTGCGGTAATCTGCATGACGCAAATTTCACAAACACTGCTTGTCACGTACCAGGGATGGGCGTATCAACAAATTTGAATAACGATTGACGAAAAAATAAAAAACAAATTTTTATTCATTATTCAAGAAAACTTGAATGATGAATAACAAGGTATTTTTTATTCAAGGATTTTGGAATAATGAATAACATTTTATCTTTTTCAAAATATCCTGAGTCATGATAATCGGTCATTCTTATTTTTGTAAATTTTGAGTAAATAGTTGAGTTTAAAAAATATGGAATAACAATGAAATTTCAATTTGTATTCAGTTATTCAAAAATATAAAAATAAACCCTCGAGATGCCCTGAAAATATACCCATATGCGTAACCAATGCGCGTGTAGTTCTGAAGCTTCTAAGTGTAATATTTATTTATTTATTTTTATTTATTTATCTCGTATTAATCTAGAAAATTTGAACATTTTCATACATTTTACAGATACAGATTACAGCGAGACTTTGAGTAGCAAACATGTGAGCACTTTTTTATATTAAGATTCAACTTATTACGTTTACACCAGTCGGCAACATTATCTATATCAGATTGTAGCCTTACCATGTCTTCATTGCTCGTAATTGTCGAAAAACTCTTAAGATCATTAGCGTACAACAGAAAATTTGCGTAATTGAAACAGCTGGTTATATCATTGATGAAAATTACGAAGGCGGGCCCAGTATGCTACCCTGTGGAACCCCAGAAGTCGCAATGAAAGGATCAGATGATGCCCCATCAATCATAACCACACATTTTCGAGAGGAGAGATAGGATTCAAGCCATTTTAAAAGAGTGGAATGAAATCCTAGAGCTCTCAGTTTCAATAATAAAATTGTGTGGTTCACCTTGTCAAAAGCTTTTGAAAAGTCTGTGTAAACTGAATCAACTTGATAGCGATTTTGAAACGCAGAAATGTAGTATTCCGAAAATTCGGCGAGGTTTGAGACTGTTGAGCGACCTTTAACAAAACCGTGTTGTTGAGCGGAGATTAAGTGATTTACCGCAAAATAAATTTTATTTTTAACTGTAGCCTCAAATAGTTTTGAGACTGAGGATATCTTTGAAATTGGCCGATAATTCGTAATATTGTTTTTATTACCACTTTTAAACACTGGAGTGATAGAACTGACTTTCCACGCATCAATAAACACTCCTTTTTCAAGTGATTTATTGAACAGAACTAACAATGGGGAAGCAAGGGCAGAACATTTTTTTAATAGGTATGAAGACAACCCATCCACATCGGTTTTAGTAGACATCTTGAGATGCTTTTGGGAAGTATTCCAAGGGTTTTTGGGGTAATTTCGGGGACACCCTCTGGATCCTCCCGGGGTCTTTCGGGGTTCATTTTGAGGTCATTCGGGCAGCTAACTTTTTTCTGTGCTTCGGTCAAGAGGCAAGCTATCAACTGAGTTTTGAATTGCGGATGGATTACAGCTGTAATAGCTGCCCATTTTCCGCAATCCTCAACTTTAAATAAGTCCCCAAAAAGATCCCGGAATGACCCCAAATGACCCCGAGGGAGTCCTCAAAAAGAACGTTTCGTTTGCGCGTAAAAAAACGCCTATCCTCGCTTAGATAATGCTTAGGAGACCCATCTAGCGGCTGTGGTTAAACAACTAGCTACAGCAACAGGGTGTACCGAAAAGCGGAGACACAACGCTCTGATGGCCATAGGGTATAACATATAGCTGAATCAGTTGCGATGAATTGTGGACACACATAGAATACATAGAATTAGTGTAGAGGGTGAAACAAAGACACATATTTCAGTTACATCTGAGTATAATGCGTATTGAAATTTAGTAGGACAAAATTTATGCGCAGCAATTTCAGAGGTGTATTTAAAGTTTGTCGCTTAGCAGTCCATATAAAGTTTAAGCGTAAACGGATATACACGTGTTAAAAAACACGGCTAATAAAAACATCCATATTGTTTCGCTAGTTTCGCTCAACAGAATCAAAATATTTTGGTTGCAAATTTTCGTCGCTTTTGCCGCTTGTAATCGCTCAATTCGCTTTACGCTAAATCGCTTTGTCATAAACATCTCCATATGCACTAATATAATTTATCGCTAACAGCGCTTCTCGTCGCATCGCTCGACGCCATTACGCTCGATCACAAACGTAGCCTAATCATTCAGATATGTGCATATATGTATATTTATGTTTGTATTTACATAGATATAGCTCATGGCATGCCATAGCCTTTAGCATGAAAACAACGATGTTGTCCATTTAGATGGCAGGCATTTGATATGAATATACGACTTGCTGCTAACATTATGTACATACATACATATTTATGTAGATATTTGCATTGCCTGTTGATTTGGTTCTACGTATTTATGAATTAACAAATGCTTGTGTAGGAATACTTATGTATATGTATGTATGTGTAACGTTGGTCGGAAGCTCATTGAATATGTATGTTGAACTATTTTTACTTCCGTTTTTGCTTATGTGGCATTCATTACTTTCATTTTCGTTGGCATTGTGCTATATGTATATGTGTTTGTATGTTTGCTATGCTTCTATATCGTATGTTGAGTTTTGAAAATCCTTGAAAATTTGAACAACATTAGTCACAAGTGATTGTTACTTGTAGAATTGTGGCTTTGGGGTTTACCCGGCGTATACGTGACTTTTTTTTTGTTTTGGCCATGGGTGTTTGTTGATATGCAACAACGAAAAATTGTGCCTATTTTTGGTACGATTTAAGCGCACATGAACATGCACACACAACTAGATACATATGTATGTATATATTGAAAAAAATAAAGAAAAGCTTAACTGTTTATATGGCATAAATACATATGCGGGCCGTATTTGGAGGTGTTATGCTGTGGTTTTAATGTTGAAAATATTAAATTTACGAATATTAAATTATCTTTCAAAAACTTCTAAAAATAAATACACCTTGGTAAATTTGTACTGTCGAGGGTCGAAGCAACGCACAAGGCGCTTAACTCCCTCATCACTTAATCTAAGGCACATAAGAAACCTACATAGCGAAATCAAGTAGTTAGCAGTCTCCAACTGGTACTCTTCGGACACCTGCAAGATAACCAAGCAAACATGACCGAATTATGACAGTAACAGAACAGAGGACATACTAAATAGATCAAGGACAGATATTTATATGACCAGTGCTACAATGTCCGCTTGGACCGAATACTGAGAGAATGGGGATCCCTTCTAACAGCATTTGTAGCAACTACAGCGAGGAGCACAGCAAAGAAACAATCGCGCACTACCTGTGTGATTGCGCAGCTCTAGCACATACTAGGTTTCTAACTAACCTTGTGCAGTTATATACTACCAGAACTTAAAAAAGTAGGTAAATGCTTTGCAAAAGAAATCAGCAGGTTCATTGTTTGCTCCAAATGGTTCGAACGGAGTAACGACTAGCCATACCATAACAGCAGCAAGAGGTTCCAGGAGATATATGCATTCAAATGGTGCTGCGTGTGCTACTTATGCTCGGATATTTGATATGCGGGCGGCACAGCAACCAATCAACCAACTTTTTACCGGCTTGGCTGCCTGGTGCATTCCCCAGTTTTGGAACCTTCGTTCAAAAGACCGGTGGAAGCCGTTACATTTCACGTAAACACGTTGCAGCAGCCTAGTGAACGGTATATCCGGTACGAGCTTCCTCAGCGTTTACCAAACAGCCCCTCATTCGATTGTAAAGAAAATGCGAAGAATACCTAGAGCAGAAAAATTTGCTCTGGGTGCATTTCTATATAGCGGAAGATCATTTAAGAATGTCCTGTACAACAAAACTGTCACAAGAAGTGGGCAGGGGCCTCAATCGGGAGAAAGGTATGCAGAGGCACACCATAAAATTATTCTATCTTCTCTAATCTGAGTTGTATTAAATAGGCTTCTGGTAGAGCCAAAGGCAGTGGATGCCGAATGGTTACCTCCGCAGCTGACCTGGCTATCCTTGTTCGGGATACATTTCGCTACACCCTGCGCTATATTCTATCTGAACGTGTAGACTGGGTGGGCTGAGTGGACTAGCAAAACGAAAATGATTCTTCTTACGTGGAGATACAAGAGCCCAGCTTTCAGGATACGTTTGGGAAGGTCTCACTTGTCTTGTACCATGAGGACCATAGGTAAGAGCTAGCGACGCTCGCAAAGGGTAGTACAATTGCTTTTTGAGATATTACGCTAGCCGATCCAGCTCTATTTGGTAGTAAAACGCATTAAACAAGGAGAGTATTACCACTATGTTAGTAGCAGTACAATGGAGAGCGCTTTTGTTCTATCAGGAGCTCAATATAAGCAGGAAGTTTAAGTTGTCCCGATTTCGTATGCGATGCATTGGATGCTGTACGGTTGGACAATTCGATATCCACGCCGATCATGTGGAACCTCGGCCATAGAAGAATTCTGGGCAAGTTTAAGGCGAATCTCTTAGCGCGCATGGATGAACCCCATCTAGATGGCTGTAGGGAATTCACCTGTGGTCTGCTCCTGTACAGATGTGCTCCTAGTCAGTTAATCAAACGCTGGTTGGACACTGCCTCGTGGCTACCCAGGTCCTTCTGGCCGAAAATGAAAAACAGGCAGTCTACAAAAGTTATTGCGCTCACCAAAGCTCAGATATCAACCGTAATTGGGATTTAGGCGGGTCACCATCCTCATGATATTACCTACATTTAACTTAACATGTGCTCTACAAGTTCTGCCTTTTTTGGCCTGGTTAAAGAGGCGAAAAGATAAGTTCTGCAGTGAACAAAGACAATAAGAAGTACGTGCTGTCAAAAAATTGGTCCACTGGGGCGTTGTCACCAGTGTGCACCGAACTAAAGTCCAGCAACAGCAAAAAGGATAATAGGACCAATAAAAAATTAGTTATGTAACCAAATTCGAAAAACAGAGTAAGGGGAGAGGCACGCAGGAAGTTGGAGAGAACAAGTGGAGAGTTACTTGGATGCTAGCAAGCAATGACTGGGCACTGATTATGCATTACAATCTTCAAAACCGGCAACTGCGTGTGCCGTACTAAAACTTGGCAAACTCACCAGTCCCTGACCCAAGCACGCCGATTTTCAAGTCGGAAATAAAAATACAGAAGTTTGTTTAAAATTCGCGGAAAAGATTGTAAAGATATCCGACAGCATGCGCATTGCTACAATTGGAGAGACAAGACACGATGCTGGATCACCTCTCCTAGCTTGGTCGGATTAAAATATATATCAATATAAAAAGAGCTCATACGCGCCGCCCTATATCTGATGACCAGCTGGTGGAAGGGGATATATATTGTCGACCTGGCATACGCTTGCTATAAAGAGTAGGAAGAATATCAGAAATTTGACCGAATTCCTTGGCAAAGTATATAGGTCTGGCAAGTTATATTGATAAATTATGATATTTTAATCCAATTCAAGCGCAAGGCTGTAAAGTGTCGAAGATTATGTGTAATTCTTACAAACTTAGACTAACAAAGTTGCTTCTATCATTAAAAAGAGAGGACTGTAGACTCATGACGAGTATTCTGACTGGACACTGCTTTCTGGCGTCACATGCCTTTAAATTAGGCTTGGCAGTGATAGCAGATGTAGGAAGTGCGGGTTGAAGGAGGAAACGATCGAGCACGTTCTGTGCTCGTGCCCTGCACTTGCCAGGCTAAGACTCCAGCTATTAGGAGTGATACAGCTGTCAGATCTAGAAGCAGCAAGTGGCTTAAGTCCTAGGAAGCCTCTAGTATTTAGAAAGAGGACGGAGTTATTTTATAACATAGGTCCTGGTTTTTGATAGGATTTTTTTTCAGTTTAGTCGTTAAAACAAACTTCTGGTAACACTACGGACTCAATCAGTCTATGTGAAGTCCTCATGGACCGGCCAGTTCAACCTAACCCAACCTTAATCCAATTCATCTTCAAACTCAGAACTTCAACTAGAACATAATAAGACTGTCTGATCACCATAAATAGACTTAACTTGAAAAGTATCTAAGGATCATTTAACCTGAAATTATCACCGCGCGACTATGAAAGTATATTAACGTGACTCCAAGGGACGTCGAGCCAAGTGCTAAACCCACCTCGCGACGGAATACTTGACGGTAGACACTGCTAGTTTATGGTAGAAGGTTTAGTGTACCACACTGGCTTCTCGGCTTTCAATGCTTCCTGTTCTGAAACAACAAAAACCAAAATCAAACGCTGGGTTTTTTACAAAAATGTTGCGTATACGACATGTACTCTTATACCATACCGCACTCCTCCTTACTTACTGACGCATACTATAAGCAATTAAAAGGACACATATATGTGCAAACAGTACATACATACATACATGCAATATGAAATGGCAAATGTATCTTTAATGAGAAAAGTTTTCAATAATATAACTTTAACTGTAAATGCTTGTAGTATAATCACGTTTTCATTTGTGGAAATTGCTTGCCACGAAACTAAGAAAAAAGCAAAAACAATAAAGACACCAAGAAACAATAAGAACTAAGAAATAATAATAGATTGAAAATGTTGTAAAGGGATATGCGAACGAAAGAAAAGGGAAAGTTGAACGAAAAAAGAATAAGCAAATCTCATTACGAAATCGCCTGCTGTGCTGTTGCAGCATTTTTCATATTCTAGTTATTGTGGCATACAACCAGCGAAAACTTTGCTAACATGGCACTAGCAATGAGAGTGAGTGGCGTTGCAATGGAGTGTAATGAAACAGTGTTCGTAATGTGATTTAGAAAATAATTACAAAAGCAAATGCAATGAACGGAATTGATATTAATGGATCAAAAAACCGTTTAGAGAAAAGATGTATAGTAGACGTTTAACCGTTTGCAAGGATAACTAAACAATGGTTGATTGAGCTGTTTATGTTTTATCGTAACCGTAATGGTCACTAAAGCAGTCACTGGGCTGTAGCTTCGACTGTAGACGTAGCAATAACCGCCACTATAGGAGTATAGGACTCTTAACGCGTTTCAATATTAGGTTGCTGTTGTTGTTGTTGTTGTAGCGGTAAAGAAAATCCCAAAAAATTTTTGGGAATGTTATCGATGTTGATGGTTCTTATTCGGATATATGTACATCCGGTACATTCCGGTAACAAAGAACCATTAATGTACAAACCAAACCATGTCGGAAACGATTTAATATGACCACATTGAAACATCCCGCCTCGGCGGCTAAATTTGGGTTATAGAAGCTATAAATTGCGCTGGAAATCTCTTGAAAGGGTTGCGCCACACAACCCTTTGTTTATATTCAAAGCTCTCTAACCCGCTGGGGAGCGTTTCGTTATTATTTTAGGGCGCTGTCAAAGCACTAAAGTGAAGCGACGCGAACAAAAAGTGTTAGCAAAAGCTGCAACCGTATCCGTATGCCATATCCCTAAATTTAAGGGCAGCCGCAAGGATAAGGCGTAGTTACCTTAGTCGTAAGAATTCCTATGGCCTTGACCGCATTCTTAATTTTAAAGCGTCATAGCTTGGACTTGAACCCAGGTCCTTTAGTTTGGTAGTAGGAGCGCGTTACCACCACACCACGGTGGTATGTACGAAGTAGTCCCTAAATGATCCCTAGAACAATCCCTAACAGGCCATGAAAACAAAATGACTTATAATGAAATAATACCGAAACGATTCGAACGAAAAGGCAGGATATAGTAATGCAAACAATATCGAAATATAGTTGGATAACAGTTCTAAAATAATGCCGAAATAGTATTTCAAATAATACCGAAATTATGCTGGAAAGAATCACGAAGTAGTCTCACAATGATCCGAGTACAGTCGCGAAACTTTCCGAAGATAATCCCGAAATTTTAGCAAAATAATCTCGATATTATCCTTAAGCTAATCCGAAATAGTTTATAAATGATCCTGAAAAAGTTCTGAATTCGTAAAAGTATCAAAAAATAACGAAAACAAAATCCAAAAAATTACCTGATAATGTTTAGAGTGTAAGCAGTCGCTGGAGAGAATCGGGACAGGGAGAAGCATACACCTACATATATTGGGTCCCAGGGCAAATGGGAATAGATGGGAATGAAAAAGCGGATAAACTAGCTAAAAAGGGCGCATCCCTTGAAGCTTGCTCCGTAGACGTCCTAATTAGACTGGGCGAGATTAAGCGAAGGCGAGGGGTGCACAAGATCGAACTAGCGGGAAAGGCGTGGGTTCAAGCGCGGGGCTGTAAAGTGTCGAAGATTATGTGTAGATCTTACAACCTTAGATTAACAAGGTTGCTTCTATCATTAAAAAGAAAGACTTGTAGACTCATGCCGGGTATTCTGACTGGACACTGCCCTCGGGCAGCACATGCCTTTAAATTAGGCTTGGTCAGTGATAGCAGATGTAGGAAGTACGGGTTGGAGGAGGAAACGATCGAGCACGTTCTGTGCTCGTGCTCTGCGCTTGCCAGGCAAAGACTCCAGCTATTAGGAGTGACACAGCTGTCGGATCTAGAAGCAGCAAGTGGCTTAAGTCCTAGGAAGCTTCTAGTATTTGCCAAGAGGACAGAGTTATTTTATAACATAGGTCGTCGTTTTTGATGGGATTTTTCAGTTTGGTCGTTAAAACAAACTTCTGGCAACACTAAGGACTCATTCAGTATATGTGAGGTCCTCATGGACCAGCCAGCTCAACCTAACCTAGCCATCCCAAAAGATTCCAAATTGGCCCACAAATCATTCTGAAAACATTCCGAAATAATGTCGCAAACAGTCCCGAAATTTTGGTACTCTATAGTCTCGAATTCGAAAGCAATCCCAAAATGTTACGTATATAAGTGGTCCCAAAATCACGTAGAGGTAGTCCGAAAATGATCCCGAAATAATAAGGAAAACAATCTAGAAATGATTCCGAAAATAATACCGAAAACAATCCATAAGCGATCAAAAAAATCCCGAAATAGTCCCAAGGGGGCTTGGAAACGATGATTCGAAACTATCTAAAAATATCACTTAACTCTTCCCGAAAAGATCTGGATAAAGTCTCAACATTAGAAATATCTAGTTTGAATTGATCCTGAATCGTTGCCGAAACCAGGTCCGAGATGATCCCGGTATTTTAAATAATGCGGAGGGAAGTCCAGGTATTAAAACATCTTGGCGAAAAAGCCTCACAGCTGTAACGATTAAAATAACTGTTCCCACTTAGAACTAGCTACTTTTCCAAAATCAGCTAGACCTCGACTTACATTACCCCCATACTCTCAATTATAGTTATAATACAAATAAAATAAATGTAAGGCGCGATAACCTGCGAAGATATTTCGGCCGAGCTTCTGTTCCAATTTGCCTCGTGCTCCTTTTAATTTGTCCTACAAATTGGCGGGACGGGACCTACATCTTTTATGCCAACTCCGAACGGCATCTGCAATGCAGATGAGCTTTTACTCAGAAATTTTTCATGGCATAAATACACTCGGAGTACTTGCTTGCTTGAGTGGCGACCACACGGCCCACCAGCTATCATCGCCAAATCGCGCTGAAGCGAGGAGGAAAGAAACAGGGGCTAATGTCGGAGCCGACCTTGCCCGCGGAAAACTAACAGCAGGAGTAAACTACCCTCAGCCAGGGAACTTTACAGGATTTGGGTGGGTATCGACAAGCCAGAAGAACCAAGCGCTACTCCTGGATAACCTTATGCGAAGACGTGTAAGGGTGCAGTGAGTCTGCGAGCTTCAGAAAAATTGTCTCCAGGAATCCTGCTCCCATGGGGTACTCACTTTCCCGATGTCCCAGCTGCACAAAAGTTCGTTTTTACACCGTCGTTCCGGGTGGCTTTCTTGAAATCGAATATATCAATTATGCGCTTTAACAGTATTGCAAATCAAATCGTCGCTTATTATATTTATTAACAGACTTTTGGACGGCAGAAATTTCACAGCAGAGTGGGGTAGTTCTGTGACCTACAGAGGGGTGTCCTTTCTCCCCCTATGGGCCGTAGTCGTAAACGAATAACTCTAAGACCTCGAATGCAGAGGCTACCGGGTGGTGGCCTATGATGACGATATAGCAATCCCTGTCAGGAGCAGATACACGAACACGTTGAGCAAGGTGGCTGGTTGGTCTTTGTCCTGCAGTCTAGCTGTAAATTCCAATAAAGCTGAGGTAGTTTTATTTACTAAATACAAGATCCCAGCATTCAATTGATTGGTCCAAGCTTGGTGGGAGGGCAGCAGGGGGCGTATACTGCCCGGAACTTGGAGTCACCTGAATTTTTAGGCTGCCTGAGCACTGCAGCGTGTTCTAAGCGGATGTTGCTGCTTTAAAACTGTGCGTTCAAGCATAGTCGGCGGGTGCCTGATATCGCTCACGGTCGCAGCAAGCTACTTTTGCATACACAATATGTGCGACATCAGTGGCAACTGTCAAGCAGATCCCTTAGCCCTAGCTGTTACGTGTGAACTAGAGGTGACTGTCAGCATGGAGTAATGTCGGCTAATAACAAACGCTCAGCTGCATTACTAGTGTGCGGCTCAGTGCTCTGGAAAATTTTAATTGTGTTAGTTTGCATGAAGAATGACAAGGTGGAGTCACCCAATTACGTCATGGTTAACTGCCCAACTTTTGCTACCCCGATGTTTGGACGTACCGTAAAAGTATTCAAGTGAGCTAATTCGACAAATTTGGAGCAGTGGCCTAAACTAATCAAGATTCCCTTATGTGCCATACTACATCCAAATATATTCAACCATTCTGGATAGCGTCACAAAAACAAATACCCGAACATCCAGACAGCAATTGCAAGTTTTTCTTGTGAAGTCTTTTTCATATACAATTAGCAAACCCGGCAGACGTTGTTCTGCCCTAAATATGGTCTATCTGCATACATTTAAATAAGCTCTTTCCGTCTAACTCTGCCCGCTCCTCTACACTTTTTCCTAATCTTTGTATTCACTCCTCCCTCCGTATTTTTCGCTTCATCTATCTCCATCTAAGTCTCATTCTATCTCTTTCTCAGACTCCTTCTCTCTTTTCTCTTCTCTCAAGTTTTTCTCATTCTTTTTCATATCTTATTTCCAGTCCCAGAGGGTGGTATGTATTTTGTTCCAGTCCCATTCGAGTCTCAGCCCAGTCCCACTCCGACTCTCAGTCTCAGTCCCAGTCCTAGTCCTAATCCCAGTCGCAGTTCGTGTCTGGTCTACTTCTCGGAAAAAAGCATCGTAAATACTAATATAGGCAAATGTATATAACAAATTTCAGGCAAATCAAATAGGACGTATGTATGTAAATAGGTATGTGGGTATTATTAAATCATGTCTTTTTAAATAAAAACGAGCTCTAGGCCAAATAATTGTATATTCTTAATAAAACACAGTACGTGAATTTTTGATATACAATTATATTATTTAATTTGTTTAAGAATAATATTATTTAATTATATTATTTAATTTGTTTAAGAATATACAATTATTTGGCCTAGTGCTCGTTTTTATTTAAAAAGTTATAATTCAAAGGCCGTAAACAACAAAAATAATTAATTCATGTCTTTATTTCGGCTTCGCATGCATATTTATCAGTTTTTCCAGGTTGATGCGACTAAATCGAATATCACAATGAAAATTACTTTAAAGCTCTCAGCAACAGCTTTCATTTGATATCCCTATTACACACACATTCTAGGGGTGCCCGGGTCCACGTTTTGGCCTATATCTCGAGACCCTAGTCACCCAGGGGTACGAAAAATACCCAGTATCAAAGTACTTATAAACAGCTTCCATGTGATACCCATACTGTACAAACACATCCCAGAATTACCCAGGTCCACATTTTGATCTCAAGGCCCTAGCCAGAAGGGGATAAAAAGTATCCTATGTCCGTTCCCTTGTTCTAAGCTACCTCTCCACCAATTTTCAGCCAAATCGGTTCATCCGTTCTTGAGTTATGCGTAGTGTAACTAACACCACTTTCTTTTATATATATAGACGATCAAAAAAAAAATTTTCCAATTATCGTCTTTATTAAGCCAATTAAAATTAAAAATTTAATTTAAGCAAACAGTAATCGTCAGCTAAGCACGCACAATTTATATGAACTTTCTTTGCTCGCCTTGTAAATCTTTTTTTTTTACACTACTCGGTTTTATAACTAAGCGTCTCATAATTCTATAAAACTATTTTACGTTTACAACATTTTATTGCTCCAGCATGTAATCAGAGTGTGTAGAATTGCAAATGGCAATCAACTTTCGTAACATGTCCATTACTGGTAATTCATATATGTATGTATGTTAGTAAATATGTATGTGCAGGGCCAGATTAACCCTCAACGGGGCCCTAGGCAACGATCAATTTGGGGACCCTTTTTTCACGTCCGTTCCCTTCTTTTTTCGATTGAAAAATACAAACTTATATCTTTCACAAAAATTTTGTTGTCACAATGTAATAATATCAATAAAATTACTATCTACATTTTAAACATATCGTTTTCTACATTTGTTTTCGGCAAATTCATCAATTATATCATCAATATCGATTTTGTTCAATAAATCTGACTCAATGCAAAGTATACCTGACAACTCGAGTCGCTCTTGTCGCGTTGCAGCTCTTTCAGCAGCTTTGATTATTTTCAATTGCGAGAAGGATCGTTCGGCAGAACAATTTTTGATCATTAATGTTAATAAAATAATTTAAAAAAAATTTTTAAGTTAAACGGTTTTATTGAAAACAATACTTACATGAAGTAATAATAATCCGAAAAGCTAGAAAATAATTAGGTAGGTCCTAGGTACTAGTCATCACACTCCTTATCAATCTATGGCGTTGATCAGACAATTAAATAAAAGCGTTGGGCGCCTGAAATTTCTAAAAATGTTAGGCGTAGCATAACCTGATTAAGGTTCAGTTGGTTTTACTTATGACTATCAATAGAACCAGCCTTTTATTTAATTGTCTGAGCAACGCCCTAGATTGATGAGGAGTGTGATGACTAGTACCTAGGACCTACCTAATTATTTTCTAGATTTTAGTATTATTATTATTTCATATAAGTTATTTTTTCAATAAAACCGTTTAACTTAAAAATTTTTTTTAATTATTTTATTTTCAAGTTTTTAGTCTTTATTTAATTGCCTATTATTTCTCATTCTATTTAGTTCATTTAGTGACTCATTATTACAAGGACTCTTTCCTGTCAATTTCTTACAATCTAAGTCCTCAATACATAATCCTTCCAAAGACTTTACTCCACTCTGCGTATACTTGTCCCTCCTCCAACTCTAAAATATTTTGATGTCACTTCTACCGGACTGTATGCAATATTTGTTGCAAATATGAGCCAAATCGGGCATTATAGGTCGCTTTCTATTCATGTATGTATTATGTGTTCCAAATATGGACCAAATCAAATCGGACCACAAATACGATTTTTGTGAATATTTCGATCCTTGCGCCACCTAGCGGCGATTTTTTTCATAAGTCGCTTTTTATTCTTGCATGTATTATGTGTTCCAAAAATGACCACAAATACAATTTTTGTGAATATCTCGATCCATGTGCCACCTAGCGACGATTTTTTTTCACAGGTCGATTTCTATTCTTGCATGTATTTTGTGTTCCAAATATGAGCCAAATCGGACCACAAATGCGAATTTTGCGAATATCTCGATCCTTGCGGGAAGTTACTTAAATTTTAATTACAAGATTCGTTCACAACGCCCGTGCATGCGGCCTGCCTGTCAAGTCAACCTAAATAAAACCGTTTAAAAAAATCCGATGAGCTATTACTATGCTAGGAAATACATCGGCTAATTGATCTTCCATTAGAATCTTATACAAATGACTATGAGTTATTGTGCACTAGTGTATCTGGAGTTCACGCAACTTTGGGATTGTTTCATTTCAATGAAAAATTCTTCCAAATCTCTAGAATAAAAACGAACTAAGTTATTTATAGCTTCGTGGAGGTCTCCATGACTTAGAGAAAAGTTGATGAGAAACGCAAATAATTTTCGCATGTTGTTTGATTTCACTGTGAAGATTGTCGATGATTTCGAGGAAAGCTTTTATCCTATAATCATATATAGCGAGGCGAAAATTCTACTTCTGGAGCATTTTCGTCATTAGGTTGGTTTTTTCTACGACGAGTACGTTTTACGATTTCTGTATAACCTACACCAGGTAATAATAATAAACTTTCCACGGAGTGAAACTAAACTCTCTTCTAACAATCCGTACAAAAAACCACTCGTTTGCAAATCTGCTTTTTCACTTTGCAATGACTTACTCACTGAACGCATAGCAGTCAAAATAGAGTTCCATAAATTCAACATGAAACCAAATTCGAACTTTTGCATTTTATTCGCGATACACGTCGCCTCATAACGAATATCAGTATTTTGTGATTCATCATCAGCAATGATTTCTAGAGCCTCTAATATGATATCAAATGAATCGTTAACTGCATTCGTCGCATTCGAATTTGCTTCCCAGCGTTTAGTTGACAATGTCTTCAAAGTTTTCTCATTGTTTATTTTATTTTTTAATACGCGCCAACGATAGGTGGAAGCGGAAAAAAATTGTATAATGTCTGCATAATGGCCAAAAAATCTACTGTATTAAAACAGCACTTCACAGCATGCTCTCCAACCAAATTAAGGGAATGCGCGGAACAGGAAACTTAGATCGCATTCTCATTCACACTTAATATTCTTGCTTGCACACCTTTATACTTCCCGTACATGTTTAATGCATTGTAATATTATTGTCCTCTACAATTTTGAATATCTAAACCACAGTCTTCAGTAAGAAACTTTAAAATTTGATTCGCTAGACTTTCACCAGTATGACCTTCAAACTGAAGAAAAGTTATAAACCTTTTTCATTATTCAATATACTCTCCTTTCACTTCGACACACTTCTTTGCACGCTCATACAATTTGTCAAATGAGTCGGAAATGTCCTTTTTAGGAACCTTGTCTAGTTTGTCGGTCGTCGCCTTTTGAATGCGGTCAATTGAGTTTTACTTATTTGAGTTAAATTTATTTTCAGTTCTGATTATATTTTTCTTTCACTCTCTAGATTTTTCTGTTTGTAAGAAAATTTTAGAAGTCTTGTTCATTTTTCGGGGGCCCGCCAAAATGGGGGGCCCTAAGCAACTCCCTATTCTGCCTACCTGTTAATCCGCCCTGTGTATGTGTGTATTAATGTACATTAGACCGTTTCACCCGAAGGTTGTTTGACTATCAAATGGAATAACCCAATCAAGAACCAGTCCTAACATCAAAAAATAACGCCTGTTGTGCCATCCCTTCTTCCTGAACCACTTCTACCTTGACACAGCACTTTTTACATGAAATGCAATGACCTGTAAAACGCTCAACGTTACCACCCATTTTTCTAAAATGGAATGATTTCTACTTGATCAAGGGCAATGGCTCTTGAATGTTCCCTTGAAACTCGTGCCTTATTTATATATTTTTTAAAGCGATGTGTCGTATGTGATCCTTCGTAGGCCAGCTCATCGACTCTTTAATTAGCTTGTAAGCCAGAGTAAAAGAGAAAATTCTTGTCTAAAATATACGAAGCACCTCGCTGTTGCGTCGAAATATTTGAGTTCTAGATGATTGATATTGTGCCCAATCCCAGTAGGCTAGACAAAACTGCTTAAGCTACTTTAAGATATCATTACATTTGCAGCTTGTTGACTTGAGCTTATTATTCCAGCCCCGTCACTGAACAAAACCACTTGGCTTTGACCTGAAGCCTCTTGTTGGTGTTGTCGGAACGATACTTATACCTGTCTAAAGGGAGCGTCCACTCATTGAAATTGCCATCAAATTATTTTACCAAAGATCACAGGAAACTATCAGCCACATTTTCGCTCTAGAAAGAATTGACCTAATGACATAGATCAAACTCTGAGCTTTTCAAACATTGCCCTGTATTTGGCAGAAGATGTACCTACTACCCGTTCAATTACCGTCGTGCTTATTTTAAAGTTTTTCCTACAAATTGTTGGGACGGGGCCTACATGTTTTACGCAGACTCCGAACGGCAGCTGCAAGGCAGATGAATTTTCACTAAAAAGCTTTTCATGGCAGAAATACACTCCGAGTTTACCCCAGCGGGTTAGGGGGCTTATAATATACCCGTGGCAGATATGCCTGTCGTAGAAGGCGACTAAAACTCCAAATTGATTCAAGGGGTTGTGTAGCTCACCCGTTTCAAGAGGTTACTAGCGCAATATATAGCCTCTCCAACCTAATTGTCAACCTCACCTACCCGTGGCGAATCCTGTTTCTTTAACAGCCGATGCTCTGCCGACCCCGAGTTCCTTATGGATCTAGGGGGTGGGAGGGCGGTGTGGCCTAGAAGGTTTCATGTGGTCATACCAAATCGTTCCCGAGATGGTCGGCCTGGTGCCTTAATGGTGCTTGTTGCCGGAATGTACCGGTAAGGTGCAAAGGACCATCAACATCGATAACACTCCCCAAGGCCGTCGGGGAGTATCCTTATCGCTACAACAACTCGGAGTATATGTCAAATCATTGCCGAGGGGCGAGCCAACTTTGAAATTTTTTTTCTAATTGAAAAAACTTTTTTCTAAATTTTCGATATTGCTTTGACCATGGCTTGAACCCAGGATCTTCGATGTGGTAGGCAAATAACGCTACCACCACACCACGGCGATGGCCGAAATGGTTGTGCATAATTTCTAGAAGAGCTCAGAACAGCTCAACACAGCTGCCCTAAAGGTTTCGTACCTGGTCCTAGTGAATATGGACCACATTGTATGAAATTGACCTGCAGAGGGGGATGAGATCCCTCTATACAAGAAGGCCAGTAAAGTCAGATGTTACACTGCTGATCCATAGGGTTATACCGGTTCCTAGCAAAGGCATGGCAGACTGAAACGTCTCATTCCCTAAAGGCATGTAGAGCTATGAAGATAACAATATTTATCACGATAAACCTTAAACCTAATGCTAGCTAAGGCGGTGCAGATGCATAAAAAAAATTCAGAAGCATCATCCTAATCAACCTCGCCTATTAAGACTTGACTCTTACAATGAAATATCACTTATAAAAGTCTAAGATCAGATTAAAAGGAAAACTGGATTTAGCTGTTACCGGGTGCAGAAATTTCCACAACCATTCCCGTTCCCACAAATCAAACACGTGCGAAGTTTTTTCCTCTTTTTTTCTTCATACATAATGATACGCCCTAATATAAGTATGCATAAACTTTTTTTCGTGATAGCCTTGGCAGCAGAATCTGAGATCAAACATATGCAGGCAAGCACAGTTAATGATGCATTTGTGGCACCATACTAATAGATAGTACATACAAACTTATGTTCAACGTACTATAAAGACAGATTGAAATATACGTACATACATAAGAATATAACGAATTTAACTCTGACGTATTTTTGGCCAAGCTTCTCCGACTTTAGACGCGCTATTTTAAATTTTTGATATCTAAACATCTTTGCCACGGTATGGGGGAATTGGGCGTAATTTGAAGCAGAATTTGGGAGCAATGAGTTGATATGAGCCAAGACGAATTCAGTACCAGGTGTTGTTATCCGAACAGCTGATTGCTTCTTCTTCATTATTTTCCATACAACATCTTTGTCAGTTAGTCGATATCAATGAGAATTTTCTTTTGACTTGACATATTCGTTTGCACGGCGAATGATTGAATTCGGTTTGCTATCACCTTGTATGGATTCGCTTTCATATGAGCGAAATCAGACAGCAAATCAAGGCAAGACAGCATGACAAGGCAAGATAGAGAAAGATATGTAAAGTCAAGTAATAGCAATAAAAAGGAAGGGACATGAAAGGTAAATTATCAATTATTTATAAATTTGTTATCGAATAGTTACCAAAAAGTAATCGATTTTTATCAAAAAGTTATCGATATTTTATCAATTTATAATCGGCAATTTAAGGATTATTTATCGAAAAGTAATCGATTGTTGTCAAAAGTAATCATTTCGATACCGAAAAGTCATCGACTTTCTAATGGAGTTTTACCAACTTTTTATCAACGTGTTATCGATTTGTTATCGACGGTTTGTTGTATAGCAGATAACGATAACATTTTAATATAAAATCGTTGACACATCTGTAACTCGTCTGCAACATGCAGATAAGAAACCAAGAAGAAGTCGAAGACTCGGCGGTAATAATTTGCTATTGAAACAAAGACTTGTGCCTTAGAACGCAAGTATGGTACGCTTTTGACTGTGGCGGCGGCCGCTCTTCATACATACTTATGTATATATACATATAGTATCTATTTTAGAGATATACGCCGCCGATTTGCTTCGGTTTGCGCACGCCGACGCCGAATGTCAAAAAAATCGACGCGGCGACGGCGGCGTTCGTTGCGTTACTATATTTTCTACTCTTTTAAGACTGTCTAGGCCATTTATTTTTCAATTCGATTAGAATTCTAACCCTTTTCTCGATATCGAGAACGAATTCCCCTTTTTGTCGAGAGTGCTATAATTCGCGACAGTTTCGCAAATCGTCCTGTAACCTTCTACCTTAGAGAAATACATTAGAACCCAATTCGTTTTCCGATCGTTTTCTAACCTAAATGTTTGTTGGGTAGTAGGCTCCAGTGATTTAAATTCTCCTTTGAAATGATTCTCAGCTCACGCTTAAGTTGCATATATCTTCAACACTATGAGAAGGGTTTGAAAAATCACTTTATTTGCTTAGATATAAAATAGCGTGTGAAAACTTATTTTGATTTTCACATTTCATCATTCAACACCCAAGTCTCCCGGTTTGATATTTCCTTAGTTTGGTCGCCCTATTCCCAACTAGTCCCTTGGAGTGAATCACATTCGATATAGCCTATCAACCATGTTTCAATATGACCAGCACGTGAGGGCTCCTGTTACAAATGTGAATACGTAGGCACATTTTTTAACCAGTTTAGGGTTTGTCCTTCGCAAGAACACTCAAAGTGATGAAGCAAAAGCTTTCTCAAGACAGTCGAAGAAATGACCGGGTGTTCTCTATCCTAACGTAGAGGATAGTCGAACTAGTTTGAAAACTGAAGGCTGTCATCCATAATGAGCTCTTAAATCATAAGGCCGGAAACGAAGTCAATGTATCGAATTGCGAATTTTGGTCTATGCTTTAAAACTTTTATCCACGGTCCTTGTAAAGTAAATAAATTATATAGATGCGCCAAGGATTATATGATTTTCACCCATGTGTTACCCAATTATATAGACTTAGACTGCTTATGATTTCGAGGGCGGCATTCTAGGCCGAATAAATACTCACTAACATTTCAATTTTTTTGGTGTAGCTTGGAAGCACAGCGCGACAAAGACATCAGAATGTCTTCGGAGCTACACCTAGAGCTTCTAGGAAAGTGACGTCGACGAAGGTATGAGTTTGAAGTCGCAGTCCTACAGCTTTTGTACTGGCATATGGTATAAGGGCCAGGATGCGTGGTAGCGACTGGTGGTCGGGATTGCTACTGTTTGGGAATTGTAGCTCCTAGAAACAGACGAAAAAACTGAAGACGCCCTTTGGTAGCGACTGGTGGTCGGGATTGCTACTGTTCGGGAATTGTAGCTCCTAGAAACAGCCGAAAAAACTGAAGGCGCCCTTTGGCGGGATCACCAACAAGCCAACATTGACGCTAATCGTTAAAACTGTGCCACGAGAGTCATGACTATTAGTAGATAATGGATAGCAACAGTAAGTCGCCTTTGTACATGACCAGCATGTAGCCACAAATGATTTAAAGAAATCGTGCGGACGACGGGTATTAGAGTTAGCCCAAACCATCTCCTTCGGTAAATCTACGCTACAAGTGTGACCATTTTAAGTATTTCTCCCTTTCTCTACAAGGAGGTACTCCCGAAATTTTTTGAACGATCATCGAGATTTTGAGGCAAAAACCCCGGATCTTTCCGAAATGGCCGAAACGTCGATTTCTTTAAATACATATAAACAAAACCTTTCCAAATATTTTTTTTTTAATTTTCGCTTTACAAGCCTCCCAGATACTCATTCGCAAGTTAATGATATTGCTCCAGATCGTCAAACATAGTCGTACCATTGACGTTAGCAGTATATTTTTATATTCATTAGTTGTGGACAATGTGATACTCTGAAGTCCAGACATTCAATTAAGAGGTTTACGCCGATCACTTTGTCGGCGCGCCGGTCGTGACGCCGCCGCCGGTATATAATAGAGCCTACCCCACCGCCGCCGATTAAGTGACTGGCGTAAACCTCTATATAGTATATTTGTATATAAATATTAAAAACAAAATTCATACTGACTTGAGAGTACAAACTTTTATTTTCTCATTATGAGCACCGCCCAATGTCCGTCGCCAGACTTTCATTACAATTATCCGCCGCATAGTGTCATGTTTGTGAAATTAAATTATTAAATTTAAGCTTATGTACAATGAATAGGCTTTCCGTTTAGAACGGTTCAAATTTATGTCGACCTTTCCTAATACAAAGGTCGTAACTGCAAGGCAGATGAGTTTTCTCTGATAAGCTTTTCATGGTAGAAATATACTCGCAGTACTTGCCAAATTAAACCGGAATAAAAAACAACAAGACCGCGGGCGATGATGGATTACCTGCGGAGCTATTCAAATACGGCGGCGAGGAGTTGGTAAGGCGCATGTATCAGCTTTGCAAAATATAGTCGGACGAGTGCATACCCGACGATTTGAATCTAAGTGTTCTCTTCCCAGTCCACAAGAAAGTGTATCCAGCAAATTGAGCCAACTTTCGTGGAATCAGCATTCTTACTATCGCATATGAGGTCCTGTCAAGTGTATTGTGCGAAAGTTTGAAGCCCACCGTGAATCGGCTGATTGGACCTTATCAATGCGGCTTCAGACCTGGTAAATCTAACATCGACCAGATTTTCACAACACGCCAAATCTTGGAAAAATGCCACGAAAAAGTAATTTACACACATCACCTCTTCGTCGTTTTAAAGCCGCCGTGGACAGCACGAAAAGGAGATGCCCATATGCAACCACGCTACCTTTGACAGCCATAATTTCGAAATAGTAAAAAGTATCCGTCCTGCTATAGGAGCAGAAGCGGCGTTGCCGATGACGAGTACCGAAGAAGATTCAATTATGAGCCGTACGAGCTTAACGCAGACATCAACAAGTCCAGTGAAATAAAACGCGGCGGCGAAGAAAGTGTTTTCATCGGAACCCGGCCATGAAAGAAAAGGAAAAAGGCGGCCCCCACTCGTTGGAAGGATCAGGTGGAAAACGATTTAAACTGCCTTGGTGTGACCGATTGGCCCAGTTGGCGCGCCTTGCTGGACACTCATAACCGTTTAAACGGTTAAGCGCCAATTACGTAGGTACTTGCAAAATCACTGCCGAGACTTTTATCTAAGTTTTTGATGTTGCTTTGCCCGGGGCTTGAACTGAGCATCTCCAATGTGGTAGGCGGAGTACGTTACCACTACACCACGGCTTCAGCAGACATATAATTCTATATTATAGCTTAAATTGGTAAGTTCTTTGCGAATTGCGAAAAGAAATAGCCTTTGTTAATATTACGAAATTGCCTGATGATGAATTCGTGGCGGTTTTCGAAATGGTACCATCGCAATATGCCAGTAAATGTTTCTTTCTGTCTTTTCAGTCTCTCTTAGAAAAACATAATAATTAAATATTCAATATTTCTTTAAAAGAAATAAAGTAAGTTGAATTTACATATTTTTTGACAGACAATTTTTTTTTCAGTTTCATCGTTTTAGGCTTCCTGATATACGATTTTATTAATGGTGTTGCCTGTCCGCAAAACTTTTCAGTTATGGTTAGGATAGGGGATTTGATTCATATATACATATGATTACGAGTAAAGGCTGTAGTAGACACATTCGACTGTTATATGGCCTTTGAGCACCCTGGCATACCGCTGCCTTAGTAAAACTATAAATCGGTTGCATATCACGTTCAAAGCTCTTATATGTGTGACGAATATTAGCATCACTAAGCTTCTACTAAATAAATGCACAACAACAATAACGCAGCCACTCTTATGTAGAAGACGACGAAGAGATATCTCACACACACAAATATGTATGTAGTCATCAGCCGAAGTAGTTACTCACACATACACACGCATATGGCTATAAACTACAAATATACATGTAGATAGCTGGTAACCAAGCATAAGCTACAACTGTTCGCGAAATTACTAGACCTTAGGAGAAATGGGTGAACGAGGAAACTTAGAGTATAAAAGCAACGTAAGCTGAGTAATAACTACTAAGTTTTGATTTAAACACGATATTGGTTGTGAAATATAATTGTAAAGTACTACTCCCAAAGTAATCTAAATAAAGCCCAGTTTGCAATACTGAATATTGGAGTGATTTATTCAACAGTTTAGAGATTCGAACGTTTGCAGAAGGTGCATAAATATCAGAAATCCCCAAAATTCGTTACGTATGGGAAGGTATTTGGTTTTTTGGTGTTCTTTATGTATTTTTTCTTTTCAAGGAAAAAGTATCGAAAGCCTCAAAGTCAGTGTGGAACTTTAACCGCACCAAATTCTGGAAGTATTCCAAAAAATTTTATTCGAATTCGACAGTGAGCTGTCCTGCGGCATGAGGTATGGTTACTTAATCCGTGCCGCATTAACCCCAATCATTGATGAACGAGTTGACATCAAGAGCAAAATTTAGCGTTGTCGGCATCAGCCAGCTCATTTTCGTGTATATTAGAATGCCCCAGTACCCGTATTTAAAAAGCCTGATTCGTTCCTACATTAACCAACGAAAGTGCTGCCTAGCTAACGGAAAATACGAGTATAGTTATCCAATGTGGGTTGGTCTTTTTCTGGATATCTATAGGACATTATTTTACCTAACGGGAGGTATTTATGTATGTACATATATCATATTGCATTCCGCTGGATCCATGAAGTTTGTCAATCTAGCTTATATGAGGAAACGGTGCTGCTTGTACTTAACATAGTCAACCGTCAATCTAAATTGAGAGGCGTAACGACAAAGCAAATGCGAAATATTGATAATTATAAACGATATGTGGTAGTGGGATACCTTACTCTCGCTTTCCTTTAGTTTGCATTTACCAATGTTTCAACTCCTGATAAGGCAAATGCTATAAGTCACTCATGGTGTTGCTGCGCTAAAGCTGCTGCCCGAAGGTTTTGGTGAGTGTTATCGATGTTGATGGTCCTTTGCCGGATTTATATCTGGTACGTTCCGGTAAGAAGCACCATTAAAGTATAGTTCCCCTTCGAGCAGTTTTCCTGCGGTTATAACAACAAAAACAAGCATGATCTTTATAGAGAGGCTCAGAGTTAAAGATAACAATTCTTCATACAGACCCAGAAGATGACCCCTTCAATGAGAAAAACGATGAGCTCCATGGAATGCATACAAATTAATAAATAACTTATTTACGAAATAAGGATGCATTTACACCGACATGGTTCTGTCCTACGTAACTGTAACTGACGCAACTGTTTCTTATGAATTGTGGGTTTTAGTAATCCTACACTGTGCAACCCAACTCTTCACATTACCTCTAAGTAATTTATACAAAGTCTAATTTGATCGCAACCATATGCGTCATGGCCCTTCCGATGTACACGATAACAAATGCAAACCGGATTTGGCTTAAGAAAGAGTTCAATACAAGACGCAAACAACAGCGAAAAAGAACGGAATACATGAAAAAAGGATATCAGATAATACACGAAACCACTGTGCTACTCCAAGGAAACGTTATATTGCCAATTACCCGTAAAACGGTTCCCTCACTAACTAGTTCAAAATGGGCGGGTGGTGCGAAACGAGAACGCCCAATAGAGTCAAGTTATAAAGAGGTGGGGTGACAAAAAGTCAATGGCCAAAGGGTCAATTGACATTATGACCACTTCAAATGGTCTTAAGAGGTATGGACTTTGAATACCTTTCTTAATTTATCTTTATGGCCATTTAGGACATACACGGAAGTTTTATAAAAGCTGTGCCTCGAAAATAAGTCTGAAGTCATCAAAAGCTCCCAGTGGGTTTTTGGCGCAATTTGTCATTCCAAATTTTCTCTAATCTTTTAATTCTTCTTAACTCAGAGAGAGTCCAGTTTTTTATCCTTTTTTCACTAGTTTAGGGTAAAAATGTAGGAAAAGGAGCGACGTATTGGAAAATTTAATCGACTGAACAAAATTATCAAAAGTAATAAAAGACGTAACTGTATTTCAACAGTTAGTAACAATTAAAATGTGGAGGTGCTAAACAAAATAATTGACCTTATAGCCACTTGATTCCCTATCTCCGCTTCGAGGGGGATCTTAAGGCCACAATAGAGGTGGACGGTTGGCGCAAGGCTGCTCAAATGGCGGACGAGGCGAGACATGTGTACACAGATGGTTCCAAGGTAGTGGACGGAGTAGGGTCTGCGTTATACAGTGCTGATCAAGCTGGTCAAGCAGCAATTAAGGCAATAATCTCGCATAGCACAGCAAAAGTGTGTTAAAGTGTAAGCAGTCCCTGGAAATAATCGTGGCGGGGAAAAGCATACATCTATATTGGGTCACAGTGCGGAATGAAAAGGCAGATGAACAAGCCAAAAAGGGCGTATCCCTTGAAGCTTGGTCCGTAGACGTTCCAATTAGATTGCGCGAGATTAAGAGAAGGCGAGAGGTGCACATGATCAACCAAGCGGGAAAGGCGTGGGTCCAAGCGGGGAGCTGTAAAGTGTCGAAGATTATGTGTAGGTCTTACAACCTTAGACTAACAAAGTTGCTTCTATCATTAAAAAGAGAGGACTGTATACTCATGACGGGTATTCTACTCATGACTGGTATTCTGACTGCCTTCTGGCGTCACATGCCCTTAAATTGGGATTGGCTAGTGATAGCTGATGTATTGTGTGGGTTGAAGGAGGAAACGATCGAGCACGTTTTGTGCTCGTGTCCTGCGCTAGCCATATTAAGACTCCAGCTATTAGGAGTGATACAGCTGTCAGATCTAGAAACAGCAAGTGGCATAAGTCCTAGAAATCTTCTAGTGCTTGCCAAGAGGACGGAGTTATATGTTATATGATTTATAACATAGGTCCAGGTTTTTGATAGGGTTTTTCAGTTTGGTCGTTAAATAAACTTCTGGTAACACTACGGACTCATTCCGTTTATGTGAGTTCCTCATGTTCAACCTAACCTAACCTATGGCCACTTGAGAAACAAAGCGTTTATATTATGACCATTTTAGAGAAAGCAGGATGCTCATAATGTCCCCCAGCTGGTTAGGGGGTCAGAATATACCCGCGGTAGGTATGCCTGTCGTGGCGACCCCAAGCTCCTCATGGATCTTGGGGGTGGGGAGGGAGGGATGGTCTGAAGGTTTAATGTGTCGTTCCCGAGATGGTCGGGCTAGATCCTTAATGGTTATCATAACATCTTAATAGTAAAATTAAAACAAAATTTTAATTTACTGTTGCCACAATTTCATACGGACATAACTTTATTTGACTTTGTGGCCATTGGAAGTGGTAAAAAAGTCAATGGCCGTTGACCTTATGCCACCTCTCCTTAAAAGGATTCCGGTAATGGCGTTTCATTTGATGATACTACTCGGGCATTAAACATATTTTACTATATATAATATGTGAGAATGCACAAGCAACTATGGAAGAATTGCTTGACTACGTTTGCCTAAGACGGCTATTTGTAAATGGGAAGCAATTGGAGCTTAACGCTCGTTGGCAGTTGTGGTGTCGCCATGGTGTTTGAAAATGCATAATGTACACATTCATTTAACTTTATACATATGTATGTATGTATATACATACATGCGTACAAAAATGTGGTAAGATATGCATTAGTCGTAGAGGATCTTTCAAAACGAAACTTCCACATACACTTTCATTAAAGGATAGCTTTGGATGTTCTCAGACGTCTATAATTCATACATGCGTTGCTAGTAATGACGTGCGGTTCCAAGTCATTTAAGACTGAGATACTCGAGTCCAGTGTTGTTGTTGTTGTTGTATTAACGATAAAGACACTCCCCGAAGGGTTTGGGGAGTGTTATCGATGTCGATGGTCCCTTGCCTTAGATCCGGTACGTTCCGGTAACAAAGCACCATTAAGGTACTAGCCCGACCATCTCGGGAACGATTTATATAACCACATTAAGCCTTCAAGGTCATCCCCCCTCCCCACCCCCTAGTTCCATGAGGAGCGTGGGATCGCCAAAGCGTCGTCTGTTAACGAAACAGGATTCGACGCGGGTAGGTGTGACAATTGGGTTGGAGAAGCTATATAGTGCTCTGGCAACCCCTTGAGAGGGTTGCGCTACACAACCCCTTGAAACCCCGAGTCCGGTGTCAAGCACCCTTACGTGAGTGATGTCTGGCGAATTTTCTAAAATTGTATAGTCCGAATAATTAGTTCCCCTTGGAAAGAGCTTACATTCCAGGTGCTCATGAACAAAAAGCTGCTCTCTAAACTAAACGCTCCGTACACTAAAGGCGCATCCTAACAATAACATTTATGACCACCTGTTAACCAACGTAATTTATAGAGAAAACCCTTCGCCTCATTGCTAAATATCGATATAAAATATAAACCCGGCCCTGACGATGAAACTCCACAAGCCCGACCGTGGCGAGGGGAGAGAAAATATGTTGAAGAGGACTAGTAGGTCAGTGAAGATTGGATAGGGCCACGCCGAATATTTTATAATGTTCCAATCAAGCCGATTCCATATCGTTAGATTTCATTAACCTGATCACCAGACACCACCATATTTAAGAGTAAGAAATTGCAGATTATTTGGTCAGTTAAGGTTTCGAAACAGATATTAAAGTGGCGTTCAGCTCTATACGGCTTCTATCATAAAGCGATGATAACCCTCTGGAATGATTACAAATTCATATTTCGATATGGAAACACCAGCTTATTTTCGAAACTAAACAAATCTGCGTCGAAAGCGTATACCAACAGATTCTCTATTCAGAAGCTTTTAGGTTAGGGACATTTAAAAGGAAGAGGAGTGTGTGGGCTGCAGACAAAAAGGCGGAGGAAAGGGAGGTGAATTTTATGCTGCTATTTAAGTTGATATGAGAAAATAAAAGGTTTGTTGGGGATAAATTATGAAATTCCCATATTCACCGCTTTCTTGGAGAACTGCTCGTGTAGCTTTCCTACCAAAGGCGGGGAAGATCGGTCACGTGTATCCCAAAGATTATAGACCCATTAGCTTAACATCATTTCTGCTGAAAACCTTTGAAAGGCTGATAGATGTGTACATAAAGTCCAACGTGGATGAAAAGCTACTCTCCACAACACAGCATGCGTACACCAAAGGCAAGTCGGTAAACACCGCATTGCATAGGGTAGTAATAAGCGTAGAGAAAGCCCTGGAATATAAGGAATATGATCTAGGAGTCTTATTAGACATTGCCAGGGCTTTCAATAATGTTTCTAAATGGGCGATTATGGATGGTCTTAATTACATTAAAGTACATCCAGCCTTAACCAGATGGATCGGCTGCATGTTAAATTGCAGGAAGATGACATCACAATGAGGATTGTACGAGGCCACGAAATCAGTGGACAGGCGAACGCCGCAGGGAGGGGTGCTATCACCTCTGCTGTGGACGCTGGTCATCAACCAACTGCTCAGGCGATTTGATGAGGGACCCGTAAAACTTACGCCTTACGCGGATGACGTTGGAATTATCATAAGTGGAAAGTGCCTTCCAACGATTAGCTCTTTGATGGATCGGGCGCTTCGAGATATTCATATCTGGGCATCAAATGTCGGGTTGAAAGTCAACGCGGATAAGACGGATATGGTCTTGTTTACAAAGAGGTACAAGGTTCCAAATTGGATCAGGCCTAAGTTAGGAGGGGTGACCCTACAGGAGAAACCTTTCACAAAGTATCTAGGAATCATCCTAGACAGTAAGCTGTCATGGAAGCTCAACGTGGAGGAGAGGGTGAAGAAGGCTTCAGCGGCACTTTATGCATGTGAAATAATGATGGGGTGTACGTGGGGCTTATTGCCCTCTTTCTCATTGGGTTTTTACAGCGATTGTAAGTCCTATCCTATACTATGGAGTTCACGTTTGGTGGACATCCACACAAAAAGCACCCTACCTCAAAAAATTGGAGGGGGTACGTTGTTGTTGTTGTTGTTGTAGCAGTAGCAGGGGGTATGCAGACTATCAATGCTTAGCATTACGAGAGTCCTGAAAACAACCCCGACAGCTGCACAGTATGCCATTCTGCACATTCCACCTGTAGACCTGGTAGCAAAGAACATAGCGGTAACAACTGCAACCAGGCTCGGTGCCTCGGGGCAGCTTGAGCGCCGACCATACGCCCATAGTAGTATAGCGTCATCAATCACAAGACGAACAGACTACATGATTCCCTATCTGCGCTTCGAGGGCGATCTTAAGGCCACAATAGAGGTGGACGGTTGGCGCATGGGTGCTCAAATGGCGGACGGGTGATACATGTGTACACAGATGGTTCCAAAGTAGTGGAAGGAGTAGGGTCTGCGGTATACTGTGCTGATCCGGAAATAAACAGATCCTACATGCTGCCAGATTATTGTAGCGTTTTCCAAGCGGAAATAGTAGCCGTAACCAAAGCAGTAGAAACCCTGGAAGAAAACAGCCCAAGCTTCAATCGTGTTAACTTTTATATTGACAGTCAAGCAGCAATTAAGGCAATAATCTCGCATAGCACAGCATTTACATGCGTGTTAGAGTGTGAGCAGTCCCTGGGGAGAATAGGGACAGGGAGAAGCATACATCTATATTGCGTCGCAGGGCATATGGGAATAGATGGGAATGAAAAAGCGGATGAACTAGCTAAAAAGGGCGCATCTCTTGAAGCTTGCTCCGTAGACGTCCCAATTAGACTGGGGGAAATTAAGCGAAGGCGAGAGGTGCACGTGATCGGCCAAGCAGGAAAGCCGTGGGTTTAAGAGCGGGGCTGTAAAGTGTCGAAGATTATGTGTAGGGCTTACAACCTTAGACTAACAAAGTTGCTTCTATCATTAAAAAGAGAGGACTGTAGACTCATGACGGGTATTATGACTGGGCACTGCCTTCTGTAGTCACATGCCTTTAAATTAGGCTTGGTCGGTGATAGCATATGTAGGAAGTGCGGGCTGGAGGAGGAAACGATCGAGCACGTTCTGTGCTCTTGCCCTGCACTTGCCAGGCTAAGACTCCGGCTATTAGGAGTGATACAGCTGTCAGATCTAGAAGCAGCAAGTGGCTTAAGTCCTAGGAAGCTTCTAGTATTTGCCAAGAGGACGGAGTTATTTTATAACATAGGTCCTGGTTTTTGATAGGGTTTTTTCAGTTTGGTCGTTAAAACAAACTTATGGTAACACTACGGACTTATTCAGTCTATGTGAGGTCCTCATGGACCGGCCAGTTCACCCTAACCTAACCCATATTCACCATAGAAGAAAATGCCTCCGAGTAGAAAAATCAGGAAATTCTCTTGATCGAAATCTCACCCTTACCTTGCTTTATTCTCGAAAGAGGACAATTAGGACGGTTTGGGGTCCTTCAAAACCGACAGCGCAACCCATTTTCTGATTTTTTGAAACGAAATCGTGGATCAATTGAGCTCAGCGCAGCCCATTTTTTGTTTTTTTGAAACGAAATCGCGGATCCATTGAGCTCAGCTCAGCTCTCAAACTTGGACCCGCAATAGGACTCGAACGCATTTTTCCGTGCTTGAAAAAATCGGTGTCGTCAGTTCTTTAAAGAACCGATTATCTGAGTTCAGTACTGCGGATCGTTTCATCACTAGCTGCTAGACATTTTTCTACTTATGTGCATATGTACGTGGGTATGAATGTCTTTAACTGCATATTCCCCTTAAAGTAATCGTCGTAAGCGTTGAACCTTGACCTCCATTTAGGATTACAATGAGTTACATTATGATGTGTGGCAATTAAAGCAGTCTGAAGCGACAAACATTGGAACTTGGTCACAAATCATAAGGTTAATTACGGCTGCCGAGTTTGTGAACGGAAAAATAACTGTCAGGAATTAGAATTCTATGTAGGATTTTAATTTCACTGAAACAGTAAACTCAACTAAATTATGAAAATGGCACACTTTGGAAATGACAACTCTCCGAAGACTTTGAGGAATTTTATCGAAGTTGTTTAAAAAAACCTGCTGTTGTTGTTGTAGTAGCGATAAGGTTACTCGGCGAAGGCTTTAGGGAGTGTTATCGATGTGGTGGTCCTTTGCCGGATACAGATACGGTACGCTCCGGTAACACAGCACCATTAAGGTGTTAGCCCGACCATCTCTGGAACGATTTATATGGCCACATTTAACCTTCAGACCATCCTTCCCTCCCCACCCCCAAGTTCCATGAGGAGCTTGTGATCGCCAGAGCCTCGTCTGTTAGTGAAACGGGATTCGCACACTCGAAGATGAGGTTGACAATTGGTTTGGAGAAGCTATATATTGCGCTACACAACCCTTTGAATCCCACAAAAACCTGCTCTTAAGGGATCATCTCAATACAGTGCTAGAAACATAGTCTGCTACAAGAAGAAAAAGCAATATAAGAGATAACCAGCCAACCCACTATAAGCTCTGTCTTGCCAGCATGGAAGACAATACAACGCAGTGCGGAACAAGCTGAGGGTACTCCTTTATGACACCGGAACCCCACCTGCAAAGCTCAAGTGCATAAAGCAAACCAAAGTACTTAACATGCATTTGTAATTGCGGTGCCCCCTAATTTCGAAAGAGGATAAGGCTTCGTTTATTTGGGAACCAGCATTAACGCATTCAAAAAAGTCAGTATAGAAAGAAATCCAGCTATTAATCAATCTTTCCAACAAAATGATACTCTGCGCTGAGTAGGCAACTAAAAGTAAAGTCCTCTCTCAGCAAAAGATCATGTTCTACAGGGATCCAAGGGGTTGATAAGCGCAATTCACAGCTTCCGCATGTCAACCTCACCTCACGACTCATGTTACAAATAAGAATGTATCATACACATATTTAGCAAGCGAGTATTTGGCAACACAAAGTTCCTGTTGTTGTTGTTGTAACAGTGCTTCCCCCACCTAACAGCCGCGACCGATCACAAATTGTCATCAATATCCTCTAACGGGAGTCCAAGGAAACTCGCTGTTTCAACAAGGGTGGACCATAAGGAAAGGGGTGTTAGAGGCGTTGGTTCCACATTACAATTAAAGAGATGGTTGGTGTCATATGGGGACACATTGCAAGCGAGGCATACATTTTGTATGTCGGGGTTGATTCTGGATAGGTAAGAGTTTAACCTGTTACAGTATCCAGAACGAAGTTGAGCAAGAGTGACACGCGTTTCCCTGGGGAGTATGCGTTCCTCCTCCGCGAGTTTTGGATACTTTTCTTTGAGTACTGGATTCACCGGGCAATTCCCGGCATAAAAGTCCGACGCCTGTTTGTGGAGTTCACCAAGGACCTGCTTGTGTTTTTTCGCTTCATACGGCTGGGTTCTCAGGTGCCGTATTTCCTCAAAATGCTTACGGAGATGACTCCTTAAGCCCCTAAGCGGTGCTGGCTCATCAATCAGATGTCTGTTCCGATGCTCAGGTTTCTAGGTATTCAACAGGAACTGTTTGGTCAGCATCTCATTTCTCTCCCTGATGGGGAGTATTCTCGCCTCATTATGCAGATGGTGTTCTGGGGACATAAGAAGACAGCCCGTGGCGATTCTGAGAGCAGGGAAAAGAATCTTTTTAGGACGGTCATACTCTGTTCAGTGTGTCTCGTGTAAGGGATGGTTGCATCGGACAGGTTGTTCTAGGCTTGACCCCAAAACCCGACGTCCACGTAACTTTTATAAATCTTTTGTGGCTCCTTGCTGTTCACGCCCAAGGGTGTCCCGTAGTCTACGCCTAAGCGCCCCCACTACCTGCCAGCAGCCCCGCTGCTCAGCAAGCCACAACAAGTACCCACTGCCGCTCGCGCCCCACGGCGACAACAACTCAAACCGCTGCTACCACTCATAACTACTATCTTCGTAGTAGAGTCGGAGTAGCAATGCTGAGCATCAGCCCCTGCCCCCGTCTTCTCCCCCCCTCTTTTCCGGCAGCAATCGTGTAGGTCAGGGAAACAGACTCTTAGTCCCTACCTCCGTTTGCACCGTTTGCCAGCACAAAATATATATGTTTGCGACATCCGCCCAATGCAGCTCCTGCCTCGGGTGGTGCCACTTTCCTAGATGTTCTGGTCTCCGCGACGGCAACCCCCCGACGGGTTTCATCACGCCATGTTGCCAGGTCGCAAACCCAAATCATCCGGGTACCCCAATGCTTGCCCAAGGACGCAGACGATGCAAACCTAGAAATTATCAACATCTACATCCCTCCTGCCACCTGTTGCCCTAGTGGATACCGCCCTAATATCAGCGCCTTACTCACTGGCAACAATCGCATTATCTTAGGCGATTTCAATGCCCATCACGATCTATGGCATTCAAATTTGCGGGCGGACAGTAGGGGTGAGATGTTGGCGGATCAAACAGAAGAAACGACGTTCTGCACAATAAACGGAGACACCCCCAGACGTATGGTAGGAAGCTGTCACAGTTCGCCAGATATCTCAATCGTGAGCGCAGAACTCGTAAACTGCGTCAACTGGCAGGCGATGGTAACATTGGCATCCGACCACCTGCCTATACTTATTTCGCTCGAGCGCACCGCCGACTTCATCGTCACAGAAAAACGCACTTTCATAAACTTCAAAAAAGGAAAGTGGGACGAATATAAATCTTTTACAGACAACCTCTTTGCTGCCCTCCCTATCCAGACTGATGCCTGCCAAGGGGAGCGTGCCTTCCGTAAGGTCATTGAATCCGCCTCGGCACGTTTCATTCTCGCCGGAAGAATTCGCGAAATTCGGCCCACTTCCAGGCGGAGGCCGCAAACTTAGCGAGAGAACGTGACCTTATAAGACAGCTTGATCTAGGCGATCCCCAAATAAGGGATATAAACCAACGCATCAGATTGCTTGTGGATGAACACAAGCGGGCGAAATGGAGGAGCACCTAAGAGGTTGTAACCTCTCCACCGATGTGGGTAAACTTTGGTCCACCGTAAAGTCCCTATCGAATCCGTCTAAGCATAAAGACAAAGTTTCCATCGCCTTTGGCGATAAAATACTGTCGAATGCGAAAAAATGCGCGAGCGCTTTCTGCCGACAATATATAATGCATTCTACGGTGGACAAAGATAGACGGAGGGCCAACAGACACGCACATAAACACAAATTCAGCGCGTCACCAATCACCATCACCGCTAAAGAGGTTGAGGACGCCATTGGTCACGCTAAACCATGCAAAGCTGTGGGCCCAGGCGGCATAGCCATGCCGATGTTTAAAAGCCTAGGGAAAGAGGGTTTCAAATATTTAGCACATGTCTTCAACCTGTCTCTTTCCACCTTTGTCATACCCGAAAAATGGAAAATGGCCAAGGTGGTCCCACTACTAAAGCCTGGGAAACCTGCTAACATAGGAGAGTCGTATCGTCCGTTATCTCTCCTATCGCCAGTAGCAAAGACGCTTGAAGCCATTTTGCTCCCCTATTTCCAAGCAAATTTGCAGCTAGCCTGTCATCAGCAGGGCTTCAGAAAACTCCATAGCACTACCACCGCGCTAAATGCCATTTGCACCCAGATAAATTGCGGTTTAAATCAAAACCCCCACCATGGAACAATACTCGTAGCGCTAGACCTATCAAAAGCTTTTGATACGGTCAACCATGGCTCGTTACTGCAAGACCTGGAAGGGTCTACCCTTCCCCCATGTCTTAAAAGGTGAACCGCAAATTATCTGGGTGGTCGGCAGGCATCGGTGCAATTTAGAAACGAAACATCAAAACCAAGAAGAATTAAACAAGGGGTGCCACAGGGTGGTATACTGTCCCCACTTTTGTTTAATTTCTACATATCTAAGCTTCCTCCACCACCGGAAGGAGTCACAATCGTTTCCTACGCCGATGACTGCACAATAATGGCAACAGGCCCAGGCCCACAGATCGATGAGCTATGCAATAGAATAAACGGCTACCTCCCTGATCTCTCCAGTTTTTTCGCCTCGCGAAACCTGGCATTATCACCGACTAAATCTTCCGCGACCTTATTTACAACATGGACGTCCCAAATGTCGACCATTTTGATTGTTTCGTCCCCCCCACAAATTGTCATCCTCCCAGCAGCTCCTTGCAGCAGGACTGCTACATATTCTCTTACTCCGGGAAGGTATCGAACCCAATCCGGGTCCGTCTCCTGACCCCAGTCCTGAGAAATGGTTTTGCTGCATTTGCCAGAAAAGAATCTTCTTAGGACGGTCATACTCTGTTCAGTGTGTCTCGTGCAAGGGATGGTTGCATCGGACAGGTTGTTCTGGGCTTGATCCCAAAACCCGACGTCCACGTAACTTTTATAAATCTTTTGTGGCTCCTTGCTGCTCACGCCCAAGGGCGTCCCGTAGTCTACGCCTAAGCGTATCCCCACTACCTTCCAGCAGCTTCGCTGCTCAGCAAGCCACAACAAGTACCCGCTGCTGCTCGCGCCCCACGGCGTCAACAACTCAAACAGCTGATACCACTCATAACTACTACCTTCGTAGTAGAGCTGGTTGCAATGCTGAGCATCAGCCCCTGCCCCCGTCTTCTTCTCCCCCCCTCTTTTCTGGCAGCAATTGTGCAGGTCAGGGAAACAGACTCTTAGTCCCTGCCTCCGTTTGCACCGTCTACCAGCACAGAATATATAGGTTTGCGACATCCGCTCAATGCAGCTCCTGCCTTGGGTGGTGCCACTTTCCTAGATGTTCTGGTCTCCGCGACGGCAACCCCCGACGGGTTTCATCGCGCCATGTTGCCAGGTCGCAAACCCAAATCATCCGGGTACCCCAATGCTTGCCCAAGGGCGCCCAGTCCCAAGGCCACAACAGCAATTGCGTCCTGGCCTTCCACAACCTAGGCGTAGTCACCCCTCACTTACCCCTAGAGTGGCGGCGTCTCCCCTCATGCACTTCAAAATTCTGCAGTTGAACTGTAATGGACTAACTGGGAAGATTACGGAGATAGTCGATTTCATGAAGCGACACAACATCCGCATTGCTGCGATTCAAGAGACTAAACTCACAGCAAGATCTGCATTGCAGACCTGCTCTGGTTATAATGTCCACAGGAAAGACCGAGAGAGCGGAAATGGAGGCGGCCTCGCGTTTATTATACACCACTCTGTGCAATATCATATATTTGATCCTGGCATCGACCGCAGTGACAATGTCTTAGAACGTCAAGGCCTATCTGTCCGGTCAGGCGATGCAAATCTAGAAATCATCAACATCTACATCCCTCCTGTCACCTGTTGCCCCAGTGGATACCGCCCTAATATCGAGGCCTTACTCTCTGGCAACAATCGCATTATCTTAGGCGATTTAAATGCCCATCACGACCTATGCATTCAAACTTGCGGGCGGACAGTAGGGGTGAGATGTTGGCGGATCAAATAGACGAAACGACGTTCTGCACAATAAACGGAGACGCCCCCACACGTATGGTAGGAAGCTGTCATAGCTCGCCAGATATCTCAATCGTGAGCGCAGAACTCGTAAACTGCGTCAACTGGCAGCCGATGGTAACATTGGCATCCGACCACCTGCCCATACTTCTTTCGTTCGAGCGTACCGCCGACTTCATCGTCACCGAAAAACGCACATTCATAAACTTCAAAAAAGGAAAGTGGGAAGAATATAAATCTGCAACAGACAGCAGCTTTGCTGCCCTCCCTATCCCGACTGATGCCCGCCAAGGGGAGCGTGCCTTCCATAAGGTCATTGAATCCGCCTCGGCACATTTCATTCCCGCCGGGAGAATTCCCGAAATCCGGCCCCACTTCCCGGCGGAGGCCGCGAGCTTAGCGAGGGAACGCGACCTTATAAGACAGCTTGATCCAGGCGACTCCCAAATAAGGGATATAAACCAACGCATCAGATTGCTTGTGGACGAACACAAGCGGGCGAAATGGGAAGAGCACCTAAGAGGTTGTAACCTCTCTACCGGTGTAGGTAAACTTTGGTCCACCGTAAAGTCCCTATCGAATCCGACTAAGCACAAAGACAAAGTTTCCATCGCCTTTGGCGATAAGGTGCTGTCGGATGCGAAAAAATGCGCGAGCGCTTTCTGCCGACAATATGTAATGCATCCTACGGTCGACAAAGATAGACGGAGAGCCAATAGACACGCACATAAACACAAACTCAGCGCGTCACCAATTACCATCACCGCTAGAGAGGTTGAGGACGCCATTGGTCGCGCTAAACCATCCAAAGCAGTGGGCCCAGACGGCATAGCCATGCCGATGCTTAAAAACCTAGGGAAAGAGGGTTTCAAATATTTAGCGCATGTCTTCAACCTGTCTCTTTCCACCTTTGTCATACCCGAGAAATGGAAAATGGCCAAGGTGGTCCCGCTACTAAAGCCTGGGAAACCAGCTAACGTAGGTGAGTCATATCGTCCGATATCTCTCCTATCGCCAGTGGCAAAGACGCTTGAAGCCATTTTGCTCCCTTATTTCCAAGCACATTTGCAGCTAGCCCCTCATCAGCATGGCTTCAGAAAACTCCATAGCACTACCTCCGCGCTAAATGTCATTAGCACCCAGATAAATTGCGGTTTGAATCAATATCCCCACCATAGAACAGTACTCGTAGCGTTAGACCTATCAAAAGCTTTTGATACGGTCAACCATGGCTCGTTACTGCAAGACCTGGAAGGGTCCACCCTTCCCCCATGTCTTAAAAGGTGGACCGCAAATTATCTGGGTGGTCGGCAGGCATCGGTGCAATTCAGAAACGAAACATCAAAACAAAGGAGAATTAAACAAGGGGTGCCACAGGGTGGTGTCCTATCCCCGCTTTTGTTTAATTTCTACATATCTAAGCTACCTTCACCACCGGAAGGAGTCACAATCGTTTCCTACGCCGATGACTGCACAATAATGGCCACAGGCCCAGGCCCAAAGATCGATGAGCTATGCAATAAAATGGCTATCTCCCTGATCTCTCCAGTTTTTTCGCCTCGCGAAACCTGGCATTGTCACCGACTAAATCTTCCGCGACCTTATTTACAACATGGACGCCCCAAATGTCGACCATATTGAACATCCACGTCGATGGCACTACGCTACCGACTGTCCTACACCCCAAAATCTTGGGTGTGACGTTTGATCAGGATCTACATTTTGGTGCGCACGCAACCGCAATTGTTCCAAGAATTCAGAGCCGTAATAAAATCCTCAAATCCCTTACTGGCAGTACCTGGGGAAAAGATAAAGAAACGCTCTTGACCACATACAAAGCAATTAGCCAGCCGATTACGTGCTACGCGTCACCCATATGGTCGCCAAGCCTAAAAACCACCCACTGGAAGAAACTACAGGCCTGCCAAAATACTGCTCTCAGAATCGCCACGGGCTGTCTTCTTATGTCCCCAGAACACCATCTGCATAATGAGGCGAGAATACTCCCCATCAGGGAGAGAAATGAGATGCTGACCAAACAGTTTCTGTTGAATACCCAGAAACCTGGGCATCCCAACAGACATCTGATTGACGAACCAGCACCGCCTAGGGGCCTAAGGAGTCATCTCCGTAAGCATTTTGAGGAAATACGGCACCTGAGAACCCAGCCGTATGAAGCGGAAAAACACAAGCAGGTCCTTGGTGAACTCCATAGACAGGCGTCGGACCTTTATGTCGGGAATTGCCCGGTGAACCCAGTACTTGAAGAAAAATATCCAGAACTCGCAGAAGAGGAACGCATACTCCCCAGGGAAACGCGTGTCACTCTTGCTCAACTTCGTTCTGGATACTGTAACAGGTTAAACTCTAACCTATCCAGAATCAACCCCGACATACAAAATGTATGCCCTGCTTGCAATGTGTCCCCACATGACACCAACCATCTCTTTAATTGTAATGTGGAACCAACGCCTCTAACACCCCTTTCCTTATGGTCCACCCCTGTTGAAACGGCAAGTTTCCTTGGACTCCCGTTAGAGGATATTGATGACAATTTGTGATCGGTCGCGGCTATTAGGTGGGGCGATCATTGCTACAACAACAACAACAACAACCATTTTGAACATCCACGTCGATGGCACTACGCTACCGACTGTCCCACACCCCAAAATCTTGGGTGTGACGTTTGATCAGGATCTACATTTTGGTGAGCACGCAGCCGCAATTGTTCCGAGAATTCAGAGCCGTAACAAAATCCTCAAATCCCTCGCTGGTAGTACTTGGGGAAAAGATAAAGAAACGCTCATAACTACATACAAAGCAATTAGCCAGCCGATTACGTGCTACGCGTCACCCATATGGTCGTCAAGCCCAAAAATTACCCACTGGAAGAAGCTACAGGCCTGCCAAAATACACCAAGTTCTTCATAGTGGTTGTTGTTGTTGTAACAGTGCTTGGCCCATCCAATAGGCGCGATCGATCACAAATTGTCATCAATATCCTCTAACGAGAGTCCAAGGAAACTTGCAGTTTCAACAGGGATGGACCAGAGTGAGAGGGGTGTTAGAGGCGTTGGTTTCACATTGCAAAGAAAGATATGGTTGGTGTTATGTGGGGACAGATTGCAAGCAGGAGATATATTATGTATGTCGGGGTTGATTCTGGATAGGTAGGAGTTTAACCTGTTACAGTATCCATATGGAAGTTTCTCGAGATGGTTGGGCTAGTACCTTAATGATGTTTATTACCGAAACGTTACCTTCGGGGAGTGTCTTTATCGCTACAACAACAACAACAAGTTCTACAATTCACTTATTGTACCTGTCCCGCTATATGATGCAGAAACATGAACCATAACAACATCAGATGAGCGGCTATGGGAGTGTTCGAGAGATAGATGTATCGGCCGTCACGCGTCGGCGACGGTGTGTATCAAAGAAGATTTAATGATGAGCTGTATGAGCTTAATGCAGACATCAACATAGTCCAGCGAATTAAAATACACCGGCTACTCCGGTTAATGTACGTTTTGCGAATGAAAGATAATGCGCCGGCCAAATAATTATTGTTATCGGAACCCGCCTATGGAAGCAGAGGAAAAGACGGCCCACACTCCGCTTGAAGGACCAGGTGGAAAACGATTACAACGCCCTTGGTCGAATTGTTGCCAATTGGCGCCAGCTAGCACAACGAAGAAGCGGGTTAGGGGGCATAGAATATACCCGCCACTGTGGTAAGAGGCGATCAAACTACTAAATTGATTCAAGGCATTGTAACCTCGTAACCCAGCTGCCAGCGCAATATATAGCCTCACCTACCCGTGGCGAATCCTGTTTCTTTAACAGCCGAGGCTCTGGCGACAACAAGTTCCTTATGGATCTAGGGGGTGGGAGGGCGGTATGGCCTTGAAGGTTTCTTTTGGTCATGCTAAATGAAGGGGGTGTTACGAGGCGTTGGTTCCACATTACAATTAAAGAGATGGGCGGTGTCATGTGGGGACACATTGCAAGCGGGGCATACATTTTGTATGTCGGGGTTGATTCTGGATAGGTAAGAGTTTAACCTGTTACAGTATCCAGAACGAAGTTGAGCTAGAGTAACTCGCGTTTCCCTCGGGAGTATGTGACATCGGCCACCTATGTTGGCTCATAAGCGCAGACCAACACAGCTACGATCCCGAAAGAATACTTGACGGCAGTAGTTTTAGGTAACAATCACCATTAAGGTACTTGCCGGAACATCTCGGGAACGATTTAGTATGACCACATGGAACCTTCTAGGCCATATCGCCCTTCCGCCCCCTAGAGGTTAACAATTGGGTTGGAGAAGTAAATTGCGCTGGCAACCCCTTGGAGGGGTTGCGCTACACAACTCCTTGAATCAATTTGGTACTTTTGTCGCCTCTTACGACAGGCATACCTGCCGCGGGTATATTCTAAGCCCCCTAACTCGCTGGAGAGACCGCTCTATCCATACCGTGAGCAAGAGGGATTCATGGGGTTGTATGGATTCATAGCTGTTCAGCTTCTCCCTCCCAATTTATAAAAATAAAAAATGCGTACGTAAACATATTTTACGATCAATGAGCTAGATTGCTTAACTTTCTTTCGACTTACTCGCTGCCGAAAATGTGGGGCTTGTACCTTAATGGACCTAGTTACCGGAACGTACCGGATTTATATCCGTACCTAGGAATATCGACAGCACTCTTCAAACCCTTGGGTATGTCAAATCTAGCTCATATAACAACGATCAAAATAGTACACGATGGCGAGGTCTCGCCTTCCGCTTTAATTCTTATTTTTCTTACCTCGAAGGCTTTGATGTGTTTAATCGACGATGATGGACCTTTATGGATATTCCCCCTGATTGCAGTAGATAGTAGACCGCTGAGCGATATTCGATTATTTTCATTAAGGACAAAAAGTGTGTTATGTACATGGAAATGTGAAGTTTCGAAATCTGTTTCGAATAAGTTAACTGTTTATAACGGTCCATAGATTTCCCAATTAATTTGCACAAAAACAAAATTAAATGAAAGATTGGATCGACAGATATCATATTATATTACGATCGACACTCGCAATAGGGGATTGATCCGGTACTATCCGGAAACAAGCACTGTTAGGATATTGGCCCAACCATTTCAGGAACGATTATATTTGACCACGTAGTCTGCGGACTTAAGATGCTTCCTTCGATAGGTATGCCTATCGCGGGGATGTTCTAAGTCCTTAAACCCTCTTACTCTTACTGACAACTGTATAGTTCATATTTTCCTGAACCACCCGACAAATAATAGGTACGGATATATCAGGTACATGACCTGAAACATAGTCGTTTAATCGTATGCTTGGTCGTCCATAAAATCGCATCATACGTTTATTTTTGATTTCTATTATTAGTGGTTTCTACGTTGCGGGTACGACGCACACACAACCCAGGCACGGGATTGCTAATAACAAATATTGTTAGCCTAATTCAATACGTGAAGATATGGCGTTTTTTGAGTGGGTATAACTCTGTTTTTGGTTATAATACTTGCAAATTTTTACTACAGAATGCAATATTTTACCAGAATGTGTGGAGACAGCGCAGCTTTTAAAAATATATTGGTTAATACCTTTGCGAATTAAGGTAACGATATCTACATATATAGCAAGCCGTTTCTGCCAAGATTGATGCCGTCTTGCAGGCGCATTCCATGATAAGCCGACGATGCAAACTTACCTGGTTTACGTATATTGTACCTAGAAATCCAGAGTTCAGAGCAAGAGACTGCTTGACCAGGATATATCGACACCTCCTTTTCAAGTAGCATCTATTTCATGCATACAAGAAGTTACCGACAAACGTAATTAGAAACCAATCGCATCATATTGCGTGGTATGGATCAACAAATGTTGTCGATACGAGTGATGTGTTCTGTTCAAGTGTTCATTGAAGCCTGTTCAAGTAACGCCAACATCGATGTGGTCCAACTCTGTTAATACAGAAAATTTCGTGGGACTTCTAGATGATTGAGATGACAGTTCATGAATGGTAGGACGCAGTATTATTACAAAAACAATCAAAAAAGTAGCTTTATCCGACTATCCACAATGTTCGAGAATACACTGAGACAAGTCGCGATCAAACCCAACACCTTTTCTCAAAATCTTAGTAGTGTTAAAAATATGCTTGTGTAGATACCTGCATTCCTCCTCTGACCGTATTCATATGATACGCGACATTTACAGAAATAAATAGCACATTTAAAGTTTTCAGCACTTATATTAAAAAATCTGGATTTTTTTTTACGATTTCAAATGTTTCCCATACGCTTCAAAAATGCGTTTGCACAACAAAATATACAGAACGTTTGTATATAGTTTACAGACGGCGACCACGTCGACCTCCCTTCCTGCGTGTGGAGTCTGATGGGATTGGTGTAACATCTTCAATGCGACCAATTTTCATTGACGAACGAGCCAAAGCACGGAGCGCAGATTGTGCACCTGGTCCAGGCGTTTTTGTTTTATTACCCCCGGTAGCACGCAATTTAATGTGTAATGCAGTAATACCAAGAGTCTTGCACTTTTCAGCAACATCCTTATAATCAATAAGTTCAAAATTAAAATTCTCATCAAAGCAATGAATGCATTATGCTTAACTTACTTGAGCCGCCAACATAGCAGCGTAGGGTGAGGCTTCATCACGATCCGCTTTTACTTTCATACCACCAGTAACGCGAGCAATAGTTTCACGACCAGATAAATCGGTAACATGGACGAAAGTGTCATTGAAACTGGCATAGATGTGCGCTACGCCAAAGACATATTCGCCATCACGTACTTGTGGGCCCAATGACACTTGGACTTCTTCCTTTTGAGCTTTAGCCTTTCTGGGTGCCATTTTTATATGGTAAAATCAACTAAAAGTAACCGAATTAAACACAAAACATTAGAAGAATTCAAATTGATTCAATTAGTTCACTGCACATTTAAGCGATGAATTTGTTCTTTGCTTAATACAAACTCCAAGTAACAATTTTGTTTATCAAAGTCATTTTAATCCAATTTTTATTTGCCAACATCCATTAACACAGATAAACTAAGAAAAAGATTTCACTTCTATAGTGTTGGTGGACATTCCTTCTAATAGTAAACACTATTCTTTTAGTAACAAATTCACCGCTTTCGTAATTATTAAATAGAAATTAAGAGCTTTAATAAACAACAAACCGATTGCGCTAACCGGATATCGAAAAAGAAAGCCCTACAGTTGCTAGCTGTCAAAAATGTCAACCGTTTATTGAAATGTCAAAACTGCTAGAAAACTGTGTTTCGTACGGTTGCATTGAAAATGTATGTATTTTAGGGCCGTATTATGTATGTCACCGTGAATGTTTAGTCACAATCACTCACATTCACCCAGAATTCGTATTTTATAAATTCTTACTTATTCGCGTTTGTCCTCTTACGTAGTCACGGCGTATTCACTGAGAATGTCAAACGCAATACGTAGCCAATATAGCCACTTATTACTTTTGTACTTACGGAAAACTTTGCAGTGCAATTTTTTCGGAATAACATCGTTTCAACGAGCTGGCAATATTGAGGAAACAACTGACAATTGTAAAAAAAAGAAAACAGTGTAAATTGCAATATTGATTGTGTTATGGATACGCATCTTTGGTGGAAGCAGAAAGGAAGGCGGTCGGCATGATGTGGTGGTGCACAGTGGCTAGTCATTGTCGGCTGGGGCGGGTCCTTGCCAACCTTACTCTTCCTGCGCCATAAACAGAAAAAAGTTCCTATCATGCCTATCAAAACTGAAAGCTGTCAAAATCAAAAACCCTGACAGAAGCGCAGAGACCGACTCAAAGCGCTTATAAATTCAAACTGAAACAACATCCGGTCGAACCGGATGTCACGGACAGACCGTTAAACATTCAAAAATTTTAAATTCAAAAAAAAGAAATTCAAAAAAACTAAGCGCAAAAAAAAATTACCGAACCGGTCATGGCCGGTTACCAACGTTGAAAATCAAACTAAGAAAAACGGCTGAAAAATAAAAATATAAATAAAAGGGCCGAATATCCCAAGTGGACCGTAACCGTAGACCGTAGCAGCAGATCCTAACAATTGTTGATGTTTTTAAAACCAGTTGCTTGTTTATTTTTCTATATGCCCTTTTATATTGAGCTGTTTTTCATAACTATAGTTTATATATAGTTTATAAATATGTTTAATATGGAACATTCCCTGGAAATTCCGAGGCAGTGTTGTGGCAGGCTAACAGCCTTTTCGAGTGTGTGTACATTATCAAACAGGCTACGAGTAGCAAATAAGCGGTTGAATTTTGTATGTTTCTTTATCTTTTTCTCAAGTACTGTCGGCAAGCGATTTTATGATTTTTTTGCGAATTAGTAGGATTTTCGAATTCGTGTATCTTTGCATTTTCCTTTTACATATAAGTTGATTTTTATCTCTGCTAAAAATGTATCCAAAACAATATATTTTATACACTATTGTACAGGTATGTTTATATGCATGTATGTTGAGAGGTGAAGAAATCAAAATATGTGCAGCACGTAAAAAGATATTCACTAATAGGAGACATTAATTAAAAAAAATATATATATACTTTTTTCTCCTTTTCTTCTTATTTTTTGTTTTTTTTTTTTTTGGAAAATTTGTTTGGAAAAAAATGTAAAAGTAGGTTTTATTAATAATAACGTTGCAAGAGTTAATTTAAAGTCATTTCCACACATAAATATGTATGCAAGTATGGAATTAATCTATTATGACAGTTTATATACATAAGGAAATAGAGTTGTTGTTGTTTTAATTTTGAGACTACATATGTCTGTATAAGTAATTTGTTCATCAAAAAAATGTGTTTTTGTTATTCCAGAACGGACTCACCCACTAGGCCGGTACATACTTGGCCGGTACCTACCGTCCGGCGGCATCTGCTGGTGTACCTCCTGATGACGTGGTTGATGGTAGTTGTTCTTACCGGTTATGTGTGGATGCCGGTTATGTGTCGTTGCCGGTTATTATGGTTCTTGCTGGTAATTTTAGTTGCCGGCTATAATGGTTCTTGCTGGTAATTTTAGTTGCCGGCTATTATGGTTGGTGATGGTGGTAAGCCTGGGGGCTTCGTGGGCGCTATAGCTGGTGGTAGCGCGTGATGGAGTATTATACATGAGTTTTTCCAAGTTAAAGGATATGGTTGTTTGTAGTTGCTACAGCCTCATCGACGACACCGTGTCGTTTATGGTCTTAACTCGGTAGATATTAGTAGTAGGAGTCCGTGGAAGAGCACAAAAAGGTTGAATTTTAATTCTGCAATGGGCTTTGGATTCCAACTCCGTTGCAGATTCGACTAGTAATGGTTTTAGTTACAATATTTTCTTGTGCATGCATACCGAGGACTCAATATTTCCTCGTTATTTGAGGATTTCCTATTCCCCAAAACAAATCTTTTCCTGTCCAAACTAAGGCTCTTAACCATCGCCTTGGAAACTCCCTTGAAGTTATATGTATGAAATTTCGTCGTCACTCGGTCCCTTTCTATTTTCACTTCTCTAGCACTGCGCGTTTAGTTCATGTTATATTAAGGCAGCTTCTTAAGTTATTTTAAGTTTATATTATTCCAGCGTGACGTTTCCCCTTCGTAAAATGTTAAAAGTGACAAGATATAAGTTCCATCACATGCACGTAACCTTCTTTTTTTCTTGCAGCCAGCTAACCAACCTTTTCTTTTTTCTCCTTCCCGGAAACTCGTGGTTTTTTGTCTTACCAACGATCGCCGACTTTTTTTTGTTTCGATACTTTTCATCGCAACTTTTAGGTCCCATCCCCAGCCACTAGACCGTTCCAACGTAAACGCTCCCAAGTGGACCGTAACCGTAGACCATAACAGCAGACCTTAACAAACCTGCTTCGCTTTGAAGACCTGACGATGAAGCGAACAGGAACCCGAATCATCTGTGGGAAGCCACTGCCAGGGACCTCCGATGCCAATCAACGTGGGGCACGACTCACTCCTGAGATAAGAGTCTCAAAGTTCTACTACGAAGCTAGCCGGGCAACATAGGTCCATAAAAAAAAAGTTATGTCAAATCGGGAATTAATTCTGTTTCCTAGTTGAAAAGGCTTTGCGGCAATTAGACATTTGTTATGGAGAACTCGTCAAAACTCCGTAGGGTTCTAGTGGTTATCGCCCCCACCGAAAGGCAAAAAAAAATATGGGTGTAGACATTTTGATAAGGAGAACTCGTCCAAACTCCGAAAGGCTAGTCCAACCCAAGCTTGGACTGCCAGGCTGTTCACGGTTCTCGGTGAGTACGCGTGTGAACATCCTATGAGGTCATTGCTCGGGGAGAATACTGGGCGAGATGTCCCCGACCGCCAAGACGCCCAGACAGGGTAAAAAAATCGAATTTGTAAATTTCTTTTAAAAAAAAAATCATTCTATAAATTTGGTAAAAAAAAATTTCCATCTCGCCATTATATTAAGGAAAAAAAATTTGTAAATTGTTAGCTTAAGTGATGGTGTGGAAAAAAAACTTCTATCTAAAGCAAACGCAAGGCAATTAGGGGCAAAAAAATCAAAATTCACCCCTCTTCACCCTATATTATAGACGATGATTGAAAAAAAGTATATATATAAAATAAATGTGCGCGAGGGAATAAAAAAAATTGCGAGAATAAGTAATAAAAATATATATTTTTTTTTTGATAATCGCATCACCAAAAAAAAATATTCGAAAACTGGAAAAAACGATAGACAAATATATACTACAGGTGGTGATGGGAATGCTGACATCCCATCATTAGAAGGCACATGGTATCCGGAAAAAAAAATTGTTACATAAAAAAAATTTTGTTACAAAAAAAACATTCACTCATACTGGTCCCTAGTGCTCCCAACCGCAACGCAAATGGCGGTCTTAGGGACCTGCCTCTGGGACTGGTTGGGGCCACTAGGGTCAGCCCCGGACACACACAAGTTGGTCCCACACACCCAGCCGCAACGCAGAGGCGGTCTCCAGGGACGCGCTAGTCGGACTTGCTGGGGGTTTTGAGGCCTCCCGTCATTCACCCTGGACACCCCTCCTGCCTCCACAGCTATGGGTGGAGCGGCTGCAATACCCACTCCCCAGACTGGTGGGACAGGAAAAGGTGCCGCTTTGAATCCCAGCTCAACCCGTCACAATCCAGGTGGTATTCCGTGGTACCACCTAAGACATGAGCTGAGCTGGGGTCCTACTATTCACACACTCACTCACACTAGACGTCACAAATTCGGCAAAAAAAAGAAATAAAAATTTTCTAAATTTTAATCAAAAAAAGACCAATTAGCGGATATATATATACCTAAGCCGAATAACGGACAACTTCCGGGAAAACAAAAAACCTAAATTACAAAAAAAAATTAAGTGCGTGCAGCACTGCCTCATCGGGTGAATACAAAAATCCGGAGACTTGACATTCAGTCTCGTGGCTCCTTCGGCCACTGCCCCCGAGGACCACTCCGGACAACTTGATCCGTCACCCATCCCACCGCAACGCAGGTGGCTGCTCCTGCGGCTGCCCACCTCGGACTGGTGGAATGGTCAACTTCACAAGTTGACCCGAAATGACCCCTGCGAACAGCGCCTCAAGTACCACGTTGGGCGCCATCTGTTATGGCGCCCTCAGCAACTGTCATCGAGGCAGTGCCTCGGACACCCCACGTTGGGCGCCATCTGTTATAGTTACGCATTTTCTATGGGATCAGCAAGGAAGGCAATTGGCATGATATTGTGGTGCACAGTGGCTAGTCATGTCGGCTGGGCTGAGTTCTTGCCAACCTTGCAGTTCCTGCGCCATAAACAGAAAAAGTTCCTATCATGCCTTTAAAAAAGAAATCGTCAAAAAGCGCAGAACGAATTCAAAAAGCTTGAAATTCAAATTAAAAGGAAAACAAACAAAAGAAGAAATGGGCCGAATATATAGAGGAGCGCCGCGGGTGTTGTTGCGACGCCCGTTGCTTAGCCCACCCTCAAAATCCATGGCCACCGACGAACCTGTATTTCGGTGGCCCCTTACCTGTATGTCCTAAGTGCCTTCTAAATGAATAAGGGAGTCAGCGTTCCCATTCTTATTATAACGATTTTATTTACAATTCATTATTAAACTTTATCAAAAAACTTTGTATTTTTAAAATTTAAGTTATCCCGTAAATGAATCTGTACGATATTTTATGTAGGCTTTCACTTTCTCTCTAATTACTTGTCTGTTCACATTCAAGCACCTGTAAATATTTCTTACAAAAGCAATTCATGAATGCTCTTCGCAACTTAATAAAATTTTCGAATTCGTATATCTTTGCATTTTCCTTTTACATATAAGTTTGTTTTTATCTCTGCTAAAAATGTATCCAAAACAATATATTTTATACACTATTGTACATGTATGTTTATATGCATGTATTTGGAGAGGTGAAGAAATCAAAATATGTGCAGCACGTAAAAAGATATTCACTAATAGGAGACATTAATTAAAAAAAAAATATATATATATACTTTTTTCTCCTTCTTCTTTTTTTTTTTTGGCAAGAAATGGACGAAACCTCAGTTTTCTCGGAGACAATATTTGCTGCAAAATATGATATTGGCGGAAACGAAATCCTGTTCACAAAATATTTTGAAATCTTGAAAAAGGTTCGTATGCACGTGACAAATTTTTTTTTTCTTGGAGTTTAGGGGTTATTTATCTGAAGAGCGACTGTCGCTCGCCCTGAGGGGAACAATTTATCAAGAGTCTGATGGTACAAAAATTGGTAGCTTATTCACGAATGTTGTGTACATTTACGCACAAGTAATATTGTTTGGTGTACTTCAATAACATATCCAATATACGAATTTTGTTTTATATTGTTTTCAGCAACTTTTTGTGGCACTGAAATTTTTAAATAATTTTTTGTCTACTGTCAGATTGATAGGGATTTAAAGAGGATACGATAGTATATCGATACATTTCTCTCGATATTTCCAAGAATAAATAAATAATTGTTTTCATTGTGATACCTTAATCAACATTTACAAAATTGAGTATCTGGTATACAAATACATATTTTGCTTAGTACAGGAACCATCGTCTCGGCCACAATGGCACAGCGTAAATGGACTGTCAAAAATACACGCATGTTCATGGAAACGAACATGATGGGAAGCTAGACGGAACATACGCCGTCTCGATTAAAAAATTACATATTTCATCACATAGATTTATAACCTTTTAAAGAAAGCATTCCTTTAACATACCTGTATAGCTACTGAAGTATAAAAATATCAACTCTGATATAAGGAAATTAGTACTGAATGGCAAAAAAGTGTGTATTCATTTCAAGTTTACATTCAATAAAGAGTGGGAATGGCTCCTACATTCACATTCTATATTGAATTATATTTTACCATTCAATAACACTCACACTTTAAATTTGAGTTAAAGTATATTAAGCCATTCAGGAATGGGAATTTATAATATGCAACCAAAAAATCACAAACTTTTAAAAGAATGCTGAGAGAATGCACACAATGCACACTCAATTGATTCAATCTTTTTACAGCTCTGGGTTTTTATTATTCCAGAACGGACTCACCCAGTAGGCCGGTACCTACTTAGCCGGAAAAGACCGTCCGGCGGCATCTGCTGGTGTACCTTCTGATGATACGGTTGATGGTAGTTGTTCTTACCCGTTATGTGTGGATGCCGGTTATGTGTCGTTGCCGGTTATTATGGTTCTTGCTGGTAATTTTAGTTGCCGGCTATTATGGTTCTTGCTGGTAATTTTAGTTGCCGGCTATTATGGTTGGTGATGGTGGTAAGCCTGGGGGCTTCGTGGGCGCTATAACTGGTGGTATCGCATGATGGAGTATTATACATGAGTTTTTCCAAGTTAAAGGATATGGTTGTTTGTAGTTGCTACAGACTCATCGACGACACCGTGTCGTTTATTGTCTTAACTCGGTAGATATTAGTAGTAGGAGTCCGTGGAAGAGCACAAAAAGGTTGAATTTTGTTTCTGCAATCGGCTTTGGCTTCCAACTCCGTTGCAGATTCGACTAGTAATGATTTTAATTACAATATTTTCTTGTGCATGCATGCCGAGGACTCAATATTTCCTTTTTATTTGAGGATTTCTTATTCCCTAAAACAAATCTTTTTCTGTCCAAACGAAGGCTCTTAACCATCGCCTTGGAAACTCCCTTGAAGTTATATGTATGAAATTTCATCGTCACTCGGTCACTTTCTATTTTCACTTCTCTAGCACTGCGCGTTTAGTTCATGTTATATTAAGGCAGCTTCTTAAGTTATTTTAAGTTTATATTATTTCAGCGTGACGTTTCCCCTTCGCAAAATGTTAAAAGTGCCAAGATATAAGTTCCATCACATGCACGTAATCTTCTTTTCTTCTTGCAGCCAGCTAACCAACCTTTTCTTTTTTCTCCTTCCCGGAAACTCGTGGTTTTTTGTCTTACTAGCGATCGCCGACTTTTTTTTGTTTCGATACTTTTCATCGCAACTTTTAGGTGCCATCCCCAGCCACTAGACCGTTCCAACGAAAACGCTCCCAAGTGGACCGTAACCGCAGACCATAACAGCAGACCGTAACAAGTTTTGGTACCATGCGCCTTGAAGCTCATACCACTATGACCGTAGGGGCTGCGCTCAAGCTTCCCTAGGCTCAGTCTCGTTGCAGTCCGAAAGCGGAATATAAAATGTTCATGTGGTTGTTGTAATTTTGTGCACTGAAAAAAATTTTATGTACAAAGGGACTTTGCACGCATTTAATTTTGATCCCACCCCATTGGTGGACCGGCCAAAGTAATTGTTTATAAGTGCGGCCGAATACCGCCAACGCTGAAAGGTGTTCTGCGCAAAAATACTATGGAGTTAATATTTTTATTTTCATTTTACGATATTTTTGGACGCGTATTAGCAGTCGTTCTAGAGTATTACCAAATTTCAAATTTTTTTTTTCAATATTTTGTGTTGGAATTTTATTATAAATTTCCCTCAATGTTCTTTCAAGTTGTATGTCGGGGTTGATTCTGGATAGGTACAGTTTAACCTGTTACAGTACCCATATCGAAGTTTAGCTAGAGTGACCCGCATTTCCCTAGGGAGAGTGAGTTCCTCCTCTGCTAGTTCTGGGAATTTTTCTTTGAGCACCGGATTTGCCGGGCAATTCCTGGCATAGAGGTCCGACGCCTGTTTGCGGATATCACTGAAGACCTGTTTGTGCTTTTTCGCTTCAAACGGGTGTGTTCTCAGGTGCCGTATTTCCTCATAATGCTTACGGAGATGACCCCTTAAGCCCCTGGGCGGTGTAGCCTCATCAATCAGATGTCTGTTGGTATGCCCAGTGAGTAGCCCTTAGGCTTGGCGACCATATTGGTTGCATTTTACGTTCACCATCTCCTTTTGACAATCTCCATGCCAGTACAATAAAACGAATAAAATCAGCTGATGAAATGAGCCACCTACACCATTGCGTCAGGTGTTATTGAAAATTCGTCAATGTCATGGGAATATTTTTTGCGATGTCAATCGCACGAAACTAACGAAAAGTGTTTTAACCATCCCAGGCAGACATGAGTGAGGGTGAATCCTAACCTTTTCCCTATCACTAGCCACTTGGTGCGTTCCAAAGGTGACTCTCCCAAGTGGACCATAACAAATTCACTCCGATAATTCCTTCCGACACAATTCCTCTTTAGTACTTTGGCATATGATCCTCTGTGGGTGCTCCATGGAGTACTACAGTGAAAGTACTCTCACGTATGTACTCTATGGAATACTCACAAACAAAGCGAGAGTGGGATCACCTACTCCTCTCCAAGGACATCGCAATGTTAATTGGAGCACATTTTTGGTATGACTACAGATTAGTTTTGGAACACTTCTATACTACTAAAGAAGTATTCCTTTCACTATTTATGCAGTACTCGCGTTTTTTGAAGGGACAAGCTTATTCATTCCAGTAACATCGCCACAATCAACCAATATGATGCGTTTGCAAATATGAAGGAACTTCAGACTTGGCAATTGAAGTTTATTACCCCTTGCCCATTCATATACAACATTTCGCGAAGCACTGTTGTAAACATTCTCCCTATACAACAAAAATACTTATTTACATATTATGTGTTGTTGTTGTTGTTGTTGTAGCGATAAGGTTGCTCCCCGAAGGCTTTGGGGAGTGTTATCGATGTGATGGTCCTTTGCCGGATACATCCGGTACGCTCCGGTACCATAGCATCATTAAGGTGCTAGCCCGACCATCTCGGGAACGATTTATGTGCCCACATTAAACCTTCAGGCCATTCCCTCCCTCCCTACCCCCAAGTTCCATGAGGAGCTTGAGGTCGCCAGAGCCTCGTCTGTTAGTGAAACAGGATTCGCCGCGGATAGGTGAGGTTGACAATTGGGTTTGGAGAAGCTATATATTGCGCTGGCAACCTGAAAGGTTGCGCTACACAGTCCCTAAATCTGGTATTTTAGTCGCCTCTTACGGCAGGCATACCTATCGCGGGTATATTCTGATCCCCTAACCCGCTGAGACACATATTATGTGTCGTATTCGATTGTTATATTGCAGTTGTTAATTATGTGAAATGTTAATATAATAATTAAAAAATAATAATAAATAATTTCACTTGCAAGATGTGCCAACACCCTTAGCCAAAGCAAATGTAAAATTCTTCTTCTTATGATTTGCTTGGAACAAAATTGGGGAGTTGGATACTTTTCAATATCAGATGGCGCTAGTGTCGCTCATTCTATCATTCTCAATAAAAATACATGCAATCTACTCATAAAACTGCTTATGTGTCAGAGCTATAACAGCAATATAAATTTTCTGTTTAACAACATACTCATATAATTTTGAAACAGTTAACAACTTTGCAATGGCCCTATAATCAAAGAGGATAAATACAATAAGAGCCGTCACTCGTTATTTTGTGGCGAGTATTTCGCTGGAAATTGAAAAAAATTGATGCCGAATGTTTTCTGAGAGGGATTTTTAATTGTCTCGCATTTATCCATGCCGTGTAGGCCCCTTGTGCAACTGTGATTATTGGAAAGAGATTAAATAAGTTAATTTAATACAGTCGGAAAAATAAACACAAATACCCCACGAAAATGTATAGAAGACATTTATAAACATCTCGCCCAAGAAAAAAGTAGAGACTACCTCTCAGTATACATAGAGTAAATGCCTAAAAAATAACGAGTGACGACTCTTATTGTATTTATCCTCTTTGCTATAATTGGCGATATTGTTTTTATTGCCACTCTTGAAAGTTGGGCTAATAACGGCAGTAAGTTGACAGCACCACTGATGACCTGATATGAAACTTCTCGCTCTCTGAGAGCGCGTGAAAATGTGCATTTTTTATACTTGAAACACAATGCCGAGCGACGACGCTTTACGCCGCGCCGGGCGATGACATTTTTCAAATTACGCCCAGACATTTCGTCTACTTAAAACACAATACAGGGCGAAATTGACGCTGTTTATTCAGAGTGGCCATTATTTAGAAATAAAGATGAAAACAATTAAAACTTTTTTAATTCTCTGCTTTAGCACTTGACTGCTAAACCACTCCCAAAATGTTAAGAAATTAACAAAACAAAACAAAAATGTTAAGAAATTAAAAAATTTGTTTTTGTATATTATGTTTTCTTTTTTTATACTTAAAAAATTGAACAGCAGCAATTCTTGGCATGTTTGTCGTCATCGCCCGGCGGCGACGATGGAAATAAATCTATCGTCGAAAAATGACATCGCGTAAATTTCGATCTTGGCGTTCATTGTGTTCACCTTCATGTTATAATGGGGATTCTATTTTTGACAAGGCGATGTTCGTCGCGTTTATTTCGCGGAATCAGGCAATTGTGTTTCAAGCTTTATAATATTGGCCATAGATGCCATCATGCTCAAAATCAAATTTGGGCATTTCAGAATAACTTTGGTGTATTTTACATGGTAAAGGTTTAATTTATGATTTTCACCGAAAATTTACACAAGATTATCAAATGGGATATCAAAAACTCGAATTTTTGTCAAGATTACAAATCCGAAGAAAAAAATAACTCTTTTTCTCCCGTGGAAAATTTACAGTGACAACACCTTTCATCGAAGGGCTGCACACGAAATGGGTTTTGGTAGCAACTTTCGATTGGTGAAAAAGTCAGCTTCTTAGTCTTCGCATTGATGTAAATGGATGCATAAAGGCCATAGTTTTGTGGAGCGCTGCGATATTCCATTTTTGACAGTTGAAATAAATTGTAGGTATACGTATAAGTTAACGCAACTTGTTTAATTAACAGCCCTTTGCGGACGACAATGCAGTTACTTCACCAAGTTATCTAATTTCGTAATTTCTTATAATTTTTTTGCGTTTTTTTATTGTATGTGGATATACATATTTATGTACATAAACGTTTTGGTCGCATCAAAGTGAAAAGGGGCTAGCCGTTCATTGCTATCTTATGGCGGTGCCAGAGCAACAAAGGAAAGCAACGCAATCGAAATATATTAATTCATATATTTTCACTTATCTACCACAAAATATTTCTACAAAACTTTGCCTTTTAAATTTTAATAAGTTTTTATCAGCTTACTTGCTGATTTATTTGAAAATAATGAAACCGAACGGATTTCTTGGAGTTTTTTTTTGGCGAATTTTAGGCAATTCTATAGCCATCTGATCTTCAAGACCCATTCTTGGAAACGAATGAACTTTTGTTTACAATCGAATGAACTTCAAGACCCATTCCTGGAAAAGAATTGAGAGAGAGTGAATGTTTCGTATCAGGTCACTAGTGCGACAGCACTGACTGTCAAATGTCGTCTCGGATGATGGTCAATGTTTTTTATGGTTGTGTTCATCACTAAACCTTATTTCTAAAATTTTGATGTTGCTTTGCCCGGGGTGTGAACCCAGGGCATACGGTGTGGTAGGCAGAGCACGTTACCATCACACCATGGTGGCCGGCATTTACTATTTTGCTTTTCACTAATCGACAAATATTTTCACTGCATTCATACACTACATGCAAAAGAAAAATGGTAGGTAGTTTGACTGCTTCCTTTTGGTTGTGCATATGCAATTGTTGAATACACCAAACTCAATTAATCTTTAAAACATTCATCCTAGACTAATCGATTTTTTTGCAAAGCTTAGTGATTAGTAAAACTCTTGAAAAGTTGCCTTTAACTTTCAGCTTTTATTATTAGCTTTAAAAAAATAGATTTCGCTTCTTTTAGCCTTTAATTTTTGTCCATATAGCCTTTTTTCTGCAAAGAAGATATTTTATTGTAAAACAAATAAAGCACATTTCACGAAAATAACACTTAAAAAACATGTAAACAAAACAAAAAAATCATGTAAATTTGTAAATATGTACGTACACACATAGCTTATGCCTATATGATACTTGCCTTTTTCCTGTATTTTGAGCTTGAAATACTGAGGAAACTTTACCGATACGTCTAATTAAAACAACAATTTTCCGATGTACCAGTATTTTTTTTGCCACACTAGCATGTTATTGTTTACTTAAAATTTTTTATTTTCGTTCAAAATTATTCATAAAAAACTGGTGAATATAGCGCAGGAAAATGTTTGTGAGTAGATGATACTACATTTCTTTCATAAAAAAATTTATTTTTTATAATTAAATACAAGGAAGAAAATCACCTTCTAAAAATTAAAATTTTTATTAAATCTTATTAATTTAATTGGAGGCTGAAATAAAGTCCGTCCGATACAATACTCTTTTATTAATATTTGGTTGGAAATGTTTGACATTTTTAATCCATCACGCTTGGCGGTTTTTATGTCGTTCATTATAGAGACCTTTCTGCGGCTGCACTACAGTGAGGTAATATTGCTAAGGAGCACATTAATTCACTTAAATTTTGAGACAAATTTTCTTCTAGAAGACTCTTTTCAGTTCCCAATTTTATCCATCGTTTAAGAATATCGTCGGAAAATATCTTTTCTATCTTTTCCTTATCATATAACATTAATGATCGCCGTTCGTTGTTAAGAATTTCCATGGAAGTCTTGTGAAATGGAAAAGCTTTAAATAAGGAAACAATTGACAACGATTGAATATTTTTTGCATCAAAATATTCCAAAAGGTGTTATTTTCCATCTTCGAAATTGAATCGTTTCTTAATTTCCTTAAGCATATATGACACTAATTTATTTTTGCTTGGATTCCAAGCTAAAAAAACTGACGAAACTTTATCCGAACTTTAAAATACAAAAACAATTTCTATCATGAAAAAGCGAGACCACTATTCCCCCAAAATTGGTGAGTTTGACATGTTTTTGTTTATGTTTTACAATTTATTTTTACATTAACACTTTTAACAATAAAAACAATGCAAATAACACGCGAAAATTATTTCGGTCTTTAATACCTCACTAGAAAATAAAATGGTCTTAAAAGTTGGTAAATCTGCCAACAAAGTTGTAAAGTCCGTGCACTGCATCAAACTCAAATTTAACCGTTCTACTGCAACAGTGCCCAATTCGCCGAAAGTTATGAGTGCTAGTGATCTCTTTTACACAGCATGTCATCAAAGGGGTAAGAAAAATACGAAAGAGAACACCATGCCCATAGTTACATCGATAATTATTGGCGCTACCACTTGGTTAATATATCATTTTGAATTCAAGCAACATTTTTTAACAGATTTGAAGGTTATTAAATTTGTTGAAAGCATTTTGATGAAAATTCGAAGCTCTTGGACAAAAAATATTAATTTCGGCCACTTTCTTACCATTTTTGCGATTTACTTTTGAGTGTAAAATAACGATTTATGCGCCGTTTTCTCAGCAGAATGGTAGAATATTTTCCAATGCAGTCTGACAGCACTGGAAGAACTTGACAGTTGTGTGTGTGCGTTTTGTGTTCCAAAAGATATTTTGTGTGTGAAAATTTGACAAATAAAAATTAAGTTTTTGATAAATTTTTAGCAAATAAAAACTGGAAAATGTGTGAAAAACTATGCACTAACCACAGTAAACATGAATGTGCTAAAAAGAAGATCGAAATAATAAAATAAAACCCGAAATCTCATTAAATGATTAATTCGTTTGCTTCTGCTTACGATTACCAGGGGCATTCGTGCATATTCCCTTCAATGGGTAGAATTGAATAATTTTCTCAGCAACGAAAATAGGAAAACTAATTGAACAACTAAAAGATAACTGATATATTTTGTGCTAAATTTAAATATGTATATAGACAGCTTAAATATGCATTTGCCCGATGTATTCTGGTGAAATTATAATTTTTTCTTTACAAAAGATTCTATTGAAAAGTGGAAGGGGGGCCTCAATTAGAGAAGTGAATGTGAAAGAAAGCAAAAGTGGTGGAAAAGCAAAAAAAATTGACTTCCAGCGCAGCGAAAAGACAACAAATGGCGAAAAACGATTCGCAGCAGTGACAACAACAGCAAACCGAGGTAAACAACAACAAAGTCCCATATGTTCAAGGCGAATTCCTTGGTTGATAGCGAAGCAAAGTAGGTAAAAGAACCAAGAAAAACACTAAGGCAAATACTAATAAATATTTCAAACATAAACAATAAGAGGAGCAGCTGTTAGCTTGATCCTCTTTTCTGGCAACGTGCTGTTGCGACGGTGCGTAACTCCATTCGTTATATAGACACAGCGCCGATTTGCGCCAACATCGCTATCCACGTCGAGGTTAACGCATTAAGCGTTCTTGAACACATCGGTATTGTTGGTTTTTGTATTTCACTGTCGCAATTATTTGCTGCCGCAATCCCGTTTGGTCGGTTCTCCGTTTCTTTAGCTGTAGTCATCTTCGTGTTATGTATTATCGTCGCGGAGTGTTTTCGTGGGGGGCAGAAGTAAAAATAACGAATAACTGAAAAGTAAATCAAATATCCCCAACATTCGTGAAGGGCCGCCGGCGCGCAGGCATCGAGGACGTAGGTACGTGTTTGTATGCATCAACAACGGACTCGTTTTACAGAGCGCTCATCGCGCATCAGAATTGGAAACAAAGGAATAGCATACATAGGTATAGAAATCATAAATGAACAGAGAGATCGTCATGTTTGTCATCGTCGTCTAAGTGCTAAGGTTATTGGTACGTGTCGATAAAGTTTAAATTAAATGCAAGCGAAACACAAAATTGGATGTGTAATGTATGTAAAATAGTTGTACATATATTAATAATAAACCTACCAAATAGTATAAAAATTTAATGAAACCCCCTCTGCTATTGGAATAATAACGCGCATCCACATACGCACACACACTTAAACAATCGTATAGAAAAGGTTAAATCGTCCGTCGGGTTATTTCAAGAAAACAATAAATCGTGTACATACAAAGAAATTATAATTAATCACGTCCGCAAGGAACCCGCACAATTTTGAGAAAATTTTCTCAGATATATTAAATATCTTAAATTACCATAACACTTGGTGGTGGTGGTATATAAGAGACCAGCATCCTGGCTAACCGCAACGGAAACGGAGGCGGCGGTGTTGGTGGTGGCAGTGGAAATGGTGGTGCTAGTGGCGCTGGTGGAGGCGGTAACGCTGCTGTTGGTGGTAATGCAGTTGAGGGATCTCGGCGTAATGGCGGTGGTGGTGCCGCTGCTGCTGGCGTAGCAGTCGCTAACGTTGCAGGTGGTGCTGGTGCTAACGGGGGACAGGGTGCTGCGGCAGGTGCTGAATGGAATCCTGAGGAAATTGATCGTTTCAGCTTCGATGACTCAGATCGTTTTGAGGAAGATTCACTTTGCAGCTGGAGCTCCGAACCAGAATCGCTATGCAATAACTGGCGTGGTTGGAAGAAACCTTCAAGTTTCGGTTTGACTAATCCTCTGGCTAATAGCGCCAACTCCACACCAGCCAGCAGTGTGCCCCGTAAAAATGATGGCGGCGTTGAAAGTGGTAAGTTGAAAACATTTATATTTCTTTCATTACATCTATTAAGTTTATATTGTATGCCATGTTAATATGAAAATATGTAGCGTTAAAGCGCTTTAATCTTGCCAGCATTCTTGCGCAAATCACTTATTCGATACGACATTTCTGAAAAAATGATCGTCGGAGATATCGCCGTTGTTTCGAATTCTTATCAGCCTACGGGAATGTGGGCACTATTTAGATAGGAATAGAAGTAACTTCAGCGATAAGATGAAACTGTCGAGGGTGATAGTATTTTTGTATCGGGAATGTAACTAATTCTGGGACAAAGAGAGTGGCGGAAGCGCCACTGGGAAGTCAGGTATATTCCAAAAATGTGATTAATTCATGTCCCATAAACTAGATCCCGAAGTATGTTATTGCAATATAATAGAGTAGAGAAATCGAGTTCTCAAAAATTATTAAAATAAAGGGAAATTCAAAACCTTACGGTTATTTATAGCCTTAGTAGCTGCTTTAAGGAGAAAATACCGTTAAAGTATTTTTTCTATGTGAAATGGATTTATATCGCCTTACTTATTAATATATATTTCGTACCGAATTAGTTGCATCTTGGCGAAACACAATTATCAGAAAATTGCTTGCATGGAAATAATTTAAAAATACATTTTTTAAATGAATTTTCAAACCGCCCAAGGCGAATTCAGTAACAGGTGTTGTTATCCCAACAGCTGATTGCTTCCTCTTTATTATTTTCCATACAACGCCTTGTTACAATATGTCAGTTAATCGAAATCAGTGAAAACTTTCTGTTGACTTGATATTCTTCAGCACTGCGAATTGGTTCAATTCGCTTTGCCACCACTTGGTATGGATTCGATTTGAAAGTTTTTTGTTTTGTCAAACTCAAAACGTTTTAAAATACGTCGGTTGCTCTTGCCCAAAGCGAATCCATACCAGGTGGTGGCAAAGCGAATTCAACCAATTCGTCGTGCAGAAGAATGTCAAGCCAAAAGAAAATTTTAATTGATTTCGATTAACTGACATCAAGGTGAATCCATACCACGTCGTGGTAAAGCGAATTCAACCAATTCGCCGTGCAGAAGAATGTCAAGTCAAAAGAAAATTTTAATTGATTTCGATTAACTGACATATTAAAGTACAAGGCGCTGTATGGAAAATAGTCAAGAACAAGCAATTAGCTGTTGGGATAACACCACCTGGTACTGAATTCGCCTTGACTGACATATTAAAGTACAATGCGATGTATTGAAAACAAGGCGACATCAGTACCAGGTGTTGTTATCCAAACAGCTGATTGCTTCTTGGTTATTTACCATACAGCGCATTTTACTTTAATTAGTCAGTTAATCGAAATCAATTAAATTTTTCTTTTGCTTTACATTCTTCTGCACGGCGAATTGATTGAATTCGCTTTGCTACCACCTGGTATGGATTCGCCTTGATGGAAACTCATCAAGAAGAAGCAACCAGCTGTTTGGATAACAACACCTGGTACTGAATTCGCCTTGTATGGTAATATGCAGTAAGCTTCAGAAGCCTGTGAGAGAAAAACAGAAAAGAGGACCCTTATCGGGTTTTACGATCCGTGTTCGAATAACAAATTTTCAAATCACAACAACTCTGAAATGGTTGTTGTTGTTGTTCTTGTAGCGATAAGGTTGATCCCCGAAGGCATTGGGGTGTGTTATCGATGTGATGGTCCTTTGCCGGATACAGATCCGGTACGCTCTGGTACCACATCACCATTGAGGTGCTAGCCCGACCATCTCGTGAACGATTTATGTGGCCATATTAAACCTTCAGGCCCTTCCCTCCCTACCACCAAGTTCCATGAGGAGCTTGGGGTCGCCAGAGCCTCGTCTGTTAGTGAAACAGGATTCGCCGCGGATAGGTGAGGTTGACAATTGGGTTTGGAGAAGCTATATATTGCGCTGGCAACCTGAAGAGTTGCGCTACACAGCCCCTTGAATTTGGTATTTTAGTCGCCTCTTACGACAGGCATACCTACCGCGGGTATATTCTGACGCCCTAACCCGCTGGGGTACTCTTAAATGGTGATTCGGATTAATGACATACATATGTTAACAATGGACAACAAATGTTCGCCAAATCCATAACTGATTATTATTTTAATAAAAAACTTGGCAGTTTCATATTTATAACTTCAGTTAAAATGATTTTCGATACGTGATCGTATAAAACAATGCGTGCCCAGATCAAAAGTTTTCATACCATATCGAAAAACCCTAACAAAAAAAAAAACTGGCTTAAGAGTTTCTCGGAAACAAAGGTTGTTAAACATTTAAGTGTTATACAGTGAAAATATAGGAACTATCATGATTTTTAAGCTGTTAGTTTACTCCCATGACTTGGGATCTGTAAATATTTTGAATAACCAGTATTTTACTAGCAGAGGTTATGACCAAAAAAAAATCATGAATCGCATACATCATGAATTTTGACATTTACAGTCAGGCGGACATCGATCCCATTATTTGAAGCAATCGTGAGTAATGACTGTATTATAGGTCACTACGGTAGATATATAATCAGGAGACGGAGAAAAAATGTACCTTAGTGATCCAAAAAAAAATTGCGAAAAGAGTAAATATAGTTCCGATAGGATGCGGAGATAATATCAATATTTTCGCGGAGTAGCAGCAAGCAAAAGTACCGAAACCATCTGCAAATAGTACAGAACTGATCCCAAGTTGTCGAAGAAGTTCCTGAAATTATGTTGAAATTGCCCTATTACGTAAGATTACACTACCGATATTATAAAAGATTTTACAAAAAAACCATAATTGTTCCCAAAATACATACATATATCATTCTAATGTTGACAATAAAAAAATAAAAATAAATGTAAGGCGCGATAACCTTATTTCTAAAATTATGATGTTGCTTTGCCCGGGAGTTGAACCCAGGGCATACGGTGTGATAGGCGGAGCACGCTACCATCACACCACGGTGGCCGCCATGTTGACAATAACTAATCGCTAAAAAAATAAGATCTTAGTAGATTTTTTAGGTCAACATATTGGCAAGTGAAGTCCGCACCTGAGGAGATCAAAAACAATAGTGGCGAAGTGGTAACATAAAGTTCGCTGATTTAGTCCTTGTATGGTTCCAAAACTACACTATCTTAACTCGAAATCAAATCTGACAAGGTCAGTGGTAGGCACATCCTGATTGATTTCAGACAGTCTTTCTCTGCCCAGAAACTTACAAACCTCAGGGTTAAGTTAATATTGACAAGTACTATTTCATGTCCATGACAGGTATAACAAATGCAATACTTCGTATAAACATCGTTATTGCCGTTTAATGTCAATTACCTGAAATTACAATCATCTGTTGGTCGGCCTCCTCGTTGGTAGAACGCTAACAAGTTCTTCGAAATATTGTTTTCAATTTGTTTGTTTTATTTATATCATGTTGTTGTTGTTATTCGCTTACCAATGTCACTGCATCGGTTACATTGTGAAGTTTATTACTTTTCAAAGTTGGCTACAATTGCACTTGGGGTGGATTTGTAAACGGCTTCTGTTTCGTTTATTTGTTAATTTTCCACTTAACAAGGTGAAAAGAAATAAAATATAGAGCTTATGATTATAAAATAAGAGATCCTGATTAAGAAATACTAGTAAGTAAAGAAACACGATTTAAACCCGCAACTATGCTATGAAAGGATCAGACACCTTTGGACGGCTAGTGCAAATGCTGTATTGAAACATGACGAATACAAGGTTGCTGTAAGTCTACAGCTTTAAGTTCGGCTCCAAATATATGCGCTCATCTCCCATGTCTATTAAATTCATAAATACGCCATGGGCTGCGAGCTTAAGAGGGATGTTCTGTGTGTTTTATATAATATAATTTTTAATACTTGGAAGTACGGTATGGTTAGTTTGAACTGGTGGTCCGCGAGGATCTCGCATAGACTGAATGAGTACCTAGTGTAACTAGAAATACGGTACAATTAATCTTTAAAAAATGACCAAAAAGTTCTTTTACACGATTTTTTACAGATATCATCGCTAATGGGGTCGAAACATGTCAAAGTCGCCAAGGTCCAACCTACACAAACTTTGGGAAAATCTACCCATTTAATATACTTATTGTTAAGCAGTATAGATATTTGCCAATTAAGAGTGTGAAGGGCATTGCAAAAAAAAAAAGATAAATTAAACCAAAAATACAAAAAACAGTGTTTACACTGGACTTAAGCAGTTTTGATGAAAACCAAATAGACTTAGTTGGATTTGAAAAATTGTGTACGCTTTGACTCGATGTGATCAACTCCAAAACACATCTATAAACAAACAAAAGGACATTAGTTAGATGGAATCATAGAGATTCCAAGACAACAATTATGACATAAAAATTAAAAATCAGATATAAAATAACCAGGTTTCAACAACAACAAAAATGTCGCTGAGTTTGCAAGGATCTAAAAAAAGAAATGTTTCCGAGACCCTCTCGACATAAGCTTCAAATTTATGGGCGTACCTTTGCAATTTTTTTCCACCTAGTCTACTAGAAATAACAAAACATTTGTTATAAATTGCAAATTCATACCTGCTCAAACGTAAAATTTTGTATTTTTTGTTGATTTTTAAGAAAAACTGCATATAGCTTAAAAATTGGGGTGAAAAATGTATGGGCAGTTCAGATTTTGTGCAAATGGTCTAGTATCATTGCATTTGCAAACTGGTCTGGTATATTAACACAATAAACTAGCAAAATATACGACTATGCATTTGCTACTTCATTGCAAATATGTATGCAACATCAAAAACTGTAGAATATTTTTTAAACATAGAATAGCAGTTGTGCAACTGTCGATACAAAACAAAATATGTAAAGAAAAAATTTAAAATGGAAAAAGTTGTTCACGATCCGCAGCTTAACATTGCTATTGCAACGTTTCCTCTATCAAATGCATAAAACTCGGAACTGCCTTATAGTAACACTGCGTACTAAAAATCAAAATCCTCGAACGTTTCGTAGCTCTTACATAGGTGAGGAGAGTGAGAACCATTTTAAAATGCATGTAACCTAAGTTTCTGAAGATATCATGATGAAATTTGGCAGGAACGTTACTCCTATTACTATATGTGTGCTAAATAAAAATTAGCAAAATCGGATGAAACACCCCCACATTTGAAAAAAAATTTTTTTAAGTCAAATTTTAACAAAAAAATTGAATATCTTTACAGTATATAAGTAAATTATGTCAACATTCAACTCCAGTAATGATATGGTGCAGCAAAATACAAAAATAAAAGAAAATTTTAAAATGGGCGTGGCTCCGTCCTTTTTCATTTAATTTGTCTAGAATACTTTTTAATACTTTAATGCCATAAGTCGGACAAAAATTTACCATTCCTTGTGAAATTTCGTAGGGGCATAGATTGTATGACAGTAACTGTTTTGTTTTCTGTGAAAATTGACGAAATCGGTTGAAGCCACGCCCAGTTTTTATACACAGTCTGTCCTTCCGCTTCACATATACAACTAAGGGCCACTCCCTTTTAAAACCGTCGTTAATATCTGTAATTTGATACCCATATCGTACAAACACATTATAGAGTCACCCCTGGTCCACCTTTATGGCGATATCTCGAAAAGGCGTCCGTCCACCTATAGAACTAAGGCCAACTCCCTTTTAAAATACTCGTTAACACCATTCATTTCATACCCATATCGTATAAACACATTCTAGAGTCACCCCTGGTTCACCTTTATGGCGATATCCCGAAATGGCGTTCACCTATAGAACAAAGGCCCACTCCCTTTTAAAATACTCATTAACACCATTCATTTCACACCCATATCGTACAAACACATTCTAGAGTCACCCCTGGTCCACCTTTATGGCGATATCGCGAAATGGCGTCGACCTATAGAACTATGGCCTACTCCCTTTTAAAATACTCTTTGATACCTTCCATTTGATACCCATGTCATACAAACACATCCCAGGGTTACCGTAGGTTCATTTTCCTACATGGCGATTTTCCCTTATTTTGTCTCCAAAGCTCTCGGCTGAGTATGTAATGTTTGGTTACACTCGAACTTAACCTTCCTTACTTGTTTTTTTTCTTAAATGTTTGCTGTTTTCGTTCTTTTATATTCCTTTGCATTTTGTCTAGCTTTGTTATTGTACATTGATATTACTGGTGTGGAGTTTGAGGAGTTCGTCGTTGTTACGTTGACTTGTAGTCATAAGATAAAGATATCCATTTTCAACACTGCAGGCTCTTTGACAACATATCTTCCTGCTATATTTTTGACCATTCTCTTTTGTCTTCAGCTGCTGTTATGCGCTTTCTTTCCCCCCATTCAATGCGTGCTTATTGCAACAAAAACTATCTATGTATGTATATTTTTCGTAGCCTTTGTGATGTTTATACGCCGTTCCACAATTGCCCTGCTTGGTTTTTTATTTATATTTTTTTGGTGTCAAGAAACCATTTCAAGGATTCTTGAGCTGTTGTTTTAAATGAAATTAAAATAACGACACGATTTCCAACTTTTTTTATCCTATACTATTTAATTCCTCCGTTTACTATACTAGCGATTCTCTTCTTGTGGCTCGGTAAAATGTACATCGGTTGTTGTTGTTGGGTGATCGATTAATACGTGATGAGCTCTACAGTAATTGCCCTTATTATTTTGAAGGAGATTTTTTAATATATTTTAATTGGGGGTATATGACCGAGAGCTATACAATATGGATATATATCTATATGAATAACCATGCAGCATAAAATTACTTCAGTCGTATGTGTGATTTGCCATATGATATCCGTGCACACTGATTCATTGTTTCAGATTTGTTATGTGCATTACAAATTACCTCTCTGAAATTGCTAAGATAAGTGTATGTATGTATTTAGCTGGCAAATAACCACTGAAGAGCGGGACGGGGCCAGGGGCTGGTTCTCGGCATTGCGTTGGAGCAGTCGTATGATTTGGAGGCACCGGTTTGCACGAACAGCAGCGGGCCCCAGAGGATTAGGGGGCTTAGAATATACCTGCGGCAGGTCTGCTTGTCACAAGAGGAGCCTAAATACCACATTGATTCCACGGCAAGCGCAACCCTTTCAAGGGGTTGCCAGCGAAATTTATAACTTCTCCACCCCAATTGTCAACCTCACCTACCCGTGTCAAATTATGTTTCTTTAGCAGTCGAGGCTCTGGCGGTATGGCCTAGAAGCTTTCATGTGGTCATACTAAATCGTTCCCGAGATGGTCGGGTTAGTACCTGAATGGTGCTTCTTACCGGAACGTACCGGATCTATATCCGGCAAAGGACCATCAACATCGATAACAATTTCGGGTCGACAAAAATTAGGATTTAACGCAGAATATCTTGATCGATCGTAAGTGACACCCTAACAAGAGTATGACGTAGACGATGTGAAGCAATTCCTAGGACGGGGTCATGGCTGTTTTCCTTAAATTTTCCTATTTGGTCCTAAGAGCTTCGGTGTTCCTAAAAACTTGGCGTTGAATTCTGCCTCAAAATCGGCCTATGTCTTTTATTTTTTTCTTAATTTATTCGATAATTTTTTTGCACTCAATAAAGTTTTCTTGTTGTCTGCAACCTCTAGCTTAGGTTAAACTGGCTGGTCTATGAGGACCTCACATAGACTGAATGAGTCCGTAGTGTTACCAGAAGTTTTTTTGACTAACCAAACTGAAAACCCCTATCAAAAACCATTACTTATTTTGTAAATAACTCCGTCCTAGAATATGCTAATAATACTAGAAACTTTCTAGGTCCTATACCACTTGCTGCTTCTAGATTTGACAAGCGTATTACTCCTAATAGCGCTCTTCCTACATCTGCTATCACTGACCAAACCTAATTTAAAGGCATGTGACGCCAGAAGGCAGTGACCAGTTAAAATATCCGTCACAGTCCTCTCTTTTTAATTAAAGGAGTAACTTTGTTAGTTAAAGGTTATAAGACCTACACATAATCTTCCACTAAGTTCACGCCTGTACCTCGTGGTCGTACCTCTCGCTAATTCTAATCTAATTTGGACATCTACAGAGCAAGCTTCGAAGGCCTTTTTAACTAGTTAATCCTCTTTTTCATTACCATCTATTCCCATATGCCCTGGTACCCAATATACATAGATGTATGCTGCTCCCTGTGCCACTTCTTTCCAGCGATTTCTTACACTTTAACACACTTCCAGATGATGTGCTATGCGAGATTATTGCCTTAATTGCTGCTTGGCTGTCAATATAAAAATTTACGCTGTTGCAGTTAAAGCTATTTTCTTCCAGTGTTTCTACAGCTTTGATTACGGTTACTACTTCGGCCTGAAAAACACTACAGTGATCTGCCAGCTTCCACTACTTTGGAACCATCGTTGTACACATGTATCGCCTCGGCAGCCATTTGGGCACCCTTGCGCCAACGATCCACCTCTATTATATTTAAGGGTCCCTTCGAAGCGCACATACGGAATCAGGTAGTCTGTTCGTCCTGTAATTGATGATGCTATACCACTATGAACGTATGGTATGCGCTCAAGTTGCCCCGAGGCACTTAGCCTCGTTACTGTTGCTTACGATATGTTCTTTGCCACCAGGTGGAATGTGCAGAATGGCATACAGTGCAACAGTCGTTGTTGTTTTCAGGGCTCCCGTAGTGCTAAGCATTGATAGCCTACATACCCCCTCACATTTTTTGAGGTATGTTTTTTTGTGTGGTTGTCCACCAAACTAGGACTCCATAGTAGCAATCGCCGTAAATACCCAATGAGAGAGAGAGAGGGTGATAAACCCCGCATTAACCCCAGCATTCTTTAACATACATAAAGTGCCGGCGAGGCCTTCTTCATTTTCTCTTCCACGTTGAGCTTCCACAACAATTTACTTGATTGTTGGAAAATTTGCCAATATCTTCAGGCATTATCCGGAGATAACGCCATAAAGGTATCAAATTAAAGGTATTAATGAGGGTTTTAAAAGGGAGTGGCCCTTAGTTGTATATGTGAAGGAGTTTTCGAGATATCGACCAAAATATGGACCAGGGTGACCCAGAACATCATCTGTTGGGTACCGCTAATTTATTTATATATGTAATACCACGAACAGTATTCCTTCCAAGATTCCAAGGGCTTTTGATTTCGCCCTGCAGAACTTATTCATTTACTTCTACTTAATATGGTATATGTCACACCCATTTTACAAAGTTTTTTCTAAAGTTAAATTTGCGTCAAAAAACCAATGCAATCACCATGCTTCGTCCCTTTTTTCGTATTTGGTATAGAATTATGGCATTTTTTCATATTTCAAAATTTTCGATATCGGAAAAGTGGGCGTGGTCATAGTCGGATTTCGGCCCTTTTTTACACCAATACAAAGTGAGTTCAGATAAGTACGTGAACTGAGTTTAGTAAAGATATATCGATTTTTGCTGAAGTTATCGTGTTAACGGCCGAGCGGAAGGACAGACGGTGGACTGTATAAAAACTGGGCGTGGCTTCAACCGATTTCGCCCATTTTCACAGAAAACAGTTATCGTCATCGAATCTATGCCCCTACCATATTTCACAAGGATTGGTAAATTTTTGTTCGACTTATGGCATTAAAAGTATTCTAGACAAATTAAGTGAAAAAGGGCGGAGCCACGCCCATTTTGAAATTTTCTTTTATTTTTGTATTTTGTTGCACCATGTCATTACTGGAGTTGAATGTTGACATAATTTACTTACATATATACTGTAAAAATATTCAATTTTTGTTAAAATTTTACTTTAAATTTTTTGTTTAAAGTGGTCGTGTTTTTATCCGATTTTGCTAATTTTTATTTAGCACACATATAGTAATAGGAGTAACGTTCCTGCCAAATTTCATCATGATATCTTCAACGACTGCCAAATCACAGCTTGCAAAACTTTTAAATTACCTTCTTTTAAAAGTGGGTGGTGCCACGCCCATTGTCCAACATTTTACTAATTTTCTATTCTGCGTCATAAGGGAACCCACCTACCAAGTTTCATTGCTTTATCCGTCTTTGGTAATAAATATTCGCACTTTTTCGGTTTTTCGAAATTTTCGATATCGAAAAAGTGGGCGTGGTTATAGTCCGATATCGTTCGTTTTAAACCGCGATCTGAGATGAGTGCCAAGGAACCTACATACCAAATTTCATCAAGATACCTCAACATTTACTCAAGTTATCGTGTTAACGGACAGACGGACGGACGGACGGACATGATTCAATCAATTTTCTTTCGATACTGATGATTTTTATATATGGAAGTCTATATCTATCTCGATTCCTTTATACCTGTACAACCACCCGTTATCCAATGAAAGTTAATATACTCTGTGTGCAAAGCACGCTGAGTATAAAAATGAGTTTAAACTTGCACTGAAAAACCGGGCCTAACCATGCAAACCAATCTAAAAACGTTTTCGGAAATTTTTTTGAAAATTTCAACCTTATATAGAGTTTTCTGGGCCTGTATCGTGTTGTAAGGCCCGGGATCAAAATCAATTTTTTAAATCGCAACGCCTCTGCAATGGTCAATCGGATTATTAAAATATGTGAAATGGTAGCTACCGGTACTCATTAGATTCATAACTTATAATAATTATTACGAATCTTTTGGCAGATTCACATTTAAGTGAAATTGCTTTTCGAGACGTGATCGTATAACACGATACCAGCCCATGCATTTTTTGGAGTTTACAGTTTTCTAGCTCGAATCAATTTTGGCTCACAAACTTCGCATTAATTTTTTTCCGAAGAGAGTTTCCTCCATAAAAAAAATAAAGCTATGCGCTGCGGAAGTAAGTCTCAAATAGCCTTCAGAAAAAAAAAAATGGCCAAAATTAATGCGAATTTTGAAAGGCTCGTACTTTGAACTGAAATGATTGGGCAAAAAGACTTTTGGAAGTTCCGAATTTTTTCTAAAACGTTTTTGAGATTGATTTGCATAACTTCACATTCATGGAAGCTCTATTTGATTGATAAAAAATGCTACTGCTATTTTCGTGTCCGCAGCTGTACTTTAACAAAATTAATTAAAAAAGATTACATATAAATTGCTTAAAGGAACTTAACTTGTAGGAAGGCTCTTCTTGAAGCGCTTCCTAACATTATACAACTACGGCATATATGTATGTAGCATGTTTGGCAAATTTTGCAGCGGTATTTAGGAATATTATTTTGTTCTAAGTAACACATTTTATTATCTACATTTAATATCTTAACTTCCGTGTGTGTTGAACAGCGAATATTGAATACAAAATCGACCTGACCCTTTTTGATAGCAATCTTTTGTATATATGTAGTTCTATATGTACTACATAGTTTCGATTGTTGTTGGCGTTGCAATCATTTTAATTGAGGTTGTCACCGTAACGATATTCATGCTTGTGCATAGCCGACATATGCATGATCAAGAAAATGCCACATGCAATAGAGCAAAAGGGCACTCGACTTAGAAAATACGAGGGTTGAAATAATTATACTTTCAAGTCTTTTTATAATTAATAACTTTTTTGTTCTTAATAATTTTAAAATTTAAAGTCGGCAAGTCAAACCCCTGACAATCACATAACTACGCTAATAGAAACTTCATGGGAAACATATTATTTTGAAAATTTGTGAAATTGCGCTACGCTAAGTGGTTTTCATGGTGGTGATAGTGAACAAAAAATATCAAATGATATACCAATTTCACACAAAAACTTAATGGAATCACAATATAAGCCGTGTTTTTTTACATCTATAGACGTTTACGCTTAAACTTTATATGGACTGCTACGCGTCAAACTTTAAATACACCTCTGAAATCGCTGCTCATAAAAATTGTCCTACTAAATTTCAATACGCATTATACTCAGATGTAACTCAAATATGTGTCTATGTTTCACCCTCTATACTAATTCTATGTATTCTATGTGTGTCCACAATTCATGGCAACTGATTCAGCTATATGTTATACACAGAAAAACAACAGAGGGTTGTGTCTCCGCTTTTCGGTACACCCTGTGCTGTAGCTAGTTATTTAACCACTGCCTCTAGATGGGTCTCCTAAGCATTAACTAAGCGAGGATAAGCGTTTTTTTACGCGCAAACGTAAACGTATACGCGTGTGAAAAAAACACGGCTATTGTTTAATAAAATAATATATTTTCCACTTTCACACAGAGCCACTTGATTCATTCTTTATTTACACTACTTTGGTAGTAGTACTTCACAATTAGATTACTCGCGTACTTTACTTATGGCGTTTTAAAATCAAACTAATTGATTATTCCTCAGTTTGCGCAGCATTTATACTTTCAGTTACCCGATTCGCTAATTTCTCCTAGGGTTTAGACTTTTCACGAATAGCCTTCTCGAGCAGTTACTTATTTATTACTCGTTAATGTACCTCGTATTGGCTTTGGCTACATATAGGTATATCTGAATTTAATGTAAGGCCATCCATATACGCACTTTATCTCCGCTCTTATTTGATGGTTATGTGTTTGAAATATTCTTCGTTTCCCTCTATGCATGTGTGTGTATATGGATTGCTGTTGCTGTGTAGCATTTATTTACTACATAGCGGCATAGTGATGTATCGAAATTGCTAATATTCGCCACAATAATTAAAATGAACAGCAGCCGTTTCCTCTTTAACTTTACTGACCGAATCTGTGACTATTTAAAAAAAAAACATTTTTGCTGCAAATGGTGTAACTAAATTTGTTTTCTGGTGTTTTTCTATATATTGTAAATTATTTTATTAATTTTTTCTCTAATATCAATAGTAAATTATTCAAAGTAATTAATTTTTGATAGTCATTTGTAAGATTTTCAATAAAATCCGAATTCGACAAGATTTTTCACTCGATTATTAAGAATTTGTATTGCGACCGCCGTCGTGTGATGGTAGCGTGCTCCGCCTACCAATCCGAAGATCCTGAGTTCACGCCCCGGGCAAAGCAGCATCAAAATTTTAGAAACAAGTTTTTTTAATTAGTAGACAATTTTTCTAAGCGGGGTCGCCCCTCGGCAGTGTTTGGCAAGCCTCCGGATGCGGTTCGGAGTCGACATAAAACAAATAGGTCCCGTCCCGCCAATTTGTATGAAAAATTAAAAGGAGTACGACGCAAATTGGGAGAGAAGCTCGGCCTAAAATCTTTTCGGAGGTTATCACGCCTGTTATTTTCAGCAATACCTAAGCATTCTAGATGGATGAGGGATCTCATTTAGCTAGCATTTGCAACCTCCTTCTGCAACCCCTCTACATCCTCTTTAGGTCAGTTTTGAAAACCCTTTACTACATCTCTTTCGCCTCCTTAATTTCAAGCAAATTTTCAAGTTTTCCTGGTTGTGCTATTATGGACCTGCAGGCATTACAGATGAGAATGCACAAATTTAGAAAAATAACTTTTTGAAAATCAATCCTTTAATACTTTACTTACGTTCCATATAAAGCAACACTATTTGAACTTACGAAAATACCAATTAAAACTTTTTTGGCCAACAAATGCTCAACTTACAAAAATGAAGACTGGTTTAGATTAAACTGGCCGCTCAATAAAAACCACACATAGACTGAGTGTGTCCATAGTATTACCAGAGTTCGCTTGTCCGACAAACGGACCAGGGAGAACTATAAAGTAACTCCGTCCCCTCGGCAAAAACTAGAAGTTCTCTGGATCCTATCTTAATAGCTGCCTCGGTATCTGGAAACTCTGTCGGCACTAGTAGCTGCAGCCTTGCCCTCGCGCACTACATACAATTACTGTAACTGGCGAGCCCTAATTTATACGCATGGCAGTCAGAGTCAAAGTACAGTTAGTATGCTTATGATGAGCCTTATACTGTTTTCACACAGAAACTTAATGATCTCATTTCACCTTCTAATGAAATCGTAAATTTTTGCTTTCACACAGAAGTAACTGCTCGATTAGTATGAAGGATGAAATGTCAAGCGAATAAAATGACAATCCTATATGACAGACAATGACATTTACTTTGACAAATGACATTTTTAAGCACTGAACACTCCAAAAATTAAGAAACTGAACGCTCCCAACAGAGTTGCATTGGGCTTTTGATTTCATTAGGCATTCGATTAGTCACTAATGAAATAATTATAGATTCGAATCTTGTATGGAAGATTGAGCTCAATAAGCGTCTTAATGTAGAAAACTGCCTTTATTATTCAATAAGCCGTGTGTGTGAAAATAGTATTAAGCGACATGACTAACGTTGTAAGACGTAGGATTTGCACATGATATTAAAGATTTTGCAGCCTCGCACTTCTTTCTGCGCCTTTCCTGCTTGATGAATTATGTGCAACTCCTATCTCTCTTTGATTTCTTCCAAGCGTATTGGGAAGTCTACCGTAGATTCACCAACTGCAGCCCCTTCCTTTGCCAATTCATCACCAGAAAAAAATGCATGGACAGCCATCAAACTAGTATCATATTGTAACGAATTTGCTTGCAAATCCTCTTATTTGCCTTTTTGCTAAGTTCGTATCACTAAACTGTTGAATAAATAACTCCAATATTGAATAATGTAAAAATGGCCTTTATTAAAGTACTTCACAATAACACTTATACTTTGCAATTAGCTGGCTTAATAACCAAACTGATAGCTTAAATGACACTGACTTTCAAAATAATACTGCTATTGCTCATAGATATCGTCTTAATCGAAACTCAAATCAAACTGAATTCCAGCGCCTCTACAATTGCCGCCTTTTATACTCTTTGATTTCAACCTTCGCATCTTCTAGGCGCTTCCAGAATCTACTAGTCCAGCAGCTCTCAAACTTCTCAGCTGTAACTACAATTGCACAATTTTATAGTTTTTCTCATTGCATACTTTTAGGAGTATCTCAGATATATGCATGTGTTTGTGCATTGACTCTCCGCTGCTCGTATACGCACATGGTACATATGTGTAGACGCAATTATTGTTTCGTTTATGTAGATACATAATGATTGATCTATGGATGTGAATTCACGTCACTGCTTAGCATCGGCTTAGAGACGATAGCATCGCTCAGTGCTGCTAACATTCGTTACAATATTAAACCTGGCGAGGGTTTAACGGATTGCCACCGTGGATTTTAAATATTCATTAGTTATCTGGCGATATTTTTAAATGGTTGTTGATGTTATTGCGATTAGAACACTCCCAGAAGGTTTTGGGTAGTGCAATCGATGTTGTTGGTCCTTTGCCGGGTACAGATCTGGTACGTTCCGGTAACAAGCACCATTTAGGCACCAGCCTGACCATCTCAGGAACGATTTAGAATGACCACATGACACCTTCAGGCCATCTCACCCTCTCACCACCATGAGGAACTTGGCGTCGCCAGAGCTTTAGCTGCTTAAGATACAGGATGCGCCACGTGTAGGTGAGGTTTACAAATGGGTTGGAGAAGCTATAAATTGCGCTGGCAACCCTTTCAAAGGGCTGCGCTGCACAACCCCTTCAATGCATTTCGTATTTTAGTTGCCGCTGACGACAGGCGGGTATGTTATAGGGGAAATATCTGCCGTAGTCGTGGTTCGATGGGCCCAGCGTTATTTTTTATACGATTCTGTGTACCCAAAATTATCTGAACGCGAAGAAACCGTTAAGTTGCGAAACATAAACACGCTCACCCTCGTATGACCAAATAGTTATAACTTTAAATTGTTTACTCAATTTACAGAATTTCATATTAAGCGAGTATTTATGGCAAAATTTATAGTTTATGACTGCAAAAATGGCAACCAGCAAAGTGAAGGAACATAAAAAAATAATATGGACAACAACAATTTGCAGTGCAACGTTTTTGTCGTTGATTTGCTTTTTTATGAACATGTTTTTATGCATTTTTTAATTGCATGCACAATTTACTGTATGTTGTTGCTGTTGTTATACCTAGTTGTACTTAGCACATAAGGTGCTAAAACTTGTATCGCCTGATGGCGATTGACGCTTGTCCGGATGAGCGTAGGAGGATGACTGTTTAGTTGGCTCGAGGTCCACCTGTCTAAAAGCAGAGCGCAAGTGACCAGCAGAATCCCAATGTCTCCATTGGCAGACACGTTCAGTTCACCAGTGCCTGCTCGGGCCAAAGTGTTAGCCTGACAATTGTCAGGGATATGGCCTGCCGCGCAGATAACTTTTTTCAAAAAATAGTTAGATGTCACTGGAGCTGAAATGTACTCAAAACATCTGCCGGTAAATCAATCGTACCGACACACTAAGTCATGCAGTGTCTTCCAGGCAGAGGTCTATGCTATAGAGAGAGCAGCCATACCGCGCTAGGACAGTGCAGTCCTAGACATCAATGTAACGATGTTTGTCGACTTAAAGGCATTAAATCTAACGTGATATTGATATAGTACAAGACGACTCATATTTCTGTGTCCACGGTTTTACCTTATTTTAGCAGATGTTGGGAAGGTAGATCTTTCACTTCTACTTAACTTCATCAGAGAAAGAAAGTGGTTCCTTGAGAACCACTAGGCAGAAATCTGGTTGGATAAATGTGCCGAGTTGAAGTGACAGAAATACCCAAGGCCGCCCTCTTAACGTAAATGAATCTAACCTAGATGCCACCGCAAGTGAGGTCAACAAATCCCTCACGGCCTTCGACCTCGTAATGGCACAGTTAACCGCATTAATAACAGTTGCAGTGGCGGATAACATCATATCTACCGCATCCTTTAAGCAGTGACCTCCCCCTGGAAGGCGCTGCAGTGATCGGGCAGCCTAAATGTCCGTCTAGCACCGAGCTGATGGTATACAGGTGTATTATACTCTTGTCGCATATTAATTCCCCACCGGATTCCTTACTTAAGGGTATATAAGTGGTGAATATGGCAACAGGAACGCAAGCCGGCGCATGAAGTCAAAGTTGGTCAGCACCCTGAAGTACCCGTAATATTCAAGCTTATATCGCGTGTCACGAAGCCGTATTGCCGCCCGCGCTTTCGCCGATTCGCTCACGACTCAGCATCACGTTTAGTGCCATTGTACGTGATGTGCGATATGTCCCGCTTATTCCAACCATCACCAATTGCTGCACTGTTTCCAGTCCCTTGGCCGAGAAAAAAGTGCGAAGTGCTTTCCATAAGACCAGAATGCCGTAGAAGTTAATAGGCTTGGCCACTAGAAAGAGCACCCAGGGTTTGCCAATTGCCCATCGACAGCGTACAAGGCAACCGAATCCTTCCTAACCCCGTCCTTCACATTAGGTTTCAATGACGGCTTGCTGTCAAGAATAGTCCCAATGTAATTAATCCTGTCAGACAACACCAGTGTTACTCCGCCAAAGTGAGGAATCTTGTAAGATTCGGGCCACCTTGTTACGTCACCCACCTAAAGTCCCTCAGTGTATTCAGAAATTTCACCTTGACAAGAACTTGCAGATCATCGGCATTGGCACCACGCGGCCACCGTGGTGTGATGGTAGCGTGCTCCGCCTACCACACCGAATGCCCTGGGTTCAAACCCCGGGCAAAGCAACATACAAATTTTAGAAATAAGGTTTTTCAATTAGAAGAAAATTTTTCTAAGCGGGGTCGCCCCTCGGCAGTGTTTGGCAAGCACTCCGAGTGTATTTCTGCCATGAAAGGCTCTCAGTGAAAACTCATCTGCCTTGCAGATGCCGTTCGGAGTCGGCATAAAACAAGTAGGTCCCGTCCCGCCAATTTGTAGGAAAAATTAAAAAGGAGCACGACGCAAATTGGAAAAGAAGCTCGGCCTTAAATCTCTTCGGAGGTTATTGCGCCTTACATTCATTTATTTTTTTTTTATTGATATGCCTAGCTTAGGCCTCACAAATAGGTATACATTGTTGGGTGTTACACAAATATGGACTGCCTTACTTATTTTATTTTGTTGTTGCTATGATTAATTGTTGAATTTGTGCAAAAGAGTAAACAAAATAAGCAAATAAACAACAACAAAATCAGCTGTCATGGAGTGCGTAAACCAGTAGTTGCTTCGTGTTAACTATCGAGTGTAGAGTGTGACGGTTTGATGTTTCCACGACAACGGAATGTACATCTCTGAATATACGACACGCACGTGGTAGCGTTAACCAACAAACAAAGTTCATTGTAGAATACGATAACGGGGGTGGGGTGTCATACAAACAAGCAGGTGTCATACAAACACTCACAGGCAATCCACTCTGTAAGGCATAGCAACCCAACAAACGCGCGGAACAAAAATTCTCAAAGGTAAGAGAAAATGTAAATTCTCAATTTGATTTTCGGCTACTTTGTTATTAAATTCGTCAAATGGGAAATTACTTCTCTGGGACTCGAATAATACTCTGCCTTTGCCTTTTTCATAGAATTGACTGGGATAATTTTTGTCCCGAAAGCCATGTTTCGTTTTGTCAGACAATTCGAAAGCTTAGGCAACAAAAATAAGTTTAAACTAATTTTAGTGCCAACCCAAAAACTTAACAGTGCTTGTGTGACACTTTATCTTGGCTATACTGTAGGTAGCCTACCTTTCTGCGAATGAACCTGGGTACGACTAACAACCAGATGGGTATAGCAAGGGCGCCTGACATTTTGGTTTTGTTGTTGTTCATGGCGTTGTATAATGCCGTCGTAACTTTGACATGCTATGCAAGGGTGGGCAACGACGATGACACGGTGCCGTTTGTAGCTGTCCATTGGTGGGGTAGGAAAATCTTATTATTTATTTATATATTACCCCCTTTTTGAGTGCGTGGTTGTTGTAAAGTTGTTTGTTATACCGACCCATCTGCATGTATACCAACTTTTTGTTGTTCTTTGGTTCTTTTTATACTCAGCTGAGCAGAGCTCACAGAGTATATTAATTTTGTTCGCATAACGGTACCCCGTAACGGCATAAACTAATCGAGATAGATATAGACTTCTATATATCAAAATGATCTGGGCGAAAAAATAAATTAATTTAGCCATGTCCGTCCGTCCGTGCGTCTTTCCGTAAACACGATAACTTGAATAAATTTTGAGGTATCTAACGAAATTTGGTATGTAAGTTCCTGGGCACTCATCTCAGATCGCTATTTAAAATGAACGAAATCGGACTATAACCACGCCCATTTTTTCGATATCGAAAATCTACTGATAAAGCGATGAAACTTGGTAGGTGGGTTGACCTTATGGCGCAGAATAGAAAATTAGTAAAATTTTGGACAATGGGCGTGGCACCGCCCACTTTTAAAAGAAGGTAATTTAAAAGTTTTGCAAGCTGTAATTTGGCAGTCGTTGAAGATATCATGATGAAATTTGTCACAAACGTTACTCCTATTACTATATGTGTTCTAAATAAAAATTAGCAAAATCGGATGACGAACACGCCCACTTAAAAAAAATTTAAAACGCTCTTTTTCATTTAATTTGTCTAGAATACTTGTAATGCCATAAGTCAAACAAAAAGCTTGTATGACGGTAACTGTTTTCTGTGAAAATGGGCGAAATCGGCTGAAGCCACGCCCAGTTTTTGTACACAGTCGGCCGTCTGTCCTTCCGCTCGGCCACTAACACGATAACTTGAGCAAAAATCGATATATCTTTACTAAACTTAGTTCACGTACTTATCTGAACTCACTTTGCATTTGTGTAAAAAATGGCCGAAATTCGACTATGACCACGCCCACTTTTTCGATATCGAAAATTTTGAAATATGAAAAAAATGCCATAATTCTATACCAAATACGAAAAAAGGGACGAAGCATGGTGATTGCATTGGTTTTTTGACGCAAAATATAACTTTAGAAAAAACTTTGTAAAATGGGTGTGACACCAACCATATTAAGTAGAAGAAAATGAAAAAGTTCTGCAGGGCGAAATCAAAAGCCCTTCGAATCATGGCAGGAATACTATTCGTGGTATTACATATATAAATAAATTAGCGGTACCCGATAGATGATGTTCTGGGTCATCCTGGTCCACATTTTGGTCGATATCTCGAAAACGCCTTCACATATACAACTAAGGGCCACTCCCTCTTAAAACCCTCATTAATACCTTTAATTTGTCACCCATATCGACAAACACATTATAGAATCACCTCTGGTCCACCGTTATGGTGATATCTCGAAAAGGCGTCGACCTATAGAACTAAGACCCACTCCCTTTTAAAATACTCATTAACACATTTCATTTGATACCCACTCCCTTTTAAAATACTCACGAAGACCTTTCATTTGATACCCATGTCATACAAACACATTCCAGGGTTACCCTAGGTTAATTTTCTCACATGATGATTTTCCCATATTTTGTCTCCAAAGCTCTCAGCTGAGTATGTAATGTTCGGTTACACCCGAACTTAGCTTTCCTTACTTGTTTCTTTCTATTTTTTACTGAGCCTTGCGAAACATTTTGAGATGTCAAAAGCCACATTAACTATTGTTGCTGCTTCTTTTAACCAGTGGTTGTTGCCGATGGGATGGTGGTGTTGACGCTGTCTTGTAACATTGACTTTGCTCACAACAATACCGATAACGACACCATCGTCATCGGCAGCGTCGTTATCACTTTAGCAGCAGCACATACTACCAAAGTACATGGTTGCCACACCATATTTTTAATATGGACCGAAATTTATTATGAAAAGAGGTTAAAACATTCCTTTAATTTTAAGCTTTGATATAGATAGTTTGTGTTATAACAAGTCCTTTTGCTTTTAAAATCGCGTATATGGCTATAGTTAGGGAAGGTTATACATAAAATTAGTAGTACCATATAAAGCTCGGTGAGATGACACAATGCCAGCGGTTATAAATTCAATAGACCTTATGACCACTTTAAATCGCCATAAGGTCAATTGACTTTATAACCATTTAAGGTCCATTGACTCAACTTAATTCCCTACTTTATTGGCGCTAAAAAGTTTAAACGTTTTTGGCCGTCAAAAACATGGCCGGGGTATCATCTTGCATTCTCATAATATGGCCTAACCAGCGGAGCCTCTGTGTTTTACTTCGCTTGACTATGTTGATGTCAACATAAAACTCGTACAGCTTATCATTAAACCTTATTGCACTCGACGTCGCCAATGCGTAGAGGTGCTTTAATCTTTCGAAGAACTTTTCACCGAGCACTCCCAGAGTCGCCTCATCAGATGTTGTCAGTGTCCATGCTTCTGCACCATATAGCAGGATGGGTACGTTAGGTGACTTGTAGAGCATAATTTTCGTTTGTCGAGAGAAGACTACTTTTCGATTGCCTACCTACAAAATCAATTTTTAGCTGAATTTCTTAACTGAAGTTGTTGTTTTTTGTGTAAATGCTGGCTCCCAAACAAACGAAGTCTTTTGCAATTTCGAAATTGCATGAAAGTAGTAACTCAAAACTCTCACAAAAAATATCCATAAAACGGGCCAAATCAGGAGAGTAGAGACCAGTTGACCAAATCTAAATCAAATGAACCGTTTTAGATCCAAATAGATAAAGTGGCAACCATGCTAAAGTCATAAAGAGTATGAAACATCGTAAAAGGAAGGTGGTGCCACTATGTCTGGACTTTACCGAAATGACATGTGTTTGTTTCCGTTGATTGCACTAACTGTTGCTTTTACTGTGCTTACGTTACATAAATATAGCAATTGTACCCAACAAACCGAACTGGCACTTTAATGGTGATTTCCAATTTGAATTTATATCCGTCAGCAGTGACGAGGCCGTCGCAACATCCACTTTTAGCAGCATACAGGCATATAGTGGGTCGATTATCTTATCGTAGGTCCTTTCCAATTTTTTTTTGCATAAATTTGGTTGGGAATAGTTTACTGCATTGTAGGCTGGCACCCGTGGTGTGATGGTAGGGTGCTCCGCCTGCCACACCGTATGCCCTGGGTTCGCACCGCGGGCAAAGCAACATCATAATTTTAGAAATAAGGTTTTTCAATTAGAAGACAATTTTTCTAAGCGGGGTCGCCCCTCGGCAGTGTTTGGCAAGCGCTCCGAGTGTATTTCTACCATGAAAAGCTCTCAGTGAAAACTCATCTGCCTTGCAGATGCCGCTCGGAGTCGGCATAAAACATGTAGGTCCCGTCCGGCCAATTTGTAGAGAAAATCAAGAGGAGCACGAGGCAAATTGGAAAAGAAGCTCGGCCTTAGATCTCTTCGGAGGTTATCGCGCCTTACATTTATTTATTTTATTGTAGGCTGGCATTATCGCATAACAAAAATGTATCAGTAGCAAACAAACCATCAAGCAAGCATGGCGGTTGGACGCAGTAACAGAAGGTCCTGGGTTCAAATTCCGGGCAAAGCAACAACAATTTAGAAAGAAGTTTCTCAATTAAACACAAGTAAGGACGGGACTTTCTTCGGCTGTGCCGAAGATCTTTTGAATGGAGCTGAGCAATAATCTGATGAAATTTTAGAAATTCTAAAATATTCGCAATACACTTTTTCTTTAAATAAAGTACAATTGACCGGCTTCGTGGTTACAATCGAATGTCTTTTATTGCTTTTTTTCTTTCATACCCCAAAATAGTTGACATAAGTGCTTACAAGTTATCAGTATGTTTTAAGTTTAATCGAACAGAGATGCCAGATAGTCTGACTAATTTCATACTAACATTTTTTTATTTAGTTCTACTACAATTCGTAAAATCTGAACAATCAGTTGGAGGATTTTTTCAGACAATAGCATATGCCATATACATACGTAAGCATCTGGTATAATGGATATATGATATAAATATATAACCGATCTCAACAATTTGTTGCTCTATATAAGGAAGAAATGACGTAAAACCTATTATTTGAATAATCATTGTAGGAATATATATCTTATATACGACCGAATTTAAGGATTTTTTAGACAGTAACGTACGCCTTACATGTAAGCATCTTGTGGAATTTCGAGCTTCTTGCTTCTCCCAAAGATCGTTTGTATGGGAGATGTATGCTATAGTGGTTCGATCCGGTGGGTTGGTACAAATGATTAATCAGACACCCAAATATACCGGCACACACATTTTCATCAAGATATCTTAAACATTTTTCAAATAGACAGACAGCTGGACATACGTCTTCATCCTGACAATTTCTCTATACCTTTTGGTGGGTCTAACTCATCTCCTTCAAAGATTTAACATTTTCGAGAATCGGACCAAACTTAATATACCATTATCACGAAAGGTATAAAAAAGTGTTTCTAAGGGAGATCGCCCTTCGGCAGTAGTTTGAAAAACACTTCGAGTGTATTTCTAACATAAACAGCTTGTCTGTGAAACAATTATGCTCGGATATTGATATCATTGGCCTTAAGAAACGCTCGCCCTCGCTTTGATAAAGAAGCCACTTCAGTGGGTGCTGGGCTGAGTCACAACTTGTCACTCTGGATTGCCTTGGACTGATATAAATTCGAAATTGTGCGAAACTTCGTCTACCTGGGAACCAGCATTAACAGTCAAAACAATTTCAACCTGGAAATCATTCTTGCAAACAAGTGCTTCTTCAAACGGGCAGTTGAAATGTATTAAAATCCTTTCTCGACGAACAAAAATCACACTCTACAAGTAGAGTGGTGCATGCCTCGCAACCGCGGACGGTGTCGAGGGAAGATGGGACGGCTCTTGGAGTATTCAAAAGAAAAGTTCTCCGGAAGATTTATGGTCCTGTTTGTGCTCACAATGGTATCGAAGGAGGTTTAAAGATGAGGTGCATAAGCTTTACGGAGACATGTCACGGCTCATCACATAAAATCACAAATTGGGAAATCTGTAGTTTTAAGCAAACAAGATAAGCGATATATATATGTATTTGATCTTTTTTTATCATCCCTACCCAACGTATTTTATTGCCAGTTTACCACAATCTTCAAATTGATACAAGGAAACCTAAAAACTGAAACCTCGAGTGGGAAGTAGCCTGTTATTAAAAACAAAAAAAATCCTGAAACCAGGGGAAAAGTAGCAAAAATTAAAAACCAGCCAATAAAACTATCTTCCGGTTGTTTTAAAATCCTTTGAAAACTGTTGCCCAACGCAAAAATGTTAAACTTGCGTTAGAACGCAACCGAATTCTTGTTGGCCTGTCAAACGTATGCTTTAACCACCGTTTTAGGCGTGGCACATGATGCACTGCGAAATTTATTTGGCCTTTAACCAAAAACATTTACCATTTTTTGAATTTCATGTGCCCTCTTCGCAAAATATATTCGCCGTTTTTGAAATACCTTTGCCCTTGTATCAAACTCAATTGCTCTTTGTCGTATTCCAGTTTCCCTTTGCTCAACAAGGTTAGGTTATGTTGAACTGAATGGTCTGTGAGCACCTCACATAGACTGAATGAGTCCATAGTGTTACCGGAAGTTGGTTTAACGGTCAAATTGAAAAATCCTATCAAAAACTTTGGTCTATGTTATAAAATAACTTCGTCCACTTGACAAATACTAGAAGCTTTGTAGGACCTGTGTCTATTGCTGTTTCTAGATCTGACAGCTGTATCACACCTATTAGCTGGAGTTTTAGCGTGGCGAGCACATGGCACGAGCCCAAAACGTCTACACTTATGTAGCAACCCTTGTATATTTCCAGCTATTGCTTGCCTTCAAAGTATTATTTACTCACGAACAAGTCATGCTATCTTTCCTGTCTCATTTCCTTTGAATGCCCTTCTGCGTAGCCTGTCTCAATGTATGCTGTTTCAATTTCCTTTCCCACCTCCCGCTCTCAGCAGATATTATATTTTTATACCTTTCATGAAAATGAAATGATATATTAACTTCGTCAATAATCTCAAAATTGTAAGTCGTAAAAGGAAAATAGATAGTCCCACCGATAAGTATACTGAAATGATCAGGATGAAGAGCTGAGTTGATTTAGCCATGTCCGTCTGTCCGTCTGTCTGTTTGTATGCAAACTAGTTCCTCAATTTTTGAGATATCTTGATAAAATTTAGTGAGCGGGTATATTTAGGTGTCCGATTAGACATTTGTCGGATCGGACTACCCATATAATCGATTCTTCAGAAAAGAGGATTTTTGTCATATCTCAATTTATCAGATTGAAGCTTCAAACTTCACCATATGCTTTCGTATATTGCACATATTATTGCCGGAAAAAATGTATGAGATCGGTCGTATATGGCCAAAAAGGTCGCATGTGGTCATAACAAATCATTCCCGAGATCTGCATCCGGCAAAGGACCATCAACATCAATAACACTCCCCAAGGCCTTCGCGGGTGTCGTTATTGCTACAACCACAACATATCCCCCACAACCGATTGTTCAGATAAGAAACTTTTCGTAAGTTCTGCTCCTAGAAGCTTAAAATTTCACCAAATGTTTAGGTATAGAGCATTAATTGTTGTCTGAAAAAATCATAGATATCGGTGGTATATATATTATACACCCCATATAAACTGTAACTTCTACAGGCATGCTCAAACACTAGCCCTGTAAATGTGGAAAACAAATTCAGCTTATGCTAAATTTTTGCAAATGCATTCTTTACAAAAAAGGTTTAACTTATTTTTTTTAAATAAAACACCTATATAACTTAATTATAAAATAAAAAGACAATAAAAAAATTTTAAGCACTTCCTTAATATAAATGGACAAAAGTCAGCGAAAAATGTGTCCTTGTACTGAACTTTGATTTTAAAATTTTGACATAGAAATTGTAAAAATATTTAGGAGAGATAAAAATGCGCTCCACATTACTTGGATTGGAAAGTTGTCAGGCAAGAAGTTCAATCACAGAACGTGGTCTATCGTTTCCTCCTGCCATCCGCACTTTCTACATCTGCTATCACTGACCAAGCCTAATTTAAAGGCATGTGACGCCAGAAGGCAGTGCCCAGTCAGAATACCCGTCATGAGTCTACAGTCCTCTCTTTTTAATGATAGAAGCAATTTTGTTAGTCTAAGGTTGTAATCTTCAACACTTTACAGCCCCGCGCTTAAACCCACGCCTTTCCCGCTTGGTCGATCATGTGCACGTCTCGCCTTCTCTTAATCTCGGCCAGTCTGATTGGGACCTCTACGGGGTAAGCTTCAAGGGATGCGCCCTTTTTAGCTAGTTCATCTGCTTATTCATTCCCATCTATTCCCATATGCCCTGGGACGCAATATAGATGTATGCTTCTACCTGTACCGATTCTCTCCAGAGACTGCTTACACTCTAACACGCATTTAGATGCTGTGCTATTGCCTTAATTGCTGCCTGACTGCCAATATAAAAGTTAACACGGTTGCAGCTTAAGCTACTCTTTTTCAGTGTTTATAATGCTTTGGTCACTGCTAATATTTTGGCTTGGAAAACGCTACAGTAATCTGAAGCCTTTACGATCTGTTTATTTCCGGATCAGCACAGTATACCGCAGACCCTACTCTTTCCACTACTTTGGAACCATCTGTGTACACATGTATCGCCTCGTCCGCCATTTGAGCATCCTTGCGCCAACTATTCACTCCTATTGTGGCCTTAAGATCTCGCTCGAAGCGCAGATAGGGAATCAGGTAGTCTGTTCGTCTTGCAATTGATGACACTATACTACTATGGTCGTATGGTCGGCGCCCAAGCTGCCCCGAGGCACCGAGACTGTTAACGCTATGTTCTTTGCTACCAGGTCTACAGGTGGAATGCGCATAATACAGTGCCGTCGTCGGGGTTGTTTTCAGGGCTCCCGTAATGCTAGACATTGATAGTCTGCATAATATATCCGTCTTCTCCGCGTTGGCTTTCAACCCGACATTAGATGGCCAGGTATGAATATCCCGAAGCGCCCGATCCATTAAAGAGCTAATCGTTGGAAGTCAATTTCCACGTATGACAATTGCAACGTCTTCTGCGTAAGCATTAGGTTAAGGTGCCTTAGAATTTCATTAATAACACATTCGCTGCCGTCCATAGCAAAAAAGCAGTAAATTTCCCTTCCTTTTAGGAATTTTAATGACAACAACGTTTTACTCACCAACTTAACAAATACTCAATTAAAATTTTAAAAATAAAATAATACAAAAAATTTTTTAAGTTAAACGGTTTTATTGAAATACTTACATGAAGTAATAATAATGCTAAAAGCTAGAAAATAATTAGGTAGGTCCTAGGTACTAGTCATCACACTCCTCATCAAACTAGGGCGTTGATCAGACAATTGAATAAAAGCGTTGGGCGCGTGAAATTTCTAAAAATGTGAAGCTTAGCATAACCTGATTAAGGTTCAGTTGGTCTTACTTATGACTATCAATAGAAATTTGGCGCGTCCAATGCTTTCATTTAATTGTCTGATCAACGACCTAGATTGATGAGGAGTGTGATGACTAGTACCTAGGACCTACCTAATTATTTTCTAGCTTTTAGTGTTATTATTACTTCATGTAAGTATTGCTTTCAATAGAACCGTTTAATTAATTTATTTCTCATTTAATTTAGCTCATTTAGGGTCTCATTATTACAAGTACTCTTTCCTGACCATTTTTTTACAATCTAAGGCTTCAATACATAATCCTTCCAAAGACTTTACTCAACTCAGTGCCACGTATGCTTGTCCCTCTTCGAACTCCAAAGTATTTTGATGTCCCTTCTACCGAACCCTTCTGCTTGTTCAAATATGAGCCAAATCGGACCACAAATACAGGTCCCTTAAGCTAGCCCAACCTTTCCAGCCCAATCAAAAAACGAGACCGTACTAAATTGCACATTATTTAATGCTAATTTAATACGGGTTAATTAAATTTGTTACACTTGTTTTTTAAAAAATATCGAGTGTTGGGCTAGCTTAAGTTTGAGCTATAAGTTATTTAAAAAAAACAACAAGTGTAATAAATTTAATTAACCCATATTAAATTAGCATTAAGTATGCTGTAATTAAATACGTTTTCGTTTTTTGATTGGGCATATGGGTTGGGAAAAACCAATCTTGCCAATAAATGCTACTTTGGACTAGGTAGGCAATTGAAAAGTAAAGTCCTCTCTCGGCGAACGAAAATCATACTCTACAAGTCACTTACCGTACCCGTCCTGCTATATGGGGCAGAAGCATGGACCATGACAACAGCAGATGAAGCGGCTCTGGGAGTGTTCGAGAGAAAAATTCTTCGAAAGATTTATAGACCTCTACGCGTTGGCGATGGCGAGTACCGAAGAAGATTTAATGATGAGCTGTACGAGCTATACGCAGACATCAACATAGGTCAGCGAATTAAAACGCAGCGGTTGCGCTGGCTAGGCCATGTTATGCGAATGAATGATGATGCTCCGGCCAAGAAAGTGTTTATATCGGAACCCGCCTATGGAAGCAGAGGTAGAGGGCGGCCCTCACTCCGTTGGAAGGACCAGGTGGAAAACGATTTAAACTCCCTTGGTGTGATCAGTTGGCGGAGCGAAGGAGCGACTGGCGCTCCTTGTTGGACGGCCATAACCTTTAAGACGGTTAAGCGCCAATTAAGTAAGTAATTAAGTATATGGGTTGGGCTAGCTTAAGTTTAAAAAAAAAAACAAGTGTAATAAATTTAATTAACCCGTATTAAATTAGCATTAAATATTGTGAAATTTAGTACGGTTTCGTTTATTGAGTGGGCTGGAAAGGTTGGGCTAGCTTAAGGAACTTCACAAATACGATTTGAAATATTTCGATCCGTGCGCCACCTATCGGAGTTTTTTCTTATTATTGCATTGTCATCGGGTTCTGAACCATATTCCAAGTGTAAAGCTTGTAGCTAATCGGGAAGTTACTTAAATTTTAATTACAAAATTCGTAAACAATGGCCGGCCGGCCGCTACACAGAGTCAAGCTAAATAAAACCGTTTAAAAATCATCGTTATGGTAGTGGTTTAGTCGTTGATTAATGAGCAAATAATCTCAGCTAAAAATCACCAAAATGGCAACATTGGGCTTTCGGAAGCAAAAAAGTTTTGGAGAGAAAATTTTTGTTATTTCTGAAAGCAAGTTGTTCTTATTTTTTTATCCCCTGGCTTTTTGTGGATCCACTAGTTTAGTTTCATGTGCACCGCTGGTTATGTGGGTAGTCTTATATTTGGCCAACAATACAAACTAAATATTCCTTACAAAGTTGATTTTTTTTCAATTTATATTTTTTTGCAGTCCTTCGTTCACTTTCGGTTGACGGCTGGTTATCTGAGATTTTTTGTTCGACTGGCTTTTTGATTGGCAGACAGACAGACAAACAACACTGCGTGCCACTTTAAGGTTGTTAAAAGGTTGTTGTCGCTTATTTTGCGTCCTTTTGTTGACTATCTTCGACTCTGGCTGCATATTTGACATTTTGGCCAACTCACCAGTTGAATGGTCGACTGGCTATTGTTGTTATCGGTCTTGTTACTTGTCGCTATTGGACTATTTTTGTTGCTTTCAAAACTTTACGTGTCAACATACCAAAAAATGAAAACTATATAAAGGAACAGAAAAAAAAAACAAGTAAGGGTGTCTATGTTCGGGTGTAACCGAACATTATATACTCAGCGTGAGCTTCAATTGTAATTTCAGATAAATTACTTTTTCGAGTGATTTACTTTTTTAGAGGCCTTAGAAATGTTGTCTAATGCTTGATAGGAATAGGGGCGTGGCACCGCTCATTAAAAAATGTATCCCAATTCCCTCTTACAATAAAACTTGGTAAGTGAAACATCATTGATACAAAACTATTTTTCGTTAAGATATATCTAATTATTATAGTCTATGACGCTTTTAAACATGTTTTATATAAAAGTGACCGTGGTCATCAATTAGTTCCGTCTACTTTTACTAGAAATATTTCCTGCTATAAGGAAAAAATGTGTTCCCAATCTTATTACGATCCGGCAATTTTTTTCTTCGAGTTATGGTTCCCGAAACATAAAAATTGCTTGGTCAACGGTGCCACGCCCATTTTTAAAATTTTTATTTTTTTTTCCTATTTATTATAATTACACTTGGGGAAAAGAAATATAATTGATATAAAGCTATTTTTTGCTTATTTTATTCGTCCACAACCCCTATAAAAATCTTTTATATAAAAGTGGGCGTGGTCCTTAACCGATTTCGTTAATTTTTCTTCAAAGCATTCCTTATAGTAAAGACAACCTCTCTGCCGAATTTTGTTACGACAGGTTTAACGATTTTTGATTTATGATTAATAACATTTGTAAAATTGATTTTATCACAAGTGGGCGGTGCCACGCCCATTTTAAAAAATGTTTTAAAATTTTTATCAAGAGTCTCAATATCAAATTTCAACATTCTAGGTTAATTATTTACTAAATAATCAGGTTTTTTGTGTTTTCCAAAATGTTGTATATATAACAAGTAAGAAAGACTAAGTTCGGGTGTAACCGAACATTACATACTCAGCTGAGAGCTTTGGAGACAAAATTGTCTTTTTCATGGGTACATACAAATGGTAATACTAAAAAGTTATAAAGGTTAAGTTCGGGTGTAACCGAACATTACATACTCAGTTGAGAGCTATGGTGACAACATAAGGGAAAATAACCATGTATGAAAATGAACCGAGGGAAACCCTGGAATGTGTTTGTATGACATGTGTATCAAATGAAAGGCATTAAAGAGTATTTTATGAGGGAGTGGGACATAGTTCTATAGGTGGACGCCATTTAGGGATATAGCCATAAAGGTGGATCAGGGTTGACTCTAGAATGCGTTTGTACGATATGGGTATCAAATGAAAGGTATTAATGAGTATTTTAAAAGGGCGTGAACCTAAGTTCTATAGATGGACGCCTTTTCGAGATATCGCCGTAAAGATGGACCAGGGGTGACTATAGAATGCGTTTGTACGATATGGGTATCAAATGAAAGGTGTTAATGAGCATTTTAAAAGGGAGTAATCCTTAGTTCCATAGGTGGACGCCGTTTCGAGATATCGCCATAAAGGTGGACCAGGGGTGACCCTAGAATTTGTTTGCACAATATGGGCATCAAACGAAAGGTGTTAATGAGTATTTTAAAAGGGAGTGGGCCTTAGTTCTATAGGTGGACGCCGTTTCGAGATATCGCCATAAAGGTGGGCCAGGGGTGACTCTAGAATTCGTTTGTGCAATATGGGTATCAAACGAAAGGAGTTAATGAGTATTTTAAGAGGGAGTGGGCTTTAGTTCTATAGGTTGACGCATTTTCGAGGTATCGCAATAAAGGTGGACCAGGGGTGACTCTAGACTTTGTTTGTACGATATGGGTATCAAATGAAAGGTGTTAATGAGTATTTTTAAAAGGAAGTGGGCCTTCGTTTTATAGGTGTTCGCCTTTTCGAGATATCGCCATAAAGGTGGACCATGGGTGACTTTAGAATTTGTTTGTATGATATGGGTATCAAATGAAAGGTGTTAATGATTATTTTAAAAGGGCGTGGGGCTTAGTTCTATAGGTGGACCCTTTTCGAGATATCGCCATAAAGGTGGACCAGGGGTGACTCTAGAATTCGTTTGTGCAATATGGGTATCAAACGAAAGGAGTTAATGAGTATTTTAAGAGGGAGTTGGCCTTAGTTCTATAGGTGGACGCCTTTTCGAGATATCGCCATAAAGATGCACCAGGTGTGACTCTAGAATGCGTTTGTACGATATGGGTATCAAATGAAAGGTGTTAATGAGTATTTTAAAAGGGAGTAATCCTTAGTTCCATAGGTGGACGCCGTTTCGAGATATCGCCATAAAGGTGGGCCAGGGGTGACTCTAGAATTCGTTTGTGCAATATGGGTATCAAACGAAAGGAGTTAATGAGTATTTTAAGAGGGAGTGGGCCTTTCTGGACCAGGGGTGACTCTAGACTTTGTTTGTACGATATGGGTATCAAATGAAAGGTGTTAATGAGTATTTTTAAAAGGGAGTGGGCCTTCGTTCTATAGGTATTCGCCTTTTCGAAATATCGCCATAAAGGTGGACCAGGGGTGACTCTACAATGAGTTTGTACGATATGGGTATCAAATTAAAGGTATTAATGAGAGTTTTAAAAGGGAGTGGTGGTAGTTGTATATGTGAAGGCGTTTTCCAGATATCGACCAAAATGTGGACCAGGGTGACCCAGAACATCATCTGTTGGATACCGCTAATTTATTTATATATGTAATACCTGCCAAGATTTTAAGGGTTTTTTATTTCGCCCTGAAGAACTTTTTCATTTTCTTCTACTTAATATGGTAGGTGTCACAACCATTTTATAAAGTTTTTTCTAAAGTTATATTTCGCGTCAATAAAACAATCCAATTACCTTACCATATTTCATCCCTTTTTTCGTATTTGGTATAGAATTATGGCATTTTTTTAATTTTTCGTAATTTTCGATATTGAAAAAGTGGGCGTGGTCATAGTCGGATTTTGTTCATTTTTCATACCAAGATAAAGTGAGTTCAGATAAGTACGTGAACTGAGTTTAGTAAAGATATATCGATTTTTGCTCAAGTTATCGTGTTAACGGCCATGCGGAAGGACAGACGGACGACTGTGTATAAAAACTGGGCGTGACATCAACCGATTTCGCCCATTTTCACAGAAAACAATTAACGCCATAAAATCTATGCCCCTACCAAATTTCAAAAGGATTGGTTAATTTTTGTTCGACTTGGGCGTTAAAAGTATCCTAGACAAATTAAATGAAAAAGGGCGGAGCCACGCCCATTTTTAAATTTTCTTTTATTTTTGTATTTTGTTGCACCATATCATTACTGGAGTTGAATCTTGACATAATTTACTTATATACTGTAAAGATATTACATTTTTGTTAAAATTTTACTTTAAAAAATTTTTTTTTTTTAAAAGTGGGCGTGGTCCTTCTCCGATTTTGCTAATTTTTTTTAAGCGTACATATAGTAATAAGAGTAACCTTCCTGCCAAATTTCATCATGATATCTTCAACGACTGCCAAATTACAGCTTGCAAAAGTTTTAAATTACCTTCTTTTAAAAGTGGGCGGTGCCACGCCCATTGTCCAAAATTTTACTAATTTTCTATTTTGCGTCATAAGTTCAACTCATCTACCAAGTTTCGTCGCTTTATCGGTCTTTTGTAATGAATTATCGCACTTTTTCGGTTTTTCGAAATTTTCGATATCGAAAAAGTGGGCGTGGTTATAGTCCGATATCGTTCATTTTAAATAGCGATCTGAGATGAGTGCTCAGGAACCTACATACCAAATTTCATCAAGATACCTCAAAATTTACTCAAGTTATCGTGTTAACGGACGGACGGACGGACGGACGGACGGACGGACGGACATGGCTCAATCAAATTTTTTTTCGATCCTGATTATTTTGATATATGGAAGTCTATATCTATCTCGATTCCTTTATATATGTACAACCAACCGTTATACAATCAAACTTAATATACTCTGTGAGCTCTGCTCAACTGAGTATAAAAAGTGGGTGTGGTTATTCGAGGTTTACGCCGATCACTTTATCGGCGGCGGCGGCGGCGTGGTCGGCGCGCCAGCATACGCCGGTGCTTTTACTTTAAAAAGCTTAATTTTTCTATTTAAAAAAATTATATTTAAGAAAGGTTTTGTTTGTCTGTATTTAAGGAAATCAGCGTTTTGGCCATTTCGGAAAGATCCGGGGTTTTTGCCTCAAATTCTCGCAGATCGTTCAAAAATGTTCAGGAGTAGCTCCTTGCGGAGGGATTGTCGCTCGTTCACTTACTCCAGAGAAGCTTCGAACCTAACCCCGGTCTTTGGAATTCGTACTGCTCCGTCTGCTGAAAAGAAATAGAGATACATAAAATGGTCACACTTTTGTCTATATCTCGTGCAAAGCGTAGTTTCACCTGGGGTTAACTCCTAATAATCGTCGCGAACACAATTTCTTTAAATTATTTGTGGCTCCTTGGCGGTCACGCACAAAGGCGGCTAACGGTTACTATTAATGGTCTATTAATACTCATGATTTGTGGCAGAGGGCGCTAAACTTGGTTGATAGGCTATAATCAATGTGATTCATTCCAAGGGACTAGTTTTGGATGCGGCCGCCAACTTTAGGAAATGTTACGCAGAGTACTCATGCTGGAGCTGTTTTCCCGGAAGGGGCACACGAGAATTTATGAAAATGACAACAATAGAGCAAATTAATAGTAGACAAAATTTAAACAGAATAAATTTGAGTACATACATATAAAAATAGTGATCAAGTTTCAATAACTCGTATTTTATATTTGAAATAGAGGGCTGAATAGTATTTTCGCGGTTTATCGGTCTTTGCTTCATTTCAAATTACAAATTTAATGTGGTTAAAAGAAATTTTTTAATACTAAAAAACGAGTCACAGGCGTCAACATTTTTACAGTGTTTATTAAAATCATGGCATAAACTGCGAAGTGGTTCGTGCATTTCATAATTCGATCTGCATGTAGCTACAAAAATTTAAATAAAATGTCTAGATGGCCTAATTGGAACGGAACATTAAACTTGATTTCACTAAGCAAAAATTGACTATTTATTGACCCTCTTATTAGTTTTACAATAAATAAGACGCCAAGCATCTCCCTGCGGCCCTGTAACGTGGGTAACTGTAATAGTTTTAACCGGTTGCAGTAGGGGGACGATTTTTTGAGAGATCCCATGTTAAGTGTTTTAAAGCAAAAAGCAAAAATTGTTTCTGAACCGATCCCAGCTTGTCACTATGAACCTGATAACGCGGATTCCAAATTATTGAAGCGTATTTCAAAAGAGGCCTGACCAACGATATAAAGAGAGTTTTTGTAACGTATGGGTCATTGAATTCTTTAGACCAACGTTTAACGAAAGCCAAAGTACCTTTAGCCCTATTCACACAAGATTCAATATGAAGTTTAAAATCCAGTTTTGGGTCCATTGTAACGCCTAAATCAATAAAGTTAGTGACTTGCTTGATTAAATAATCGCCAATAGCATAATCATGGGATTGGAAGGACTTCCTTGTTAAACACATGAATTTACACTTCGGCAAGTTTAGTGACAAGGCGTTTACATTACACCAATTAACTAGATAATTCAGATCAGCCTGAAGAAATGCCCTATCCACGGGTAAGCGGATAGGTATTATAAGTTTGACATCATCAGCGTACATCAACGGCTTGTAGTGCTTCAAAACACTTGGGAGGTCGTTAATGAACAGCAGGAACAAAACTACGCCAAGGTGGCTGGCTGTGGAACCCCAGAAGATACGTTTATCAACCGAGACCAGCAATTATTGAATATATCTGTTTGTTTTCTTTCCTTTAAATAAGAAGAAACCCAAGAGAGGAACAATGGAGGAAATCCTAACCGATCAAGTTTGAATAAAAGTATGGAATGAGAAACTTTATCAAAGGCCTTACTAAAATAAGTATAAATAACATCAACTTCACAATTAGTCTTAAAACTATTGGATACAAAGGTTGTAAACACAAGCAAGTTGGACACCGTAGACTTAACCTTGCAAAATCCATGTTGTGAAAAATCAACTAACGAAGATACTCTAAAAGCAAGTTGTTTTGTGATAAGCGATTCAAGTAGCTTAGGAATATGCAAAGTGAGCATATAAATTTATTATATAACTTTTCTTTCAGTGTTTTGTTTTAATAACTTGGTAAATTGGGTCATGAAAACGCCTGTTTTGTTTTTTAAATATATTTTGAACAGTTAGAAAGAGTTAAATTTCGCAATTAGTTTCTTATAACTGGCAGTGATGCGCATCCGTTGATACCACTTTCGACCATATCCGACCAATTTTCGACATAACAATAAATGGCCTAAACAGTCTTAAACGAGAAAATATAGTAACGCGCCAGACGCCGACGCCGCAACATTCGGCGGCGGCAGCGGCGGCGTATATCTCTAGTGGTTATCATCCGATTTCACTCATTTTCAATGCCAATATATTCTGGGTCTAGATACCGAATTTGGTCAAGATATCTCAATATTTGGTCAAGTTATTGTGTTAACGGACGGACATGGCTAAATCAGAATTTGTTTTCGATACTGATGATTTTGATATATGAAAGTATATATCTATCTCGATTCCTTTGTACCTGTAAAACCAACCGTTATGTTAACTTTGGTAACATGTGTGCAAAGCACGCTGAGTATAAAAATATTTAAAAAAATCTACTGCAAGTTGCTTATGTGTATGCTGACCTACGAGCGTATAGTCAAACAAACCAAACGGTACCCCAGGTGGCTAGTTGAGGTATCCATTTGAGTCGTCAGCCGTGTGTGGCACGAATGCTCATTATTGTTCGCACATTTGTGCTTTTTTGTTGTGGTTTTTATACGCAGGATTGTGTGTAACATTTTACAAATAAGTCATTGGCATGAATAAGCAAGTGTTTGACCGCGAAGAACTTAAAAAATTCAATACAAGTTGTATGTACATATCTACTATGTGAATATGCGAAGTGCCATTAACCTTATTTTGTCGTTGTCGTTGACTGCTTGTTGAAATTTAATTTTTTTTGTATTAACCATTGATTGGTTTTGAGGTTTTAAGTCAACTAAAAATAATAGTTTTATCAATTTTGTAGTTTGAAAACGTTTTGAAATCGCCAAATCGAACTCAAAACTCGTTGAGATTATGTTTTTAAGAAACAGAGTATATCGAGTCCTGACTGAGTACTTAACTTCTTAATCTTTGGTCTAGAAGATTCAATGTGATCATCTTAAATCGTTCCCGAGATGGTCGGGGCTAGTACCTTAATGGTGTTTGTTCCCAGAACGTTCCGAATCTATAACCGGCAAAAGACCATCACCATCGATAACACTCCCCAAAACCTTCGGGGAGTGTCTTCATCGCTACAAGAAGTAGAAGAAGATGACCACAAGGAAAGGTCAACATTTACATGACCCGATATCTAACCGGACACTGTTGTTTCCGAAAATATCTTCACAGAATGAGTAAGGTTGAAAATCCGTACACGTTCTCGAATGCGAGGACTTTGCCCAACAGCGAAGGAGAGTAGAAGATATACATACTTGGCGACCTATTCCCGGGCAGGGTCATCAATAATATGACCTGTCGGAGCGACAGATGGGATGCGTTCCGCAGATAGTCATATACTTCTTAGCAAACAAAGGATGGATGCCTAACCTATTAGAGTTAGAGTAGCCATGAAGCTCACGTCGCGCGCACCCGTAGCCGAGGATATGGATGACAATTCGTGAGTGGTTGCGCCCATTGAGTAAGGTGAAGCACTCTTAAGACAACATTGCGACGGCAACAGTTCTGCAACGACTGTGCGGCGATGTAATGTATGGAACTTTGTACCAGTATGTTAGTGCAATTCTGTCGCGCGGCGAAAGCTTGTGACGCGCAATAAGGCATTAAAGAACAGTTTCCAATCAAGAGCAATTTGAGTACGGCATCGCTGATAGTTTCCGGCGCCTTTTTTCGATAAGCGAGTTGAAGTGCTGTTGAGCAAATGAGATACTCTTTCGGAAGCGAAAAGGCAAGATCTTGCAAAGGGAAATTTGTAATGTGTTTGCAGTGAACTCCTTCCATATGCGATTTACAGAGTTCAGCTACTGGTTCCTTGGATAAATTATAACTTGTTGGCTTTTCTTTGAACGGTGTAATCATCTTAACCAACTGTTTCTCTGTTTGCGTTTAGTTCATATATAGAGGTTGCCGCTCATTTTCTTTTTATAACAGCGAGGTGTACTTAATCTGTATGGAACTCATTTAGGTCGACAATCATAAAATATGTGTGTTGAGAACAATCTGGCAACACGCATAAATCCCACTTTCCCCGCCGACAAACATGCATACGTTTCGCTCGCTGATTGGCTCATATGGTCTTTTGAAGACTGTTGGTTTATAATTATAGCAGCAGAATAACAATTAAAAAATTTTCATTTATAAACAATTCAAATTTTATTTTGATTTTTGCAGAAGTTTCATCACTAACTGAGTTAGCTGCACGTTGCGTCGCGTCATACATCCCCTTCGAGTTGGTCGAGCATGTGTATCCGCCTGTACCAGAGCAATTACAACTGCGTATAGCATTTTGGAGTTTCCCAGACAATGAAGAAGACATACGCCTCTATTCGTGTTTAGCTAATAGTTCAGCGGAGGAATTTAATCGCGGCGATCAATTGTTTAAGACGCGTTCCGTTAAAGACACGCTACAAATTGGTTAGTTCTTATAGTATGCATATATGTAAACCAGTAAATTTTGTTGTTTTTTTCGTGTAGGTTTTCATTTATCCGCCACAGTAATTGGTCAAACACCACGTGCTCATTTTAATGTTGCAGTTACATTCGATCGTAGGCGTATCTCGTCATGTAATTGCACATGCACATCGGCTGCCTATTGGTGCTCACATGTGGTTGCTGTTTGTTTACATAGAATTCATAATGTAAGTAATGAATCTATTTAAGGATGAAAGCCCTTAAGAATTAGTGCGCATATTGTACTTTTAAATCTTCTTCGGATACAGCTTAACACGAACGAACACAAAAGGAAACCTGAAATGGCACATCGCCAGAACTGGTTTGTTTTCAAACCAAACTTGACAAGGGATGATCCAAAATCATACTAAAATAATTCAAACAATAATAGTTTGTTATCTGTATTTAATTAGCGAGACATGCTCATATTGCTTTATACAATTGTTTTATTGATATTAGAGAAAAATAGCAATGTTACTAAGCTCTTGAGTGCGCCTATAAGTATTCCCCACAATTAGGATTAAAAATATATTGTGGCGAATGTTAGCATCACTATGCTGTTAGTAAATAATCACAATAACAAAAACAGCAAGAAGCCACACTTATGTATATGTACGCATTAAAGCAAGCAGTCACACTTATGTACAAGGCAACGAAGAATATTCCATACACATAACCAGCAGCTTGAAGCAGAGACATTATTTCACATACATATATGTAGCCGGCACACACGCGTATAACTAAACAACTAAGTATGAGATACAACTGTTCCAAAAGTCAATGTCGTGAAAAATCTAGACCTTAGGAGAAATATGCGAACGAGGTAACAGAGAGTATAAAAGCAGCGCAAGCTGAAGATTAACAATCAGTTTGATTTAAATACGCGATTAGTTGTGAAGTGAAGTATAAATGCACTACTCCCAAATGAGTCTAATTAAAGACCATTTTGCAATACTGAATATTGGAGTTATTTATTCGACAATTCAGAGATTCGAACGTAAGCAGAAAGTGTATAACTATCGGAATTTCCCAAAATTCGTTACAATATAGAATTAGTATGTACCTAATGGTGTATAAAGGAATAGCAACAAAAACGCAATAAATTAGAGACCAGTTGAAGATTTCGAGTTCAATACTCCCGAGAAGCTAGCTGATGAAGAAGTGAAATTCAGGAACATGTCCAAGTATCCATCGCCGTTTATAAACTTTGCAATTTTTCTCTAATATCAATAATAATAGTTTAATTTTGATACTTTTGATAAAAGTTGTTTCCTAATAAAGAGTCATTTGTAAATTGGCTACCCTGTTGGTAGCCTCAACAACGTTCTATATGTCGACAGATTGCGTGGTTTACAATTACAAGGACTTTCATCTCTCAAAATTACTTCTGCAATATTTTTTTTAATCCACTCATTGTTTTCTTCTCTTCCTTGTAGCCCTTAGAAGTATGTTTACGTGCTCCAGTCTCAGAATCATTGACGCGTCTACAACGTGATCAATTGCAAAAATTCGCGCAATATTTAATCAGCGAATTACCGCAACAAATTTTACCAACAGCGCAGCGTTTGCTCGATGAGTTGCTTAGCTCACAGCCCACTGCCATAAATACAGTATGTGGTGCACCTGATCCAACAGCTGGTGCTTCTGTACACGATCAGACTAGTTGGTATTTGGATGAGAAGACATTGCACGCTAATATTAAGCGTATTTTAATTAAATTTTGCCTACCGGCACCCATAGTTTTTAGGTAAGCATGCAGCACAATTGTTTACATTTTTTTGCCAATATTTAACAAATTAACAATATTTTTTTTTTAAACAGCGATGTAAATTATTTAACAAACTCTGCTCCACCAGCTGCAGCCGAATGGACTTCACTATTACGTCCGTTGCGCGGTCGTGAACCGGAGGGTATGTGGAATCTGTTATCGATTGTACGTGAAATGTATAGACGATGTGATCGTAATGCTGTACGTTTGCTTGAGATCATCACCGAAGAATGTATGGTTTGTGATCAAATATTAATATGGTGGTTCCAAACAAAATTATCACTCATGATGGGTTCACATGGGCATAGTGGTGGTAAACATTCGAATACACATTCGAATTCGACAGCGCTACAACATGCTTGTAGTTCGTTATGTGACGAAATTGTTGCGTTGTGGCGTTTGGCGGCACTAAATCCGGGTTTAGCGCCGGATGAGCGTGATATGTTGCATGCACAATTCACAGCATGGCATTTGAAGATACTCGACCGTGTCGTAAAGTGTCGCATGATGCCGCCATCATATAGTAATAAACATCAACAGAATTCAAGGTAAAGTGTGCACTGGGACAATATCTAGTTTTTCATTCTTAAGATAAGTGTGACTGTGTTAACAAAAGGTTTCTTTAACGAACGGTTTTGACCTTAATTATGAAAATAAATTAAATTTGGTGGTAAGGGGTAAAAATGCTCTAAAATAATCCCAACTTTCACTTAGTCGTAGCGCAAAAACTTTATAGAAATAACATACAACTCCGCAGACAAGTTCTACGTTTTGATTTTCGAAGCAAACAGCAATAAACTAAAACAAAAAAATTAGCCTTTAATCAATTGCAATCGCCCTTGGTGGTTTTTTTCCAGCCCTACGAACATATTTTTCATATAAAAGTTGTAGATATTTCAATGAAACATACTAGTTTCTTTATCTTCATTGGACTAATTGGTGCATTGTATCTCAGAGAAAATTTCTATTTCAACCCTCATTGTGTTTAGAAATTAAAATATTTTGGAAATTTTGTTGGTTTCAACAATTTATCTCTCCAACAAAATTTCAAATTTTTTCCTGAGCATAGAGACGATATGGTCTATAATCCTGAGCTGGACTTATTCCTCTACCAAACATTGGTCTAAAACAGAGTCCCAATGTCATTCCTTAACATTCAAATCTACATTTTTTCAAATATTTACTAACGCTTACTTAATTTTGGTTATTCTATAGGTCCGACGCGGAAATTTTTATTGGCTTTAAGCCAGCGATTGAAGCATGTTATCTGGATTGGGAAGAGTATCCAATTGCTGGCATCACACATACACATGATACCAATCCAATTTACTATTCTCCTTTTACATGTTTCAAGCACACAGATTCAAAAGGCGAAACGAATGGCGGTCCACTAAATGCCACACAAGCTCTAATGGCAAACAATAAGCACTACAATTACATCAGTTCATCAACAGATCATGGCATGCATGCTGCTGCTTTTAAGCAAAGACATGAGCGTCCGTTCCGCGAACGTTTCTATATTTCGTCTAGCAATAATTCCAGCAATTCATCAAGTGACAGCGTTCATGCGCGCCTACATCAAGGACTTGGTGCTGCTGGAGTAGGAGTCGGGTCCAATATTGGCGTTTCTATACCCCCAGATGGCCCATCATCTTCAAGTGCAGCGATTGCAGCATTAAAAAGCGCCGAAAGTAGTAGCATACGCGCAGCTGCTTCACCAAGTGGGAGTGGACATGCTGGAGGTGTTCCTGGAGGCGGCGTTACTATCACAAGCATCAATGGTCCCTCAGCTATTGCTGATCTACCGCGATTACCGATGAATAACGTTTCGGGTAGTGGTATTTCTGGCAGCTGTGGCGGTGGTGTTGCTGGTGTGGTCGGCGGAGGGGGTATACGCGGCGACGGCAATCGTTCTAGTGCAAGTAGTGAAGGATTTTGTGAGAATGAAGACTTTGGCGGCGATAGTAGCAGCAATAATATATGCGCTGAAGGTGGACAAACACTTGAACCAGCCGCACATGCGGCTGCTGTAGCTGGCAGTAGTGGTGGTAACATAGGAATGAAAATGCGCTTGGAAGAAGCAGATACTCAGCGCGGCTTCGAATCACTGAGCACATTGGCAGTTAATGATGTACCAGTTATGAGCGTTGTGGGACCGAATGTTGGTGCTGCATATCAGACAACAAACTCACTATCGTCCGATAGCTCTTCGTCGACCTCCAGCTCATCATCAAACTCTTCATCATCATCTATGTTGATGGGTGCAGCAGGTATCGATACCACACCTGATGTAACAGCAAAAAGTAATAGCAATAAAGCGGTTGATGTGAGACGTATGTCAAAAGAAGAATCTTTCTTTTCATCTAGCGATGAGTTTACGGCACAAGATTCACCAACAGCGTTAAAATCAGTGGATCTGACTCCAATAGCAAGTACATCAGCAGCAGCGGCGTCTTCAGTGCCAACTTGTAAAACTGCGTCCACGCCAGCAGTAAAGCAAGCGCCAACCGTCAGCTCTCCCCACATTGAAACTCGACCGGCAGCTTCTAGCAATCAGCAGGCAGTAACCCCAACAACAACTACGCAGCACCCTACAGCAGTTGTAACTGACAAACCGCACATCTTCTCGAATGTACGCCCTAGCGAGGATGCGTGGGATATACTGTTAGCGCGTGCCGAAGGTCTACATGCACATGGTCATGGGAGCGAGGCTTGTATATTAGCCGTGCGTCTAGCAGAAGAAATGTTGGCCAACCCACCCAATTTAATGGTAGAACTACCACAGATGCCGAAACGTAAAGGTAAAAATAAAAATATCAATCCTATTTCACACCATCTTACTGTGCTGGCATCATCAACTTTATCTAAATGTGCATTTCTTTGCACTGTATTATCGGAGAACTCAGAACATTTTCACATTGCTTTCCGAATTTGTCTTTTTGCTCTGGAAATGCCTCGACCACCAGCTAGCACAAAACCGCTGGAAGTAAAATTGGCTAATCAAGAAGCAGATATTCTCACCTTACTCAAAAAGATCCCCCTCAACGAACCTGAGCTACAGGTGATACGAGATCGCGCCGAATGTTTGCGTAACGGCACGTTGAAGTCGCGTGGTGAGGCACTATTACCCATCAATTTAGCTACATTCATCTTTGATGCACTAGTTATGCCTCTGGTGACAGTAAAGGAGCAACGTAATCGCCTAATGAGTATGATGTATCGCATGCCTTCCGATGAGAATTTAGGCTTTGAAGCAGCCGTCGCTGCATTGGGTTTGAAAGCGAATGTATCCGAAGCTGAACATCCCTTGCTGTGTGAGGGCACGCGCCGCCAACGTGGTGAATTAGCGCTTACATTACTCTCCTACTACAAGGACGAGCCACGAAAGATAGCTAAGATAATGGAAAAATTATTGGATCGTGAGATTCATGTGCTGTTGAAATCACCTTTACTGCCAGCTTATTACTCAAATAATCCACCTGTGCGCACTGCGGCATCATCTATGTCACGACGTGAGGAACATGAATATGCTAACGCTATGAATGGTGGTGCCCACAATCCCAATCTTAATGATATGTTGCCTTCAGACTATGGTTCGGTTGGCGGCAATAGTCGGCCACACAGTTCAACTAGCGCTGAATTAGAAGTGGGCATGGGCACATTGAGCGTATCATCATCCCAAGGTGGAGGTGGCGGTGGTAGTGGAACAATGGCTGGTGCTGCTGGTAGTAATCAATCTATGGCTGGTCCTGGCGGACAAACAAGCGTCGCTGGCAATGCTACGAGTCGTTCTAAGGACAGCCGTTATAAGGGCAAACGAGCATATCCTTCTATCCCTAATCAACCATCGGAGGCTAGTGCACATTTTATGTTTGAGCTAGCAAAGAACTTACTAGTTAAAGCAGGTGGCAATTCATCCACTTCGCTATTCACACAAGCCACCACTAATCAAAATCATCATGGACCGCATCGTGCCCTGCATATGTGCGCTTTTCAGTTGGGTCTATATGCGCTCGGCTTGCACAATTGGGTCAGTCCCAACTGGCTTTCGCGCACATATTCGTCGCACGTATCCTGGATACTCGGACAAGCAATGGAGATTGGCGCACCAGCTATCAGTTTTCTAATAGACACGTGGGAAGGACATTTAACACCGCCCGAAGCCGCTGGTATGGCTGATCGCGCTTCACGCGGCTGGGACAACAATATGGTTTATCCCGCGGCAGAGTTAGCGCTTTCGGTGTTACCACACGCAGCAGCTTTAAATCCCAACGAAATTCAACGCGCTATACTGCAATGTAAAGAGCAAAGCGATCATATGTTGGAACGAGCTTGCATTACTGTTGAAAATGCTGCCAAGGGTGGAGGTGTTTATCCCGAAGTACTGTTCCAAGTAGCGCGTTATTGGTACGAGTTGTATGGACACAATACACCGAATAACGAACACGAGCAACACGACGATCATTTAGATCATTCTGCAGTGAGTTTTAGTGCTTTGATCGAATCGCATCAGCATCAAGAAATGCAACAACAAATGCAGGCACAAGTACAGGCTCAGCAGCAGCAGCAGCAACAACAACAGGCAGGGGGCATGGTTGGCCCACCACCAGTTATGCCGACAGGTCCACCAGGTGGGCCAAATGCGCCCGGCCAACCAGGGCAAGTCGTGGTTACTACTGCACCGCAAGCTTTTCAACAAGGCGTGGCCACATTGGCATCAATTGGATTACCACCTTTCCCGCCGTATGGTTTCTGCCAAAACTTATACCATCATAATATTACCACCTATCCAGGAAATCAAATGCAAATGTATATCTCCGCAGGACCACCGCCACCGCAAGCATATCCCGGCTACCCACCACCACCAGTACAACAACAAAATGCACAACCCATGCAGCAAGGTGGTGCTACCCAACCACCCTCACCCTATGTACATCAAGCATCTGCACCTGGTAGCGGATTTCCACCACAAATGCCGCCACAACAAATACCACCACAAGCGTACCAGGCTATGCAATGTGCCGCTACTGGTGCACCACCCACAGGCTTTCCACCGCAACCCGTTCAAGGTGGTCCCCCACACATGCCACCACAAAATATGCAACAAGCAGCAGCAGCCGCCGCTGCAGCAGCTGCAGTTTATTATGCACAGGCACCACATCAGCAAGCACCACCACCGCAACATCCATCACAGGCTGCTGCTGCAGCGGCAGCCAGCGTGGCTATGGCCCAACATCAGTTGCGGCAACACCAGCAACAACAACAACAGCAGGGTGTCTACCCACAATACGTGCAAGTGGCGCAAGTACAACAACCACAGGTACATGCAGCTCCGCCACAACCACCTGTGCGTCAAAGGCATCCACATCAGTTTACGTAAGTATCGCGCTTATAAATTTCTCCTCATCATATGTACTAATTCTTTTCAATACTTGCAGTTCAACTCAATTGCGTTATTTGTTGGCCGCCTACAATGTTGGCATGTTAGCAATGGAAACTTTAGCACGTCGTGTACACGATGATAGACCGCAAGCAAAGTATGCACGTAATCCGCCATATGGTGAAGATGTGAAATGGCTTCTACGCATTTCCAAGAAATTGGGCACACAATATTTACATCAATTCTGTGTATGTGCTGTGAATTCAATTGTGAGTCCTTTTGTTTTGCATGATGTAGCTATTGAGTCAGCTCATTATTTGGGGCGTAATAATCATCAATTGGTTATGCAACATTTGCGTTCGGCGTTAACGCCTTTGGTACAAAAGTGTCAACAGATGTACGTTAATGGTTTTAGCCTTTTTTGTTTTTATTGACTAATTTCGTAAATTTGCTTGTAAAATACAGGTACATTCAGTGCATTCACCAGAAGTTATACCATTTGACACAGGCTGACTATGAGGATTTCGCAAGCATTATATTGGCAGCACGCGCCGCATTCCAAATAACACCGGAGGGTAGTGCACAATTCAAGGATTGGCTGCAGTCGATAAAAAGGTGAGTTAGTAAAGGCGATAATTATGCCACGAATGCCCGAATTTTAATACGGTAAAATTTAACTTGTAACTGGGTTTCATGCCTTTTAGATTTCTATCTGAATTTAGCAACTGCAGAGCAGACGAGCTCTCCAGAAGAGGCACCACCGACCATATCCTTCCGGGAAATGATTCGGTAGGAATACCCATGACCACTTTCAGGCTTCGTGTGAACACAAGCACTATAAGAATTGCAAATGGACTATAGTCAGCCATATCATCGTGTGAGACATCCAGGCTAACCTGGCCCTCATATGACAAGGGGCGCACAAGAGCGCTTCTGATTTTAAACAAATCAGTTCTATCGTCCCTGATAAGGGTTCTAACAGGGCATTGTTTAATAGGCACGTATAGTGTTAGAATGGGGATAACGACCTTCGGCTATTGTCGCGGCTGCAAAGGTACAGAAGAGGAGGAGAGTGTCCAGCACCGTCTCTGTCATTGTCCAGCGCTTAGTAGGCGTAGGTTGGCCATCCTTGGTAAACCTTTTCTATATGACCTTGCTGTGGTCTCTAGCTATGAAGTCAAGGGTCTAGCAAAATATATAAATTCCACGAAGTGGTTTGACCCGCTTTAGGCAGGGTAGGGGTCCTCTTTGAGACCGTATGGGGTATTACAATGGGCCCATTGGTGGCCTAAGTAGTGAGCTGTTACCACAGTGTCCAGCTCTGCCCTCGCAACCTAACCTAACCTAGTTTTGATTTTGATGTATACCTTAAGTTTCATTTCAGCTGCTCTGCATTAACAAATTGGTTTCCATTTGCACTTTGATTTCAATGGAATCGTACTAAGTTCGATTTTAATTTTAGTGCGGTTCGCAGTATCAGTTCGGTTTTGATTTCAGCTCTTTTTCAGTTTTTTTATGTTTCTTTGCCGTTTTCAGTTTAAATTTCCCTTTCGGATGTGGCTTCGGCTTCTGTTCCATTACCGGTTTAGAAGATGAACGCTGTGACTTCTTTGCGACGACTTTCGTATGGCGAGTAATAGAATATAATAATGTTTGTGTATGGCAACAAATTGCAAAGAATATGTTTGCCATACGAAAACTGTTGCTTAGTGGTAACGAAATCCCAGTTTCGATTTCGGTCTCGGCTCTGAAGCTTTGTTAGTCAAAGAACAGACAGCAAAACAGACTCCGAAGATAAAGGGGAACTCTACGGATAAGAGCAGTATTTTTTCACCGGATACAGATCCGGTACGCTCCGATACCGCAGCACCATTAAGGTGCTAGCTTGACCATCCCAGGAACGATTTATGTGGCCACATTAAACCTTCAGGCCATTCCCTCCCTCCCCACCCCCAAGTTCTATGAGGAGCTTGAGGTCGCCAGAGCCTCGTCTGTTAGTGAAACAGGATTCGCCGCGGATAGGTGAGGTTGACAATTGGGTTTGGAGAAGTTATATATTGCGCTGGCAACCTGAAGGGTTGCGCTACACAGCCCCTTGAATCTGGTATTTTAGTCGCCTCTTACGACAGGCATACCTACCGCGGGTATATTCTGATCCCCTTACCCGCTGGGGCTACATAGATCCGGTGAGATCCGATAACAAGTACCATTAAGGTATAAGGCCGACCATCTCAAGAACGATTTAATTTGAGCACATTGAACCATCTAAGCCATCCCGCCGCCATCCCCTAGTTCCAGGAGAAACTTGGGGTCACCAGAGCCTCGCCTGCTAAAGAAACAGAATTCGCCTGTAGGTGAGGGTGACAATTAGTTGGAGAAGCTATAAAATGCACTGGCAACCCCTTGAATAGTTTGGGGTTTTCAGTCGCCTCTTACGACTTAGGAAAAGTTTTTACAAAATTTTTGTTTATTCACCCAATTCATCAAGTAAAGTTATAACTTTTTTAATATTTCACACTAATTTTAGATCAAAATCTTGCAAAAAGGAATTATGGACACAAATCAATGCGGCTCTACAAAGCAATTCCAAATGACAAAGACTTGACTCATTTAGTTTGTCGCATTCATCATCAGCTTCTAAAATTGACAATTATTATTCCACAAATAATTCAACAGTTTCGACAACATCGTCAACGACCTCAGAAAATTTAAAGTGCTCTACTAACATAGATAATGCGACAACAAAAACTACAAGAGATACATCCTCGACGACTAGCGCGGCACCTGCTACTGGCATAAATGCTCACAATGTCGAATGCAATGTAGGTGCGGTTAACAATGAAGCCAACGCGAACAAAAGCAATAATTACAACAACGGTAGTCTTAGTAGCAGTAGCAATAACCCAAACAGCAATAGCAATCAAACTTCAAGTAATGGCAATAGTAACAACAGCAATATACACAACGCCAGCGTATGTTTAAGGGATATGAAAGGGAGTAATACGACATCGACAAGTAGTACGCCGCCCAGTAGCGCGGAACCAACAAGCACCAGCAATTTTAATTATTATACGGGTTCAGCTGATTTGACACCACAAACAACTTTGCCGGGCGCTGCTGCAACAATACAACGACATACGCTGCCAGCACTACCGCTTCTACCACCACCGCCGCTTGTATCATCAACGCATTGCCACAACCATCAACAGCCACTGCAGCAGCAACAGCAGACACCACATCAGCATCAATATGCTGTTGGTAACTCGACGGCAACGCCATTATCCGATGCTTACCATCACCAACAAATGCAATTACAATTACAACAACAATACGAGCAACATTATCAATTGCAAACAGCTTACTATCACAATCAGCAGCAGCAGCAACAACAACCGCAGCAAAAAGGGGAGCAGACGCATACGGGGCCGCAGCAAGCGGCACCATATTCACATCAGCATTTCCATCCGCCAACAGGAACAACCACAACGACAGCAACAAATCAGCATGTAGCTCGCCACAGACAAACATCGCATGCCGCTTCTTCTACAACTGCGCACACAACGAATACATCACAAGCGAATGTACAACACCAGCAGCAATCGCAACAAAAATCAGTACATACACATGCGCAGCATACACACGCGCCTCAGCAGCAGCATTTAAACGTTTCTGCGGTAACGCAGCAGCAACAACAGCATTCTTTTCCTACAGCTATGCTGGCGATCTCAACAGCAACACCAACAACATATGGCGCAAGCAGCATAAACAATAATGGCACTGCTGCGATACCCAGCAATATTAGCACCATTAATGCAACACAAAATGTAAATGTTATATCAGCGGCGCCCATTGTGGTAGAATTCAGTAATTTCTCGCTAAATTGCATGCGCGCAAATAGCAGCGGCGGCAATGCAGTCGCTGATATTGCCGCAACTTCAGCGGCGCAAATGGTTTCCAGTGATGTGAGCCGTGGTGCCGTGGTGAGTGGCGGCAGCGTTGGTGGTCATCATCGACATCATCATCACTATCACAACACAACAACAACGCATGCGAATTCACATCAACATGCACACCAGCAACAACTGCAACAGCAACATCATCACCAATTAGAAGAACAACTTCAAACACAACAGCTTCAGCAGCAGAAACAACAAGCAGCTCATATTGGTCACAATCACCATCATCATTATCATCATCACCATAACCACCATAACCACCAGCAGCAACATTCGCGTTCTTTTCAACATCTACCACCACCGCCGCCACCACCTGCGCTATAATTGTGAAGCAGCGCTGACAGTAGAGACGTGTGCGTTGATTTGGGGCAAAATGCTGCAGCCACATTTGTGTATAGTTGAGCTAGTAAGTAGTGCAGAGCGTTAGAATGTAAGAATAGCAAGCAATTTTTTTTTGACACCACCGTTTATGTATTGGAAAAGTTTTTTGTTTTTTGTTGCATAACTTTTTTATTTTAATTTTTAAATATTGGGTTCATTGTTCATTTGGTTGTTTTATTTATTTGTCTGAGTTTAATTTTTTTAAGTAATGTATGTTTGATACATACATATATATATATACATGCAAATAACTTCAGTTAGTAAACTGGACTGATTTTTGTTGTAATAAATGCAACGATAACCATATTCTTCAGGATATTTGTATATATTTTTACTATTTTAAGTTTATTTAAAACACACGCTAAGGTCATTACAACCATTTTTCCCAATAAGCTTGAACATTTTTTTTTAACTCCAAAACATTCAATCGTATTATCAATAGACAAACCATAGACGAACCAAAATTCAATTTATAGAATACAATCACTAATTGAACAGACTACCTGATTCCCTATCTGAGCTTCGAGGGCGATCTTAAGGGCACAATAGAGGTGGACGGTTGGCGCAAGGAGTAGAGTCTGCGGTATACTGTGCTGATCCGGAAATAAACAGATCCTACAGGCTGCCGGATTACTGTAGCGTTTTCCAAGCGGAAATAGTAGCCGGTGGTTCCGGTAGAAACCCTGGAAAAACTAGTCCAAGCTGCAATCGTGTTAACTTTTATATTGACAGTCAAGCAGCAATTAAGGCAATAATCTCGCATAGCACAGCATCTAAATGCGTGTTAGAGTGTAAGCAGTCCCTGGAGAGAATCGGGACAGGGAGAAGCATACATATATATTGGGTCCCAGGGCATATGGGAATAGATGGGAATGAAAAAGCGGATGAACTAGCCAAAAGGGGCGTATCCCTTGGAGCTTGCTCCGTAGACGTCCCAATTAGATTGGGCGAGATTAAGAGCACACGAGAGGTGCACATGGTCGACCAAGCGGGAAAGGCGTGGGTCCAAGCGGGGGCTGTAAAGTGTCGAAGATTATATGTAGGTCTTACAACCTTAGACTAACAAAGTTGCTTCTATCATTAAAACGAGAGGACTGTGGACTCCTGACGGGTATTCTGACTGGACACTTCTGGCGTCACATGCCTTTAAATTAGGCTTGGTCAGTGATAGCAGATGTAGGAAGTGGGGGTTGAAGGAGGAAACGATCGAGCACGTTTTGTGGTCGTGCCCTGCGCTTGCCATATTAAGACTGCAGCTATTATGAGTGATACAGCTGTCAGATGTGGAAGCAGCAAATGGCTTAAGTCCTAGGAAACTTTTAGTATTTGCCAAGAGGAAGGAGTTATTTTATAACAGGTCCTGGGTTTGGATAGGGTTTTTCAGTTTGGTCGTTAAAACAAACCTCTGGTAACACTACGGACTTATTCAGTCTATGTGAGTTCCTCATGGACCGGCCAGTTCAACTTAACCTAACCTAATCACTAATTTATTAAAAAATTCAAAGTTTCATCAAAAATTTTGTAACAACGAAAGATTGACCTTAGACCTTGAATTATCGTATCTATGTTTTCGTTAAATTCGATAAATTACTACGCTAGCAAAATAGGCGACTGTTTTGCTGCTGCGATGTGTTCACAAAAAAAAGTTTAAATAAAATCCTTTTCAACCCAAAGTTTTCTTCAAAGATAATTTTCACAGTGGCGACATATTTTATAGTAAATTCTTGCACTGTAGCTTCAAGTCGAGTTCGCTTAAGATGAACAACTTAATATTAATTAATATTAATTGACCAAGTTAGCAAGTTTCATAAAATACCAGAGCTGTAAAACATTGCAATCACATTTCATTTGATTACAATCACAAAATACCAGAAATTTTACATTCATATTCGATTGAATTCAAATGCGGTTGTATTTATTTCGTTTGCATCGATTGTGATTACAAAATTACAATCTACAATCACTTTAATGTAATCGATTGCATTCACGTTTCCTTTACAATCATTAATTGTACAATCAATGATTGCATACAAATTACTGAATTAATCGAACATTCATTTATTGTACGAAAATTGTGATTGCAATAACGTAAACAATCAATTGCGTTTGTTCCTAAAATATACTTTATTGACCTTGTGATTTAACAAGAATAATGGAATAGTAATCATAATCAAAGCAATTATATTGATTGCATTCAGTTCAGAAGCACTATCACTGATTGTAAAATATAGTGCTTGAAAATTTTTGTAGCTCTGGTAGTTACACAACCAATAGTTCAAAAAGTCAAAATGTGTCATGCTTATGATGTCCACACGATTATTCTCTTTCGGAATACACTCTAATATTCTTAAAATTCAGTATAAAATTCGATCTTAATTTGCTGTGGGGCGTTATTCTGTAACTCGATTCGAAAGGAAATGCGATTCGATAGATGTAATTTTTTTTTTAAATACCCGACCCTCCTTCGAATCGAGTTACAGAATAAGGTTCTTGAATTATGTCGCGAACTGTGCTAACATTCATTATTTTATTTAACTATTATCGAAAGTTTATCAAAATCTGGCGGAAAGTCCACATAAAAACATACAAATAAACAAACAAGTGTAAATTGGAAGCAAAAAAGGAAATTGAGAAGATAATGAAAGTTTTATGGTTTTATTGGCTACACAAATACGCAAATAATGTTTGAAAAACTTGCAGCTTCCTGGAGCTTTCAAAGTAGCATCTATTGATTGCTTCTGCCAAACGAATACATACGTCATCTAGGTAGAACAGTTCACGGGCTATGTGCTGAATTATTTCAGGCTTCAATTAGGTGCCGTGTGGACATCGTCTTAGGCATAATGGTTGGACCCTCACTTTATATGGATATAGTTAAATCAAGATTTCATTCAGTTGAGATGCACATACTTATGTATTTACGATCAAATGTACATGTGGGTAATTCCATGCTATATACACAAATATTTAAAGTCGACTACGATAGGACGAATTTTTTCAAACAAAACTAATTGTCTTAAAATTTGCGTAACAAAGTCATTGGACTAAATAAGAAAACAAAATATTTTGTTGGCAAAATCTGACATCATCCATTAAGATTGTCTACTTTGACAGTGCTGAAATCAGTTCAAGCTCGTTTTCAGATTTTTAAAAGATAATAGTAGCTGGGCCAGATCTATAGAATACTGTAGATGGGGCAGCAATTCGAACTTCAATTCACACAATTGTGAATTGTCTTGGTCAAAGAGCAAACAGTATCCACTCGTATAAAATATAATGCACACTTTTTTTGATATCTTTACGATATCAGCAACCTCAATTTCATTTAACGATTATTTCGAACAGTTTTAAACAGTAACAGCTTCATTTGGACGACCAAGGCGTGGTACAACATCGGTGTATGTACGACCCCATTTAACTTCAGCATACCAATAAAAATGCTTGATTTCGACGGATCAGAGTCCCCATAACACTTTTCAAGCCATTGGTGAGCTTGAACCATGGTGTAATCACCAGGTGAAGTAAGCTGTAAGTTGTCTCGCTCTAAATTCTTCTTTGTTCTGTCATTCGGCTATCTGAAAAAATGTTCACCAATGTTGCCCCCGAAAAAGTGTAGTTTTTTTGCATTTTTCAGGAGTAAAATTTTCACATAAACTAATAGGTGAATATCGATGGACCTTTACTGGGTTTAATTACAGATATTCATCATTTGAGTATCTTTCGTATTGGCTTTCATAAGTAAGGCCGTACTTCAACTATTAGGTTCATATTGTTGATGTTTCCATTATATATAAATTTAAACAGGTCTTTGTTAAAACAAACTGTTTGTATTCATGTCATATCCAACAAGGATTTTCGCCTGTGCAGCGCTACTGAAGACTATCGAAGAATGTTTTGTCATTCCTGCAGCAAGAACGCCAAAACTGTCGTATTACATCTTATTTATATAAAAACTTCGCTAAAACAATGAATTTCTAAATATACGAATAGTAACAAAAAATAAAAATTCTAACTCACTGTTGTAAGAGTACTGTTACAGTTATGGATTGTAATTTAGAATATATGAATCCGGTTCGATCGGATCAGTATCTTCTGGTTCTAGGCCGAATGCCGCGGAGCATAGTATATCCCCTGGCATATTTTAGTAATTAATAACTTGGTAACATTACCCTGCAAAAATCGCGAGTACTCCATGCCTGCATGTATGGAGTACTCGCTATGGACCAACCCAGTGCTCCAAAATTAACCACAATCCATACAAAAAATATGGTCCAATTAACATTGCGATGTCCTAGGACCGGACCATATACTCCAGCTCCGCATTACATCAGAGTAATCCATGGAGTACCCACAGTCCAATAAACATCGTGTAGTGATTACAATCGTTAACAACGAGCAATGATCGGCTTACAATATGTTCGTGTAGAAACATTAGTTGGTCCATTTCTGCATTACAGTGGAGTATAATGGTAAGTACTCCAGTGGACCACATGGTCCAACGATTTTTGCAGGGTAGTAATACATCATGAATTCAGCTGTCAGGAGTTTGTGTGGGATCTTCTGTACAAGTTTGTATAATATATTAGAGGGCATATATTTTAGTTCCGACCCTCAACGACAAATCAACAGAGCAGATGAAAATATCAATGCATTTTTAGGGATGGAAACACATTTAGAAGTATATGGTCACTTCCAAGTGGGACTGTAAAACTTTTCACCGAACCCGAAACCCATTTAAGTGCGCAAAGATACTATAGTTCAACTAAATAATAGATAACACCTCTCCCTTTTATGTCTGGTTGTTTGATGAAAGTCTCAACTTCAGTTGAAGTTTAGGTAATTTTACTTTAGACGCATTTTTGAATTTTACTTTCATTTTACTCGATGCACTGGTCCTCTATATCCCCTTTTGTATTGGCGTTAGGTGACACTGATATGCTGAAAAAAAAGCAGTTTCTGTAATGGCCTTCGTAGCAAGGTATTAATTTTTCTGCTCCTATTTTTTCAAAGCCGGTAAAAATTTTACCCTCTTCTCACCGTTGAAAATACATCCCTACCGTTTCAGATAGCGTACATCTTCCGTCTTTGTTTATTTACTGCACCTGGTGATTCCACCATGGCTTGAACGGCATTTTTTCACATCAAAAAACAATGTTAAATTAACACACGAAATTGCTTTGAATCCATGTTTTCAAAAATAGCAAAAGTTGCTTCACCTAAATCGCTGTAATTTCTAAAAAAATGCACGAAATGAAATGTAGATTTGACGCTTGAAGATTTCAACGAAGTTACATGAAATTTTGACAGTTGACGTTTGAAGATTCATACTTACAAAAAATAAAATGGATTTAACCAAAGGCTTTCCTACCCACGTGTTTGTTGTAAATTTTCATAAAAAATGTTAATGTAACTCTTTTTCATGTATTTAAAAAATCTATATCTTGTGTTATGAACTGTGTTTGTTTTGCGTTATATTAACTTTCACACACTTAACATTATAGTAAATAAAAAAAAAAAAAATCTGGTATCATTTTCAACATATACATAATAATACGGTGGTTTAAAAAAACCACACTATCAATACATTGCGGGATATATTTTTTGCAAATCTTCGTTATTTGTTTAAAAAAGAAATTGGAACTAAACTCATTTAGCATGGAATGACCCATATGAAACATTTTCTTGGAAACTTGAACCTCGTATTATTGAAATTAATTTGCGTCAAATTAAAATATTAAGTTCAACATTAGATATGCGTGATTCCAATTTTCCCGGAAGTTTATGTTGATCTTAAAAATGTTCAAAATAATCAGCACTACAAATAAAACAGTCTTATTTATTCTAATTATAATTTTTCTTTGTTAATTTGAAGAATTTCTTTTTAATTTTTTTTTTCAATGTTTTTGGTTTTTTTCATCATTATTAATCATTTATGTAATTTTACATCTGCATATGTACATACATTCATATTTACATACATACTTACTACATATATTTTTTATATTAAATTGTATGTTGAGAGCGTTTTTTATTTATATATACATATGTTTATATATATCTACATACATAAACATTTTTTAATTTTATACACATATTTACAAAAAAATACAACTACACACATACATCAACAATTAATGCTAATTAATTTCAATATGTATTATATTTAAAAATATACATATATTTATTTTTTTTTCAATTATAACATTTTATTTAAAAAAGAAAAACGTAAAAAAAATATATATTATAATAGTGGTTTTGAATAAATATGATTTTTTGGATTTATGTCAAAACTCACGTCAAAAGAGAAAAACAATTGTATTTTTATTTATATTTATTTTTAAAGGCTTACAGTTCAATAATAATAATTTGGCCTGATACACCTTTCAAGAAAATACCCAGCTTCTATTTGAATTTTAATTTTTTTCAGTAATTGGCGTATGTTGTTGTTCGTGTAGCGATAAGGACACTTCCCGCAGACCTAGGGGAGTTTTGTCGATGTTGAGGGTCCTTTGCCGGATGCAGATCCGGTACGTTTCGGTAACAAGCACCATTAAGGCACCAGCCCGATCATCTCGAAAACAATTTAGTATGACCACATGAAACCTTCAAGGCCATAGCGCCCTCCCACCTCCTACATCTGTGAGGAACTTGGGGTCACCAGAGCCTCAGCTGTTAAAGTAACAGGATTCAATAGGCTAAGTGAGGTTTGCAATTGAGTTGGAGAAGCTATATTTTGCGCTAGCAATACCTTGAAAGGGTTGCGCTACAAAACCCCTTAAATCAATTTGGTATTTTAGTCGCCTCTTACGGCAGGCATACCTGCCGCTGGTATATTCTAAGCCCCCTGTCTCGCTGGGGGGAGTAATTGGCGTATCGACAGTTCTTATTGTTGCCTCTCAAGGGTGCGTTCCTATTTGGAGCTGCTTTACAATTATATAGCTATGATACAAGCTGCGAATCAAACGAGGAGTGATGCATGGTGTTCTTTGTTCTCATTTATCTCATAACATTGTTGTTGTAACGATAAAGAGACTCCCCGGGTTTCAAATATTTAGCGCATGTCTTCAACCTGTCTCTCTCCACCTTTGTCATACCCGAGAAATGGAAAATGGCCAAGGTGGTCCCGTTACTAAAGCCTGGGAAACCAGCTAACATAGGAGAGTCGTATCGTCCGATATCTCTCCTATCGCCAGTAGCAAAGACGCTTGAAGCCATTTTGCTCCCTTATTTCCAAGCAAATTTGCAACTAGCCTCTCATCAGCATGGCTTCAGAAAACTCCATAGCACTACCACCGCGCTAAATGCCATTAGCACCCAGATAAATTGCGGTTTAAATCAATACCCCCACCATAGAACAGTACTCGTAGCGCTAGACCTATCAAAAGCTTTTGATACGGTCAACTATGGCTCGTTACTGCAAGACCTGGAAGGGTCTACCCTTCCTCTATGTCTTAAAAGGTGGACCGCAAATTATCTGGGTGGTCGGCAGGCATCGGTGCAATTTAGAAACGAAACATCAAAACCAAGGAGAATTAAACAAGGGGTGCCACATGGTGGTGTCCTATCCCCACTTTTGTTTAATTTCTAAATATCTAAGCTACCTTCACCACCGGAAGGAGTCACAATCGTTTCCTACGCCGATGACGGCACAATAATGGCCACAGGCCAACGGCTACCTCCCTGATCTCTCCAGTTTTTTCGCCTCGCGAAACCTGGCATTATCACCGACTAAATCTTCCGCGACCTTATTTACAACATGGACGTCCCAAATGTCGGCCATTTTGAACATCCACGTCGATGGCACTACGCTACCGACTGTCGTACACCCCAAAATCTTGGGTGTGACGTTTGATCAGGATCTACATTTTGGTGAGCACGCAGCCGCAATTGTTCAGAGAATTCAGAGCCGTAACAAAATCCTCAAATCCCTCGCTGGCAGTACCTGGGGAAAAGATAAAGAAACGCTCATGACTACATACAAAGCAATTAGCCAGCCTATTATGTGCTACGTGTCACCCATAAGCCAAGCCTAAAAATTACCCACTGGAAGAAGCTACAGGCCTGCCAAAATACTGCTCTCAGAATTGCCACGGGCTGTCTTCTTATGTCCCCAGAACACCATCTGCATAATGAGGCGAGAATACCCCCCATCAGGGATAGAAATGAGATGCTGATCAAACAGTTCCTGTTGAATACCCAGAAACCTGAGCATCCCAACAGACATCTGATTGATGAACCAGCACCGCCTAGGGGCTTAAGGAGTCATCTCCGTAAGCATTTTGAAGAAATACGGTACCTGAGAACCCAGCCGTATGAAGCGAAAAAACACAAGCAGGTCCTTGGTGAACTCCATAAACAGGCGTCGGACCTTTATGTCGGGAATTGCCCGATGAATCCAGTACTCAAAGAAAAGTATCCAAAACTCGCGGAGGAGAAACGCATACTCCCCAGGGAAACGCGTGTCACTCTTGCTCATTTTCGTTCTGGATACTGTAACAGGTTAAACTCTTACCTATCCAGAATCAACCCCGACATACAAAATGTATGCCCCGCTTGCAATGTGTCCCCACATGACACCAACCATCTCTTTAATTGTAATGTGGAACCTACGCCTCTAACACCCCTTTCCTTATGGTCCACCCTGTTGAAACAGCAAGTTTCCTTGGACTCCCGTGAGAGGATATTGATGACAATTTGTGATCGGTCGCGGCTGTTAGGTGGGGCGAAGCATTGCTACAACAACAACAACAACATACTCCCCGCAGGTTTTGGGGAGTTTTATCGATGTTGATGGTTCTTTGCCGGATATAGATCCGATACGTTCCGGTAACAAGCACCATTAAGGTACTAGCCCAACCATATAGGGAACGATGTAATTTGAGCACATTGAACCTTCTAGGCCATACCGCCTTCCACTTCTAGTTCCATAAGGAACTTGAGATCGCCAGAGTGCGTATGATACATTCATATTTGTAACAGGATTCTCCTAGCGTATGTGAGGTTGACAATTGGGTTGCGGTAGCTCAGAATCTATAATGCGCTTATCAACCCCTTGAATCCCGCAGAAATATACTCTAGGAACTACACGGGAAGGGTGATCCAGTTTAGAAACATGTTCTCAAGTATTTTGATGTTAGTTGCCCCGACACTTGAACCTGAGACTTTCGGTATGATAGCGCGACACACTATCTCTTTATTCGGGCTACTGAAGTAGATTAAGCATCTAATCAATAAACATTAGAGCTACCATACGTCTCAAATCTCATGCGTTTTTCTCAAAACTGGTCAAACTTGAGAATCATAGAAAAAATTCAAGAGGAAAAATGTGTGGTATAATAAGGATGGTGAGCGAGGACGGCAAATATTGCGGACACCTGAGAAACCAGATCATAAAAGTAAACGCTCTATAAGAACCGAACACAATGGACACATTCAGTCTATGTGAGCTCTTTATTGACCGGCCAGTTCAACCTAAACCATAAGAACCGAAAACAAGCTGTGGAATAATCGAAAATCCCTTTCCAAAGGCGGGTCTAAAGCAAACTCACGGTGTGCCTGAAGCAAGGTTAATTGAAGGGCCAAAGCACAACCGATTTTCTCGTGGATTCTTATTTTATGGACCAAATTAAGTCAGAAACAAAAATTTAAGCTTTTTCTACCGAGCCGTCTTTGAGAAAATTTGATTTAAATTTTGAAAATAGCAACAAATCAGTACTAACTTTTTTGATCTTTTTTGATTTGTGGTCCGATTTGGCTCATATTTGGAACACATAATACATACAAGAATAGAAATCGACCCATGTAAAAAAATTGCCGCTAGGTGGCGCATGGATCGAGATATTCACAAAAAGCGTATTTGTGGTCCGATTTGGCTCATATTTGGAACACATTATACATACATGAATAGAAAACGGCCTGCGAAAAAAATTGCCGCTAGGTGGCTATCCGTTATCTGGGTATCCAATTTATGTAAATTCCATAGCTTATACATGCTTTTAGCTGTCGGGACTTGACCAAGCATTGTTGTTAATTGATGACTACAGTAAGTACCTCTTTTATTTATTCTCTTAAAATTAAATATTTGTAAAATTATAATTTAACATTTTTAAAATAGACATTTTACTTTTCCGAAATTGGTTTCGAAACTTTTTTTTTTGTTATTATTTTGCTATCAAATTTTTTATTTACACTTTTTAATTTTCAAATCTTTTACGTGATATATTTATTTGCTCAGTTTCCAGATTTTTTAACATCTTTAAATTTTTTAATTTATTCGACTTAATTTGTTTTTTAATTTGCGATATCCTTTAGATTTTTTCAAGTTTCTTAATTAGCTTAATGGCTATTTGTGCGAAAAAAAAAATGTTTACTGTGCAGAATAAAGTAAAATAGAAAAAAGCAGCATAATAATAAAAAACAAAACGTATTAAAAGTTAAATAAAATTTTTTTTTAATTCGGAAATTTTTGAACAGATTTTTCCTAATGAAAAGAGACAGCCAATTTTGTACACAATTTTTTTTTAAGCTCTGACTAAGACAGCCAATTTTAACACTATTTCTCTTTTAGTTCCGAACTTTTGTATTCTTTACTTTTTTTGGGTATTTTTAATTCGAGACATACATATTTTTTGTATTCTTATTTTATTCTGTAATATGCTTGTATTAATTTTTTTAATTATTTTGTTTCACTTTTATTATTAGTTTTGTTTATATCTAGGTTTCTGGTTATTTATTATTGAAATTTTTCTTTATTTGATTACAATTTTTCAATATATTTACTTGTTTCTTTAAATTCATAATGCAATATTAAAGGTGAGGTCAACAACACAGGCAGCTCTATTTGCCAGTATTTAATTGTACTACATAAGTAATTCCTTTTGTTTGCTTAATCTTTGGTACAAATTTCCTCAAAAAACGCCAATACTTAGCAAAAAAAGTTAAAGAAGAGCTATGAGTTTTCCAAATTCAAAGGTACATATATAAATTTATGTTATGTAACTACCAAAATCATTTGTCAAAACTCATTTTTGTTTAAAGTGCTATCCATTTCCAGTTATAAATGAGAAAGTGTTACCTTAAAACAAGGATAGCCAATTGTAAATTAGAAACCGTGGTATGTAAATGAGAATAGTCGCTTTTATATGAGAGGGCTGGAGATTTGTCAATTGTAAATGGCGCTTTCGCATTAGAATTTGTTGCTTTCCCTTTAAGAATGGATCATTATCATATTCAAGTGACGTTTTTCTTATTTACAATTGATAGTTCTCATTTCTATATGACGCCTTTGCATTTACATTTGACTGTTCTCGTTTACATTTGACTGCTTCCGTTTACAATTGACTATTCTGAATTATAACAGACACATTCCCATTTTCATTAAACTTTATTAGATGAAAATCCGATTTTACATTTCTACTATAATTTAGAAAACTATATAACCCAACTCGAGACAATTTTTCGCCAAATTATTAAAAAGAAACTTAAAAAATAAACCCGAAATTTTCAAAAATTGCATTTTATCCGATTGACTGGTTATAAAAAATGGGTACAAAGTCATAAACAAATTGCCCAAACAAAAATAATATACAGCAGCGAATACAAAATAAGCATTGGAAGTTTATATTATATATATTTTATATTTATATATTTATTTATTTATTACGACTCTAAGAGCCTAGTTCAAAACTTAAAAATATGATTGCATTAATTAACAATGTGTACTTAATCTAAATTTTTAAATTAAAAAAAAAATGTTAATTATGACACATGTATCACTAATGCATTTAAATCTCAACGACTATCATTTAATCGGCCTAGATTTGGTGTAGTCATACAACCGGCTGCTAAATAAGTTTCTATCACAATTTTTTATATATTCAGGTAGTTCGTTGAAGTATTTCAACCCTTTGTAAAAAAGACTATTTTGTTCCGATTCTGTTTTATAATTTGGCAATTTAAAATTATTTCTCTGCCTTGTATTTATATCATGGACCTCGTAATTAAATGTTCTGAGATACTCTGGCAAAATTCCGTGCTTTATATTATAAATAAATTTCATTGTGTTAAAGAATATTTGTTGTTTAACGCTCATCCAATTTAAACTTAGAAGCATGTCTTTTATAGGAGTATCATAACGTTTGCTTAAAATAAAGCGCATTGCTTTATTTTGCATTTTTTGAACATATCAATTTGCGAATCTTTCATAATAAAAAATATTGTTGAGCAATAAATAAAGTAAGGCTCAAATATGGATCTATAAACCTTTACTTTGTAATAATTACTTAAGTTTTTACAGGTTCTTTGAATAAACCATAATTTTTTTGCTATTTTACTTACTGAATAGTCAACATGGGCATCAAATTTTAATTTGCAATCAATCTGAACACCCAAATATTTAATCGTATTTACTTTTTCTATTTCAATATTATTTATTGTAATAGTTTCAAAATTAGCAATGTTTTTTCTTGAAATAAGCATGTATTTAGTTTTTTCTATATTAATTTTAAGTCTGTTTGTACACAGCCAGATATAAAGTGCGTTGAGTCACTTTGTAACTTGATTCTTATATCATTTTCATTTTTGCCATTTATAGAAATTAGAGCATCATCAGCGAAAAGTTTTATGGAGCTGAATTTCAAAGCAGAATTTATATCATTAATATAAATGTTGAATAAAATTGGTGCAAGAACAGAGCCTTGGGATAGGCCAATCTTAACATCCACTTCTTCTGATATTATCGAACCAATTACTGTTCTTTGTTTGCGATTTGTTAAGAAATCTTTAAACCAATCCAGTTCAACATCTCTAATACCAATTCCTTCCAATTTTACCAATAATATTTTTTTATCTATAGTTTCGAAGGCTCTTTTAAGATCAATGAAAACTGCTATTATCGCCTTTTTATTATTAAGTTCTTCTTTCCATTCAGCTAAAACCATATTCAAAGCTGTTTCACAGGAATGTTTTTTTCTAAATCCTGATTGTTGAGGTATGAGTATATTTTTTTCTTCCAAGTATTGAACCAACTGGTTTTTTACCTCAAGTTCTAAAATCTTTTCATCACTGGCCAGTGTATTTATCGGACGTAACTCCTCTGCTTTTATTGTGTTATTAACTTTTTCGATTGGCACAAAGGTAGAAGTTTTCCAAATACCCGGAACTATGCCACTACTTAAACTTTCATTTATGATTTGCGCATAGAAGTATCCCAGATATGATGTCATGTCTTTAAGAACACCATCTGATAACAGCTTTTTACCACCTCGCTTAGATTTAAACGTCATGACAAATTTGATGACGTCATCTGTACTAACTTTTACAAATTTGAAAATCCCATTTAACCGAATAGGAAAATTTACTTCTGTATAAAATTCTTCTATATTATTGCAGATATGCTCAATGCTATCAACAAAATATTTATTTAGATTGTTAGCAATTTCAGATTCATTCATATATGCTGTACGGTTTATCAAAATTTTCTTGAAAGAAGAGTCTTCATTAACCCTACTTATTGCGAATTTCAAATATTTCCACATCGCTTTACTATCTTTACTATTAATCTGTATGTTATGCTCCATATGCTTAATTTTTTCCAGCTTGTTATATTCTTTTTTTATGTTTCTATACTCATCCCATTCTCCGGATATTTGAGCTAGTTTATAAAGTTCTAATTTATAATCATATGTATTTAATTAGCGAGCTTTGCTCATATTGCTTTATACAATGGTTTTTGTAATTGATATTAGAGAAAAATTGTAAGTTTACAAACGGCGATGGTTACTAGGACATGTTTCTGAATTTCACTTCTTCATCAGCTAGCTTTTCGGGAATTAAGCGTTGAACTCGAATCTCCAACATTCATATCAGTGCAAGCCTTTAGCTGCTAAGCCATATGAATGTCCCGTTGTTCGCTGTACAATTGGTCTCTAAGAGTTGCCTTTTTGTTTATATTCCTTTTGATCACCATGTAGGCACATACACTCTGTATGTAGTTTATTCCTAATGGTGTGGATATGATTTTTAGGCGCGCTTTTGAAAGCTTAGTAACATTTGTTCGGATTTTTACAGTATTTGTTTTTAATACTTCCGCTGTCACTATTATATCAATATGATCATATGTATTTAATTAGCGAGCTTTGCTCATATTGCTTTATACAATGGTTTTTGTAATTGATATTAGAGAAAAATTGTAAGTTTACAAACGGCGATGGTTACTAGGACATGTTTCTGAATTTCACTTCGTCATCAGCTAGCTTTTCGGGAGCTGAGCGTTGAACTCGAATCTCCAACATTCATATCAGTGTAAAGGTAGATGTCTTTAGCTGCTGAGCCATATGAATGTCCCGTTGTTCGCTGTACAATTGGTCTCTAAGAGTTGCCTTTTTGTTTATATTCCTTTTGATCACCATGTAGGCACATACACTCTGTATGTAGTTTATTCCTAATGGTGTGGATATGATTTTTAGGCGCGCTTTTGAAAGCTTAGTAACATTTGTTCGGATTTTTACAGTATTTGTTTTTAATACTTCCGCTGTCACTATTATATCAATATGATCATATGTATTAATTTAGCGAGCTTTGCTCATATTGCTTTATACAATGGTTTTTGTAATTGATATTAGAGAAAAATTGTAAGTTTACAAACGGCGATGGTTACTAGGACATGTTTCTGAATTTCACTTCTTCATCAGCTAGCTTTTCGGGAGCTGAGCGTTGAACTCGAATCTCCAACATTCATATCAGTGCAAGCCCTTAGCTGCTAAGCCATATGAATGTCCCGTTGTTCGCTGTACAAGCAATATGAGCAAAGCTCGCTAATTAAATACATATGATCATATTGATATAATAGTAACAGCGGAAGTATTAAAAACAAATACTGTAAAAATCCGAACAAATGTTACTAAGCTTTCAAAAGCGCGCCTAAAAATCATATCCACACCATTAGGAATAAACTACATACAGAGTATGTGCCTACATGGTGATCAAAAGGAATATAAACAAAAAGGCAACTCTTAGAGACCAATTGTACAGCGAACAATGGGACATTCATATGGCTTAGCAGCTAAAGGCTTGTACTGATATGAATGTTGGAGATTCGAGTTCAACGCTCAGCTCCCGAAAAGCTAGCTGATGAAGAAGTGAAATTCAGAAACATGTCCTAGTAACCATCGCCGTTTGTAAACTTACAATTTTTCTCTAATATCAGTTCTAATTTATATTTATTCATGTTGACTAACTCATTGTCATACCATTTATTAATTAACTTTAAGTGTACTACCTTTTCATACGTTAAGTTTCGCATGACATATAAACCATTGCTATTAACCAGCCCTACTTTGGACTCCAAATCAATTCTATTAAAGTTGCTATGTCATCAATTATATATATGTATATATATATATTTTTTTTTTTTTTTAATTTTGATTATTTCAGAAGAAAACTTGTATAATTTTTGTAAATTAAACTATGCAAACTACTCTCGCAAAAAGTTTTCGAAAAAATTTGAAAACTCGAGAAAATTTTGCGAATATTTGGAACTTCTTAATTAACGTTTTCAAAATTTCTTTGGGGATGCAGTTTTGTAGCCCAATCAATTTTAGTAAAACAAAGTACAATTAATAGCATGAGAAGGGTGTTTTTTAATTTTGTTCCATACGAAGAATACATAGTTTAATTTTTATATAGAAGAAAATCTAAAACCCTCTTCGGAAAAAAAATCTCAAAAACCAATGCGTATTTCGAGAGACAAGTGACTTGTATTTTGTTCGACCAAAATTGAACTGCATACTAAAAAAAAAAAAATTCAGTAAACTCAAAATCAAAAGTTCGAAATTTTCATAAAACTTTCTCGAATTTTCCAATTTTTTCGAAAAGGTTTTAAAATTTGGTTTGCAAAGTTTCAGTTACTAAATTTATAGAAGATTTTTTCTTCAAGAATTTAATTGACGAAATTGATAAATATTGGCTTTGTGGAAGATGGCCATATCACAGCCGACGTTTCGAAAAACCCCGATTTTCGAACATTTCTTTTCTACAGTAATCTGTCAAAATTTACTTTGTATTCTATATATAGAGTTAAGGGGTTTTTACCTCACTGCTTATATAGCACGTTTTCGATCCGGCAGCCGATAGTGCAAACTTCCCTCCGCCGTTGAGATGTGAAAAAAAATTACAGCTGTCAAGCGAAAACCAATGCAAGCGATAATTGTTTTACGAAATGCAAAAAAAATCTTAAATTGCATGTGTTGTAGTTGTGATTATATTATAACAGATATTGTTAGTTTAAAAATACATACATACATACATAAATATAAAAAAAAAATAAAAATTAAATACGCAAAAATATAAAGAACAAGCATCTAAAACTACAGTGGAAAAAATCATATTAAATTCGCCGCGGTAAAAGCTGTCTACTGTTATTCTAACCATGTTCAGCGGGAAATGTTTCCTATTCTACTAGGATTTTCAATAAAAAGTTGATTTTCCAGCATTTACCAGCGCTAGCGACGATATGAACTACTGAAAATTGGAAATAATATGAATTAGTTTCCTTTGTTTTATCCAATGTATAAATATTCACAATTTCCCTACAATCAAGTAAGCGAAAAATACCCCTTCCCTTCGATCGCAATAAAATGTAATTTAAAAAAAAAAAAAAAAAATTTTATAAAAATTATTTCGAACCCTGCTCTGTATCCCTAACCTTTTCCAAAGGCTTTTTCAAGTATATCCACCTTCGTTATTTTACTAAATCAATCATTCTTTATTGCGGACTTCCTTTTCTACTCAGTATTTGTAGAATTTTTTGGCAAAAAGTCCCCATATTTATATACATATTTATACATTAAAATATATACAGACAAAATTAATATATTTACACTATTAATTAAGCTATTTAAAAAAAAAAAAGAAAACAGAAAAATTACCTCATTCTTTACAAGTTTACAATTAATTAAAATTAAAATATATGTTATATACATATTTAGTCTAGACATACATATTTATGTATACTATATATTTATTTAAATATTCACAATTCGTTTAAAGTAGATGCAAATGCAAATATTGGTATTGTAATTTTACGAATAATGTAACTTTATTGGGTGTTGTGTTATTATATATCTACAAGTACTTAAACTGAAAAAAAAATTCATGTTTTCTTTGAAATTAATTGCAAATCGACGGCTGAGTGAAATATCATTCTATCTCGGATACCAGATCAAAAGCGCCTTGTCTCAGAACTACACTCAAGACATGCCTATCCCAGAACCAAAACCATTTTCAACAGCGCCTTATTTTACAATTTCATTGAAGGGCGCCATATATGAGCATTTGTTTTAAAAACTCTATATGTATCTCAGAATTTGGTTGAAGAACGCTTATCTCAGAGTATTTTTCATAAATACTGTAGTTCAGCTCAATTCAACAGTTTTTCAGCTGAGATAGTGCGTTTTCGAAACCAGTTCTGAGATGGCACATTCTTTAACCTAATTCTAGAATAGGGCGTTATTGATTATGATCCTAGGATACAGCGTTTTTTTAAATGTTGAGAAATAGTGTTCTTCAAGCTTTTTCTGACCCGTCGTTTTTCAACAGTTTCCTGAGATAAGGCTCTTTCAGAATAACAGCCAAAATAAGGTTCAAATGTACATAGTATGTGTGTTAGACTGGGTCGAGTTATTAGCCGGTATCACGCCATCGATTTTTCGATAGCATTTGGGCTCAGGAAAAAAAGTTCTATTACGCATACCCAAACAAATAATTTTCGAGCCTGCCAAATTTAATTTTTTTACTTTTTTGCGACTTTGATTTTTAAGGTTTTTTTTTCATGACCTACTAAAAAACTTTTCATTTGATTGTAAAATTTTCATGTATACCCTTTCCGACCCAAAAATATCCGCTAAAAACCTTTTTTATTTTTTCAAAAGACTGTTATCGACAACGTTTTTATCAGACATTTTTGGGTCGGACAGGGTTACATATGAAAATTTTTTATGTATGCGTAGTGGAACTTTTTTTTCCTGAGCCCAAATCTTATCGAAAAATCGATGGCGCGATATCGGTTAACTTTCGTCCATACAAATCGACCCACCCTAATGTGTGTACGTAGAAATAGTTAAGCTAAAAAATTTACACGTATGTAAAAAAAGTTATAGCTTTCATACCTTTTTCACCGGAATTATAAAATGTATCATATTCCGGCCCATTCCAAATAATATTTCCCTGCAAATTTATCCTCATAGAGCAAGAGCCCGTGACTGCCAGACCTTCGTCATTTTATAAAAGTTGAAATTTCGTCAGTGCATACTTCCAACTGAAGCAGGATCGTTGGTCTATTATAAAACTTGAGCCATAGTGGCTTTAACAGATATCGTGCATAAATGTTGCAGAAAAATAGACCTTTCTTTCGTCATTTTATAAAGACTGATTTTCATATATGGTCTTCGTCACGATATAAGAAGCCACTAGTCTCATTGCTACACACTTTCCATAGTGGCTTTGATTAGCCAGACACTTTTAATCCTTCTAAACTTCAAAGAACATCGAAGCAATTTTATACTGAAATTCGAATACGAAATAATGTAAAATTTCGAGAAAATTTTTGGTCCATAATTTGACCCAGACAGAAAGAAATAACGCTAGTAAAGTCTACAAATGTCAGCATATGCACTTCTCGCCTTCTCTTAATCTGGCCCAATCTAATTGGGACGTCTACGGAGCAAGCTTCGAGGGATGTGCCTTTTTTTAAGCTAGTTCCTCCACTTTATCATTCCCATCTATTCCCATAGGCCCTGGGACCGACAGAATATAGATGTATGCTTCTCCCTGTCCCTATTCCTTTCAGGGATTGCATCCACTCTTACACAGTTTTAGATCGCGAGATTATTACCTTAATTGCTGCTTGGCTGTCAATATAAAAATTGACACGACTGCAGTTTAATCTATTTTTTTCAGTGTTTCTACTGATTTGGTTACGGCTACAACTTCCGCCTGAAAAACACCCAGTGATCTGGCAGCTTGCAGACTCTGTTCATTTCTGGATCATCACAGTATACCGCAGACCCTACTTCTTCCACTATTTTGAAGTGCAGCCGTCTGGGATGTTTTCAGGGCACCCGCAATGCTAAGCATTGAAAGCCTGCATATCCCTATTAATTTTTTGAGGATGGCTCGTTTTTGTGTGGCTGTCCACGAAACAAGGACTCCATAGTATACGATAGGCTTTATAATCGCTGTGAGTACCCAATCAGGGAGAGGACGATAAAATCCACGTACAACCCAGCATTCGTTTACATGCATAAAGTGCCGTCGATGACTTCTTCAATCTAACCTCCACATTGAGTTTCACCGATAACTTATTGCCTAGAATGATTCCTAGACATTTTGTAAAAGGTTTCTCCTACAGGATCACCCCTCCTAACTTCGGCCTGGTCCACTTTGGGATTTTATACCTCTTAGTAAACATGACCATGTCTGTCTTCTCTGCGTTGGCTGACAACCCGACATTAGATTTCCAGGCCCAGGTATGTATGTGAATTATTATTGCCTTAGTAAATTATTATTGTGCTTGTGCACTGGGACATCTCGTCCACGAAACAAATGTATTGTTTATTTGCACCCTCTGCGCACATACATATGTACATATGCCCTGTTTTCAATTATTCTAAGCTTATTTGAAGTATGCACACTAATCTGTAAAACAAATATATTCATATCAGAGATGGGATAAATGTATAAATGTTCCATTAAAGCATTGAGCTAATGTAAAAGCTTAATACATCAAATTTTTCAAATTCAATGTAAATGGAAAATTGCAATGCACATTTCCTCAAAAACTTGCTGTTTATACTTATATGACACAACTTTATCTTTTCGGAATATCAAATTACAAGAACAAGAAAAGCGAGACCAATATTCCCACAAAAAAGAATTATTTTGACATATCAATAAATTACTTTAAAAATTTATTTTTGCAATTTTTTTTTCTTTTGTGGGTCAATTCTCTAACTGTGAAAAACTGAAAAACGTACACTTATTGAAAACTTATTTGCACACAAAATTTACAATTTAAATTTTCATGCGATTCTGTAAAGTATTGTGCACATTGTTTTGCTGAATGAGCGCTGAATGTAAAAGTCATGTCAGTGAGAAAATGTTTATCAAACGTTTTTATCAGTGAGTTTTCTTGTTCACAGTTTTACTTTACAGAATCAAAATTTCTTCTGTACACTTTAAAACTCACAGAGAGTGAATAGTCCCCCTGGTTCCCTTATTTCACAAACAATTTTATTATAGCTGTGTATTTGGCACAATATTTTCAAACTAATACTAGGTTGTAATTTTCTTGTATTTCGTTAGTTTTTTGTATAATAGTTTATACACTTATACTAATGCTGAAACCGTATTAGGGGGGAGAGAAAAAATACAAGAAATTAAAGTAGTGTCATTTACTAGGTATTAATATAATTCGAAAGCATTAACGTTTGAAAAAAAAATTTAATTATTGCAAATTTCGTTTTATTAAATTTGTAATATAATGCTACTGGAAAAGTTCAATGCATTCATTTTGGTTATGTATTTTTCTAATGAAACAATTTTGTTGGTTAAGTGCGATAAAGTCAATATGGCTTTATTTCGCTTCTCCTAATAAGATTATTCTATATGCTTTTACAACGCTAACCTAAGGTCCTTTAGTTTTTGCTTTAGCTAAGAAAAGTATTGTCAACCATGTGAGCTCCGTCCAAAACTATAAAACGCAACGAAAAAACTGTTCTTACGTCCATCAGGGGGAATAAGCATTTCAGAGCACGAAACTTTCTTACTAATTGATGTTTCACACTCATTCGCCCCGATCTTATAAAATTCATAGCATAGCCACCGCTCTAAACGTAATAAGGTCTGAGATGAGGTACAGAATTAGCCCTATCTGCCTGAGCAAGAGTCGGGATTCGCGTGGTTCTTCACCTATGTAAGTCTTTTGACACAGACATGTTGAAATTCTTGAACAATACGAACAACAAAAATGCGGATTGGAAGCTATCTGTAAGGCCGAGAGAAGTGTTCTATAATAGTAGGTTTTATTTAATTTTTGAACTTCGAAACTTTCGTTTCCACCATAATGTAATATATAAGTGACTGCTAAACTTAAAATTTATGACCACGCTTTGACTCCGCGGGGAAAAGCTCTATAATTGCTTTTTGCCCGATCAAGACATTGAGAAATTAAGTTCTTTGAAAATTACGTTTTGAGATTTTCGTGGTTTAAACATTTGAGGTGATATACATTTTTTTTGTATATAGTATATTTCATTTATATGGAGCTTCAAATCAAAACGCAATAATTAAAATCGAACAGGTTCGAGAAAATTGAGAAAATGCAATCAAAAATGTAATGTCTTAGTACAAATACAATTTTTTAATATTGGGAAGGAGAATATAAAATCAAAATCAGAAAAAAATTGTGTGTGCACCTATTGCGCTTTGATCTGGAACTACTCATATAATCTGGGAACGTCAAAGAAATTTTTGTATGCTCCACTTGATATGTAAAAAAAGTAAAATATATTTCAACGAAATCGGGACACGTTTATATAGCTTATATGGGGAGACACACTATATGGGAGTGTGAGTAATTAATTTTTTTTTATGAACAAAGCAAAAAACTAGCAGAGAGCTTTACATTTTGCGATGTGACGAAGTCAGTTTCAGAGATATAAAAAAAAAAAACAAAATTGGTGTGGGCATTAATCTGGGTCTATTCTTCGTCTTGAGCTGTTTTACGCAAAAAGCGATCTTCCATCCTTGATCCCTTTTTGCACATTACTCCTCAACTGTGGTAAATTAATCGGTCAAATAGCAGTAAACTGTTTGGTAGCATCACCTTTCGACACTAAAAATTATTAAAGTAATGGAAAATGGTAATGGTTTTTAATGGAAACTGTATAACAAGTAAAAAAAAATCACTGTGCATCAAGGCAGTTGACAGATAAGATATTACACTTGTTTTATCCACAATGCTACGGATCGTAAACAACCATTTTTTTACCTTTATATTAAGTCGCTTTCATGTTTGTCCCCTCATTTCCATACGAATTTTTGACCCACGGAAAATTTTTTTTCGGTAACTTCCCGTTGAGCTAGACACTTGATACTTAAAACATAGTTCAGATCTGAGAGACATTACAATGCAAGTAAAAAAAAAATCCGCTAGGTGGGGCACGGATCGGGATATACAGAAAATTAATTTTAAAATGGAAATTTTGCGATCGACTTTTAACTAACTTCTCGGTAATCCAGAGACTTGAAACTTAGCACATAGTTTGCGAGTCGATGGCACTACAATTCGTGGGAAACAAAATGCCGCCAGGTGGCAGACGAATCAAGATAAACAAAAATCCCTGAAAAACGAGGGGAATCTTGCGATCGATTTTTGAGTAACTTGCCGGTGAGCTAGAAACTTGAAACTTGGGCCGTGGGTCAGAACCCGGTGACAATGCAATATTTTATCAAAAAAAATCCGCTAGGTGACGCATGGATCGAGATATTACGAAAATTAATTTTAGTTTGGTAATTTTTCAATCCATTTTTAACTACCTTTCCGGTTACCTAGAGACTTTTAGCACATAGCTCGAGGCCCGGTGACAATACAATTTATAGAAAACAAACTTCCGCTAGGAGGCATGCTAATTGAGATAACTACAAATCCCTGAAAAACGAGGGGAATCTTGCGATCGATTTTTGAGTAACTTGCCGGTGAGCTAAAAACTTGAAACTTGGGCCGTGGCTCAGAACCCGGTGACAATGCAACATTTGATCAAAAAAATGTCGCTAGAGTGCGTGCTTAAATTTTAAATAATCAATTAGTTAATCCCAAGTACATGGGTTGCCTTAAATTGAAAGATTGCGCCCACCTTTATAGTTTTAAGTCCCATTTTACAAGAGCTATTGTTAAAGTTTTTTAGTCAAAATTCAACAAGACTATGTCTGTATTAAAGGAAAAATTGCCTTCTATTTTTTGGTCCATTTATATAAAGGTAGTCCTTAAAATTTTTGTATCATCTTTTTATTTTCGTTTTCAATTCTTTCTTTCCATATTTTGTTTGGTTTTGAAAATTGTTGATTTGCTATTCAACATTGAAAAAATAAACTACGGTTTTTGATGTTGCGTATTTGCCATGACGCAACAAATGCATAGCTGTGTATTTTGTTTATTGTAAAAAATATGTCACACAAGTTTGCAATGCAAAGATGCTAGACCATTTGCACAATATTCTGAAATCCCTTATAAAGGGTTTGCAATCGAAATATGCTATGCAACGATTGCACCTGATTATGAACTGCCCATATTAGGCAAACTGGTGTAGTATTTGCAAACTGGTGTAGTATTTTTACACAAAAAGCCAAAATGTATACGGCTATGCATTTGCTACGCCATGGCAAATACGCAACTCAAAACTCCATAGTTTATATTTAATAAATTGCAAAGCAATGATAGCATTTCAATATTGTAGAGACACTCTAGACATAATTATAAATTTTCAAATTTAATGCATTAAATTTTTCCATTTATATTAATGTTCGTTTTTTACATTAGCATTCAAATGCTAACGCATTGAAAAGTTTATGCATTTTTCCCCAACTCTGATTCACATACATACATTATAAGTTTTATATTTGTAAATAAATGCATATAAAAAAAATATAAATAAATAAATGTATGTGTTTTCATGGAAACTTAAAAATACTAATAATAAAAACAGTTTTAAAAATAAAACTTTTAATCTTGCAAAATATGCATGTACATATGTATGAATTTCGTAGTAAGCTTTCTATTGAAGAAAAGTAGCACATGCCATAAGAAACTTGTAATCTATTAAAAACAAAATAATTGCGCAAACATGCATGTATAAAGTTTTAAATAGAAAAAAAAACAGAATTAAAATAAAATATGCAAACATTTTAGAGAAAGTAAAAAAAAAACAGCAAAATTAACAAGAAATATTTGAAATTAAATATTATACACACATACATGTAAGATTTTAATGAGGTTAATGAACTCGAAATATATACATACATAAGTAAATAGCTACGAAAAAAATAATTCTATATATACATATGTACATAAAATAAATATGTTATTTATATTACAGCATATATGCAATATAAACATAAGTATATAAATATAAATACAAACATATGCTATGTATATTTATACAAATACATAAATTTTAAGTAAATCACTCGATAAATAGTCACCCCTCCCCCCTATTGTGAGTGTCGATTGCAGTAGATAGTCCACTGCTGAGCGATAACCGATTATCTTTATAAAAATATATTTTATACATCGAAAAGTTAAAAAAATATAAAAATCTGTTATGTATAAGATATAATGATTCAAAGATTGCATAGAAACAAAATTAAATGGAAAAGATGGAATCGACAAATACTTACTCGATTCTATTCCGATCGATACTCGCAATAGGGTGACGTAAATTGGCTACTGGGTGAAATATCACCTTATCTAGGCTACAGTTGCTAAAACGCCCTATATTAGCAAGTTATTGAAAAACGACCTATAGCAGAGTTTATCTGAGGGACGACCTACCATAGAATTATTTTCAAATACGTCATATTTAAGAATTTCATAAAATAACGTCCAATCCCAGAATTAGTTTCAAAATCATTCATTTAATAAAATTTTAAGCTGCTATACGGCGTTTATGGAAAATGAACTCTGGGGTAGGGCGTTCGTCAAATGAATTCTGAGATATGGCGTTTCCGAAAGAAAATGAAACGTGGTTTTTATGAAATTGAAAATACGGCGTTTGTGATTCCACCAAGAAATTGAAATTAAATGATGTTTTGGTGATTGAATTATATTTATTTTTGGCCTATAAAACTAATTTGAATATAAAAGTGAAAATTTCATAATTCATGGCTGAAATATTTATTGGTTTCAAATCCGATTCCGACAACAATAGGATTCCATGAGACCCCTGATTATTTCAATTTGTTTCGAAAACGTCCTAGATTAAAATTGGTTTAAAGCAAGCCTTATTCAGTTGGATATGTATTGAATTCATTATTTATATAGCGTTTTTGAAAGAAATTACTATAAAGTGCTTTGCTTTGGTATGCTTTTATAAAGATAGGGCGTGCTCAGGCATCATAGTTTGATATAGGGCTCTCATCAAAGTTTTACTGACATGTGACGTTTTGAAACAGATGCAACATGTGTTGGTATACCGCGTTAGCTTTCCGATAGTCGACACTCGTCGGTTCGATACTTCATTCATTCGATATTGAATACTCAACTACAGCGTTCTGGTTTCCGTATCTTTATGTGTGTATTTGAGTTTTCGTATTTTAAAAAGTGTTCAGGAATGGTGTTGAAGCCACCAAAATATTTTCCTTAAGGGCCAATTAAACTTCCTTAACCCTAACGCCATAGTCGTAATCATACCTATATCCATAACCATCTCCAATCTGATCGATTAATGGTGCTTAATCTAAAAATCGTTTAATTTCAAAAAATGAAGAAAACGCAAAAAATTACAAACATATTCCACAAAAAATAAGTCTCTTTGTCTTAACGTATTCAGAACAATGAATAAAATCTACAAAAAGTTATTAAATTCACCAATTCAAATATTTTTAGGTTATGGATATGGCGAGAAACCAAAAACCAAATGGTTGGCTATGGTATGGTTATGCCGTTAGCGTTATGGTATGGCACCATTAATCGATTACATTGATTTCCAAAAGGTAGGTTCGTTCAGCTGATTTATCTGGTTATGGTTTTATGGTTATAAGTCACCATTAATTGGCCCTTTAGTCATAACCATATTTTTACTTAACCGTATCTATTGGTATCGGTTGTTGTGCCTTAACCTAAAAGTGTTATAATTTTATAAGAAGAAAATTCAAAAAATTACTAAGAAATTACACAGTTAATAAGTCAGTGAGTCGAAAAGTAGCTAAAACTAAAATAAAATATCCAAAAGGTCACAAAATTCACTTACAAAACATTTGTAGTTAAGGTTGTGGCGAAAAACCAATAATAAATTGCTCGGATATGGTATAGTTATGGCTAGGGCGTTATGGTATGGCATCTTTGACCTATTACATTCCATATGGATCACATTAATGTTGCATTTGCATTTTAAATCTATATCCGTATCTGGATCACGCTTCATTGGAACGTAAAAATTGATTTGCATAAAGTTGGTGGGATCAGATGTTTTATATGGATATGGGTGTAGTATGCTTTATTATTTTTTATTAATATTTAATCAATATTCACATAGATTGTATCTTCTTGATGTAAAAATTGAAACATAATGAAAATTTTTTAAAATAAAAAAATCAATATTAAAAATTAAAATATTGATAAAACATATTAAAATTACAAAGTTCAAAGTAACTTAAACACAAAGTTAAATAAAAATAATAAGAACCCTATATCTTCATTTTTATGAAATTTTCACGATTTTTAGGTTAAGGCACCAATAATATGGATAAGTGAAAATATGGTTATGACTAAGGCGTTATGACTATGCCAACTATGTCAACTCAGGCTTATACAATTCGATTGTTGTATATGTATCCAACAGTTTTTATCGAATATTGCGGTCGACACGTGTTATGAAAAGGAAAACTTATCATTTGGTTTACGTTCTGTTTAGATATCGATTAACGGAAAGTTACCCCTGAGTCTGCGTCCAGTATGTTGGTCGGAAGTTCAACTTTACGCATAAATAGTTAGCTAATATCTTTGAGGATTTGTTTCCAGAGAAGACTTCATTGAGTTCAATGCTTTTTCAGCTCATTTGTGCATAACTAAGTAATGGTGTGGTGTGTTTATAATATACAACTGCTTACAACTGGGGTGCAATTTGCATTGCTCATATCAAATAGCAAATATTCGGTAATTAAGTAGAAATATCGCAAATATGGTGGTGTGAAAATATTCATTTTCGGTAATGATTGCCAATCCGTATTTAAATAAATCATCTGAAATTGGTTCCAATTAGAAGAAAGGAACGCAACACTAACAACTACATATGTAAATGCATAAAATGTTCAAAAAAAAAAATAAAAATAATTAAAGCTAAGCATACATATGTAATGAAGAAAATTTTTAAAGCTGTACATTAAATGCAAATAGTAGTTTTGAAAGAAACAAATTCATAAAATATTGACATTAACATAAATTTAAAAAGGCAAGCACAGTGGGGAAATAGGTTAAAAAAACAAAAAACAATAAGGCAATAGCAGAAAATTAAAAAAAAAAAAACTAAAGACACACCTGTGAACAAAAAAAAAATATTTATCAAGTCGTAGCTGGTATTCAGCATCCTGCTGGGACGTTTAATCGCTGTTACCGTTTAAAGAACAGAGACCTTGGAAATGAGTAAGCAGGCTAGAAATATTTTATGAAAATCTTGCGTCATATCTTGTCATATCTTTTTTGGAAACAAACCGGTTTCAGCGTTTTGCCATCTTCAGTGCTCTTTCGAAAACGAAATTGAACACTTAAGATGGCACATCGCCGAAAACGGGTTGCCTTGAAATCAAAATTGACAAGGGATGTCTGGATACTCTTACCATGTCGGAAACATCAACAGTAAAGGTTAACAGTTCGCTGTATTCGCTGTTACTGAAACTTACATTCGACTTAAAACCATTCGTCTTTCGCCGAAGTTCGTACTAGTAGCTTAAGCTTCACAGATGCATGCTTTTCTTATATCTTTTTCATTCTGAAAAGTCGTCTCACTTCCTCTTCCAGATTGAAATCGGAAAGTGACAATAATGTTTCAGAAAAAATCGATTAGATTTCTGAATAGTTATTTGCATTTCAGGAAACTCCAATTGATTTTCAGAATAGGTAATTGTATTTAAGAAAATATAATTATATTTGAGAATATACAAAATGGATTTCAGAAATCATAGGTTGTTTGCTAACGCCTTTTTCCATTTGAAGTCTTCGTTATTTTTAAAGAAGCGCATGAAAACTGCAGCATTTAATTCAATAATGTCGTAAAGGTAAATTTGCTTGTCCTGCCAGTGCAAGGCTCCTTTGCTTCGGAGCAACGGCTCCAATAAATGGAGGAAAAATGGACGACACAAAAGCTAACAGGCGTTGGATTGCACCTTTGCATCTACTATGCAGGTGCAATAGCAATGCCAGATATGACAGTTGGAGAATAACTTTTTTTGAAATTTGTTATTTAATATATATACATATTAGGGCGGGTCAAATTGTATGGGGAAAAAACTTCAAGTGCACATCCAGTTTCTGAATCTACATACTGAGTAATATTGTCCATGGGACCATAGGTCTGAAATGAATTTCGAGCCTCCCTAATTTTGTTAGAAAATATGTTTTTTTTTTTAATTTTTATTATTATTTTTGTTAGAAAATATTTTGGGCTATTTAAATATTGAATTTGCAATATGGAAAAGTAAATTATTCGTCGATTTTTGCAACAAGTTATTCTATTTTCCCCAAAAACAAGTGATAAAATGCGAAAAATAGGAGGAAAGCGCCCTATAGCGGCGAATATTTTACTGTTCCATATTGCAAATTCAATTTTTAAATAGTCCAAAATATTTTCTAATAAAAATAATAATGAAAATTTCTATAAAAAAATATTTTCTAACAAAATTAGGGAGGCTCGAAATTCATTTCAGACCTATGGTCCCATGGGCAATATTACTCAGTATGACCCATAGATTCAGAAACTGGATGTGCCTTTTCAACAATAAATTTGACCCACCCTAATACACATATATGGTGGCCGCTGTGGTGTGATGGTAGTGTGCTCCGCCTACCACACCGAAGATCCTGGGTTCACGCCCCGGAAAAAGCAACATCAAAAACTTTAGAAACAAGTTTTTTCAATTAGAGGAACATTTTTCTAAGCGGGGTCGCCCCTCGGCACTGTTTGGCAAGCACTCCGATTGTATTTTTTCCATGAAAAGCTGTCAGTGAAAACTCATCTGCCGTGCAGATGCCGTTCGGAGTCGGCATTAAACAAGTAGGTCCCATCCCGTCAATTTGTAGGGAAAAAAAAATAGGAGCACGACGCCAATTGGAAGAGAACATATTAACATATTCTGAAGTCAGACTATCTTTTATTAAATCAAATTGATAATTTCAGAAATCCAACTACATATTCTGAAATACGGACTGAAGGGCCGTTTCTCACGTAAACTTTATGATTTACATATTTTGTGAACAAAATTTCTGTTTACGGGGAAGATTAATTTTTGAGTTCACAAGAGAATAGGGATGGAGTCAATTTAAAGTTTTGCAGATTTTTGAAAATTTGTTCCAATGGCCGATTTTTTTCAATATAGAAAGAATGCATTTTATATTTTTTATATAAATTTTGTTATTCAATTCATAATATTTTTTTTTAAATAAACCAAAATAAATAAATAAAAAAGATAATTGCAACATCTGTTAATACTGTTTTTTTTTTTGTTCACAGGTGTTTGCACATTAGTGTGGTCCTTAAGTATATATGATATTGATTTTGAACCCAATTGGAGACGGTTTAAATTTCTCTATGGTAGATCGAAAAACGATAACTATTTCGGGTGAATGATAAACTCGATAAACTATAGCCGCAGAAAGTCAATACATATGGGGTATTCCATCCCATTTCGACCAATTTTGAACCCGACCCCTTTAAAATTGGCTGAAAGTTTTTCTTCTTTTTCTAGCTTACGAAAGACTTTATTCAGAAGTTTTTCAAATTTTTTCATCCAAGTCAAAAAAAGTTATGAATTTTTAAAACAACACCGTTTTTGTTTTCAAAATGCTATCTTTTTCAAAAATTGACCGTTTGGGATCTTTTTTTTTTTTTAATTTGTTTTAAATGTACTTTTCGGAAAAAATTCAAAAAAATTGTTAACGTTTTTTTTGTAATTTTTCAGTTTTTCAAGATTTTTCGAATTTTGCCCTTTTTTTTTCTCGTAAAAAACTTAAATCAATTCTGTAATCATCCCCACTAATCCCGGAGTGAGCCGAGATTTTTTTTTTTTTTTATTTAATTGAAAAAAAGACTAAAATTTTTTTTGTATTTTTTCCGAAAAGTACATTTAAAAACATATTTAAAAAAAATGATCCCAGACGGTCAATTTTTGAAAAATTATAGCATTTAAAAAAAACAGTTTTTTTCAAAATATTTAAAACTTATTTTGAGTTGGAAAACGGTGTTTTTTTTCAAAATGCTATAACTTTTTCAAAAATTGACCGTTTGGGATCATTTTTTTTTTTTAATATGTTTTTAAATGTACTCTTCGGAAAAAATACAAAAAAAATTTTAAAGTTTTTTTTTTCAATTAAATCAACAAAAAAAAAAAAATCCTCGGCCCACTCCGGGATTAGTGGGGATGATTGCAGAATTGATTGAAGTTTTTTATGAGAAAAAAGGGCGAAATTCGAAAAATCTCGAAAAACTGAAAAATTACTAAAAAAAAAAACTAAAAATTTTTTTGAATTTTTTCCGAAAAGTACATTTAAAAACAAATTAAAAAAAAAAGATCACAAACGGTCAACTTTTGAAAAAGTTATAGCATTTTGAAAACAAAAACGGTGTTTTTTTTTTAAATTCATAACTTTTTTTGAGTTGGATGAAAAAATTTGAAAAACTTCTGAAAAACGTCTTTCGTAAGCTAGAAAAAGAAGAAAAACTTTCAGCCAATTCTAAAGGGGTCGGGTTCAAAATTGGTCGAAATGGGATGGAATACCCCATATACATACAATTTGGTTGCGATTGGTGAAAGTTAAGATGTGTATCGTGTAGGTTAAAGTTCAGATTACTCTATGAAGATATCAAGACAAAAACTATCGCACTCGAAGCTCTCACATAGGAACCAAAATGTTCAGTTGATATCTTTGACCGTAGTGTAACTGTTTAAACGGTTGAAAAAAGGATACAACTCAAAAATATCGTTCGTTTGATTTTTAAGGGCGGACCCCTTTAGTATACGTGCTGCATTTCAATACGTAGGTTTTTATTATTGTTAAACTTCAGGGTGCTTTTTTGAATAAGTTACATACACTTCCCTTCATTGGCGCATTCCCAATAGAAAACATTTAAAATTGTGCAACAAAATGCAAAACTATAATTTAATTATACTAATAACAGCGTGCAATAATTTCAGGGCTAATGCCCTGGGGGCGGAATGGTTGCAACTCAATATGAAATACCCAGACACATATACAGCCGTCCATATCAAAAAGGCAGTAAAGTGTAAAAAGTATAATCAAAGAAAATTTTATTTAGGAAATTTAAGATTTTTCAAGTAAACTTCAAACTTACGACCTTACTTAGCTGGGAACTTCAAGAGGATAATGATTTCATATTCATTATGAATTTTAAATGTGTATTTATTTAGTTATGAGTAAATTGTAATCACAGAAATTTATTGGCATTAAAATTCCTTAAAGGCAGTAAGTGGGTTTTTTTTTTTTTCGGACGTTGTGGCAGTGCACTGCCCTCAAGTGGCCCGATGAAACCAGGCTAATCCAGTTTGAGATCTAAAACCGCTCAGCTACAGAGAAACTCATCAGCTGAGAAATATAGATTCATAAAATACAATAGATTAAAAGTATAAATATAATTTTTTAATTATTAAGAGAAGATAGAACCGTCTTTTTTATGGCAAAGAGCGAGTCCGAAACATTAATTATTCTCGAGTGAGAGTTATAATGTTTAAGATTTATAGGTTTATAATGCCTTGAAACTCGACATGGAACATTCAAGTTTACTTAGTTCAAAAGAAATGTGCTTGAAATCGATCCATTTAAAAGTCTAGCCATTAATAGTACACCTAGCATTTCTCTACGACTTGCAAGGGTAGGAAGATTTATTAGTTTTAATCGATTAGTGTAAGGAGGAAGATTATACGGAGAGTCCCATTGAAGATTTATCAAGGCGAAAAGTAAAAACTGTTTTTGAATTGATTCTTGTCTATTCACATGAACTTGATAACGCGGATTCCAAATTATCGATCCATATTCTAATATCGGCCTCACCAATGATGTGAAAATGGTTTTTGTAACGTAAGGATCACTAAACTCTTTTGCCCATCTTTTCACAAATGCTAAAACTCCTTTCGCTTTATTGGCTGTGGCATTAATATGAGGGTTGAAACTAAGTTTGCAATTCATTGTAACTCCCAAGTCGGCAAAAACATCAAGTTTGGCCATTGATTGTGTAGGAAGCTGGCTGTATGTTTCCACGTGAAAAAGACATGGATTTACATTTTTCTATGTTGAGAGGCATAAAATTCGCATTACACCAAGTAACTAAACGATTTAAATCCGCCTGGAGTACATAACGTTCTTCAACCGACGCGTATGACTTAAAAAGTTTTACCTCGTCGGAATACATTAAAATTTTAGAATATTTTATAGTTGTGGAAACATCGTTTATAAAGATCAAAAACAGAATAGGACCGAGATGGCTGCCCTGAGGCACACCGGAGGGAACATCGATGACATTTGAACAAATAATTTTAAAAATGACTCTTTGAGTTCTACCGCAAAGATAGGAGGAGATCCAGCGAGTTGAAAACCAGCAATTTGAGTTTATAAACAAGTAATGTGTGGCGTACTTTGTCGAATGCTTTGCTGAAATCAGTGTATATAACGTCGGTATGATGATTGTTTCTAAACCCATTAAAGACGTGAGTTGTAAATTCAAGCAAATTGGTTGTGGTTGATTTGGCTCTACAAAAGCCATGCTGAGAACTATCTATCAATGTAGAAATCGAAAATGTAAGGTGATTAGTAACGATTGCTTCGAAAAGCATAGGGATAGCGGAGAGCTTTGCTATTCCAAGATAGTTTTCACGACTTGCTTCCTTTTTTATGGAGGGGGATAAGAAAAGATTCCTTCCAAGCCGTCGGGAAAATGCCATTTTTTAAAGAGAGGTTAAACAGATCAGTAAAGGGCTGGCAAATGTATTCCGCACATTTTTTAAGAAAACATGTTGGGATCAAATCGGGACCGTATTTGAAGAATTCGTTTAGGGTCTTTAGTTGTAGTACTGCCTTTTTGATATGGACGACAGTATATTGGAATCATGAAATCACATGGATTCCCTGAAAACATTTCCATTTTTAAGAATAAACGTAAAAAATGTAGTATAGTACCCATTATAAAATTTTATAAGAAGTTTATTTTGTGGGTTATATTAAAGCAAAAGATCTCATACGAAAATGACATTTTTCCTATTCTTTCGGTATGAACTAAGTACTTAGGAGTGTCGAAATCACTTGATGACTAAAATGTTCTATACAAATATTCGGGAAATTACAGTAGGGTGCTTTCAGACTGTCCGCAAAAATGCTGTTGCTTGTAGAAATTAGTGGTGCAATAAACAATTGAAAACAACTTACAGTAATTGTGAAACCGCTTAATATTACATTAACATTGCACCATAAACTCGTCCTAATGGCCCAGTACTGCTAAACTCCAAAGCTGCCCTTTAAATCGAGTTTATTGCGCAATGTGAATGTATAATAACAAAACAGTCCATAAACTCTGCTTATTTTAAGTATTCCAAAACCAAATTAATAGCAACAAATCAGCAATTTATCCAAAACCATCACAACATCAAAAACTAAAATAATGCAAGAAATAAAAAATTATAGGATTTCTATTACAACATACACTGAATGTGAACAAATAAGTTTCATTGAAATAAACAACAATAGATACGCATAAAACTGCTTGCTTCGAGAAAAAAAATATATAATTTACTTGATAGCCACAAATCCATCTTTGATTTGCAATTAAATTATTAAAATTGCCAGAAATAAATAACCAATGTAAAATTAACTATAGTTACATACAATGCATTCACTTTTAATATTATAGAGTATTTATGTACTCATACTACGATTACATACATATTAAATATCGAATAAATAATATTGTTTAAAAATACCACAAGCAAAGGATCCCCAAAAAAATAAACCCGAAAGCTACCAAAATTTAAAAAAGCAAAAAGAATTCAATAAAAATCTTGAAAATAAAATAAAACAAATATATAAACATAAAAAATAAAATAAAATAAGAAAAAAAACTTCAAAGAAAAACATGCATTTAATTTACCAGGGTATATGGGAAAAAGGGTCACTTTTTTGTGTTTGAGGAACAAACATCTAAGCAGAGCTGGGTAGTAATGATTACTTTAGGTATTCAATTACCATCAATTCCCCATTACATGCACTTGAGGAAAGTAATCAGTTCCTTTCCTCCACAGCAAAGGAATTGATTACACTTCAATTCCTCAAAAAAAAAAAAAACCATCGTTTTTTTGAGGCTCGAGTACAAGCAATTTTTTTGCTCAAATTTAATTTCTGCCCCAATACTTTCGAAAGGAATTGCAAATGTAATTGAAAATTTTCCAATTACTTTACAAGGAATGCCAAAAGTAATTAATAATTTCCCATTCCTCAAAGGAATTGCAAAAGTAATTGAAAAATTCTTAGTGTAAAAAATATTTTTTTGCGATTCAAGCTGTGACTTTATGAGGCCATAGTAACTCCTTCGACCATAAGAAATTTTTTTAAAGCAGAAGTGCAATTCATTTCTCCTCGCCTCGCGAAAGATTGTATCACCGTACTTTAGATTTGCTGTTGACCGGCCGGCCAATTGCTTTGTACGTGGCTAAGAACGTTTCTTCATCTTTTCCCCAAGTGCTACTGGCATGCGACTTGAGGATTTTGTTGCAGCTTTGTACTTTAGATACATCTTCGATAGCATACGCCTTGAAGGTGAGGGTGTGACCGAATGTTACCCCTCAGATCTTTGGTATGAATGACAATCGGTATCGCAACACCACCGAAGTGAACGTTCAATATTCCACGTCGCAAAAGAGAGTGGCCGTGGATTTGGTCGGCTAGGTTCAGATAATTTGCAGTCCATCTTTTTATACAAAGGGGAAAGGGTGAACCTTCTACATATTTGACAAATAAACTTTTCAAAGAAGAAGGTGAAACGATGCATGATTTTTACGCAAACTTTTAAATATAAAGGAGCTTTAAAAGCTTCGGAGGTTTTATACGGACGCCTCTTTGTCATTGATGGCTCTAATATTATTTATTACAATATGGTTCAGAGGGGCAACTATGGATGGATGAAAAGATCAAGAATACGTGAAAAAAGCTTTTCGGTACATTAGCAGTGTTTGCGTTATGCCCGCTGAATGTATCAAAGAAAATTAAAAAAGTATAACGCTATAGCCATCCCCAGCGGAGAGATACCCTTACTTAGCCGGGAAATTTAAGAGGATAATGATTCGATATTCATTGGTGTTTTCAAATGCCTTCAGTTACCACTCACAAGAAAAATCGGATGAAATAATGAAAAGTGTGACCCGGACTAAGTTCTTATACACAGAGTAACTTTTGCCCTGCAAAAATCGTTGGATCATGTGATCCACTTGTGTCATACTGGAGTACTCCATGGATTACTCTGATGTAATGCTGAGCTGGAGTATATGGTCGAGTCCTAGGACATCGCAATTTTAATTGTGTCATACTGGGTACTCCATGGATTATTCTGATGTAATGCTGAGCTGCAGTATATCGTCCAGGCCTAGGACATCGCAATGTTAATTGGACCACATTTTTTGTAAGAATTGTGGCTAATTTTTGGAGCACTCGTTTGGTCCATAGCGATTACTCCATGCGATTTTTGCAGGGTAGTTTTTCAATTACTTTCGCAATTCCTTTGTGTAATGGAATGGGAAATTCGAAGGTACTTTTTCCATTCCTTGTAATATAATTGAAAGAAATTTCGATTACATTTCCCATTGCTTTCGAAAGTACTGGGCAAGAAATTACATTGCGTAAAGTATTTTTTTCGTTTTCAATTACAAACAAAAAATTTTTTGTACTCGAGCGTCAAGGAAACAAAATCACTTTTTGTATTTTGTTTTGAGGAATTCAATTGTAATCAATTCCTTTGCTGTGGAGGAAAGGAATTGATTATTTTTTCTAATTACTGAGGAATGTAATGGGTAATGTAACGGAATTGAATTTACCCAGCTCTGCGCTGAATCTGGCTGGACTATCAAGATAATTTGCCACCTTTTGTCCAGATGAAAGAATCAACAACAGATTTTAAAATATTAAATTTTAAAATACATGCATCTGTCGAAAACGTTTTATAAACTCTTAAGATGTGTGGGGCTTTTCCCATGAGGGTTTCCACTCGAAAAACTTGATATCTCCAATATCCTCGAAGGTGGATTGTAGGAAACATTAACTGGTGAAAAGGAACTACCGAAATACGGATAGGTTGCAAAGGGAGAGGGTCTCAAAATTTCGCTCTTTTTCTTTGAGACTTATAACCATAAAAATCAGGATTAGTGACTTTTTTTCAGTACTTCAAAAAAAAAAAAAAAATTGTATTCTAACGCAAAATATTAGTTTTTTGCTGCTCTTTAAAATTTAAAAATTTTTTGAATTACGAACCGGCTTTGACTTTTTTAGTGTTGTTCAAAATAAACCCCATTACCCAAATCCCCTAAAAAAATGCTGTCCATATGTCAGCCAGTTCAAGTTAATACTCAGGTAGCACACTTTACATCTTTATTAGTAGTTTATTTGTGAATAAACATTTCATTGCCGCTGCTTATCAGTAGGTACTCAGGGAATACTTAATTTGTTCACATTAGGGATCTGGTACTTGGACAACCATCATAAAAAACATAAATCCGAGCAATAATAGATTTGTCGTAGAATTAAGTATCTCACCTAAGAGCACTGACATCAAAAATGTAAAACAGCAGTCAACAACGCCATTAGGCATCATGCCCGTACTTTGAAGCTCGAATAAGGAAATACTAAAGTGGTGGGGTGTGATTCGATGGATATGGCGCGTAAATCAATGTGCAAGCAGAATGCCTTAACGACAGAATTAACAACAGTGCTATCTTCTAAACAAACGAATGCCCGTTCTGTACCTATGTAAGTACGTATGTACATATGTATGTTGCTAGTCATTACGTTTCATTGTACATTGTATATATCGCTCATAATAAACCGCGCTAACCGGGCCTGTCCGCATGGCTGTTTGTGTTTATGATTGCTTGGTTGCCTGTGTTTGCCTTAACGCTGGTCGCCTATCAATCGTTCTGCTCTCGAGCCGGGCCTGCCTACCTACCCATCTTTTGTCGACCGTGGAGCGAGTCACATATAAAAACGTTGGTCATACCCACTGTATTCGTCATTCACTGCCAACAATCAAACGTAAACAGCTGAGCTTCAGCGGCAAGAGCAGTAGTCGAAGACAAAGAATAAGAATAGGAGCATCATTCTAATACATACATATATCAGCCGGAATCATAAAGTACATACGAAAGCGTGTACGTAACCTTAACAGCGTAAAAGCTAAACGCGATTTAAGGAACGACAAGCATCAGTGCAACGACAATCAAATCAGTTGTTGACAAACTGCGCACGCGACGGGTTAGATCCACAAAATTTTTATCGTGTATAAAATAAAGTGATTTAATATTTTGTTGTGATTCTCGTAATTCTTGAAAGTTAAAAAAAATGGCTTTTACACGCGAGCAATTGGAGTCGACGATGAGTGAAAAACTGTCAAAATCGGACACCATCAAACTAAGAAACAAACATATTGGGTAAGGACAATTATTATTTTTTAATACATTGCTTCTTAAAGGATTCATATGAATAGGCTTTTCTAATAAAAGTGATTAGAGTAAAAAAAAGTGTTAAAAAAATTAAAATGCTGTAAAAATCTAAAATTTCACTAAAAAAACACGAAATGAGGCGTGGCATGATAAAAATATAGGAAGGTAAAACCATTCTCTCTTCTCGGCGGCCGTAATGGTTTTTGATTTGTACAAAAATTTTAAAAGCTCTCTCAAAACCTTTGCGGAAATGTCAAACCAAACGAGACAAACAGAAATTTTGGCGTATTCGACTTTTACAATGCCAGATAAAATATAAAAATAAAATCAATCGAAAAATTCATATGCATATGTTTAGTTCGGTTATATATGTACATATATGTATATATTTTGTTTAAATTTGGATGATTTAGCCACGCATTGCCATAATTAGCGCATACCAGCATCCACATTACTTCCATCATTAGAGATGTTGCAGGTCTTCGCAGCTGGACGATTCACCTAGTCCAGTTGGGCGATGTTAATGATGTTTGACGTTAAGTGAGAAAATCCAATTTTGTTTTGATAACATGCAGAGTCCCTCGCCTGGGTTAATACGCTAGTACACTCAAGAAACGTTTAATAAAATCCTCTAACGGAGGTCCAAGGAAACGAGCAGTTTCAATATGGTTTTCCCAAAAAAAGTTGCTATTACAAATTTTTGTTCCACATTACAGTCGAATAGATGATTTGTGCTATACACCAGGCTGGCGACATTTACAGAGATTGAAGTTGGGGAAGAGTAACGCGCATATCCTTCGGAAGTGACCACAGATCTCGTCATAGGCATTACGTAGATGCCGTCTTATTTACCTTGGAGGCGCAACTACATCAATCAATTGTCTTCTAGGATGCCTTGGTATTCAGACGTCTTAAAAAGACATTTCGTGGCCGTTATAAGTGGCAAATTTGGCAGCCTTGCAACTTTCTCCGGTGCGACGATCTGAGGATTTTGCATCTTTGTGCATAGTAGGCAATATCGGATGCATTTGTATTGAAGCAGATACTATATTCGAACGTCACACCAAAAAGTTGTAGGGGTCTGGGTTGCTCTTAGCCGTTATGGTGTTCGTGGCTTCTAATAAAAATTTTTAAAATAAAGAAAAATAGAGTTCCTAGCAGTTTGAGTAAAAGCAAAAATGTTTCATAAAAGTAATAGTTTTATCCTTGAAGAAAAAATTAACATACATAATTGTCTACGAAAGACAAATCACGCAAAATTTGGAAATCGTAGGCGGAATACATCACAATGAAATATCCTTAAAAAGATTATGGACGAAATATATTGAATAGGTGACTTTATCCTCTCATTTTCGAAGTGGACGACCACGAGACCCCAATGTACGCGTTGATAGGAATATCGTCATAATGGCTCTTCTGAATACATTTAAAACTACTCCAGAAACTTCCGCGGAATTGAAGAATAATATAAACATGAAAACTAGAATAGCAACGGCACAGTGTACTCTGGAGAAAAAATAATTTGATGGCCCATGGCCAAAAAAAGAACCCACTTTCCACCACAAAAAAGCGATCCTGCACGCTAACTGGTATTACAAAAACATAAATTGAACAGGAAACGATTGGTTATGAATCAAATTTTCTTATGAGTGCAAAATAAGTTTTATTCAGGGACCCTCTAATTATTTTACCTCAAGTGACGGCGGACCAACAATGTTATAGTTTTCGTGTCTATACCATCCTTTAATGCCGCGAAAGTCTCTGGAGCAATTTTAAATGTATTCAAAGGGGCTATCCTGGCGATATTCTTATTAACACGTTCAGTGGCCTCTCGTGGTCGTCCACTTTAATAACGTGTGAATATATTCACCTATTCAATATATTTCGTCCAGAATCTTCTTAGGGATAATTCATTATAATAATGTTCTCCGCTGACGCTTTCCATATTTTACGTGATTTCTTCTTTTAGACAAATAGATTAATTTTTTCTTCAAGGAAAACCCTTTCCTTGGCTGTTGTTGGCATTGCTGCATACACACCCCCATCTTTACTTGTTGACTTTTTTCGTGGGTGTGAGCAGCAGTGAACAAATTTGGTTGAAAAAAAAGCAACAGATGAAAAAAAAGAACAACTCGTTCGTTCATCAGAAGAAGAACGGAAGAACCGAATCTCTGAAATGAACGAAAAAGCACAACTCTAAAGAAAAACAATATATGATAATAAAAATTTTTTTTAAACATCATTTGACTCTCATTGGTTTTGTAATATTTGTATCATAAGGCGTGGCACATAGGTAGATTTTAGACATTTAGGCGGCCATAATTGAATTTCTCAAAGTTGCCACAATTACAAAAAAATCACTCCACAGCTTAAGAATAGACAGGGGAACAATAATTCTACCCCTTCCCGTCCATCGCATATCAGGCGTTAGCTGTCAAGTAATCGGAATTTAGCTATTTCTGAAACGCGTGTTATGGTTTTTTTAACCTATGGAAATCGCATGTTTTAACGTGATTCTTTTAAGTTTTAAGACAATTGTATTGAGTAATTGTGATGGATTCTGATATTTCAGGTAAATACTAACATTATTAATGGTGTTTGTGATTTTTAAAAGTTATAAATTGATAAAGAACCTATTTTATTTAGGATGTTAAAAAATTTTTTTTTTTGTTTTTTTAATTTTTGGTGTTCAAAACCAGTTTTGTTATGTTTCCAAGTCCGTCCAAGTGAAAATTAGTTTTGAACATGGTACTTGGCACAATTAGCTTGCCAATTGCATTAAATTTAGCTGCAGATACTTGCAGATAGGGGTTAGATAGAGGGTTTGATACACCCTTGTTGCTGTACAACATGAAAGATAGTCTCACTGTGCAGGTATTTTTCAGTGTTACACAGTGTAATATCTATTTTTTTTAACATAACCGATTAATTACACAAATTATTATAATTTTTCATTTATTAAACAGTTTTAAGAAGATATAGGCAATCAAATATTTTTGGCCGCCTAAAACTTGAAAATCTACCTATGTGCGTGGTTTATATGATGTGCCTAGTACACCTAAAACAATACTTCGATAATACTGAAGAATGAATTTATCCTATGGCTTATAATATCGCAAACCTATGTAGATCAATAGGGAGCTAACTCAAAAATCTTAAATTTCGAAATTATGAGTACGTCCGAGCTTCCCAATTCAAAATTCAATATCTACCGAACTTTACTAATAATATTTTTACTAATACCTCAACTAATCATTGCAATTTTTGTAGTTGAACACTGCTTTTATCTAGGTGTGCAATATTAAACTCAATAGTTTCAATTACCCTCCCTATAGGAAAAATCTAGTTCAAAACTGCGGCGCTTCTTGTGCATTCGAAATCACTACTAATTCGCCTTCTATCTCTTTTTCATGTTTTCAACTGGAGAATTTAACACGGTGATGCCGTAGGCGGCGGATACTGTTCCCTCTGCAATACCTTTTCTGTAGTTCCGAACTAAATACAAATCTCCACTTTGGAACTAATTGGTTTATTGGCACTTTCTGTAGTTTTCAACATGGTAAAAAATCTTTAGTAGATATAGATCAAGTATTTCGAACTCCAAAAAGTTGTCCTCTGAATGAATATGTTTGCATGTTTATACGGAGTTGACCCAAATGTAATTCCCTTGCCTATATGCTATAGAGTTTACGCAATAGAAAGTATAGGAAAGGATGTTATACTTCAAGTCGAGGCTTCTGTTGTTGTTGTTGTCCTCAAAGCTTGTAGCTTTCGTTTTTGTAGATAACATATTTATCAAATATATGTTTAATATGAAATATAAAACGCTAGTTCGATAGTAACTAGCTTATTTGTATTAATAGTTATTGACCTCCCTAAAGGGCAATTGCTAGCTTTAACAGACATCGAAGCAAGCACCTTTGCCGGCGAATTCTTTGTTTCACATAATCGCTTACATATTTTTTTGCTAGGAATATCGTGCAGTGCTCACCTCCATACATACATACACAAACAATTACTTAAGTGCTTTTACGCTTTTACTTAATTGCATATTCATCGCAACCACTTGTGAGCTTTTGCTCACAACTGATTCATTGCCAAGGTTGTTGCTATGACAATTGCACTGTCAAGGTCTTTGGTGGGCGCCAAAAGGGCTACGCCAATGTGAGAAAACAAATACTTGTTGACACCGTTATGTATCCTTCTCAATGAGCATTTTGTACATGCCCAGCAGAAGAGTAGATGACATAATGTATGTATATAGTTCCAGTTTCACTGAAATAAGATGGTTACCAATTCCAAAGCAGACAATTGAATTGCATATATGTACTTAGGCGATTTTGCCCATTGAGCAGCAGTAGCGTCAGTTATCTAGTGCTTATACATATATGTATCTATATATTAATACGCTAACAAAATTTCCACACAATCAATTGACAGGCTGTTTCGCATACTTAGCATACGTAAAATCATATAAAAGTTATATGAATCGATTCGTATTGATCAGCCGCAGTGCATAGGCCTATTTTTGTTAACAAATATTACTCTATTTGTAATTGATATTAGAGAAAAATTGTAAGTTTACAAACGGCGATGGTTACTAGGACATGTTTCTGAATTTCACTTCGTCATCAGCTAGCTTTTCGGGAGCTGAGCGTTGAACTCGAATCTCCAACATTCATATCAGTGCAAAGGCAGATGCCTTTTAGCTGCTAAGCCATATGAATGTCCCGTTGTTCGCTGTACAATTGGTCTCTAAGAGTTGCCTTTTTGTTTATATTCCTTTTGATCACCATGTAGGCACATACACTCTGTATGTAGTTTATTCCTAATAGTGTGGATATGATTTCTAGGCGCGCGTTTTGTTTATATTCCTTTTGATCACCATGTAGGCACATACACTCTGTATGTAGTTTATTTCTAATGGTGTGGATATGATTTTTAGGCGCGCTTTTGAAAGCTTAGTAACATTTGTTCGGATTTTTACAGTATTTGTTTTTTTTTTTTTTTTTTTTTTTAATACTTCCGCTTCTACTATTATATCAATATGATCATATGTATTTAGTTAGCGAGCTTTGCTCATATTGCTTTATACAATGGTTTTTGTAATTGATATTAGAGAAAAATTGTAAGTTTACAAACGGCGATGGTTACTAGGACATGTTTCTGAATTTCACTTCGTCATCAGCTAGCTTTTCGGGAACTGAGCATTGAACTCGAATATCCAACATTCATATCAGTGCAAAGGTAGATGCCTTTAGCTGCTGAGCCATATGAATGTCCCGTTGTTCGCTGTACAATTGGTCTCTAAGAGTTGCCTTTTTGTTTATATTCCTTTTGATCACCATGTAGGCACATACACTCTGTATGTAGTTTATTCCTAATGGTGTGGATATGATTTCTAGGCGCGCTTTTTGAAAGCTTAGTAACATTTGTTCGGATTTTTACAGTATTTGTTATTTTTTTTTTTTTAATGCTTCCGCTGTTACTATTATATCAATATGATAATATGTATTTAATTAGCGAGCTTTGCTCATATTGCTTTATACAATGGTTTTTGTAATTAATATTAGAGAAAAATTGTAAGTTTACAAACGGCGGTGGTTACTAGGACATGTTTCTGAATTTCACTTCGTCATCAGCTAGCTTTTCGGGAGCTGAGCATTGAACTCGAATCTCCAACATTCATATCAGTGCAAAGGTAGATGCCTTTAGCTGCTGAGCCATATGAATGTCCCGTTGTTCGCTGTACAACCAAAAAAAAAAAAAAAAAAGAAAAAATTTTGTAAAACTCCGAACAAATGTTACTAAGCTTTCAAAAAGCGCGCCTAAAAATCATATCCACACCATTAGGAAAAAACTACATACAGAGTGTATGTGCCTACATGGTGATCAAAAGGAATATAAACAAAAAGGCAACTCTTAGAGACCAATTGTACAGCGAACAACGGGACATTCATATGGCTCAGCAGCTAAAGGCATCTACCTTTGCACTGATATGAATGTTGGATATTCGAGTTCAATGCTCAGCTCCCGAAAAGCTAGCTGATGACGAAGTGAAATTCAGAAACATGTCCTAGTAACCATCGCCGTTTGTAAACTTACAATTTTTCTCTAATATCAATTACAAAAACCATTGTATAAAGCAATATGAGCAAAGCTCGCTAATTAAATACATTACTCTATTTGTTTATAATAATAGAAAAAGTTTTTTGTAAATTCGAATATCTGTGCAACTATCGAAATTGCCATCTGTAGGGCGCATTATGTCCACAAACCCCCCTGAGTACAAAGCTCCAAATGCGGCATTGTCGCGTTGCTCAAATGTTTCATCTCTACATAACTATATATTCGTACCCGCCAAACGGTGAGAGAACTAATGCTTCACTCATTTCAGTTCAAATAAAATATTGTTTCCCATTGTTGCCAATTACCTATATTGGTCTGTACCAAAATCCTTAAAAAATTGTTCTTAAATAATTGTTAGCGCACAAAAAAACTTTAAAAAGAAGTAATAACTTAACCGGCCTATTTTTTTGAACAAATTTTACTTACACGTAAAAGCATAGGTCTTTATTTAACAGATTCTTTGTTTTTCATTTTAGTTGCTTTAAAAAAAATGAAATCAGAAATAATGAGTCAACTTTTGCTCAAACTCACTAAATTTATTTATTTATAAAAATTAATTGCAAATTTGACCCAAATGTTTTTTGCATTTCCAGATTTTATGCTCATTTTAGATATAGCACGTCTTATAGTGAACAAAAAATAAATAAATTTGCTACAAAGATATAACGCAAAATTTGTATATTGTCTTTTATGCTAATTTATTTTGATATTTCTTATTTTATTTTATTATATTATCTTTTATTTCAACTACGTTTATTATTATTTAAATGCAACTTGATTGAATCGGAAAATTTCACGTTGTATATTAAACGAAAAAAAAAACGTCCTTTGATTTTAGGTGAAAACGGCAACCGGAATCATGGCGGCCGTATTGCATAGGAAGTATATTATCCACTGTATATATTATTAGGCTAAGTTTGTTGGATTATATATCCATTAATCGGATGCTTAGATCACATAACCCTAATTTGTTTATGTCGCTTAAAGTTATGAAATCAATTTTATTTTAGTAAATATGTTTGCGTGAATAATTTCAATGTTTTTGTTTGTTTTTCTTTTATTTCTAATTTATTCTGCTTTATTATATCTTAGTATTATATTGTTCACAGACGATATTTTATGGTAGATGTATGACCATGAAATGGAGTGTTTACAAATTAATACAAATTAATTACGTACATATATCTCAATGGGTATCCCAACATTAAATATCCAAACATTACAATCTTCATATTTCCACAATGATCACATTAAAACCCGGAAAAAGTCTAAGTGCACTTATTGCGTTTTTATATGGAACTGTTTGTTCACTTCACTTAATTTTTTTGCTATTTAAGTACTTTATTTTTTTTTCTTTAATTAAACATTTCTTTAGTAAACTCTGCCTTCTTTCTCACTACATAATTTTTTTATATTTTTATTTTATTTTTTATGAAGGTATCCTCTATTCTATTAGAAATTTTTGTTTTGTGTCACACTTACATATTAGATATGTATTTATATAAAATTAAACGGGTGACGTGAAATAGGTTAAATTGCTTTAACAAATTTCTTCGTTTTTAACCAAAAGTTCATTTTTTTTGAATTATGACACTATTGAAATATGGGTGATATAGGCCTACTGGGGCACCGAGCTCCCAAAACTAACTTCGGTAGCGCGCCAACGGGGACCTTCCGGGTGGTGTGGAAAACCCAATTTTTCAATTCAATTTCAAGTAATTTCATCATAATTCTATGTCAATTTTATTTGATTTTACATAATTTTTATATTTTTGTTTAACCAAAAAGGCTCAAAAATAATTTGTTTGGGTATGCGTGGTGGAACTTTTTTTCCTGAGCCCAAATCCTATCGAAAAATCCATGGCGCGAAATAGGTTAATAAATCGACCCAGTCTAATATACATACATACATATGTAGTTATAATTAAAATTTTTTTTACTGGAAAGTTTGAAATGTTCAAAAAAATTCGTTGAATTTTCCAAACAGCTTTAAGCGTCCATTGAACTGTGTTGGTATGAATCAAGAAACCTTTGTGTAAAAACTTAAAATTTCAAATAAAATTGACCGTTAATTTCATTTTTGCTTATCTTTGCTTTTGAATCATTGAAGTGATAAAGACACTCCCTATAGATGAATAACTTTTAGAAACAGGCTGGCCATTCGTCCGGAATTTCTATTTATTGTTTACATGAAGTAAAATGAAGAAAACAGAAAAAAATAAACAAACCAAAAAAAAAAATTCTAAAATTTTTGTAAAGAATTTTCTGGACGAACACTTTTAAGCTTAATTAAAAATTCATCTACCGATTTTTTGTATAATAAGTACAGTAATTTGGTATAATATTATTATTTCCTTTTGTTGCATTAGGTTAGGACACGCCCTGTGCGTGGGAATTTTCCACACTTCCAATCGGAGACATTTCTGTCCATTGCCAGTGACAGGTGGCGCTACATTCGTCCAACCAGACTACTTCCTAGTGGTCCTCAACGAACCACTTGCTTTCTCTGATCAACCAAAGTAGGAACGAAGGACCCATTGCCCGACCTCTGCTAGACGACCGACTACCATAAATCTGAGTCTCTTGTTTACAGTACTGGACATCGACAGGGAAATTGATGAATCGACTACTGAGGTAGCTGCACCTGCATTGAAAAGGGGTGTTCAATAATCAACACCTTAACAAAAAAATGTAAACAAGGTGTTCAGTTTATGAGCTTTGGAATCGTAAATCGATCGTACGCTGTTGATAGCTAAATAGTGATCGTGTTTTAAAATAAAATAATTAAAAAAGAATGTTTAAGTTAAACGGTGTTATTCAAAACAATACTTACATTAAGTAATAATAATACTAAAAGCTAGAAAATAATTACGAAGGTCCTAGGTACTAGTCATCACACTCCTCATCAATCTAGTGCGTTGATCAGACAATTAGATAAAAGCGTTGGGCGCGTCAAATTTTTTTTGATAGTCATAAGTAAGACCAACTGAACCTTAATCAGGTTATGCTGCGCCTCACATTTTTAGAAATTTCACGCACCCGACGTTTTATTAAATTGTCTGATCAACGCCCTTGATTGATGACGAGTGTGATGACTAGTACCTAGGACCTTCGTAATTATTTTCTAGCTTTTAGTATTATTATTACTTAATGTAGATATTGTTTTCAATAAAACCGTTTAACTTAAAAATTCTTCTTTATTATTCTATTTTCAAGTTTTTAGTCTTAATTACCTATTATTTCTTATTCTATTTAGTTCATTTAGTGACTCATTATTACAAGGACAATTTGTTCCAATCTAAGTCCTCGAACTCCAAAGTATTTTGATGTCACTTCTACCGGACTATATGTAATATTTGTTCCAAATATGAGCCAAATCGGACCACAAGTACGATTTTTTTAAGATCTTTATCCTTGCGCCATCTGGCGGCGATTTTTTTCTATTGTCGCTTTCTATTCATGTATGTGTTCAAAATATGAGCCAAATCGGACCACAAATACGGTTTTTTTGAATATCTCGATCCATGCGCCAACTATCGGAGTTTTTTTGTTATTAATGCATTGTAATCGGGATCTGAACTATATTCCAAGTTTGAAGGTTGTAGCTTATCGGAAAGTTATTTAAATTTTAATTACAAAATTCGTGCCGGCCGGCCTGTCAAGTCAAGCTAAATAAAACCGTTTAAAAAGAAAGTAGAAACCGAACAGAACATACTATGTCTATTGCGTATCCAAAATGATGCCTTCTTTTAACTGTCTTTTATGGAACGAGTTGTAAAGTAAGAAACTGGACCAAAACTGTCACCGCCAAAGATATCCCCGTGTAAAACTGAAAAGTTAAAAGCTTTAGTTTGTATTGTCGTCAAATGATCTAGATGGAAGCTAGTTCTGTGTAGTTTAATTTGCTTTACAGAAATTACTACGAGTTGTCCAGGTAGCTCAATTTGTATTTAATCTAAGAGCTTTATTTGAAATTTAGGCCCCTGAAAAGATTTAACGTAAAATGTGAATGAAATAAAACAAGTAAGGTACTAAGTTAGTGTGTAACCGAACATTACATACTCAGCTGAGAGCGTCATTGGAACACGAGGAATGTCACATTGAATACGGTGTAGGTTCAAATATGAGATTTAATAGTATTATTACTATTATTATTTTTTATTTACCTGGTGAATATTAATTTTTTTGATTGTTTTTATTCGTCCGGGATAATCCATCAAATCCATCAATTATTGGCAGCAATAAGAAGAGCAAACAATAAAAAATATAATAATAATAAATAAAAATCTGAAAAAATAGTATCTAACGAATAATAATGCGGATGCTTCAGTACAATAAAAATAACTCATCGCAGACTGAATATTAACTTAATGTAGATGCTTAAGAACAGACTTTTCTTGAGAACACTATGTATAAAAAGGTGGTCCTTATAAAAAATAATGTATTTTTTCAAGTCTTACACCTTCAGGCGGTAACACCTTTGTAGGTCAAAAATGTCACATATCAAGCCTCGTCCGATTAGAAACGGTGTCTCCAAGAGCCCAAAGTTACGATTTCTTTATTGAGACACGAAAAATTAATATTAAGTTTTTTGGTCTACTATACTGCCGTCCATAGCAAGAAGGCAGTAAAATGTAAAAAGTAAAATCAGATAAAATTGAATTTTTGATGGGAAAATTCAAAATATTTCGTGTAAGCAACAAATTCAAAAACCTGTTTTTCCGTGAATGTAAGTTTTAAATTAGTATTTGGTTAGGTAATGAGTAAATAATTGATGGGCATTAATATTTCTAAAAAGCAGTAAGTGAACTTTACTGCCTTTTTGTTATGGACGGCGGTGAATTTGGCGATATCGCATATAAATTTTGGTTTCGAAAAGTAAAGAAAGTTCATATATTAATATATTGAGTTTTCATAAGATAATCTGAGTTTGGATCACTGTTCAACACGCCTTAACCGTTTCCGATGGGGACCAAAATTTATATGTGATATTTTTCACCTAGCAATTACCGTCTGAGGGGTTGAGCCTGGAAAAAATGGTTTATTTAAATTATATGGCCCACTCTTGAATACATTTTTTTTTTTTTGCATAAACAATTTTTTTATTCCTTTCATCGCATATGCATTTTTCACTAAATGGACTCACTGTTCGGAATAAAAACATTTTGGATATCAACAGCCAAGCATGTCAACTATTCTATCGTTCAGATCCCTTAAAAATTGTACGAGGTCAGGGACAGTATATGTTTGATGAGGGTGGAAACCGTTACTTGGACTGCATCAACAATGTGGCACATGGTAAGTTTTTACCGAATTAAAATAAATATTTAGATTTATAAATTTTAAATGACTACACTTTTTTCAAAAGTGCTTTAGGCAGTATACTTGAGAATGTACTTCAAATGTACTTCCGAAACCGTAATTATTTTGAGGTAAACAATTGTACTTCAGAAAGCGTGAGTTGTAATTATGACAACGTAATGCCTGGCTGTCACTATGCCAAATTTGACTACAAACTCGGTCATATCAATAAAAACTGCTGATCATACAACGTCAAATGCGTTTGACGTCCGTTTTGACTAAAAAGTGACCATTAAATTGGCGAGTTAGTGAAAACGGCAATTGCCTAAAGATATGGCAAATTTGGCATTAAAATTTCATTTGCTAACATGTTGGCAATTTATTTTCGTTTGCCAACTGGTGTCTCATCAAAAAATACTGCTACAGCCTGTGAAACAACCGGAAACATGTAAACGAGTTGTGAAATAAATAAACACGAAATTTCTGCATGGGTTTTGACCATAAACTGCTTTATCGGCTTTGAGTCAGCATAGAAACACCTGTTATCTCAACTGAACAGCGGGTCAGCTTAAGGCAGTTTTTGATGTCAGGAATTTTGACCTAATTAAAACCAACCACAAAATATGCTTCAAAATAGTAAGCGTTACCTTTACTAAGAACCTTAGGTCCCCCAAGTGTCTAACTAATTATTTGTTCCTCGGAAGAAGAATTGACTATTTTAGTAGATCTTCCAATTTTCGGAAGTAAATTTTTTATATATTGTAAAATGTAAGGCCTCTGAAGTTTGAATTGTTGTTTTGAATTATTTTTAATGCTTCTCAAGCAAACTTGCTTATCTTTACATACATATAATCAGGACTGTTCAAATTTTTTATATTGAAGTGCAAATCACAATACATATACATACATACATAATTATATATACACTGAAACTTTTTAAAATGAAAAAAAAAAAAATAAATTATTTGAAATGTTTAAAGAATTTTGATGGTCCCTTTAATGAATAAATTTAAAATTAAAATTTTTCTCAGTGCTGCAATATTTTGGAAAAATTTGTTGGTATCAATTTGTTATTTCAATTTGAATATCATACCGAAGTGCATTAGCTTCATAGGGACGTGCTTTTTCTTTGCACTATCATATGAAATTAAGGCACTTTCGTATGAATCAAATTTATGTATATCTGAGGGGATAAGGGAGTGCTATGCAGTTTTTTTATCTTCAAAGGGCAAAACAAAAACAAAAGGGCTATAAATGTATAAGGGATGAGTAGCTTTAATATCATATAATAAAATTCAAACAGGCCGATGTCTGTACATTGAAGATATTTCAGAAAACATGATAGGAGGGGTTCTCCTTGGACCCCTTGAAACCAAATCAGCAGTTTTTAAAATTTTTGTCTATATGCCACTGATTATAATTAAGTGCAATTTTCACTGTTGCATCATCCGAGGTCTAACTTAAACTTCAGGATACTTTTGGAATAAAACTATAAAAGAGGTCGCTATTTAGTACCGCGGAGGAAGATCCGATATTACTCAAATTTCTTATCCGCCAACAAAATCACTCGGTAATGCAGTGGCGTACAATTGAAGAACGAACAGGATTGTATTTTGATCACAAAAACTTAAGATCCTAGCCGTATCACATTTTTGTATTATTTCAATCTAGGTAAAGAAGAAATCTACAAACTTTCTTTAAAATGTCGTTCCGACATATTTATACCATAAGCAGGGCACAATTTCTAGATGTGCCTTGCCCACTGGTAACTAGGCTCGAAAATTTCTTTGTAGTTTGCAATGTTTAATATATGTAGGTATAAATGGTTAAAGGCAACCAAAAACAAGTAAGGATGGCTAAGTTCGGGTGTAACCGAACATTACATACTCAGTTGAGAGCTGTGGAGACAAAGTAAGGGAAATCACCATGTTGTAAAAGGAACCTAGGGTAACCCTGGAATTTGTTTGTATGACATGTGTATCAAATGGAAGGTATTAAAGAGTATTTTAAGAGGAAGTGGGCCACAGATCTATAGATGGACGCCATTTAGGGATATCGCCATAAAGGTGGACCAGGCCTGACGCGAGAATTTGTTTGTACGATATGGGTATCAAATGAAATGTGTTAATGAGTATTTTAAAAGGGCGTGGGTCTTAGTTCTATAGGTGGACGCCTTTTCGAGATATCGCCATAAAAGTGGATCAGGGGTGACTCTAGAATTTGTTTGTACTATATGGGTATCAAATGAAAGGTGCTAATGAGTATTTTAGAAGGGAGTGGGCCTTAGTTCTATAGGTGGACGCCTTTTCGGAATATCGTTATAAAAGTGGACCAGGGTTGAGTCTAGAATGCGTTTGTACAACATGGGTGTCAAACGAAAAGTGTAATAAGTGTTTTAAAAGGGAGTGGGCCTTTGTTCTATGGGTGGACGCCTTTTCGGGATATCGCCATAAACGTGGACCAGGGGTGACTCTAGAATGCGTTTGTACAATATGGGTATCAAATGAAAGGTGCTAATGAGTATTTTAAAAGGGTGTGGGCCTTAGTTCTATAGGTGGACGCCTTTTCGAGATATCGCCATAAAGGTGGACCAGGGTGACTCTAGAATTTGTTTGTACGATATGGGTATCAAATGAAAGGTGTTAATGAGTATTTTAAAAGGGAGTGGGCCTTGGTTCTATAGGTGGACGCCTTTTTGAGATATCTCCATAAAGCTAGACCAGGGTGACTCTAGAATTTGTTTGTACGATATGGGTATCAAATGAAAGGTGTTAATGAGTATTTTAAAAGGGAGTGGGCCTTGGTTCTATAGGTGGATGCCTTTTCGAGATATCGCCATAAAGGTGGGCCAGGGCTGACTCTAGAATTTGTTTGTACGATATGGGTATCAAATGAAAGGTGTTAATGAGTATTTTAAAAGGGCGCGGGCCTTAGTTCTATAGGTGGACGCCCTTTCGAGATATCGACATAAAGGTGGACCAGGGGTGACTCTAGAATTTGTTTATACGATATGGGTATCAAATGAAAGGTGTTAAAGAGTATTTTAAAAGGGAGTGGGCCTTAGTTCTATAGGTGGCCGCCTTTTCGAGATATCGCCATAAAGGTGGGCCAGGGGTGACTCTAGAAATTTTTTGTACGATATGGGTATCAAATGAAAGGTGTTAATGAGTATTTTAAAAAGGCGTGGGCCTTAGTTCTATAGGTGGACGCCTTTTCGAGATATCGACATAAAGGTGGACCAGGGGTGACTCTAGAATTTATTTGTACGATATGGGTATCAAATGAAAGGTGTTAATGAGTATTTTAAAAAGGCGTGGGCCTTAGTTCTATAGGTGGACGCCTTTTCGAGATATCGACATAAAGGTGGACCGGGGGTGACTCTAGAATTTATTTGTGCGATATGGGTATCAAATGAAAGGTGTTAATGAGTATTTTAAAAAGGAGTGGGCCTTAGTTCTATATGTGGACGCCTTTTCGAGATATCGCCATAAACGTGGACCAGGGGTGACTCTAGAATGTGTTTGTACGATATGGGTATCAAATTAAAGGTATTAATGAGGGTTTTAAAAGGGAGTGGCCCTTAGTTGTATATGTGAAGGCGTTTTCGAGATATCTACCAAAATGTGGACCAGGGTGATCCAGAACATCATCTGTCGGGTACCGCTAATTTATTTATATATGTAATACCACGTACAGTATTCCTTCCAAGATTCCAAGGGCTTTTGATTTCGCCCTGCAAAACTTTTTCATTTTCTTCTACTTAATATGATAGGTGTCACACCCATTTTACCAAGTTTTTTCTAAAGTTATATTTTGCGTCAATAGACCAACACAATTACCATGTTTCATCCCTTTTTTCGTATTTAGTATATAATTATGGCATTTTTTTCATTTTTCGTAATTTTCGATATCGAAAAAGTGGGCGTGGTCATAGTCGGATTTCGGCCATTTTTTACACCAATACAAAGTGAGATCAGATAAGTACCTGAACTGAGTTTAGTAAAGATATATCAATTTTTGCTCAAGTTATCGTGTTAACGGCAGAGCGGAAGGACAGACGGTCGAATATGTATAAAAACTGGGCGTGGCTTCAACCGATTTCGCCCTTTTTCACAGAATACAGTTATCGTCCTAGAAGCTAAGCCTCCACCAAATTTCACAAGGATTGGTTAATTTTTGTTCGACTTATGGGACTCAATCAGTCTATGTGAGGTCCTCATGGACCGGCCAGTTCAACCTATGGCATCAAAAGCATCCTAGACAAATTAAATGAAAAAGGGCGGAGCCACGCCCATTTTCAAATTTTCTTTTATTTTTGTATTTTGTTGCACCATATCATTACTGGAGTTGAATGTTGACATAATTTACTTATATGCTGTAAAGATATTAACTTTTCTTTTAAAATTGGAATTAAAAAAAATTTTTTTTTAAAAAGTGGGCGTGGTCGTTCTCCGATTTTGCTAATTTTTATTAGGCAGACATAAAGTAATAAGAGTAACGTTCCTGCCAAATTTCATCATGATATCTTCAACTACTGCCAAATTACAGCTTGCAAAACTTCTAAATTACCTTCATTTAAAAGTGGGCGGTGCCACGCCCGTTGTCCAAAATTTTACTAGTTTTCTATTCTGCATCATAAGCTCAACTCACCCACCAAGTTTCATCGCTTAATGCGTATTTGGTAATGAATTATCGCACTTTTTCGATTTTTCGAAATTTTCGATATCGAAAAAGTGGGCGTGGTTATTGTCCGATATCGTTCATTTTAAATAGCGATCTGAGATGAGTGCCCAGAAACCTACATACCAAATTTCATCAAGATACCTCAAAATTTACTCAAGTTATCGTGTTAACGGACAGACGGACGGACACGGCTCAATCGAATTTTTTTTCGATACTGATGATTTTGATATATGGAAGTCTATATCTATCTCGATTCCTTTATACCTGTACAACCAACCGTTATGCAATCAAAGTTAATATACTCTGTGAGCTCTGCTCAACTGAGTATAAATATAAGTAAAGGATTTTTTCTTTCAAAGTTCCACGCCCACAAAGTAGCGGGTGATAGCTAGTTGTGTAATACATTTTACATTATATTTATTATAGTTGGTATATCTGAAATGCTTGCGGACTGGCCATACTCTTGAACTGAGCTAGTAAGTAACACAATTTAACTTAAAGACGTCGATATGTTGTTGTTGTTGTAGCGGTAACAATCACCATAAAGGAACTAGTCCGACCATCTCGGGAACGATTTGGTATGACTACATGAAACCTTGTATGCCATTACGCCCTCCCACCCCTAGATCCATCAGGAGTTCGGGGTCGCCAAAGCCTCGGCTGTTAATGAAACAGAATTCGCCACTAGTAGGTGCGGTTGACAATTGGGTTAGAGAAGCTATATATTGCGCTGGTAACCCCTTGAGAGGGGTTGCGCTACACAACCTCTTGAATCAATTTGGTATTTTAGTCGCCTCTTACGACAGGCATATGTACCTACCGTGATTATATTCTAAGCCCCTTAACCCGCTGGGGTACGTCATGATATCAATCTCTAGAGCTATTTAGGGTTTTAACAAAAGCAATTGTTCTTCTTAACAACTGAAAATATTAGTAAAGTCTGCAATCTTAAGAAAAAAAAAAAAAATAAATGTAAGGCGCGATAACCTCCGAAGAGATCTAAGGCCGAACTTCTCTTCCAATTTGCGTCGTCCTCCTCTTAATTTTCCCTACAAATTGGCCGGAGGGGACCTACATGTTTTATGCCGACTCCGAACGGCATCTGCAAGGCAGATGAGTTTTCACTGAGAGCTTTTCATGGCAGAAATACACCCGGAGCGCTCTTAAGAAACAACAATACCTTTATACACATTGCTTGTTGTTTTAGTGGCCAGCCTACACAATATTTCACTGTACATTTCGTTATGTTAACTGTAATGCATATACATATGTCACAATTTAAATTTGGGTATTTTCCGCTAAAGTCAGCAGGTATTAATCGAGATCGCGGACTACACAGCTGTAGATCAATATTTATTTTCACAGTTGCAGGCACACACGTGCATTCATACATACATATGTACATACGGACATGTGACATTAGAGTGGTTACAAGATATATGGTGAATTTTAATTTTTGTTCTATCTTTCGGGGCACCCTCCCAAAATATGCAAATAGATCAGAAAATGATTATTGCAAGGTTTCAGGCCAATCCGATAATGTTAACACGTGCCAGTAAAAGCGAAACCATTTATGCCAGGAACTTCACTCGTATATCATTCGATAGGGAATTTTATTTGAATTAATTTTGATCTTAATAATATTTTTATAAAACGGTTATTTTTAGCAGTATTTGGCATTTATCCGATCAGGGTGGCCGCATTAAGATTAAGATGATCGGAAAAATGCCAAATACTGCTAAAAATAACCGTTTTATAATAATATTAAAAATTAATACAAATAAAATTACCTATCGAATGATGTACGAGTGAAGTTCCTGGCATAAATGGTCTCGCTTTTATTGACGAAACACTAAAATTTTTTCTGAAACATCGCCGTTTTTCCTAACTTTAACCTCAATGAGGCACGTGTTAACATTATCGGATTGGCCTGAAACTTTGCAATAATCATTTTCTGATCTATTTGCATATTTTGGGAGGGTGCCCCGAAAGATAGAACAAAAATTAAAATTCACCATATACCTTGTAACCACCCTAATGTAACATGGTATAATGAGTACTGTTATCTTGAGTTCTTCGATGGTCTGTTTCGATCGGACAGTGTTGTCTTTTGCTTTTCAAACATTATTTTTAATCTTTTGTTAAATATTTCATGTTCATACGGAGTATTAAATGCGACTTTTTGTTGCTTTTTAGGATATGACGCACACAGCATTCACATGTATCACATATGCAATGATAGGCAGATTCCATTACAAATAAACAAAGGTCAAAAACCGCAATGATTGTGCGAAAAAAACAAAAGCAATACGACATAGGCGGGAAAAAAGCATTGGAAAGGGAATTTTTGTTATATGTAGTTATTTTTATCCTTGCAATGTAGGAACGATTATATGTACATATGTGTAAAAGAAAATATTTGAACACTTTTGAGAGGCACATTCCACAAATAACTTTTGCTTAACTATCTTATATTACAGCAAGTCCTAGTATTTTTCATATGCATTTAAAGGTTGAGCGGTCTCAGATGCCTTATAAAAAGATAACCTATTTTTTTTTGTTTGTTGCCGTAACCGCAAAACACTCCTATCCCTTATATAATCATTCCTTTTCATCCACCCAGCAGCGAAGTTCACGGAATGGTTCAATAGGAGCCCCTGAGCGGTGCGTGCACAGTACTAAAAAGTCTCTCAGTAGAGCATAGGTTAAGTCAAGTTAAACGGCACGTCCGTGAGGAACGCAAATAGACTGAATGGGGCCATAGTGTTACCAAAGCTCTATGACCAAACTGAAAACCCCTATTGTACAAGGTCATTGTTATAAAATAACTCTATTCTCTTTCAAGGACTTGTGCTACTTATTACCCCTAGATCTGATATCTGTGTCACTGCTACTAGGCTGTCAATATAAAAATTGACGCGGCTGCAGTTCAATCTTTTTTCCTCCAGTGTTTCTATTTGATTTGGCTACTACTTACGCTTGAAAAATACCCCATTTGAGCGCCCTTACGATAACCTTCCAGGTCTCTTGTGGCTCTAAGAGCCCCACCGAAACGCAGGGAGGGAATCAGATAGTTTGCTGGTCCAATATTTCATGGCGCTATCTAGTAGGTCCCATGTGGTCACATTAAATCGTTTCAGAGAAGGTCGGACTTGTACTTTAATGGTGCTTGTTACCGGAACGTATCGGATCTATATCCGGCAAAGGACCACCCACCACGATAACACTATCTAAAATCTTCAGGAAGTGTCTTTATCGCGACAACAACAACAACAACAGGCGATGTACATCAATTCTATTTTCGTGGGTTTTTCCCAGATTTAGGATGGGGAAAATCTGATCGATGATATATTTACCAAGTCTGAACCGCACTGATAAGCTAACTCATGGCGTGCTTTAATCTTTTGCACAATACGCTTGACAGGACCTTATTTATTTATTTATTTATGCGACTTAAAAGGGTGATTCCGCGATAGTTGGGTATGGTCCCCCTTCTTGTGGACTGGGCAAAGAACACTTATATTCCAATCGTCAGGCTTGCACTCGTCCGACCATACTTTGCAAATAATCTGGTGCATGCGTCTTACCAGTTCCTCACCCCCATATTTGAATAGCTTCGCAGGCAATCCATCAGCGCCCGCCGTTTGTTTGTGGGTTTTTAATCTGGTTGTTATTATTCTTACTTCGTCTTAATCGGGTGGGGGACAATAGTTCCATCCATAAATAGATATTACACAGAAACTAATCCGATTGTGCAGATAAAATTCATTTCTCTCTCATATTAATAGCCGAGGCCATAAACATTCAAAAATTACCCTTGGGAAAAAAATTGTGAAAAATTAATGCGAATTTTGAGAGACTTATAAATTGTGCCTTGTCGGACTAAAATTGACTCGGCTACAAAACTGCACACTCAAAAAAAATCCGAAAACTCTTAAACAAAAAAATCAAAGTTTTTCCGAATTATCGAAAATAAAAGACAGACGAATTTAATTAACAAAGAAAAATTGCCATTGCTATTTGCTCATAATAGACCCATTACTAAAACTTTGACTAAGGGCCGTTTTTACCATCTTCAGCTCTCACTTATCTATGTGCATACATATGTACAAGTTATCGAAATTTTAGTTTTCTAGGTGAGCATTGCTGACTGAAGCTTCGCGTCTCATTTAAGTGCTAGAAAAAAGTGTAAAAAAAAGTCTTACTTAACTGAATATGATGAAAACGGCCCTGTGATATAGAAGATGGAAAGCGTTTTCATAGCCAACTACATAGAAATAGATGCGGCTGATAGGTACAATTTGCTAAAACAAAAAAGCTAAAATGAAATATAAAACTTCTTTCTATATGACACACTCAGAGGCCGGCCATATACAACGTTCCATCAGCGACAAGCCCCTATATTCCATTTGTTTACTCAATTACCTATGTAAATAGTATATGCAGACCTTCTTTCTCGTATATGTATATGTATATGAATACATATATACTTTCTACTGACATCAAGAACAACAATAATATTAGTGATAAGGTTGAGTTCACTTTAATCAAAACCAATTTACGCAACATGAAAAATAGTTCACGCATTTAACGCTTAATTTGTAAAAAATAAATTTATTTAAAAAAATTTTCAATGATAAACTAAAAATAAGAAATGTGAACGTATTTGACGTATGCAATCTATCTGAGTGCAAAGTAATTACAATAATGAACTTAGATAGTTTATAACGCTTCTTTTATGATGATGGACAAATTAGTGTGACTAGATGAGACCAACTAAATAAGTAGAACATAAACATTTCCTTATCAGTGGGCAATGTATTGTAACGATTTTACTTGCAATTCCCCTTATTTGCAATCTTCTGCTGAGTTCGAATCACTAAACTGTTGAATAAGTAACTCCAATATTTAATAATGCAAAATGGCCTTTATTAAAGTACTTCACAATAACACTCAAACTTTGCAACGAATAGCTTGCTTAATAACCAAACTGATTGATAGCTCAAATGAAACTCCTTTCAAAATAATACTGCGATTGCTCGCTAGATATCGTCTTAATCGAAACTGCTTGACAACTCAAATCAAACTGAATTCCAGCGCCTCTACAATTGCCGCCTTTTATACTCTTTCTTACTTTCATTTTGGTTCGTGGTTTGGTAGTGGTTTGTATGCGGTACACTACATAGTTGATCCGTTTTACAACTTTGTATAGGCCTTCCCAGTTACACTGCAATTTCGGAGACAAACCTTTTTTTCGTTGTGGGTTGTATAGCAGCACCAAATCTCCTTCCTGAAACCCTTCCGAATTAATTGCTTTATCGTACCTCGCTTTCATCTTGTCACTCATAATCTTTGCTCGTTGCCTTACCAGATCGTGTATCTCTCTCAGCTCTTCTTCCAAGACACCAGTGGATTTCTTGACATTCCTCTCCGCATCGGCATCTATCAGTCGAAGGTCATTGCCAAAAATTACCTTTGCGGGAGTTTGGCCCGTTGTGTCATGTACTGCCGACTACTTTCCTTAAATGCTCCTCCAATGTTCTATTGAAACGTTCCACCATACCATCGGACTGAGGATGCAATGCAGTTGTCCGTGTTTTTCGAATGCCCAACTTCTTGCACATTTCTTGGAACACAGCTGATTCAAAATTCCTGCCTTGGTCAGAATGTAACTCCATTGGTACACCATACCTTGCAACCCATTCGTTTTTAACCACTTCTGCTACTGTTTCTGCTTCTTGGTTTGGGATTGGGTATACGTCTGGACATTTACTGAAATAATCCATAACCACCAGTACGTATTTGTTTCCGCGGTTGCTAGTAGGAAATGGACCTGCGACATCCATGGCGATCCTTTCAAATGGTGCACCTGAAATATACTGCTTCATCTGGCCATGACTTCAGGTTTTGGGCCCTTTTGCTCTGTTGCGTACCTCGCAGTTGGCAATCCACTCGGTGACCGACTGACGGCAACCAACCCAATAGAATCTCTGCTTAATTTTCTCGAGTGTCTTCGTGATTCCAGGATGACCTCCACTTGGACCATTGTGTAGCTCGCTGAGCACGTCAGCAATCCTCTTTCTGGGGACAACTATCAGTTTCTTCTTGCATTGACCATCCTCACTCTCCCATACTCGATGCAAGCAACCGGATATCAATTCTAAACTGTTCCGCTGTGCCCAATATGACTTCGCAATGGGACTCTCTGCTGACATCTCCTCTCTGCTTGGTCTTTCGTTTCGTTCGAGCCCTTGCATAACATGTGGCAGATCTGTATCTTCTAGCTGACACTTTCTTAGTTGTTTCTTGTCCCATTCATCCGTACACGTTATAGTCATTAGCCGGACATCTATAATGTCTTCTTTAGCCTCGGCCTTTGAACAGTGCTTGCATTCCAAACTACATGGTCTTCGTGACATTGCATCGGCATTTCCATGGGTACTACCTTTTCGATGCTCAATGGAAAAGTCATAGCTTTGTAGTCGCTCGATCCACCGTGCCAATTGTCTTTCTGGATTACGGAACTGCAGAAGCCATTTCAACGCTGCGTGATCTGTCCTGACACGGAATCGCTGGCCGTAGAGGTATTTGTGAAAATATTTAATGCACTCTACCGATGCCAACAGCTCTCTCCGCGTAACACAGTAGTTCCTCTCTGGTTTTCCAATCGAACGGCTGTAATATGCAACTACCTTCTCCTGTCCATCGACCAGTTGTGATAAAACGCCTCCTATAGCATATCCACTCGCGTCTGTATCTAGAATAAATGTTGCTCCTGGAATCGGATATGCTAACATTGGGGCTGTGCACAAACGCTCCTTCAATGTTTGGAAAGCCACTTCTTGCTCCTTATTCCATTCAAAAGCTTTGTTTTTTCTTGTAAGCTCATGGAGGCTATGGGCTACGCTGGAAAAATTTGGTACAAATCGGCGGTAGTATGTGCATAGCCCAAGGAAACTTCTCAATTCATGCAGGTTCAGTGGTCTTGGCCAATCCTTTACTGCCTCTATCTTTTCATTCGCTGTACGGATACCTTCTGTCGTTACCTTGTGACCCAAATAATTTACTTCCTTTTTAAACAGCGCAGTCTTTTTGGTACTTTATTTCAGACCAGCGCCAGCTATTCTCTGGAAAACTTCATCTAAGTTTTTAAGATGTTCATCAGAGTTCTTGCCCAATACGATGATGTCGTCCAGGTACACCAAGCATGTTTTCCAATGGAGTCCTTTCAATACCTGATCCATGAGTCTCTCGAAAGTAGCTGGTGCATTACATAGTCCAAAGGGCATTACTGTAAATTGCCAAAGACCATCTCCGACGCTGAAGGCTGTTTTCTCTTTGTCTTCCTCCTTCACCTCCACTTGCCAGTAGCCGCTTTTCAAGTCCAGTGTGGAAAACCATTCCGTACCAGATAGCAAGTCCAGAGTGTCGTCAATTCTTGGCAATGGGTAGCTATCCTTTTTCGTAACGTCATTCAACTTCCGGTAGTCCACGCAAAACCTCAATTTTCCATCCTTCTTCTTTACAAGTACTACCGGTGAGCTCCATGGACTAGCTGATGGTTCGATGACGCCGCTGTCGCTCATTTCTTGTACAATTTGACTTACAACTTCCCGCTTCGCCAGTGGAACACTACGTGGAGCTTGACGGATCGGCCTCGCATATCCAGTGTCAATTTGATGTTTCACAACTTTGGTGCGGCCTGGTTTGGAACCATCCTGGTCAAATATGTTTGCGTACTTTAGGAGCAGTTGCTTTGCCTTACTCTGATAATCTTCCTCTATCATTTGAAAGATCAGTATTACTAGATGAAATGTGTTTCTGGAGCTGTTCACAGTTAATAATTACTTCAGCCTCTTGGCATCTTCCCAAAATAGCTCCTTTGGTCAGTTGGAGTGGTGACTTGAACTCATCGAGTACTCTTACCGGAATACGTCCATCTTGTTTTGTCATAGCCAAGGTTTTTCCTACAAGTATGTTCGGTGCTGATTTGTTTGCTGCTTCGACAACCCACAATTTGTTTGTCCCACAATCTCCATCAACCTTTGCCCAGATGACTGCTTCTGATTTTGGTGGTATTTGCTTACTCTCTTCCACCCGCACTCGTTTACTACTGTAGCCTCTCTCGTAGCCGAAATTAAGTGGCACATCCATGTTCTTATATCGCATAGTTTTACTTTGCATATCGATTTTGTTGCCTCGGTTGATTAAGAAGTCCACTCCAATTATGATTTCATCAACAATACCTTACACTATAAAATTGTGTAATACCGTGACATTCCCAATTGCTACTTCACATTCTACTTCTCCAATTACCTGGGTGTCTTCTCCCGTGGCTGTACGTAATCTTGCTCCAAGCAATGGTCTTATCTTTTTGTTGACTAAATCCGCTAGAATGATGGAATGAGATGCACCCGTATCTACAGTCAGTAAATGTTCCTTTCCATCCACATGTCCTCCAACAGTAAGATTGCTCGATCTTCTTCCAATCTGCGAGATAGAGATTATGGGGCATTCAATTGCGGGAGCCAGCTCCAGCCCCTTGCGGCTGACTCGATTTAGTTTAACGATTGAGTGGTCTTGGAGATTTGCTCACCTCCTTCTGTTCTGCGTTTACGACCACCCACATTATTGGAACTGTTAAGGTTGGTGTTGCAATAACGCGCAATATGCCCTGGCTTTCCACACTTAAAGCATTTGACTGCATCATTATTCTTCTGCTGCGTACCCTTCAATGCTTCTAAAATTGTGTCTACCCAGTTTGGCCTTTCCACTTCCACGCGATGAGCTTTGTACGCTGGCTTACTCAAAAGTGACGCTGTTTCCTGAGTCAGTGCACGCGATACCGTTTCAGCAAATGTTAGTTCGCATATGTAGCCCGTTTCGTTTCCACATCCCGTATACCATTTATGAAGCTCTAGATTTTTACCCTTTCAGTGTATTCCACGTGTGCGTCCGCATTTGCAAGATGAGCCAATCTTTCAATATCTGAAGCAAACTCCTGCAATGTCACATTTGCTTTTTGGTAGCGGGTTTGCAACTCAATTTGGAATATCTGTTTTCTATGCTCGCTTCCATAACGTCGTTCTACAGCAGCCATCAATGTGTCATAACTGTTCCGTTCGTACTCTGGAATAGTCTGTAAGATTTTGGCAGCTGGTCCTTTCAATGCTACGAAGAGTGCAGCAACTTTATCTTCCGCATTCCAGTTGTTCACTGCCGCGGTCTTCTCAAACTGTAGCTTAAAGACCTGGAAAGGAACAGACCCGTCAAAGGATGGTGTTTTTACCTTTGGATTACTCGTTGAAACAGCTGGGCGATTTAATTTAGTTCCTGGATCCTATCTTTCAAAGCATCCATCTCTGCCTCTATTTTATCCTGTCGACCACTGAAGCCTTCATGAAACTGGGTTAGTTTTTCTTCCATATCCGCTTCCAGTTTCGATGATATACGGACTTCCTGCTCTTCTAGTTGTGTGGAGATCTGAGATGATATCTGTGCTGAAATTTGTGCCGACATTTCGGAAATACGCGTCTCCTGTGCTTCAATCTTAGATGTTATGCGTGTTTCTTGCGATTCCAGTTGAGATGACATTTGTGACGACATTTCTGATTGCGTGCCTCCTGTGATTCCAGTTGGGATGCCATATATGTCTTCTGTACTTCCATCTTCGATGTTAAACTTGTCTCCTGCGATTCCAGCTGAGATGTCACTGTCGATGGTTGAGCAGTTATTGCAGCCAATATCATGTTCAAGTCTGTGCTCGTAACTGTCTGCGATGTTTCGATTTTCTCTTCAATTTTTGTTGTTGCTTCGTCCCCATCAGGATAAAAGACAAACTCGTCCACATCAATTCCTTGCGACTCTATTACCTCTCGTAGCCGTGCTTGAAGTTCGACCTTATTGCCGGTTGTATTTAATCCACGGTTCTCCAACTCCTTTTTCAGTTGCTGGATCTTCAATTCACTGAACTTTGCCATTTCCAAGTTGTATTCCCAATCTTCGGAATTTATTCAACAATTCCTCTTCTGACACCAATTGTAACGATTTTACTTAATTCCCCTTATTTGCAATCTTCTGCTGAGTTCGAATCACTAAACTGTTGAATAAGTAACTCCAATATTTAATAATGCAAAATGGCCTTTATTAAAGTACTTCACAATAACACTCAAACTTTGCAACGAATAGCTTGCTTAATAACCAAACTGATTGATAGCTCAAATGAAACTCCTTTCAAAATAATACTGCTATTGCTCGCTAGATATCGTCTTAATCGAACCTGCTTGACAACTCAAATCAAACTGAATTCCAGCGCCTCTACAATTGCCGCCTTTTACACTCTTTGATTTCAATTTTCGCATCTTCTAGGCGCTTCCGGAATCTATTAGTCCAGCAGTTCTCAAACTTCTCAGCTGTAACTACAATTGCACAATTTTATAGTTTTTCCCATTGCATACTTATAGGAGTATCTCAGATATATGCATGTGTTTGTGCATTGACTCTCCGTTGCTCGTATACGTACATGGTACATATGTGTAGACGCAATTATTTTTTCGTTTATGTAGTTACACAATGATTGATCTATGCATGTGAATTCACGTCACTGCTTAGCATCGGCTTAGAGACGATAGCATCGCTCAGTGCTGCTAACATTCGTTACAGTATGTATGTTGACGGCTCTGACTACATAAAACAATTTTGCTGCACTATTAGTCAATTTAAAAACAAGTAAGGAAGGTTAAGTTCGGGTGTAACCGAACATTACATACTCAGTTGAGAGCTATGGTGACAACATAAGGGAAAATAACCATGTAGGAAAATGAACCGAGGGAAACCCTGGAATGTGTTTGTATGACATGTGTATCAAATGAAAGGCATTAAAGAGTATTTTATGAGGGAGTGGGCCATAGTTCTATAGGTGGACGCCATTTAGGGATATAGCCATAACGGTGGATCAGGGTTGACTCTAGAATGCGTTAGTACGATATGGGTATCAAATGAAAGGTATTAATGAGTATTTTAAAAGGGAGTGATCCTTAGTTCCACAGGTGGACGCCGTTTCGAGATATCGCCATAAAGGTGGACCAGGTGTGACCCTAGAATTTGTTTGTACGATATGGGTATCAAATTAAAGGTATTAATGAGGGTTTTAAAAGGGAGTGGTGGTAGTTGTATAGGTGGTCGCCTTTTCGAGATATCGCCATAAAGGTGGACCAGGGGTGACTCTAGAATGCGTTTGTACGATATGGGTATCAAATGAAAAGTGTTAATGAGTATTTTAAAAGGGAGTAATCCTTAGTTCCACAGGTGGACGCCGTTTCGAGATATCGCCATAAAGGTGGACCAGGGGTGACCATAGAATTTGTTTGTACAATATGGGTATCAAAAGAAAGGTGTTAATGAGTATTTTAAAAGGGAGTGATCCTTAGTTCCACAGGTGGACGCCGTTTCGAGATATCGCCATAAAGGTGGACCAGGTGTGACCCTAGAATTTGTTTGTACGATATGGGTATCAAATTAAAGGTATTAATGAGGGTTTTAAAAGGGAGTGGTGGTAGTTGTATAGGTGGTCGCCTTTTCGAGATATCGCCATAAAGGTGTACCAGGGGTGACTCTAGAATGCGTTTGTACGATATGGGTATCAAATGAAAGGTGTTAATGAGTATTTTAAAAGGGAGTAATCCTTAGTTCCATAGGTGGGCGCCGTTTCGAGATATCGCCATAAAGGTGGAGCAGGGGTGACCCTAGAATTTGTTTGTACAATATGGGTATCAAAAAAAAAGGTGTTAATGAGTATTTTAAAAGGGAGTAATCCTTAGTTCCATAGGTGGACGCCGTTTCGAGATATCGCCACAAAGGTGGACCAGGGGGACCCTAGAATTTGTTTGTACAATATGGGCATCAAACGAATGGTGTTAATGAGTATTTTAAAATGGAGTGGGCCTTAGTTCTCTAGGTGGACGCCGTTACGAAATATCGCCATAAAGGTGGACCAGGGGTGACTCTAGAATATGTTTGTACGATATGGGTATCAAATTAAAGGTATTAATGAGGGTTTTAAAAGGGAGTGTGGTTGTTGTATAGGTGGTCGCCTTTTCGAGATATCGCCATAAAGGTGGACCAGGGGTGACTCTAGAATGCGTTTGAACGATATGGGTATCAAATGAAAGGTGTTAATGAGTATTTTAAAAGGGAGTGATCCTTAGTTCATAGGTGGACGCCGTTTCGAGATATCGCCATAAAGGTGGACCAGGGGTGACCCTAGAATTTGTTTGTACAATATGGGTATCAAAAGAAAGGTGTTAATGAGTATTTTGAAAGGGAGTGGGCCTTAGTTCTATAGGTGGACGTCGTTTCGAAATATCGCCAGAAAGGTGGACCAGGGGTGACTCTAGAATGTGTTTGTACGATATGGGTATCAAATTAAAGGTATTAATGAGCGTTTTAAAAGGGAGTGGTGGTTGTTGTATAGGTGGTCGCCTTTTCGAGATATCGCCATAAAGGTGGACCAGGGGTGACTCTAGAATGCGTTTGTACGATATGGGTAGCAAAGTAAAGGTATTAATGAGGGTTTTAAAAGGGAGTGGGCCTTAGTTGTATATGTGAAGGCGTTTTCGTAATATCGACCAAAATGTGGGCCAGGGTGACCCAGAACATCATCTGTTGGTTACCGATAATTTATTTATATATGTAATACCACGAACAGTATTCTTGTCAAGATGCCAAGGCCTTCTGATTTCGCCCTGCATAACTTTTTCATGTTCTTCTACTTAATATGGTAGGTGTCACACCCATTTTACAAAGTTTTTTCTAAAGTTATATTTTGCGTCAATAAACCAATCCAATTACCATGTTTCATCCCTTTTTTCATATTTGATGTAGATTTATGGCATTTTTTTCATTTTTCGTAATTTTCGATATCGAAAAAGTGGGCGTGGTCATAGCAGGATTTCGGCCATTTTTTATACCAATATAAAGTGAGTTCAGATAATTGCGTGAAATGAGTTTAGTAAAGATATATCGATTTTTGCTCAAGTTATCGTGTTAAGGGCCGAGCGGAAGGACAGACAGTCGACTGTGTATAAAAACTGGGCGTGGCTTCAACCGATTTCGCGCATTTTCACAGAAAACAGTTATCGTCATAGAATCTATGCCCCTACCAAATTTCACAAGGATTGGTAAATTTTTGTTCGACTTATGACATTAAAAGTATTCTAGGCTAATTAAATGAAAAAGGGCGAAGCCACGCCCATTTTGAAATTTTCTTTTATTTTTGTATTTTGTTACACCATATCATTACTGGAGTTAATGTTGGCATAATTTACTTATATACTGTAAAGATATCAAATTTTTTGATAAAATTTGACTTAAAAAATTTTTTTTTTAAAGTGGGCGTGTTCGTCATCCGATTTTGCAAATTTTTCTTTAGCACATAAATAGTAATAGGAGTAACGTTTCTGCCAAATTTCATCATGATATCTTCAACGACTGCCAAATCATAGCTTGCAAAACTTTTAAATTACCTTATTTTAAAAGTGAGCGGTGCCACGCCCATTATTCAAAATTTTACTAGTTTTCTATTCTGCGTCATAAGGTCAACCCAACCTACCAAGTTTCATCGCTTTATCCGTCTTTGGTAATGAATTATCGCACTTTTTCTGTTTTCCGAAATTTTAGATATCGAAAAAGTGGGCGCGGTTGCAGTCCGATTTCGTTCATTTTAAATAGCGATCTGAGATGAGCTCCCAGGAACCTACATACCAAATTTCGTCAAGATACCTCAAAATTTAATCAAGTTATCGTGTTTACGGACGGACGGACGGACATGGCTAAATTAATTTCTTTTTTCGTCCAGATCATTTTGATATATAGAAGTCTATACCTATCTCGATTAGTTTATGCCGTTACGGATTGCCGTTATGCGAACAAAGTTAATATACTCTGTGAGCTCTGCCCAGCTGAGTATAAAAACAAACCGTAAATTGTCAGCAGTTTAAATATTAACTAAAATCGGAGATCATAACAACGCGAAATTTAATCAGCAGATACATACGTATGTACATATGTACATGGAACTTAAAAACATGTGCCGTACACAAGTCCACTTGATCAACAATTTACATCAGGGGTTCCCAAAATTCAAAATGTGGCTGTGTGAGTAAAACTAAAATCATCTTATTGGTATTGGTTTAGTTGAGCATAGGCACGCATGTTTGTTAACAGTAAAAAGCAATTCGTAAATATGCCATATAAATACTACTTTATTGCTTGAGTGTAAGGAAAAATTTAAACAAAATAAATTGTTAACATGAAACCATTAAAAGATTCTGCGCAGCGCATGAGCGTTTGTTTACAAAATATCTTTTCGCAAATGCGCAAATAAACAATAGCCTCACCCACTAGGACTGTTCACATTCAACACGACGTCTACAGACCACAACCATAATAAAGCTGGAAACATTGGTGCTTTATCGGTAACCGTATCGGTAACCTTATAACAGCTGATTCGACCAACCTTATGGGAATCAATGGAGGTCGTAACCGTATCGTAGCCAACCAAATGGGTTTTGGTTTGCCGTCGTAACGATAAACAGCTGATTACGGTTTTGATTTTTCACTTAATCTTGGTATTTTTTAATTTGTATAACAATCAAAAAAATTTTTTTGGAAATAATACAGCTGAAAAACAATCAAGTTTATCAAAGGTATTACTAGGTGCGTTCATATAACCGCGTGTGTAAATGGATATAATTTTACACCTTATAAGTTTATATGCTATCATGAGTCCCCCTAATGAAATGTGCGTGTAAATTTATACAAATTGTGTAAATGATTTTCATACAAAATTTGACAGCTCGGTTACGCACTAGATAAATTTATACGTTTACACACTTTATAAGGCATTTATAAGGTTACATGTGTCCTCCTAGAATTAGGTTTAATCTGGCTACAACAGCTTTCGTGATTGATTGTCGTGCTGCTCTGTCGCGCCGAAAACAACGACACTCATAAGAACTTACTTACTTACTTAATTGGCGCTTAACCGTCTAAACGGTTATGGCCGTCCAACAAGGCGCGCCAGTCGCTCCTTCGCTCCGCCAACCGGCGCCAATTGGTCACACCAAGGGAGTTTAAATCGTTTTCCACCTGGTCCTTCCAACGGAGTGGGGGCCGCCCTCTACCTCTGCTTCCATAGGCGGGTTCCGATAGAAACACTTTCTTGGCCGGAGCATCATCTTTCATTCGCATAACATGGCCTAGCCAGCGCAGCCGCTGCGTTTTAATTCGCTGGACTATGTTGATGTCTGCGTATAGCTCGTACAGCTCATCATTAAATCTTCTTCGGTACTCGCCATCGCCAACGCGTAGAGGTCCATAAATCTTTCGAAGAACTTTTCTCTCGAACACTCCCAAAGCCGCTTCATCTGCTGTTGTCATGGTCCATGCTTCTGCCCCATATAGCAGGACGGGTACGATAAGTGACTTGTAGAGTATGATTTTCGTTCGCCGAGAGAGGACTTTACTTTTCAATTGCCTACCTAGTCCAAAGTAGCATTTATTGGCAAGATAGATTCTTCGCTGGATTTCAGTGCTGATGTTGTTGCTAGTGTTGATGCTGGTTCCCAAATAAACGAAGTCTTTTACTATTTCGAAATTATGGCTGCCAACAGTAGCGTGTTTGCCAAGGCGCATATGCGTTGACTCTTTGCTCGATGACAGCAGGTACTTCGTTTTGTCCTCATTCACCATCAAACCCATCTTTACCGCTTCTTTTTCCAGCTTGGAGTAAGCAGAACTAACAGCGCGGGTGTTTAGACCGATGATTAAGAATAAGAACACCCTGCAAAAATTGTTGGATTACGTGTTCCATTTTCTTCATGTTGGAGTACTCTAACAACACTCCTTTGGAATGCGTTTGCGGACCACCATCAGCCGATCATTGCTCGTTTTATAACGCCCGTGATCACTACACGATTACGATCGAACAGAGTTGCCAAAATTAAAATATTGCATACAAATAACTGATAATAAAATTTTACTATGGCAACTCTGATAAAATGCACTTCGCACGGGATTTATGTATACATACTATAGTATAGAGAAATGTTAGTTTCTTTATTCACGCAAATGCTAAATAACATAAGAATATTCGTAGTATAAAATATAAAAGTTGTATTGCCCCTCTTCATTTACTTTCATTTTAAATTAAATTCACTCCGATAATTCTTTCCGACACAATTCCTCTTTAGTACTTTGGCATATGATCCTCTGTGGGTGCTCTATGGAGTAAAAGTACTTTGGAAAGTACTCTCACGTATTTACTCTATGGAATACTCACAAACAAAGTGGGCGAGAGTGGGATCACCTACTCCTCTCCTAGGACATCGCAATGTTAATAGGAGCACATTTTTTGTATGAATACAGATTAGTTTTGGAACACTCCTATACTCCTATAGGAGTATTCCTTACACTATTTATGGAGGGTCGCATTTTTTGAAGGGCATGTGTAAAAATAATATGACATATGTATGTGGCGGCTACACCGTTGTCGTGAATGTAATCAGCCCTGATGTTGCTACTCTGTTTGTTCAACGACAACCACGGTTGCCACTTTTGGTCCATTTGGACCAAAAATGGTCCTTTGCAACGCCATTTGGTCCGCTGGTCCCTTTTTTCCAATTTTGGTCCTTTTTAGGCTGTGATCAAGATTGTTTGTTTTCACTGAGGAAAAAATGTTCAACCCTGTCCACAAAATTTTTCACACCTTCATTAACCCCATATATAATTTATAATTTAACTCAATGGATTTCTGACAAAAAAATTGATGTCAATAAAATGTAGCAGAACAATGGCACTTCACCTAGCAGATAGTTTAGAAAAGTTTTGGTGGTTAGATATTTCGATCGTTTATCAAAAACTTTTCGTGATAGACGTTTGTCACTGTTTGAGCTTAAAAAAAGTTGTTGCAAATGCACGCACATCTCAAGGTAATTTGACAGAGTTGTCCACTTATGAAGACATTCTTATATTGAAAATTAATAAATTAATGAGACTAATTTGTGCACTAATTAAGTGCACTTACCACTGTTTTATGTTCAAGTTATGCGACATGCTTCGACAGGGAATGAGAGTTTTTAAATTTTTCCCACACAGCACAAAACAAATTGATGAGTTTTAGGAATTCCAAGGCTATTATGTTCTTATATTTCTATTTATATTTTCCATTTTTGTATCTGGAAGTTAATAGCATTTCTGCTATACAACCGTCAAATTCAACACCAGTTACAGAATTAAAAGTTTCTATATATTTCCAACCTGCGCTAAAGAGTTCAATCAGAAAAATTTAGTCTGCTGATATTATTCCATCAATATGAGTAATTTTAGATGCAATGATTATATCAAAATATTGGATATTTAAAAAATGTCAGTGTATATAATTTAGAATACTAAGTATCTTAATCCAGGGGATATTTTTGGAAAGCGATAACTTAACAAATGCTCAACGTAGATCTGCTATAAACGCTTTGTGCCAAATTATTCCCGTTGGAGAGCAGAACCCCAGAAACTTTAATAATAACATTGTTAATAATAACTAATTTCTCGTACCTCGTCAAATGGAAATTCGACCATTACTACACAGTTCATGCTTTTAACTTTTCAATAGTAAATCTGAGGACTGTGGCTAGATTCAATACATTTCAAAACCCGTATTTACTGAATCTAGGCTATAGATGGGAAAATTGAAGCGAGGGTGCACTGGTAAACGGATTTGGTACGAATCGGCGGTAATATGTGCACAGCCCAAGGAAACTTCTCAATTCATGTAAGTTCTGTGGTCTTGGCCAATCCTTTACAGCCTCTATTTTTTCGTTCGCAGTGCAGATGCCCTCTGTCGTTACCTTGTGACCCAAATAATTGACCTCCTTTTTAAACAGCGCACACTTTTTGGGACTTAAATTCAGACAAGCGCCAGCTATTCTCTGGAAAACTTCCTCCAAGTTCTTAAGATGTTCATCAAAGTTCTTGCCCAATACGATGATGTCGTCCAGGTACACCAAGCATGTTTTTCAATGTAGTCCTTTCAGTACCTGGTCCATGAGTCTCTCAAAGGTAGCTGGTGCATTACAAAGTCCAAAAGGCATCACTGTAAATTGCCACAGACCATCACCAACACTGAAGGCTGTTTCCTCTTTATCTTCCTCCTTCACCTCAACTTGCCAATAGCCGCTTTTCAAGTCCAGTGTGGAAAACCATTTCGTACCAGATAGCGAGTCCATAGTGTCGTCAATTCTTGGCAATGGGTAGCTATCCTTTTTCGTAACGTCATTCAACTTCCGGTAGTCCACGCAAAACCTCATTTTTCCATCCTTCTTCTTTACAAGTACTACCGGTGAGCTCCATGGACTAGCTGATGGTTCGATGACGCCGCTGTCGCTCATTTCTTGTACAATTTGACTAACAACTTCCCGCTTTGCCAGTGGAACACTACGTGGAGCTTGACGGATCGGCCTCGCATCTCCCGTGTCAATTTGATGTTTCACAACATTGGTGCGGCCTGGTTTGGAACCATCCTGGTCAAATATGTTCGCGTAATTTAGGAGCAGTTGTTTTGCCTTACTCTGATAGGCTTCCTCTAGCCCCTGCGTCCATGCCGTGATGTCATTTGAAAGATCAGTATTACTAGATGAAACGTGTTCCTGGAGCTGTTCACAGTTAATAACTATTTCGGCCTCTTGGCATCTTCCCAAAATAGCTCCTTTGGTCAAGTGGAATGGTGACTTGAACTCATTGAGTATTCTTAGCGGAATACGTCCATCTTGTTTTGTCATAGCAAGGATTTTTCCTACAAGTATGTTCAGTGCTGATTTATTTGCTGCTTCGACAACCCACAATTTGTTTGTCCCACAATCTCCATCAACCTTTGCCCAGATGACTGCTTCTGATTTTGGTGGTATTTGCTGACTCTCTTCCACCAGCACTCGTTTACTGCTGGTAGCCTCTCTCGTAGCCGAAATTAAGTGGCACATCCATGTTCTTATATCGCATCGTCTTGCTTTGCATATCGATCTTGATGCCTTGGTTGATTAAGAAGTCCACTCCAATTATGATTTCATCAACAATACCTGCCACTATAAAATTGTGTAGTACCGTGACGTTCCCAATCGCTACTTCACATTCTACTTCACCAAGTACCTGGGTGTCCTCTCCCGTGGCTGTACGTAATTTTGCTCCAAGCAATGGTCTTATCTTCTTGTTGACTAAATCTGATCGAATGATGGAATGGGATGCACCCGTATCTACAGTTAGTAAACGTTCCTTTACATCCACATGCCCTCCGACAGTAAGATTGCTCGATCTTCTTCCAATCTGCGAGATAGAGATTATGGGGCATTCAATTGAGGGAGCCAGCTGTCGCCCCTTGCGGCTGACTCTATTTAGTTTAACGATTGAGTGGTCTTGGAGATTTGCTCATCACCTTCTGCTCTGCGTTTGCGGCCACCCACATTGTTGGAGCTATTGGGACCGGTGCTGCAATGTCGTGCAATATGACCTGGCTTGCCGCACTTGAAACATTTAATAACTCCGGCATTCTTCTGTTGTGATCCCTTCAGTGCTTCCAAAATTGTGTCTACCCAATCCGGTCTTTCCACTTCCACACGATGAGCTTTGTATGCTGTTTTACTCAATAGTGAGGCAGTTTCCTGAGTCAATGCATGTGATACCATTTCTGCAAATGTTGGCTTTGGGTTTGCGTATGTGGCTCGCTTCGTTTCGACGTCCCGTATGCCATTTATAAAGCTCTGAATTTTTACCCTTTCGGTGTATTCCACGGGTGCGTCGGCATTCGCCAAATGTGCAACCCTTCCGACATCTGGCTTGCGGCACGGGTTTGCGCTGACGTTTTTCGTGAAAACAATTATTTATATAAGGCTTTTTGTTAGAATGAAAGTGTGTGCGACTTTGTACTTTACCACAACCTGAAATCAAAAATTTTACAAAGAATTCGACACATTCGGGAATAGCCGAATTGTTTGTAAGCTAATTAAAACAAGTAAGGAAGGTTAAGTTCGGGTGTAACCGAACATTACATACTCAGTTGAGAGCTATGGTGACAACATAAGGGAAAATGACCATGTAGGAAAATGAACCGAGGGAAACCCTGGAATGTGTTTTTATGACATTTGTATCAAATGAAAGGCATTAAAGAGTATTTTATGAGGGAGTGGGCCATAGTTCTATAGGTGGAAGCCATTTAGGGATATAGCCATAAAGGTGGATCAGGTTGACTCTAGAATGCGTTTGTACGATATGGGTATCAAATGAAAGGTGTTAATGAGTATTTTAAAAGGGAGTAACCCTTAGTTCCATAGGTGGACGCCGTTTCGAGATATCGCCATAAAGGTGGACCAGGGGTGACCCTAGAATTTGTTTGTACGATATGGGTATCAAATTAAAGGTATTAATGAGGGTTTTAAAAGAGAGTGGTGGTAGTTGTATAAGTGGTCGCCTTTTTGAGATATAGCCATAAAGGTGGATCAGGTTGACTCTAGAATGCGTTTGTACGATATGGGTATCAAATGAAAGGTGTTAATGATTATTTTAAAAGGGAGTAATCCTTAGTTCCATAGGTGGACGCCGTTTCGAGATACCGCCATAAAGGTGGACCAGGGGTGACCCTAGAATTTGTTTGTACAATATGGGTATCAAAAGAAAGGTGTTAACGAGTATTTTAAAAGGAAGTAATCCTTAGTTCCATAGGTGGACGCCGTTTCGAGATACCGCCATAAAGGTGGACCAGGGGTGACCCTAGAATTTGTTTGTACAATATGGGTATCAAAAGAAAGGTGTTAACGAGTATTTTAAAAGGAAGTAATCCTTAGTTCCATAGGTGGTCGCCTTTTCGAGATATCGCCATAAAGGTGGACCAGGGGTGACTCTAGAATGCGTTTGTACGATATGGGTATCAAATGAAAGGCGTTAATGAGTATTTTAAAAGGGAGTAATCCTTAGTTCCACAGGTAGATGCCGTTTCGAGATATCGCCACAAAGGTGGACCAGGTGTGACCCTAGAATTTGTTTGTACAATATTGGTATCAAAAGAAAGGTGTTAATGAGTATTTTAAAAGGGAGTGATGCTTAGTTCCACAGGTGGACGCCGTTTCGAGATATCGCCATAAAGGTGGACCAGGTGTGACCCTAGAATGCGTTTGTACAATATGGGTATCAAACGAAAGATGTTAATGAGTATTTTAAAAGGGAGTAATCCTTAGTTCCATAGGTGGACGCCGTTTCGAGATATCGCCATAAAGGTGGACCAGGTGTGACCCTAGAATTTGTTTGTACGATATGGGTATCAAATTAAAGGTATTAATGAGGGTTTTAAAAGGGATAGGTGGTAGTTGTATAGGTGGTCGCCTTTTCGAGATATCGCCATAAAGGTGGACCAGGGGTGACTCTAAAATGCGTTTGTACGATACGGGCATCAAATGAAAGGTGTTAATGAGTATTTTAAAAGGGAGTTATTCTTAGTTCCATAGGTGGACGCAGTTTCGAGATATCGCCATAAAGGTGGACCAGGGGTGACCCTAGAATTTGTTTGTACAATATGGGTATCAAAAGAAAGGTGTTAATGAGTATTTTAAAAGGGAGTAATCCTTAGTTCCATAGGTGGACGCCGTTTCGAGATATCGCCACAAAGGTGGACCAGGGGTGACCCTAGAATTTGTTTGTACAATATGGGCATCAAACGAATGGTGTTAATGAGTATTTTAAAAGGGAGTGGGCCTTAGTTATATAGGTGGACGCCGTTTCGAAATATCGCCATAAAGGTGGACCATGGGTGACTCTAGAATGTGTTTGTACGATATGGGTATCAAATTAAAGGTATTAATGAGGGCTTTAAAAGGGAGTGGTGGTTGTTGTATAGGTGGTCGCCTTTTCGAGATATCGCTATAAAGGTGGACCAGGGTGACTCTAGAATGCGTTTGTACGATATGGGTATCAAATGAAAGGTGTTAATGAGTATTTTAAAAGGGAGTAATCCTTAGTTCCATAGGTGGACGCCGTTTCGAGATACCGCCATAAAGGTGGACCAGGGGTGACCCTAGAATTTGTTTGTACAATATGGGTATCAAAAGAAAGGTGTTAATGAGTATTTTAAAAGGGAGTAATCCTTAGTTCCATAGGTGTACGCCGTTTCGAGATATCGCCATAAAGGTGGACCAGGGGTGACCCTAGAATTTGTTTGTACAATATGGGTATCAAAAGAAAGGTGTTAATGAGTATTTTAAAAGGGAGTGGGCCTTAGTTCTATAGGTGGACGCCGTTTCGAAATATCGCCATAAAGGTGGACCAGGGTGACTCTAGAATGTGTTTGTACGATATGGGTATCAAATTAAAGGTATTAATGAGAGTTTTAAAAGGGAGTGGTGGTAGTTGTATATGTGAAGGCGTTTTCCAGATCGCGACCAAAATGTGGACCAGGGTGACACAGAACATCATCTGTTGGATACCGCTAATTTATTTATATATGTAATACCTGCCAAGATTTTAAGGGTTTTTTATTTCGCCCTGCGGAACTTTTTCATTTTCTTCTACTTAATATGGTAGGTGTCACAACCATTTTATAAAGTTTTTTCTAAAGTTATATTTCGTGTCAATAAACCAATCCAATTACCTCACCATGTTTCATCCCTTTTTTCGTATTTGGTATAGAATTATGGCATTTTTTTCATTTTTCGTAATTTTCGATATCGAAAAAGTGGGCGTGGTCATTGTCGGATTTCGTTCATTTTTCATACCAAAATAAAGTGAGTTCAAGTAAGTAGGTGAACTAAGTTCATTAAAGATATGTCGATTTTTGCTCAACTTATCGTGTTAACGGCCATGCGGAAGAACGACTGTGTATAAAAACTGGGCGTGGCATAAACCGATTTCGCCCGTTTTCACAGAAAACAGTTAACATCATAAAATCTATGCCCCTACCAAATTTCAAAAGGATTGGTTAATTTTTGTTCGACTTATGGCGTTAAAAGTATCCTAGACAAATTAAATGAAAAAGGGCGGAGCCACGCCCATTTTGAAATTTTCTTTTATTTTTGTATTTTGTTGCACCATGTCATTACTGGAGTTGAATGTTGACATAATTTACTTATATACTGTAAAGATATTAAATTTTTTGTTAAAATTTTACTTTAAAAAAATTTTTTTTTTTAAATTATCTTCTTTTAAAAGTGGGCGGTGCCACGCCCATTGTCCAAAATTTTACTAATTTTCTCGCCTGCGTCATAAGTTCAACTCATCTACCAAGTTTCGTCCCTTTATCTGTCTTTGGTAATGAATTATCGCACTTTTTCGGTTTTACGAAATTTTCGATATCGAAAAAGTGGGCGTGGTTATAGTCCGATATTGTTCATTTTAAATAGTGATCTGAGATGAGTGCTCAGGAACCTACATACCAAATTTTATCAAGTTACCTCAAAATTTACTCAAGTTATCGTGTTAACGGCCATGCGGAAGGACAGACGGACGACTGTGTATAAAAACTGGGCGTGGCATCAACCGATTTCGCCCGTTTTCACAGAAAAGAGTTAACATCATAAAATCTATGCCCCTACCAAATTTAAAAAGGATTGGTTAATTTTTGTTCGACTTATGGCGTTAAAAGTATCCTAGACAAATTAAATGAAAAAGGGCGGAGCCACGCCCATTTTGAAATTTTCTTTTATTTTTGTATTTTGTTGCACCATGTCATTACTGGAGTTGAATGTTGACATAATTTACTTATATACTGTAAAGATATTATATTTTTTGTTAAAATTTTACTTAAAAAAAAATTTTTTTTTAAAAGTGGGCGTGGTCCTTCTCCGATTTTGCTAATTTTTATTAGGCGTACATAAAGTAATAGGAGTAACGTCCCTGCCAAATTTCATCATGATATCTTCAACGACTGACAAATTACAGCTTGCAAAAATTATAAATTACCTTCTTTTAAAAGTGGGCGGTGCCACGCCCATTGTCCAAAATTTTACTAATTTTCTATTCTGCGTCATAAATTCAACTCATCTACCAAGTTTCGTCGCTTTATCTGTCTTTGGTAATGAATTATCGCACTTTTTCGGTTTTACGAAATTTTCGATATCGAAAAAGTGGGCGTGGTTATAGTCCGATATCGTTCATTTTAAATAGCGATCTGAGATGAGTGCTCAGGAACCTACGTACCAAATTTCATCAAGTTACCTCGAAATTTACTCAAGTTATCGTGTTAACGGACGGACGGACGGACGGACGGACGGACGGACGGACATGGCTCAATCAAATTTTTTTTCGATCCTGATTATTTTGATATATGGAAGTCTATATCTATCTCGATTCCTTTATATATGTACAACCAACCGTTATCCAATCAAACTTAATATACTCTGTGAGCTCTGCTCAACTGAGTATAAACAAAAATTTGGTCCATTTCTTTGGGATTTTTTCGATGAATTTTGGTCCCAAATGAAAACATCTTGTAGCAACCGTGGCGACAAGTAAATACGAATAAAGACGAAAGAGAATAATAATACGTGTGAAGTGGCGCCAATAATTATTCAACTAAATGGGGAGCGCTGATTTACATACATGCGCTTTATCAGTCATGATATTTGTTTGTCATGTATATACATATGTATAAATATTTCTAACGTCCGACCTACATCTATAAGTGGCTGACCTCAGTGTGTGCTTTATGATCGCGTGTGGATCACGTGAAGATCAATGCGTTATTCGAGGACCAATGACCCTCAAGTGTAAAAAGGTTTTATGAGCATTCAATGTACAATAATACCAAGAAATCAAACCGATATAATATGTTTTGGATCTGGCTCTGTATCGTCGCATACGTGCCTTGATCACGAACTGTTTTCTAATAACAATGTATATGGAATGGCACGAATGTCGGATTGATGTAATATAGCAGGCATGCTTAACCAACGAAACGATATCATTTCGTTACGATAATCAACGTTAATAAACGAAACGAAGTCATTTCGTTTCGTTTATTAACGTTAAGATCGTCAAATTAACGAAATGATTTCGTTTCGTTTTCTGCCATATCAAAACGAAATCAAATCGTTTATGTTGATTATTAATTTCAAACTATGCTGGCAAAGCTGATTGATGGCGGAGTCATTAAAGGTGAAAGCATTAGCCAAGCTGATTGCAACTTTTCTCATGAATTTTGACAGTACGAACATTTCTCAAAGTATTTTTGACATTACCACCAACGAATTACACAAACAAATTACATAGAGTTTGTGTGTGTATGTGCGCTCGTTGTTGCCACCTTACGGCTTCACCATTGCTATAGCATTGCCAGCACAATTCAAACATAAAGTATCACGTTTTTGTTAACGTTTTTAACGTTAACGAAAGCTTTTCGTTTCAGTTAAAAACGAGATACAATTTATTTTGATAATTTCTTTATCGATAATATTTCGAAGTGTTTCAACGGAAACGGTGGAAATTTTTTGATAAACGATTAGCTTAACGTTAAGGTGCATCCCTGTAATATAGCATGACTGGTGCATGACTTTGACATACGGTCACGGAACTTATGGAACAATACGGTCCTTGGTTTGGGAAAAATACAAATTACAACTTTTCACCAAGTGTTTGTAATGAATTTGAGGGCGATACTCTTTTATAGAATACTAGAGTACCCAGCAGACTTTGTCCTGCTTGAGATATAGATACATGATTGCGACATTCTCCTGCCCGATAATATTGCTCCCTGCGACCCTTGTCTTTCCTTCGTATCTTCTACCTTTGACTTTCTTGATTTTACTCTCTTTTATTCCTACTCTCCTTCTTCAACTTCCTCTATTTTTCTTCTTCTCCCTCCCTTCTCTTGCTTCACCATTTTCTATTTTCCCCACGCCTTTTTTCCATTCCTATCTCCATTTCCCACCTTCCTACTCCCAATTTATTTCCTCTCCCTCACCTTCACCCTCTATCTATTATCATCCTCTTCCCTTTGTCTCTCCCCATTACCACTTTTATCTTTTATTTTCCTTTTTTCTCTTTTATACCTAAAGCTTTTCGTATTTTGTTACCCATAATGTGAAAACATAATAGAACCCTGGTCCATATTTTGGTCTATATATAGGAAATGGGTTAACATATGAAACTAAAATCCATTTACAAACCATCTACGATCTTGTGTTATGTGGTTACCAACTGATTTTGTATTAAGATTGACCCATTCTGTGGTCTGTGGTTCGATTTCCGGATATACAAGCTTCATAAATAATAAGCTAGTCAAGGAATACGCATGTACCATATTTCGAGCAAATCAACCATACATTTTTTTGTTTTGAATGAGTCGGCCCTGGTGCTCTTCCCTGAAAAATAAGAAATAGAATGGACCAAAATGTAAATATTAAGCATTCTCAAAATTTCATCAAAACCGCTTCAGTCGCTTAGGAGGAGTTCAATCACAAACACACGTACATATGAAATATGTATATATATTAAGATAGGTCGGTCCCTGTTCCAATTTCCGGAAAGAAAATTTCCTTAGATAATGAGCTAGTTACGGAAATACCCATATACCGAATTTCAAAAAAATCGTGCCGTTAACGATTTTATTTATTAAAGGTTGGCCTCTGGTCCACTTCCCGACATTTGTTGTGAAAAAAACCATGTGTATAAGTCAACCTGTGGAAAAGAAAAGAGCGACACGACAACTTACATCCATATACTTTAGATATCCTTCTATTGCGTGGTTCCCCTCCGGCAGTGGTTTGAAAACCTTTTCCAACCATATCCGAATCCAGTCCAACCAGCACAAGTGGCACAACCGCATAACGTACGGTTTTTTTTTTTTTGCCAAGTGTTCTAAAAGCATTGGTTTTTTAGGCGCCTATATCTAAAACTGCTCAACAGAGAAAAACGTATTAGCGAGATACAACTTTTATAACGTAAGATTAAATGCGTAATTTGTTAAAAAGAGGAAGGATTTTATTATAAAGATAAAGATTATCCGCAAAATTTATGTGCCTTATTATTACCCATCGTAGCAAATTTCTCTTATCACGGAATATTATAATAATTATTTGATTCCGAGCTTTAGGTTACGAACCAATTAGAATGTTCTCATTTATCTAGTATGTTCATAATTTAGTTTACGTCGAGGTACGAGAGTTCATCTGGACACCTAAAATAGTTAACTTCTGTACGTGGGTGTAAAATGTACGGCAGAAGTAAACGGGCTATATGGTTCGCTCTTTGTCATAAGTTCAGTTCAGTTCCCATATCTAGAAAATCGAGTCTGAGCAAATGCTTGGCTTTCATTTATGGGACGCAATGTCTTCGTAGGGCAGATCCCATTATTCAGAAATTGGTGCCAGTCCAGAATTCGATTATGAGACATGAAGCAGGATTAAATATTCAATACCTTACATGGAAATTGTGTAAAAATTAGTGAAGAGTTGCCGTGTTTTGACAAAGACAAGAAGAGCCCATTCCGGCCTTAAACTGTTTCAAGTGGTTACGGTTTCGGTTTGATTCCAGGACTTCCACGACACATTAGCATGCACATATGTATGTATGTATTACATATGTATGTATGTACATTGAACACGTGTGCTAAAAATAATATGAATTTTATTACATCACCTTGAAAGCTAAAATTAAGTACATAGCAAATTGTTTATGTTACAGCTAAAAATTTTTGAGTGTTACTGTTAGCATATAAAATGATAAAGCGAAACATATATACGGCCGCCGTGGTGTGGTGGTAGTGTGCTCCGCCTATCACACCGAAGATCCTGGGTTCATGCACCGGGAAAAGCAACATCGAAAATTTAGAAACAAGTTTTTTCAGTTATACAATTACTTTTCTAAGCGGGGTCGGCCTTCGGCAGTGATTTGGTAAACACTCCGTGCATTTCTGCTATGAAAATCCTTTCAGTGAAAAATCATCTGACTTTCGGATGCCGTTGTAGAGTAGCCATAAAACATGTAGGTCCCGTCCCTAGCCTTTCCCATACGTAAACTCAATAGCATATATGTACATATGTATGTAGGTAACCCAATTTGCAGGAAAGTAGTTCCACCGAGGGAATTTTTTCGCCATAGATTCATCAAAGTATATTTAGACAATGACAAACAATTTATATTTGACTCAATTCGTATTAAACATGCCAGAGGGAAATTTTGGGGAATGCGAAATATTAATAGCCTGTACACTAGGGCGGGTCATACTGAGTAATATTGTCCATGGGACCATAGGTCTGACATGAATTTCGAGCCTCCCTAATTTTGTTAGAAAAGTTTATACCCCAATTCGAATCCCAATTTGACATTTATTTTCATGTATTTTATTTGAATATTGGGATTGGGATATAAAATTTTCTAACAAAATGAGGGTGGCTCGAAATTCATTTCAGACGTATGGTCCCATGGACAATATTACCGTAGATTCAGAAACTGGATGTGCCTTTTCAACAATAAATTTGACCCAACCTACTGTATACACTTATGAAAAGGTTTCTAGGCGGAAATGCTTTTTAGCCGGTGTTAGACCGATCTAGGTATATTTTGTGTTAAAGAGCGACCGAAGGCCGGTAATGCAGAAAAGTAGCAGCTAAACTATTTCGACTTTTCGCCTGGTTCAGAGCTATCTTAAAAAGGCAGTTAATATTTCCAATGCAGATATTTATGGAGGTTTTGGAACTATCGGAAAAGGGGATAATATCGTATTAGAAGCAACATAGAACTATTTCCACAACTTTCGTATTTTAGAAAAGGGCATTATTTTAAAAAACACCATTTGTAAAGATATATCAAGGTCTTATCAGTGAACACGAAACGCAATTGATCACGTCATGATCGAAGGCAGACGGAACACAAGTATTTTACAACAAAACAATTGCAGCATTACCTTGTGACAACCAAGATAGGACATTATAGGGCTGCAGCGCGCTCAAACAAACAACTGACGTGATGATAACGAACTCGATACTCCAATCCCTGAATATACGTTCCGTCAACCCAAAACGTTGAAGCCTAAACTCGAAAAACTAATTGGGCCTTATCAGTGCAGCCTTAGGGCTGGTGAATCGATTACCGATCAGTTTTGCATGATACGGAGAACAGACGAATCGAATGCCAACCTATTTGTAAACTTCAAAGCAGCTTTGGACAGCGAGAACAGAAGTTGTTTGTATGCTGCTATGCCTAAATTTAAGCTCCACGGAAATATAGTAGGGAAACTTCAGAGAAAGCGATTTCCTTACCTGTTGCTGGAGAGAATAATTTTTGCAGCATATCTGGCTGGCTGCCTGAAAAAATTTGGGGCATAAAATGGCTCTCGGGGTAACAAGGTAAAAACAAAGTACTTTCTATTAATAATGAAAGACTCGTACTCGCGCTTTGGCAGATAGCCAAGAAATTCTACGGAGAAATACTTTTGACAGCAGGTGCTACTTTGGACTGAGGAGGCAGATGAAAAGTACAGTCCTTTACCGGAGCATAAAAATCTTGAATCACGCCTTACCTGATGTTTTGATCGGAATCGTGTCAGAAAATTTAATGATGTGCTGCGTTATATTTACGTATACATGAATATGATGCAGCGAATAACTTTGCAGGCTAGGCCGTGTTATATAAATGATTTAAAGAGCTTGGGTCAAGGAAGTCTACTAACTACCCGTATATTTAGCAGTAGATGAAAGGGAAGCACTGTAATGTGTTGTTAAAAAGTGTGGAACAAGACTTGATCTTGAAAATGTCCGCCGAGATTCGAATAGTTACTGCAGATTTCAAAAACTGAAACACACCCTGTAAAAACAGCGAAATTAGTTGTTTTTTTTAGATGTTGGTTATTTGATAACCAATTTCAATGACTGATAAATTGTTGGAAAGGCATTTACTCAGGGCCCAATTCCTCCGAAGAAACCATTAAGCTATCTGGACACGTTCGGCTTTTATCGATGGCTTAGTAAAACCGGCACCCTTTATGCGGGCCATATATGAAAAACAAAAAAATAAGCATAAAGTCAGAAAAGGTGCAGATATCATTCCATTCTCAGTATCTGAACAAATTAATTATTACCTTTCGCCAGTTAACCAAACTGCAAAAGAAAAATGGAAAATTAGATATACAAAACATCGAAAAAATCCAAATCTCGCTGCATTTACAGGGTGCCGAGAATATTTTTTTATATTATTTGAACTCTTCTTGAGGCAAGTGTTCAAAACCCGGGGGCACATTTTAAACTTTTTTTACATACATCGTGATAAGCTTTAGTGCTCATACAAACGGAAACATTTGAAAACTCGTTTGATCTCCAGCGACTAGTCTCAAACTAGTCTAACTTTTTACACTGCTATATATTATTTTCCAAGCAAATTCAAGTTTGTTTTATTCAAGTGCCATATTATACAAATAGTATTTAGGACGAGATAATTCATAGAATTTTCCATCACGTTTCAAATAGTCAGCAGTAACTGATTATGCCATTTGTTATACTTAGTTGTTTATTGAAAAATAAACAACTGCATAATCTAATTTAAAAATAAACATTCACTAACGAAGTAAAGAATTATACTACATGAACATTAGGGTGCTTCACTAAAAGTATGCTAATTTTCAGCGGATTCATACCATGAGTATTGGAATTTGCATGGCTTGTGAAAATTTGGGATGAAAATGGATTGACTTTGGCAGATTGATGAAAAGAGCTTTCTAGTAATATCTTAGAAATCAAAGTCTATCAAGAATTCTATCTATCTTCCAAAAATATGAAAAAAAGTCGTTCTTAAACCAAACTATCTAAAAAATATGGAATATTTGACTGTTATTTTTGAATTGATCCACTTTATGTGAATCCTGAAACATATTTAAATTTCTTCTTGACGGGAGCAAGTTTTATAAATCCTATAGAAAAAGATACCGACTTTGGTTAGGTCAGCCTAATATTCCTATATATGTATGTATATGTATACAGTTCGCGTTATATTTGCTTGTGGGTTATCAGCTGTATATTTCGACACGAGATGTTCACATGTTTTCAATAGCCTTACTATATTATCACAATAGTACTAACAACACTACGTAAGCGGTACAGTCAGCAGACGATAAGGTGCAATGCAAAACACGAGAGTCCAATTCATGTGTTTGTACCCTGCAGCAGAATATCACACTAGTCAGAAATAATATCAGACTACAACTAAACAAAATTGAGCTAGTGTGAAAGAGGGCGCCGCTCGCTCATGATTAAAATCTTAAAGTTTGAGAGCTTAAACCTAGAAACATTTGTCCCGATTCTAATTGTAGTCCGAACTATGATAGTTCTACCAGTCCAGTAATATGAAGCGCGTCGAAAGTAGAAGCGGAAAGGAACTCCCATATCACACCCAAGGAGTTGCAGCTCAAAATATACAGTGAGGTGGGCTTCAGCAGCAAGGGATATCTTATCTTCATCCACCTGTCTCTCCCAACTCAGTGGAGGTCCCCCCGTATTTGACCATTCTTATAACATGACCTAGCCAGTGAAGCCCTTGGGCTTTTATGCATTGCACTATCTTCATATCTGCGTAAAGCTTACAGAGACTTCATCTCCCTCGGTGCTTTTAACAAGCGCGAGTTACTTTTTACGAAACGGCCAAGGTTGCTAAGGCGGTTAAGTGTCTATTAATGGATGATGATAACCCATTTATTAAATCTTTCGCACTTCTATTGTGGAGTTGGTATCTACGCTGTTTATAGAATCAATTTTCTGTTTTGCATTCAACGATAAAATTGGAACAGCAGACATATTTTGCTGCTATCTTGATAGCAATTCCATGAAGCAATGACATAGCAGGCCTGCTTTTGTTGCTGTCTTGATGATTCCATGAAGCACTAACACAGCAAGCAATAAAAATAGGCTTGCTGTTAGTCGGTGGCTAAGCTCCCAGTGAGGTTGTTGTTTAATATGGTTGTTGTTGTTGTAGTTGTTGTTGCTCCCCGAAGGCTTTGGGGAGTGTTATCGATGTAATGGTGTTTTGCCGGATACTGATCCGGTACGCTCCGGTATAACAGCACCATTAAGGTGCTAGCCCGACCATCTCGAGAACGATTTATGTGGCCACATTAAACCTTCAGGCCATCCCCTCCCTCTCCACCCCAAGTTAGATGAGGAGCTTGGGGTCGCCAGAGCTTCGTCTGCTAGTGAAACAGGATTCGCCGCGGATAGGTGAGGTTGACAATTGGGTTTGGAGAAGCTATATATTGCGCTGGCAACCTGAAGGGTTGCGCTACACAGCCCCTGGAATCTGGTATTTTAGTCGCCTCTTACGACGGGCATACCTACCGCGGGAATATTCTGACCCCCTAACCCGCTGGGGTGTTTAATATGGTTCGACTGGAGTGGTATTAATGACAGAAGACTCGGTTTCGAATCCATGCCTAAATAGTGGGTCTCACTTATTTTAGTCAGTTCTTTTCTATGCTCCCTTTCCCGTTTATTAACAACACTGAGCTTGTCTACCAAATTTCTCTGGCTAAACATTCAGTCAAGATGAATAGCTCTTCCCAACTCTTGGTTCATGACATCAAATGGGGCAAGTATATTGCTAATTTTTCCGCTTCAGTGGTTTAACGTTACTACTTAATATAGTTTTTCCTTTCCACCCCAATATGACTATAACTATCTCACTGTGTTTGAGTTCAACCTTGACTTCTTCGAAAGTTTTACTACTATTTAGAGGAGCCATTCATCAAATCGATGTGGGTTCCAAGATGCCCATCATACAACAGCACGATCACCTCCATAGTCGGTAGCTAACTATCCCTTAACTTCTCTTTTAATTTTATTTAGTATACTACGAAAACGCAAGGAGACTCAATATCTCGGGAGAGGTTGACTACATACCTTATTGTTATAATAACATAGCGGTATCCAACACTTGAAGGACGGGTCCTAATTATTGAATCAAAATTGTTTGTAAAATCACACTCATCAGTGAGAGCACTGGTAGAAAGTGCGGTTGCAGGAAAGAACGGTTGAGTACGACCTGTGTCCGCCAGCTATTATGAGTGACACAGCTTACAGATCACGAAGATGTAAAAAGGGTAGATTCTAGAAAGCTTCTGTTATTTGGCAAGAGAACAGAGTAATTTATAACATACATAGGTATTGATTCTAGAACGGGGTTTCCACTTTGTCCGTCGAACAAACTTCTAGTAACACATTGGGCACATTCACACTATGTGAGGTCATTACGGACCATCCTTTCTACCTTAACTAGCATGCTGAGTTGACTGTGTTACCACCTCAAGGGAATATCGGATCTTTTTTTTATCGAAATAGGACATCTCCTAGGTTAGGTGTCCTGAATACGTCCGTAGTGTTACCAGCATTTGTTTGAAGATCAAACGGGAAAACACAATAAGTTACCAGAACTTGTGTTATAAAATAACGGACGCCTCGAGTTGCTGTTAAATTTGCAGCCCCGTGCGTATTGGGCTGTCTACCGTCTATTCATAGGGAGCTGTATTTTTCTTTGCTAACTCGTCGGCCCTTTCGTTGACATCGTCTAGGTTCTAAAACATTCTCATATTAAAAATATTATTTTTTTATGTATGTATATGAAAAAAGTTGATTACTTGCTCCTTGCATTATATTAGTTTTGACGTATGTAGGTAGAAACTAGTTGGCACGACTGCAGGGTAAGCACACTTCAAAAGCACGTGATCGCTGATCTCTCGATGGTTACGTACTATAGGCAAACCAATGATCGCTATGCTCAGACGAAAAAGGGGGACGGTGTCAATCGTTTAACAACAAAATCATTTATAAATATCTGTGTATGTATGTACATACGTACATATACATATACACAAATAGAATGGTGTGCTTGAGAAAATGAGGGACTGTAGTTTTCCGCATGTGGTTTATGATCAGCTGACACCCTGCCTAAGAATAAACTTTGCTAAAAATAAATTCTTTTTGAAAACAAAAAGTTAGAATAGCAATGGTATTGAGGAAAGTATGCTGTTTGTTTTTGATGCGATCCGAGCATTTGAGTGACCAAACGATCACTTCAAAGTGGCGGACGTTCTCTTTTAGCTTTTGTTGTTGAGCTTCATTGGTTTTGCTTGACTAACGTTATCAGACAATATATTTTATTGTTTTCTTAGCAAGTGCTTGGAAAAGTACTGTATTAATATTAGGTATTGAAGCATATTGATATAAGCGATTGGACGAGCTGTTCAATAGAAATTAAGTTCACTTGGACTTACTTTATTTGGGTTGATTTATTTAATATTTTGGGCTTTGAGCAGTGTAGCTTGATCAACTTGAGTGAAACTGACAAGGAAAAGATATCAGAGCTCTCTATTTGTGGTGACCGACCACATTGCCAACATGTAGTTTTTAAAGTTGCTGAGAATACTTGTTTGTATTTCTCCGGCGAAAGGTTTCAGGGTCTTGGTGATTTTATGCGATGAGAAGAATAAAATGTTAGCAAAAGTAATCCCAGAATCAGAGCTGTAATAGATTGCCTTGGAGTGATTGGTGTACATATAGCAATGTCTATCGAGAAATATTACTCGTTCTGGCGAGTTGTTGTAATGTTGAAGTCAATCAAAAGTATGACACGCCTTCTTGAATCATTCTTCTTTTGATTTTTGTTGTTGTTTTTGTCAAACCTTAAATAACTATCTGTTCAATTTTAATATGAAACCAAAACCTTAACATTAACTTCCTTATGGTAAAACTCTGTTGATATTATTTGGACTTGTTTGACAATCCTTTGAGTGGTCGCACCTACTGAATAGGGCGAAATACTGCAACAGCAATAACGACAGGGTACTGCCATCATATTTTATAGCTTTCCCAACCCAATTGGCAACATCACCTAACCATGGGGAATCCTGTTTTTTTAGCAGACGAGGCTCTGAGGACTCCAAGGTCCTCACAGAGGAAGCGGGTTGTTTGACAAAGGAGGTTCAACGTGGTCAATCGTTTCCGCGATGGTGGGGCTAGTACCTTAAGGCTGCTATTGTTTGGATCGTTAAAACTCCCCAAAACATTCGGGAAGAAAAAGAAGATAAAGTTCTGCTTAGGCAGCGACAGTTATTAGTCGTTAAAAAAAGCAAATCCGACCGGAAGCGAACACTTTTAGTTTCCTACCCCGACTGCAATTCCGTACTAATTAATTTGTTCACACCTAACCTTCCAAGTCGTTCCATCTTAACTGCGAATGTCACCCCATCAGTCATCTTAGTAAAATCATTTTATCGATAGTGAGTGGTAAAGTCTTTCGTAGATCGACTTGAATGCCTCCTTTTGCAGACCTCAGTGAGATGTTCAGTTTACTGCAAACCCATTTCCTACATACACGCTCCTAGTAATTCTAAAGATTTCTTTCTTTCAGCAACTTGCAGTTCCACTGTTCTTTTTCTATCGTAAGCCGGCCATGTGTTTTTGGTTGTCCTACAAGCTTCCCAACACTGCCAGTTACAAATCGCTATTTTCTGAAATCATTTATATATGTTTCTTTTGATAGATCTGAGTGGATGATGCATCTCGTATCGAATGCTTCCAGCCTTTGCAAGCTTGTCTGACCTTCAATTCTCCTGTAACTGAGAATTATCTTCTTGCTGATGTCCTTGGTTGACGAGATGGATAAAACAAAAGGCTATGAGTGTTGGTAGGCTCTTGGATAAATACAAAACCCTTCGCCTTGGACATTAGTCCTTTGGCCGTCTTTATACCTAACAATTTCGCTTGGAAAAGTCTAACCAAGTCAAGGATACGGGATGAAAGCGAGACCTTAAACCGCTCAAAAACCAGCTTCCATGCCCAGTCCATTTTTGAACCGTCAGTCTAGAGCGATAATGCCTCATTTCTGTTCATCCCATCTCTTTTTCAGCCACTTCCTGAGAAGAACCTCACCACAATTAGTCTCGAAAAGTTTTGTTAGTGTACTAGCTCCAGACTAGGACAGTGCTTCCATTAATAGGAGACTTTTTGAGTGAAGTAAGATGGGCTTAAATTTTAATAGAGGCAGGCTAAAGAGTTTTAGCTACAGATGCATAGTGAAACCTTCGTCACAGACGAAATGCGTTTAAGTGTTTTTTCCTTTAAATAGCCCTTGTTCAGTTTACAAGGCAAGTGTTCAGAAAGCAAATGTCAAATATAGTAGCATCCAAATATTCTAGCTGTGCCATCTTTTCCGTAGTTCATTTTTATCCCTTGAATTTTTATCGAGAAGCCCCTTCGCAACCTCTACCTTCTTCCTTCACCTTTTAGCGGTAAGGAGTTTTAGTCCGGTATGCTCCAGAAAATAGCACCATTAAGGTACTAGCCCGACTATTAGGGAAACGATTTAGTATTTCTACGTTGAGCTTTCTAGGTCATCCAACCCCCTTGAGGAATTTGGGATGGCCAGAACATCGACTGATAAGTAAACAAGATTCGCCACGGGCAGAGAGGTTTACACTTGGGCTTTAGAAGGCATAAATTGCGCTAACAGCCCCTTAAAAGGGTTGCGCTCCTTGAAACTCTCTTACTATCTACCACTTTCAATTTTGTTAGTCCGCAGTCACTTCGTTTTTGGTAGTGGTTTAATAGTAGTCAATCAATTTACTAACATTTGCTCTATTTTTTGTCTCATTTTAGTGGGTCATTGCCATCCGAAAGTGGTGCGCGCCGGAAGTCTACAAATGGCAACAATTTCCACCAACAATCGTTTTCTGCATGACGAGCTTGTACAATGCGCTAAAACATTAACCAGTAAAATGCCCGGCGATTTGTCAGTTTGCTTCTTTGTTAACTCTGGCTCGGAAGCGAATGATTTGGCTTTGCGTTTGGCACGCAACTATACTAAGCGACAAGATATCATCACATTGGACCAGTAAGTTTTAGAAAATCTGTTAAACTCACCATTATTTATACTAAATTGCTTTTATCTCTTTCTTCTAGCGCCTATCATGGTCATTTGACAGCTGTCATGGAGGTCTCACCATACAAATTCAATCAACCTGGTGGCGAACCCAAACCTCACTACGTTCACGTTGCACCCTGCCCTGATGTGTATCGCGGAAAGTTCACAGACAAAGATCATCCCGGCGCCAATATGGCTGGAATCTATAGCGCACCCATTGTGGAAGCATGCAAACAGTTGCAGGCGCAGGGTAAAGGTGTAGCTGCTTTCATTGCTGAGAGTTTACAAAGTTGTGGTGGTCAAATTATACCACCACCTGGATACTTCCAGGCGGTCTATGATGCTGTACATGCAGCTGGTGGTGTTACAATAGCCGATGAAGTGCAAGTCGGTTTTGGACGTGTTGGTACACATTATTGGGCTTTTGAAACACAGGAGGTAGTGCCCGATATTGTTACGGTTGCAAAACCAATGGGTAATGGACATCCAGTGGGTGCTGTTGTGACCACACCAGCCATTGCGGATGCCTTTTATGCAACGGGTGTTGCATATTTTAATACATATGGTGGTAATCCGGTCTCTTGCGCTATTGCTAATGCAGTGATGCGTGTCATCGAAGAGGAAAGTCTGCAAGAAAACGCCCGCATTGTTGGAGAATATTTATTGAAAAAGTGTCATGAACTGAGTGTGGAATTCAAAATTATTGGCGATGTACGTGGATTGGGTCTATTTATTGGTGTGGAATTGGTGAAGAATCGTGAAACGCGTGAACCCGATACTAAATCGGCTCATTGGATTGTGAATCGTATGAAGACTTTACATAAGTTGCTCGTCTCGTCAGATGGCCCCAATGACAATGTAATCAAACTAAAGCCCCCAATGTGTTTCAATAAAGAAAATGCCGGCGAATTTTTACAAGCATTCCGTGAATGTTTGTCCATGTTGGTGAAGCAGGGTAGCGATTCATCGTTTATGGTGGGCGCTGCTGATGTGAGGAGTACGAGTACGATGTTTGAGAGTCGTCAACGACTTATTAAATCAGTGTGAAATTTTATGGTTGCTTTAACTTTAGTAAGATAGTCAATATTAGTTAATTTATAGACGATAAGATTGGCGTAAAGTATATTGAATCCGATATCAGAGCTCTGATAATATAGAATATAGAATACGGTCACACCCATAAAAATCATCATCGATTTGTATTGATTTTTATCATTTGTAAACTAATTTGAAAATATTATTAAACATTTATTTTAGTACGTATAGAAATTAAACCTTTCTATAATAAGAAATTATTAAAAAAAATTGTTAAATATATTAAGTAAAAAATATTTATATACATAAAATAAAATTATATTAAATTCATGCATATTTAACTTCAGTTTTTGCACCTTTGAATTAAGCTACTTCGATATGTTAAAAGAAGTTTTCGAATTAAAATCCCGAAATCGGTTGCCACTTTGGTTCTTTCTCATTTGTATTTTGACTGGTAAGTGGAATATCTCCCTATCTCAACATAGAACGCGTTATTTCAGAATTTGTTTGAAGAACGGCTAATATCAGAATTTGGTTGAAAACTGTCCCATCTCATAACTTGTTTTAAAATACGCTTTCTCAGCATACATTCAATACAGTTTGACTGAAAGAGAGCGTTTATGAAAAAAATCCAGAGATAGGAAGTTTTTCGAAAATGTTATGAGATAGAACGTTTTCGAACGGGCAGCGTTTATAGGATGATATTCCGCTTAGCAGTATAATTGGTCTACAGGCCCATTTTTTTGACTAGGCCAAAAGGATGGAGTTATTTTTTCCATTTTGGAACCGGTTACCATTTTGAAACAGGTTTTCTTTTTTGGAACCGGTTACATTTTTAAAACCGATTACAAGAAAACCGCGTATGAAACAGCGGGTGTGGAAAGCCTGTTTTTCTTTGTATGCTTGTAAATCTATGCTCAGCATGAAATAGGGTCTCAAGTCCAATATGATACTATTGCTGCATGAAGCAGTGGTGTCACTTATACTGACGTATGACTCTATAATGCGGTAGGAGGATCTTCGGAAAAACTTGTCTCACCGGCCTACAACAAGCTTGCGCCCTGCGTGCGTTTATGTCACCGGGGAGCTTGTAGTAACTGGCGGCTTTAGATCCCATTATAAACCCACTTCCGATCGACTTGCATACACTCTGTACATAAGCACTGTGACTCATGGAGTCAAGGTCATACAAGTTGAATTTTTCGAGCAACTCCAATACTATCCTTCCAAGTAGGAATGATTTAATGAAAGGTATAATCGAGTCAAAAGCAATCTATCTTGGTACAAATCAATCTAAGACGTACTAGTATTTTCTAGAGATTTTTACGTAATTTTTACCCTCAGCCATATTTTTAAGAATTGCTTGGAGAAAAGGACTGGATAATTATTGGCAAAAAAAAAAGAAGCTAGACATGCCACCGACACTCATGAAGTATCCATTATCTGGTTCAAAGACATATAAGAATTGGAAACAATGAAATGGATCAGCAATTTGTGGAAGGGATGCAACAAATAAAATGGAGTTATTCATTACTCAAGACGTCAGCCGTATGAAGAAAAAGAGCACAAAAAGGTTCTCAGAGAAATCAACGAAAAGTCGTCAAACTCCTATGCCAAAGATTGCCCGGTGAACTTAGCTCTCAAACAAAAATACCCAAACCTCGCAGTTGAGGAAAACAACCTCCCCAGGGAGACGTGAGTCACTCTAATAATATGAGTAATAACTTGAACTTTTACTTACCCAGCATCAATCTCGACATACCCAGTGTAATGGGTACACATGACGTCAATCATCTTTTCAGTTGCAATGTGAAACCAACGCCTTTAACTCTTTGGTCCGATTTGTGAGTGATCGCACCTATTGGTTGTGGAAAAGCACTGCTACAACAACAACACCACCAAACAACAACAACACCACCAAACAACAACAACAAGTAAAGCGAAAAACCAGCAACAAATTAAATGGGGTTACACTGAAATGACAGCCCTTGGTCGGGGAAAATCTTGAGCTGCTCTGGTTTGCGTTGGCATCTTCGACCAGCTTTACAGTGGTCCTTCTCTTTCAATATAGAACACTGTTATGATAATTATTCTTTTATTTTATTTTAGAAACAACATAACAGTAGTGACAGAAGTACATACAATATACAATTTAGCATTGTGGCCTTGAGGATCTATGTACATATTAATTATTTTAAAGCAACCAATCAACCAACCAATCAATCGACCTATTCGCAAATGCATAAATATGTACATACATATATTAATATATATAAATTTACTGCTTATTTCGAACTGATGTTCTTAAATTAAATAATTACAAAATACCCTTCTTAACACCTAATACTAACATACGTACATATAAATTACATCTCTTATTTGCATACATATTCACATTTATAAATACAGAAAATATATAATTACATACATGCAAAGATATTAATTATCTAATTACAAAAATAATTTTTAATGTTTATAGGGTTTTAAAGATTATCTAGGTGGCAAATTTCGATCCGGCAACATCATCATCATCATGAACTCGGATTGTACTACTGGTGGTGTATAGAAATTCTGACTCCACCAATTCTTGGGATGTCCGTTCAGTTGGCGCCAACCGCTCTGTTTGGTCGGGCGGCTGTAAAAAAGTTTATTATGAGGAAACATTTTAAAAAGGCTATACATACAACCTGAGTATACTTAAAGTGCAGCTCGTCTGAGCTATTTTTTGTTTGCACCTAAAAAAAAGAAATGCCGGAGGAAGGAGGCAAGGTTATTCAACATTTCATTGATCTACGTTTATACTGCGACGGAAGACAAGGGTAATGTAGAACGAACTCATTCTATGAGCGTTTGGAACGCATATGAGAACTGCCTCCGAAATTATATAAAAGTTAAGCCTTGTAACTTCAACTCCAGAATGAGCAAACAAGATGTATTTTGCCTCATAGTCTGAAAATTGAGATTCTACATTGAAACCTCATCTAGGGGACTTAGGCTGATATTTTTCTTCTTGTAGCGATAGACACTCCTCGAAGGTTTTGGGGAGTATTATCGATGATAATGGTCCTTTGCCGAATATTGACAAGTTCTTTCCGGAAATTAGCATGACCATGTCGGGAACGATTTGATAAGACCATGTCGAACCTTCTAGGTGTATGGATTTTAGTCGCTTCTTATGACGGACATGACTACCGCGCGAATATTCTTAGCTCACTAACCCGCTAGGGGTAGTTAGGTTGAAGCTGATCGACTTTTTGGTTGGTCATATCAAATAATAGGCTTTAACTTCATTCTAAACAAGATTCACCCACACCCGATTGTGTCAGAAAGCGCTTACCGAAACCCCACTCAAACGCCTTCACTTCGAGAGCACAAGTAAACTCAGCGATGAATGGTAGGATCATATCTTTGGCGCGCTCTATACCACCACTGCAAAACTGATTATATGCCGACGTCCATCAAGAAACACTTGTTATAGCGAATAATGCTCCATTGCAATAGGAGACAAGCAATGCAGCGAAAGCAGTTTCCGAAAGCTACAGTGAGTTGAGGATGAGACAAAGGCTCGATAACTAGAAACACACGCTATTATTGATACGGTTTTAACCATCCAACAAATCACGACATTCGCGTCTTTTCCGAGCAAACTTCCCAGGTAGGTAGATCTTTTTGGAAGGCTAAAAGGTCGTCAATCTACCTATTTTAAGATTCCATTACTTTGGGTGGTATATTCAAGTCAATTGTCCGCTGGGATCCGTTCAGAACTGAGAACACTGGCTCACTTTGTTGGTAGATAGTGAGGAATGAGATATCAAGTATAACTTCGCAAAACTTACCGCTGACGCTTCGAGAAGAACTTCCGCACCCGACAACGAACCCCGCCCCGTGCTTGGCAAAAATCTATAAATCGGCGGAACATATTTCCTCCTCTCGATTCCTGCCACGATATTGTCGCTACTTCTTCCGCTATTTGTGTCTCCATCAAAAGTGGCGGTTGTGCTGCTGATGCCACTTTGTTGCTGCGTGCTCCCCATAGACTTGGTAGCGTTGTTGAATGAAGATAACGGATTCTGGAAATGCAGGTTTATATTGAAATTGCCATGACCTTGGGACACACGACGTAAGTAAAAGTACCCAACACCGGCGCAAAGCATTATCAAAAATATGAGAACCAAAATGGTTGTAATTGCAGCATGTGAAGTAGACTCATATTCATCAATCTGCTGAATAGCACTGGACAAAATCTCATTATGTGTGCTCTTCGGACAATGTACATTTTCGTTCACAATCACATCGCCACACATACACTCGTAACCATAATCAGCTTGCACGCACATACCATGACATTTGGCCATATCGCATGGATTTGTTGCCAGCGGTTGACGTGTGGCGCCATCTACAACTACATCTTCCGCATTTAGAATATTCAAGTTGAAAGCTTTGCAATCACGTGCACCAAATAGTTGGCAATTAATAGCTTCCTTAGAGCCAATATTCACAATGAACGCCTGATTTTCATAAATCGTTAGACCGGATGGATGCATTACTACATTACCCTTTTGTATTATGGTGCGCGGTATAGGCTTCGTCTTCGTTTTATAATCCATCACTTGTAATGTTTTCGTATGCATATCGACAAAGTACAGTTGACGCTTGTAGGGATCACAAGCCAAAGCCGTGATGTAGCCACCCTGTTTAACTAACAACGTCTCACGTTTTTTACCATCTAAGTGAACCATGTTCACCTCTGAAAGGGGTAAGTTGAAGGAGTGCGAGCGTACAGTAACATAGAAGAGGCGTCGCTTTAGTGCATCTATGGCCAGTGTTCGTATGGTGTCGCGGGGAAGTGATGTAACTATGCGTCCACACATTTTCGCATGGAATGAACAAACGTGTATGCCGTATTGAGCGGCGCGGGTAATGACATAAACGTTATCTGGAAAAGAAAATGTACATAATAATATACTACATATATTCGTGAACAGATTAAGTACGTGCCGAACTGAACTTTATGCATGTACGCACTAGGGAGGTTCAGTACTACACTTTTTCCAACTGTATTTCAGAAAAGGACAAGTCTATTTCGGAACAGCTGACAAATATTCCTAAAATATTTCTGAGCTTCTGCGTTCGTGTACTGCGCTCGCCAGATCAAGGCTCTAGCTATTAGGGGCAGTAGAGCCAGATATCGAGGCATCAATTAAGCTAGGTCCTAGAAGACTTCTAGTATTTGTCAAGAGGACGGAGTTATACTATAAGTCCTAGCCCCTGACATCTTAGCGTATTCTTTGCAAGTTATATTCTATATGAGGGAATATAGAGTGTAAGCGTAAGTGTAGTCACTACACTGTAGCATAATGTTTGAACAACGCAAGGCAAGCCAAGGTAAGAAAACCGAAAGGCAAGGAAAGGTTGGTTATCGGTGTGTTATCGACGAGGTGCAAACAAGTTATCGATTTGTTATTGTGTCCCCACATGATACCAACCATCTCTTTAATTGTAATGTGGAACCAACGCCTCTAACACCCCTTTCATTATGGTCTACCCCTGTTGAAACAGCAAGTTTGCTTGGACTCCCATTAGAGGATATTGATAACAATTTGTGATTGGTCGCACCTATTAGGTGGGGCGAAGCACTGCTACAACAACAACAACATTTGTTATTGAAGAGTTATATACACATACATATCGCTCATTTACTTCAATATTGTCATAACTCAAGAAACATGACTTTTGAGTTAATAACATATAAACGTACCCAATATCATGATCTATGTAGTATAAAAAAATCTTTGTGATCAGTTAAAAATTTACCACGTGCTATAAAAATGTAAATATGCCTTTATATGCGCAACATATGGCAGTTAAAATCTTTGAATGGTTCTCCTGGAAAATTGTGTTTTTTGAGTTATGAAGTAAATAAGCGACATGTTACCGAAAACAAAGGATATAGATTTTTTTCGACTAGTTATCGACTTGCTATCAAGCAATTATCCATTACTTATCGATATGTTATCAGAAAGTAATCGAAAAGTTATCGATATGTTACCAAATAGCTTTCGATACGTTAACAAAAGGTTATCGATTTATTATCAAAAAGTTATTTGTTATTTATCGAAAAATTATCGATATATTACCTAAAATATATCGATTTGCTGTCGTGATGTCATCATTTTTATATCAGCGTTATATATTTGTTATGATAAAGTTATGGAATTGCTTTTAAAAAATTGTATATTTGTCATCGGTTATTTATCCAAAAAATAGCGATATATTATCTATAGATTTGTCGTCGTGATATCATTTTGCTATCAGCTTTATCGATTTGTTATCATAAATTTATCGACTTGTTTTCAAAAAATTGTCAAAAAATTTGTCATCGAAAATTAAATTTATTAACGAAAGGTTGTCGATTTTTTTATCGATTTGTTATTGATGTGTTACCAAGTTTTTATTGACGTGTTATCGATTTGTTAACGATGGCTATTATGAAATGGTACCGAAAAAACTTCAATCTAAAATAATGATTAGGATGACCTTCTGTTAACCGTCGCTAACAAAAACAAAGAAACCTATAAGGAGCTGATGACTCGACGATAAGGGCTTTATATCGTAATAGGCCGATAATAGTAGAATAGCTTTTAGGTATCGGTTGTTACCGAAAAGAGGCCGGCGAAACTCTTCTCAAAATGCCAACAATTATTGGTTTCTGGTAAAGTTGCCTTTGTTTGAGTCGCACTTTTCTAAAATGCTTTTGCTTTCCCAATTACAATTGGAAAAGGTGTACTTAGAAAAAAGTTCAAAGTTACGCAAATATTTGACCTACCTGTAATCCAGTCGACGGCCACTTTAGTGGGAGTCTGCACACGTAAACCAGCTATCACCTCACCCTTCTCCATATCCACCTTATACAACACATTCTCGACATCCGTAGTAAAGTAAGCCTCCCTTTTACGTATATTCAAATCAAAACCTGCAATCTTCGTATCATTAACAGCCCATGCGACACGCAATGTTATCGGTTGCTCAGTCATGCTACGCACTTCATTGTAGGTGGAAAACATTAAAGCCGATTGACTTTCAATGGACTTGCAAGTAGTCTTATCGGGACGCAGCATAAAATCTGGATAACATTGACAACGATACGAACCATGTGTATTCTCACATATTTGAGCACACGGCTCACTCTCCTCGCATTCATTCACATCTATGCACGTACGCTGATCTGTATCCAAATAATAGCCTGGAAAGCATGAGCATACGGCACCAATTGGCGTGGGACGACATTTATGCATACAAATTCGTCGACTTGTTGCCGGACTACATGCTGTTTCACAGAGTGGTCCCTCATCGGCGCCACTGTCACAATCTTCGAAATTATTACATACACGAGACATTTCCACACATTGGCCATCCTTGCAATCGAACATATTCGGTCCACAAGCTCGTTCATTTAGTTTGGACTTGGTTATGCCGGTAGATATTGTGGTATTTTTGTAATGTTCACAATTCTTTTCATCTGAACCATCAGCACAATCATTATCGCGATCGCAACGGAATTCCTTACGTATGCATTCGTTGTTTGATTCGCATTGAAATTCATAAATACTGCATACCACACCACATTTTTCCTCATCCTCACCGCGTGGACATTCGGCTGTACCATTGCAACGTGCACTCAACTCTAGACAAATACTTGGATCGCTCCGACATTGGTACATGGTATGATCTGAGGCGCTGCAGGTTAGATTGCGTTGCTTGCCCGTGGTGAAGTCACAATTAATTTCATCTGAATAGTCGCCGCAGTCATTGTTGCCATCGCATACCAGACGTCGATCAATACACTGGCGGAGCATACATTTATGCATATCGGTGGGACATTCTTTGGTTCCTAGGGGGATAGAGCAAATTAAAAGAAAGAACTATTAGTTTCGAGTTTTTTGGGTCCAATATACAAAAATATCTCAGGAGGAACTATAGTCACATAAAACCAGCTTTCGGTGACATTTGATGCTGTCGTGAAGTCAGAAATGCCACCTAAGAACTTTATCAAAGCCTGTCCAAATAGATCCGACCGTTCAGAGTTCGAATAACAAGAGCATGGCTTCTGCTGATTACCTCTCTTTTTTTTGTTTGCATTGAAACGTGAAAATAACTTTAATCTATTGGTCGGAAATACGATAGGGCAGCTAACAATATCTAAGAAACTCTAAAACTGTCGTATATTGAAAATGCGTAATGAAATGTTTTCGAGAAGCTTTAAAAGATACGCAAAATACAGAGTGGTCTACAATTTAGGTAATCCATAGTCTAGTTCAGACCTTTATTGAAAGATAGACTTCAAATTGGAAGATGTTAAAAAGAATGATTATGAGCAACTAAGCACGTTACTGAACACTGAATGGACTACCTAGGATATTGCAGGAGCAGCTGTTCATTTTTCCATTGACACGAAAATCCACCAGATGCAACAGTTTTGAAATAAAGGGCCTAGGAGCTCTCACCAATACCACCTAAGTAATATGCATCCAGCACATACCGCAACCTGTCAGGGGCGCGGGAAATTTAGGATTCCCAAGCATCGCACCTTCTTTATTTTCTGATGTCGCCATTAATAAGGATGGGGTGGACGGATGCTATCCGGTGCACCATGAGTGGGGAAGTTTTCTCTGTACTTGGGCAGTCAAGCCGCTATTAAAGTCCTAGCCTCCAAACATATGTGTTCGAGCGGTTGTCATGCGGATCACCTCTTTGGAATACAGTCTGTTTTTTGAAAGGCTTAACTGCCAGATTTGACCAGCATGCCAAACACACGTTATCCTGCCGAAAAATAGCGTGCCTACATTTAAATTACCCTCTGATCCCTTTTCTTCTCGTTCTTCTTTCTATTCCTATACTCTTCGTACACTCTGCCACACGCCCACTACTAACTTGCACTCAAAATTTCTGGATTCAAGGGGTCTATAAGCGCAATTCATAGCTTCCGCAACCCAATTGTTAACATCACCCACGGGAGGCGAATCCGGTTACAAATATGCATGCATAATAAGCATATTTGACCGGCGATGCTCTGGCGACCCCACGTTCCTCATGGACTTAGGAGGTGGGAGGAGGGATGGTCTAGAAGGTTCAATGTAGTCATATTAAATCAGTCCCGAGATGGTTGGGCTAGTACCTTATTAGTGCTTGTTACCGGAACGTACCCGATTTATATTCGGCAAAGGATCATCTACATCGATAATACTCCCCAAAAACTATCTATATAGGGCAAACATAATTTTTTCAGTTCGATGGGTGTGTTCTGAAAATAGAAACACTTCCACACCAGCCCGTCCTCCTCTTTAGAATCCAAGCTATACTTACCACATTTTTCGTGCTCATCTGAACCGTCCGTACAATCTAGCTTCCCATCGCATTCCCAGCTTTGTGCGATGCATGTACCCGTGTTGCATTGAAACATATCCGCTGCGCAAACGGGCAAATCGCCCGTGGTCTCCTTAACATTAGATTTACAGTTCGTTTCATCCGAATGATCACCACAGTCGTCAGAGCCATCGCAAACGACACTCATATCTACGCAGTTACCGTTATCGCAGGCATGCTGATGACTGTGACAACGTTTATCTTTGTCTAAAAAGGAAATTCATGTGGTACATAAATTAAAGACGCATTTACAAAATCAACCAAAATACAAACCGAATTTGACGCAGTGTGTCTCATCCGAACCATCATGACAGTCCTTGCGTCCATCGCAGCGCAAACTTTTCTTAACACATTGTGTCGAATCATGACACATGAACTCTCCAATCGCACATATAACTTTGTGACGCTTCGTGCTAGCCGGATCGCAACCCAATTCATCAGAGCCATCCGGACAATCTTTACGTCCATTGCAGCGACGCGATTGCGTCAAACACTCACCTGAGCGGCAACGGAATTCGCAATCCAACGACTCAATGCAGGTAGTATTGGTCATATCACGGAAAACAAGTCCTGCCGGGCATAAACACGCTTTGCTAAACTGTGCAACCGTTACGCAAATATGTGAACAACCACCATTCTCATGTTGACAGGGATGCTCTAGAAGCGAAACTGGTCGACTGGCCGTGAGGGGAATGCGTGCAGGTAATATATGCGCATAAGTGGGTTGAGCTATTTGAATTTCAACACGTTTCACAGTGCCCATATTATTTTTATGAGTCCAATATATAGTTGAGGAGTGCAACTCTGACCAAAAAAGATCATCTTCGATCAGCGCGAGGGCATAAGGACGCTTGAGACGTTTACGGAACGTATAATCCTGGAGGTTGCGATAATCGGTAAAAGAGATGCGACCAAGCTCGGTGTCAGACCAATAAAGAGTTTTAGTTTCATAATCGATTGCAAAATGGAAGTCATCATCGCCCAGTTCATCCTCAAAAGCGTGAGTGTGCGGTCCATTGCCGCAGAGTGGCAGCTGATCGATGTGTACATATTTGCGTGTGCGCAGTGCAACAAACATAATGCTAAGAAAAAGGGGAAGATGAAATATTTATTTGGAAAGGATCATTAATTAATGTTTTGATAAGCTTACCCGTCCTCAGGTATGATAGCGAGCGCAATAGGTACTTCTAAACCAGCGAAAAAGCTTACTATAGCGCGATGACTTGTCTGCAGTGAGTAAACTTCTACCACATGGCGTTCCGCATCTGTCCAGTATATATTGTGTGAGAGGTAATCTGGGGGCGATGGCAATGATGGAAAGATATAAATTTAAATATAATTAATATTTTCTTAAATTTTGCAATACTCACCAAACTCAATCGACGTTATATTACCAATATTATCTCGTGTCAACACTGAAATATGAGCCGTGAGTAGATCATACTCAAAAATCGTACGTTGTATATTATCAGCTATGATCAATTTGCCATTAACATTATTATACGCCATTTGACTTATATAAATCGGCAGATGATGCGTTTGCAAGATCGTATGCCGTCCAAATTTCGTATGATCCATTTCTAGCAATGAATTTTTCAAAGCAATAAAAAGCCTCTGTTTTTTATGTGTCTTAATACAACGCATACGATCCGCACCCAATTGCATACCATCGGGACAAGCACATGTAGACCGCCCCCCCTCGCTGAGCAAGCATAAGTGAGAGCAACGCATACGCATGCACGCATGATCAATTTTCGGTTGCTTCGCTGTATGATAAATATGTACTGCATAGATCGTGCGATCCTTAGTCACAATCTGATGTCCTTTACCAGTAAATTTATGACATTTATGCACACTCTTCGTGCCCCAATCAGACCAATAGATATTCTCTTCAAATATATCCAGACCATATGGATGTTTCATTATACCTTCGAGTATTCGTCGACGATCGGTGCCATCAGGTCGTGTACTTTCCATTGTGGCCAATTTAGCGTCAACCCAATAGATGCGTTCATTGTGCATATCCAATGCAATTCCGTTGGGCCAATGTATGTTTTCCGTAACTAGCGTTAGTGAGTTGCTGCCATCCATGGAGGCACGCGCAATCATCGGTTTAATACCCCAATCCGTCCAGAACATTTGTCCGCGCTGTGGCCAAAGTGCGACACCTCGCGGTTGATGTACGTCAACTGTGATAAGTGCGGTGCAGTAGAGTCCTTCATTTGAGCAGACGGCAATGTGGTGCATTGTATTGTCAGAGAAGTATATATTTCCTATGGAGAACCAAAAAGTTTTGTATAAACCGAAAGTGGAGTTAATAGAAAGGACTTTCTGGGAAATTGCAATTTCTTATTTAGGCTCCGTCCTTTATTTACTGTAGGACTTATTAAATCAAGCGAAAGTCGAACATTTAACTACCATTTTAGACATAACGGACTTAGCAGTCAAAGGTCTTCTCTCAACACTCCATAAGTCTGACAACATATCTGCCCATATGTATGGCTAGCAGTCAGGGACGGCATTGATTAGTGTAGATAGGAAGGTCTTTGGAAAATTTGAAGTAGAAACTCTTCAGGTGCTTACCATGTTGACAATGGTGTACAGAACTAAACCAAGTTATGAACTTTAGTGCATGATTTACTTGTAAGGATTCCTACCTCCCACTTTAAACAAAAAATTTTGGGTAAATGGATACTTGCACCAGTCGGCACGATCATTTTAAGCCAACCCAGTCTCCTGGGTGAAGTTCCTAGCCTAGCGAATCAGCGCAACCACATGCTATTTTTATTTTTCCTACAAAATGGCAGGACGGGATCTACACGTTTTACGCCGACTCTGAACGGCATCTTCATAATGGAGGTATAATGAAAATAGCTAGCAAATGAATGTTCAGGCGGACCTTCAATAACATCCACAAATCTGAGCCCTTGAAGTACATTCACCCAGACGGAAAAGAGGATAAACGGTCAACCAACACCCACTGATAACTGTCGGTAAATGAGTGACGAATAGGGTGAAAATCATGTGGCACTTAATCCAACCTGTTGAGTTTAAATATTTGGAAAGGTTACCAGGTTCAATACCCTTGAATACAATTTTTCGAGAGTTCTGACGGGCTTTCAAGTTTTTTAATTCTAATACGGCATTCGCTTTCCTCCGCTCTAGACAGATTGCAACTAGACCATGATGTATCGTATTCAAATGACTTTCGTATCACTGAAGACTACAGACTTCTGGGAACTCTGAAGTAATACAAATAAATCCTCGCATGTGCTGAGAGAGGACCCCGTTTCAAACACTTCTGCGTTCCTTCGGCATCAAACGATAGCTGACCGACCTTTTAAGTGCTTATTTGCCCATCATTCAAATCAAAGAAGTGCCGTAAGCTTCCGTCCTAGGAAGATTGCAACTACATCATGAGGTATCCCTTCAAATAACTTTCGTATCACTGAAGACTGCAGAATTCTGGGAACTCTAAAGTACGAAAATCAAATCTTCCCATGTGTTATTAGTCAAAATGAGGGCGTGTTGAGAGATAGGACCCATTTCAAGGACTTCTGCGCTCCTTCGACATTAAACGATAGCTGACCGACCTTTAAGTGCCTATTTGGTGAATATCATTCATCATTCAAATCAAGGAAACTTATGTCGATCTGGGATAAAAAACTCTGATATATTCGTAAGTCGAAACCCAAGTACTTTCGCCTAGTTTTAGTTGGACAATATAAGATGGAGTAACTCTAAGATTCCACCTCGTTAGCGTTCATGCTGCTGCAGCAGAAAAGGTGTGCCAGTACATTGCGATGCATCGCAAGGGCTTCCATTGGACAGATAACCGCTATAGCCGGAATAGCCGAGGATAAATGAGTGTTAGTGAAAACAAATTGTTTCGGTGGCCCCCTGCCATCCACTTCCGATCAGAACGAATGCGCTATCCAGTAAGAGGTAGTGTTTTCCCAGCGTGTGCATAGCTGACTCAAGCCCCACATGTAGACCACAGGTGGTCAGCGGAACTCAAAATTCTACACAGTCCAGTTCACAAGTATTCATCTGAGACAGGAGATCCGCGTGACAGTGTCTTGGGATACCACCATACAAACTCAAAAAATAATTTTTATAACAACTTACCCGTTAACCAATCGACAGCCATATCTTCGGGTGCATCCAAGCCGGATGTAAGCAATATTTCCGGATTTGTGCCATCAGCATTTGCCTTCACAATACTTTCCGCTTCATTTTGTATATTCGTCCAATAGATATTTTTCCCATCAAAGGCAACACCAATAACTTTGGTTAAATTCTTTGCCACTGTATAGACCAGTTTATTACGTAAATGCACCCCCATAACAGCTATTTGAGTGGTGTAGAGCAGAAGCGGATCACCACCATACGCCTCACAAGTGCTATTATCAGCCCTCAGAACGTAACCTACATCGCAAGTACAACGATATGAACCACGAGTATTCTGGCAACCATGCGAGCATAGTCCATAAATTTCCACACATTCGTCGATATCCCTACAGGCATTCTCCAACATGGACATACGATAACCTGCGGGGCAAATACATTCAGCACCCCGATCTGGTAACATTTTACACGTCGATGCTGGTGGGCATACTTTTGTGCTACAACTATTAATCGAGGAACTACACTGATGAGATTCATCACTGTCATCGGCACATTCTTTTTTACCATTGCAGGCCGAATCTAGGGAGAGACAACTCGAATTGTCGTGACAAAGGAACTTGCCCTGCTCCAATGTGCAATTGACGCCTGGAAATATTAGATTAAATAAAATCGGTCCTAGCACAATAAATCTTCTAGTTACTCACCGCATCTGTGCTCATCACTGCCATCACCACAATCATCCACGCCATCACAAATCCATTTCTTGCTTTGCAAGCATTTTTTATTATTGCAGAAAAACCCCGGACAGCTGATCTTCGCGCCTTCGCAACCATCCAACTCATCGGAACGATCATGACAATCACTCTTACCATCGCACATAAAATCTAACGGTATACAAGTATGATCGGTGCGACAGCTATACTCGTATGCGCTACAATTGCGTTTTGTCTCATGCCAGCCGCCTGTGCCGACGTCTGTACTTTTCGAAGCCATCCTACCACTGCTAACACTCATCCACTTCGAAGCACGAGACGACGAAATCACACAGTCTAATTCATCTTCACCACCTGGACAATTTTCGACGCCATTACAAATAAGCTCCGACGCCAAACAGGGTCCATTGGGTTTGGCACATTGAAACCAATTCGGCTTGTGGCACATTTCCTTTTCTGCAAATATTTGGTTAGTCGATAAAAAGACCCTCTGAGGAAATCAAATCTATGAGGTATCTTACCACAATCCACTTCGTCCGAGTTATCGGGACAGTCGCGACGTCCATCACACATCTTCTCCTGTAAGATGCAACTTCCATCTCGACATTGAAATTGATCGGTGCCACAAATGGGATGAGCAGAAGTGTGTGTAAGTAAAGTTGGAAATAATAGCAATACGACAACAATGCAGAAAGCGGTGCTACTAGATGTAGACAAGGTAGGTGATTGTTTTTTGCGCACATTTTCTAACGGGAGAAATAGGGTTTTTGCCCTAAAGCGAAAGAAATAAATGAGTCGAATAATTAATAAATGTGCAGAGGATATGACTGCGCAGGCAGAGATGGAAAGGAACAATGGTTGAACTGAAGATTTAAGGAGAGGAGATTATGAGAGAAGCAGGTGAGGAGAGAAAATAAAAAATTGTGTTGTTAGATGAACTGGAAAGGGAAATTGGAAATAATATTATGGTGGGGCCAGTCAGGGATGTGGCGAGCTGGCAATAAATAGAATTTGAAGAATAGAATGAGAGGTCAAATAAGAAGACTTCAAAAGGGAAGGCTAGATAGTAGGAAAGCCGCTGACTCGATTTGGCAGAGTCTTACCGAAATGGCACGGACAAAAAGTTAAAGTAGGAAAATGAAACTGATGTGCTAGGAAAAGAGTGCTTTTGTTGTGGTCGTGCTGGTTAGTGTTCTCTAGGGAAAGCGAACAAGCTAGATGTGATATGAGGTAATTGAGGTTTGCAACTTCTTTCCAGCCAGAAGTGCGCTTGCAGGAGGGCGTCTATCTCGGTTCCCTTTATGCATATAAACAGATGCCTGTCCGCTACATTTAGGACCACTCGACAATTATTTTATTATGCGCCTTGGCAAACCTATAAGGAATATGATTTAAGGCTATATACTTCGAATATCCGAACACTTTTCAAGTACCACTTGCCGTATTACGGTCTATGTGAGGTCTTTATTGACTGTCCTAACCTACCGGCTGCCTGCATTAATGTCCTACAGGAAATACGATGGATTCTGGTCAAGAAGAGCGGAACAATAAAAGTCGTAGTCATGTGTGGGAAAGAGACTTCGCTGCCAAGTACTGTTTTGCTAACGCCAGCGAAGACGATCCGGCAGAGGAGGTGAAGAGAGAAACTACCACCGTGCCTTCTATAACCTGGCTAAAAAGACGAAAGGTAAGACCTTGCGGTGAAATAGAACAAGACGAAGTACTTGCTGTCATCAACGAAAAAAATTGATTCTATAAGCCTCTTAAATTAGTTGCTCTGATAATGCATTGGAATCATGGTCGCTGACCCGTGTTACCAATGACGTATGTATGTATGTATGTATATCGCAGTGTCGGATCGTGAGCTTGGCTGTGGGCGGATATGGTATCAAAAAGTTTTATAAATTTTGTTTTATTTGTATAAAAGCGGTATTCATGTATAAATTGCCATGCATCGTGAAATGTCAACATTTTGTGCCTACTGCTATTTTCATGCTCAAGAAAAATGCAAAATTTTTCTTGAATGTTTGCTTTTGATCTGCGTACAGCGCTTAAGAGTGCCAAAATGTAAGCTTTCGATTTCAAAGTATTTTCGAAAGTATGTATGTATTCTGTTTTTAAATAGAGCTAATGATTTCTCGAACATGTTCGAGAAGAGATTTCTCGCGAGATTCTCGAATCTAGAATTACTCGTAAGGCTCGCAAGCTTCTCTCTCGCTTCATTGCTGTTTTATATAGAGCTTACGATTTCTTCTGGAGCACAAGCCAAAATGTCCGCAAAACCACAAGTAAAAACCCCCGAAATGTATAGAATATTGCCAATGCAGCGACTGAATTGAAAGTCGAGAAGATCGCGAGTATTAGCGGGCCTTAGCAGCCGATAGGCTCCACCGATTTTGACAATTCAAACACCAATTTGCTTGTAATTAAAAACTCTTTAAGATTTTTTTATTTATGTGAAATAAATTTCTATTTTTAAAATTGTTAAAAAAACCGTGCAAAAAAAAATTGTTCTTGAGCACATTTTTGCATGCAAGGAAAACCACATACGCAAAATTTTACTCTCTGTGATATTCCGTTGAGAAAAAAAAATGGCCCGCAGCATTGATATTAGATATTTTCATTTGCACACCTTGGACTTGAAGATTTTCCATACAAAATTTTATTTTTCAAATACATCAAATCATCGTAATCTAACAATTTGAAAAAAAAAAAAAAATATAGTAGGCATGAACAATTTCCGAACGTAGAATTATTTCAGTAAGTGTATATTTTAATTTCGGATCCAAATTCCCCTCTTCGTTTTATAAAAATGCTATGATGCAGAAAATGTTTCTATTGATATACAAATTCAGCAGCAAAAGAAAGCGAGATCTCCTGCACTGCCTTCAGGAAAAGAGGTAGAGAAAGACTTGATGCCAATTGGCATAAGTTTTTGAAGCACAAATCACACGGCTTTATTGGCTGATTTAAAAACTTTCTGCCCAGAAACATGACAGCGCATTTTTAAAATTGTTAAAAAAAAACTTTAAGAAATAAATAGCACAGCACGAATTAGGGAGACGATCGGTCGAAAACGCATCCTAAAAATATTTAATTAGGGAAATATGAGCAATGTCACATGGGCGAGTTTTGTGGAGTGTGGTAATATTTTGAGGTTAGATAATCCCCTAGCATTAAAACTTAATATAAAACAAAAGAAAAACTTAACGGCATTTGGAGGTTAGATTAAAAAAAAAAACCATTCTGAAATAAGTTCAGCACTAATAATATTTTAATATTATTTTTTCAAATTAAAAAATTTCTTTTTACTTACATTGAGTTGTTATAAATTCCACTTTCACCCAACTTTTTGAATCAAATCGAAATAAAAATGTCCTTTTAACACAATATCTCTTATATATGTTTATATTTTTACAATAATATTAAAAACACAATTTTTGAACAAATATAATTAACACTAACAAATGAATTAACATTAAAAATTATTTAACAATTATTTTCCGGATTGACACAATAATTTGGCGCACTTGAGCGCAATCTAGAGCCGAATTTGACTGACAAACTTTGAGCGCTGGAAAGTTGCCGGTGTCTTTCACATCAACGCAATTCACTTGGAAAGTTCACTTCAGAACAGTTACATGTACATATGTAGATTAGGGTGGCCCTTCGTTGTATGGAGGGAAAACAACTGTTTGGATTCTTGATCTCACCCCCTAAAAATATGCGAATATCTCAAAAACGAATATATATCTACAAAATTGTAGGTCAATGAAAAAAGATTTAGAGTTGGCGCAAAGGGCTTGAACTCCTGAAAATGTATGACTTTTTACAAGTTCGTGTTTCAGGCTTCCATATTTCTAAACCCTACGAAAATTTACTGCGTGATGCCACAACAAATTTAAGCCTGCACTGCAACTTGTTCTTGCAACAAGCATGTCGCAAGAAACTTAAAAAAAAGTATATAGAAATGAAAATATATATTTTAAAATTGCAAACAACTACAAAAAATTTCTTTGACGTTTTCTTATTAAAACTATACAGCTCCTGAATGAACAAATTTTGAGTAGTAAGTTTTTTTAAATAGACAAATTGCGGCACTTTCCATTGGATGGAAAACCACTTCCAGAAATAACAGGTCGTGAAAAAGTGAGACGACTTCCAGTTGTTGTTACTTACAGGAATGGTGAGAAGTTAATAGGAGCTCTAAAATCATATCCTGCAACAGGCTCGGAAATAGCTGATACGTTGTATGAACTGTTATTTGAATGGGATCTGAAGGATGATATTGTGGCTTGATGTTTTGATACGACATCGGTTAACACAGGCGTTATAAAAAGAGCTGCAACGTTATTAGAAGAAAACTTGAGCGAAAACTTTTGTATCTACCTTGTCGTCATCATATTTATGAAGTTGTACTGAGAGTTATTTTCCAGTAAATACTAGTAAGGACGTTCACTTATTTCGGCGATTTCAAGAAAATTGCAAAAACATCGACAAAAATAGTTTTAGAGATTTGCTACAAAATAACAAATTGAAATTACTTTTAAGCGATAGCAGAGATACTATTTTAAAAACCCCTCTAAGGAATAGTTGAAAAATAAAATAGTAAGAGATGACTATAGGGGATTATTGGAATTAAAGTCTATATGTCTAGGAGCTAGTGATGGCATAAAGTTTCTTGTACCAAAGCCCACTCATCATGCTCGGTGGATGTCTAAGGCATTGTATTGCTTAAAAATCTATTTATTTCGGGAACAGTTTAAACTAACGGAGTATGAAGAGAATTCGATAGCAAGTATATGCGCGTTTATTATACAATTCTATGTCATGCTTTGGTTTTACTGTACCAATCCTCATTGAGAGATACTTATCTTTTATTAAAGAAATTTATAAATACAGAAATGTTAATAAAAAAATATCTGACATTGCAATAAAAAAGTTTTGTAACCACCTAAGGTACCTGTCTGAATAATGTATTGCATTGGCATTGTTCGATGATGACGTCTCTTGTACCACGAAGAAAAAGATTGTGGAAAAAATCAAAAGCATAGACAACTGCGACAAGGAAACAGAAAATTTAAAGAGGTTACACTTAAGGCCCAGTGAAATCAATAAATTCATAGAAAAAGAACTACACGATTTTTTAACAGGAAATACAAGTGATTTTTTTGGTCGGTTTGGGATATCATCTCAATTTCTGGAGGTAAATCCACTATACTGGGGGGACACATGCATCTATAAAAATGCTAAGAATACTGTTATAAATATAAAAGAAGTTAACGACACAGCAGAACGGGGAGTAAAGCTTGGAAGAATATAATAGAATACTTACAAATGACGAACAAGAAAAATAATATTTTTTACAATTTGTAACTGAGTACAAACAAGTAAGGAAGGCTAAGTTCGGGTGTAACCGAACATTACATACTCAGTTGAGAGCTATAGATACAAAATAAGGAAAATCACCATGTAGGAAAATGAACCTAGGGTAACCCTGGAATGTGGTTGTATGACATGTGTATCAAATGGAAGGTATTAAAGAGTATTTTAAGAGAGAGTAGGCCATAGTTCTATGGATGGACGCCATTTAGGGATATCGCCATAAAGGTGGACCAGGGCTGACTCTAGAATTTGTTTGTACGATATGGGTATCAAATGAAAGGTGTTACTGAGCATTTTAAAAGGGAGTGGGCCTTAGGTCTATCGGTGGACGCCTTTTCGAGATATCGCCATTAAGGTGGACCAGGGGTGACTCTAGAATGTGTTTGTACGATATGGGTATCAAATGAAAGGTGGTAATGAGTATTTTAAAAGGGAATGGGCTTTAGTTCTATAGGTGAACGCCTTTTCGAGAAATCGCCATAAAGGTGAACCAGGGGTGACTCTAGAATATGTTTGTACGATATGGGTATCAAATGAAAGCTGTTAATGAGTATTTTGAAAAGGAGTGATCCTTAGTTCCATAGGTGGACGACGTTTCGAGATATCGCCATAAAGGGGGACCAGGGGTGTCTCTAGAATGTGTTTGTATGATATGGGTATCAAATGAAAGATGGTAATGAGTATTTTAAAAGGGAGTAATCCTTAGTTCTATAGGTGGACGCCTTTTCGAGATATCGCCATAAAGGTGGACCAAGGGTGACTCTAGAATGTTTGTACGATATGGGTATCAAACGAAAGGTGTTACTGAGCATTTTAAGAGGGAGTGGGCATGAGGTCTATAGGTGGACGCCTTTTCGAGATATCGACATTAGGGTGGGCCAGGGGTGATTCTAGAATGTGTTTGTATGATATGGGTATCAAATGAAAGATGGTAATGAGTATTTTAAAAGGGAGTAATCCTTAGTTCTATAGGTGGACGCCTTTTCGAGATATCGCCATAAAGGTGGACCAAGGGTGACTCTAGAATGTTTGTACGATATGGGTATCAAACGAAAGGTGTTACTGAGCATTTTAAGAGGGAGTGGGCATGAGGTCTATAGGTGGACGCCTTTTCGAGATATCGTCATTAGGGTGGGCCAGGGGTGACTCTAGGATGTGTTTGTACGATATGGGTATCAAATGAAAGGTGGTAATGAGTATTTTAAACGGGAGTAATCCTTAGTTCTATAGGTGGACGCCTTTTCGAGATATCGCCATAAAGGTGGACAAGGGTGACTCTAGAATGTTTGTACGATATGGGTATCAAACGAAAGGTGTTACCGAGCATTTTAAGAGGGAGTGGGCATTAGCTCTATAGGTGGACGCCTTTTCGAGATATCGCCATTAGGGTGGGCCAAGGTGACTCTAGAATGTGTTTGTACGATATGGGTATCAAATGAAAGGTGGTAATGAGTATTTTAAACGGGAGTAATCCTTAGTTCTATAGGTGGACGCCTTTTCGAGATATCGCCATTAGGGTGGGCCAGGAGTGACTCTAGAATGTGTTTGTACGATATGGGTATCAAATGAAAGGTGGTAATGAGTATTGTAAACGGGAGTAATCCTTAGTTCTATAGGTGGACGCCTTTTCGAGATATCGCCATAAAGGTGGACAAGGGTGACTCTAGAATGTTTGTACGATATGGGTATCAAACGAAAGGTGTTACCGAGCATTTTAAGAGGGAGTGGGCATTAGCTCTATAGGTGGACGCCTTTTCGAGATATCGCCATTAGGGTGGGCCAAGGTGACTCTAGAATGTGTTTGTACGATATGGGTATCATATGAAAGGTGGTAATGAGTACTTTAGAAAGGGAGTAATCCTTAGTTCTATAGGTGGACGCCTTTTGGAGATATCGCCATAAAGGTGGACCAAGGGTGACTCTAGAATGTTTGTACGATATGGGTATCAAACGAAAGGTGTTACTGAGCATTTTAAGAGGGAGTGGGAATTAGGTCTATAGGTGGACGCCTTTTCGAGATATCGCCATTAGGGTGGGCCAGGGGTGACTCTAGAATGTTTGTGCGATATGGGTATCAAACGAAAGGTGTTACTGAGCATTTTAAGAGGGAGTGGGCATTAGGTCTATAGGTGGACGCCTTTTCGAGATATCGCCATTAGGGTGGGCCAGGGGTGACTCTAGAATGTTTGTACGATATGGGTATCAAACGAAAGGTGTTACTGAGCATTTTTAGAGGAAGTGGACATTAGGTCTATAGGTGGACGCCTTTTCGAGATATCGCCTTAGGGTGGGCCAGGGGTGACTCTAGAATGTTTGTACGATATGGGTATCAAACGAAAGGTGTTACTGAGCATTTTAAGAGGGAGTGGGCATTAGGTCTATAGGTGGACGCCTTTTCGAGATATCGCCATTAGGGTGGGCCAGGGGTGGCTCTAGAATGTGTTTGTACGATATGGATATCAAATTAAAGGTATTAATGAGGGTTTTAAAAGCGAGTTGCCCTTAGATGTATATGTGAAGGCGTTCTCGCGATATCGACCAAAATGTGGACCAGGTGATCCAGAAAATCATCTGTCGGGTACTGCTAATTTATTTATATATGCAATACCACTAACAGTATTCCTGCCAAGATTCCAAGGGCTGTTGATTTCGCCTTGTAGAACTTTTTCATTTTCTTCTACTTAATATGGTAGGTGCCTCACCCATTTTACAAAGTTTTTTCCAAAGTTATATTTTGTGTCAATAAACCAATCCAGTTACCATGTTTCATCCCTTTTTTCGTATTTGGTATAGAATTATGGCATTTTTTTCATTTTTCGTAATTTTCGATATCGATAAAGTGGGCGTGGTTATGGTCGAATTTCGGCCATTTTTTATACCAAGATAAAGTGAGTTCAGATAAGTACGTGGGCTAAGTTTAGTAAAGATATATCGGTTTTTGCTCAAGTTATTGTGTTAACGGCCGAGTGGAAGGACAGACGGTGGACTGTGTATAAAAACTGGGCGTGGCTTCCACCGATTTCGCCCATTTTCACAGAGAACAGTTACTGTCATAGAATCTATGGCATTAAAAGTATTCTAGACAAACTAAATGAAAATGGGCGGAGCCACACCCATTTTGAAAATTTCTTTTATTTTTGTATTTTGTTGCATCATATCATTACTGGAGTTGAATTTTGACTTAATTTACTTATATACAGTAAAGATATTAAATTTTTTGTTAAAATTTGAATTAAAAATTCAATTTTGCTAATTTTTATTTAGCACATATATAGTAATAGTAGTAACGTTCCTGCCAAATTTCATCATGATATCTTCAACGACTGCCAAATCACAGCTTGCAAAACTTTTAAATTACCTTCTTGTAAAAGTGGGCGGTGCCACGTCCATTGTCCAAAATCTTCCTAATTTTCTATTCTGCGTTATAACGTTAACCCATCTACCAAGTTTCATCGCTTTAACCGCCTTTGGCAATGAATTATCGCACTTTTTCGATTTTTCGAAATTTTCGATATCGAAAAAGTGGGCGTGGTTATGGTCCGATATCGTTCATTTTAAATAGCGATCTGAGATGAGTGCCCAGGAATCTATATACCAAATTTCGTCAAGATACCTCAAAATTTACTCAAGTTATCGTGTTAACGGACAGACGGACGGACGGACATGGCTCAATCAAATTTTTTTCGATACTGATGATTTTGATATATGGAAGTCTATATCTATCTCGATTCCTTTATACCTGTACAACCAACCGTTATCCAATCAAAGTTAATATACTCTGTGAGCTCTGCTATATATATGTATATGTTTTAAAAATGTATTTTCAAAAAAATTTATAATAAAATATTTGAAACAAACTACTCATTATATATACATTCTTGAAGTAATGACACGGTGTTTAAGGCTTAATTTATTTTATACTTTACTATACTTTATTACTTTACTTTATTATTATTTGACCAATTTTTATTGTTTTAGATTTATTTGAAAGCCAAATATCTCTAGAACTTACCAATGACACGATAAATTACGTTTCACCCATAACAAATGAAGTAGGGTTGACCAAATTTAAGAAATAGTAAAAATTCGTAATTTTTCAGGAATTCAAGCTCTTTGCGCCACATCTAAACCTTTTTCGATTGACCTAAAGCTTTGTATATTCTAGTTTTTAGCCTATTCGCATATTTCTAGGGGCTGAGATCGAGAATCGGAACACTTTGGAAAATAAGGGCCACCCTAATGTAGATATGTACGTTTGTTGTATGCAATGAAGGCATATTAAATATATTGCTGAAACAACAAAACAATTGTTACAAAAAAACAACAAGTTGAAAGAACTCACATAGGTAAGAATTAGGTACCAAGCGATCGTTGAATTTTGGTTAATAGTCAGTATTTCACATTCGGTTCATTACTAAGCTTTGGAAAAAACGGCAATAAAAGGAAACTATATGAAGAGATATCTGCAGACTTCGCAACAATATTTCAGAATAATTTAGTCGGTACATTCATTCATGATCGATCAATCAGGGTTATACTGGGCCCGTATTACGTGCTAAGATCAATGACTGAAAACCATTTTCACTCAAGGGATAACTATGCACCTGTCAAACTATTTCTAAAAATTATAATAAGTTATATACTAACGAGTACTATTTTTCACTAATTCGTATATGCCATTAATCCGATCCACCATTTCAGAGCTATTGTGATTTAAAAAATGAGTTTCGATCAACGATCGTAACACGTAATACGGGCCCTGATATAACAGCCCTTGTTTGGATAAAACTCGAGTCATAGTGAATTCGTCCAACTCCTTGCTAAAACACATACATGTCTGGCACTAGTCAATCATCAGTATGGTTCGTTTTAAATATATTTAATATACGTAGAACTTGGGGCTCTTGATAAGCGATTAGTCGATTAACAATAGTTGTTTATTTTCGATTACTGACATATTTCTATTCGTGATTTCTTTGTAATTTTAAATGAATTCTGCTATTTGTAAAGATGTTTCCGAGTTATTCTAAGCCATCTGTAGCTCATATACCTATTTTGCAATTTGCTTCTTTGGCTACTTCGGAACTAGAAAAGAAGTTCCACACCATGTTGCACTTATTTGCACGTTTCACGCAACTAAATTCGTAGCAAATTTTTTTCACTTTTATAACAAAAAATTTAATTTCTGGAATAAATTTTTTTTTTTTTAATATAAAAATTGTATTTATGAAACCGCCAGTCAGTGGCGTAACAGTAGGTGGCAGACCATGATTCAATTACTAAAGGTTTGTTCTTCAATGACGGCAGAACTGTGACACTCCCAAATTGAAAAATCTGGACGGGTTGCTTTTACGAAGTAAGGAAAACGGGTAATAATTCAATCCCCTTTAGCGAAAATTGTAGTAGAAAAGTATCTTTAGTAGTATATTAGTAGTGATAATAAATTTGTAAATGGCAACAGGTTTTGGAGGAAATAATTCATTTTCTACTAAATATTTCATGAATTTATAAAGAGCTATGTTGATTTAGAATTTTATTCAAAAATACACTATCACAATTTGTTTCAAAAACTCCCTATATGAGCATAAGTTTATTGCATTTTGTCATAAGGGGGAGTTAATGAAAAGCATTCTGAGGCGTTCTTCAATCTAATTCTAATATAGGGCGTTTTTGTGACAAATCATGAAATAGGAAGCTTTTGAAAAATGTTTTGAGATAGGACTATATTGAAAAGGCAGCCGACATGATCTGCCAAAAAAAAAATGTAAAAGAAAATGGCTTATTGTCTTAGAACTTTATATTCCGGTCTTGACTTTGACAGAAGAGTTCAGCTTTTATGCGGTCCTGCTACACAGGGAGTATTCACCTTTTTACTCTGAAATTTCGGAAAGCTCCTTTACGTTGAGTATTCATGGAAGTCTTCCGTTAATTTAGAATATTCGGAACACGTTCGTTTCATACTACCTCAAATAAGTATATACTACATAATATTCCAAATATAAACCGATTCCCCAAATTCTTAAATGGGGACGAATTTTCCGAACATACGGAATGAATAAGTTAACATGCTCAATGAGTACATATCGTTTTGGCATCTCCGATATTTACTAATTACATTTTTACGTAAATTGATTTACTAGTCGAGTTTTTGACGTTGAACGATGAATTGTGAAGTGGTTTAGGTTTCGTCTGTTCATAGGTTTACGAAAGTGCACGATTCCTTGATGTCCGTACTTTTCAAAAAATTACCTATGTTCAGCCACGCTAATCATGGCATAGTTAATAAATTCATCATAAAATTAAAATAAATGTTCTAAGGAATTATGCACTTCAGTACTTATCGGGGATTTGTAAACTGATTGCTTCCTATTTCTACTACTAATATTTTCCGAAAAATTGCAAAGAAACAACACAGTTAACGAATGTCAATTCGATTTGGGAGCAAAATGGCTGCAATTGTCAAAAAATTCGTCTGTCGAGCAAACCTCTTCTGATTGAATCATGGTGGCAGACCACGAACTCAAAAATATTTTTTACATTATACCTGAGAATTTTATTTTATTTGAAAAGTATATTTTTATAGTTCTGCTTAAAATCCAAAGTGAGACAAGTAAAGACCATAACACATAGGGGCATAGTATCAAAAGACGGAATATTTTTTATTTCTAATAAAGAAAGTCAATTATATTAAAAAAATTAAACCGTACTAGATGGACAGGACGTTGTGATGTCATTATACTCAGAGTGCTTTGCACACAGAGTATATTAACTTTGATTGGGTAACGGTTGGTTGTACAGGTGTAAAGAAATCGAGATATATATAGACTTCCATATATCAAAATCATCAGTATCGAAAAAAAATTTGGTTGAGCCATGTCCGTCCGTCCGTCTGTCCGTTAACACGATAACTTGAGTAAATATTGATATATTTTCACCAAATTTGGTACACGAGCTTATCTGGACTCAGAATATATTGGTATTGAAAATGAGCGAAATCGGAAGATAACCACGCCCACTTTTTATATATATAACATTTTGGAAAAACAAAAAGCCTGATTATTTAGTAAATAATACACCTAGAATGTTGAAATTTGACGTGTGTGCTGATATTGAGACTCTTAATAAAAATTAAAAAAAAAATTTTAAACATAATTAATCTTAAATCAAAAATCGGTAAACCGTTCGTAACAAAATTCGGCAGAGAAGTTGCCTTTACTATAAGGATTGCTTTGAAGAAAAATTAACGAAATCGGTTAAGGACCACGTCCACTTTTATATAAAAGATTTTTAAAAGGGTCGTGGACGAATAAAATAAGCTATATCTTTTCCAAAAAGAGCTTTATATCAATGGTATTTCATTTCCCAAATGTATTTATAATAATAAATAGGAAAAACTTCAAATTTTAAAAAATGGTCGTTGGCCTGGCCCCTTTTATGACTAAAGGATTGGTTTCCTCGAAAGCGGTGCCGCTATATAGCGGCCGTTACATAGCGGCCGTTACATAGCGGTAGAGTACGCTGTCAAAAATATTGCAATGTAAAAGTAATTATGTGGAAACTAAGAAGATGGTGAAGTTCGCCGTAACGTAATATAGCGGCCGGGCATAAAACAACCCTGCTGACATGACGGTAGAAACTCGTTCATCACCGGTTTTTCCCACCGCTATTGTCAAAGCGGTGCATATTTTGTCAAATATTTCAAGATATTTATAAAATAAACAACATTTTTGAATTGAAATTTTTTTCTTGTGAGTTGGTACACAAATTTTCCCTATAGCAGGAAATATTTCTAGAAAAAATGGACGAGATCGATTAAAGGCCACGCCCACTTTTATATAAAAGATTTTTAAAAGGGTCGTAGACGAAAATAATAAGCTATAACTTAGCGAAAAAAAGCTTTGTGTCAATTTTACTTTCTAAAGTGAATTATAACATTAAATTGGAAAACACTAAAATTTTTGAAAATGGGTGTGGCACCGCCCCTTTTATGACTAAGAAATTTTCTATGTTTCGGGAGTAATAACTCGAAGAAAAATTAAAGGATCGTAAAAAAATTTGGTACACAAATTTTCCCTATAGCAGAAAATATTTCTAGTAAAAATGGACGGGATCGGTTAAAGACCACGGCAACTTAGATATAAAACAAGTTTAAAAGATTCGTAGACTAGAATAATACGCTATAACTTAGCAAACAATAGTTTTGAATCAATGATATTTCACTTATAAAGTTTTATTGTATGAGGAAATGGGGAGACATTTTTTTTAAACGGGCGGTGCCACGTGTTATGTAGAATAGTAATTTATCTGAAATGATGTGTACAATTGAAGCTCACGCTGAGTATATAATGTTCGGTTACACCCGAACTTAGACACCATTACTTGTTTTTGCTTTAAAAGCTCGGTTTGTTGTGGTCCAAAAAGCGCAAACGAAAACATTCTCTTAAAATGCATATTAGATTAAAAAAAAATGAAGCTGTTTCAATCAAAAAGAAGATCGAAAATTACAATTTTGTTATGTTATTGGTTTTCCATTGCAAGATCCTACTTTCAAATGCCTTAAACGTTTAAAAAATTGTCTAGAAGAATTGGAAAGGTATCGACATGAATTTGGAAGTTTAAAACTGAAAGCGAATAGTGTAGCAGAAAAATAGTCCATCATTCCTGAATTTTTTTAAAACTCGCGAGGAGATGGTAAAACGCCATTTAGATGAGCTTCGCGAAGATGAGTGTCTCTAGGATCCGCAAAGTTTGTTCAAAGTGAACATATTTTATCGAGTATTGGATATTATTATAAACCAACTGAAATCGCATTTTATTCCAATGAATGAAATTGTTTCAAATTCCAGTGTTTTGCAGCCTTCCACTTTAAAATTTTTAAATGGCATTGGTCTTTTAAAAAAAGCTCTAGAATTTGTTGAAATATAATAAATGACATGTCTGAATCATTTGCCAGAGAAATTCTCAGTTTTTGACCCACTTTCAGAGATGAAATAGAAAAATCGTCGTGTATTAGAGACCTCGCTGATTTATTGAAATTATTTTATGTCTTGCAGCTTTCCTGGAGTATGCACTGCATTACTGTTATTTTTAACAATTCCTGTGACCACGGCTAGTGCTGAACGATAATTTTCAAAACTAAAATTGATAAAACCCTACTTAAGAAACTCTATGACAAAAGACATCGAATGATGTTAAAGACACTTTTGCGGAACAGAAATCTCGAAAAAAATATTTCTTAATAAATATCTTATTGAAATTTAATTGATATTTTAATTTCACTGCAAATGCATTCAGGTTTCCGCATTGGACTAGCATGGTTTACAGACCGTTCTCTTGCCTAAGAGAGTAGCTCTATGGCCATTAGTGGGACATATACAACGTGTAATTGAGTACGCTGAAAATCTCGAAGCTTACTAAAATTAAACTGGTACAACGTGACGTGACGTTGCCACTGCCCCAGATGGTATAGTTACGCCACTGCCGGCTGATAGTTAGTCGAGTATGATGAAATCGAATACTAGCTAGTCGATTTTCAGTGAATGCAAAAGTTGCTACTAGACAAATCAGAAATTCGAATAATCGATTTTAAGCAGGAGCCCTGGTACAACTAAAACCGAATAAATTGTGGCTTCACTCAATTCTATCATCAACTTCTCTAATTTCATAATTAAAATACACAATGCTAGATGAAGGAGGGTCTAGTCTTAAAAGGTGGATCGCAAATTAAATGAATAGCAGACTGGTCTAGAAGAACTAAAGGGGCAAGTGTTATAGTTTGATGATATATTCCCTCATTGTATTACCTTCTATATATAGAAATTACCTTTCACAACTCCCGGACGAAAATGATGAGGTCTGGAAACATAACTCAGCATTTTAATCCAAAAAAAAAAACATGAGCAGACCCGTAACCGAACTAACCGGGTACCTTGTAAACAATACCATATCCGTCTTCTCCGCATTGACTTTCAACCCGACATTAGATGTCCAGGTCTGAACCGGAACACCTTAGATTTAGATGAAAGCCTGAAATGCGAAATTTAGGTGCTCGCTGACGCAAACCATCTTTTCAAAATAACCTTCTCAAACCCTCCACCCTATTGAAGCTGTTAGTTGTTTGTAAAAATCCAATTTATATTTTAAAAATCAAACGGTCGGTTCAGCAAAATATCGGTCGAAGTCGGTTCATTTAGTATTAAAAAGGGATGTAACTGTACTGATTACGAATCGCCGGTGTTTCCGATTGATTTGGACTTCCGTTTGGAATGCTTGGAATCGGATGTATAACGGAAGCCAATCAGCAGAAATAATGAGTTTGAAAACATATATTATTTATTGGGAACTTAAACAAGTACACATGTATTTGGTTGTTCCGTGAAAACTTTTTTCTTTTAATTTGGCTCGTCAAAACCGAAAATATGTAAACAAAACTTCTTTTCGGTACGTTTTTTTTTTACGTATTGAGAGCTAACAGATTTTAACAGAGACAGTTACATATATGCATGTACTTTGAACCCTGTTTAATCAGAATATAAATAAATTTTGTAAGCTCCGATTCCGGTTTCGTTAAACTCACTTCCGTTACATCCCTGGTATCAACATAGCTTTGGTAATTCTTTCAATAACAAAGTACTTCACCGGAAATTTTCCATAAACTCTAGCGCGCAATACCCTGCAGTCAAACCAACTAGTTGTATACTAGAAGAATACTAGTTTGCCAAAAAACTATACTAGTATGAGTTCTGTCTTTTTTCCATATTACCAACTGGTATTTTTAACACGGCGATGTCCTACGAAATATCAATTGTCAGCCTCTGCATCAGCATCATACCAAATGACAAACTAGTCATTATATACACCAACATCATACCAGATGACATACTAGTCAGCATACCCATCAGACTCATACCAATTAACATACTAGTCAGCCTTTGCGCCATCATTATACCAGATGGCATACTAGTTATTATATACACCAATATCATACCAATTGACATACTAGTCAGTAGACTGGGTTGGTCCCCATGCAAAAAAAAAAGTTGCTAATGTCCGCCCCTAAATTTGAAGATTATGTTGAGAGGGTTTCGAAAAATGTTTTTAAATTTGTTTTGATACTTCGAAATACAGCCAAAAAGGTTTTTTCGTTGTAACTTGGTTATTTGACGACCGATTTTTAAAATTGATATGTCATTATTTTGGCCTTGAGAAGCTCCACATTTCCGTTTAATGCCCTGTTAAGCTGTGAACTCGTTTTCACATGATTAGGTCAGCTAAAAAAATTTTACCCCCCCCCCCCCCCCTAATGTATGTTTTTTTCCTAAAACGAAAGTACGTAAAAATTCAAGAAAATGTTGCTTTGAAACCATATTACTAAAATAATAAACAAAGAAGTTATAGCACTTTCAATATTTATTGCAACTGTTATTTTACCTGATTCTTATTATACTTAGACCTGAAACTCATGATATTTTTGTAGGAAAAATTGCAGGGTTTGGATTGAAAAGTTAATAAAGATATGCCAAATATCAGGAATAGGGGAAGTCTAAGTAAATAAGTGAGTCAAACCTGTAGTTTCGTATTTATAATAATAACGTTATGCGCAAAATCAACTTTTTTTCTGGGTATTGGACAAAACCCACTTTTTTGTAGAGATTGAGGCTTAAGTAAACAAAGTAATATCTCCGTTTTCCCACATTAAATCCCTCAAGCCAAGAGAACTGCTAGGGTTCATCATGGAAGTCGGATGGGATGAGGTGCTGACCAAAGGTCGCAGTGCAATCCTCAATAAATTATCTATCTATCTAACGGAGAAGGGACGAACCAGTAGTGGTTGACTGTGTAAAAACAGGCCAAGCTGCACTAGCGCCGTCCTGTTATGAGTGTTAATGGAGTTCAGAATGGTGGTAGTGATATGCACTTTACGGAAGTCATGCTTATGGCTGGATAACCGAACAATTTCATTTAATTGAGGGAATCATGACGGCTTTAAACGTTTTCGTTACTGACTAAAGGGATAATATCGGTAGATACTGGCTGGGTTTCCGGTCTTTCTCTGTTATTCTGGAAAGGCATAGGCTTGTAACGACAAGTAGAAAAATGTCCTAGGCTACTGATGCCCTCATGGCACAGGTGTTTTGGCATCGGTATAGGTCTTCCGTCTGGGACTATTGATATGGATGGCTTGGCTTTTTTCAATATCTTCTTTAACTTCTGTTGAGGTAACGGTGAGGGTTGACTCGTCATGCTTGTGTTTATGTGCCCGTTGATTTGGACGATATCTAGCATTGTCAACTGAAGTATGCATTGCAAATTGGCTACAGAAAGCACTCGCGCATTTCCTCGAGCCGACAGACGAAATTATAGTCAAATGAATTATTTAAATACTAACTAGTATTAATAACACCACAAAATTATAGCCAATGAACTAGAGTTGGGTCGTTTCGTTCTGAACTTGTTCAATTGACCGGGTCTCTCAACTGAACAAGTGAACTAGATCTTTGATTTCGGTTCTATTTGTTCTTTTAGTTCATTTGTTCTTTTAGTTCATTTGTTCTTTTAGTTCGTTTTATCTAATGTTATTCTTTCTTTCATATCGTTCGCGAACATGCATACGTAAATTCATACATACATACGCAGAAATTCACAGTGAGCACGAATGTCGATGATGCCACTTACACTAAAGATATGTGTGGTCACCTTTGTGTGTGGCACTGCTACATGCACATTCAAATATACCTACACAAAGCATTGCTGCATACACACCCCAATCTATACTTGTGGGCTTTTTCCGCGGGGGCGAGCAGCGGTGAACAAATTTGCTTGAAAAAAAAAAAAACAAATGAACAAAAAGACCAACTTGTTCGTTCATCAGAAAAAGAACGAAAGATTCGAATCTCTGAAAAAGCACAACTCTACAATGAACCATTCTAAAACTGACCAGTATGATGAACGCCACACAATTCTAGTCAATTAACTACTCATACACTAACTAGTATGAATAACACCACAAAATTATAGTCAATGAACTAATCAAAAGCTGCCTAGTATGAATAAACCCACAAAATTCTAGTCAATGAACTAGAATGTTTGCTGACTACTTTGGCTTTTGACTGCAGGGTAGTATTGGTTGCGTTATTCACTAAATTGCGCGTGCCATCTGTTGACGACAAGTTGTAATTGTATAATCCACATTACATTGCAGGCACGTTGCCACACCGTGTTTTTATTCCGGCCCAAAGTACAGAAAAGAGGACCATTATTTTTAAAATTAACCACTTACCATTGTCTCGTTCAAATTCTATCTCATCGTGCTAATACATATCACTACACTTATCCCTATGTCTTCATGATCAGATAATGTCGCGCTACTTAACAAACACCTCACATTAGATGATGGGGAAGAGTTGTGTAACAACATCTACCCTCCAAATACTGAGCGAGCAGTACAAGGATTGACGACAGATACCGAAAAAAGATTTTGCCAAGTTCAGATCGTGGGGCCCAGACGGGACATTACCTGCTATGTTGCAGATTACACGTATAACGATTGTTGAATATTTAAGTGTTGCATTAACTTGAACCACGTCCAGCAATCTTGGAGAAATGCTCAAGTAGTCTTCAAACCGAAAGAAGGAAGAAGTTGTCATGTACACCCGGGAGACTACAGGCCTATTAGTTTGACATCTTTTCTGCCGCAAACACAAGAGAGAATATTGACATGTAAATATAAATCAAATATGAATAAAGCATTATTCTCTTCAACACAATCTACTTACACCAAGAGCAAGTCAGGCGATATTGTATTGCATAGCATATGGTATTCATGAATATACAGAAAACCCTGAAACACCAGGAATATGCCCTACATGTTTTTTTTTTTGCATATTGCTGGAGCTTTTAAAAATATCTCAAACGAGTAATCAATGTCAACTTGGTTGAAGTACATAAGGCTCCATATTAAATTGTAAAAAAGTTTCATCGTAATGAGGTCTATGCGAGGACACAAAATTTTAAAACAAAGGAACACCACAGGGTGGCGTATTATCACCAATGCTGTGGAGGCTGTTCATCAACCAATTGCTTAGGCGTTTTGAGGACTAGAGGACTACTCATACTCACGGCGTATACAGATAACGTTTCAATCATCATAAGCGACAGATGTCTACCAAATTTCACGTCCGTGACGGGTGAGAGTCCCATACCTCCAATTTGTAGGGAAAATTGAAGGGAGCACGGCGAGGATTGGGAGAGAAGCTTGGCCTAAACCTTCTCGGAGGTTAATCGAGTCAATTATTATTTCTTTTAACTGCCTCAAGGCTTAGGCTTCGGGTTAGTTTGAGTGCTGGCCGTATAGTCATGGCACTATGGCGGACTAGACAGTCCCGCGGAAGAGCTTCGAAAGAGATCTTTGGGGCCACAATAGAGCCGGAGGGTTGGCGCAAGGATGAGGAAATAGCGAAATACACTATGCATGTGTATGCCGATGGTTCCAAATTAACGGAAGTGTCAACCGAGAAATAAGTAGATCCTACGTGCTGCCAGAACACTGCAGTGTCTTTGAGGTGGAAATTGTAGCCGCAGTAAAGAAAACAGCAGAAATTATTGAGCAAGTGTGCTTGAGCTGCTGTCGCATCAATATATATACATATTGTAACGAATTTAGCGCAATTCCTCTTATTTGCAACCTTCTGCTAACGTTCGAATCACTAAACTGTTGAATAAATAATTCCACTTTTCAATAATGCAAAATGGCCTTTATTAAAGTACTTCACAATAACACTACTATTGCTCGCGAGATATCTTCTTAAATCAAACTGATTGTCATGCCTCTACTGTTGCTGCCTTTTATACTGTCTGGTTTCCTCGTTGCATATTTCTAGGATTTTCTATTCTAGAATTTACTAGTTAGTTATCAGCTACTACGTTTATAGCTTCTCATATACGCGTGTATATGTGAGTAATACTTGCATAAATTATTGCCTTCTTTTGTGAGCATCTCAGATAACATATATGCATGTGTTTGTCCGTCTCTTCTCCGGTGCTCGTATGGACATATGGGTAGACAGATTGATTTAATGATGTGCATACAAGTCACTGCTTAGCATCGGCCTAGCGATGATAGTATCCCTTAGTGTTGCGGTAGAAGTAGGTCGAAGGCAGTTCAAAAGGTTTGCTGTGAGAAACCCTCTGTTCTGCAACCGGTACGAGGGGGAAGAAGCGTCGAAAGGCAGAATGAAGAGGCAACGTTCGGCGGAAGGCGACAAGCCTGCTTTCTAGAGGCAGAAAGGACCCAGTCCTAGAGCCGCGTGGCAGGGCATTCGCATAGACAAGACAAGTAGGCCCAAAGCTGTAAGACAGATGGGTTCCAATAGCGAGGTAGCAACTACCTCGAAAGCTGCGAGTCAGAGGGAAGTTCCAATTACGGAAGTAGGAGATCAGCCAAAGGGAGATAACGCTAAGACTCCGGCTTTCTCGGAGGCGCTAAAGGGAGTTAACGCTAAGACTCTGGCTTTCTCGGAGGTGCCAAAGGGAGATAACACTAAGACTCCTGCTTTCCCGAGAAGTTGAGTGATGTGGCAAAGCAGTCACTGACTGTGGCGCTGGTTGATCGTAGCAGTCCTTTAGGACAAATGACTATTGAAAGGTGGAGATCTGTGGAAACGGAGCTTATTAGCTTAATGCTTAAGATGATGCATGAACAACCAAGTAAGCCCCTTCCAACCTTTGATTCGGGGGGATGGTATAATGGTGTGAAGATGATAGCGTGCGACAACATCGCGAGCTTGCGGTGGCTGGAGGAAGTGGTTCCAAACCTCCAAAGGCAAGGCACGAACGCGCGGTTTGAGGTGGTGGATAAAGCGCAAATCCCCACGGTACCAAAAGTTAAGGTATGGATACCATGCGTAATGAAGTTGGAGGATACACTGCGACTTCTGCAGAATCAGAATCCGAACATACCGAGACAGGATTGGAAGGTACTTACTGTATCTCGGCCTACCGAGGATGGTCAGTTCTACATCTTCCAAATAAACAAGCAGGCGGAGGATATTTTGTACACGCAGCTTGGTAAAATGTCCTTTGGCGTTGGCAGAATTTACATGCGACTCAGGAAAAGAAGTCCCGAGGATAAAAACCCTAAGACGCTAGAGGTGGGCGAAGTCGAAAAGGACCTCAAAAGCCTAAGATGAAAAAGACAGGTGGAGGTCCCCGACGTCACCACGAAGGTGCTAGAAGAGGACCAACCGCTAAATGGTGCTGTGACTCGCACAGAGGAACACCCGGCACAAGAGTCACGAGAGGCTGAAGGGGGCCTCGAATACTCTAAACCAAAAGGGCAAGGGGGGGGGGGGACGACGACGCCAAGACGAAGGTGCTGGAGTGGGACAAACAGCTCAATGGTGCTGCGAGTCCTACAGATAAACCTCCAACACAGTAAAGTGGCGTCGAGCGAACTCCTCCTAACCCTTGAGGAGGGTTCGTTTGACGTGGCGCTTATCCAGGAGCCATGCCTCTCATCGGGAGTAAAGGTTTCTGGACTTAGCGCTCGCGGGTTTGGCGTTTACTACGCGCAAACGGAAGGACGGTTATGACTGCTCTAAGAAGATTCAGAGGAAAAGCAAAGCCGCCATGGTGGAGCAATGAGCTGAGTCTTCTAAGAAGACAGGTAAAAGAAATGTTTAAGCTCGCAAAGACCGCGGAAAGCGGATCGTGTCGGGACGAGTACAGGGATCTACTGAGGACATTTTCTAAGTTTAAATCGCCGGGCCCAGATGGTATATTCCCGGCCATGCTACAAGTCTCAAGTAGGGCGGTCGTGGAATGGCTTAAAATAATATTCGATGGGTGCATAAGACTGAATCATGTACCGCACTCTTGAAGAACTGCTCGTGTAGCTTTTCTACCAAAGGCGGGGAAGATCGGTCACGTGTATCCCAAAGACTATAGACCCAATAGCTTAACATAATTTCTGCTCAAAACCTTCGAGAGGCTGATAGATGTGTACATAAAGTCCAACGTGGATGAAAAGCTGCTCTCCAGAACACAGCATGCGTATACCAAAGGCAAGTCGGTAGACACCGCATTGCATAGGTTGGTAATAAGCATAGAGAAATCCCTCGAATATAAGGAGTATGCTATAGGAGTCTTCTTGGACATTACCGGGGCTTTCAATAATGTTGCAAAATGGGCGATTATGGATGGTCTTAATTACACTAAAGTACATCCTGCCTTAATTAGATGGATCGGCTGCATGTTAAATTGCAGAAAGATTACATCACAATACGGTTTGTAGGAGGCCAAGAAATCAGTGGACAGGGGCACGCCGCAGGGAGGGGTGCTATCACCTCTGCTGTGGACGCTGGTCATCAACCAACTGCCCAGGCAATTCGATGAGGGACCCGTAAAACTTACGGCTTACGCAGATGATGTTGCAATTGTCATAAGTGTAAAGTGCCTCCAATGATTAGTTCTTTGATGGATCGGGCGCTTCGGGATATTCATACCTGGGCATCTAATGTCGGGTTGAAAATCAATGCGGAGAAGACAGATATGGTCTTGTTTACAAAGAGGTACAAGGTCCCAAATTGGACCAGGCCTAAGTTAGGAGGGGTGACCTTACAGGAGAAACCTTGCACAAAATATCTAGGAATCATCCTAGACAGTAAGCCGTCATGGAAGCTCAACGTGGAGGAGAGGGTCAAGAAGGCCCCAACGGCACTCTATGCATGTAAAAGAATGCTGGGGTGTAGGTGGGGCCTATCGCCCTCTCTTTCTCATTGGGTTTTTACAGCGGTTGTAAGCTCTATTCTATACTATGGAGTTCTTGTTTGGTGGAAAGCCACACAAAAAACAACATACCTAAAAAAATTAGAGGGGGTATGCAGACTATCGATGCTTAGCATTACGGGAGCCCTGAAAACAACCCCGACGGCTGCACTGTATGCCATTCTGCACATCCCACCTGTAGACCTGGTAGCAAAGAACAAAGCGTTAACGACCGCAACCAGGCTCGGTGCTTCGGGGCAGCTTGAGCGCCGACCATATGGCCATAGTAGCATAGCGTCATCAATCACAAGACGAACAGACTACATGATTCCCTATCTGCGCTTCGAGGGCGATATTAAGGCCACAATAGAGGTGGACGGTTGGCGCAAGGGTGCTCAAATGGCGGACGGGCGATACATGTGTACACAGATGGTTCCAAAGTAGTGGAAGGAGTAGGGTCTGCGGTATACTGTGCTGATCCGGAAATAAACAGATCCTACAGGCTGCCGGATTACTGTAGCGTTTTCCAAGCGGAAATATTAGCCGTAACCAAAGCAGTAGAAAACCTGGAAGAGAATAGCTTAAGCTGCAACCGTGTTAACTTTTATATTGACAGTCAAGAAGCAATTAAGGCAATAATCTCGCACAGCACAGCATCTAAATACGTGTTAGAGTGTAAGCAGTCTCTGGAGAAAATCGGGACAGGGAGAAGCATACATCTATATTGGGTCCCAGGGCATATGGGAATAGATGGGAATGAAAAAGCGGACGAACTAGCTAAAAAGGGCGCATCCCTTGAAGCTTGCTCCGTAGATGTCCCAATTAGATAGGGCGAGATTAAGCGAAGGCGAGAGGTGCACATGATCGACCAAGCGGGAAAGGCGTGGGTTCAAGCGCGGGGCTGTAAAGTGTCGAAGTGGCTTAAGTCCTAGGAAGCTTCTAGTATTTGCCAAGAGGACGGAGTTATTTTATAACATAGGTCCTGGTTTTTGATAGGGCTTTTCAGTTTGGTCGTTAAAACAAACTTCTGGTAAACTACTACGGACTTAATCAGTCTATGTGAGGTCCTCATGGACCGGCCAGTTCAACCTACCTACCTAGTGTTGCTAATAATCATCACACTGCCCTCCACCTAAGTCTGATCGTCCCGATCAGACAAATCTCTCGATCTAAACGCTGCTAGCCTCTCCAAATGAACCACCCTTCTGTTTCATGGTTTCCCAATTGTTTGTGTGCGGTAGATGCCATCACTGATCCTCTTCACAACTCTGTACGGACCTTCCCAACTGCACCAAAATTCGGATGGAGTACCTTTCCGCCGGTGAGGGTTGTATAGCAGTACCAAATCTCCCTCCCGGAAACCTTCCGAATTATTTTCTTGTCGTACCTGTGTTTCATCTTACTACTCATTACCCGTTCCCTCACACTCTTATGTTTGGCCAATGAACTACTTCATAGAGCTTGCGCTTGACGGATTGGTTTCGCATAATCAGTATCGTTCCCACGTTTCACAACAGTAGTGCGCCCCGGCTTGAAGCTACCCTCGCATTCCTTTTGGGAAATCCATTCATTCGTTTTTGTGCGTCCATTTGGTTTTGTCAATGCCAGTGTTTCTCTCGCAGGTACTTTTGATTTCGCCTTATTTGGCCATTCGATCCATCAACCTTTGCCTTTAACTTTCGTGGTCTTTGCCGGATCTTCTCCACCAGTACTCGATTACTACTGAACCCTTTCTCCAAACTGGAGTTAAGTGGTATATCCTGGTTCTTATAACGCAAAATCCTTCTCTGCATGTCGATCCTGATGTCATGGTCACCTAAGAAGTCCACTCCCAATATGACTTCGTCAATAACCTCCGCTACAACGAATTTGTGTAGAACCATGACCTCCCAATTAAGACTTGACAGATCACTTCTCCCAGGACTTGGTTACACTCGCCAGTGACCGTACGCAACCTTGCTCCCGGTAATGGCTTTACTCTCCTGTAGACCAAATCAAAGAATGAGATGCGCCATTGCTTCTACCCACTCTGGCCTTTCTACTTCCACACGGCGTGCTTTGAAAACTGGCTTACACAGAAGCGACGCTGTTTCCTGAATCAGAGCATATGATACCGTTTCTGCGAATGTTGGCTTTTGGTTTGCGTATGCAGCTCGCTTTGTTTCGACGTCCCGTATGCCGTTTATAAAGCTCTGAATCTTTACCCTTTCAGTGTATTCCACGGGGCAACCGCATGTGCCAGCCTTTCAACATCCGGCGCAAAATCTTGCAATGTTTCACTAGGCCTCTGGAAGCGGTTCAGTAACTCCATTTGGTATATCTGTCTCCTATACTCAGTTCCGTATCGTCTCTCTAGAGCACTCATCAAAGTTTCGTAGTTGTTCCGCTCTCCCTCGGGAATCGTCTGTAGGATTTCAGCAGCAGATTCTTTCAATGCTACGAATAGAGCTGCAAATTTATCTTCAGAATTCCAGTTGTTCACTGCTGCGGTCTTCTCAAACTGTGGCTTAAAGACCTGGAAAGGAACAGAGCCATCAAAAGATGGAGTTTTTACCTTCGGATTGCTTGCTGAAACAGCTGGGAGATTAGTTGTAACTGCTCCATACGACCTTTTATATCATCTATTTCTGCCTGAAATTGAGCCATTTTTTCATCCTACGCTTCCAGCTTTGATGATACCTCTTCCAAAATTTCTGCCGACATTTCAGATATACGTGCCTCTTGCGCTTCCAATTGAGATACCATATATGTCTTTTGGTCTTCCAGTTGAGATGACACTTGCGACGTCATTTCTGAAATACGTGCCTCCTGTGATTCCAGTTGGGATGCTATATATGTCTGCTGTTCTTCCAGTTGAGTTTCCATATTGAATGTAGTCTCTGTCGACATTTCTGAAATGCGTATCTCCTGTGCTTCCATATTGGATGTTGAACGTGTCTCCTGCCATTCCAGCTGAGATGCCACTGTCGATGTTTGAGCAGTTATTGCAGCCAATATCATGTTCAAGTCTGTGCTGGTAACTGTCTGCGATGTTTCGTTTTTCTCTTCAATTTTTGTTGTTGTCTCGTCGCCATCAAGATGAAAGACATACTCTTCCACGTTAATTCCTTCTGCTTCCATTGCCTCTCGTAGTCTTGCCTGAAATTCGAGTTTATTGCCGGTTGTATTCAATCCACGGCTCTCCAACTCCTTCTTCAATTGCTGGATTTTCAATTCACTCCACTTTGCGAATTCCTCTTCTGACACCAATTGTAACGAATTTAGTGCAATTCCTCTTATTTGTAACCTTTTGCTAACGTTCGAATCACTAAACTGTTGAATAAATAACTCCACTTTTCAATAATGCAAAATGGCCTTTATTAAAGTACTTCACAATAACACTACTATTGCTCGCCAGATATCTTCTTAAATCAAACTGATTGTCATTCCTCTACTGTTGCAGCCTTTTATACTGTCTGGTTTCCTCGTTGCATATTTCTAGGCTTTTCTATTCTAGAATTTACTAGTTAGTTATCAGCTACTACGTTTATAGCTTCTTATATGCGCGTGTATATGTGATTAATACTTGCATAAATTATTGCCTTCTTTTGTGAGCATCTCAGATAAAATATATGCATGTGTTTGTGCGTCTCTTCTCCGCTGCTCGTATGGACATATGGGTAGACATTATGATTGATTTAATGATGTGCATTCAAGTCACTGCTTAGCATCGGCTTAGAGATGATATTATCCCTTAGTGTTGCTAATATTCGTCACAATATATACATATAGCCAAAGGCATTAATCTCTCACAGTACTTCATCAAAAAGCGTTCTGGAACCCATCAGAAATACCTCTCCCAAGCCGGACCACACATATGTACGTATATACTGATTTCCGTTCATAAAGGGATAGAAAGTAACGAAATGACCAATGAGTTGGCAAAGGAGGGTGCAGTACTCGATGAATCGACGGTAGACGTCCTTTGGGACGACATTAAAATGAGACATGAGTTGCATGTGATCTATTTATCTGGAAAGGCGTAGACAGAACTCACAAACTACTCCTAAAGAGAGATAATTTAAGGATCGCCATGCGCATACTAATTGGACACAGCCTTCTGGCGTCACAGTAGCAACGTAGATACAGGAAATGCGATCTGCAAGAAGAAATTATTGAGCACATTCTGCTGCAGCTACGAGGGGTTGCAGAAATGCCAGATCTCGAGGTAGTAATTAAGCTATGCCCTAAAAAACTTCTTGTATTTCCCAACAGGACGGAGTTATTCTTTAAAATATAAGCTAACAGTTTGTTGGGGGTTTTCTCTTTGGTCGTGAAACAAATTCTGGTAACGTAACACCAGGGATGGGCCTATTTTCGCCTACTAAATCAGTTTCAGTGCCAGCGAGTGCTAGGTGAGACGATTGTGTGTTTTGGGGTGTTAGGGGAGTAAAAAATACATTGGTTGCGGAAACATTAAAAAACTAAAATGAAAATATTCTCTCTCAACCTCAAAAAATAATTCCCAAACTGTGTTGCAATAGTACGAAAACAAAAACATACATTTTTTGGCAAGAAATACGAAAAACGGGAAAACCATAGACTGAAGTCGACTTTATGTTAAGCAGCGTATTATTGACATTCATTTCGCCTTTACGTACATTTAATTATATGCAAGCCGATTCATTTTGCAATATATACATAAAAGTATTTAAAAAAGTATTTTTAAAGTAGTAGCATTAGAGGAAGCAGTAGTAGAAAAACGTACTAATGCACGTTTCGTATACAATCGTGGGAAAACGAAACCCTTTTTAGACTTGTTGGCAGTGTTGCCGTGAGCCTAGAAAGAAATGTATCGGTTTATAAATAAAAAAAAGGTACCAATCGCATAAACAACGACTAATTTTACCAGTTTTATTATAAACATAACTGCTTTCATTTATAAATTTCAAATTATGGAGGAATTTTCAAATTTCTTTAGCTCACATACATAAAACTTGCTTTGTTTATGATTTGAATCATAAATGAACTTTTAAAATTACAACTGAAAATTCAGTTCGAGTTGTGAATCACAAAAGCGACATTACATATTTGTGGCCCTTAGTGCGAGCGAAGCCGGCCGGTAAAGGATAGTTTATCCTAAAACGCTTAATAATTTGAGCATAACAAGAGCTCTATTTTCCACATATGTATAAGGCCAAATACTCTCTCTTTATCAATCTTATGTGTGTTTGTATATTATTCTCTTCCTGTGTTCTTCGCCCCAAATATCTGCTCTTGATCGTCCCTCTCCAAGCACTTAAATGAACGTACGAGCAAAAGGCTCATACGAGCCGTTTTGCCCATCGCTGCGTAACACTGTGTATACATTCAGTTTATGTGGATATTTACTGTTAAATCAGAAACAAAGGTAGCAATCAGCTGACTTGCTTCCCCACCTTTCTCGTTCCATAATATATGAGAAGGTGCTTTATTGTAGTCGTATGGCGAACATAGTTATTCATACTTTTAATAAACCTTTTAAATGCGGCTAAAACCATTTAAACACTTTTTTAAAATTGAGCGTTACATTTGGAGATGGGAGAAATCTTAATAAAAGTACTGCCCATTCTGCATAATTAATTACGTCTTTTGCATCAACTTTCCTAAAAAATATTAAGAAACTCAAAAGCTTTGGAGTGGCACTCTTGGGGACGATAAAATCACAGAACGTTTGTCAGTTATTTTCGTTTGTCATCGTCTCAGCATCTTTGATCCTATGCCATTTCAATCATATTTGGCCAACTTTCCGAAAAGCACTTTTCCATGAGCGTTTAATAGTTTCTATGCGCCATATATAATATAATGTATAAGCGTTCTACCGCGACGGCAGTCGTACGTGACTTTACAAAACCTCGATCCTTAAGAGGTTCAGCGACAATTAAGGAAGGTAGTACGTTGTTCTATTTCAAGACAGAGCTGTCTAAAGGTGCACATACTTCTGCGAGACGACTTCCTTGCAGAAAAGACGTTAGGAGTAGTAGTCTAATAATTTTCACTAGGATTGTTTAATAGTGCCTATTAAAATTATGAAATCTTACTTACTTAATTAGCGCTTAACCGTTTAAACGGTTATGTCCGTCCAACAAGGCGCGCCAGTCGGCGCCAATTGGTCACACCAAGGGAGTTTAAATCGTTCTCCACCTGGTCCTTCCAGCGGAGTGGGGCCGCCCACTACCTCTGCTTCCATAGGCGGGTTTCGATAGAAAGAGTTTATGAAATCAGTTTTTATAAAAATTCGCCAATCTTTAGCTAAAAACAATCACCAACAAGTAAAGGTGTCTAAGTTCGGGTGCAACCTAACATTATATACTCAGCGTGAGCTTCAATTGCACATTTCATTTCAGATAAATTACTTTTCTACATAACACGTGGCATCGCCTGTTTAAAAAAAAATTTCCCCCATTTTCTCTTACAATAAAACTTGATAAGTGAAATATCATTGATTCAAAACTATTTTTTGCTAAATTATAGCTTATTATTCTAATCTACGACCCTTTTAAACTTGTTTTATATCTAAGTTGCCGTGGTCTTTAACCGATCCCGTCCATTTTTACTAGAAATATTTTCTACTATAGGGAAAATTTGTGTACCCAATTTTATTACGATCCATTAATTTTTCTTCGAGTAATGGCTCCCGAAACATAGAAAATTGCTTAGTCATAAAAGGGGCGGTGCCACGCCCATTATTTTAAATTTGAAGTTTTTCCTATTTATTGTTATAAATCCACTTGGGAAGTGAAATACCATGGATATAAAGCTCTTTTTTGGCAAAGATAGAGTTTATTTTATATGACCCTTTAAAAAATCTTTTATACAAAAGTGGGCGTGGTCCTTAACCGATTTCGTTAATTTTTCTTTAAAGCATTCCTTATAGTTAAGGCAACCTCTCTGCCGAATTTTGTTACTATAGGTTTAACGATTTTTGATTTATGATTAATATAATATTTGTAAAATTGATTTTATCACAAGTGAACATTTTTTAAAATTTTTATCAAGAGTCTCAATATCAGTCCACACGTCAAATTTCAACATTATAGGTGTATTAATATCTATCCCGATTCCCTTATACCTGTACAAGCAACCGTTATCCAATCACAAAGTTAATATACTCTGTGTGCAAAGCACGCTGAGTATAAAAAAAAAAAAAAAAAAAAAAATTGTTTTTGACCCTAATCTCACTCAACTTTCATGAAAAGAACAAAATCAGAAGAAAAGGGTTCAGCATACCAAGTAGCAGCCGTGATTATGCTGGCGCCAATAGTCAAAACATTTAAGCAATTTTTATTTTTTTCATAGAAATGATCAACATCAAATCTCTGGCTCATTACTAATATATAATAAATATAAGTAATTCTTTCTCGCGTTGATTGACAGCAAATCTCGGTAAATTGCTTTCTTGTTAACTTGTTTGACGTTTGGCTACGGTTCTCATAAAATAATCGTTCACCGCATTAGATCTTTATCGCGGACCCCTATACGCGGGCCAACGAATTATATTTAGTTTAGCTTAAACTGAGGTATCAAACGAGACTCTTTAATTTACATATGTACATACATACACAGGTATATACAGCTGCGGTCAAAATCTTAGTAGTGGACATACTTACAAAGGAATGGATTTGAAAAGTACCTGTAATGGCTTCTATAAAAAAGTTGTATTTTTTCCTCTTATATCCCAAATATCTAACAAATCAAATCGCAAAACAATTTGAACTTTTATCTTATTTTAATAATAATATACATACAAATATTTAGAAGAACTTCAGGGAATTTTGCGTGGTCAAAAACTTAGTGGTGTAACGAACCGATTCTGCTCTATGGGGTGCTGGTCTGGTGGACAGCACTGGACACGGCGAGCACCTCCAAAATGTTAGTGTCAGTGCAACGGACGGCGCTGATCGGTATCAGTGGGGCTCCCTGAACATACATCTAGTAGTTATTTCGGGAAAGGCGGCCGAAGCCCGGTCGTTGGTCAGGCTTCGTGATATCGGCTATGGACTTTCTGACTTCGGACACTCTAGCCTTCGTACTATGTTCGACTTTATCCTGGACAGGGCGGACTATTGTATGCCGATAACTGCTCCCTATATAACCTTCAACTCAGTCATTCCCTCGAGAGAGGAGTGGGCAAGAGGAATCATCTGGGGCAGGGGACCGGTTACCTTGGTCACGGATGGGTCGAAGTTGGACGGAAGGTTTGGGGGGAGGGGGTCTTTTGTCAAGAGCTAAATGTAAGCCGCAAATTAAAGTTGGAAGTTGTTACGATTAAGGATGCGGTGGATGAAATGCTATCCAGTGCTACTGCGGTTAGGGAATTCAACATCTACTCTGATAGCCAAGCGGCTATCAAGGCCTTTAGTTCAAATATAGTGCGATCGAGGGTGGTCTGGGAGTGCCTGACCTCGCTTGCGATTGCATCGAACTATTTTATAATTAAGATTATATGGGTTCCGGGCTATAGTGATATACTGGGCAACTGTCAAGCGGAAATCTTAGCCCACATCGGTACAACTGAACCGAATGAAGGTGGCTGTAGGGATTTCCGGATTCCGCTGTCCACCTGTGGATTGCTTCTCCATAGCTGGACCTCGAGTCAGCTCAGCAAACGTTGGGCGGACACCATCTCTTGCAGGGTAGCAAGATCTTTCTGGCCGAAAGTACGTGGCAGGAGGTCTGTCGAAATAATCGGATTCACAAAGGCTCACCTATCAATGGTCATGGGGTTTTGCCATGGCACTGTCTCAATATACTGGAAAGTCCATCCTGCTGTAGCTTGGATCTCCCGAGGATTTATCCAAGGTTGAGATCAGTATCATTCGGAACTTTATCGTTGCTACCCAACGATTCTCTATGTAGCTATATCTACGTCACCGTTATTTTACTGTATGTGATATCACAACGGACTTTCATGTTGTCCAAGTGAGCTTTCCTTATCAGAGCAACTGCCATCTAACCTAACCTAACCTAGTGGTGTAACAAAATGTAAGTAAAACAGTAATTAGTCGCTTGACACCTGTTCTGTAGAATTGCAGCACAGCGACGTGGCATTGAGTCAACAGGTTTTTAGCATCTTTTAACTGAAAACGACCCCCTCCTACGATTTTCCAGCATCCCAAAGTTGCGTATTCGATGTTGTCTTGCGTTGGGCTACTGCCCATCAACCCACAAATTTTCAATGGGGTTTATATCTGATGACTGTCGCGGCCATTCCATGATGTTAATCTGGCTTTCCTCAAACCATCTGTTTGCTACTTTGCTGGTATGTTTCTGGTTCACAAGTCAAAATTCAGAAATCAAAACTCTGAAGCAAAAATTTAAAAGTCAAAATTCAGAAAGTAATCAGACAGCAAAAAAACATAAAACTTTTCGCAAGATTTAATGTTTTTTCCTGTATGATTACTGTCTGAATTTTGACCTCTGAATTTTGTTTTTCTAAAAAAAGGGTTCTGCCTAATGTTTTCTGGAAAAATGTTTTTCTGAATTTATGGCGGCCACCGAACGGTCAGTCATAATATCCCCCTAACCCAATGAATGTTTCCAACGAGTAGCCAAGAAAAGTATGCCCATGCTTTACGGTTTTTGTTGTATACTACGGAAGGTATTCGGTGGCCATCTTACATATTGGCGTAATGCCTTTCCACAATACATGAGAATCTTCGGCTCGTCCGACCATAAAATGTGGTGCCATTTGACCGAAGGTCAATTCAAATGTTCTTTGGCAAATCGAAGCCTCTTTTATACGGGCGTTTCTTGTACTGTGGTCACCTAGGTCGTGTTAACGTAAATGCCGATGAACAGTTTCAATGCTTGAAGCCATTTTTAACGGATCTTTAATCTCAATAGCAGATGCAAATGGAATTGCTTGGAGTATCTTACGACGTACTTAACTTCTTTTACCGATATTGCTGGCTTGCTTCCATGCTATTTTCCACTTGGTTGGTACTTGGTGGCATTACGTATCATTATTGGTGAGCAACCATGGATATTTTGCACTTCCATGTAAGTTTTGCCATCAGCAATCAATTTTTTATGACACTACTGAATAAGGAGTAATAATGTGCTCATGAGCTATTGAAAATCAATTAAATTAACTAGCCTCACTGAGATTTTCCATAAAGATAGTAGCGATAATATTAGTCTTTTGTACACTTTTTAACGCACTACTAAATTTTGACTGGCTGAAAAGCCGTTGCAACTTAAATATCCTAATTTAACAAAACCAATGGGTTAATACTAACAAGTGATTGCATGTTTTGAAGCCGACTTCTTAGACTTACAGTAGATACCGAAAAATTGTTGTATTAAAAAAAATTGACCACCGAGCATTACTAAGATTTTGACCGCAACTGTATGTGTACAATATCATTACGGTGACCAAAGGTATTGTGTTTTACCGGGCCGTTTTGGAGAACGCATGACTTTTTAGAATGTGGTAGAAATAATAGAAACGATTAGATTAGATAGATAGCAGTTAATGATTGTTCTCTTGTAACACATTATATTTCTCTAGCTTTTTCTAATTTTAATTTTATGTGCGAAAGAGTGATTAGACAATATTTGAAACATTAGGGTGGTGTTGGATAGAGATTTAGCGAGATAACTGGATTCCGGATAATAAGTCCCATTTTTAATATTATACAGCTATGTTGACCTTTTTATCATAATGTGCTTTTTTTTAGCAAAAAGAGTTAATGTGTAACACAAGACATATGAAGCTGTTCTTTCTTCCGACGGAAGATGGCTTATTTTATTATTAATTTTTGAAGACGTTTGAAAGCAAGCAACTTTGCAAGAATAAATAACATATGTATACAATATGAATGATATTTCAAAAACACTATATTTGAGGGTAACTTAGTAATTTATTAATCGTAATTATACGGGACACTTGCTTCTTTAACGAACATCCGTCAGCAGCCTTCAAAAAATATGTTTTACAAAAAAATTTTTTTTATTATTATAAGGGTCAAACCCGGCGCTGGCGTCACTTTGAAATAACGCACGTTGAAAGTTTGTCCGCAACAATGAACGCAAGAAAGCTCAAAATTTGATTAGTTGTTAATCATAAAATTTTTAAAATAACAAATTGTTTCTCATGAAAATGGAAATATTTTTCAAAATTAACATAATATGAAAATAAGTTTAAGAATTTTGATATATTTTGAATAATTGAAAGAACGGAGAGACAAAGTATGTTGTTGCGTTGACTTTAGGCATTCAATATTATAATTAAGAAATAATTAGCAATTTTTAATTTTATGGAAGATTGAGTTAAATAAGGGCTTTAATATTGAAAACTTGACTTATTATTTCATAAACTCTCTGTGTAAGGAGCGAAAACATCCAAAGAGATTTTAGGCCGAGCTTCTCTTCCAATTTGCGTCGTACTCCTTTTAATTTTTCCAACAAATCGACGGGACGGGACTTACATGTTTTATACTGACTCCGAACGGCATCTGCAAAACAGATAAATTTTTACTGAGAAGCTTTTCATGGCAGAAATGCATTCGGAGTGTTTGCCAAATCACGCTTAAAAAAAATTTAGAACAATTTTTTTCAATTAGAAAAAAAAGGTTTTCCAAGCGTGGTCAAGTAGTTTGCAAACATTGCAAGTGTATTTTCGCCGTAAGAAGCTTCTCACTGAAAATGCATCTACCTTGTAGCTGTCATTCAGAGTGCGCATAAAACATGTAGGTGCCGTCCCGTACTATAGTTTTAATAGGTTTTAATAAGAACTTTTACAAATTTGAAAATGTCTTTCTCTTGGTTGTGGAGTTTACGCCTTGTAAGCTCAAGCAAAGAGTCCCAATCAGTAGCCAAGAACAATATTCATAATCTATCCTTGTCGCCTCGCATGCGTATTCGTTATTTTTTTTTAAACAGTAAACGGTTTCTTTGTGTAGTTTCTACCCTACTGAGAAATAAATATATGCCCCAATATATAATCTTGTTGGGACTAATATACCTTACCTGAAATCATTCTTATCGCCGTTTCAGCTTTTCGTTAGCATTTGCGAAATCTATCGTATGGTCACCATAAATCTAATAATATACGCTCAGCCGTAAACAATGAAAAGAATTAATGTAATAAAACAATTATACAAAAATTAAGTGCGTTCATGCAAGCACTTGTTACCCTTGGCGTTGATGGCTTGAAGAAGAGGTCAATCTGTTGTAGCAGTTCTAAAATGTCGCACATTTACGTGGTAATATATACAAGTAATGAGTTTATCATGGTAATGTGCAAAATTGTGTATTAATTCGAAGTAACTTTAATCGCTTGTGATGACCATTATAATTAAAATTTCATACACATGCAATATTTATGTTGTTTAAAAGACGTTTGTGGTACATGAACTGCATTCGAACACAGAAAAAATTCGAACTTTATATAAGGCTTATTTCAAGCGGAATCTATATATGGTGTATTCCATCCCATTTCGACCAATTTTGAACCCGACCCCTTTAGAATTGGCTGAAAGTTTTTCTTCTTTTTCTAGCTTACGAAAGACGTTTTTCAGAAGTTTTTCAAATTTTTTCATCCAACTCAAAAAAAGTTATGAATTTAAAAAAAAACACCGTTTTTGTTTTCAAATGCTATAACTTTTTCACAAATTGACCGTTTGGGATCTTTTTTTCTTTTTTAAATTTGTTTTTAAATGTACTTTTCGGAAAAAATTCAAAAAAATTTTTAAAGTTTTTTTTTTGTAATTTTTCAGTTTTTCGAGATTTTTCGAATTTCGCCCTTTTTTTCTCATAAAAAACTTCAATCAATTCTGCAATCATCCCCACTAATCCCGGAGTGGGCCGAGGATTTTTTTTTTATTTAATTGAAAAAAAAACTTTTAAATTTTTTTTGTATTTTTTCCGAAAAGTACATTTAAAAACATATTTAAAAAAATGATCCCAAACGGTCAATTTTTGAAAAAGTTATAGCATTTTCAAAAAACACCGTTTTTAAAAATTTTTTTGAATTTTTTCCGAAAAGTACATTTAAAAACAAATTTAAAAAAAAAGATCCCAAACGGTCAATTTTGAAAAAGTTATATCATTTTGAAAACAAAAACGGTGTTTTTTTTTAAAATTCATAACTTTTTTTGAGTTGGATGAAAAAATTTGAAAAACTTCTGAAAAACGTCTTTCGTAAGCTAGAAAAAGAAGAAAAACTTTCAGCCAATACTAAAGGGGTCGGGTTCAAAATTGGTCGAAATGGGATGGAATACCCCATATATAAAAAGAAGTGTACATTTTGATTGTCACTCCATAACTCGAGAACGGATAGAAAGATTGCCATGAAATTTTTAGGAAAGATACAGGAAGGAGAGGTGATGGCTAGTTGATTTTGAAATCCCAAATCGGTGACTACGGTCTCGAGTTTTACACCACTGGGTGATTAGGTTCTCGGGATATAGGCCAAAACATCGACCCGGATACCCCTAGAATGTGTATGTATTATGGATATCAAATGAAAGCTGTTGCTGAGAGCTTTAAAGTAATTTTCATTGTGATATTCGATTTAGTCGCATCAACCTGGCAAAACTGATAAATATGCATGCGAAGCCGAAATAAAAACATGAATTAATAATAATACCCACATACCTATTTACAGACGTCCTATTCGATTTGCCTGAAATTTGGTATATAAATTTACTTATATTAGTATTAACAATGCTTTTTTTCGGGAAGTACACCAGAGACGGGTTGAGACTGGGATTAGGACTAGGACTGGGACTGAGACTGAGACTCGGAATGAGACTGGAACAAAATACATACCACCCTCTGGGACTTGCAATAAGGGATAAAGAAGAATGAGAAAAAGTTGAGAGAAGAGAAAAGAGAGAAGGAGACTGAGAAAGAGATAGAATGGGACGAAGATGGAGATAGATGAAGCGAAAAAGATGGAGTGAATAAAAAGATTAAGAAAAAGTGGGCAGAGTTAGACGGAAAAAGCTTATTAAAATGTATGCAGATAGACCAAATTTAGGTCAGAACAACGTCTGCCAGGTCTGCTAGTATTATATAGTTTTATGGCGTATTCCTTACCTTCCTCCTAACGTTTCTGTGCTTATGTCATGAGACCTAAGGTTATTTAAAAGATATCGTTATGCATAAAGCTTATAGCCCATACTAAATAAGGCTTACATAAGGAATTATTATAAGCCATTAGAGAGTGTATAACGACCTTACTATAAGGTTGCTGGACAAAATAAAAGAAGGTTTACATAAGACCACATGCTAGGATACTACTTATAACCAACTAAGCATCAGATTTACATTATATTATCTTAAAAAAAAAAAAATTTAAGGCGCAATAACCTCCGAAGAGATCTAAGGCCGAGCTTCTCTTCCAATTTGCGTCGTGCTCCTCTTGATTTTCCCTACAATTTGGCCGGACGGGACCTACATGTTTTATGCCGACTCCGAACGGCATCTGCAAGGCAGATGAGTTTTCACTGAGAGCTTTTCATGGCAGAAATACACCCGGAGCGCTTGCCAAACACTGCCGAGGGGCGACCCCGCTTAGAAAAATTTGCTTCTAATTGAAAAACATTATTTCTAAAATTTTGATGTTGCTTTGCCCGGGGTGCAAACCCAGGGCATACGGTGTGGTAGGCGGAGCACGATACCATCGCACCACGGTAGCCGCCGTCTTATCAAGCCATATTTTAGCCTAATTATCTTAATATATAAAAAACACGTGTCACAACATTTTTGGGCGCGATGGACTCCTAAACTACTGAACCGATTTTGAATTTGTTTTGCACCCCGTGTGTAGTTTGATCTAACTTGAGAGATAGGATAGGTTATGTCTCAGTTTATAGCCTCTTCGAAGCCTTCGGGAGTGTCTTTTTCGTTAATACAACAACAACAACAGGGAAAAAAAGCAGTATACCAAAACTGTAGAAAATCTCTTCAGACAGGGAGAAATATAGGGCTCATGTCTTTAAATTCAATTTCCTTAAAAATATCACGAAAATTCATCGACAACAGTTAGGTTTTATTTATCACGCATCCCAATTATGTTTAGTTAACGCTTTGATGTTTTTCTGCCAATTTCCATACAAAATTGGATAATCTTGCAATCCATTTTTGAGTAGCTTCCCCGAGATCTAGAGTCTTGATACTTGGAAAACACTTCGACACCCGATGCCAATTGAGACATGAGAAAAAAAATTTGCTAGGTGGTCCAGGGATCGTGAAAATTCGAAAAAAGTCCGAACTTGGAAATTCTGCTTCCGAGTTTAAACGAATTTACCTTAAACCCAGTGACCATAAGTTTTAAATATAGCTTTGGGCTTTATTACGTTGCAATATTTTGGATGAAAGAGTTTTCGATATGAGACAGGGATCGAGATATTTAGAAAGTCCATTTACAAAATGTGGAATCTTGAGACCGCTATTTGAGTAATTTCCCGTAAAGCAAGATTCTTGAAACTAAAATTTGCCTTCAGAACCTGATGACAATGCAACATGAGGGATACACACTTTTGCTAGGAGTTCCAGGGATCGTTAACATTTAAAAAATAATCCGAACTTGAAAAGTTTGCTTTCGAGTTTTAAGGAATTTCCTGATAACCCCGTGACTTGAAACTTTTAACACAGGATCGGGCTTTATTACATTGTAATATATAAGAAAAAAAGTTTTCTAGATGGGACAGGGATCGAGATATTCAGTGATATTGAGAAAGTTCATTTACAACATGTGAAGTCCTGCGACCGCTATTTGAGTAACTTCCCGTAGAGATGGATTCTTGAAAGTAAAAACATAATTCAGAACTTCATGACAATGCAACATTAAAGAAAAAGTTTCAATTGTTTTTGTTTTATCGGCCTATTGATAAAGGATTCCAGATTAGAATTCGAGTTCAAGGTCAGAACAATAATTTTTATGATAATTACTGTTTTTTAATTTTCCTAAAGTTGAAAGATTTATGAGTCTAACAAAGCAACGCTGTGTAAGCTGTGGTAAGCGCAGTGTGCCTAAAGAGAACTGATGATGAAGGCTCAGTAACCTTCGAAATTGATCTATCTGCGCAGCCATAGCAAGGCAAATGTTCTATTTTCTATTAAAGTTGAAAAATAAATTTTCAATTATTGAACAATTAAAAAACAAAAAACAATAACTATCATAAAAATTATTATACTGGTCTTAAATTCGAACCTGGAAAAAATTTTTCGCTAGGTGGTCAAAGGATCGTGTAAATCAAAAAAACCGTCCAAACTGGGAGATTTGCTTTCGAGTTTTAAGGAACTTCCCGATAACCCAGTGACTGAAACTTTGGACGAAACTTAAAGCTGTATTAAAAAATAAATGCAAGGCGCGATAACTTCCGAAGAAATTTTAGGCCAAGCTTCTCTTCCAATTTGCGTCGTGCTCCTATTAATTTTTCATACAAATTGGCGGGACGAGACCTACATGTGTTATGCCGACTCCGAGCGGCATCTGCAAGCAGGTGAATTTTCACTGAGAAGCTTTTCATAGCAGAAATACACTCGGAGTGTTTGCCGAGGGGGCAACTCAGCTTAGAAAATCTTTTTTCTAATTGAAAACACTTTTTATAAATTTTCAATGTGACTTTGCTTGAATCCAGGATCTTCGGTGTGGTAGGCGGAGTATGCTACCACCTCGCCACGGCGACCGATAAACTTAATTAGAGTGCAATATTCAGGATAAAAGAGTTTTCTAGATGGAACAGGGATCAAGGTATTGAAAAGTCCGTTTAGAATGTGGAATTTTGCCATCGATTTTGGAGTAGCTACTCATTGTGCTAGACACATGAAAGCTTACACATAGCTTAAGTCATCATGACAATGCAACCAAAGGAGAATATAAAAGGAAGATAAAGCATTTCTAAGTACTTCCTTTACATAAAAGGAACAGAAGAAACGGAAGATATCTCTTTAAACAAAGACATTATCTTGTTGAACTTTGATAATTAAACTTTAACATAACCACTGTAAAAATTTGTAGGAAGATAAAAATTTTAAGGTGGAGTGCAATAAATAGACTTTCGATCAACAATCTTGTTTAAAGAAACATTTTAAAAATTGTTTATCTTTTTTTATTTTTTATTTTTATTTACCTTAGGAATAAGGCTTATATGTAGCATAAATAATCCCAAGTTAAGGCGTTATTATATTAAGGTTTATCTGTTAGGAGTGATAACAGCATTCCTTATTGCTTACAATCGCATATGCCAATTTTTGCTGGGTATCCCCGCAAAATAAAAATAACCATGTATACACGATCATGCGTTCAAATATGATTGATATATCAATATACTTTGCTAAACAAGATATTTTAGAATAGCTATAGAGAGAGGTATGTTGCCCCCTATATGGATATGTGTATGTACATATATGCATGTCCGTATTAGGGACCTTGCAAATATTCGCATCTACAAAAATCCAAGCAGATCTATGATAATTTTTTCAGAACAAAGATAAAATGAAACTCCCTAAAATACTCCTTTTCTTAGTTGGCAAAATGATAAAAGCCTAGAACAGTGGTCGACGGCTAAAACGCGTTTGGATATATCGGGAATGGTATCAAAATACGCTTTTTGATCTCAGTATCAATAACATTAAGGGAGAAAAAATTATGCGCCGTTCAAAAGATATTCATGGAAAACCGAAAACTACCCCGGAATCATCCGAACACCTTCCAGCGTTGGCGACCTTCGGCTGCGCTTATTAAAAATTACAACAACCAAATGAAAATTGCCAACTTCAACTGCAAATATCGCCGGACAGATATACGATTTTTCTCTTCCGCCTTTGCATTATACTTGTCGAGGTCCATACGATATGTATGTGTATTAGCCAGTCGATCGCTGTTCTAGACTTTTACCAGCGAAATATTTGTGATGCCAAAAATGTATGCAATTTCCTTATAAGCGGTTTCCTGAGTTGATGAAATTATTTTTGGGGGTATCAGCGGATTCGAACTATGTTCAAAGTTTTAAATCATGTGCTCGACTTAATCTATATATGTATGTGACTCCTTCTATGAAAATCTGGCTTATGACTCAAAAAAGAAATTGCGAGAAACAGCTGTTAAAGATAAACAATGCATTTCTTCAGTTTCTTAGTAATAGTAATTTTTTTTGAGTCATAAGCCACCTTTTCATTGCACGGGTCACATATATAGAAATCAAATTCAGTGTGTGTGGTTCCTATTGAAACGTATTTCCCACACTTCAATCATCACCAAATCTTGGATATAGCTTTCTTCGATCAAAACGAAGGTTTTTCATATTTCAGAATTAAGAATTTTAAATAAAATTTTTCTTTTCAATTTCGTTTTTTTTTAACTTCGACTTTTTTTCTCCGCACTTTTGAAAATATCTTTTTTTCCAAGTCAAATTGCAAACAATTTTTCAAAATTACAATAGAACTGATTTATACCACTTTACAGAAAATCCGTATGCTATATGTACGAAATTGCGTTCTGTTTGCAACAGATGGCGTTACACTAACAAGATTTTGTCATGTTTGATTTTCTTTTTTTTTTCTCAATAAAAATAAGAATCTGCTATAAATGTGTAGAGTGTGTTTCAAGTATTTTTTATTTGACTTTTATTTATGTCACATCATTCAATAAATTTGAAATTAATTCGACATGAATCAAAGCACTCTCAATTCAGAAAACGGTATGCATATTTATTTGGAGTGAAATTATGAAATTTTGCCGACACGTGTCTACGAATCTTAATTCATAATTTTTTGTTATGTTTATAGTGAATCACAGTTGGCTATGGGATCGAGCAATCTTAGCTCCCAAAAATGATCATGTTAACAAAATCAATGATCGCATTCAAAACCAAATTCCTGGTGAAGTGAAGAAATATAAATCGATCGACATAGTTACAGATGAAGATCTAATTGTGAATTATCCAATTGAATTTCTAAACTCTTTAGAACCACCTAGAGTGCCATATTAACTTTACAATGGAACCAGACTTTGCGTTAAGAAATGAATGCCAAATGTAATCGAAGCAACAATCATCAGCGGTAAAAGCAATGGTGAAGATGTGCTCATACCATAGATTTGCCATTAAATTTTAAGCGCTTACAGGTTCCGGTACGCATTACAATCAACAAAGCACAAGGACAATCGCTTACTGTTGCAGGATTAAATTTAGAGAGTCCATGCTTTTCCCATGGTCAGCTATATGTTGCTTGCTCTAGAGTTGGAACACCAAAAAATTTGTTTATCTTTGCACCGAACGAAAAAAATAAAAATATTGGGTACCCACTTGCATTACAATAACATACAATAATAAAATATTTTAAACGAAAATTTCACCAAATATGCGTACAAAATTCAATTCAATTTACAGAAAAATAAACTAATTTCAATAAACAAAACAGAAAAAATAACGCAACAATAAAAATCGATACAAGTAAACAAAAATACATTATGTACGAAATATCTAAGAAATGTTGTGTCAAAGTTGAGCTATGGTTGTTTTTAAAGTACCTGGCATTCATGTTCGCATCTGCGGATGTCTAAAATTACACATTCTCGCCATCCCTAATAAACATAAAAACATTTGCATCCATGGACATATGTATGTGCATGTGTGTATGTATGTAGGTACGCTCACGCGCAAATATATTTATTTAGTTACGCATACGCAATGTATGACGAAAATAACTCATTCAAAGGTTGATGATGAGCGTAATATGCACGAGCTATGTATTTGAAAACTTTTAAATGCGACTTAAGATGACCCACTTAGTACTTAAAACTCTTTATTTATGTCTTTACTTTGGGTAGTTAATTTTTGAAAAGCTGTAAAAATCAAAGTTTATAGATTTTTGATGTGCATTTTTAATTAATAGGAAGAAAAATGCCTATTGCCGGTTTAATCTTTTAAGTTTTCCGGGTTGTAGCTCAACCAGGAAGGTTGCATTTTTCAACTTTCCCTACAAATATGCGGAAATTCTTAATTTTTTTTTGTAAATTTAGGCTCACATGCGGAGCGACAAGCAAAAATAATTTAAACAAGTACGGACGGGACTGTTTTCGGGTGTGCCGAAGACTTCATACCTTTTATGAATGGGGCTGACAACACTGGCGAAAACAACACAATTCCACATCGCATTATAACAAGAAAATTTCACCTCGTTTGTCAGCTACTTAATCGTGGTGAAAGTCGCGTACGCCTAAAAGTATGCAAGGACGTGCATTGAGTTGGGCTTTCAACGAGGTGGAGTTCTACAACGCCTGCAACACTCAGGAGGCTAGCCATGAAGGTATGGTCTAATCTTCTAAATAGTTCGACTTGTGCGTTACGTAGCTCAAATGTTTTGATCAAACATTGCACTGTCACCGAGTTTTAAACTATATTTCAGGTTTCAAGTCTCTAGATATCCAGGAAGTTAGTTAAAAATCGATTGCAAGATTCCCAATTTAAAATTATTTTTCTCAATATCTCGATCCATGCGCCACCTAGCGGAATTTTTTTGATAAAATATTGCATTGTCACCGGGTTCTGACTTACGGCCCAAGTTTCATGTCTTTAGCTCATCGGGAAGTTACTCGAAAATCGATCGCAAGATTCCCCCCGTTTTTAAAGGATTTGCAGTTATCTTGACTAGCGCGCCACCTAGCGGAACTTTGTTTTCTAAAAGTTGTATTGTCACCAGGCCTCTAACTAAGTGCCAAGTTTCAAGTCTCTCGGTAACCGGGAGGTTAGTTAAAAATGGATTGAAATATTCCCAAATTAAAATTTGTTTTTTTACTATCTCGATCCGCGTGTCACCTAGCGAAAATTTTGATCAAATGTTGCATTGTTATCGGGTTCTGACCCACGACCCAAGTTTCAAGTCTCTAGCTGACCGGAAAGTTACTCAAAAATGGATCGCTAGATTGCCCTAGTTTTCAGGGATTTGTAGTTATCTCAATTAGCACGCCACCTAGCCAAACTCTGTTTTCTATAAATTATATAGTCACCGGGTCTCGAACTATGTGCTTAGTTACAAGTCTGTAGGTAACCGGGAAGTTAGTGAAAATTGGATTGAAAGATTCACAAATTAAAATTAATTATCCTAAAATCTCGATCCACGCGCCACCTAGCGGAATTATTTTGACAAAATATTGCATTGTCACCCGTTTCGGACTTACGGCTCAAGTTTCATATTTCCAGCTCACCAGGAAGTTCCTCAAAAAACGATTGCAAGATTCCCCCCGTTTTTCAAGGATTTGTAGTTATATCACTTAGTGCGACACCTAGCGGAATTTTGTTTTCTGTAAATTGTACTGTCACCGGGTCTCGAACTATGTGCTAAGTTACAAGACTCCAGGTAACCGGGAAGTTAGTTAAAAATGGATTGAAAGATTCCCAAATTAAAATTAATTTTCCTAATATCTCGATCCATGCGCCACCTAGCGGAATTTTTTTGACAAAATATTGCATTGTAGCCGGGTTCTGACTTATGGCTCAAGTTTCATATCTCCAGCTCATCGGCAAGTTTTTTTTCAGGGATTTTCGTTTATCTCGATTCGTCTGCCACCTGGCGGCATTTTGCTTTCCACGAATTGTAGTGCCATCGACTTGCAAACTATGTGCTAAGTTTCAAGTCTCTGGATTACCGAGAAGTTAGTTAAAAGTCGATCGCAAAATTTTCATTTTAAAATTAATTTTCTGTATATCTGGATCCGTGCGCCACCTAGCGGATTTTTTTTCACTTGCATTGTAATATCTCTCAGTTCTCAACTATGTTCTAAGTATCAAGTGTCTAGCTCAACGGGAAGTTACCGAAAAAGACTTTTCCGTGGGTCAAAAATTCGTATGGAAATGAAGGGACAAACATGAAAGCGACTTAATATAAAGGTAAAAATAAAAAAAAGGTAGATACTTTGTGCGAGGATGCAAAGTTTCACGTTTTTTGTGATCTACATGAAAAAGCTTTGACCACGAATCACTTATCTCAACAATATATGCCGTAAACGTAAGAATTTGATGAAATTTGAATCTGCTAACCGTTAAAAAGGTGCAGAAATTACAGTTTATATGGGGTATATACTGCCGATCTCTATAATTTATTCTGACAAGAATATATGCTATGTACGTAAGAATTTGGTGAAATTTGAAGCTTCTAGCTGTACAATTGTGTAGACATTGCGAAACGTTTCTTATCTGAATAATCGGTTGTAGGGGACATCTCATACGACCGATCTCTTCGAATTTTTAAGACAACAATATTTGCTATATACGAAAGCATATGGTGAAATTTAAAGGTTCTAGTTATGAAAAGTTTCTTATCCCAACAATCGGTAGTATGGGATATATACTATATATACCATCGATCTCTTTAATTTTCTCAGAAAACAGTATATGCTATATAGGTAAGCATTAGGTGAAATTTGAGGCGTCTAGATGTTAAAATGGGGCAGAAATCACGAAAAGTTTCTAATCTGGACAATCGGTCGTATGGGATATATACTATATATACCACCGATCTATACAATTTTTTCAGACAACAATGGGTGCCCTATACGTAACCATTAGTTGAAATATTAAGGTTGGAGCTGTCGAAATGGGGCAGTAATTACGAAAAGCTTCCTATCTGAACAATCGGTTGTGGGGGATATATGCAATATATATCACCGACCTCATCCATTTTTTCAGCCAACAATATGTTCAAAATACGAAAGCATATGGTGAAGTGTGAAGCTTCAATCTGATAAATTGAGGAAGATATGACAAAAATCCTATTTTCTGGAAAATCGGTTGTATGGGGGATATATTTTATAGTGGTCCGATCCGGCCACTTCCGAAAAATGTCTAATCTGACACCTAAATATAGTCATAAAATTTTATCAAGATATCTCAAAAATTTATGGACTAGTTTGCATACAAACAGACCGACGGACATGGCTAAATCAACTCAGCTCATCATCCTGATCATTTCGGCTTACTTATTGGTAGGTCTATATCTTTTCCTTTAAGGACTTACAATTTTGAGATTCGTGACAAACTTAATATACCATTTTATTTTCATGAAAAGTATAAAAATTTGCCAAAAATTAGGTTAACCCCTCATGTCAATTTAACTCTGGGTTAAAAATATAACACGCCGTTTTGCAAGTGGACCGAATGTATAAAAAATACTTAAAATAGGTATATAAAGCTCTTTTATTTGTAAATTTTTATGAAAATACCATCTTCAGAGCCTTTTGGATGTTTTCATTTTCTAGAGAGTGTTTTTTATCCCTTTTGTAATTTTTAATATCCTCTTGACGGTCGCCGTGGTAGGTTGTAGCATGCTCCGCCTCCCACACTGAAGATATTTGGTTCACGACCCGGGCAAAGTTACATCAAAATTTTAGAAACAAGTTTTTTCAATCAGAAGCACATTTTTCTAAGCGGGTTCGCCCCTCGGCAATGTTTGACAAACATTCTGAGTGTATTTGCCATGAAAAGCTGTCAGTAAAAACTCATCTGCCTTGCAGATGCCGTTCGGAGTCGGCAATAAACAAGTAGGTCCCGTCTTGCCCATTTGTAGCAAAAATTAAAAGCAGCACGACACAAATTGGAAGAAAACCTCGGCCTAAAATTGCTTCGGAGGTTATCGCGCCTTACATTTATTTGTTACGTTGATGTTGTATTAGCTTTATTGAGTTTAAAAGCCGTAAGTATACTTTTCATGAAAACGAGATAGTATATTAACTTTGTCACGAATCTCAAAGTTGTAAGTCCTTAAAGGAAAATAGATAGACCCACCAATAAGTATACCGAAATGATCAGGATGAAGAGCTGAGTTGATATAGCCAGGTCCGTCGGTTTGTATGCAAACTAGTCCCTCAATTTTTGAGATATCTTGAGCGGATGTATTTATGTGTCCGATTAGACATTTGTCGGAACCGGCCGGATCGGGCCACTGTAGCATATATCCCCCATACAACCGATTTTTCATAAAAGAAGAGTTTTGCCATATCTTCCTCAATTTATCAGATTGAGGCTTCAAACTTCACCATATGCTTCTGTATATTGCACATATGGTTGTCTGAAAAAATGGATTAGGGCGGTCGTATATATAGCATATATCCCCTACAACCGATTATTCAGATAAGTAACTTTACGTAATTTAGTACTTCGCAAATATCTCGCTTCCCATGTTTTGCTCGAGTTTCGCGCTCAGTTCGAACTTGAACATCATGAAACTCTCCACCCGTCCAGCCATTTCTAAGTTAAGGCTTGATCAGTTGCTGAAACTTTGCAAAAAATATTGATGGAGATGATCAGAATGCCATATTGGTGACAATAACAACTGAAACAAGTAAGGACGGGACTGTCTTCGGCTGTGCCGAACACTTAATACCTTTCATGAATGGGGCTGAACAATAATCTTATCCCGTTCGTAATCTCCAAATAATCGGATGTATAAGATAAGAAATATATAGTGAACAGATGTACATACCTAAACGATTTTTAATATAAATATAAAATAAAAAATGGCAAAAAACCCCCTTATCTGAACGATCGGTTGTATGGGATATATATTAAATATAGCTCCGATCGAAATGATTTTTTCATGAAATCTTCTATGATATATTAGAATAAATGTTACCAAGTTTAACGTTTTTATATTGGAAATTAAGGGAGAAATGGCTAAAAATCTTTCGATCTGAACGATCGGTTGTATGGGATATATATTATATATAGCTCCGATCGAAATGATTTTTTCATGAAATCTTCTATGATATATTAGAATATATATCACCAAGTTTAATGTTTTTATATTGGAAATTAAGGGAGAAATTACAAAAAATCTTTCTATCTGAACGATCGGTTGTATGGGATATATACTATATATAGCTCCGATCAAAGTGATTTTTTCAGAAAATCTTCTATGATATATTAGAATATATATCACCGAGTTTCACGTTTATACTTTCTAAATTGCGGCAGGAACGACCAAAATAGTCTTGTCTGAACGATCGGTTGTATTGGAGATATATGTTTTAGTGGTCCGATCCTACTGCATCTGACAAATGTCTAATAAAAAAAAAAAAACATCCTTGTGCCAAATTTCATTGAGATATCTCAAAATTTGAGGGACTAGTTTGCGTTCAAACAGACAGACGGACGGACGGACAGACCGACATGGCTATATCAACTCAGTTCGTCGCCCTGATCAATTCGGAATACTTAATGGTGAGTTTATTTTCTATATTTCTCAACGTTACACACATCGGACCAAAGTTAATATATCATTTCATGTTCATGAAAGGTATAATAAATATCAAACGGTGCTGAGCGAATTTGTTGTGCTGGATTTTGAGAATTATGTTCAATTACTAATGAGTATTGTAATGATATAGCGATTTACGAAATGTGTTAAGCAGTCGATATATTAACACTTTTGAGCTTTTGGATATTTTAAAATTTAATATTTATATTTTAATTACAAAAAAAAAAAAAATTGACTGCATATACAAATTTGTAGATGTATTGTGATTTGTACTTCAATATAAACAATTTTCAGCAGCACTGTTAAGCCGATAAATTCCCGGGGTACTAGATTATGAGTTGAACAGGATTCCAAGTGTCTCTTTTATGTTGTGCATCCACCTAGAGATCAAGCCCTAGAGATGGTTCTAGGTCTAGGAAAAAATCGGTATGGCATAAATTTGTTCATAATTTCCGATTGTTGAAGGGAAAATTTCATATAGGAAACCTAGTTATATAATTACCGATAAGGATTTAGGTACGAAAATGAAGATTGGTTTTGATAAAAGACCAATAATATTTTTAAAATTTACAATTGTTTTTGTTTTATTGGCCTATTGATAAAGGAGTCCATGTTCGATTCGAGCTCATAGCTTATGAGAATAATTTTTTTTTTTGATAATTGTTCCGAAGCTCCTTTCCTTCCTTTTGTAAAATTTATTTTATCACAAGTTTTAACAATAAAAATATCATAATATTCCACCTAAGAGGAGTAATTTCAATTCACATATCAAATTTCTCATATTTCAATAATAACTTTTTTGTCGCGCTGGTCACTTTGATGGATTGAAGTCTATATATACATATATGTATTTCTCGATTAGTTTAAATCCTTCTGCAATACAACGTTAAGCATATAAAATTGATATACTATTTGTGCTATGCACAGCTGAGAATAAAATGTGTCCGGGAATAGCCATGCTATAATTATGTATTATAAATATTACAAAAGAACAAAAAAACGTTAATAGAAAGTGGTTAAAATATATAAATTGGCTATTTAATTTATAGTCTGCAGCATTTATGTATGAAGACGAAAGCGTAACTGATGAGGAATTTGGTACCTAAAAATTTAATTGCTGCGAAAAAACCAACAAACAAAGAAGAAATTATATGCGGACCCCTTACCAAGCGCAACAATTAGATATTTAATTATCTATAGAGTGTGAAGATGACCTCCATTGAAAAACAAGGGTTTTAGATATGAGAATTTGTATCAAATGTGCGGAATCACATTTTTTAATACTTTCTTGTTATTGTAAGAAATAAATAGATTTTTCAAACTACTACTTTTCAAGCATTCGAACATACCCATTCAACCATCTTATGAATAATCTTCTGAGGGGATGTGCTGTATGACCAATGTCCAATGTGAAACATCTGGTTCCAGTGCGTTAAGGAGCTTAGAATATACCCGCGGTAACGTATGCCTGTCGTAAGCAGTTCCTAAATCAAAACTCACGCACTTGGATTGTGGGCTAGTCAGAAACAGAAAACTAGAGGTGCCTACAAACAGGATTTTCTGTGGCCCATTTAAAACAAAAACAAACCTCCAATTTTTTGGCCCACACTAATGCACTTATATTTCAATTTTATTTAAAAAAATTTTATTCTGGAAGTTAGATACTTAGCATATCAAATATACATTAAAGAAGAAGTACATATATACATATATGGTTAAACTGATTTAAGATATGATCGGCACATCATTCACTTTCAGTATGCTACAGCAATATTTTCAAATGGCATAACCTCTTGGTGTAACCCATTCTGTTTTAATAAATTACGGTGAAACAAACGACGAGTCTCGTTCATCATCAACGGCTACTAAAATTCATAAATCACAAAATATTCTAATTCTCATCTTTGATTGTTTGAGGTCGGGAAAAGTTGAAGATTTGGTTTCAAGTTACGAAGTGTTTTCTTAAAATATTACTTAAAGAGTTATATAATCAACATACAAGAGCCAATTAATTTAATCCTGAAAGTTGCGAAAAATTACATTGACCTCTCAGTTTTTGTAGGAACATATTTTATATATAACGGCAGAATTTGGTTTTCAATAATCATACTAAAGGTGAATGTGAAGATTTCCGTGAATTTTGCATTGGAAATTCAAAACTACTGCATTCTGAACTACTAATTGTTCGCCATTATCTCTTTTAAATGTTTCAACTTGCGAATTTAACATAGGCGGTGGAAATTGTTACCGCTGCATTACCTTTTCACTAGTTCCTAACTATATACAAGTTTTCACTTTAGAACTTGTTCAGTATTGGCAATTTTACGATAGTTACGACCTAGTGTAAAATTTTACAGCTGATATCTGGTTCTTCTTGGTACTATTTAATTGTATAATATTATCGCCTTTTTCGACAATTCGGGATAGGTGGAATAATGTTGAAAAAAAGGCATACTCATATGTAGACAAAGTTCGCTTAAGCTGATAGCAGCTTTTTTGTTAGTGGCTTATTCCTAAAATATATGTATGTTAAATATGAAATATGAAAATCCAAACTGACGATTTTATAACTTTAAATCTAGCTACTAATTAACTAGTACTTATTTGGCACTCTAGGTCTAGTTCCGAACCAGAAATTTGCATCACTAGTTACTGACTTCCCTTGAGGGTAATTAACTATGTATTATAATATGAAGTTATAATAGGCTCCTCTTTTATTTTGGTACAGTTTTGCTTATATCCTTTGGTCATATGCCACATATATTTTAGCTCTGCCGTCAGTTATCTATTTTAATTTTATATTTGTTGTTATGCAAAACTGAGCCCGAGTTTACAAAGATTCTCATTCGCAACGAAAAGGAAACTTTACAAAACAAATTTATATAACAGGCAAATTAATAGAGTCAGAATGTCTCAGTTGTGTTGTTAGTGTAGAAATGAGATAAACTGAATTAAGCAAGGAAACAAATACAAGCAGGATAGCCTAGTGGTTAAAGCAACTGCAGTTTCATCGTGTGATTCGCGGTTCGAATCTCGGTGAAACCTTTGATAACATTACGAAATTGCCTGATGATGAATTTGTGGCGGTTTTCGAAATGGTACCATCGCAAAATGCTTCTTTCTTTCTTTTCAGTTTCTCCTAGAAAAACATAATAGTTGAATGTTCAATTTTATTTATTAATCAATTGAAGGGCTCAGAACCAAAAGAATCTAAGTGATATTTTTTTTTAAATTGCGTTATACCCATATTTGTATATTTAATATAGTGTCTATTTGTTGACAATGCGATCCAAGCCATTTTGTACATTTTAGTACCATATATTTGCCAGACCAAAAACGTACTAAATTTTATTGCATTAATGATTGGAGCCAAAAGGATCTAAGTGCGCTCCTCCAAGCAATAAAATTTAATTGCTCGGCCAAAAGAACATGCAGAATTTTTTCAAGTATGCAGTTTTGTAGCCAGTAAGTATGTTAATCTTAGTTTTGTAAAAAATTTCCATAATTGTTGGCAATTTTTTCTTGAGTTATACCCCATAAGAATTTTTTAACGTAATTTTTTTTATATGGAAAAAAGTCCTTATCCTCGTAAGAAAAAAAATTGCCAAAAATCAGCGATACATTCTACGAACTTAAGTTTAGCACTTTATTATACTAAAATTAAACGGGCTACAAAACTGCATACTCGAAAAAATTTTAAATGTTATTTTGGCCCAGCAATCAACGTTCGAAATTTTATTGCAACAATTTTTGGAGCCAAAAGGGTCTAAGTGCGCTTGGATCTAGAAAAAAAATTGCCAAAAATCAGCGAGACTTCCTACGAACTTAAGTTTATCACTTTATTATACTAAAATTAAACGGGCTACAAGACTGCATACTCGAAAAAATTCTACATGTTCTTTTGGCCGAGCAATCAACGTTCGAAATTTTATTGCAATAACTTTTGGAAATTTTTGCAATAATTTTGAAAATTTACAGTTATTTTCCATCTGCAGTAAACATCCTTTGAATTAGTTGACTAACCTGCATTCATTTAGACAGGAATCATTTCAAACGCATTTACCCAGAATTTACAATAAGTAATTTACATTAACCTTAATTATCTCAATTCAACGTCGATGTTACTTCGATCCTTTTGAATCTAAGCCCTTCAATTGTGATTACACATTTTTTTCAGGGCTATAATATTTTTGAATAATTTTTAGTTGTCAAATAGTTGAAATTTTTTTATCATGCGCAAGTGCCTTATACTATGTTCAAACAGAAAAATAAATTGAAGGAATTTCGATTTAAATTGAGTGGTGTTCATACAACTCAATTTAGCTTACACAATAGTAATTTCATAGCTGGTAGGCTCATCTCTACAGCAACAACATATCTTTGTTCAGACTGTCAAAATGTGCGTGGTGGTATTAGGCGAATGGAATGAAATGAAAACATAAAACTTTGAAATTTGTGTGTTGTAAGAAAATGTGTTCAATGTGTTTGACAATCCCAACTTCACTGAAATGAAAAAAATAAAATCAGCTGATGAGATGAGCGAACCATATAGTTGACCCATGCGTAACTGACGTTTAAATCTACTCAATAAACACACTTTAAAATGTTGTATTTCCAGTTTGCAACAAGTTTTTACGCAATTTTTTTTAAATTGGCAATTTCTTATTACACTTTATTATATGATAAATTGCGTAATAAATTGCCCAAATGGTATTAATTGCCAATTTGGTGTGTGTTTGTACATTGTATTAGCTTCATACGTGTGTGCTTTTTCTTGGCACTTTCATAAGAAATTCGAGCATTTTCATATGTTTCGAAATGATTAGAAATTATATGTGAGAGCATGCGGAGGGTAGTGGGACAAATATTTTTTTATATTTGAAGTTTGACTTTGTATCTGTGCCTATGATTCAGGGCAAAACAAAAGCAATGGTGCTACCAAATTATAGGGGTTGAGCAGCCCCGAATGTAAGCAATAACGAGTTCCACATTCCGAAATAATTGAGTGATTGAAAAATGTTTAGAAATTTAAGAGCATTTTCTAATAACCCACAATGATGTGATTGCCTTTTAAACAAGTTCTTGTGTATCTCTTTACAAATGCTACTTTATAGTTATCAAGTAGAGATTTTCCTTGTTTTAGCAAAAAAAAAACTTGGCTCATTATACTCTACTACATATCTACTACTTATGTATGTATTTACTAATTTTTATGTTAATGAATATAACAGCAATAAAATTCTGTTAATTCTTTTTATTGCTAAAGTTAATTTTTGTATCGTCATTTAGCATGGGTGTATATAAACTCAAGAGGGGAGGAATTATTATTATTCAGATATGAATACCTCATCACCAGCATCATTATTTGGCGCTTAACCAATTTTTTCGTTGCCCTAACAAAGTTTGCCCATCATTCCCTCATAACGAAAACTGACGCGAATGGGGCACACCATGGTAGATAAAGTCTTCATCTTACTATTTTTCCTTGTAGGGACTTCGCCCTTCATTCGATAGCAAGACCAGGTATCGATATGTCTATCTTCTGATTTGAGGCCTATAGCCGATTTTATTTAAATCTTAAAAAAATTCTAAGCTCAAAAATGTTTATGATCTATACCATATTTAAAATCTTAACCTATCCCTAGTGAACGTTTTTTTATAGGTTTGAATAATTGATGGGTTGTCGGTACATTCAAGATGCGGTACGTGCATTGCCCAAAATGGAGTAGTAGTGAATATATTTTTACACTAGGGCTGTCGCATTCTTACGCTGCTGTAGGTAGTAATATCGTGTTTATAACAGCGTTATCCCCTTTTCACAACAGCAAATCGACCTCTTAAATCACAGGTTTCCTGAGCTGGATGGAATTCTTAGCTGAATTACATACTCTCTCTCTCTTTGAGGTCGGACATGTAGGCCTTTGTATTGTTTAAATCGTGATTTCCTGCTTATTTAATGAAAACTCTATCTGAGTATGCCGCAGTGGGCTCATTGAGTATCGTTCGATTTCTGAAGTCGTTTAGAACATCATGACGCTTGAGTGGGGATTAAACACGGCTGCTTAACTGTTTAGCCAAGTCAATGGTTAAAGTCTGTCTAAAGATGCTGCTTTTGGATTTGGTCGTCTTTATTCTTCAAAGCTCATTTGAGTTTTTTATTGTCCGATATGTAGCTGCCCAGTTGTAAATGTATACATGAAACAGTTTCTCAGGGAGCATACATACTCTATTATACCCTTTGTATGACTTCTGTATCCAAATGGCTGTATTAATGCCGAATGCATTCATAAGCACTAGAAAAACATGTATACATCCATATGTATGTTTCATATGTACGAAAGCTCTATCCCTGCATTGACCAATAGGAATTTATTCTACACATATAATTACAATAACATAACATCGATATGACGAAAGACGGGGTAACTTGAAGTCATCAACTTGGATTATATAGACCATTGGATTATGGTCCATACATTGTACTCACAACAGTTCAATGGCGGTAAAGCATCCTGAGCCAAACGGTTGGCGGTCGTAATCAAACCTCGATATATTCCAAGATCATTGCTCCAAGTTGCCCACTTTCTATTCTACTCAGTTATTCATATCCTGGAGTTCTTTTCGGAAGAAATATTGTTTCAAGTACATACATTATATAAATACAAATATATTTTTCCAGACAATTAAGAACAAGTAAAGACCGAACTAATACCTTTCATAAATGGGGCTGAAAAATAAACTTATCCCATTCGTAATATCCATATAATCAGGTGTATAAGGTACGTAATATATAGTGATCATGAATCACTTATCTCACCAATATATGACGTATGCGTCAGTACTTCATGACATTTAAGCTTATAGCCGTTAAAAAGGGGGCAGAAATGGAGTTTATGTGGCGTATATAATATATATACCACCGATCTCTATGATTTTTTCAGACGATATATGCTATATACGTAGGTATTTGGTGAAATTTTAAGCTTCTAGCTGTTAAAATGGTGTAGACATTGCGAAAAGTTTCTTATCTAAACAATCGGTTGTAGGGAACATATCCTATATATACGACCGATACGAAAGCATTTGGTGAAATTTGAAGGTTCTAGCTGTTAAAGTGGAGCGGATATTACGAAAAGTTTCTTATCTGAACTATCGGTTGTATGGGATCCATATCATATATACGATCGATCTCTAAGATTTTTTTAGACAATATATGCTATATACGTAGGTATTTGGTGAAATTTTAAGTTTCTAGCTGTTAAAATGGTGTAGACATTGCGAAAAGTTTCTTATCTAAACAATCGGTTGTAGGGAACATATCCTATATATACGACCGAACTCTTCGAATTTTTAAGACAACAATATTTGCTATATACGAAATTATTTGGTGAAATTGAATCTTCTAGCTGTTAAAATGGTGTAGAAATTGCGAAAAGTTTGTTATCTGAACAATCGGTTGTATGGGATATATACTATATATACCACCGATCTATACATTTTTTTCAGGCAACAATGAATGCTTTATACGAAAGATTTTGGTGAAATTTGAAGCCTCTAGTTCTTAAAATGGGGCAGTAATTCGAAAAGTTTCTTATCTGAACAATCGGTTGTGGGGAAATGTACTATATATAGACCGATCTCATCCATTTTTTCAGACAATAATAAGTGCAATATACGAGAACATATATTGCCTTTTAAACAAGTTCTTGTGTATCTCTTTACAAATGCTACTTTATAGTTATCAAGTAGAGATTTTCCTTGGTTTAGCAAAAAAAAAAAAAAACTGGCTCATTATACTCTACTACTTATGTATGTATTTACTAATTTTTATGTTAAGGAATATAACAGCAATAAAATTCTGTTAATTCTTTTTATTGCTAAAGTTAATTTTTGTATCGTCATTTAGCATGGGTGTATATAAACTCAAGATGGGAGGAATTATTATTATTCAGATATGAATACCTCATCATCAGCATCATTATTTGGCGCTTAACCAATTTTTTCGTTGCCCTAACAAAGTTTGCCCATCATTCCCTCATAACGAAAACTGACGCGAATGGGGCACACCATGGTAGATAAAGTCTTCATCTTACTATTTTTCCTTGTAGGGGCTTCGCCCTTCATTCGGTAGCAAGACCAGGTATCGATATATCTATCTTCTGATTTGAGGCCTATAGCCGATTTTATTTAAATCTTAAAAAAATTCTAAGCTCAAAAATGTTTATGATCTATACCATATTTGAAATCTTAACCTATCCCTAGTGAACGTTTTTTTATAGGTTTGAATAATTGATCGGTTGTCGGTACATTCAAGATGCGGTACGTGCATTGCCCAAAATGGAGTAGTAGTGAATATATTTTTATACTAGGGCTGTCGCATTCTTACTCTGCTGTAGGTAGTAATATCGTGTTTATAACAGCGTTATCCCCTTTTCACAACAGCAAATCGACCTCTTAAATCACAGGTTTCCTGAGCTGGATGGAATTCTTAGCTGAATTACATGCTCTCTCTCTCTTTGAGGTCGGACATGTAGGCCTTTGCATTGTTTAAATCGTGATTTCCTGCTTATTTAATGAAAACTCTATCTGAGTATGCCGCAGTGGGCTCATTGAGTATCGTTCGATTTCTGAAGTCGTTTAGAACATCATGACGTTTGAGTGGGGATTAAACACGGCTGCTTAACTGTTTAGCCAAGTCAATGGTTAAAGTCTGTCTAAAGATGCTGCTTTTGGATTTGGTCGTCTTTATTCTTCAAAGCTCATTTGAGTTTTTTATTGTCCGATATGTAGCTGCCCAGTTGTAAATGTATACATGAAACAGTTTCTCAGGGAGCATACATACTCTATTATACCCTTTGTATGACTTCTGTATCCAAATGGCTGTATTAATGCCGAATGCATTCATAAGCACTAGAAAAACATGTATACATCCATATGTATGTTTCATATGTACGAAAGCTCTATCCCTGCATTGACCAATAGGAATTTATTCTACACATATACTTACAATAACATAACATCGATATGACGACAGACGGGGTAGCTTGAAGTCATCAACTTGGATTATATAGACCATTGGATTATGGTCCATACATTGTACTCACAACAGTTCAATGGCGGTAAAGCATCCTGAGCCAAACGGTTGGCGGTCGTAGTCAAACCTCGATATATTCCAAGATCATTGCTCCAAGTTGCCCACTTTCTATTCTACTCAGTTATTCATATCCTGGAGTTCTTTTTGGAAGAAATATTGTTTCAAGTACATACATTATATAAATACAAATATATTTTTCCAGACAATTAAGAAGAAGTAAGGACCGAACTAATACCTTTCATAAATGGGGCTGAAAAATAAACTTATCCCATTCGTAATATCCATATAATCAGCTGTATAAGGTATGTAATATATAGTGATCATGAATCACTTATCTCACCAATATATGACGTATGCGTCAGTACTTCATGACATTTAAGCTTCTAGCCGTTAAAAAGGGCAGAAATGGAGTTTATGTGGCGTATATAATATATATACCACCGATCTCTATGATTTTTTCAGACGATATATGCTATATACGTAGGTATTTGGTGAAATTTTAAGTTTCTAGCTGTTAAAATGATGTAGACATTGCGAAAAGTTTCTTATCTAAACAATCGGTTGTAGGGAACATATCCTATATATACGACCGAACTCTTCGAATTTTTAAGACAACAATATTTGCTATATACGAAATTATTTGGTGAAATTGAATCTTCTAGCTGTTAAAATGGTGTAGAAATTGCGAAAAGTTTGTTATCTGAACAATCGGTTGTATGGGATATATACCATATATACCACCGATCTATACATTTTTTTCAGGCAACAATGAATGCTATATACGAAAGATTTTGGTGAAATTTGAAGCCTCTAGTTCTTAAAATGGGGCAGTAATTCGAAAAGTTTCTTATCTGAACAATCGGTTGTGGGGTATATATACTATATAAAGACCGATCTCATCCATTTTTTCAGACAATAATAAGTGCAATATACGAGACCATATATTGAAGTTTGTAGCTTCAACCTGATAAATTGGGGATATGACAAAAAACCTCTTTTCTGGAAAATCGGTTGTATGGGGGATATATGCTATAGTGGTCCGATCCGGCCGGTTTCGACCAAATGTCTAATCGAAAAAATATAAATTTTTTTTCCGAATCAAAAACAAATTAAAAAGGCAAAATTTTAATTATTTGATAAATGCATGGTGTAACGGGAATCTTTCGTAAACTATGTTGGCGTCTTTATCAAGTGCGTATAGGCCAATAGATTGTTCCTGAAAGGTTTAGTTCTGCTCCTCAATTATCTTACCAGTATGAAATATGACATATATCTATATTACAATGATCTTTTGTAAGATTTAAAGACATTTGGGAACTGCTTTAATATCAAATTTGGTTAAACTGGGCGTTACGTTTGGACCTTATATAGACTGTATGAGTACATAGTGTTAAATATCAAATTTGGTAGGAATACGTTTTATAAAGTAGCTTGTTGCAGTAAGTCTGAACCTCTTCGGTTCTTTGTTGGTAGTTCTCTGAACGGCCTTCTAATTGATCTTCTTATAGTTTTCAATGACCCTTCATTATCAATATTCCTTTTTATTAAACACCATGATTTATTTAACCCCATTCATTTTTGTTTTGGCAATAAAGTTGGATACAAGGTTTAAAACAAATCTAACAAAGTATTTATTCTAAAACTAGTTGGAAAACCGCACATCCAATATATAAATGAATTTTATTGTCTTAATTACTGATCTTATATTTATTGGCATTTAAAAAAAATAAAGAAACAATTAAAATTGCATTGGCATTTAATAGCCTTTAAATTAGTACTTGAGCTTTTATTGAATGATTGGATGGTGAAATATGCAAAATTCCGATTTTTATACTCAGTTGAGCAGAGCTCACAGAGTATATTAACTTTGAGTGTATAACGGTTGGTTGTACAGGTATAAAGGAATCAAGATAGATATAGACTTCCATATATCAAAATCATCAGGATCGAAAAAAAATTTGATTGAGCCATGTCCGTCCGTCCGTCCGTCTGCCCGTTAACACGATAACTTGAGTAAATTTTGAGGTATCTTGATGAAATTTGGTGTGTAGGTTCCTGAGCACTCATCTCAGATCGCTATTTAAAATGAACAATATCGGACTATAACCACGCCCACTTTTTCGATATCGAAAATTGCGAAAAACCGAAAAAGTGCGATAATTCATTACCAAAGACGATTAAAGCGATGAAACTTCGTAGGTGAGTTGAACATATGACGCAGAATAGAAAATTAATAAAATTTTGGACAATGGGCGTGGCACCGCCCACTTTTAAAAGAAGGTAATTTAAAAGTTTTACAAGCTGTAATTTGGCAGTCGTTGAAGATATCATGACAAAATTTGGCAGGAACGTTACTCCTATTACTATATGTATGCTTAATAAAAATTAGCAAAATCGGAGAACGACCACGCCCACTTTAAAAAAAATTTTTTAAAGTCAAATTTTAACAAAAAATTTAATATCTTTACAGTATATAAGTAAATTATAACAACATTCAACTCCAGTAATGATATGGTGAAACAAAATGCAAAAATAAAAGAAAATTTCAAAATGGGTGTGGCTCCGCCCTTTTTCATTTAATTTGTCTAGGATACTTTTAATGCCATAAGTCGAACCAAAATGCACCAATCCTTGTGAAATTTTATAGGGGCTTAGATTCTGGGACGATAACTTATTTCTGTGAAAAAAGGCGAAATCAGTTGAAGCCACGCCCAGTTTTTATACACAGTCGACCGTCTGTCCTTCCGCTCGGCCGTTAACACGATAACTTGAACAAAAATCGATATATCTTTATTAAACTCAGTTCACGTACTTATCTGAACTCACTTTGTATTGGTATAAAAAATGGCCGAAATCGGACTATGACCACGCCCACTTTTTCGATATCGAAAATTACGAAAAACGAAAAAATGCCATAATTCTATACCAAATACGAAAAAAGGGATGAAACATGGTATTTGGATTAGTTTATTGACGCAAAATATAACTTTAGAAAAAAAATTTGTAAAATGGGTGTGACACCTACCATATTAAGTATAATGAAATGAAAAAGTTCTGCAGGGCGAAATAAAAAACCCTTGAAATCTTGGCAGGAATACTGTTCGTGGTATTATATATATAAATAAGTTAGCGGTATCCAACAGATGATGTTCTGGGACACCCTGGTCCACATTTTTGTCGATATCTGGAACACATATACAACTACCACCACTCCCTTTTAAAAGCCTCATTAATACCTTTAATTTGATACCCATATCGTACAAACACATTCTAGAGTCACCTCTGGTCCACCTTTATGGCGAGATCTCGAAAAGGCGTCCACCTGTGCAACTAAACCCCACGCCCTTTTGAAGTACTCATTAACACCTTTCGTTTGATACCCATATTGTACAAACGCATTCTAGATTCACCCCTGGTCCACCTTTATGGCGATATCTCGAAAAGGCGTCCACCTATAGAACTAAGGCCCACTCCCTTTTAAAATGTTCATTAACCCCTTTCATTTGATACCCATATCGTACAAACAAATTCTAGGGTCACCCCTGGTCCACCTTTATGCCGATATCTCGAAAAGGCGACCACCTATACAACAACCACCACTCCCATTTAAAACCCTCATTAATACCTTTAGTTTGATACCCGTATCGTACAAACACATTCTAGAGTCACCCCTGGTCCACCTTTATGGCGATATCTCGAAAAGGCGTACACCTATAGAACTAAGGCCCACTCCCTTTTAAAATGTTCATTAACCCCTTTCATTTGATACCCATATCGTACAAACAAATTCTAGGGTCACCCCTGGTCCACCTTTATGCCGATATCTCGAAAAGGCGACCACCTATACAACAACCACCACTCCCATTTAAAACCCTCATTAATACCTTTAGTTTGATACCCATATCATACAAACACATTCTAGAGTCACCTCTGGTCCACCTTTATGGCGAGATCTCGAAAAGGCGTCCACCTGTGCAACTAAACCCCACGCCCTTTTGAAGTACTCAGTAACACCTTTCGTTTGATACCCATATTGTACAAACGCATTCTAGATTCACCCCTGGTCCACCTTTATGGCGATATCTCGAAAAGGCGTCCACCTATAGAACTAAGGCCCACTCCCTTTTAAAATGTTCATTAACCCCTTTCATTTGATACCCATATCGTACAAACAAATTCTAGGGTCACCCCTGGTCCACCTTTATGCCGATATCTCGAAAAGGCGACCACCTATACAACAACCACCACTCCCATTTAAAACCCTCATTAATACCTTTAGTTTGATACCCGTATCGTACAAACACATTCTAGAGTCACCCCTGGTCCACCTTTATGGCGATATCTCGAAAAGGCGTACACCTATAGAACTAAGGCCCACTCCCTTTTAAAATGTTCATTAACCCCTTTCATTTGATACCCATATCGTACAAACAAATTCTAGGGTCACCCCTGGTCCACCTTTATGGCGATATCTCGAAACGGCGTCCACCTATGGAAATAAGGATCACGCCCTTTTAAAATACTCATTAACACCTTTCATTTGATACCCATATCGTACAAACAAATTCTAGAGTCAACCCTGATCCACGTTTATGGCGATATCCCTAAATGGCGTCCACCTATAGAACTATGGCCCACTCCCTCTTAAAATACTCTTTAATACCTTTCATTTGATACACATGTCATACAAACATATTCCAGGGTCACCCTCGGTTCATTTTCCTACATGGTTATTTTCCCTTATTTTGCCACCATAGCTCTCAACTGAGTATGTAATGTTCGGTTACACCCGAACTTAACCTTCCTTACTTGTTTATTTTATATTTAGTATGATATGGCACATGTGCACTTGTTTTTTATATTTAGCTTGTGCCTTTTCCAGTTTTTTTTTTAATTAAAATTTCACAGATGCATCCGCATCGAAACTTGTCTTAAGTGAGAACAACATAAATCATAAAAGTTACATAAGAAGTTCAGTGAAGAGGCTGTAATAGCTAGAGAATACTAGCCAATGAATACTAGCCCTTTCATCTCGGGAACGATTTAATATGACCACATTTAACCTTCTATACCATCCCGCCCACACCACATTGTTCCATGAGGAACTTGGAGAGGCCAGTGCCCCGCCTGCTAAATATGTTTATGATGCATTCATATTTGTAATAGGATTCCCCTTGGGTAGGTGAACTTGTATTGCGTTTATCAACCCAGAGATCTGGAACTTTTAATGAAGATTTGGGCTCTACTAGGTTGTAAAAGAGTTTTCTGGGTGAGACAGGGATTGAATAATTTGGGCATATTAAGTCTATTTACAAAACATGGATTCTTGTGACATTATTTAAATTAACTAGAGTTCGCCCAGTGGTTGAAATTCAACCACAGGAAAGGAAAGGACAGGAAAAGAAAGGAAGGAAAATCAATGGAAGGGAAATGAAAATAAATGAAATGAAAGAAAAGAAAAGTAGAGGAATGGAAAGGAATGGAAAGGAAAGGAAAGGAAAGGAAGGAATATGACTGGAAGAGAAATGAAAGTAAAAGAAAGGAAATAAAAAGAAAATTAAAAGAAAGGAAAGGAAAATAAAGAAAAGGTAAGGAAAGGAACGGAAAGGAAACGAAAGGAAAGGAAATGAAAAGAAAGGAAATGAAAGGAAAGAAAAGAAAACAAAGGAAAGGAAAATAATGATGCATGATCAGCTATGTATTTTTGTTTAATTTGTATTGTGTACAAAGCAACTCCTCGGCCATGCTCATGATTCAGCAAAGTACACAAAAAGCAAGTACACACACAGCGTGTCTATAGTATGAATAAGTGCATGTGTAGTGGTGTGACTTTATGTTAAATTTTTTATATTAAAATCATTTTTTATTTTTTTTTATTTATGGATAACAGTGCAGCTCAAAATTTCCAATCAATACATATATAATTATATACCTTAGAATTATAGTATAGCAGAAAACGGTTCCACATTTTTTCATCTTGTCTATTTATATATAAGATTTTCGTAGAGATAGTTTCGTGAAACTAAGAACATACTTCCGAACCCGATGATAATGCAACATGAGGGAAAAATGCTTCGGGATCCATAGTACTTTGTGCAGAACACCTTCCTGAATCTTTTAACATAGGTTCTAGCTTTTTTCCCGTTAAAATATTTAGGATAAAAAAGTTTTCTTGATGGAACAATGAGCGAGATATTCAGTGATATTTATAAAGTCCATTTACAATATGGAATCCTGCGACCGCTATTTCAGTAAATTTTCGTAGTGATAGTTTCGTGAAACTAAGGACATACCTACTTCAGAACCCCATGACAACATCAGGGAAAAAACTGTAGCTATGTAGGTGGTCCAAGGAACGTGAAAATTAAAACAAAACGACCGAACTTGTAAATTTTGCTTTCATGTTTTAAAGAACTTCCCGATAACCCAGAGAAATGAAACTTTGATCGAAACTTCGGACCTTACTAGGTTGTAATATTAGGGATAAAAGAGTTTTCTAAATGAGATATTTAGAAATATTAAAAAGTCAATTTAGAATTGTGGAATCATGCGATTGATTTTTAAGCAACTACACACTGAGCTAGAAACATGAAACCACCTTGACAATGCAACGAAAGGAGAACAAAAGAAGAACATATGCACTTCCTTTATATAAATGGACCAGAAAAAAATAAAAATGTCTCTTTGAACAAGACAAAATGTTTTTGAACTTTGGTATTAAAATTTTAACATTACCACTGTAAAAATTTGTATGAGGAACAAAAGTAGAGTGCAATAAATAGACTTTCGATGTTATCTTTACCTAAGTACGATAATGTGCGCTTCACCTTTATATAATTTTTTTCCCATAAACATTTTTACAGTGTTTATGTTAAAATTTGAATATCAAAGTCCAACAAGATTATGTCTTTGTTTATACAGACATTTTTTTTCTTCTGGTCTATTTATATAAAGGAAATACGTAAAAATTTTTAATCCTTTTATTTTATTTTTATCTATGCAAATATTCTTCATACTGGAAGACGTACGGCCAAGTTCTGTTTGTCGATACGCACTATTCTTAGTATTTCCTTACCGGATTTATACATGATATTGAGAAATTTGAAGAGCTGAATTTGAATATGCTGCATCAGCGTTGGTGACAAAATGTTAGCTTTTAGAGCAAGTTTTTCTGTTGCAGCTCAAATAGGATTAAGTTGTAGGCAACAAGTCATTCAACCAGTACAGTTCGGCCGTCATTTATGCTGTTGTCAGGTATATGCTGCGAAATCTTTGAAGAGCAGTACCTGCCTAAGATCCATAAGACACCAAAATGTTATATGCGTAACGAACATTGTTAATGACAACGGCAATAATATCAAGAACAAGCATTATGACAACAAATCAAAATCAAACTGACAACGTAAAACCGATTAGCTCAGCAAATTTAGCAATATGTGTGAATGTACTTAAAACTATGCTAGTAAGTATGTAAATTTGCACAGCATATAATAAACAAACACTTTTGCGAATAAAAATTGTTTAATGTTGTTATTGTTTTATTGTTCTTTGTTGTAGTTTTAGTTGGTTGAATGGAATAGCGTTGAGAATGTTTTGGAAAATAGATGGGCGTGCATTTAAAGAAACAAAAACTTCTTTCCACTATAAATTGGTGTGTTTACCGATGTTCCAGCAGCAGTTCTTCAACTCATCACAAATCGCAAGCAACGCGTCCGTCTAAACAAAATTAACGCGGCTTTAATAAATAACAATTGAACCAAAAAAAAAAAAATTCATTACTCGCCGATTTGTGTGTTTGTGTAAATCACTAAGTGACGATATGGTTAGTGCCTTCTTATTACATAAAATATTCGTATAGACTTGTTTACAATGGAAAAATCGTTAAATTTACAAAAGAACAATGCGCAGCAGGAATGCGCGTTTGGTATATAATTTTTTCCGGGGTGAATATGATAAATGGATTGAAATCTGTTCTGAAAAATAAAAGGAGAATAAAAGATTAATTTGAATCAAGTGCTCTCACCAAATCGTTTCTCGCTTTCATTAAGACGGGTCATATCCTCCACCGATAAGTGGCCATCCATAAATAACGTGATGTTAATTCAGCTATTTTTCGACTCACCACCTCCCTGCCTGACGAATAGCGACGCTTTATTTGCATCCGAGATAGAGCGTTACGCTAACTTAAACCCTTAAACTTAAAGTTTCCTAGGACTAAAGTAATAGTATATTGTTGACAATTATATGAATGATCCGCCTATTGAATAGAGCGAAGCACTGCTACAAGAAGAAGAAGATTACATTAACGACCGGCGAGACAAATATCGCTACCAGGTTACTAACAGCTAACATCAGCCTAGCGCAACTGACCCAAGGCCCACCTTTCTAAGAGAAAGCTGCAAGTAGCGAATGGTGTTAAAAAGTCCCTGCCTTCCGTTTACAGTTCGCACGTAACAGCTTGCGTTTTGAGATCCGCGTGATAATAGCCAGATATGGCACTATGCCTCGATTCAACGCTTTTAGGCACTCGCCGCTTTGAGCTCAGCGCATTGATGCCATTTTGCTGCCGTAGTAGATGCTAAACTCCCTAATACATAATAAACTGGATAGAATTTCGTCTATCATATTCTTAATAGCAGCTTCTTTCACTCAGCAGAAGTTGCAGTGGTCGAGAAGCCTAAACTTTTACGTGAATCTGAGGCTCCTCCTAACCTCTCCATTCTTAAGCAATTTCATCAGACTTCTGCCCCAGATGAGTTATCCCTCCTCAAATAGCTTCACGGAACCCAAAGGCGACTCAGGTTTTCCTAGATCTGCTCTCTATATATATGATTCTAGGCGTTCCTGGAAGTATCATACGCATGTTTTTTGTGATGGAACTTGCAACAAAATTTTTTTTGGCGGGCGCAGCTGCGGGATTAGTCCAGTCAAGTATAATGCTAAGTAACTTTATCCTAGCAGATAGTACAAGCAACAGTCCGCCTGTGGAAAGTGGCCTGAGTATAAATTGTAGTACCTTCTAGTAAACTATATATATTACTTTCATTGCGGTTTATAGCTAGTCAACACGGTTCAGACCTCCTAGCTGGTAATTTGTACCCATCCTTCTCTAGGCCATTTCTCCTCGGAGTAGGAGGAACGAGGCCAAACTTCATTCGGGATGGAGATGACTTTGACCACATTTCGAGATTTTGGAACCTAGGAGCTAAGCAGCCATGTAATCTCCAGTGATTTCTGCAGCTATGCAGGAATGATGCCATCACGCCCTAAAGATTGGTATATCTTAATAGTTGATAGCCTGTGAAAGCTTATTTGCTCCCAAGTGTATGATTTGCAGTCCCCTTTCGGCATAGGAAAAGTGACTGTCTAGGAGTTCCGCTGAGCTCTTAGCAATAATAACTTCTAGATACCTGCCCAAACTATGTAGTTCCTGGTAGTTTAGTCCTCCTGACTTTGCTGAAAAGCCGACTAGTCGAAACACTTTGGTCATCTAGTATCTCAGTCTAGCATGAAGGTTTTCACTTACAGTAATTATGGCGAACAAGAAAGGACAAGAGAGGTCCAATAACAGACTAGAGTAAATTTGTCGGCTAGAGCTAATCTGTTAAATCTGCGACCGGGACTTCTAACGTTAACTCGTTGCAATGCTTTCCATGATTTCTATGATGGATTTCTCCGAATTTTTTGCATGGCAGGTAATATTTCACCAGGATCAGGCAATGTTAACCAGGAAAAAGTGTTTACTGCCTACCCGATTTTGGTATTAGTCACAAATCCTGACACTACTGGTTCCAAAATTTTTATGTAAGGCCTATACATCGGCTCTTATGCATTTAATCACAATGGAAAATGTGCGCCGAAAAGCGCCGTGTACCACTTGTTACTACAACATGTCCATTCCACTTATAACTCTTTATATGTCCCTGAACGGTTTGCCATAGATAGTATTTTTTGCTGATGCCAGAGTTTGCGACGCCTGCAAAGAAGTTTTTTTCAGATCTGCTAATTCAAGACTTGTGTATGTTTTAAAATATCCCTTACTAACTCTCGAGGTATCCATAGCTCGTTGCGCCTTCAAGTTTCGTAAGTCCTTCGAGTGTACTTCCGCTACTACTATAAATCTGTCATCATCATCATCATTAATAAGTGATTAACCGCCTAAGCTATCCCTGTTTCGCGATAACTGACGACACTTGGGAGCACTAAGGGAGGTCGAGTCGTTCTCAACCTGCCTGTCCCAACTCAGTGTCTCCATTCGTCTGCTTCGAAACTGCGCTGTCGACGGAAATACTTTCTTTTGCCTACATTCGCATAACAAATCTTTCTGTTCTATAAAAAGCACGTGCCTATCTTAGAGGTTACATGCAATAGCTATTGCTCTACTTCGGCTCAGTTCAGGTCAGGTTTTGTATTTCTAAATCTCCGCAAGCCTTTTCGAAATCCAACTCTAATAAAAAATATTGTTTGATTCCAAATGAGAAACTAGTTAAGATGGTTCTTTTGACGCCTCAGTAAAATTACTGGGGTAGGCAGAACATCAATATTGTTAACTCGCCTTTTAATATTTACATAACAGCAGGACATACAACAATTAAAGATTTAGTAATTTAGTTATCGGTAAGAACCATATAATTCCGCCAGCAAATGGCAAACAAGTCTAGAAATTTTGACGAGCCAATATAGATTCGAGTCCCTAATTAGGGACGGAACTATCAGTTTTTACTTTCGAATAGAATCACAACAAATTTTACAGTAAAATCCAACAAACTTTGATAATAGTTAACTCATTCATTTTTTTCTCCCTTATTTGTCTTTCCAGACTTCATTCATCAGCATCACCCTTCTCGCTCTAGTCGCTTATGCCAATGCAGATGTCGCACATTTGACACGCAATTATCTACCTGCAGCAACCGAATCTCAATCGCGTACCGTTACTTACAATGCAGCCACTGGTTATTCGAGCGGTGGCAGTGGTAGCAGTTTCACTAGTCAACGTTATACAGCACCATCCGTTACATATACCAGTTCGCCATCTGTACAAGTATTTAATAGTGCAACGCGTACCACAGCTTCCTCCGCTCCAGCTGCTGCACCATCGCGTCAATATTTAGCACCAGTTGTATTACAGCAAAGTTCCTCATCGGGAGCATATCGTGCGCCAGGTGCTGCATCTGCAGCATATCGTGCTCCAGCTGTAAGCAAAACTACATATTCCACGTCGTACCGTGCCCCAGCTGCCACTTATAATGCACCGATTGTACAGCAATATAACTCAGGTCAATATCGTGCGCCAGCACCCGTGGTTGAAGGAGCTTCATCTGGTTCTTATAGAACTTCTACTACCACATATAGTTCAGGCTCGGCTCCTGCTTTTCAAGGTAGTTCATCGGGGGCCTATAGAGCTCCATTTGCACAAACAGCACCTAGTGGAGCTGCATCAGGTTCATATAGAACTTCTACCTCATATAGTTCATCCGCTCCAGCTGCAGTCAATTTTGGTGCTGGCACATCTGGTGCTTACAAATCATCCACGTCATATAATGCACCTGCTCCGGCTCCTGTGAATGAAGGCGCTGCTTCAGGTTCTTATAGAACTTCAACCACCACATACAATACTGGCAGTTCATCGGGTGCTTATAGGGCTCCATATTCCTACAATGCGCCATCATCGGGTGCATATAGAACTTCTTCTACATATAGCTCTTCTGCCCGGGCTCCAGCCAGTGTTGATGGTTCATCGGGCTCATATAGAACTTCCACCTCTTACACGGCGCCCGCTCAGGCTTATCGTGCACCAGCGGTTCAATATCAAACCTCATCGACCACATATAATGCACCCGGTGCTGTTAGCTACCGCGCTCCATCTGTAGCTTACGGTGCTCCAGCTCGTGCTACAGCCGTTACATCACAAAGTTTCTCTAGTGGTGCTTATCGTGCTCCAGCGGCCACATATAATGCACCAACGATCGCATACCGTGCTCCATCTAAAACTTTCACAACCTCATCATCGGGTACTCAATACGCTGCAGATGGTGGTTACGTATATTAATAAAAGAGAAACCGATTTCTTTGTTTTTCTACGCTCTTATCTTTCTTTTATTTTTCAATTGGTTATACAAATAAATGTTTCGATATAAATGTTTGAAAATCACAATTTTAATTTTAAATGCAGACCTGGGAAGTAATTATGGTTAGGTGATGGTTTCGACTATAGTAATCATAATTCTACTTCTTTCAAATAAATAATACGATTATTGTAATCGTTCGAATCAAATGGCGGTTGCAGTAATAGTTATCGATGACACACGCCAACGTGTAATTTTATGATGATTACAGTTATCAAACATATGTTTCACCGATACCTGTTTCATGACAACTCGATGAGTCATCGTAAATAAAAGAATAGTACGCCGATAACAAATTGATAACATTCCTGTGATAAATCCATAACTTTTCGATAGCTAATCGATAACCTTTTGTAAACAAAAATTATAATTTTCCAATAACAAATCGGAAAACATTTCCAAAGCGAATGAAAAACATGCCGATAACAAAAGCACTTCTTCAACATATCGATAACTATTCAATAAATAGTCAAAAGCTTTTCGATAGTAAATCGATAGCTTTTCGATAGCATATCGTTAACTTTTTGATAGCAAATTGATAATTTTTATAAAAAATCGATGTCGTTTCTAAAACAAATTTGTAGCAGGCCAATAACAAATCGACAACACTTCGGTGACAAATCGCTATCTTTTTGACAGTGTGCAGAGAGGTAGGTAGGTTGAACTGGCCGGTCCATGAGGACCTCACATAGACTGATTGAGTCCGTAGTGTTACCAGAAGTTTGTTTTAACGACCAAACTGAAAAACCCTATCAAAAACCAGGACCTATGTTATAAAATAACTCCGTCCTCTTGGCAAATACTAGAAGCTTCCTAGGACTTAAGCCACTTGCTGCTTCTAGATCTGACAGCTGTATCACTCCTAATAGCTGGAGTCTTAGCCTGGCAAGTGCAGGGCACGAGCACAGAACATGCTCGATCGTTTCCTCCTCCAACCCGCACTTCCTACACCTGCTATCACTGACCAAGCCTAATTTAAAGGCATGTGACGCCAGAAGGCAGTGCCCAGTCAGAATACACGTCATGAGTCTACAGTCCTCTCTTTTTAATGATAGAAGCAACTGTGTTAGTCTAAGGTTGTAAGACCTACACATAATCTTCGACACTTTACAGCCCCGCGCTTGAACCCACGCCTTTTCTGCTTGGTCGATCATGTGCACCTCTCGCCTTCGCTTAATCTCGCCCAATCTAATTGGGACGTCTACGGAGCAAGCTTCAAGGGATGCGCCCTTTTTAGCTAATTCGTCCGCTTTTTCATTCCCATCTATTCCCATATGCCCTGGGACCCAATATAGATGTATGCTTCTCCCTGTCCCGATTCTCTCCAGAGACTGCTTACACTCTAACACGCATTTAGATGCTGTGCTATGCGAGATTATTGCCTTAATTGCTGCTTGACTGTCAATATAAAAGTTAACACGGTTGCAGCTTAAGCTATTCTCTTCCAGGGTTTCTACTGCTTTGGTTACGGCTAATATTTCCGCTTGGAAAACGCTACAGTAATCCGGCAGCCTGTAGGATCTGCTTAATTCCGGATCAGCGCAGTATACCGCAGACCCTACTCCTTCCACTATTTTGGAACCATCGGTGTACACATGTATCGCCTCGTCCGCCATTTGCGCACCCTTGCGCCAACCGTCCACCTCTATTGTGGCCTTAAGATCTCCCTCAAAGTGCAGGTAGGGAATCATGTAGTCTGTTCGTCTTGTGACTGAGGACGCTATACTACTATGGCCATATGGTCGGCGCTCAAGCTGCCCCGAAGCATCGAGCCTGGTTGCGGTCGTTAACGCTTTGTTCTTTGCTACCAGGTCTACAGGTGGAATGTGCAGAAAGGCATACAGTGCAGCCGTCGGGGTTGTTTTCAGGGCTCCCGTAATGCAAAGCATCGATAGTCTGCATACCCCCTCTAATTTTTTGAGGTATGTTGTTTTTTGTGTGGCTTTCCACCAAACAAGAACTCCATAGTATAGAATAGGGCTTACAATCGCTGTAAAAACCCAATGAGAAAGAGAGGGCGATAGGCCCCACGTACACCTCAGCATTCTTTTACATGCATAGAGTGCCGTTGAGGCCTTCTTGACCCTCTCCTCCACGTTGAGCTTCCATGACAGCTTACTGTCTAGGATGATTCCTAGATATTTTGTGCAAGGTTTCTCCTGTAAGGTCACCGCTCCTAACTTAGGCCTGGTCCAATTTGGGACCTTGTACCTCTTTGTAAACAAGACCATATCCGTCTTCTCCGCATTGACTTTCAGCCCGACATTAGATGCCCAGGTATGAATATCCCGAAGCGCCCGATCCATCAAAGAACTAATCGTTGGAAGGCATTTTCCACTTATGACAATTGCAACGTCATCTGCGTAAGCCGTAAGTTTTACGGGTCCCTCATCGAATTGCCTGAGCAGTTGGTTGATGACCAGTGTCCACAGCAGAGGTGATAGCACCCCTCCCTGCGGCGTGCCCCTGTCCACTGATTTCGTGGCCTCGTACAATCCCCATTGTGATGTAATCTTCCTGCAATTTAACATGCAGCCGATCCATCTGATTAAGGCAGGATGTACTTTAATGTAATTAAGACCATCCATAATCGCCCATTTTGCAACATTATTGAAAGCCCCGGCAATGTCCAAGAAGACTCCTAGAGCATACTCCTTATATTCCAGGGATTTCTCTATGCTTATTACCACCCTATCCAATGCGGTGTCTACCGACTTGCCTTTGGTGTACGCATGCTGTGTTGTGGAGAGCAGCTTTTCATCCACGTTGGACTTTATGTACACATCTATCAGCCTCTCAAAGGTTTTGAGCAGAAATGATGTTAAGCTAATGGGTCTATAGTCTTTGGGATACACGTGACCGATCTTCCCCGCCTTTGGTAGAAAAGCTACACGAGCAGTTCTCCAAGAGTGCGGTACATGATTCAGTCTTATGCACCCATCGAATATTATTTGAAGCCATTCCACGACCGCCCTACTTGAGACTTGTAGCATGGCCGGGAATATACCATCTGGGCCCGGCGATTTAAACTTAGAAAACGTCTTCACTGCCCACTCGATCTTGGTATCGGTCACCAAGCCCGGCACAACTAGCTCCGTGATCGAAGTGTGAGTGATGTCTGCTGGTTCTTCTAAACCGTCTCCCGATGGGAAATGTGTATCGGGAAGCACCTCAAGGGATTCCTCACTATCACGTGACCATTCCCCGTTCTCTTTCTTTATTAGTCCCTGGACTATGTTTCCCTTTGCTAGGACTTTTTTCAACCGTGCTGTTTCACTGGAGCACTCTATGTCCGTACAGAAACTTTTCCATGAGTTTCTCTTCGCCCTGGTAATTTCACGCTTGTAGATCCTCAGTAGATCCCTGTACTCGTCCCGACACGCTTCGCTTTCCGCGGTCTTTGCGAGTTTAAACATTTCTTTTACCTGCCTTCTTAGAAGACTCAGCTCATTGCTCCACCATGGCGGCTTTGCTTTTCCTCTGAATCTTCTTAGAGGGCAAGCTTTGTTATACTCAGTCATAAGCGTCCTTGTTAGGAATTCATTCGACTCCTCCAGTTCCTCTACATTAGCAACCTCTTTGGGTTGTCCCAGTTTCGTTTCTACATGTTTCTGGAATTTAGTCCAATTCGTTGCCCTAGGGTTTCTAAAGGTTCCTCCCTTCTCTACCCTCTTTAGTGGGATGCTGAAGCTTATATACGCATGGTCGGAGAAGGATGGTCTATCGAGAACCATCCAATCATACCTTGATATATCACGCTCGGAGCTCAATGTAATATCCAGAACATTGCTGGATGTTGGACCAATGTATGTAGGAACATTTCCCCTGTTGGCTATCTGCAAATTGGTTTGCAGGATGTAACAAAATAGAGATTCGCCTCTCTCGTTCGTATCTGCTCCTCCCCACGCATTGTGGTGCGCATTTGCATCTGCGCCTATGACCAACCGCCTTTTGCGCCCTTCCTCCTGTACTAGCCTTTTGCACTCCATCGGTGGAACCCCCGCAGCATGGGCCATGTAGCAGGACGCCAGGATAAATGCCTGCTTATTCTTTTGCTCAACGGCCACCGCTACGAGATCCTCGGTGGTGTAATTAGGCAGCATATATGAATGCAGCTGTTTCCTTGCCATTACTACAGCTCGCACCCGTCCTTCCGTTTGTGCGTAGTAAACGCCAAACCCGCGCGCGCTAATTCCAGAAACCTTTCCTCCCGATGAGAACCACGGCTCCTGGATCAGCGCCACGTCAAACGAACCCTCCTCAAGGGTTAGGAGGAGTTCGCTCGACGCCACTTTACTGTGTTGGAGGTTTATCTGTAGGACTCGCAGCACCATTGGGCTGTTTGTCCCCCTCCAGCACCTTCGTCTTGACGTCGTCGTCCTCCTCTTGCCCTTTTGGTTTAGAGTGTTCGAGGCGCCCTTCAGCCCCTCGTGAATGTTGTGCCGTGTGTTCCTCTGTGCGAGTCACAGCACCATTTAGCGTTTGGTCCTCTTCTAGCACGTTCGTGGTGACGTCGGGGACCTCCACCTGTCTTTTTTCCCTTAGGCTTCTGAGGTCCTTTTCGACTTCGCCCACTTCCAGCGTGTTAGGATTTTTATCCTCGGAACTTCTTTTCCTGATTCGCATGTAAATTTTGCCAGTGCCAAAGGACATTTTGCCAAGCTGCGTGTACAAAATATCCTCCGCCTGCTTGTTTATTTGGAAGATGTAGAACTGACCATCCTCGGTAGGCCGAGATACAGTAAGTACCTTCCAATCCTGTGTCGGTATGTTCGGATTCTGATTCTGCAGAAGTCGCAGTGTATCCTCCGACTTCATCACGCATGGTATCCATACCTTAACTTTTGGTACCATGGGGATTTGCGCTTTATCCACCACCTCAAACCGCGCGTTCGTGCCTTGCCTTTGGAGGTTTGGAACGACTTCCTCCAGCCACCGCAAGCTCGCGATGTTGTCGCACGCTATCATCTTCACACCATTATACCATCCCCCCGAATCAAAGGTTGGAAGGGGCTTACTTGGTTGTTCCCGCATCATCTTAAGCATTAAGCTCCCTTTCCACAGATCTCCACCTTTCAGTAGTCATTTGTCCGAACGGACTGCTACGATCAACCAGCGCCACAGTCAGTGACTGCTTTGCCACATCACTCATCTTCTCGGGAAAAGCAGGAGTCTTAGTGTTATCTCCCTTTGGAACCTCCGAGAACACCGGAGTCTTCGCGTTAACTCCCTTTAGCGCCTCCGAGAAAGCCGGAGTCTTAGCGTTATCTCCCTTTGGCTTATCTCCTACTTCCGTAGTTGGAACTTCCCTCTGACTGGCAGCTTTCGAGGTAGTTGCTACCTCGCTTTTGGAACCCATCTGTCTTACAGCTTTGGGCCTACTTGTCTTGTCTATGCGACTGCCCTGCCTCGCGGCTCTAGGACTGGGTCCTTTCTGCCTCTTGAAAGCAGGCTTGTCGCCTTCTGCCGAACGTTGCCTCTTCATTCTGCCATTCGACGCTTCTTCCTCCTCGTACCGGTTGCAGAACCGAGGGTTTCTCGCAGCAAACCTTTTGAACTGCCTTCGACCTACTTCTACCGCTTCATGGGCGCATTCCAAGCGCTCGATCTCCACTTCTGTTGGGTCGACCACTGCTCCCAAGCGTTGTACAATTCTTAGTGCTGCACGGTACTGCGAGAGAGCTCTTTTACTTCCTCTGCTCCGTACCCTTCTCCACTCTTCTACTCCGTTTTCATTTGTGTGCTTCTCCAACACGGAGTTCATTGAATCAGCACTACTCTCGCTCCCCGAGTCCGACGCATCGCTTAATTCGTATTTGTCGTCCCTGGATTGCGACTCAATCCTCCTCTTTACATCCTCCTTATTACGCTCAGGTAGTGAGTTGTTCATCTTGGTCGTACGACCACCTGCCCGACAAGGCGGGCTCAGCGGTCCAGTATTATATACGGGGAAAGAACCGTCCGCCACAGCAGCGCCCCTTACTGCGGTAAGGCCATAAATACTTCCCGAGATGGCCCGGTATCGGGAAGGCTCCGTTCGAATACAGCCGAATCTATCCCCTGGCTGCAAATCGTCCAATAGGCACGGTCCGCATAACACCCTGGATTAGGGGTTGGCAGTTCTTGGTCACCGACATCCCGCCGCCCTCCTATGAGGCGAAACGGCGTAGATGTCAGTCCTAAACAGCTCCGCCTCATAGTCGGGCGCTATGGAGTTCGGCTAAGCCCTCACACCAACGACAAGGTGCCTACCCTAGTGAGGGCAGTGTGCAGAGAACTTCTCAATAAATAATTAATTAATAATAAATTCAAATAAATAATTGATGGTGTTTCGATAATAAATCAATTTTTTATTAACAAACCGACAACTAGTACAAATCAATAACTCATCGATAAACTTTGTTATCGATAGCAAATATATAACTCGTCTATACATTTAACAAACTTTGCCTTTCATTTATTTTCCTTTTATTTTCTTTCCTATCTTCCCTTTCTTTCCTCCATTTCGTTTCGTTTCCTATTATATTAATTTATTTGTTTCATTTTATTTTATTATATTTCCTTTCCTTTCCTTTGTTCCCTTTCCTTTCCTTTCCTTTCCTTTCCTTTCCTTTCCTTTCCTTTCCTTTCCTTTCCTTTCCTTTCCTATACTTTACTTTTCTTTCCTGTCCTTTCCTTTCTTTTCTTTTCCCTTACCTTCCTTTCCTTTCCTTTATTTTACTTTCCTTTCCTGTCCTTTCGTTTCTTTTCGCTGTCTTTCCTTTCCTTTCCCATATTGTATATCACGTTGGTGAATCAGGACCAGGGGTTGTATTCAGTAAGTGCGAGTTTTAAAATGTACATTTTTCTCTCATACAAATTATATGAACAGAAAGTGCACATTTTAAAACTCAAAGGAGTAAATTGTTATCCGTGGCCTGATTTTGCAAGAGCCTGGCGTCTAACCTAAGCGTAGGTGTCTATTTAGGTAGGCACTGTTTAGGGTCGACCCCGAACAAAAAAGTCTACTAGGGTCTTTAACAGTTTATGATCGTTCACTCTGGCATTTAACTCTATAACTATGAGTATTTATGACCCGCAATGAAGGTTATGTTATGACACGTCTTTGCTCTACTGAGAGCGGAGTTAAGATTATACCGTAAAGGACCGGCTGCTTAGGAAAATTTTAGCGGGAGCTGCACGGAACATAATGGGGACGGCATTCTTACCGTGGCTTTTAGTATTTAGTCAATAGAACATTGTACTTTTTCCGGAGCCCAAACCTTAAGAGCATTACGGAAGCGAAAGGTCAAGTAAGCCAAAAACAATTTCGATAATAAGCATAAGTTGAGGAGGGTCTTCTGGCCTCCCAGACTTTTAAATCTTAATATTTGGAAATGTTTAAAATAAAATATCGTAAAGGCATCAGAGAAATCAAGCAGAGGTAAACTGGTTTACTACTTCCTATAATTATTTACCTTTTATTCAAAAAATCTCCATCAACTGCAAAAGAAGCTTGAGTACCTATGCACGGTATTCATACCAGCCATTAGAGACATATTTCGTTTCATAATTTGCAGAACCAGCTGCTAAAACTTCTTGTACGTTTGAAGGAGCAGCAACGGTAAAACAAGATGGTGCCGAAGCAGTTGCATATCGGAGCGAGTAATAAGCGTTGTGCGAAGAAGATGCACGAGCCAGAGCAGCAGAATTTGCAGGCGAAATTGCAGAGTGCACAGCTGGTCTTTGAACAGAAGCTGAATAAACGGGAACTTGATATGAAGCGGCTGCTACAGGCGCAGCCTGTACAAAGCGCCTTGGTGCTGGAGCTGAATACGCCGAAGCTTGGTGGGATGTAGCTGCGACGGGCTTTGGTGCTGAAGTCGAATAAACAGAAGTTTAGTAGAAGACAGAGGCAACTGGAGTAAGAATCAGCAGTGACTAGCACCGGCTGTGCCCTAAGTCTTTTAGCAGGAGCTGAATAAACGGGAGCTGAATAGAAGGAGCTGCTTGATTGATTTAGCCGCTGAAAGCCAGCAAGAGAACAGCAACTGTTGTAAAAGCGAAGATATTCTGTAAATTCGAAGAAAAATTTTATTTCGTTATTTAAGAAGAGGAGGGAAGTCTTCATCCGTATTGTGCTTACCATTATGAAGATGGGTCAGCTTAAAACTTGTTACTAATAGCATTTTAAGAAAATCGTCCAACTTTTATACAAGAATATTTGTCTGCTGTAAGTTTGGGAGAAAATACAAAGTATGGGAACAACCAAACAAAAAAGTAATTCATCAATTCTTCGTTCTTTTGTTTGTCAGATTAGTGAAAGGAAAAGTTAATTAACAAATTGTTGTTATATGCAGACTGTGGAATTGACACCAACTTAAAACATTGCAATAAAACATATTATACAAATAAAAAAAGTGATAAATGAAAACAATAACAAATAATTGGTTAATTACGATTTGGACAAAAGAACATATCAACTTTATCAAAAACAAAAAACATTAGGAAAAAAGTTGTGAGATAAAGACTCACAGACGATGAGAAACACATGTCTATTGAAATGGGTTTCAAGTGGTTGATAAGCGCAATACAAAGCTTTATAGCTTCTGAGCTTCAGCAACCCAATTGTCAGCCTCATCTACGCGAGGGGAATCCTGGTACAAATATGAATGTATCACACAAATATTTAGCAGGCGAGGCTCTGGCGACCCCAAGTTTCTCATGGAACTAGGGGTGGGTGCGGGATGACGTAGAAGGTTTAATGTTGTCATATTAATCGTTCTCGAGATGGTCGAGCTGGTACCTCAATGGTGCTTGTTACCGAAACGGACCGGATGTATATCCGGAAAGAGACCATCAACATCGTTTGCACTTTCCAAAACCTTCGGAAAGTGTTTTGTATAGGTTAGGGTGGCTGCCCGAGGGCACACTTAGGCCAGTAGTATTAGGCCCGTTGTGATACCACGAAAAACACCGTTAGCTTTCCTCTTCGAACCATTTTGAGGACCTGATGAAGGCTACCAGGTCCTTGGCGTCATGCTTCACAACCTGGCTCCTAATATCAAGAAATGGAGCTCCCAGACAGCGCTGCCGTGCTCCGCTTAGTGCTGGGCAGTTGCTAATGAGGTGGACCACCGTTTCCTCCTCCTAATCCTCTTTACAACTCCTACAGCAACGACGATAAGGTGCTTCTAACCTTTCTGCATACCTACCTATGAGCCAATGACCCGTTAGTGCCCCCACAAGTGTGGAAATTGCATCCCTTCTTAGGTTGTACACGTGACGGGATCTTTTAGAATCCCATTTAGGCCAGGTTTCTTTCGATGTTCGACACCCCGGTGTTTGTAGCCATCTTTCGTCGGCTTGACGGTAGATGTGCTCTTTTAGCATTAGCTTGCATGTGGACAGGGGCATACCTAAGCGTTCTTTTCCAGGAAGAACCTGCCTGGTTGTACCCTGCCTAGCGAGTTCACCTGCAGTGCAGTTTCCCTCGCTATCCCTTTGTCCAGGCACCCTGTGAGGAGTACACGGTTCTGTCGAGCCATCTCTTGAAGAGATCGGCGACAGTTTAGTACTAGTTCAGAATTGAACGAGTGGGAGCCAAGAGATTTTATGGCAGCTTGGCTGTCGCTGAAGATAAAAATTTCTTTGCCAACATTGTATGTTCCTATCCTAGCTGCGGCTTCCATTATGGCTGCAACTTCTGCCTGGAATACACTGCAGTAGTCGGGTAGTCTGAATGAGAGCTGGAGGTCAAGGTCCCTTGAGTATACTCCACCTCCAACTCTACCGTTTAGCTTGGAGCCGTCCGTGTATATGGAAATGCTGCTGCCCATAGCAAGGCATTTATCCGACTCCGTCCAGGCATCCCTGCTGGGTATGTTTATCTTAAAGTTGGTTTCCGCAACTGTTGTGGTCGCACAGCGATCAATCCGTGCTAGGAGGAAGAAAACTGTATTTGTTTAGTATACTTAAGTGCCCTGTGGTCTTGTTGTTCCAACAGGACAACTCCCTTAGACGCAGGGCTTACGTTGCCGCTGCTCGATGACCAGCTAGATCATATAACAACAACAGTAACAAAATTGCCCAACACTTATTTGTGATAACATGAAATTATATTCACTTTCACTATCACACCGAAGGTTCCAGGCTCAAGTCCCGGAAAAGAAACCTCAATGCAAAAAAAAGATTCTCAGAGAGAATACACCTGCCTAGCAGGCTCCGACAGATCGTCGCACTAACTGATGCCAGTTGGTGGCACAACAGGAGATAAAGTCTTCCTGCACGTGTATCCTCCAACTTAATGAAGTTCTCCCTCTAAATAGAAACACTTTCTGGTCCAAAACTTATTTGTACATTTGCACATCAGGGCCTTAAGAATGAAGTTTTGGGCTTATACATATTATTTCTAATTTGTTCATGTCTTCTTTAAAATAGTACAACTTTTTTTGAATTGCGCTGCGGGCATAACTGACGTAGAGCATTTCTTTCGAATAATCCAAGTTCATGATTCCGAGAAATACATCAGAACAGGTTTGATGAGGGACTTGTAGTTTGATTTTAGTCCGACGGGAGAGGATTTTACTTTTCAAATGCTCGCACAGTTAAAAGAATGTTTCTGTGGAATTTCTAGGCTAGCATTATTTTTGCCGTTAATGCTGATTCCCAGATAGACGAAGTCCTTCACAGGTCCGAATATATCTGTCAGCAGTGGCGTGGCTGCCAAATTGCGATTCTGCCAATTTATCAAACGGTGATAACAAGTGCTTTAGTAGTAGATTTTATTCTATCCCCTCCCAGTGCTTTCAACTGACATTTTCAACATTATGATGCTCTACGAATCATAAGCTACCCCTATTGCAGACCTCATAAACACTTTTTCAACTGGTTCAGAGTACGTGGTCCTAAGGTATTCACTGCTTTAATTGATTAATTTATATACATACAGCTCAGACTTAGCCACTGTTGGTACAAGTGTGGCTGCCATCGTTGCGCATCTGTAAGCCCCAGTTCGGTGGTTTAACCTGTAGTGGGAAACTGTCGGTTTGAGTAACTGTATCCCAATTTGTATGCAGGGCTACTGCGCATTTTCTTAGGCCAATGATTTCAATAGCATACGCATTCCTGGAGAAAAATGTACAAACAATACTTAAATATTTGTTTTATTAATTAATTGATCAATGACAGGGACTATTTCAGAACCACCTACAACTGAACCAGAGAATGGGTTCAAAAGGGCTGCAAGCGGGGAAAACTGTGTCGTGTTAAAAGTCTTGGGTGAAAGCACGGAGACTATCCAGTACTGGACTACTCCCGTCTCTTATAGCGCTAGTTCGAAATTAGAGCGATTCGCGGCAGGGATAATGTGTGCTCTTAAATAGATTGAATCATTGTGGTTTAATTGACTGCTAGGATTGTGTTCTCCTGCTTCAGATAAAAGAAATCGAACGATGTACTTATCCGAAATCACGGACGGTTTCGAATGACTCAGGTTTTTTGAAATGTTTACGGGGCTGATAGTTTTACCCAAAGTCATTTGATATGGTCGTTTAAGCTTTACTTTGAACTCATATCGTGCTGTCGATGAGAAGTCGATAAAGAAGTGGTGCGTGTCGATTCTCTTATCATGCTGGCGGGAATTTGAATTTTTTTTCGGCAATTAATCCTCCACTCAGGCGGTTTGGCGGGACGTTTGCTGTTGTTGTGTTGGCGATGAAAACACTCTCCGAAGTATTATCCTTTGCCGGATATAGATCCGGTACGTACCGGTCGCAAAGCACCAGTAAGTACAATTCCATGAGTAACTTGGGATCGTCAGGACCTCGCCTGCTAAATATGTGCATGATACATTCATATTTGTAACAGGATTCCCCTCGTGAAGTTGAGGTTGACAATTGGGTTGCGGAAGCTCTGAAGCTATAAACATTTGTATTGCGCTTATCAACCCCTTGAATCTCCCGATCCTAACGTTTCTCAAGGTAGCACATATTTTGTTTGCTAATAGAGAGCCCTCCCGGTACTGCCGGCAAATAACAAGATGTTTTGGAATAATCAACAAAGCCCAGTAAAGGCCCAAATATAATCTCTAACAATAAAACGTAAACCTTACTGGACGTATCGAAAATTTAACGAATGCAATAAATGTCTTGACTAATCGGATAACACCGCGTCATGTCATGTTGCAAAATGGTGACCAGGGCCCGTATTACGTGATACGATCAGTGAAGGAAATCCGTATTCAATCAAGCGATAACTATGCAACTGTCAGACGAAGGATATATTACTATCCGAGGCACTCCCACGCTAATGATTTATTATTTACTATCCCCATTTTTCGGAGACTACCTGGGGCAGATTGGTCTATCGTCACTTACCTACCACGCAAGATGTGTGCGATGCCAAAAGCTTTGAATCACTGGATATCATCAAACGCTTTAAGCGCAAGCCTAAACCGTGGACTAGGCAGCAGTACCTCAACGCCATTGACATACCTCAAAAACGAAAATTTGATCAAGACTAGCTTCACAGGATTAACACAGGCTATGTAATCAGAAATGATGTCACTCCTTTCTCAAGTCTCAAATCTGTTGCTCACAAGGCAGTCCTATTAAAACCAAGATTCCCCAATTCTTTACGAAATTTTTAAATATATCAACCTGCACGCGACTGGTGGAATGTTAATCGCTTATATTGGAACGATTTGATAAATGTTTGTAACTTAATACTCTCTACCCGTCTGTGGTTAACATTAATGATAATTTTTATAGCCAATCCAATTAAGCATTTTTATTGGCAAGTTTTAATTTCCTCCATTCAATTTACTGACCTAAGCTTATCTGTGAGAGTTTGCGCATGCCCAGTTCCTTAAAGTTAATTGGTGTTTCACGCAACATAGTAGTTCTGTGTACCGTGCCGCGGAGTTGGATTATGGCGCTGATACATCAATTCAAACAATGTGGCGGACTGGTACCGTTGTATACATATGGCTTTAGGAATACAGATGGCAGGTGTCATAACATAATATCAAGTGTAATAACCCCAATTCTTTTACCTGGAATTACTGCAATGACATAACCCAAAATTTTTAATATACAACAATAACTTTTTGTATGAATTAAGCGGGGATTTCCCTCATTTATTTTGAATGTATGTTGAAGCAAGTTTTACACTCAGTTGAGCAGATCTGATTGGATAACGGTTGGTTGTACAGTTATAAAGGAATCGAGATAGATATAGACTTCCATACATCAAAATCATCAGGATCGAAGAAAGATTTGATTGAGCCATGTCCGTCCGTCCGTCCGTCCGTTAACACGATAACTTGAGTAAATGTTGAGCTATCTTGATGAAATTTGGTATGTAGGTTCCTGAGCACGCATCTCAGATTGCTATTTAAAATGAACAATATCGGACTATAACCACGCCCACTTTTTCGATATCGAAAATTTCGAAAAACCGAAAAAGTGCGATAATTCATTACCAAAGACGAATAAAGCGATGAAACTTGGTAGGCGAGATGAACTTATGACGCAGAATAGAAAATTAGTAAAATTTTGCACAATGGGCGTGGCACCGCCCACTTTTAAAAGAAGGTAATTTAAAATTTTGCAAGCCGTAATTTGGCAGTCGTTGAAGATATCATGATGAAATTTAGCAGGAACGTTACTCCTATTACTATATGGATGCTTAACAAAAATTAGCAAAATCGGAGAACGACCACGCCCGCTTTTAAAAAAAATTTTTCTAAAGTCAAATTTTAACACAAATTTTTAGATCTTTACAGTATATAAGTAAATTATGTCAACATTCAACTCCAGTAATGATATGGTGCAACAGAATTCAAAAATAAAAGAAAATTTCAAAATGGGCCTGGCTCCGCCCTTTTTCATTTTATATGTCTAGGATACTTTAAATGCCATAAATCGAACAAAAATTTACCAATCCTTGTGAAATTTGGTAGGGGCTTAGACTCTGGGACGATAACTTATTTCTGTGAAAAAGGGCTAAATCGGTTAAAGCCACGCCCAGTTTTGATACACAGTCGGCCGTCTGTCCTTCCGCTCGGCCGTTAACACGATAACTTGAGCAAAAATCGATATATCTTTACTAAACTCAGTTCACGTACTTACCTTAACTCACTTTTTATTGGTATAAAAAATGGCCGAAATCGGACTATGACCACGCCCACTTTTTCGATATAGAAAATTATGAAAAACGAAAAAATGCTATAATTCTATATCAAATACGAAAAAAGGGATGAAGCATGGTATTTGGATAGGTTATTGACGCAAAATATAACTTTAGAAAAAACTTTGTAAAATGGGTGTGACACCTACCATATTAAGTAGAATGAAATGAAAAGTTCTGCAGGGCGAAATAAAAAACCTTTGAAATCTTGGCAGGAATACTGTTCGTGGTATTATATATATAAATAAATTTGCGGTATCCAACAGATGATGTTCTGGGTCACCCTGGTCCACATTTTGGTCGATATCTGGAAAACGCCTTCACATATACAACTACCACCACTCCCTTTTAAAAGCCTCATTAATACCTTTAATTGGATACCCATATCGTACAAACACATTCTAGAGTCACCCCTGCTCCACCTTTATGGCGATATCTCGAAAAGGCGTCCATCTATAGAACTAAGCCCCACGCCCTTTTAAAATACCCATTAGCACCTTTCATTTGATACTCATATCGTACAAACATATTCTAGAGTCACCCCTGGTCCACCTTTATGGCTATATCTCGAGAAGGCATCCACCTATAGAACTAAGGCCCACTCCCTTTTGAAATACTCATTAACACCTTTCGTTTGATAGCCATATTGTACAAACGCATTCTATAGTCACCCGTGGTCCCCCTTTATGGCGATATCTCGAAACGGCGTCCACCTATGGAACTAAGGCCCACTCCCTTTAACATACTCATTAACACCTTTAATTTGATACGCATATCGTACAAACACATTCTAGAGTCACCACTGGTCCACCTTTATGGCGATATCTCGAAAAGGCGTCCACCTATAGAACTAAGACTCACTCCCTTTTAAAATACTCATTAACACCATTCGTTTGATACCCATATTGTACAAACGCATTCTAGAGTCACCCCTTGTCCACCTTTATGCCAATATCTCGCAAAGGCGACCGCCTATACAACTACCACCACTCCTTTTTAAAACCCTCATTAATACCTTTAATTTGATATCCATATCGTACAAACACATTCTAGAGTCACCCCTGGTCCACCTTTATGGCGATATCGGGAAAAGGCGTCCACCTATAGAACTAAGCCCCGCGCCCTTTTAAAATACTCATTAACACCTTTCGTTTGATAGCCATATTGTACAAACACATTCTAGAGTCACCCTTGGTCCACCTTTATAGCGATATCTCGAGAAGGTGTCCACCTATAGAACTAAGCCCCACGCCCTTTTAAAATACTCATTAATACCTTTCGTTTGATAGCCATATTGTACAAACACACTCTAGAGTCACCCTGGTCCACCTTTATGGCGATATCTCGACAAGGCGTCCACCTATAGAACTAAGCCCCACGCCCTTTTAAAATACTCATTAACACCTTTCCTTTGATACCCATATTATACAAACGCGTTTTAAAGTTACCCCTGTTCCACCTTTATGCCGATATCTCGAAAAGGCGACCACCTATACAACTACCACCACTCCCTTTTAAAAGTACGTGTAAAAAAGGCAGTAAAAACGGGCCTTATAATTGTTTCCCTTAAAACAAGGATACATCGATTTATATAAGAAGATGACATGCCAGATAATTTAACTAAAAGTGGACACATTATGATATTCATTTAAGGATGATATTCCGGGACAACTTAAGGCTCATTTGAAGACTACTTCGAAACCATTTCGGGACAGTTACAGTGTCACTTCAAAATAATTTAGACTATTTCAGAACCAATTTTTAGGTATAATTTGAGGTATGATTTCGGGACAACTTCAGAACCACTTCGCGACTATTTCGAGAAAATTTTAGGACAGTTATACTTTTGGCTACATTTCGGTACCTATTTTTACACTATTTCAGAACCAATTGGGAAAAATGTCAGGATCACTTTGTGATTGTTCTTGGATGGGTATCGAGATAATTCCTGGATTGTTTGTGGGCGCATCCCGAAAAAATATATATATTCTCATAAAATCAAGACTAAGATAGTTTTTAAATAGGGAAATAAAGTGTGAGACGGGCCCTTAAGTGGAATGCTATTTTTTGGAGGAACAACAAATAAATATCTGTCGTAAAAAGCCTCGCGCTTGGAAACACGTCTTTCCCGCTTCGCCGATCATGTGCACCTCTCGCCTTCTCTTAATCTCACCCAATCTAATTGGGACGTCTACTGAGCAAGCTTTGCTCTTTTTAGCTAGTTCATCGGATTTTTCATTCCCATCTATGTCCATATGCCCTGGGACCCAATATGAATGTCTGCTTCTCCCTGTTCCCAAAACACTGAAAGATGCTGTGCTATGCGAGTTTATTACGCTAATTGCTGCTTGTCTGTCATTATAAAAGCTGACACGGCTGCAGTTTAAGTGTTATATTCTTACAGTGCTTCTACTGCTTTGACTACAGCTACTACTTCCGCCTGAAAAAGGCTTGAAAAATAACGCTTTATTTTATAAGATGCCTATGAAATTATACAGAAGTTGAACCGAATTGATACCAAAAATAATCCCGAGGTGATCCGGGAATTGTTCCGAATTGGTCCCCAAACAGTCTCGAAGAGATTCTAAAGTCATGCTGTAACTGTCCCGAAATGTTTTCGGTACAGTCGTGAAATGATTCTGAAGCTGTTCCGAAATAATACCTAAAATAATCCAGAAGCTATCCTGAAAATTTTTCCGAATTGGTACCGATATAGTCTCAAATTGATTGAAGAATAAACAATACAGTTCTATCACCCCCGAAAGTTTATCGAAGTCCGTAAACCCTTAGCTACATATTAGGTATTAAGCACGTGGTTCCGAAGCTCGACACTTTAACCAAAATATTTTTTAAAAATTTCAAGGATTTCGAAACTGTATATTGACAAATGCACGGATAAAAACAATTTCGCTCAATAGCGTGGAGATCATAATTAAAACAGTGGTTGTGAGTCAATACGTCTGTATACCAAACTTTATTAAATATTTGATTTTACAAATAAAATACTGTTTTGCAGAAGCTCATTAATATTTGGACACCTTTGGTTAGGAGGAGATTTCTCTAGAATGTTTAGTTTACTTTCTAGGATCATTCAAAGAAAGAGGAACAACAAATTTAATCCTTTAATAGCTCTCGCAATTCTTGAAAATTTTGAAAAATATTTTGTTCAAAGTGTTGAGCTTCTAAGATGCAATAATTATTTGGAACTTTGCTTTATGTCACTTAAAAGGTGATCCGTATGTACATATGTAAGTATTGAAATGCACATCTGTATAAAAAACAAAACTTGTTATTGCTTTTAAAATTGACTTCTGGTAAAGTGAATCACATCAGTTCATTTAATATGCAAATTTTATTTAAAATCTAAATTATATTTTATTTTGTTGTTGTTTGTGGATACAGACATATGGATTAAAAGCTAAAAATTTTGTAGTGAAAGTTGTTAAAAAAAGTTATTAATAATTAACAAAAATGTAAAAATGTATTATCTGTGCTACCTTAACATTTCACGTATGTGGTATTATGCCATTTATCAAAAAGTTTATGCAAGAATTCCCATATATGATGTAAAAACAAGTAAGGAAGGCTAAGTTCGAGTGTAACCGAACATTACAAACTCAACTGAGAGCTATGGAGACAAAATAAGGGAAAATCGCCATGTAGGAAAATGAACCTAGGGTAACCCTGGAATGTGTCTGTATGACATGTGTATCAAATGGAAGGTATTAAGTAGTATTTTAAAAGCGAGTGGGCCTCAGTTCTATAGGTGGATGCCTTTTCGAGATATCGCCATAAGGGTGGACCAGGGGTGTCTCTAGAATGTGTTTGTTCGATATGGGTATCAAATTAAAGGTATTAATGAGGGGTTTAAATGGGAGTGGTGGTAGTTGTATATGCGAAGGCGTTTTCGAGATATCGAACAAAATGTGGACCAGTGTGACCCAGAACATCATTTTTCGGGCACCGTTAATTTATTTATATATGTAATACCACGAACAGTATCCATGCCAAGATTCCAAGAACTTTTGATTTCGCCGTGCAGAACTTTTTCATTTTCTTCTACTTAATATGGTAGGTGTCACACCCATTTTGCAAAGTTTTTTTCTAAAGTTATGTTTTGCGTCAATAAACCAATCCAATTACCATGTTTCATTCCTTTTGCGTATTTGGTATAGAATTATCAAATTTTTTCCATTTTTCGTAACTTTCGATATCGAAAAAGTGGGCGTGGTCATAGTAGGACTTCGGCCATTTTTTACACCAATACAAAGTGAGTTAAGATAAGTACGTGAACTGAGTTTAGTAAAGATATATCGATTTTTGCTCAAGTTATCGTGTTAACGGCCGAGCGGAAGGACAGACTGTCGACTGTGTATAAAAACTGGGCGTGGCTTCAACCGATTTCGCCATTTTTCACAGAAAACAGTTATCGTCCTATATATAAGACCCTACCAAATTTCACATGGATTGGCAAATTTCGGTTGGACTTATGCCAATAAAAGTATCCTAGACAATTTAAATGAAAAAGGGCGGAGCCACGCCCATTTTGAAATTTTCTTTTATTTTTGTATTTTATTGCACCATATCATTACTGCAGTCGAATGTTGACATAATTTACTAATATACTGTGAAGATATTAAATATTTTGTTAAAATTTGACTTAAAAAAAGTTTTTTTTATGTGGGCATGGTCGTTCTCCGATTTTGCTAATTTCTATTAAGGATATATATAGTAATAGGAGTAACGTTCCTGCCAAATTTCATCATGATATCTTCAACGACTGTCAAATTACAGCTTGCAAAACTTTTAAATTACCTTCTTTTAAAAGTGTGCGGTGCCACGCCCATTGTCAAAATTTTACTAATTTTCTATTCTGCGTCATAAGTTCAACTCACCTACCAAGTTTCATTGGTTTATCCGTGTTTGGTAATGAATTATCGCACTTTTTCGGTTTTTCGAAATTTTCGATATCGAAAAAGTGGGCGTGCTTATAGCCCGATATCGTTCATTTTGAATAGCGATCTGAGATGGGTGCCCAGGAATATACATACCAAATTTCATCAAGATACCTCAAAATTTACTCAAGTTATCGTGTTAACGGACAGACGGACAGACGGACGGACGGACGGACGGACATGGCTAAATCAAGTTTTTTTTCGATACTGATGATTTTGATATATGGAAGTCTATATCTATCTCGATTCCTTTATACCCGTACAACCAACCGTTATCCTATCAAAGTTAATATACTCTGTGAGCTCTGCTCAACTGAGTATAAAAAGAAGCAGGTTTGATGGTGAATAAGGACAAGTCACTTTTTGTACCTGTCCTGCTATATGGCGCAGAAGCACGGACCATAACAACATCAGATGATGCGGCTCTGGGAGTATTCTAGAGGAAAGTTCTTCGAAAGATTTATGGACCCCTAAGCATTTGCGACGGCGAGTACCGAGAACATTTAATGATGTCCCGTACGAGCTTTACCCAGACATCAACATAATCAAGCCAATTAAAATGCTGCGGCTACGCTGGCTGGCCCATGTGATGCGAATGAAAGATGATGCTCTGGCTAAGAAAGTATTTTTATCGGGACTAGCCTATAGAAGCAAACGAAGAGTGCGGCCGAAGGATCATATGGACTGAATGAGTCCATAGTGTTACCATAAGTTTATTAGCCATTGAAAACCCCTATAAAAACCAGGACCTATGTTTTAAATTAAGTTCGTCCTATTGGAAAATACTAGAAGCTTTCTAGGACCTCTGCCACTTGCTGTGTTACGTTCTGATAGCTGTATCACTTCTAATACATTGAGTCTTAGCCTGGCGACCGCAAGACATGGGTGCAAAATGTGCTCGATCATTTCATCCTCCAACCCGCACTTCCTACATCTGGTATCACTAACTAGGTCTAACTTGAAACGCCAACATGTGACGGCAGAAGGCAGTGGCCAGTCATACTGCCTGTCATGAGACTACAGTCCTTAAATGATAAGAGTAGCTTTGTTAGTTTAAAGTTGCAAGATCTGTACATACTCTTCGACATTTTGCAGCCCCGCGGTTGGGTTCATGCCTTATCTGCCTGGTCCCAATCTTATTGGGACGTCTACGTTCACGACACCTTACTATCTAGAATGATTCCTAGATATTTGGTACAAGTTTTCTCTAGCAGGATCACCCCTCAATGCTAAGGCCTAGTCAAATTTGGGACCTTATGCCTCTTGGAAAACAAGAACATATCCGTATTCTCCTCGCTGGACGTCAGCCCGACATTGGATGTTCAGGCATGTATGTATATCCCGAAGAGTACAGTTTTCCATCCATGATACTTATAAGTGATCTTCGCTCCTTAAGAACCTTACTTATTAAAGTTTGTTTCTGCGTTATGTGAATTAAACAGTGTAATATCTACCGAAATAATTGTCGTTGGTCTGGGGAAGTGTCATTGGTACATAGAAAAGGCTGGCTTGTGAAGTGTGGTACGTAGAAGCGATCTGCATTATATTCTCTTGGTATCTGAAATTTTGGCATGCTTGGAAATTATCTGTTTTGCCTGAACTTTACAAAATGCGTGGATTATGCTGAATCAGACTATCGTATAATGCAGTCTAATAAACATAGTACAAACTTGCTGAAATACTTTTTTAGCATTAAATTTAAAATTTTTTTGTTGTTGTGCTTTAAATTAGTTACTTGCCAAACAAACTCTTCTTTAAACTTTCGTCGGAATGAATTTTTGGCAACAGCACAAATCGACACTTAAACCATACTTACTAACTGGCTTGGGTTGGATTGCTTCTTAGATTATGTTTTTGTTGTTGTTGTGAAGAATTAAAAGTTTTAAAGAATTAAGGTTAATTGCAGAAAAAAAGTGAGAATTAAAAAAAAAATGTGTCCGAACAAAAAAAATTGTATTTAATGAAACTTGGCAGTCAGAAACAAACTACACGTAGATTCTATGTGTAAACTCGTTAAACCCGACCACCGCTAAGTGTCGGCGGCAAGCGCGTCTTGGTTGCCTCTTGTTATACATAGAGTACATGTGAAGCATGTAGGCCGCGAAACGCGTACAAGAGTGTGGATGATGTAGCATATGACCGAGATTAAATGGTGTTTACGCGCAAATTGGCTTAATTAACTTTTATTTTTTTTGTTGTTCCTATTTTACTTTTTTAACGCCAGAAAAACAAGGAAGAAAAGAGCAAAAATGGGGAAATTAACTTACGCATCGTATAAAAGATATGCGAAGGCGAATCGAGCGGCTTAGTTGGGTGATTCTTGTGCGTTTGAGACGTTGTTGTTGGTGGCGCGCAGGAAGTTTTAAGGTTTGGATCATGAGAATAAACGTTTTTGTAGTTAATTGTATAAAAAATAATTTGAATTCTTGCAGATGATTTTTGGGTTAATTTTACTTGCAACGCTCTTTGTCACCAGCCTTGCGCAGAGTATGACGGTGCATGAACCGATGAAGGAAGAAATATATTTCTATCCACGCCCAGGAGATGAGGCAGCTAATCATGTTTACGTTAAGCCAACAGATCTGATAACGCGTAATCGTCTACAACTTATAACGGGTTGGCCAGTTATGGAAAGTGCAAACGAGCCGAAACCCATCGATTTAGTTGCCACAGCCGAAGTCATTTCACAGCCCATTTACTTTCGTAAACGCGCTAATCTTGCTAATGGCAAGCTCAAACAAAAACAAAATATTTTATATCTTGATTTACCAATGTTATCGCCCTACCCTAATACATCTGAGAATAAAGTTTTAGAATAAAGTCAGACTTCTAAAAATTTCGTAACAATTTCATTTTATTTCGCATTTATAATAAATTTTTGTTCAACACAAATTCAGAATACTTGTCTATTTACGTTTTCTGTAAACGTAGCCACCATCGGCAGCATATTGAGTATCCGACGTTGAAGCTGCATCAATTGATTCTGATGGAGCTGAGTAGGATGCACTTGGAGCGGAAGCTGCAGCTGAATAGCTTGGAAGCGAGTAGGAAACTGGACCTGAGTGGGATGCACTTGGAGCTGAAGCTGCAGCTGAGTAGCTAGGAGCTGAGTAAGTTGCTGAAGCAGCAGGAGCAGAGTAGGTGTTTTTATAAGCTGGAGCTGAGTAGGATACACTAGGAGCCGAAGCAGCAGCCGAATAGCTTGAAGACGAATATGATGCTGGAGCTGAATTGGTTACTTTATAAGCAGGCGCTGAAGCAGCAGCTGAGTAACTTGGTGCTGAGTAAGAGGCTGAAGCAGCGGGAGCTTTGTAAGTAACTTTTTGCACCGGAGCTGAGTAAGAAACACTTGGAGTTGAAGCAGCAACCGAGTAGCTAGGAGCAGAGTAGGTCACTTTTTTTACGGGAGCAGAGTAGGTTGCTCTAGGAGCTGAAGCAGCAGCGTAATAGCTTGATGATGTGTAAGAAGCTGGAGAAACTGCAGCTTTGTGAACCACTTGTTGGCCCTGAGCAGAGTAGTATGATCTTGGTGCCGATGCAGCTGCTGTAGGCACAGATATGCTAACTTTTTGACTTGGAGCCGAGTATGATATTACTTGTGACGCAGCTGGTACATGATAGCTTTGAAGCGAATACGATGCTTTTTGAGGTGGAGCTGAATATGAAACACTTGGAGACGAAGCAGCTGACGTATAGCTGGGAGATGCATACGAAGCAGAAGCAACGGGAGCAATGTGATGAACTGGCGCTGGAGCTGATAATGAAACACTTGGGGATGAAGCAGCTGCCGTATAGCTGGGAGATGCATACGAAACTGAAGCAACGGAAGGAGTGTGATGTACTGGTGCCGGAGCTGAATATGAAACACTTGGGGATGAAGCAGCTGCCGTATAGCTGGGAGATGCATGCGAAGCGGAAGCTACGGGAGCTGTGTAGTGTATTGGCGCTGGAGCTGAGTATGAAACACTTGGGGATGAAGCAGCTGCCGTATAGCTGGGAGATGCATGCGAAGCGGAAGCTACGGGAGCTGTGTAGTGTACTGGTGCTGGAGCTGAATATGAAACACTTGGGGATGAAGCAACTGCCGTATAGCTGGGAGATGCATACGAAACTGAAGCAACGGAAGGAGTGCGATGTACTGGTGCCGGAGCTGAATATGAAACACTTGGGGATGAAGCAGCTGCCGTATAGCTGGGAGATGCATACGAAGCAGAAGCAACAGGAGCAGTATGATGAACTGGCGCTGGAGCTGAGTATGAAACACTTGGGGATGAAGCAGCTGCCGTATAGCTGGGAGATGCATGCGAAGCGGAAGCTACGGGAGCTGTGTAGTGTACTGTCGCTGGAGCTGAATATGAAACACTTGGGGACGAAGCAGCTGTCGTATAGCTGGGCGATGCATACGAAGCAGAAACGACGGGATCAGTATGATGAACTGGCGCTCGAGCTGAATATGAAACACTTGGGGATGAAGCAGCTGCAGTATAGCTGGGAGATGCATGCGAAGCGGAAGCTACGGGAGCTGTGTAGTGTACTGACGCTGGAGCTGAATATGAAACACTTGGGGATGAAGCAGCTGCCGTATAGCTGGCAGATGCATACGAAGCGGAAGCAACGGGGGCAGTGTGATGAACTGGAGCTGGAGCTGAGTATGAAACACTTGGGGATGAAGCAGCTGTCGTATAGCTGGGAGATGCATGCGAAGCGGAAGCTATGGGAGCAGTGTGATGAACTGGCGCTGGAGCTGAATATGAAACACTTGGGGATGCAGCAGCTGCCGTATAGCTGGGAGATGCATGCGAAGCGGAAGCTACGGGAGCTGTGTAGTGTATTGGCGCTGGAGCTGAGTATGAAACACTTGGAGATGAAGCAGCTGCTGTATAGCTGGAAGATGCATGCGAAGCGGAAGCTACGGGAGATGTGTACTGTACTGACGCTGGAGCTGAGTATGAAACACTTGGAGATGAAGCAGCTGCCGTATAGCTGGGAGATGCATGCGAAGCGAAAGCTACGGGAGCTGTGTAGTGTATTGGCGCTGGAGCTGAATAGCTGGCATGTTGTGTACTGGCCGCTGGCGGTAAATATTCTGAGGATATTGAAGTAGCAGCTCCTTTTGATGGCGGCAGGTACTCAACGCTCGGGTTTTTGGCACCTGCAGCTAAGCTGGCAAATAAAGCGATAACGACGAAGAGTTTCTGCAACGAATGAATTAACAAAGAAAAGAGCGGTTTTAGATAAAATATAGTAAACAAGTTTTGGATGAACTTGAAAGCATTATTTGTATACCGAGGGATGAGTGGAAGACTGTACTGATATTTAACACTGTCTGCAGCTATAGCTTGAGATAGTGCGTTTCCGGATCGGTATTTGGGATCGGGCGCTCTTCCACTCATACCTTGATATACGCCAAAATATATATTTTTTGGTCCATCTTGTTTAAGTCCTTTAATAAAATAATAATTTTGGCGTCCTGGTTCTTATTTCCTTTGTTTATGAATATATGCTTCTTACCATTTTTAGGCTAACTAAAAGATACTGGTTGAAAACACTCCACTCGATCAATTGTTCTGAACTAATAATATTTTTTCGTCCATCAGCAGTTTATATACGACAATGAGATTCAATCGTTTTTTTTTTTTGTGCAAAATTGCCAAATACATATTCTGCAAGATAATATGCAAATTTATAACAGTTTAGATCTGGATATTAGGTTTAGCTAGTCTTAATAAAAAAAATTAATAAATAATCGGAAAAAGTTGTCACTCCAGTAAAAGACTGGTTCTTTGTTTACAGAAGAACAAAATTTTGAGCCATATGTCTCGAAAACGAATATCTTTAAAAATTTAATAACGATAATGAAAAAATGCTTCTAAATAACAAAGTACAACAAAAAAGATACATAAATAAAAAAAGTCTATTTCAATAATCATAGCATAGAATGCGCGTCAGAAATGTCATCAACATCAAGCTCCTAAAATACTCACCGAATATTACTAAACTATCGTTCCTCTTCGGCTCATTGTTTCTTACCTAGATGTGCTCCTGGGAGTATAATGTATGGCGGTTGTATGGCGCGGCAAGGAGTTCTAGTCGCCGGTTATGCCCAGTCCCGACTCTTACATCCACGTCGTTCCCCCGAAAATGAGGAGTAAACTCGGCTCACCCCAGCGGATTAGGGGGCATAGAATATACCCGCGGCAGGTATGCCTGTCGTAAGAGAGCTAGTACCTCAATCGTGCTTGTGACCGGAACGTACCGGATCTGCATCCGGCAAAGGACCATCAATATCGATAACACTCCCTAAGTACTTCGGGGAGTGTCCTTATCTCTAGAATAGCAACAACATGGAAGCTCGGCTACCACGCGGCTTACTCGGCTTAAGGGTTCACCGAGGTTTGCACCGTTGTGTTTACCTTAAAGTGCAGTTGCAAGCTAGTGTCTGTCTTGGATGAAGACGTTTCCTATATAAATGAGTAACAAACTACCAATCACGTAATAGGGTCATGAGCTGGACTTAGAATCTACCACGTAAAACTCCATCATTTCTAATAAAAACTCTTTTCTGATGACGATGATGGCAAATATTTGAAGGACTCTGATTAAAGGGTAAGTTTTTGGAATATGCGGATCATTCTACAAGAACGTATCGCTGCTCAGTTGGCTTACTGGCTTACACTAAATGCGATGGATAAGAAAAGGTGGAAACTAGGGGTTGGGGGCTGGATAGCCTAGTCATACTAAATCATTCACGAGATGTCCGAGCTAGTAACTTCATGGTGCTTATTACCTGAACGTACCGGATACATATCCGGCAAGGGATCATCAAAATCGACAACAAAACCCAAAAACCTTCGGGGAGTTTCTTTATCGCTACAACAACAGCAGCAACAAGTCAGGCGTATAAAGGGCGTCTCACACAGCAGGTAGAGAGAGAAAAGCGGGTTAGGAGCTTAGAATATACCCGCGGCAGGTATGCCTGTGGTAATAGGCGACTAAAATACTAAATTGATTTAGGGGGTAGTGCAGCGCAACCCTTTTAAGGTGTTTCCAACGCAAAATATAGCTTCTCCAACCCAATTCTCAACCTCACCTACCTGTGGCGAATCCTGTTACTTGAACAGTTGAGGCTCTGGTGACCCCAAGTTCTTCATGGATCTAGGGGGTGGGAGGGTGGTATGGCCTTGAAGGTTTCATATTCATACAAAAGCGTTCCCGAGATGGTCGAGCTGGTGCCTTAATGATGCTTGTTACCGGATCATTAATCTGCATCAGAATCATGCTTGGCGACTTAAACGTCAGGCTGGGAAGGAAAGGAGTTGTTGGCTCTTTAGTCGGTAGATTAAAACCTCGAATCGATATATGGTCACAGGTAAACTGTTTCCAGCATAAAATTGTACACGAAGATATTTGTTGACTCTGATCTAAGATATTGATGACGTGGGTATCGACAACAATGTGTTCTTAATGTGTGTATTCTACGATATGCCGCAAAATGATAGTTCGCTACAAAAACTTTTAATAAAAGGGTGTAAGTACGAAGTTTGATGTGTAAACAAATTGAAAGATAGGAGTGGGAATTGGAAATGGGGAGAGGAAAAATACAGTGAGAGGGTGTGGGAGAGGAAAGGAAGGCGGGAGTAGGAAACTGAGATAAAAATCGAGAGAGTGCGATGGGGAAGATAGGAAAGAGAAAAATAGAGGGAGTTAGAGGTAGAGGAAAGAAAGTGGGAGTAGAAGAGAGATAAATAGAGAATGTGGGTGATGTGGAGGAGAGAAGAGGTAAGAAGATACAAACATTTTCCTTTGCAGAAGCTACTATGTGGCAAACACCCTTGTTTACTGAGGGAAAACATGAAGGACAGGGATGAGTATCAGAGATGCACCTTAACGTTAAGCTAATCGTTTATCAAAAAATTTCCACCGTTTCCGTTGAAACACTTCGAAATATTATCGATAAAGAAATTATCAAGATAAATTGTATCTCGTTTTTAACCGAAACGAAAAGCTTTCGTTAAAGTTAAAAACGTTAAGAAAAACGTGATACTTTGTGTTTGAATTGTGCTGGCAATGCTATAGCCATGGTGAAGCCGTAAGGTGGTAACAGCGAGCGGACATACACAAACAAACTCCATGTAATTTGTTTGTGTAATTCGTTGGTGGTAATGTCAAAAATACTCCGAGAAATGTTCGCACTGTCAAAATTCATGAGAGAAGTTGCAATCAGCTTGGCTAATGCTTTCACCTTTAATGACTACGTCATCAATCAGCTTTGCCAGCATAGTTTGAAATTAATAATCAACATAAACGATTTGATTTCGTTTTGATATGGCAGAAAACGAAACAAAATCATTTCGTTAAGTTGACGTTCTTAACGTTAATAAACGAAACGAAATGACTTTGTTTCGTTTATTAACGTTAAATATCGTAACGAAATGATATCGGTTCGTTGGTTAAGCATGCCTGATGAGTATTATCGAACAGAGGAACGCCTTAACTATCGATCTATATTTTTATACTCAGTTGAGCAGAGCTCACAGAGTATATTAAGTTTGATTGGATAACGGTTGGTTGTACATATATAAAGGAATCGAGATAGATATAGACTTCCATATATCAAAATAATCAGGATCGAAAAAAAATTTGATTGAGTCATGTCCGTCCGTCCGTCCGTTAACACGATAACTTGAGTAAATTTTGAGGTATCTTGATGAAATTTGGTATGTAGGTTCCTGAGCACTCATCTCAGATCGCTATTTAAAATGAACGATATCGGACTATAACCACGCCCACTGTTTCGATATCGAAAATTTCGAAAAACCGAAAAAGTGCGATAATTCATTACAAAAGACAGCTAAAGCGACGAAACTAGGTAGATGAGTTGAACTTATGACGCAGAATAGAAAATTAGGAAAATTTTTGACAATGGGCGTGGCACCGCCCACTTTTAAAAGAAGGTATTTTAAAAGTTTTGCAAGCTGTAATTTGGCAGTCGTTGCAGATATCATGATGAAATTTGGCAGGAACGTTACTCCGATTACTATATGTACGCTTAATAAAAATTAGCAAAATCGGAGAAGGACCACGCCCACTTTTAAAAAAAAAATTTTTTTAAAGTAAAATTTTAACAAAAAATTTAATATCTTTACAGTATATAAGTAAATTATGTCAACATTCAACTCCAGTAATGATATGGTGCAACAAAATACAAAAATAAAAGAAAATTTCAAAATGGGCGTGGCTCGGCCCTTTTTCATTTAATTTGTCTAGGATACTTTTAACGCCATAAGTCGAACAAAAATTTATCAATCCTTTTGCAATTTGGTAGGGGCATAGATTTTATGACTTTAACTGTTTTCTGTGAAAATGGGCGAAATCGGTTGATGCAACGCCCAGCTTTCATACACAGTCGTCCGCCTGTCCTTCCGCATGGCCGTTAACACGATAACTTGAGCAAAAATCGACATATCTTTAATGAACTTAGTTCACGTGCTTACTTGAACTCACTTTATCTTGGTATGAAAAATGAACGAAATCCGACTATGACCACACCCACTTTTTCGATATCGAAAATTACGAAAAATGAAAAAAATGACATAATTCTATACCAAATACGAAAAAAGGGATGAAACATGGAAAGGTATTTGGATTGTTTTATTGAAGCAAAATATAACTTTAGAAAAAACTTTATAAAATGGTTGTGACACCTACCATATTAAGTAGAAGAAAATGAAAAAGTTCTGCAGGGCGAAATAAAAAACCCGTAAAATCTTGGCAGGTATTACATATATAAATAAATTAGCGGTATCCAACAGTTGATGTTCTGGGTCACCCTGGTCCACATGTTGGTCGATATCTGGAAAACGCCTTCACATATACAACTACCACCACTCGCTTTTAAAACTCTCATTAATACCTTTAATTTGATACCCATATCGTACAAACTCATTCTAGAGTCACCCCTGGTCTACCTTTATGTCGATATCTCGAAACGGCGTCCACCTATGGAACTAAGGATTACTCCCTTTTAAAACAGTCATTAACGCCTTTCATTTGATACCCATATCGTACAAACATATTCTAAAGTCACCCCTGGTCCACCTTTATGGCGATATCTCGAAGAGGCGAACACCTATAGAACGAAGGCCCATTCCCTTTTAAAAATACTCATTAGCACCTTTCATTTGATACCCATATTGCAAAAACGAATTCTAGAGTCACCCCTGGCCCACCTTTATGGCGATATCTCGAAACGGCGTCCACCTATGGAACTAAGGATTACTCCCTTTTAAAATACTCATTAACTCCTTTCGTTTGATACCCATATTGCACAAACGAATTCTAGAGTCACCCCTGGTCCACCTTTATGGCGATATTTCGAAAATGCGACCACCTATACAACAACCACCACTCCCTTATAAAACAATCATTAATACCTTTAATTTGACACCCATATCGTACAAGCACATTCTAGAGTCACCCCTGGTCCACCTTTATGGCGATATTTCGAAACGGCGTCCACCTATAGAACTAAGGCCCACTCCCTTTTAAAATACTCATTAACACCTTTCATTTGATACCCATATCGTACAAACATATTCTAAAGTCACCCCTGGTCCACCTTTATGGCGATATCTCGAAGAGGCGAACACCTATAGAACGAAGGCCCATTCCCTTTTAAAAATACTCATTAGCACCTTTCATTTGATACCCATATTGCAAAAACGAATTCTAGAGTCACCCCTGGCCCACCTTTATGGCGATATCTCGAAACGGCGTCCACCTATGGAACTAAGGATTACTCCCTTTTAAAATACTCATTAACTCCTTTCGTTTGATACCCATATTGCACAAACGAATTCTAGAGTCACCCCTGGTCCACCTTTATGGCGATATTTCGAAAATGCGACCACCTATACAACAACCACCACTCCCTTATAAAACAATCATTAATACCTTTAATTTGACACCCATATCGTACAAGCACATTCTAGAGTCACCCCTGGTCCACCTTTATGGCGATATCTCGAAAAGGCGAACACGTATAGAACGAAGGCCCACTCCCTTTTAAAAATACTCATTAGCACCTTTCATTTGATACCCATATCGTACAAACAAAGTCTAGAGTCACCCCTGGTCCACCTTTATTGCGATACTTCGAAAAGGCGTCCACCTATAGAACTAAGGCTCACTCCCTTTTAAAATACTCATTAACTCCTTTCGTTTGATACCCATATTGCACAAACGAATTCTAGAGTCACCCCTGGTCCACCTTTATGGCGATATTTCGAAACGGCGTCCACCTATAGAACTAAGGCCCACTCCCTTTTAAAATACTCATTAACACCTTTCATTTGATACCCATATTGCACAAACAAATTCTAGGTCCACCTTTATGGCGATATTTCGAAACGGCGTCCACCTATAGAACTAAGGCCCACTCCCTTTTAAAATACTCATTAACACCTTTCATTTGATACTCATATTGCACAAACAAATTCTAGGGCCACCCTGCTCCACCTTTATGGCGATATCTCGAAACGGCGTCCACCTATGGAACTGAGGATTACTCCCTTTTAAAATACTCATTAACACCTTTCTTTTGATACCCATATTGTACAAACAAATTCTAGGGTCACCCCTGGTCCACCTTATGGCGATATCTCGAAAATGCGACCACCTATACAACAACCACCACTCCCTTTTAAAACCCTCATTAATACCTTTAATTTGATACCCATATCGTACAAGCGCATTCTAGAGTCACCCCTGGTCCACCTTTATGGCTTTATTTTGAAACGGCGTCCACCTATAGAACTAAGGCCCACTCCATTTTAAAATACTCATTAACACCTTTCGTTTGATGCCCATATTGTACAAACAAATTCTAAGGTCAACCCTGGTCCAACTTTATGGCGATATCTCGAAACGGCGTCCACCTATGGAACTAAGGATTACTCACTTTTAAAATACTCATTAACACCTTTCTTTTGATACCCATATTGTACAAACAAATTCTAGGGTCACCCCTGGTCCACCTTTGTGGCGATATCTCGAAACGGCGCACACCTATGGAACTAAGGGTTACTCCCTTTTAAAATACTCATTAACACCTTTCATTTGATACCCATATCGTACAAACGCATTCTAGAGTCAACCCTGATCCACCTTTATGGCTATATCCCTAAATGGCGTCCACCTATAGAACTATGGCCCACTCCCTCATAAAATACTCTTTAATGCCTTTTATTTGATACAAATGTCATACAAACACATTCCAGGGTTTCCCTCGGTTCATTTTCCTACATGGTTATTTTCCTTTATGTTGTCACCATAGCTCTCAACTGAGTATGTAATGTTCGGTTACACCCGAACTTAACCTTCCTTACTTGTTTTTATACTCAGTTGAGCAGAGCTCACAGAGTATATTAATTTTGATTGGATAACGGTTGGTTGTACAGGTATAAAGGAATCGAGATAGATATAGACTTCCATATATCAAAATCATCAGTATCGAAAAAAAATGTGATTAAGCCATGTCCGTCCGTACGTCCGTCCGTCCGTTAACACGATAACTTGAGTAAATTTTGAGGTATCTTGACGCAATTTGATATGCAGGTTCCTGGGCACTCACCTCAGATCTCTATTTAAAATGAACGATATCGGACTATAACCACACCCACTTTTTCGATATCGAAAATTTCGAAAAACTGAAAAAGTGCGAATATTCATTCATTCAAAGACGGATAAAGCAATGAAACTTGGTAGGTGCGTTGAACTTATGACGCAGAATAGAAAATTAGTAAAATTTTAGACAATGGGTGCGGCACCGCCCACTTTTAAAACAAGGTAATTTAAAAGTTTTGCAAGCTGTAATTTGGCAGTCGTTGAAGATATCATGATGAAATTTGGCAGGAAGGTTACTCCTATTACTATATATATGCTTAATAAAAATTAGCAAAATCGGAGAATGACCACACCCACTTAAAAAAAACAAATTCTTTAAAGTCAAATTTAAAAAAAAAATGTAATATCTTTACAGTATATAAGTAAATTATGTCAACATTCAACTCCAGTAATGATACGGTGCAACAAAATACAAAAATAAAAGAAAATTTTAAAATGGGCGTGGCTCCGCCCTTTTTCATTTAATTTATCTCGAATACTTTTAATACCATAAGTCGAACAAAAATTTACCAATCCTTGTGAAATTTGGTAGGGGTATAGACTCTAGGACCATAACTGTTTTCTGTGAAAAAGGGCGAAATTGGTTTGAAGCCACGCCCAGTTTTTATACACAGTCGTCCGTCTGTCCTTCCGCTCGGCCGTTAAAACGATAACTTGAGCAAAAATCGATGTATCTTTACTAAACTCAGTTCACGTACTTATCTGAACTCACTTTGTGTTGGTATAAAATATGGCCGAAATCCGACTATGACCACGCCCACTTTATCGATATCGAAAATTACCAAAAATGAAAAAAATGCCACAATGCTATACCAAATACGAAAAAAAGGGATGAAACATGGTAATTGGATTGGTTTATTGACGCAAAATATAACTTTAGAAAAAAACGTTGTAAAATGGGTGTGACACCTACCATAAAGCCCTTGGAATCATGGCAGGAATACTGTTCGTGGTATTACATATATAAATAAATTAGCGGTACCCAACAGATGATGTTCTGGGACACCCTGGTCCACATTTTGGTCGATATCTCGAAAACGCCTTCACATATACAACTACCACCACTCCCTTTTAAAACCCTCATTAATACCTTTAATTTAATACCCATATCCCACAAACACATTATAGAGTCACCCCTGGTCCACCTTTATGGCCATATCTCGAAAAGGCGTTCACCTATAGAACTAAGGCCCCCTCCCTTTTCAAATACTCATTAACACCTTTAATGTGATACCCATATCGTACAAAAAAATTCTAGAGTCACCCCTGGTCCACCTTTATGGCAATATCTCGAAAAGGTGTCCACCTATAGAACTAAGGCCCACTGGTCCACCTTTATGGCGATATCTCGAAAAGGCGCCCACCTATAGAACTAAGGCCCCCTCTCTTTTCAAATACTCATTAACACCTTTCATTTGATACCCATATCGTACAAACAAATTCTAGAGTCCCCCCTGGTCCACCTTTATGGCGATATCTCGAAAAGGCGTACACCTATTGAACTAAGGCCCACTCCATTTTGAAATACTCATTAACACCTTTAATTTGATACCCATATCGTACAAAAAAATTCTAGAAGCACCCCTGATCCACCTTTATGGCAATATCTCGAAAAGGTGTCCACCTATAGAACTAAGGCCACTGGTCCACCTTTATGGCGATATCTCGAAAAGGCGTCCATCTATAGAACTAAGGCCCATGCGCTTTTGAAACACTCATTAGCACCTTTCATTTGATACCCATATCGTACAAACAAATTCTAGAGTCAGCCCTGGTCTACCTTTATGGCGATATCTCTAAATGGCGTCCACCTATAGAACATATACCTTACTCGAAGCCCGTGATACCTAGAAAGAGCTTTACGAGTCTTCACGTATATTGCCGTGGCGTTCAACAATTACTCACAGCGGGTAGTCATGAAAATACTCGATTTTACTAAAATACTTCAACTTTGCGTTCAACAATATCTCGCGTTATGTCTACGGCCTAAGGAAATATGATCACATCTCTCTATTTAAGCGCGAAATACTAGGATGCAGTATTTTTGAGTACATTGAGGCGCGAAACTGTATTTATATGGTCAAGCTCATCGAGTTCAAAACCCCTCAATATCTTTACGAAAAGCTTAAATTCCCAAAGTCTTGTAGGCACCGCAATCTGATAATCCCCAGACATTACTATCTGGCCTCATCGAGGCTATTTTTTGTAAATGCTGTAAGGCTTTGGAACTCTATACCTGTTTTTCTCAAGGGTGCTTTGAGTAGGAGCAATTACAAAAAGGTGATCCATGATTACTTCAGCTCAGTGTGAATATTGTGATTTCAATATAACTGCATGACTATATCTCTTTCACTTCCTATCTCTGTTTTTTCTTTCCTACCATATTTAAATGGCTCTACTCTTTAGTCTTAAGTATGTATTTAAGGTTTAACATTAAATTTAGTTTTAACATTAATCTGAATTATAAGAAAATCGTTTTATTGTTAATTTTAAACTCGAATTTAGTTTTATGGTATTTATATTGTATTTATAAAACGGACGATGTGCTATAAAACCAACCACTTTGTTCAACTAATAAATTTGAATTTGAATTTGAATATTACTGCGCATAGCGATTTGTATGAAGCCACGAATACAGAAAACTGCAGCACTCCGCAAGACGGGGCGTTTTCATCTCTGTGCGGGCACTGGTTATCGACCAACTGCTCAGTTGGGAAACTCTTCGTAGAAATCTGCTGCATCTCTTTTCTCTATTCGGAAATGTGTGAAACTTTGGTGCGCAGTCACTTCCAAATGTCTTATCGAAGTCGCGTCGACCCAAGTCTGAATTGAGGCCACATGAAACTGTTAGCGGCGCCGTTTGCGGAAATAAACTGAGCTCACACATCCAACACTGTGGCTCATTCGTTCTATGTGAAATACCCCCAACAGCGATTTGCTCTTTATGATGACTTAACTCGTATCTTAATTAATTGCATGGCTTAGTTTTTGTGTGGAGGCGAAAAAGATTAATTAAAATTACACAATTGGTTTCACTATTCTTTTAACTGTGACAATAAGAGCGAAAAGATTTATTTACACATGTGGTAATAAAATTAATATACAAATTGTGTTAAAAACTACTCGGCGATACGCTATGACGTCATAATACTAAATCGCTTTGTTAAACTTAATTGTTGAAATGCAACAATAAATCTTATAAGACTAAAAAAGCTAAGAACGCAAAACCAACCTTCAATTTGTAAAACTTCGTCTCTTGCTCTTTCAATATATGTAGCCACCATTACTAGCATAGACGGTTCCATAGTTGTCGCTGTGGACTTGGGGCGCCATGTCCGGTGTTGGGAACTGGTTTTGTTCACCATTTCTTGAGTGAGGAACGGAAGATGCTTCGAATGCTGTGGTCGAATATGTCTGTGGCACTGGAGATGGGGGTAAATATTCTTGATTGATGGATGAACTCTGTGATTTTGGAGTGAAGTAAAAATGTGATGTAGGAGAAGACGCAGACGCAGTAGATAAGGCAGCAGATGGACTCGATGGTGTTGCACGTGGTGGTGGCAAATATATACGGCTAGGCTGAACGGGAAGCGAAACTGTTTGTTGTGCAGGCGTTGAGCGCGGGGCAAAAGCTGAAACTCCAGATGCAATTGAGCCTTGAGTTAAGGCTGGGCCAGCAGGTGTGAGAGAAGCCGAATAAGGCGGTTGGCTGAGTTGTGCCTGTGCTGGTGGAGAATAGGCCTCCTGCACTGGCGCCGCAGGTAAAAGTGATTGAGTCAAGGATGAAGTCGGAACCTGCTGGCTTACCTCAAATTTATTTAAAGCAGGTACCAAATATGTATGGCTCACCGGAGCTTGAACAGATTGCGGATCTTGGGCTGGGATTTGATTTATATGTTGAGCAGAATCCTGAGCTGAGCCCACATTTGACTGCGTGGATGGAAACGTTGCCAAAGGAGGTATATACGCTGGGGTAGGCACAGGGCTCGGTTGCGAAAGCTGCGAGGGAACTTGCGCTGATGCTGTGTTTGACTCTGAAGGTGATTCCAAGTGTGCGGTAGAATAATAATACTGCTGAGGTAAAGCTATATCAGACTGCTGTAATTGAGGTGGTACCAAGTACGATTCTTGTGCATTATTTCGGGAGATCTGTTTAACAAACGCCGGATCTGCATAGAACAAAATCTGAGGTGCCCTGTAAGTTTGTTGTTGTGACATGCTTTGTGGAAGGAATACAGGCTGAGAAGCTAAAACGTTTTCCCTCTGGTAAACAAAAGATTGGCCACCAACTGATACATTGGGTGAATCTCTGACTTGTTCTGTGGTCTCCGCAGCTGTTGACTGAGTTTGAGGTGTTTGTGCGTGATCTGTACTTGCTACTTGAGGAATATTTGTTTCCTGATTAAAAACTGACGGTGCACTTTCGTGTAAGACTTGCTGATGTGTTGCGACATTATTTTCTTCCAACGATACTGGAGCTGGTGCAATATTTGATGGTGGACCAACTGGTAAAGAAGATGAGGTTTGTTGAGTAGGTAAAGCTGGCGGCAAATATTTATTCGAAGGTGCATTTGATATGGGAGAAGGTTGCTTTTGTGGAGCTGAGTATGATGGCGCTGACAATGTCGGAAATGGAGTTAAATTTGTTTGCTGTAAGGGTGCAGCATTATATGGACTTGGGCCAGCTACTGCAGACGCGGCTGAAGTTGGAGATGAAGTTAAACTCTGTTGAATTGGTACTGTTTGATGAGGCGCCGAAGCAAAGTATGCCTGTTGAGCATTGTTCGCTTGTTGTAAGTTGGTAGGGTATGATGGTCTCATTGGTGTAGTTGAGGTGTCATATTTGTTAGCTCCAACGTTTTGTTGCACTATCGGCTGAACATCTGACTGCTGGACAGTTGGTGTTTGTTTTGCCTGCGAGCTGCTTATGGGTGATAGGTAATTGTAAGTGCTAGGTTCTGTTTTAGACTCCGATTGTGACGAAGTATAAACCAAAGTAGTTGACAGTTGTACGTTGTTAGGGGGGGTCAGTGCAACAGTTGAAGCTTGTGTTGGCGCAAGAGCGGGAGCTGTAAATTGCTGACGTGGTACGTCCTGCTGAATTGGGCCAATCGAATGTTTTGTTGTTGTCTGATAGGTTTGCTGATTGGTGTTGAAGTGTTGAGCATCGTTTGGCTGTTTGGCGTTATTAGAATAGGAAGTGTCGTCTGCGGACACTGGAGCCCCAATCCTATTGCTACCAGAGGTTTGTTCAACTTTAGGCTGAGTAGCTGATTGGCGGAAGGCTGATGCTTGCGTCCCCTGAAAGCTGCTTTCTGGTATTGGATAGTGGTAGGAATCATCTGCTTTTTGAGCACGAGATTGAGGTGGTGTATATACCGGAGCTACGGCATAATGTGAGATATCAGTTTGCTGTAATGGAACGGTATTCGTAATCGAGAAGCTAGCAATGGGTATCGATTTTGTTATTTCGACATCTCTGAAAAGGAAAGTCTTTGACGGTTCCTGTTGTTGAACTGTTGATTCATTGGTTAGTATTCCGCCATCATCTGAGTTGCTTGTGTTTTGTTGATTCGGTGGTAAATATTGATTGTTGGACAAGTGGCTAACATCGGCTTTGACATTGCGGATAGCTATCAGAGCTATGCAGATAGTTATGAGAAATTTCTGCGAATATAAAAGAGCAATCGAAAGTTGGTTTATACAAATATTTCTTTGGGATGTAAAAAATCAGATAATTTTCCTGCTTTTTATGGAAAAATACTAACCATCTTCAGCTTGCTGCCTCTACGTGGTTCACTATCCAATTGAAGGTTTGCAACTGATACCCAAACTCATTGTCTCTTGACCATTTATAGACGCATAAATGCATTCCTTTTCCAAATGACTGCGTAGCGATGGTATGAAGGCGTTGTAAATGAATATGCGTGTGACCAAATCAAATCCATTGCCAAGTTCGCAAACTCAACTCCCTTACGCATCTGTATTTTGTCATCTGTGCGCTGTTATAGCAATATTAGCGTGATTATTTCGCTACCGTTTCACATGATTTACATTTGCATCAGCATTTTAGTTCAGCCCATTGGTTGATTATAAAGCCACCGAAAGAAAAAAATTTAACGCTCACTAAGCAAACAATTAACATCCAGAAAGTGCCCAAAGGCTCATTGCACATTGGGACGAGAGATAAGTGTACCGAATTTTTTTTTATTCTGGAAAATGAATTCTTCAAAAGCGTGTACAGAGCACACTAGCTTTTAGTTTCGTAAATTTACCCTTCGAAATTTTTTTATAATTCTCAAACTAGCACTTGAACGTCGAGCGAATTTTGAACGAGTTAAACCAAGCTCGCCAATAATAGCTGGTTTAAGATAACGGACTGCCGGTAGAAACACCAAGTAGAAATAAGTCCTTCAATACTTGACTTTTCTTAAGCGATGTCCTCACCTTTTCTCTGCTGTTTGGGTTCGGGTAAAAAGATTTCATACTTTTAAAACGGTTTTATTTATCAAAGTTTTAAACAAATGAACAATGCCTATGGCTATGTACAGTTCGTACAATTCCTCGATAAATCTGCTTCGATACTTATAGAATGCGGCGCTCACACAACCAATAACTCTCCAAAGGACGTTTCTCTCAAATACTCTTGGAAGGCATTGAGGTGTGATTGTGCCGCTGAACAAGCAGAACCAGTAGCGCGGCTCGCCAGAGACTGAGAGACAGAGATGCGCTAAGCAACTAATATGAAACTTAGGGGCGCTAGATAGGGAGCCTCGGCTCATAAACAAGGTAAGAGTAAAGATGAAACTTTTGCCTCAGCGATGTTGTACCAGATTTTAGAATAAAAAAATTATACTTGTCTGCCTCCTGATATGTGCGAATGTCCAGGTCCAATCCAATTTTCGCCTCGGATCCTTACCTTGTGGCAGTTAAAATACGCCCACGCCTCTGTTTAGTGATGAAAGTGGCAGAGGGAAAGTTGTCCAAGCTTCCCTCAGAGAACATTAAGCTTCAGCGAGCCCGAAAAAATTGTTACAATAATAAATATTGCGCATACTCGGAGTCTAAAGATGTTCCCATATGATTACTCCTACTTAGAATGAAGAAACGTAAGACCAAATGGCAAAAAAGCGAGGAGTCAGAGTTGCTGGCTGATAAAAAAATTTCTGATTATTCTATAAAAGCCTAAAAGTACACACGGTTCTAAGACCGAGACGAATTTCTGCATTATTGACAATGATAAACGACATTCAGACCGAGCTTACGTAGATGGCGAGAAAGCTGATGAACGCAGTACCACAATCACTTACGAAATAAATCAGTAGGTGAAGAGTTAGTTATGAAAAATATGGGCGCAAGAAAGAATGCCTTCATGGAAATCCGACTTTAAGGGCGATTTGATCAAAGCACAAGAAAGACGATCTCGCGAGCTCCGACGCATATCGCGGAATCAGCTTGTTTAATGTCGCATCCAGGATTCTATTTGTGTTAGAGTGTGAAAAACTGATGCCCAAAGTCGACAATTTGATTGGACTATATTAGAACTCTTATAGCCGAGACTAACTATATTTTCATGACACCCCCGTCCTTTGTCTACTTCAAAGCGGATAACGACTGTGTGAAAGGAGTTGCCTGCTCATTTCTTTATCTAAACTGGATATCTCCACAAAGCTGATACTACGTCTTGCCAAATGAGGTTGGATTACACCATGACCGGTAGAAATTTGGAAACCCTTTTGAAACCAAACGAGACTTTGAACAAGGCGTCAACCTATAGTGCGATTTATTGAAACTGATGCTAAATGATGCGAAATATTATAAATAAAAAGGACGTGTGGCACTCGGGGACTGCCGCGGTAAAGCTTTTGCATATTATCAACTTATGCAGTTATAATATTTATGCAACATTTTGTTTTCTTTGATATTAATTCAAGTTTTGTCTTTGATATTAATTCAAGTTAACCTTTTTAAGCGTAGTGACCGATAAGAAAACAAATTTTTTACTTTTATTGAATAAATAAGAAGTTAATATTTAACTTTCACTTTAACTTTAACTTTATTTTTAACTTTAACTTTCACTTTAACTTTAACATTCACTTTAACTTTAACTTTATTTTTGACTTTAACTTTAACTTTAACATTCACTTCAACTTTAACTTTAACTTTAACCTTAACCTTAACTTTAACTTTAGCTTTAACTTTAACTTTAACTTTAACTTCAACTTTTACTTTAACTTTAACCTTAACTTTAACTTTAACTTTAACCTTAACTTTAACTTTAACTTTAGCATTAACTTTAACTTAACTTCAACTTTTACTTTAACTTTAACCTTAACTGTAACTTTAACTTTAAATTTAACTTTAACCTTAACTTTAGCTTTAACTTTAACTTTAACTTTAACCTTAACTTTAACTTTAACTTTAACCTTAACTTTAACTTTAACTTTAGCTTTAACTTTAATTTTAACTTTAACTTCAACTTTTACTTTAACTTTAACCTTAACTTTAACTTTAACTTTAACTTCCACTTTAACTTTAACTTTAACTTTATTTTTAACTTTAGCTTTAACTTTCGCTTTAACTTTAACTTTAACTTTAACTTTAACCTTAACTTTAACTTTGTTTTTAACTTTAACTTTAACTTTCGCTTTAACCTTAACATTTACTTTAACTTTAACTTTAACTATAACTTTAACTTTAACTTTAACTTCAACTTTAACTTTAACTTTAGCCTTAACTTTAACTTGAACTTTAACTTCCACTTTAAGTTTAACTTTTGCTTTAACTTTAACATTCGCTTTAACTTTAACTTTATTTTTAACTTTAACTTTAACTTTCACTTTAACTTTAACGTTCACTTTAACTTTAACTTTATTTTTGACTTTAACTTTAACTTTAACATTCACTTCAACTTTAACTTTAACTTTAACTTTAACCTTAACTGTAACTTTAACTTTAAATTTAACTTTAACTTTAACCTTAACTTTAACTTTAACTTTAACCTTAACTTTAACTTTAACTTTAACTTTAGCTTTAACTTTAACTTTAACTTTAACTTTAACTTTAACTTCAACTTCAACTTTTACTTTAACCTTAACTTTAACTTTAACTTTAACCTTAACTTTAACTTTAACTTCCACTTTAACTTTAACTTTATTTTTAACTTTAACTTTAATTTTCGCTTAAACTTTAACATTCACTTCAACTTTAACTATAACTTTAACTTTAACTTTAACTTTAACCTTAACTTTAACTTTAACTTTTACTTTAACATCCACTTTAACTTTAACTTTCGCTTTAACCTTAACATTCACTTTAACTTTAACTTTAACTTTAACTTTAACTTTAACTTTAACTTTAACTTTAACTTTAACTATAACTTCAACTTTAACTTTAACTTTAACCTTAACTTTAACTTTAACTTTAATTTTAACCTTAACTTTAACTTTAACTTCCACTTTAACTTTAACTTTAACTTTTGCTTTAACTTTAACATTCACTTTAACTTTAACTTTATCTTTAACTTCAAATTTAACTTTAACTTTATTTTTCACTTTAACTTTCGCTTTAACTTTAACATTCACTTTAACTTTAACTTTATCTTTAACTTTAACTTTAACTTTACCTTTAACCTTAACTTTAACTTTAACTTTAACTTTAACCTTAACTTTAACTTTAACTTTAAATTTAACTTTAACTTTAACTTTATTTTTCACTTTAACTTTAACTTGCGCTTTAACCTTAACATTAACTTTAACTTTATCTTTAACTTTAAGTTTAACTTTTACTTTAACTTTTACTTTAACTTTAACTTTAACTTTAACTTTAACTTCAACTTTAACTTTAACTTTAACCTTAACTTTAACTTTCACTTTAAATTTAACTTTAACTTTAACTTTAACTTTATTTTTCACTTTAACTTTAACTTGCGCTTTAACTTTAACATTCACTTTAACTTTATCTTTAACTTTAAGTTTAACTTTTACTTTAACTTTTACTTTAACTTTAACTTTAACTTTAACTTTAACTTTAACTTTAACTTTAACTTTAACTTTAACTTTAACATTCACTTTAACTTTAACTTTAACTTTTGCGTGCGTTTATATTAGGTTGGCTTGTTAGCAGGTGCTAAGCTCACGCCCACCCCGGATTATAAAGTTAAAGTTAAAGTTAGTCATTTTCTGTCAAAAATGTCTCATGCACATACAACTTGTATGAGAGCAACTCAAATTGAATTTGGTGCGTGAAAACCTAACTCGATTTCCAATTTTTGTTCTGCGTGACATTTAGATTTGACGTTTGCACACATGCTTTACATTGTCGCAACGCATGCTTATTTGGGTTCGGGCAGAAAACGCCGGTTGTTTGCGTGCGCTAAAAAAACGCAGTGCGGTTTTATTAGGTTGGCTTGTAAGCGACCATATATGTATACGATATGCGATAGCACAATGGCTACTTCGTGAAAATCAACGACAGCTCTTTTAGTTTGATTTCGATGGTCGTACGGTGAGAAAGTATTGCACGCGTGCTTAAAGCAGAGTACCAAGGACTGCGTATGACACGTATTAACCGTTCAAGCATTGAAATCAAACTAAATAAATAATTGATTTTTCATTCGTGCTCGCTACGCGTTCGTGTTTACTAACACATTCTCAATTTGGTAACCTGCCCACCGCTGATTATGATAGAGATCCAATTTTATATATTTGGCCTGTTGCTAACACCGAACCTTTACGCACCTTTTCGAATCTTTTCGAGCCTTTTCGGATCTTTTTTGACAAATATCCGTTATGGTTTTTTTTTTTATTTAGTCGCCAAGCCCGCGATAAAATCTATGCAATAGCTTAAAAAAAACCTTATAAGCCTGAAAGACACTGGCTCTATAAATCTCTTATCACACTAATCGTGATTTTATGCTCCGAATCGCCGAATGAGTGTCGAAAGAATTTGTATGGCCCTCAATGTATTCCAGAGAAACGATCTCCGGAGCATTTATGGTCCTCCTTTGATGTCTCTATGGAAGTTTTAAGATGAGCTGTATATTTTTTACGCAGTTATGAACAAAGTGCAACGAATAAAAGCCTTAAAGTTTTGAATGTTAGGTCTTGTTATGTGAATGAAGACAACGGTCAGGGCCTGAGAGTATTCTTGTCTACACCCTTATCTGAAAACTTAAAAAATGAAGACTGGAAGTATCACGTGGAAAAGGCAGGCACAGGAAGATATGATCTCCTCCGGTGCCCTCAATTTCCGCCATTAGCTGCGCGTTGTTCTTATTGCTGTAGCTATAAAAACACTTCTCGAAGGTTTTGGGGATTGTTATTGATGTTGATGGTCCTTTGCCGGATATAAATTCGGCATGTTCTGGTAACAAGCACCATTAACGTACAAGTCCGATCTCGAGAACGATTTAATATGAACCACTTGGAGTCCCCAGAGCCTCGGTTGCTAAAGAAACTGGATTCGCCACGTGTCGGTGAGGTTGAAAAACGACTGCATACTTGCCGTGGGTATATTCTAAGCTCCCTAACCCAAATTGGCGGGACGGGATATATGCACATGTTTTATTCAGACTCCGAGAGACATATACATGGCGGATAAATTTTCGCTGAGGAGCTTATCATAGCAAATATACACTTAAAAAAATTTGTTTCGAGTACTCAATTAAACAAGTTTTTCTAAGCGGGTTCGCCCTTCGGCAGTGATTTGGCAAGCAGTCTGAGTGCGTTTCTTGTATTTCGGCCATGAAAAGCTTCTCAATTAAAATTCGTCTGCTTTGCAGATGCTGTTCGGAGTCGGCGGAAAAAATGTGGATATCGCTCCGCCAATTTGTAGGAGAAATTAAAAGGAGCACGACGCAAATTGGAAGAGAAGCTCGGCCCAAAAAATCTCATTGGAGATAAGAGCACCCCGAATTAATTTTTGTATTTTAAAACATCATGGTATTGCTTTTATCAGGACTTTAAGCCACGACCTCGAAGGTGGTAGGCGAGCACGCGATCTAATATCGGCGGCGATAAAAAAGGGTTCGATTCGATTAAACGGCGAGTATAAAAGGGTCGATTCCCACCAAGCTCAGATCTAGCTGTTTCTAGAACTGTTTCACATGTTATATTAATCTTTATATAAACCAACTGCTTTTTGATTTTTTACCACGAAGTATGCGACTTGTCCCAGCGTACAGTGCTTAGTCTCGGAAAGCGAAAGTCAATGCTAAGTTTTCTTACTGTTTCTAAGGCTAAAGATGTACTTCAATTATTTCATTTATTGCATTATTTATTGTTTATTTATTAATTAATTTTGCTTCAATTGTCTTAAGGGCTTGGCAATGTTTTCTGTTTTACAATGAAAAAGAGGAATACAAAAATTCGCACACTCCGAAATGCTGTTGTTGTTATAAACATAATGAATAAATATGTACACATATTAAGTAATTATTGCTAAATACAACTTCATTATATATGTGAAGCATTTTGATGGATGCTTTATAACTGCTTAAATTGTGAGTTTACAATTGAGAGCTGCTACTAAACTTTAAATTTTTTGGTTTGGTTACTAGGTTCATATTTTTTGATTTATGTAAATATTTTTGCAAATCTTTTTATACTCAGTTGAGCAGAGCTCACAGAGTATATTAAGTTTGATTGGATAACGGTTGGTTGTACATATATAAAGGAATCGAGATAGATATAGACTTCCATATATCAAAATAATCAGGATCGAAAAAAAATTTGATTGAGACATGTCCGTCCGTCCGTCCGTTAACACGATAACTTGAGTAAATTTTGAGGTATCTTGATGAAATTTGGTATGTAGGTTCCTGAGCACTCATCTCAGATCGCTATTTAAAATGAACGATATCGGACTATAACCACGCCCACTTTTTCGATATCGAAAATTTCGAAAAACCGAAAAAGTGCGATAATTCATTACAAAAGACCGATAAAGCGACGAAACTTGGTAGATAAGTTGAACTTATGACGCAAAATAGAAAATTAGTAAAATTTTGGACAATGGGCGTGGCACCGCCCACTTTTAAAAGAAGGTAATTTAAAACTTTTGCAAGCTGTAATTTGGCAGTCGTTGAAGATATCATGATGAAATTTGGCAGGAACGTTACTCTTATTACTATATGTACGCTTAATAAAAATTAGCAAAATCGGAGAAGGACCACGCCCACTTTTAAAAAAAATTTTTTTTAAAGTAAAATTTTAACAAAAAATTTAATATCTTTACAGTATATAAGTAAATTATGTCAAGATTTAACTCCACTAATGATATGGTGCAACAAAATACAAAAATAAAACAAATTTAAAAATGGGCGTGGCTCCGCCCTTTTTCATTTAATTTGTCTAGGATACTTTTAACGCCATAAGTCGAACAAAAATTAACCAATCCTTTTGAAATTTGGTAGGAGCATAGATTTTATGGCGCTAACTGTTTTGAAAATGGACGAAATCGGTTGATGTCACGCCCCGTTTTTATACACAGTCGTCCGTCTGTCCTTCCGCATGGCCGTTAACACGATAACTTGAGCAAAAATCGATATACCTTTACTAAACTCAGTTCACGTACTTATCTGAACTCACTTTATCTTGGTATGAAAAATGAGCGAAATCGGACTATGACCACGCCCACTTTTTCGATATCGAAAATTACGAAAAATGAAAAAAATGCCATAATTCTATACCAAATACGAAAAAAGGGATGAAATATGGTAAGGTAATTGGATTGTTTTATTGACGCGAAATATAACTTTAGAAAAAACTTTATAAAATGGTTGTGACACCTACCATATTAAGTAGAAGAAAATGAAAAAGTTCTGCAGGGCGAAATGAAAAACCCTTAAAATCTTGGCAGGTATTACATATATAAATAAATTAGCGGTATCCAACAGATGATGTTCTGGGTCACCCTGGTCCACAAATTGGTCGATATCTGGAAAACGCCTTCACATATACAACTACCACCACTCCCTTTTAAAACTCTCATTAATACCTTTAATTTGATATCCATATCGTACAAACTCATTCTAGAGTCACCCCTGGTCCAACTTTATGGCGATATTTCGAAAAGGCGAACACCTATAGAACGAAGGCCCACTCCCTTTTAAAAATACTCATTAACACCTTTCATTTGATACCCATATCGTACAAACAAAGTCTAGAGCCACCCCTGGTCCAGAAAGGCCCACTCCCTCTTAAAATACTCATTAACTCCTTTCGTTTGATACCCATATTGCACAAACGAATTCTAGAGTCACCCCTGGTCCACCTTTATGGCGATATCTCGAAAAGGGGTCCACCTATAGAACTAAGCCCCACGCCCTTTTAAAATAATCATTAACACCTTTCATTTGATACCCATATCATACAAACAAATTCTAAAGTCACCCCTGATCCACCTTTATGGCGATATCTCGAAAAGGCGAACACCTATAAAAGGAAGGCCCACTCCCTTTTAAAAATACTCATTAACACCTTTCATTTGATACCCATTTCGTACAAAAAAAGTCTAGAGTCACCCCTGGTCCACCTTTATTGCGATACCTCGAAAATGCATCCACCTATAGAACTAAGGCCCACTCCCTCTTAAAATACTCATTAACTCCTTTCGTTTGATACCCATATTGCACAAACGAATTATAGAGTCACCCCTGGCCCACCTTTATGGCGATATCTCGAAACGGCGTCCACCTATAGAACTAAGGCCCACTCCCTTTTAAAATACTCATTACCACCTTTCGTTTGATGCCCATATTGTGCAAACAAATTCTAGGGTCATCCCTGGTCCACCTTTATGGCGATATCTCGAAACGGCGTCCACCTATGGAACTAAGGATTACTCCCTTTTAAAATGCTCATTAACACCTTTCATTTGATACCCATATCGTACAAACGCATCCTAGAGTCACCCCTGGTCCATCTTTACGGCGATATCTCGAAAAGGCGTCCATCTATAGAACTTAGGTCCACGCCCTTTTAAAATACTCATTAATACCTTTCATTTGATACCCATATCGTACAAACGCATTCTAGAGTCAACCCTGATCCACCTTTATGGCTATATCCCTAAATGGCGTCCACCTATAGAACTATGGCCCACTCCCTCATAAAATGCTCTTTAATACCTTTCATTTGATACACATGTCATACAAACACATTCCAGGGTTTCCCTCGGTTCATTTTCCTACATGGTTATTTTCCCTTATGTTGTCACCATAGCTCTCAACTGAGTATGTAATGTTCGGTTACACCCGAACTTAACCTTCCTTACTTGTTCATATTATTTTTGTAACGATAATGACACTCCCCTTCTCCGGCCCAATGTACTTAGGGTGCCAATTACGGTTGCCAGTTGTAGTGATTTAGATAGGACGCTACTGAATATCCAGTCGCTGTACTGAAAATGTCCAATTCCAGATGCAGTACGAAAATGTCTGTACTTTTCAGATATTCGTACTGGTTTGTACTATTTTTAACACGCTTATATTAGCTTCACTTGTATGTATGCTTATTTGTAACTCCCTAGGCTAGGCGCGCAAAGAAGAGCTAGAGTCATCTAGCTGCAGTTATTGAATACTCGCAGCAGTGGTTAAATAAATCGCTACAAAACGAGTTGTGCTTAATAGCGGAGACACGAACCTCTGCACTATCAACATCAAATATCTAAAGGGATTGTAGATACTAAAACTGCACCATATTTTCGTGTTCTTTAGTTTTTTAAACTATATTTATATTTTCTAACTAGAAACTCTTAATCGCAAAATTTCTCCAACTAGTTAACAACATAAAACACATGCAATTAATCTCATAATCACTGAGAGGGCCTCTTCTGTTTTTTTTTTTTATCAAATAGAACATCAAACTGATATTCCTTTTACAATAAAAGGCCTTCAAAAAAATTATTTCCGTACTTTAAGTTTTTTGCCCTAAAGAAACTATTGAATCCGGAGTTTTATTTTCTAAGAACAGAATAAAGGTCCGTCCCTGTTACTATGGAACGGCTCATCCAAATAAATTGGTTTTTTTCATACGGATTCTTTCTTGTTTCAATAATAAACAACGTATCAAGGAGGTTTCAGGCCATATCGTGCAAGATTTTATAAAATCGTGCAATTAATGACGTATACTGATGCCATTGACATCATTAACCTGAACACCCGCGCCGTACTTCAAGCTGGAAAAAGAAGCGGAAAAGATGGTGTATATTGGAACCATTTTCCGAGATCCCTTGTCAAATTTGGTTTTGAGACAAACCGGTCTCGGCGTTGTGCCATCATCAGTGTCGATTTTCGTTCTGATGTGTTGTTGTCGTTTGTACTGTACTTATAGTTCGTAGGTACATGCGCAGGTATTGTCAAAATTGATGCTTGTGTATATTTAGTTATGTGTACGTTCTGTGTGTTCATTCAGAACCGAGGGTTGTTGTTACTGATCGATTTTTGTGGCTGACTGAGGCAGGTAAAAATCCGTAACTTTAGTCGTTTGACCTTCTTTGTGGGTTTGTTGTTTTGGTGCGTTAATTGCTTCGTGTTTATTTGTTGTTGTGTGTTTGTCTGTTGTACCTGTGTGATTACTTTGTTTCTTGTAAACAAGTTTTAAAGGCTCGAATATTGTGTCAGAAATTTTATTTATCTGTTCGTTTATTATTCTACCGTCGAATGTTTTCTGTTTGTAGATTTCCACGTTTTCGAGTACGTTGAGACGTCAGCCTTTTGCTTGTATGTGAAGAACCCTAACTGTTTTATTGATGTTTGTCCTATACTCGAAGAAGGATGAAATAAATGCCGAGTCATTTAAGATTGGCAGAACAACCACCTACGACTGCATTAATGGAATGTTTCGACCGCATTAAGACAGAGGTCGATCAGGAACTACAACAAAAATACAGGTCGCTAAACCGGAAATTGGACAAGCTGGTAGGACAACGAGAGTGTAACCCAAACCAAAAAACTCACCAGTTTCGTGACAAGTTCATTAGCCTCACAAAAGTGGATTTTTACCTGCTCAGTCAGCCACACAAATCGATCAGTAAAAACCATTCGGTTATGAATGAACACACAGCACATACACATAACTAAATATACACAAGCATTAATTTTGACAATACCTGCTCATGTACCTACGAACTATAAATACAGGACAAACGACAACAACATATCAGAACGAAAATCGACACTGATGATGGCATAATGCCGAAACTGGTTTTTCTCAAACCAAATTTGACAAGGGATGGCGGAAAATCGTTCCAATATACATCATTTATCCCTCCTGTTGGAAAATCAACAAAACAAAATAAGTCGGAAAATGGGGTTGATGGTGAAAGAGCAAAGAACGAAGTACCTGCTGTGATCGAGCAAAGAGGTAGCGCATTTCTGTTTAGGAACTCGCGTGTTGGAACTCAAGCTACTGTTGGCAACAATATTTTCGAAATATTAAAAGACTTCATTTATTCGGGAGCGGGAATTAACACAAACAACAACATCAGCTCTGAAATCCAGCGAGGAATCACTCTTGCCAATAAATGCTACTTTGGACTAGGTAGGCAATTGAAAAGTAAATTCCTCTCTCTTTGCAAACGAAAATCATGCTCACTTATCGTAACCGTCCTGCTATATGCTGCAGAGGTATGAACCATGACAACATCAGATTAGGCGGCTATGGAAGTACTCGAGAGAAAAGTTTTTCGAAAATTTATGGGCCGCTACGCTTTGGCGATGCCGAGTACCGAAGAAGATTTAATGATGAGCTGTACTAGTTTTACGCAGACTATATGAAAGATGGGGTTTGTATGAAAAATTTCTGGTATTAGTAACAAAAACTTTCAAATGAATTATTTCGAAACTTTTTTGGAGTAATGGGAGAATTATTTCGTAACAAATTTTTCGCGCTTATTTTGGATTTCTTCGAAACATTTCCGGATTGTTTCCACGAATGTATCGGGATCATTTCGGGTCTGTTTTGAGATTATTATGGCATTATCTTGGGATCATTCCGGATACATTTCAAGAGAATTGCGGTATTATATTAAATACTCTTTTGGTACCATTTCGGGATTATTGTGAAATCATTTTTGCAAGGTTCTGAAAAATTTATTCATGAATCCGAAATGTTATCGGTCAGTTATTACTATCGGATTTTAATCTGCATGTTATGGGTTTGTCGGTTATCGGCTTGTTATCGAAAGTAAATATTATCGAAGAGTTATCAGCGACGGCCGTGATGTGGTGGTAGCATGCTCCGCCTACCACACCGAAGATTCTGGTATCAATCCCCGGGAAAAGCAACATCAAAAATTTAGAAACAAGTTTTTTCAATTAGAAGACAATTTTTCTAAGCGGGGCCCCCCTCGGCAGTGATTTCGCAAGCATTCAGAGTGTATTTCTGTTACAAAAATGCTTCTCAATGAAAACTCACCTCTCTTGCAAATGCCGTTCGGAGTCGGCATAATAACACATGTAGGTCCCGTCTCGCCAATTTGTAGGAAAAACTAAAAGGAGCACGAGGAAGAAAAGCTCGACCTAACATCTCTTTGAAGGCTATCGCGCCTTGCATTTTTGTTCATTTATCGGTTTATTATCGAAAAATCTCCATTTATTATTTAGCAATTTCGATTTGTTATCGAAAATGTATTGATTTGCTATCGAAAAGCTTTTCTCTAATATCAATAACTAGAAAAAATTTATAAAGCAATATGCGCCTCTCTCGCTAATTGAATACAAAGTAAAGTTATCGTTTTATTACTGAAAAGTAATATAGTTATTTATAGAAACGGTATCGATTTCTTATCGGAAAGTTATCGAATTGTTATCGATTTTTTGCCGACCAGTAAATCTGTCGGAGTGTAAATGTAATGGATTATATAATATACCGATAGCTTCTAGATAATATATCAATAGCTCAATAGGCCGATAAAACAACAACAAAATTGTCCATACATCCGACAGCAATGGGAAAAAGTGTAAATAAATATGGCACTATGGCATCTTTGCCACAAAAATATCCCCCAATATTCATTGTTTCTTCTATAGATGTCGCATTACTGTGAAAATAAATTGGCAAGAAACAAAGTAGAAATAGAAATTAGTAAGACAAAAAACAACCGCGATGATAGCTGAATGGTTAGAGCAGTGGCGCCAAAGCGTTGCAGATGAAGGAGTTTAGCAGCTCCAGAAATGCATGTATACAAGGAGCTATGGCAGTTGTCTTCAATTTTTTTCTTTCTTCTATTCCAATTTTCTTTAATTTTAAAAACTTTTTTCCAAATTTTGGATATTACTTTTCTCGGGCTTTGAACCCAGGACCTTGTCATTGCTGTAGTAATGTGATCGATGTTGATGGCCCTTTGCCAAATATAGATTCGATACGTTAACAGCCCGAACACCGCAGGAACGATTTTATATGAACACTTTGAACCTCACCCCCTATGTTAGGTGGTAGCTGCCCTGATAAGCATAGCTCACGTGGACAACACGAAGGTCCGTTGTGATACCACATACACCAAAAATAAAGGTGACTTAGATCTACCTCACCCCCTCCTTCAAGAGGAACTTGGGGTCGCCCGAGTTTCTCCTGCTTAATATGTATGTGAAACATTTTTAGAGTTGCAACAGGATTCTCCTTGGGTAAGTGAGGTTGACAATTGAGTTGCGCAAGCTGTGAAGCATAAAGCTTTGTATCGCGCTTATCACACACCACGAATGCCAACTCAGGGCCTTCGATGTGGTAGGCATCACACCACCGTTGGGCGCTGTAGCTATTTACTGTACTTAAATCCAAATTTTGCTAAGAAATATGTATGTAACCAGTTGCGAATTTACATACTTTTAACATTGATAAAAAGCGATTGTTATAATACACACATAAATACTTCATAGAAAGATAAAAGTCGTTAAAATCTGTTTATTTTCAACGATTAAACAGCTGTTAAACATATTGCTGACCATGGCCATAACAATGAATCCACGCATAATCGTCATTATTTGAACGCCGAAACGTGTTGGCGACGAAATAAAAAATTTCACGCTTCATTGGAGACAATTAAAAGCACAAAAGACTATGTAAAATCCCAAATTAAGTTGTGAAGTCAACATGATCAAAGTGAAGTGAGTGATTGGCGTTAGGTGAAGTGTCATAAACATTTTAAGCGTCATAGATGAATTGTCAAACGAGGTCATAATTATGCGGTTAACACACGAATAAAATATCAAAAGCTAACGAGAGCCAGCGTAAATAACTATGTACCTATGCAGTGGTGTAGACACACTTATTGTAGTGCGTTGGGATTAAACTTTGAGGTCAGAGAGTCAAGCGATAAACAGTTAACGCGCGCTAGATATAGGTCATAATAAGGTGGTGGTCACACGATATGTCATTTGTCACTTGTCATTTGTCAATTCAAATTTACTCATTACTGTGGTAATAAAAATATGTTAACGTCAGTTCATACAAAAATTTAGACAGATGTAATAAATAATCACTTATGTAATGCAGTTTAAGATTTATTCATAATTTAATCTCACAATGAAAATTTAAATGTCTGTTAATAAAATACTCCCACTATCACTTAAGATGTTTTTATTATAAATTAATTGAAAAAGTCAAGTCTTTTTAACACTCACAGTTACAACCATTTGCAGAAATTTTTTCGCCGTGACTTCGTAAGTGAATGAGTTGATATGCAATTAAACAAGAATATAGAGAGTGGGCTTAGACCAAGCTGAACAACAAAATCGATTAACTAGAAAAAGAAGAGAAAAAACAAGTAAAGAAGGTTAAGTTCGGGTGTAACCGAACATTACATACTCAGTTGAGAGCTATGGTGACAACATAAGGGAAAATAACCATGTAGGAAAATGAACCGAGGGAAACCCTGGAATGTGTTTGTATGACATGTGTATCAAATGAAAGTCATTAAAGAGTATTTTATGAGGGAGTGGGCCATAGTTCTATAGGTGGACGCCATTTAGGGATATAGCCATAAAGGTGGACCAGGAGTGACCCTAGAATTTGTTTGTACGATATGGGTATCAAATGAAAGGTGTTAATGAGTATTTTAAAAGGGAGTAATCCTTAGTTCCATAGGTGGACGCCGTTTCGAGATATCCCCATAAAGGTGGACCAGGGGTGACCCTAGAATTTGTTTGTACAATATGGGCATCAAACGAAAGGTGTTAATGAGTATTTTAAAAGGGAGTGGGCCTTAGTTCTATAGGTGGACGTCGTTTCGAAATATCGCCATAAAAGTGGACCAGCGGTGACTCTAGAATGTGTTTGTACGATATAGGTATCAAATTAAAGGTATTAATGAGGGTTTTAAAAGGTGGTCGCCTTTTCGAGATATCGCCATAAAGGTGGACCAGGGGTGACTCTAGAATGCGTTTGTACGATATGGGTATCAAATGAAAGGTGTTAATGAGTATTTTAAAAGCGAGTAATCCTTAGTTCCAATATGGGTATTTTAAAAGGGAGTAATCCTTAGTTCCATAGGTGGACGCCGTTTCGAGATATCGCCACAAAGGTGGACTAGGGGTGACCCTAGAGTTTGTCTGTACAATATGGGTATCAAAATAAAGGTGTTAATGAGTATTTTAAAAGGGAGTAATCCTTAGTTCCATAGGTGGACGCCGTTTCGAGATATCGCCATAAAGGTGGATCAGGGGTGACCCTAGAATTTGTTTGTACAATATGGGTATCAAAAGAAAGGTGTTAATGAGTATTTTAAAAGGGAGTAATCCTTAGTTCCATAGGTGGACGCCGTTTCGAGACATCGCCATAATGGTGGACCAGGGGTGACCCTAGAATTTGTTTGTACAATATGGGCATCAAACGAAAGGTGTTAATGAGTATTTTAAAAGGGAGTGGGCCTTAGTTCTATAGGTGGACGTCGTTTCGAAATATCGCCATAAAGGTGGACCAGCGGTGACTCTAGAATGCGTTTGTACGATATGGGTATCAAATTAAAGGTATTAATGAGGGTTTTAAAAGGGAGTGGTGGTTGTTGTATAGGTGGTCGCCTTTTCGAGATATCGCCATAAAGGTGGACCAGGGGTGACTCTAGAATGCGTTTGTACGATATGGGTATCAAATGAAAGGTGTTAATGAGTATTTTAAAAGCGAGTAATCCTTAGTTCCATAGGTGGACGCGGTTTCGAGATATCGGCATAAAGGTGGGCCAGGGGTGACCCTAGAATTTGTGTGTACAATATGGGTATCAAAAGAAAGGTGTTAATGAGTATTTTAAAAGGGAGTAATCCTTAGTTCCATAGGTGGACGCCGTTTCGAGACATCGCCATAATGGTGGACCAGGGGTGACCCTAGAATTTGTTTGTACAATATGGGCATCAAACGAAAGGTGTTAATGAGTATTTTAAAAGGGAGTGGGCCTTAGTTCTATAGGTGGACGCCGTTTCGAAATATCGCCATAAAGGTGGACCAGGGGTGACTCTAGAATGTGTTTGTATGATATGGGTATCAAATTAAAGGTATTAATTAGGTTTTTAAAAGGGAGTGGTGGTTGTTGTATAGGTGGTCGCATTTTCGAGATATCGCCATAAAGGTAGACCAGGGGTGACCCTAGAATTTGTTTGTACAATATGGGTATCAAAATAAAGGTGTTAATGAGTATTTTAAAAGGGAGTAATCCTTAGTTCCATAGGTGGACGCCGTTTCGAGATATCGCCATAAAGGTGGAGCAGGGGTGACCCTAGAATTTGTTTGTACAATATGGGTATCAAAAGAAAGGTGTTAATGAGTATTTTAAAAGGGAGTAATCCTTAGTTCCATAGGTGGACGCCGTTTCGAGATACCACCATAAAGGTGGACCAGGGGTGACTCTAGAATTCGTTTGTGCAATATGGGTATCAAACGAAAGGTGTTAATGAGCATTTTAAAAGGAAGGGGCCTTAGTTCTATAGGTGGACGCCTTTTCGATTTATCGCAATAAAGGTGGACCAGGGGTGACTCTAGACTTTGTTTGTACGATATGGGTATCAAATGAAAGGTGTTAATGAGTATTTTTAAAAGGGAGTGGGCCTTCGTTCTATAGGTGTTCGTCTTTTCGAGATATCGCCATAAAGGTGGACCAGGGGTGACTCTAGAATTCGTTTGTGCAATATGGGTATCAAATGAAAGGTGTTAATGAGCATTTTAAAAGGAAGGGGCCTTAGTTCTATAGGTGGACGCCTTTTCGAGGTATCGCAATAAAGGTGGACCAGGGGTGACTCTAGACTTTGTTTGTACGATATGGGTATCAAATGAAAGGTGTTAATGAGTATTTTTAAAAGGGAGTGGGCCTTCGTTCTATAGGTGTTCGTCTTTTCGAGATATCGCCATAAAGGTGGACCAGGGGTGACTTTAGAATATGTTTGTACGATATGGGTATCAAATGAAAGGTGTTAATGAGTATTTTAAAAGGGCGTGGGGCTTAGTTATATAGGTGGACGCCTTTTCGAGATATCGCCATAAAGGTGGACCAGGGGTGACTCTAGAATGTGTTTGTACGATATGGGTATCAAATTAAAGGTATTAATGAGAGTTTTAAAAGGGAGTGGTGGTAGTTGTATATGTGAAGGCGTTTTCCAGATATCGACCAAAATGTGGACCAGGGTGACCCAGAACATCATCTGTTGGATACCGCTAACTTATTTATATATGTAATACCTGTCAAGATTTTAAGGAATTTTTATTTCGCCATGCAGAACTTTTTCATTTTCTTCTACTTAATATGGTAGGTGTCACAACCATTTTATAAAGTTTTTTCTAAAGTTATATTTCGCGTCAATAAACCAATCCAATTGCTCACCATGTTTCATCCCTTTTTTCGTATTTGGTATAGAATTATGGCATTTTTTTTATTTTTCGTAATTTTCGATATCGAAAAAGTGGGCGTGGTCATTGTCGGATTTCGTTCATTTTTCATACCAAGATAAAGTGAGTTCAAGAAAGTACGTGAACTAAGTTCATTAAAGATATGTCGATTTTTGCTCAAGTTATCGTGTTAACGGCCATGCGGAAGGACAGACGAACGACTGTGTATAAAAACTGGGCGTGGCATCAACCAATTTCGCCCGTTTTCATAGAAAACAGTTAGCATCATAAAATCTATGCCCCTACCAAATTTCAAAAGGATTGGTTAATTTTTGTTCGACTTATGGCGTTAAAAGTATCCTAGACAAATTAAATGAAAAAGGGCGGAGCCACGCCCATTTTGAAATTTTCTTTTATTTTTGTATTTTGTTGCAACATATCATTACTGGAGTTGAATGTTGACATAATTTACTTATATACTGTAAAGATACTAAATTTTTTGTTAAAATTTTACTTTAAAAAAATTTTTTTTAAAAGTGGGCGTGGTCCTTGTCCGATTTTGCTAAGTTTTATTAGGCGTACATATAGTAATAGGAGTAACGTCCTTGCCAAATTTCATCATGAAATTGTCAACGACTGAAAAATTACAGCTTGCAAAATTTGTAAATTACCTTCTTTTAAAAGTGGGCGGTGCCACGCCCATTGTCCAAAATTTTACTAATTTTCTATTCTGCGTGATAAATTCAACTCATCTACCAAGTTTCGTCGCTTTATCTGTATTTGGTAATGAATTATCGCACTTTTTCGGTTTTTCGAAATTTTCGAAATCGAAAAAGTGGGCGTGGTTATAGTCCGATATCGTTCATTTTAAATAGCGATCTGATATGAGTGCTCAGGAACCTACATACCAAATTTCATCAAGATACCTCAAAATTTACTCAAGTTATCGTGTTAACGGACGGACATGGCTCAATCAAATTTTTTTTCGATCCTGATTATTTTGATATATGGAAGTCTATATCTCTCTCGATCAAATGGAAGGTATCAAATGGAAGGTATTAAATAGTATTTTAAGAGGGAGTGGGCCATAGTTCTATAGGTGGACCCCATTTAGGGATATCGCGATAAAGGTGGGCCAGGGCTGACTCTAGAATTTGTTTGTACGATATGGGTATCAAATGAAAGGTGTTAATGAGTATTTTAAAAGGGCGTGGACTTAGTTCTATAGGTCGACGCCTTTTCGAGATATCGCCATAAAGGTGGACCAGGGGTGACTCTAGAATTTGTTTGTACGATATGGGTATCAAATGAAATGTGTTAATGAGTATTTTAAAAGGGAATGGGCCTTAGTTCTATAGGTAGACGCCTTTTCGAGATATCGCCATAAAGGTGGACCAGCGTGACTCTTGAATTTGTTTGTACGATATGGGTATCAAATGAAAGGTGTTAATGAGTATTTTAAAAGGGCGTGGTGGTAGTTGTATATGTGAAGGCGTTTTCGAGATATTGACCAAAATGTGGACCAGGTTGACCCAGAACATCATCTGTCGGGTACCGCTAATTTATTTATATATGTAACACCACGAACAGTATTCCTGCCAAGATTCCATGGGCTTTTGATTTCACCTTGCAGAACTTTTTCATTCTCTTCTTCTTAATATCGTAGGTATGACACAAATTTTACAAAGTTATTTTCTAAAGTTATATTTTGCGTCAATAAACCAATCCAATTACCATGTTTCATCCCTTTTTTCGTATTTGGTATAGAAATATGGAATTTTTTTAATTTTTCGTAATTTTCGATATCGAAAAAGTGGGCTTGGTCATAGCTGGATTTCGGCCATATTTTATACCAATACAAAGTGAGTTCAAATAAGTACGTGAACTAAGTTTAGTAAAGATATATAGATTTTTGTTCAAGCTATCGTGTTAACGGCCATGCGGAAGGACAGACGGTCGACTGTGTATAAACACTGGGCGTGGCTTCAACCGATTTCGCCCTTTTTCACAGAGAACAGTTATCATCCTAGAATCTATGCCCCTTCCAAATTTCAAAAGGATTGGGAAATTTTTGTTTGACTTATGGCACTAAAAGTATTCTAGACAAATTAAATGAAAAAGGGCGGAGCGACACCCATTTTGAAATTTTCTTTTATTTTTGTATTTTGTAGCACCATATCATTACTGGAGTTGAATGTTGACATAATTTACTTATATACTATAAAGATATTAAATTTTTTGTTAAAATTTGACTTTAAAAAAGTTTTTTTTTTAAAGTGGGCGTGGTCCTTCTCCAATTTTGCTAATTTTTATTAAGCGTACATATAGTAATAAGAGTAACGTTCCTGCCAAATTTCATTATGATATCTTCAACGACTGCCAAATTACAGGTTGCAAAACTTTTAAATTACCTACTTTTAAAAGTGGGAGGCGCCACGCCCATTGTCGAAAATTTGTGTAATTTTCTATTTTGCGTCATAAGTTCAACTTACCTACCAATTTTCATCGCTTTATCCGTCTTTGGTAATGAATTATCGCACATTTTCCGTTTTTCGAAATTTTTGATATCGAAAAAGTAGGCGTGGTTATAGTCCGATATCGTTTATTTTAAATAGCGATCTGAGATGAGTGCCCATGAACCTACGTACCAAATTTCATCAAGATACCTCAAAATGTAGTCAAGTTATCGTGTTAACGGTCAGACGGACGGACGGACATGGCTCAATCAAATTTTTTTTCGATGCTGATGATTTTGATACATGGAAGTCTATATCTATCTTGATTCCTTTATACCTGTACAACCAACCGTTATCTAATCAAAGTTAATATACTCTGTGAGCTCTGCTCAACTGAGTATAAAAAGCGACAGGTACAAGGAAAGGATGAGAAGAAGTAGGAAAGTTGTGGTTATGGTAATGATCCTGTTCATGATGATCGCGAAAGTAATTATGATGTCAGCACCAAATAAAGAAGTTGCAGAATTAGAGTAATAAGAAAAAAAGTGAAAAGAAATGGGGACGTAAAAGTCAAGTATTAGTTAAGAAGAGAAAGTTGGAAGATGATATCATTATCATTGCTGTTGTTTTGGCCGTTGTGAAAAAATAACGCCAGTTATCCCTTTTTCGCAACCACTGGCGCTAATTTGGAGCACCCAAAGAGATGAATGCTTCTTCCACTTGCCTCTATCGACTCAGCAAAGATATAAGCTATATCAAAATCCGCGTGTAAAAGGTTAACTTTATGAGCCGGAAGGCTTGATCCTTTCGCATAGCATGAACTTGGGCTTTTATTCACAAAGTTCATATCTTAGGAAAGGTTACACAGCTCATTACTATACCTCCTTCGCTATATGCCGATTGCAACGCGGAGAGGAGCATACATTTTGTGGAGAAATTTTCTCTCTGACACTTCAAGGGTCATTCCATTCTTCCTCAACACCGATCATGATTACGAGCCAAACAACAGAATACGAGAAAGTTGTAGATCGTGATTTTCGTTCGTCGAGAGAGGCCAATTGCGAGCTAAATAAAGAAAAGCTCCACCACAGGACAGTTTTCGGAGCATATTACTCCAAGACAGAGATGAACAAACTCTTCCGCCAATCCAAAAAGGTGGCCCACTCTGATAGATTGAAACATTTAATTCGACAAGAATTAAGCGGGAAGAGGCAAGTCGTATTCCGTGTGTCGTATTCCGTCTTTGCTCTTAAATAAACAGTTCACTTTCATGTCTCTTCCACACACCTCATGCAGCTAGGGGTGGAAAGAGGGATGGTCTAGAAGGTCCAAAGATGGTCGGCCTAGCACCTTAATGGTGCGTGTTGCCGGAACGTACCGGATCTGTAACCGTCAAAGCACGATTAACATCAATAGCACTCCCCAAACCCTTTGGGAAGTGTCTATCTTTTCAACGGAGTTGGGCTGTTCAAATGTACTCTGGGGAAGGCAACAGGCCTGCCAGAACACTATCTCCTTACGACGTCTGGTAATCATTTACATTGTGATAGGAAAATGTCCAACATAAAGGAGCGTAATAACAAACCAAAGTATCCAAATAGACCACAATTAATAAAGCTCCGCCTCCCAGGCAAATATGCACATACCTCCGTCACCATTATAATGGGATTCAGCTTCTGAGAACGCAGAGGCTTACAAAGAAAAATATATGGGAAGGCCCTCACCATATTCACACCATTTTCGTAAATTTCTTTGTCGATTCACGTCTGGAGAGCCCCGTTATCAAAATCAAATATACAAATCTTCCGGAAGAAGAAGGGAGTAGTGCGTTGCTCGGTCCCAACTTCAATCCATAATGCAATACGATGCATTTCCTGGATGCTACGGCATGTATGTTCATTTATGATGCAGAAGACTCATAGTCAAAGAAAACTATGTTAACTCCTTCTTGTGAAGAAGCGAGTTTGTATACCGCATGCATGCATGCATGGAGTACTCGCGATTTTTGCAGGGGAGTATGACATCACCTTGTAGAGGCCATTGTTTAATTCTTCTTCTCTACTCTTGTCTGTTTCCACATTTTGTGGATGAACAGATAGGAGAAAGACAAGTCGAGAGCCTGTTTTAGTAAAATTTATGGCGCGGGATCGATATGCTCCCTTCTTGCAGGTACAATTATGGGCAATGGATTTGGAAGATATAGTTTTTCTGCATGTGGATAAAAAAGAACCAAACAATGTAAACTTTGCATACTATGTCTCATTTTTATAATTTTTTCACTCGTCCATCTTTATCTTGTGATGATGTTTTTTATCTTGACCGTCCTGATTAAACAGTGGTAGCCTCAGGGATACTTACCGTAGTTCAAATATTATAAATAAGCGTAGTACTTAACAATCCTGCCAGAAGCATAACAATTTATTTAGGTTTTTGGTAGACATAAGCGCAGTTTGTGCCATAAACAGTATCACTAGCTATACGTGTTAGTTGCTCATTAGTTTCGTCATCGGAAGATTGAGTTTTCTCGCCAGATTGCTGCGTGGCCGAAAAAGGTACACCTGGAAAGCCTCCTATTGGTGGAGGAAAGCCTTGACCGGGAAAACCTTGCCCAGGAAAGAATGGGCCAGGGAAACCTTGTCCAGGAAAGAATTGACCAGGTAGTGCCTGACCAGGGAAGCTTTGTATGGGTAAACTTTGTCCAGGGAAAGCTTGTCCGGGGAAGACTTGTACGGGGTAGACTTGTCCAGGGAAACCTTGTCCGGTGAAACCTTGCCCAGGATAACTTTGCCCAGGGTACCCTTGTCCAGGTAAACCTTGAAACGGAAACCCTTGTCCCGGAAAACCTTGTCCAGCGAATTGTCCTGCGTAAACAGGACCGTACACATTAGGTATAGGAAAACCTTGTCCTGGAAATGGTGGTCTACCAGCTACAGGAAAACCGCCAACACCAATACCACCAAAACTAGGCTGATAGTACGGATCGCCAGCTGATACACTTGCTAGACTCTGCTTAGTCGTTGCTTTTGGCACAATTTCAACCGCTAGAGATTGCGGCACATCCGTTATTGCATGAGCATTGCCGTCAGCGACCTCGTCACGTAACACTTCAACATGCTGCACTTTTTGTTGTTGCTGCTGTGGTTGCGGCTCTGTATGCTTATTACTATTCACTTTTGCTTGATTTACAACAACGGGCGGCGGCAAATATGCGCGCTTCAACTCTGTAACATCGGCAACACCTAACGCAATCAAAGCGTAGAAAATGAAAAATTTTAAAAGCTGTAAACAATTTTAGAAAATTTTTTATTTATTTTTACGTACAAACAAATTGCGTGCTATTATTTCATACATACCATTCTCATTTGTTGCGCATGCGTACGTTCACTTGAAAAGCTTAGATTAAGAACTAAAGTAAAAGAGTTCGAAGTGAACTATTTTATACTCTTTCTCTGGTAAAAGCGATTTCCTTTTTTATTTTCTTTAACAGGTTCATCTTACCATCTTTAATACTTAAGAACTTTCTTTAATATGACTTTTTTATGTAAATTAAAACCTATTAAAGTATCCATCGATGGAGAAAAGAACTTGTCCAAGCGTAGGCAGTGAACTACTTTGGTCATTCGAATTTGTAAAGTTCGTTGCTTATGTTTCTTTCTTTACGTTTTTGGTATCAACAGGTGCTAATAATCTATGAAAATTATCAAATGTAGACAAGCTTGTAAGCTTTCATGATACACACAATTTATCTCATTCTGTTATCTGGAGTGTTTCTTTATTATTCTTCCGTAGTCATTTTAAATTTTGGAGTACATATCAGCCAATTCTAGATTAGTGGTACGAAACCTTTATTATCGAAAAACCAGGTTTTTTTGAAGCTTTAAGGGAAGCATTAATAATTTTCTCATTTTGAACAAAATTAGCTTTTGCCGATTGATTGCCAAGAGCTAAATGTAAGCCCGAAGTTAAGTCCCTCTTCAAAGCGGAAATTTCTGCGATTAAAGATGCGGTAGATGAATCCAGTGCTACTAAATTTAGGGAATTTAATATCTACTCTGATAGTCAAGCGGCTATCAAGGCGTTGAGTTCAACTTAAGTAGGATCGAGGGTGGTCTGGGAGTGCTTGACCTCTCTTTTGATTACATCAAACTATTTTATAATTAAGATTATCTTGGCTCCGGCCCATAGTGATATCCCGGGATACTTTCAACCGTATGTCTTAGCACACATCGGTACAATTAAACCGGATGAAGATGGATGTAGGGATTTCGAGATTCCGCTGGACACTTGTTGTCTGCTCCTGCATAAAGAGTAAACTCAGCTAGCGTTTGGCGGACACCACATCTTGCAGGGTACCAAGATCCTTCTGGCAGGAATTGGATGGCAGGTGGTCTGCCGAATTGATTGGGTTCACTAAGTCTCATCTATCAATGGTCAATGGGGTTTTGACAGGGCACTGTCCAATGGGAATCAATGCGGTACGACTAAATATACTAGAAACCCCATCCTACTTCGGCTGGTGGAATCATCGAGTCATTTTGTGCTTGACTGGCCGCTTTTGCCAGAACTAGGCGAAAGTATTTCGGTCGCGACTCACTTGTATCTCCGGAGGATTTATCCAAGGTTGAAACGATTATCTAAGAAGCTATCTACGTCACTGTTATTTTATGTGATATCACAACGGACCTTCATGCTGTCCAAGTGAGCTTCCACTACAAGGGCCGCTACTACCTAACCTAACCTACTGCTGAGTTATGCTTAAATTTGTACTGTTCTCCAAACAAATTACGAAATACCGAGCTGTTGGAATTTTTCGGGATTGAATGTGCTAGATCTCCCTAAATTACCAGTTTTGCATAAGTTAGATTCTATTAATTTGTTGTATACAAATATATTTAGGAGAATAAAAAATGTAATAAATTAACAAACAAAAAAGGTAGTGAAGGTTTGATTAATGTTTTTCTTTTATTTATATGGCGACTACAGGGCATTCACATTTTAAACATATGTTTGTCAAATAACTAGCACCGCCTGGAAGTATCCAAATTTAAAGAGTGAAATTATTTAGTAGCTGGAAATAGTTTTGCAGAGGACAGTAATCTAAGAAAGTCTATCTCTTACTTTACGCAATTTATACACGAGAAGTTAGTATAACCTGCGTTGGCCCGGGTATGTTTGAGTATGACAAAATATTGACGTGTTACACTGACTAAAAGTAATATTAGCAATGATGGGCAGCTGAAGTTGATTACCATTTAGGCGATAACCTCGCGTAGCGCAACATCTAAAAGTATGTGACAGTGCTAAAAGGCACTAGAGAGGATTGGAAGGGGGAAAGACTTACATCTTTATTCGACACCCTGTCATACAGGCATAATGGTAAAGAAAAGGCGCATGAGCTGGAGCAATGCTTGAAGCATAATCGGTAGATTTGCCAAACGGAATGGTAGAGGAGGCAAGCGAAAGGTTGTAAAGTGTCAAGTGCAAGTCTTATAAAGCAGGTCTTATGAAATTAGATTAACCAAGCAAATTTTATCAATAAAAGTACGGGACTGTAGACGTTATACGAACGGAGTGGTGACAAAAGGTCAACGGCCATAACGCCAATCGACCTTGTGATTACTTAAATTGGCCACAAAGTCAAATGAAGTTATAAGCTTATCAAATGGTCATAACGTTAAACTTCAAATGATTACAATGCCAACCATATTGAGATTCCGACCATATTGCTTTTCCGAAATTGTCATAAAGTCAACTATTTTTTCTTAAGTGGCCCTTAAGCCAATTTATTTGTTTCACACATCCACGTATTGAAATGTTAACAGCTGATGTTATTTTCGATATGTATTCTTTCAGTCGAATGAAAAGATACAAAAATGTAGTGGACCAGGGGTGACTCTAGGATATGTTTGTACGATATGGGTATCAAATTAAAGGTATTAATGAGGGTTTTAAAAGGGAGTGGTGGTAGTTGTATATGTGAAGGCGTTTTCCAGATATCGACCAAAATGTGGACCAGGGTGACCCAGAACATCATCTGTTGGATACCGCTAATTTATTTATATATGTAATACCTGTCAAGATTTTAAGGATTTTTTATTTCGCCCTGCAGAACTTTTTCATTTTCTTCTACTTAATATGGTAGGTATCACACCCATTTTACAAAGGTTTTTCTAAAGTTATATTTTGCGTCAATAAACGAATCAAATTACAATGTTTCATCCATTTATTCGTATTTGGTATAGACTTAGGCATTTTTTTCATTTTTCGTAATTTTCGATATCGAAAAAGTGGGCGTGGTTATAGTCGGATTTCGGTAATTTTTTACGCCAAGATAAAGTAAGTTCAGATAAGTATGTGGACTAAGTTTAGTAAAGATATATCGCTTTTTGCTCAAAATATAGCGTTAACGGCCGAGCGGAAGGACTGACGGTTGACTGTGTATAAAAACTGGGCGTGGCTTCAACCGATTTCGCCCATTTTCACAGGAATCAGTTAATATCATAGAAACTATACCTCTACCAAATTTCAGATGAATTGGTAAATTGTTGTTCGACTTATGGCATTAAAAGTATTCTAGACAAACTAAATGAAAAAGGGCGGAGTCACGCCCATTTTGAAATTTTCTTTTATTTTTGTATTTTGTTGCACCATATCATTACTGGAATTGAATGTTGACATAATTTACTTATATACAGTAAAGATATTCAATTTTATGTTAAAATTTGACTTTAAAATATTTTTTTTTTAAATTGGGCGTTGTCTTCATCTGATTTTGCTAATTTTTATTTAGCGCATATACTTATAGTAAGAGTAGTAACGTTACTGCCAAATTTCATCACGATATCTTGAACGGCTGCCAAATTACAGCTGAAAAACTTTTAATTACCTTCTTTTAAAAGTGGGCTGTGCCACGCCCATTGTCCAAAATTTTACTAATTTTCTATTTTACGTCAAAAGGTCAACCCACCTACCAAGTTTCATTGCTTTATCCGTCTTTGGCAATGAATTATCCCATTTTTTCTGTTTTTCGAAATTTTCGATATCGAAAAAGTGGGCGTGGTTATGTCCAATTTCGTTCATTTTAAATAGCGATCTGAGATGAGCGCCCAGATCCCTACATACCAAATTTCATCAATATACCTCAAAATTTACTTAAGTTATCGTGTTTACGGACGGACGGACCGACGGACGGATATGGCTAAATTAATTTCTTTTTTCGCCCTGATCATTTTGATATATAGAAGTCTATATCTATCTCGATTAGTTTATGCCGTTACGGATTACCGTTATGTGAACAAAGTTAATATACTTTGTGAGCTCTGCTCAGCTGAGTATAAAAATAAATTGACTGTAAAAAAATATAACACTTTATAAGTTCATTGTAACCTTTAACGGTAATTAGGCTTCTTCGTCTGCGACAAAAAATTCCATATTGTACATAATTATATATTTTTAACATTAAAACTTCACACCTAAATTATTAAATCTTACAGTTTATATCACAGTCCTAATTGTTCTAATAAAAAGCGTGTTAAATTTTGATGGTGGTATAATTAAGAACATTTAGGACCTCCTTTTCTTGCTATCACAATCTAACACGCTTTTATTAGAACAATTAGGACTGTGATATAAACTGTAAGATTTAATATAAGTATAGTAATATAAGTAAGTTTATATAAGTGAAAAATAAAAATATTCGTGTGTTATCATCGGACGAGGGAAACCAAACAGTGGCAATGAATGTAAATGACTATGAAAACAAAATGAATGATATATTAAAAGACTTGACAATGTACAGAATTCAGAGACAGGACCCAACAGCCAGGCTTCAAAGCAAAAATAATAACATAGTAGATAAAATGTATAAAATGGATGTAATCACAAAAGTCGGGAAAAATAAACTCACCACAACCACGGCACTACCTCCATGGATTTATGGACTTCCAAAAACACATAAGCAAGGAACCCCACTCAGGCCGATATGTTCCGCCGTCGAATCTCCAGCACACAACCTGTGCAAATATATAGCGGATATTTTAAAAAACGTCACGGCAAACTCGAGTTATAACATAAAAAATACACTAGACTTCAAACAAAAAATAAACAACTCGTATATCTATGACGATGAAAGAGTAATATCATTTGACGTAATTTCCCTGTTTCGCAGTATACCAACCCAACTAGCACTTGACATCATAATAAGAAAATGGACGATAATAGAAAAGCATACGAAACTACCAAAGAAAATGTTTATAGAAATGTTAAAATTTTGCATCGAAGAAAATCGATATTTCAAATTTAATGATAAAATTTACACCCAGCTGAAAGGGTTGCCAATGGGATAACCCACCTCACCAGTGATTGCAGATATCATGATGGAGAAGTTGTTGGAGAATACAATGAAAAAGTTAACAAGAGTACCAAGATTAGTCACAAAGTATGTCGACGACCTATTCGCCATAATAAATGAAGATGAGGTACAAAACACACTTGACGCATTAAATTCCTATAACAAACATATAAAGTTCACAACGGAACTCGAAGACGACGGAAAATTGCCATATCTTGACTCAATTATTATTCGACGAGGCAACCAATTGAAGTTGAAGTGGTATAAGAAACCCACATCTACAGGACGAATCATTAAATTTCATTCGAAACACCCAAAGACGATGATAATGCATACAGCAATAGGCTGTATACGACGTATGCTAAATATACCAGATGACGCTTACCACGAAGAGATCAAAGAGGAAGCCAAAGTATTATTGAAAAGTCAAGATTTTCCTGAAATTATTACAAATACCCTAATTAAAAGATGTACATCACAAGCTAGTCAACGGGAATCACAAAAACCTGAAATTTTCAAATCATTATCTTATGTACCAAATTTATCAGAGCGCTTAGCAAACTCGATTTGTTATAATAAAGAAAAAGTTAGAATAGCGCACAAGCCAATTAACACATTAAAAATGTATTCAACAGAACAAAATCTAAAGTACCTCAGGCGGATAGAAGCAATGTGATATATAAAATACCATGTAATGGGAATGACATGGAATCATGCAATAATATATATGTGGGCACAACCAAAGCCAAATTAAAAACTCGACTAGCCCAACATAAATCAGACTTTAAAGTTTAAACATTGCCACGAAACAACTCACCATAAAACAGCACTTATGACACACTGTACGACGAAAAACCACTCTCCGAACTTTAACCAAACAACAATACTTCAGGAAGAGAAACAATATAATAAGAGATTGACTTTAGAAGTACTTCATATTTTAAACACACCGACTAACATACGAATGAATTACAAAACGGACATTGATAACTGCGCAAGCTACAACAAACACTTGATAAACAATATGCGGACAGTGACTAACTCCACGTTAAACAGCGAAGACGTGTAAAATAATGTATGTAGAGAAATGTTCATGTTAGTTTAATTTTTTTATGTAAATTGTATTTTAATTTTATGTTTCTGAAGACGGTTACCGTGTGTAACCGAAATATATTGGTAAACTAAAGAAGAAACAATTTTGTTGGTTTAATACTAAAAATTGGAACTAAAGCCGGTTAAACAAATACCTTATTAAATTAGCTATGTAATCTTTACTTAGTTATTTGTAACGTTTCTCATCCTATCCATTTCTTTTAATGCATCAACATTACAAGGTTTCTTCGAAATCAACTTTGAACAGTTAAGTTCTTCGATTAGAGTGATAACTAACTTAAAATCATATTTTATTTTGACTTTGCTTATGTCGCGTTCAGTTTACAACTACTCATTGCAGATCTCTGCTCTGTTTTAAAATAAAATTCCAACTTTCGCTTAGCTAAAATTCCATCGCCAAAAATCTGTAAAACAAAATCAAGTGCGCAGAAAAGTATGCAACATTTAGCGATAACAGCCTAACTTCTACGTTCGTTGCATACACAAACAAAGCGAAGTTACCTGCGTTCTTGCGGACTTAGGCTTTTATGCCAAGGTGAGCACAAATCTTTACCGATAACTCTGTTATCGATTAATTTATCGAATTCTCGCAAAGCAATATTGCATTGTCATTGGAGTTATACATGCGTGCAAAATTTTAGCTCAATCGAACACCGAGAAGTGTATCAAATTTAACTTGCAAGATTTGATTACAAACAACAGCCAAGTGAAACTAAATAAAAGCTTATAAAAACATTTGGTATTTGAAAAGAGGACAGAAATATTAAATAACATAGGTTCTTCTTCTTGGTGCTTCAGTTTAGTAGTTTAGTCGAACAAACTTCTGTTAACTTTATGAACATTGTTAATCAATGTAAGGTTTCCGCGGCCAGTTCAACTTAACTTCACCTTGACTTTAATTACTGGGCAAAACAACTCTTTTTGCGGGTTTGTTCGTAACTGCAATGCAAAAATTAAAAACAAAAAAAAAAAAACAGAACTCAAAAAATTCCCAACACCTGTTTGTACGCATGAACCGGAATTTCCTAGTGTTTAAGAATGGAGTGGTTTTCACTTTGATATTCCAGCCTATTATGGATTGACTGCCAAACCTTCACAGCAGAGATCTTGGCAGGATATGAGCACAGGTGGTGAAGACAATAAGATTTATATATGGATCCAAGCAAGTTGAGCGAGAAACCTTAAATACTGTAGACATTAAGTTCACAGCAATTTCACGGATGGCTCCATGCTGACATGATGACAGTAAGAGCTCTCCACTTACACTTAGCATAATGCTACTAGGCCATTGCAACATCTTCAACTTTGAACAACATTGAAAGCAGATGGGGAAGAAAAAGCACAAGTGGAAGATATTTTAGTGTTCCTTCTCAAGGGTCATTGGTTGGGGTACTTACGGTGTTGTACATAAAGTGAAAACAATGCGAATGCATGAGAGAGATGACATAAGGTCAACGGGCATAACGTCAATTGGCCTTATGACCACTTCAAATTACCACAAAATAAAACATAAGTTATGCCCATATGAAATAATAAAATTTAAAATGGCTACAATGTCAACGATGCTGATGTTACGACCATTTTGCTTTTCTTTAATGTTTATAAAGTCATTTTATACATATTTTCTCAAGAAGCCATGAGGTCAATTGTTTCTGAATTTACAGCTACGTTCGCTATAGTTTTGTTCAGTCGAGTGCAAAGAGTAATTTATGCAAACCGGTGAAGATGTGCTGAAGTATTTGAGTTTAAAGTTGTCTTATTTAGGAATATGGAATTTTATTTTTAGAATTGGAATGTGTTCAAGTGGGGTGCTTTCATCTAGTTGCAGCAGCGGCTACCTAATCTAACCAAACCTAACCTGGCATTGGATTACGTGAATGGATTCCGAAGGAGTATATGTGGCTCTGCTCTTTCTATATTCTGGTTTCGTTGCAATGAAAATACGTGTTTAAAGCTGGTCCGACGAGATGATCCCTGACAAAACACAGGATTTTGTTCCACATTTTCATCAGGGATGCTCCTTTGGCATATTCTCGGCTCATTCCAGTGAGAAGTCGGATTCAAAACTAGTCCAAGAGAAATTTGTTTGAGAAGCACATATTCAGGTGATTTAATCCATCTTGGAAGCATTTTTATACTCAGCATTCTTTGCACACACAGTATATTAACTTTGATTGGATAACGGTTGGTTGTACAGGTATAAAGGAATCGAGATAGATATATACTTCCATATATCATAATCATCAGTATCAAAAAAAATTTGATTGAGCCATGTCCGTCCGTCCGTCTGTCCGTTAATACGATAATTTGATTACATTTTGGGATATCTTGATGAAATTTGGCATGTAGATTCCTGGGCGCTCATCTCAGATCGCTATTTAAAATTAACGATATCGGACTATAACCACGCCCATTTTTTCGATATCGAAAATTTCGAAAAACCGAAAAAGTGCGATAATTCATTACCAAAGATGGAAAAAGCGATGAAGCGTGGTAGATGGGTTGACTTTATGACGCACAATAGAAAATTAGTAAAATTTTGGACAATGGGCGTGAAACCGCCCACTTTTATAAGAAGGTAGACTGGGACAACCCAAAGAGGTTGCTAATGTAGAGGAACTGGAGGAGTCGAATGAATTCCTAACAAGGACGCTTATGACTGCGTATAACAAAGCTTGCCCTCTAAGAAGATTCAGAGGAAAAGCAAAGCCGCCATGGTGGAGCAATGAGCTGAGTCTTCTAAGAAGACAGGTAAAAGAAATGTTTAAGCTCGCAAAGGCCGCGGAAAGCGAAGCGTGTCGGGACGAGTACAGGGATCTACTGAGGATCTACAAGCGCGAAATTACCAGGGCGAAGAGAAACTCATGGAAAAGTTTCTGTACGGACATAGAGTGCTCCAGCGAAACAGCACGGTTGAAAAAAGTCCTAGCAAAGGGAAACATAGTCCAGGGACTAATAAAGAAAGAGAACGGGGAATGGTCACGTAATAGTGAGGAATCCCTTGAGGTGCTTCTCGATACACATTTCCCATCGGGAGACGGTTTAGAGGAGCCAGCAGACATCACTCACACTTCGATCACGGAGCTAGTAGTGCCGGGCTTGGTGACCGATACCAAGATCGAGTGGGCAGTGAAGACGTTTTCTAAGTTTAAATAGCCAGGCCCAGATGGTATATTCCCGGACATGCTACAAGTCTCAAGTAGGGCGGTCGTGGAATGGCTTAAAATAATATTAGATGGGTGCATACGACTGAATCATGTACCGCACTCTTGGAAAACTGCTCGTGTACCTTTTCTACCAAAGGCGGGGAAGATCGGTCACATGTATTCCAAAGACTATAGACCCATTAGCTTAACATCATTTCTGCTCAAAACCTTTGAGAGGCTGATAGATGTGTACATAAATTCCAACGTGGATGAAAAGCTGCTCTCCACAACACAGAATGCGTACACCAAAGGCAAGTCGGTAGACACCGCATTGCATAGGGTGGTAATAAGCATAGAGAAATCCCTGGAATATAAGGAGTATGCTCTAGGAGTCTTCTTGGACATTGCCGGGGCTTTCAATAATGTTGCAAAATGGGCGATTATGGATGGTCTTAATTACATAAAAGTACATCCTGCCTTAATCAGATGGATCGGCTGCATGTTAAATTGCAGAAAGATTACATCAAAATGGGGATTGTACGAGGCCACGAAATCAGAGGACAGGGGCACGCCGCAGGGAGGGGTGCTATCACCTCTGCTGTGGACGCTGGTCATCAACCAACTGCTCAGGCAATTCGATGAGGGACCCGTAAAACTTACGGCTTACGCAGATGACGTTGCAATTGTCATAAGTGGAAAGTGCCTTCCAACGATTAGTTCTTTGATGGATCGGGCGCTTCGCGATATTCATACCTGGGCATCTAATGTCGGGTTGAAAGTCAATGCGGAGAAGACGGATATGGTCTTGTTTACAAAGAGGTACAAGGTCCCAAATTGGACCAGGCCTAAGTTAGGAGGGGTGACTTTACAGGAAAAACCTTGCACAAAATATTTAGGAATCATCCTAGACAGTAAGCTGTCATGGAAGCTCAACGTGGAGGAGATGGTCAAGAAGGCCTCAACGGCACTCTATGCATGTAAAAGAATGCTGGGATGTACGTGGGGCCTATCGCCCTCTCTTTCTCATTGGGTTTTTACAGCGATTGTAAGCCCTATTCTATACTATGGAGTTCTTGTTTGGTGGAAAGCCACACAAAAAACAAGTAAGGAAGGTTAAGTTCGGGTGTAACCGAACATTACATACTCAGTTGAGAGCTATGGTGACAACATAAGGGAAAATAACCATGTAGGAAAATGAACCGAGGGAAACCCTGGAATGTGTTTGTATGACATGTGTATCAAATGAAAGGCATTAAAGAGTATTTTATGAGGGAGTGGGCCATAGTTCTATAGGTGCACGCCATTTAGGGACATAGCCATAAAGGTGGATCAGGTTGACTCTAGAATGCGTTTGTACGATATGGGTATCAAATGAAAGGTGTTAATGAGTATTTTAAAAGGGAGTAACCCTAGTTCCATAGGTGGACGCCGTTTCGAGATATCGACATAAAGGTGGACCAGGGGTGACCCTAGAATTTGTTTGTACAATATGGGTATCAAAAGAAAATTGTTAATGAGTATTTTAAAAGGGAGTGATGCTTAGTTCCACAGGTGGACGCCGTTTCGAGATATCGCCATAAAGGTGGACCAGGTGTGACCCTAGAATTTGTTTGTACGATATGGGTATCAAATTAAAGGTATTAATGAGGGTTTTAAAAGAGAGTGGTGGTAGTTGTATAAGTGGTCGCCTTTTTGAGATATAGCCATAAAGGTGGATCAGGTTGACTCTAGAATGCGTTTGTACGATATGGGTATCAAATGAAAGGTGTTAATGAGTATTTTAAAAGGGAGTAATCCTTAGTTCCATAGGTGGACGCCGTTTCGAGATACCGCCATAAAGGTGGACCAGGGGTGACCCTAGAGTTTGTTTGTACAATATGGGTATCAAAAGAAAGGTGTTAATGAGTATTTTAAAAGCGAGTGATGCTTAGTTCCACAGGTGGACGCCGTTTCGAGATATCGCCATAAAGGTGGACCAGGTGTGACCCTAGAATTTGTTTGTACGATATGGGTATCAAATTAAAGGTATTAAGGAGGGTTTTAAAAGGGAGTGGTGGTAGTTGTATAGGTGGTCGCCTTTTCGAGATATCGCCATAAAGGTGGACCAGGGGTGACTCTAGAATGCGTTTGTACGATATGGGTATCAAATGAAAGGTGTTAATGAGTATTTTAAAAGAGAGTAATCCTTAGTTCAATAGGTGGACGCCGTTTCGAGATATCGCCATAAAGGTGGACCAGGGGTGACCCTAGAATTTGTTTGTACAATATGGGTATCAAAAGAAAGGTGTTAATGAGTATTTTAAAAGCGAGTGATGCTTAGTTCCACAGGGGGACGCCGTTTCGAGATATCGCCATAAAGGTGGACCAGGTGTGACCCTAGAATTTGTTTGTACGATATGGGTATCAAATTAAAGGTATTAAGGAGGGTTTTAAAAGGGAGTGGTGGTAGTTGTATAGGTGGTCGCCTTTTCGAGATATCGCCATAAAGGTGGACCAGGGGTGACTCTAGAATGCGTTTGTACGATATGGGTATCAAATGAAAGGTGTTAATGAGTATTTTAAAAGGGAGTAATCCTTAGTTCCACAGGTAGACGCCGTTTCGAGATATCGCCACAAAGGTGGACCAGGTGTGACCCTAGAATTTGTTTGTACAATATTGGTATCAAAAGAAAGGTGTTAATGAGTATTTTAAAAGGGAGTGATGCTTAGTTCCACAGGTGGACGCCGTTTCGAGATATCGCCATAAAGGTGGACCAGGGGTGACCCTAGAATTTGTTTGTACAATATGGGTATCGAAAGAAAGGTGTTAATGAGTATTTTAAAAGGGAGTGATGCTTAGTTCCAGAGGTGGACACCGTTTCGAGATAACGCCATAAAGGTGGACCAGGTGTGACCCTAGAATTTGTTTGTACGATATGGGTATCAAATTAAAGGTATTAATGAGGGTTTTAAAAGGGAGAGGTGGTAGTTGTATAGGTGGTCGCCTTTTCGAGATATCGCCATAAAGGTGGACCAGGGGTGACTCTAGAATGCGTTTGTACGATATGGGTATCAAATGAAAGGTTTAATGAGTATTTTAAAAGGGAGTTATCCTTAGTTCCATAGGTGGACACAGTTTCGAGATATCGCCATAAAGGTGGACCAGGGGTGACCCTAGAATTTGTTTGTACAATATGGGTATCAAAAGAAAGGTGTTAACGAGTATTTTAAAAGGGAGTAATCCTTAGTTCCATAGGTGGACGCCGTTTCGAGATATCGCCACAAAGGTGGACCAGGGGTGACCCTAGAATTTGTTTGTACAATATGGGTATCAAAAGAAAGGTGTTAATTAGTATTTTAAAAGGGAGTGGGCCTTAGTTCTATAGGTGGACGCCGTTTCTAAATATCGCCATAAAGGTGGACCAGGGTGACTCTAGAATGTGTTTGTACGATATGGGTATCAAATTAAAGGTATTAATGAGAGTTTTAAAAGGGAGTGGTGGTAGTTGTATATGTGAAGGCGTTTTCCAGATCGCGACCAAAATGTGGACCTGTGACACAAACATCATCTGTTGGATACCGCTAATTTATTTATATATGTAATACCTGCCAAGATTTTAAGGGTTTTTTATTTCGCCCTGCGGAACTTTTTCATTTTCTTCTACTTAATATGGTAGGTGTCACAACCATTTTATAAAGTTTTTTCTAAAGTTATATTTCGTGTCAATAAACCAATCCAATTACCTCACCATGTTTCATCCCTTTTTTCGTATTTGGTATAGAATTATGGCATTTTTTTTCATTTTTCGTAATTTTCGATATCGAAAAAGTGGGCGTGGTCATTGTCGGATTTCGTTCATTTTTCATACCAAAATAAAGTGAGTTCAAGTAAGTACGTGAACTAAGTTCATTAAAGATATGTCGATTTTTGCTCAAGTTATCGTGTTAACGGCCATGCGCAAAGTCAGACGAACGACTGTGTATAAAACTGGGCGTGGCATAAACCGATTTCGCCCGTTTTCACAGAAAACAGTTAACATCATAAAATCTATACACCTACCAAATTTCAAAAGGATTGGTTAATTTTTGTTCGACTTATGGCGTTAAAAGTGTCCTAGAAAAATTAAATGAAAAAGGGCGGAGCCACGCCCATTTTGAAATTTTCTTTTATTTTTGTATTTTGTTGCACCATGTCATTACTGGAGTTGAATGTTGACATAATTTACTTATATACTGTAAAGATATTAAATTTTTTGTTAAAATTTTACTTTAAAAAAAAATTTTTTTTAAAAGTGGACGTGGTCCTTCTCCGATTTTGCTAATTTTTATTAGGCGTACATATAGTAATAGGAGTAACGTCCCTGCCAAATTTCATCATGATATCTCCAACGACTGACAAATTACAGCTTGCAAACATTATAAAATACCTTCTTTTAAAAGTGGGCGGTGCCACGCCCATTGTCCAACCTTTTACTAATTTTCTATTCTGCGTCATAAATCCAACTCATCTACCAAGTTTCGTCGCTTTATCTGTCTTTGGTAATGAATTATCGCACTTTTTCGGTTTTACGAAATTTTCGATATCGAAAAAGTGGGCGTGGTTATAGTCCGATATCGTTCATTTTAAATAGCGATCTGAGATGAGTGCTCAGGAACCTACGTACCAAATTTCATCAAGTTACCTCAAAATTTACTCAAGTTATCGTGTTAACGGACGGACGGACGGAAGGACGGACGGACGGACGGACGGACATGGCTCAATCAAATTTTTTTTCGATCCTGATTATTTTGATATATGGAAGTCTATATCTATCTCGATTCCTTAATATATGTACAACCAACCGTTATCCAATCAAACTTAATATACTCTGTGAGCTCTGCTCAACTGAGTATAACAACATACCTCAAAAAATTAGAGGGCGTATGCAGACTATCGATGCTTAGCATTACGGGAGCCCTGAAAACAACCCCGACGGCTGCACTGTATGCCATTTTGCACATCCCACCTGTAGACCTGGTAGCAAAGAACAAAGCGTTAACGACCGCAACCAGGCTCGGTGCTTCGGGGCAGCTTGAGCGCCGACCATATGGCCATAGTAGTATAGCGTCATCAATCACAAGACGAACAGACTACATGATTCCCTATCTGCGCTTCGAGGGAGATCTTAAGGCCACAATAGAGGTGGACGGTTGGCGCAAGGGTGCGCAAATGGCGGACGAGGCGATACATGTGTACACCGATGGTTCCAAAGTAGTGGAAGGAGTAGGGTCTGCGGTATACTGCGCTGATCCGGAAATAAGCGATCCTACAGGCTGCCGGATTACTGTAGCGTTTTCCAAGCGGAAATATTAGCCGTAACCAAAGCAGTAGAAACCCTGGAAGGGAATAGCTTAAGCTGCAACCATGTTAACTTTTATATTGACAGTCAAGCAGCAATTAAGGCAATAATCTCGCATAGCACAGCATCTAAATGCGTGTTAGAGTGTAAGCAGTCTCTGAAGAGAATCGGGGCAGGGAGAAGCATACATCTATATTGGGTCCCAGGGCATATGGGAATAGATGGGAATGAAAAAGCGGAAGAACTAGCTAAAAAGGGCGCATTCCTTGAAGCTTGCTCCGTAGATGTCCCAATTAGATTGGACGAGATTAAGCGAAGGCGAGAGGTGCACATGATCGACCAAGCGGGAAAGGACTGGGTTCAAGCGCGGGGCTGTAAAGTGTCGAAGATTATGTGTAGGTCTTACAATCTTAGACTAACACAGTTGGTCCTCTCATTAAAAAGGGAGGACTGTAGACTCATGACGGGTATTCTGACTGGACACTGCCTTCTGGCGTCACATGCCTTTAAACTAGACTTGGTCAGTGATAGCAGATATAGGAAGTGCGGGTTGGAGGAGGAAACGATCGAGCACGTTCTGTGCTCGTGCCCTGCACTTGCCAGGCTAAGACTCCAGCTATTAGGAGTGATACAGCTGTCAGATCTAGAAGCAGCAAGTGGCTTAAGTCCTAGGAAGCTTCTAGTATTTGCCAAGAGGACGGAGTTATTTTATAACATAGGTCCTGGTTTTTGATAGGGTTTTTCAGTTTGGTCGTTAAAACAAACTTCTGGTAACACTGCGGACTCAATCAGTCTATGTGAGTTCCTCATGGACCGGCCAGTTCAACCTACCTACCTAGAAGAAGGTAATTTAAAAGGTTTGCAAGCTGTAATTTGGCAGTCGTTGAAGGTATCATGATGAAGCTTGGCAGGTACGTTACTCCCATTACTATATGTGCGCTAAATAAAAATTAACAAAATCGAATGATCGATGAAGAACACGCCCTCTTTTTAAAAAAAAAATTTTAAGTCAAATTTTAACAAAAAATTTAATATCTTTACAGTATATAAGTAGATTATGTCAACATTCCACTCCAGGAATGATATGGTGCAACAAAATACAAAAATAAAAGAAAATTTCAAAATGGGCGTGGCTCCGCCCTTTTTCATTTAATTTGTCTAGAATAATTTTAATGCCATAAGTCGAATAAAAATTTACCCATCCTTGTAAAATTTGGTAGGGGCATAGACTCTATGATGATAACTGTTTTCTGTGAAAACGGGTGAAATCGGTTGAAGCCACGCCCAGTTTTTATACACAGTCGACCGTCTGTCCTTCCGCTCGGCCGTAAAACGATAACTTGAGCAAAAATCGATATACCTTTACTAAACTTAGTTCACGTTCTTATCTCAGCTCACTTTATCTTGGTATAAAAAATGGCCTAAATCCGACTATGACCACGTCCACTTTTTCGATATCGAAAATTACGAAAAATTAAAAAAATACCACAATTCTGTACCAAATATGAAAAAAGAGATGAAATATGGTAATTGGATTGGTTTATTGACGCAAAATATAACTTTAGAAAAAACTTTGTAAAATGAGTGTGACACCTACTATATTAAGTAGAAGAAAATGAAAAAGTTCTGCAGGGCGAAATCAAAAGCCCTTTGAATTTTGCCAGGGATACTGTTCGTGGTATTACATATATAAATAAATTAGCGGTACCCGACAGATGATGTTCTGGGTCACTAGTCCACATTTTGGTCGATATTTCGAAAACGCCTTCACATATACAACTAAGGGCCATTCCTTTTTAAAACCCTCATTAATACCTTTAATTTGATACCCATATAGTACAAAGACATTATAGGATCACCCCTGGTCCACCTTTATGGCGATATCTCGAAAAGCGTCCACCTATAGAACTAAGGCCCACTCCCTTTTAAAATACTCATTAACACCTTTCATTTGATACCCATCTCGTACAAACACATTCTAGAGTCACCCCTGGTCCACCTCTACGGCGATATCTCGAAAAGGCATCCACCTATAGAACTAAGCCCCACTCCCTTTTAAAATACTCATTAGCACCTTTCATTTGATTCCCGTATCGTACAAACACATTCTAGAGTCACCCCTGGTCCACCTTTATGGCGATATCTCGAAAAGGCGTCCACCTATAAAACTAAGGCCCACTCCCTTTTAAAATACTCATTAACACCTCTCATTTGATACCCATATCGTACAAACATATTCTAGAGTCACCCCTGTTCCACCTTTATGGCGATATCTCGAAATGGCGTCCACCTATAGAACTATGGCCCACTCCCTTTTAAAATACCCTTTAATACCTTCTATTTGATACCCATGTCATACAAACACATTCCAGGGTTACCCTAGGTTCATTTTCCTACATGGTGATTTTCCCTTATTTTGTCTCCAAAGCTCTCAGTTGAGTATGTAATGTTCGGTTACACCCGAACTTAGCCTTTATTACTTGTTGTTTTTATGCTTGTTTTGGTTTTTGCGATTTATGCCGAATTAGTCAAAATGCCACAGTACTGTCCTGAAGGGCCAATAAGGCTATTTGAAGTGGCCAATAAGACCAATTAACATTACGAACATTTGAAGTGGTTATAAAGCCCGTACCACCGCTGATCTTATGTCACCCACCCCACCGAACACAATTAGGCTCCAACAAGGCATTGCTTTAACAGACGCTTCCGTGAATTTTAAGAAGAAGAGAGCTTGAGAAAAGAAGTTTCCAAGAGCCAGCGTGATTGACGATAATACCATTTCCCATTATTATTCGTTCACAACGTCAAAATACGTCAATAATCAGTTCTCTATGGGACTTCCAAAATACCGCCCCTAAATTTGAAGCTTATATTAAGAAACTCGGTCCGAGGATAAGATAAGACCATGTCAAAACGACACGTATTTTGTGTAAGGATCCGAGCCGGGGCTTATTTAACAAACGATTCCCATGAAGTTTTTCTACCAGTGTGAAGCTATTCTCATAAGTCTCACAGGGGCCAGCCTCATCAGAATTGAAAGTGTGCAGTTATTACCTGAGGCAAACACAGCATGTAAGTAAGTGGAAGTCCATTTTCTTTGGTTTTTTTTTTGGTTTTTTATGCGAATTTCGATTTCGAGAATACTTTCATTGGCATAGGCATCCCTCATACGTTGCCATTCTGACAGTTTATGCAGATGTGTCTAGAAATATAACCGATAAATCGGGTAAAAACCAGCTACCACCAAGACAGCGTCTTCGGATGCTGTATGTAGTTCAGGGCATATGAGAAGAACTTACACGCGTCTAACCAAGTCACGGCTTCTTAAAAAAATACCGAGCTCGGAATACTTTCCAGTGCGGAAGCATGTTTAAGACGGTGGTTAAAAACGTCTTAATTCCAAGAATAAAGTTGGCATCAGTATGGTTCATATCGTCCATATTACTTAATGTTGAAGAGGAGGGAAAAGTGCTACGGATCTGCAAAGACACATAAGCTTAAATAATTATAAAAGGTACGAATACTAAAGTGAACCAACAATGAGTAAATTTTCTTTGTTTTAAATAAAAATATATTTTACATATAAAAATAGAAAATTATTTACAACGTCTTTGCTTAAGAGAAATGAGATGGTTGTTTGTGACTTCTAAGCACAGGACGCCTATAGCAAATCAACAGGTTAAACAATTCTTGCTAAGATATCCTATGTACCAAGTACAAATACAGTTCGACAAATCACAGTTCTAATCGATTTACTTCTTTTTGTACACATAGCCTCCGTTAGAAGCATACTGAGTGCCCACATCGCCACCAGAATACGACGAACCACCGGAAGAGTATGATGCGCCGCCCGATGAATAAGATGCACCTCCCGATGAGAAACCTGATGATACTGGAGCCAAATATGCACTCGATGGAGCAGAGTATGAATTTCCACTGGAGTAACTACCGGCACCACCGCTGGAGTAACCACCACCAATGCTGCCAGAGTAACCACCACCATGACCACCAGAGAAACCAGAGGAGCCAGAGTAGCCACCGCTGGAGTAACCACCACCGCTACCGCCTGAGCTGTATGATGGAGCAGAGTAGACTGGAGCAGGTGCTGGTGTATAATAAACTGGAGCTGGTGCAGGAGCTGAATATACTGGAGCAGGTGGTAAGTATTCGTTGGATGGGGCTGAATAGGAGGCACCACCAGAAGGGTATGAACCACCACCGGAAGAGTATGAACCGCCAAGTGAGCCGCCTGATGAATATGAACCGCCATGTGAACCACCACCTGAAGAGTATGAACCGCCAAGTGAGCCGCCTGATGAATATGAACCGCCATGTGAACCACCCGACGAGTACGAGCCACCGCCTATACCACCTGAAGAGTACGAACCACCAAGAGAGCCACCCGATGAATATGAGCCACCGCCAAAACCTCCTGAAGAATATGAACCACCACCACCTGAGGAGTACGATGGTGCGCTGTAGCTGCTCGAAGGGGGCAGGTATTCATTTGAAGGTGCACTATGGCTAGGTGGTAAATACGTTCTCGCCAAATGTTTGACATCAGCGGAAGCGAAAGCGACCAAGGCAAGCGTAGTGGCGATGAAAAGTTTCTGAAAGAAGAAGCAGAGAGAGAGAGAGAGAGAGAGAGAGAGAGAGAGAGGCGAAGTTATGAGTTACTTGTTTTGAGAGTTTATGCTTAAAGGGCGCATTACTCATACTTGGCATAGACTTGACTTGACTTGAGAACTGTCACTTACAGTTGTGTTAAATGAACATTGCGTGTTACTGATTACTCAAAACTTAGCAACACTTAACTTGACTTAGAAGTCTGTTAAATTTTGATTTTCTATGTAAGTTCTAAGTGACGTTTACATTTTGAGATGCCATTTGTTTCCATTTCATTTTGTCATACAAATTTACATTTATTTATTATGATGCCAGATTGTATGCGCTAAGTGGAGTATAATCATGGCTAAGTGGCCAAGTTTACGCCAAGTCAAGTCAAGTCTATGCTAAGTATCAGTAATGGGCCCTTACAGGAATATATTTTTAACAGATTAAGTAAATAAGTTTGCGTTAGGCTAAGTTAAGTTGAAGTAGCTGCGCGAGGACACACTTAGGCCAGTAATATTAGGCTCGTTATGATACCACGAAAAGACACCATTACCTTTCCTTTGCCTTCTAACCATTTTGAGGACCTGACAAATGCTACCAAGTCATTAACGTCTAACGTTACGACTTGGCACTGATTATCTAGAAATGGAGCTCCCAGAAAGCCTTTCTTGTACCACTTATTGCCGGGCAATTGCAGATGAGGTGAACTACCATTTCCTCCTCTTCATCCTTTTAACATCTTCTACAGCATTGAAGATAAGGCACTCCCAATCTTTCTGCATGCCTTAGCTATAAGAAAATGCCCAATTAGTGTCCCTATAAGTGTGAAAATTGTATCCCCACTTAGATTGTAAACGTGACGTGATCTCTTCGGATCCCATTTTGACCAGGTTTCCTTCGATGTCCGACACCTCGGTCTATGTAGCCATCTCTAGTTTGTTTGACGGGGCATATCTGAGCATTCTTGGTGAGTAAGAACCTGCCTGGTCGTATCCTGTCTAGCGAGCTCGTCTGCAGTGCAGCTTTCTTCGATGTCCCTGTATTCTAGAACCCATGTGAGGTGGTCCACACTTGGTCTCTTAAAGAGATCGGCGACAGTTCTAACACTAAACACTAAACGGAATTGAACGAGTAGGAGCCAAGAGATTTGATGGCAGCCTGACTATCGCTGAAAAAACATTTCTTTTCCAATGTTTTATGTCCCTATTCCAACTGCGGCTTCCATGATGGTTGAAACTTTTGCCTGAAAAACGCTACAGTGATCAGATAGTCTAAAGGAGAGGTGGAAGTCTAGGTCCCTTAAATAGACTTCACCTCCAACTCTTCCGTTTGGCTTAGAGCCGTCCATGTATGAACAGCAAGGCACCTATCCGACTCCTCCCAATCATCCCTGGAATTGTGTTTATTATAAAGTTGCTTTCCCCAACTGTTATTTTGTATACTAGAGTATCCTGTGGTTTTAGTGCTCCAGCAGGACAACTCCTTTGGGCGCAGGACTGACCTTGCTGCTACTTGATTCAATTAAGGATGTCAAGAATGATCTGAAGAGCTTCGCTACGCGTTGTTCTTATAGCGCTACTTATGCTAATTGCTAGATCTGTGGATTTTGCTCAACAGGTTTAGGTTTGACGCCTTGCTCGAGGCTGGCCACCATACGACTATCCCACACAGCAGTATGTACCGGATTACCGCGGTATAAATTCATTTGCATATATTGGGGGTGAATCCCCATTTTTTGCCAATGTCCCTTTTACACGTATATAATGCAATGTATGCTTTCTTTTGTCGCTGAATGACGTTGTTCTTCCAGTTCAGCTTTTTTCCCATGTTTAGGCGCAAACCATTTAGTTCTAGTAAGTTTAACGGTGGTATTTTGTATGGTTTGGTATTTAATACAAGCTCAACTTTATAAGAATTGATGCTGAGTCGACATCGGGAGGCCCACAGAGAAACCTCTTGCAGTGCTACCTGCATTAACTCACATAAAGTTTGGGGAACTTGCATCTTCTTTCCTTTGACTAGTTGACAAATCAGTTCCCCTAGGCGCCTACTTACATCCTGATTCGTTAAAGCTTTGTTAAAGGGCATCTATACTTATAATGTTGAATGCTCCTTCAATATCTAGGAAGGCCACAAAACAATAATTTCTTTAGAACAAGAATGTTTAGATATTAGAGACTAGGCTGTGTACCACAGTCTCCGCAGATATAACCCTTGGTGTATGCGAATTGGTAGCCAGATATCAGGTTGCTGTCAATAGTGGTGGTGAGGAAATTACTAAATATCCTCTCTAGTGTCTTGAGTTCGAAGGACGAAAGACTGATAGGTCTGTAGTCGCATTCCTTCATGTACACGGAATTAGTTTAGAAACAGGCAATCGATATATAGGCGCTGCATGCCAATAAGCTGATATCTCCAAAGGGTGGATAAGTTCAGCGGGACCAATCCCGTCAGTTTGCGTACTGTTTGTTAAAAAAAAATAAGTTTTTTAAAAGGGTTCTTATACTTTTTTAAAACTACTTTTTTATGATAAGCCCACTATGTTTGCAGGGTTCTTTCGTAGAACCTTACAAATTTTTTGAAAAGTTCTTTTGTTATCACGTTAAAAGTTAAGTAAGTTTATTAAATTTTTTTAAGTAAGTATTTTAACGAATTATTAATTTCTTTTTTTTCTTTTCGTTATGAGGTTTTGTCTTCAACTTTTGAAGATTCTACCGATTCCTAATGTTGGAAAAGAATCCCTGGGTGAATTTTGTTAAATTTTATGTTGAAAATCTACCTTTTTTATGTACTAAAAAAATTTAAGCGATTATTTTAGTCTTTAAAAAATGTCGTTGTTTAAAATATTTTCATATTATTGAAAATTAATTAAGTTCAAAATAATAAGAAAAAATATTTTTTTAAAAATTGAAAATATTAAAAGAGAAACGTAAAATTTAGGCATGCACAATTTTTAACAGAAAAAATTATATAAAACAATAATACGAAAAAAATAATAAGGTAAATGAGATTGTTTGTTTTTTTATACTGATTATTCAAAATAATTCTGTTCAAACAATTTCATAAAAAAAAACTTTATCTATTAAAAAATAAATTTCACAAATTTTTAAATTTTTGCCTTTTTAACAACAAATAAAACATTAAACTATTAATAAAGAATGTATATGAAACGTGGTCTTAAAAAATTTCAAATTGAAATTAAAAAAAAAAAAAAATAAATGGAAGGCGCGATAACCTCCGAAGAGATCTAAGGCCGAGCTTCTTTTCCAATTTGCATCGTGCTCCTCTTGCTTTTCCCCACAAATTGGCCGGATGGGACCTACATGTTTTATGCCGACTCCGAACGGCATCTGCAAGGCAGATGAGTTTTCACTGAGAGCTTTTCATGGCAGAAATACACCCGGAGCGCTTGCCAAACACTGCCGAGGGGCGACCCCGCTTAGGAAAATTTTCTTCTAATTGAAAAACCTTATTTCTAAAATTTCTGATGTTGCTTTGCCCGGGGTTTGAACCCAGGGCATACGGTGTGGTAGGCGGAGCACGTTACCATCACACCACGGTGACCGCCGTGGGAAAAACTTTTTTTTTTGCTAAAAAATAAATATTTTTAAATGATTTGTTTTTTTAATTATTTACCGCTTTACAGTTTTCATCTAAAAATGTACCTCAAGCAAAATTTTATTTACTAAAATCAACCAAAGTAAAACCACATACTTAGTTTGCTAAAAAAAAAACAAAAAAGACATTTTCTTAATAAATTTTTCTTAGTTAAAATAAACTTCACATAAAAAAATTTTAGGGAAAGGCAAAATCTGAGCATTCATTGTTTTACTAATTATTTAACAGTTTTACAAAATATTAAAATAAATATAAAAATGTAAAACTTTTTTTAGAAAAATAAATTTCGGAAAATAATTTATTAATTTACATATTGAGATTTATAACTTTTAACTAAAAATAATGAAAATTATGAAATGACTTTATGTAAAAATACGTTTTCAACAAAACTTTTTATTCAAATCATTCAAACACAACCATATTTTTAGCTAAAACACAAAAAAATATTTTCGAAAAACTTGGAGTAAAGTCTTAATTTATTTTTATTTTATTCAAATTAAACTTTAAATAAAAACTTTTTACGAAAATTCACTACTTTAATATTTTATATATTATATATAAACTCAAAATTAAAAAATTTACAGTTTTTAATAAACGTACTGTTGAAAATAAATATCTTTATTTAATATATAGTAAAATTTTCTCTTTTTATTAAAAAAATGTGCGTAATATACAATCTATTTTCGCAAAAATTGGAAATATTGCAATAGATTTCTTTTTCTTAAATATATACCCAAATCGTTTTATTTTTCTTTAAAATTTTTTTTTTTTTAAATCACACAAAACAACCATATTGTTCATTTATACGAACAAAAAAACTGTCTGAAATTTTTTTTAGTAGTTTTAAATTAAAACATTTTGTATTAAATCTTCAAGTTTTTAAAATAAACCTTTTTTAAAAAACATTTTACAAAAATTAAAAACATTTGTTTTTGTTTTATCTGCATATACCAGGTTCGATCCGAGTTCTAGGCCAGAACAATAGTTTTTAAGATAACTATTGTTCTTTTTAGGCTTAGCAACCTTCGAAATGGATCTATCTGCGCAGCTATGGCAGGTGTCAGAAAACTTTTCTACCTTCTATTCCAAAAATAAAAAATAGTTTTTCAATTATAGAAAAATTAACAAACAATAATTAGCATTAAAAATTATTGTTCTGGCCTTGAGCTCGAATATAACATGGAAAAATTGAATGTTTAATATTTTTTACGCATTCCCAAAGCAATCTTTCTTATACAAAATATGAAAGCAAAATTTCAAAATAAAAAAAAAACTGTACAAATTTAATAAAAAATCAATTAACATTTTTTTTTTTGAAATTAGCGGAAAAACAATTTTTGCAAATAAAGTCAACGTTTCAAAATGTCTTATAAAAAATATATTTCAGAAATTTTTTAAATTCATTATTTTTTTTTCAAAATGAATAAAATGAAAAAAGTCCACTTTTTGCAAAAAAATAAACTTTTATTTCTAATTTTGATTTTTTAAGTTTTAAACTGTTGAATTGATTACTGCTCCCTCTTTTTATTAATTTTCCTTAAAAATCAATACATAATGTCAAGACATAGATTGGCAAAAATGTTTATATATGTTTAGACTATTGATATAACTAAAAAAAATTTTCCTTTCAATCTCGACAACAAATTTCAGTCTTGTATGCCATTTTCCAAATTCAAACAGCAACATTGGACATTTAAATTTTTGATAGTTTTCATAACATCGAAGCGGCTTAAAAAACAAACTTTATACATTTATGAACACAATTATTGATAATTAAGATTTTCATTTTTAAAGCGGATTAAATATTTCGTTTTTGAAAAACAAAATTATTTTCACAGTCAGGAGCACTTGGTAGTTATCGCAAAATTTCTAGTTTCATTAAAAACTCATGTGTTTTACAAAATATTTTATTAGGTTTTTTTAACATATTTTTGAATTTGAAATTTGAAAAAAAATTTTAAATTAAAAAAAATAATAAACATTTTTTTGTGTTAATTTTTTTAAACTTTTTTTATTTTATTTTTTTTTATTTTAAAAAAAGTAATTTTTTAAATACATTTGTTTGTATATATTTTCTTCACCCACCATTCTGCTAAGTTGATTTATGATCGATTTGAAAGGATGATACAACTTAGCTGCACGAAGAAACCGTTGGAACTGATGCTGTTCCACAAACCGACTGACCAATTTATACAAAAAGTTATGCTTACACATAAAATGCTAAATTGCAGCACAAAAATCGCCTGCCAATACAAATACATACCCATAAAAGCGCTCTACTGACAGATACAAAACTCAGCTACGCAACGTCACTAGGGCCGGCAAACTAGTTTTAGTGTGAATTACAAGAAAACACAGCAAATAACTTAACAACACGACAAAAATTAAAACTATCCATAAAATAAGACAAAAACAAAAAACACAATAAGTATCGAAGGTGAAGACAAAACGACGGGAAGACCAAAGTGACCGAAATGAACGTGCGGCTGCAGCGCAAAAATAGAAAGCAAAAGTGCGAATTTAAGTGTTCAACAATAAAAAACTTAAAAAAAATAACTATGTAGGTATATCACATGACGAGACTTTAAACTTTTACAATAATAACTAAAAGCTATCAACAGCGGCGATTTACTTTGGTTAAAACTAACTGAGATAGCCAGGCAGTCATTGAATTTTTCTCTAGAGCAAATAGTGCAGATAACAAAGTTAACTAAAGCAAAATGATATTCAAAATTTAAAAACTAATATAATGCACAGTTGTTTTAGAGCAAAAACAAAAAAAAAAAAAAAGACGCTAATGGTTATTAACAACAGGAATAGGACGTCCGCCATATAATGTAAACGCCACAGGTTGTCCATTGCGCAGGCGCAACATTGTTGCAATGTCATAAGACGCGCAAACGTTTCGCCAATAGTAATAAAATATGAAAAATCAGATAGCATTAAGTGGGAGCTGATGCGGTGTAAATGTGTGGTGAGTGTTTGCTCTAGAAACCGCAATGGGTGTGTTTAAGGCCGCTAATTTACAGTTGAATATTTTTTACTTGCAAAAATATATTTATAACTATTTATTTAAAAAAACAAACGCTGCCTAATCGTTTTGTGAAAATTTAGCATAGCAGAAGTTGGTGCACTGTCTACTTCAAAGTCTAAAATGCGCACACATGCTAAGTATGCAAAATAATTCGAATTTCGCGCATGCGCGCATTTGATTTTGATGATACGAAGGCCGCATTGAAAATTATTCTTTTAATTTTTGAACTCTTAGCAGTGCATGCGTGCATTAGACAATGTTAGACTGTGCATTCTTGAATGTTGTTAAAAGTTGAAATCGAAACTAAAACGCCATTTTATCTTGACGTGTTGTATTAATTAAAGCGCGACGGCAGGCGGTGACAAAATATCAAAATGAAGTGAAGTATGTAGGTACCTAAATATACTCGCTTAGTGATAACGAAATACTATAAAATATTTAAGTTTTAAAAACTAGTCAATATATGCAAATTATGATGCCAAAAAATTAAGCTAAAAATACAGTTTAAATACTTAACAATCATTGATCTGATTAGATTCACGACGCCAGCTACAAAGCGACATCTGTCAAATTATTTTTTCATAAAAACTGATATACAATCAAAACCAAGAATTCCTAAAAGCGAGGAAAATATGGAAAAAAAGAAAATGATATTTCATCATAGAATCCTTCCCTAAATCTGGACAAGTAATTTTTTTTTTAAATTAAAACTATTTTTTTTCCTTGGTGTTAGAAATAATTTTTTTGAAAATGGAGAAAATTGTATAAAAAATTAAACTTTGTAGCTGTCACGGCCGTGGGTCTCTGGTCGAGGTGCTCAACCTTATAGTCGAGTGCTCTTATTCACTCAGCTAGCTCGTACGCCGGCCACCGTTGTGTGGTGGTAGCGTGCTTCGTCTACCACACCGAAGATCCTGGGTTCAATTCCCGTGCACAGCAGCAAAAAAAAAATTTGCCATGCTTCTCCTTGAAAACTTATTTGCCTTGGAGATGCCGCTCGAAGTCGTCCTGAAACATGATGGTCCCGTCCCGCCATTTTGTAGGAAAAATTAAAAGGAGCACGACACAAATTGGAAGAGAAGCTCGACCTAAAATCTCTTCGGAGGTTATCGCGCCTTACATTTATTTTTTTATTTAATCGAAACAGCTGTCGTCTTGTCCGTCCTGATGCCAATTTATTTAAATTTTTCCCAAATTATTAAATAAACTCCAAAACAAAAAGTTTTAACTTATTTCTGAAAATCTAAAAGCAACGAAATTTAATTTGTTAAAAGTATTCTCCTTCCAGGGTGTTTCATCAATGGCGATGGTCTTTTGTTGGATACAGATCGGATATGTAAATTCAGGGAAGTGGCATCATTAAGATACTCGTCCGACATGTCGGGAACGATTTGATATGACCACGTTGAACAATCTATGTCATCTAACTCCTCTTTCTGTGAGGAACTTGGGGTAGCCAGAGCTTTACCTGCTAAATAAACGGGATTCGCGAGGCGTAGGTGATGTTGATATCTGGGTCAGAGAAGCTATAAATTGCACTGGCAAACCTCTTGAAAGGGTTACGCCACAAAACCTCTAGAACACCTAAAGTGCTGCATCCGTTATACAGATGGTATGGCTTAGTGGACAACGCGTCTGGCAAAGATTTAGAGCCCTTCGGCTTGAAACCTGACTTGACCGGTTTAATTTCGAAAAAAAGAATGAGGCCAAAATGGCGAAAATCCTCTTATATTAACACTCGGCTTTTTTATTTCCGATCTTGACGATTTTTTCAGACAACCATCTATGCCCAATACGTAAGCTTGTGGTAAAATTTGATGTTGCTAGCTGTTAAAATGAGGCAGAAATGGCGAAAACCCTCTTACTGAATAATCGGTAGTAGGGGAGGTATATGCTATAGTGGTCCGATCCGGACGATTCCGACAAATGTCAAATCCCCCATCAAAATATGCCTGAACCAAATTTCCTCAAGATATCTCAAAAACTGAGGGACTAGTTTGCGGTCAAACAAACGGACAGACGGGCAGGCGAGCGGACGGACATGGCGAAATCAACTTAGCTCGTTCCCTGATCATTTTGGCATATTTATTGGTGGGTATAACGGAAACATATACATAAAAAATGATTTGGAGCCTTGAAAATGAAAAAAACCACCAAAACAAGTCCCAAAAACCAAAAAAAAAATTTTTTTTTTTTAAACTGTTACTGCCAACGTTTTTATCGCATAATTTTAAGTGGGATAGGAACTATGAGACAAATTCGTTTTCATCGGCAACACTTTTGCACGTTTCTGAAGAAACCCTTAAAAAAAATGGCGAAAAATAAATTTTTTCACCAAAACACTCCTCAAAATCCAAAAAATTTTTTTTTTTTTTTTCAAAAAACTGTTATTGCCAAAGTTTTAAGTGGACAATTTTGAGTCGGACAGGGTATACATGAACATTTTAAAATCAAATGAAAATTTTTTAAGTAGGTCATGAAAAAAACCTTAAAAACCAAAGAAAAAAAGTCAAAAAAATTAAATTTTGCAGGCTCGAAAATCATTTTTTTGGGTATACTTAGTGGAACTTTTTTTCCTGAGCCCAAGACCTATCGAAAAATCGATGGCGGAATATAGGTTAATAAATCGACGCAGCTTAGTGTACAAAGTATAAGATATGAATGTTTGCTATATATTTTTTTCGGAAGTATTATTGTGTATTTTTTAGATAAAAACTTAATAATAAAATATTTGGTTTGAAAAAAATTAAAAATGTTTATGAAAAAAATTCAATTTAGACTCAAACCGGCCTTTTGAGCTTTTCGCAAATACGAAGATAGGCCAAGGAAGTTCAGGTCAGAGACTATTCCTCTCAATAACCGAATTCCACAACAGAAGAAGGGGGGACCTTAGAGATTGGTGGTAGACTAGAGCCCTCTTCTTGCTTGCTTAGCGTGGGTTATCGCCTTATAGGAATAACTGGAGTAGTTCCAAAATCCAGTACAGCTAAAATCGCTTTAAGCGACGATTAATTAAAAATTCGCATTTCAATTTGTGAACAAACAAAGACCAACGAAATATAAAGATAGTAAAAACTGGTATCAGTGCTAATAATTGCAATGGATCAGCGCGTCCCATAAGCACTTTGCATTCAAAAATAATGCATGTACTAATACCGGCAAAATTAAGATCTTATAGTCGCCTTGTTGGCTTATCGTCTTTTCTTGAAATAATGCTGCCTTTATTTCACCCTAGGCCAGGGCGGTCAAGTTATGCTCATATATACTGGTTCACACTTTGAAATGCTGCCTTCTGGGAATATAGCCCTATAAATAGTTAGCATTTGAAGCACGAAGTGTATACCATCTAAGACATCATTAGGGCACAGTGTAATAGTGATAACAAAAAATAGGAAAATAGTTTGACTTACCAAAATAATAAAGAGAACTTAAACATGAAAACTGAATGCAATTTTTACACATAAAAGTCTCAACTGATAAAATTCAGAGGCGGTCGAGATGCATCAACCACTTACATCAATCGAATGAAACTTACATGGCAAATTCAACGAGTAAGCGATCTCCAACTGGTACTCCTCGCAAACCTGCAAGACAGCCAACTAAATTTGGTAGAATTTCTGTAGTAGGAGAACAGGGGACCTACTAAGTAGGTCAAGGAAAGAAATCTTTATGATCACTATCACAATCACGGGACACTGACCGCTCGGCCTGTATGTTGAGAGATAGGGGATCCTTTTCAACAGCATTTGCGGGATCTATGGCAAGGATGGCAGCTAAGAAATAGTCGCGCAGCACAACCTCTGTGAATACTTAGCCTTAGCTCACACTAGGTTTATAACTATGGACAGTTTTATACTTTTATACTGCCGAAACTTCAGGAAGTACATAATTTCTCTGTAAGAGATATTAGCATATCTATTGTCCGCACCAATTGGTTTAACCAGAACGCCGACTGGCCATACTGAAACTGCAGCAATTGGTTACAGGAGAATGTGCATCAAAATGGCGCCCGTGCGATATTGGCTCAGATCTTTGGTAAGCGGCAGGCACAGCAACTAACCAACCAAATACCATGTCGCCATTCGAATGTGACTTCGATCTTTATTTTCGCTATGTGTCACGATTTGGGTCGTGGCAATGAAAGACCTGCTGCAATACCTTATTGGTAGGGGCCTGTACCCATGGAGGACAGGCTAGGATGGCTTCGATTGCCTTGTACTGCTGTCAAGGAGAAATTGACAAACTTTGGATGACCATAGACCGGGCGGCAATGCGGTTTTATAACCGATTTCGACTTTGTCCCCGGCTCAAGAGATTACTATGCGCCAAATTCGGTTCCTGGTGCTACATTCAGCACGCGTATTTCCTCAAGGGATGAATGGAGGGCGGAATTAGATAATATGGGACGAGAGTCTGGTTAGCCTGTTCACAGATCCAACGTGAACGGGAGGGTTGGCGGTGGAGAATTCTGCCATGAACTCGGTGTTTGCCTGGAATTTAGGCTGCTCGATCACTGCAGCGTTTTCCAGGCGGAAGTCGCCGTTATAAATGATGCGTTAGTTAGGATGCTATCTGCCGCTTTAAGCGTTAGGGAATTTAGCATCGACTCAGATATGCAGGCGGCTTTCAAAGCGATAAGTTCTGCCACCGTTCATTCAAGAACTGTGAGTGAATGTTTAAGCTCACTTGCGGTGGCACCTAACTAATTTTGATAAAAATTATATGAGTGTCAGGGCATAAGGCGATCTGTGGCAACTGTCAGGCTGATCCTTTGGAAGGGGAGGCATAGGCGAATTGAACGTGCCTGTCAGTGTAGACTTTCAGACTCCGCTGCCCACTTGTTTCTGGACAGGTGGACGTCGTGTCAACTTAGAACACGCTGCGCTGACACCACCACTTGCAGTATCTTGAGGTCTTTCTGGCCCGGTGCTGACTTCAAGCGCTTGGCGGTACTATTAGGGTTTACAAAAGCTTATTTTTCCATTTCTATTGAAGTACTAATTGGGCACTGCCCAATCGGAGTCCATGCGGAACGCCTTAATTTCTTTAGAGCCCCAGCTGTGTTCACTTAATGCTCAGCTGTTCAGCCTTTGCGAGGACGAACAAGGCATAAATAGCTCAGTTTCACCGCTAGAGTATGTGAAATAACAACGGAGTAACATAAAAGTGTCCAAATGATCTGTTTCTTAACTGCAAAGGTGCCATCCAACATAACCTAACGCTTATTTAACAATAAGTCAATCTCTCTTTGCACCTCCACAGAGTTTGCTTCCGGCAGTTATGTTCTCTTTGTTTACTGACATTCTTCAACGATCAGTTGAAAGATCGACTTCTAGTTTTGTTCTTTCGTCTTTAAACCGATCGATTCACAGAGACACTTTTGAGCTCATCAAATACTTCTTACAGAACCTGAGTTATTTCATATAGTTTCACAAAAAAAAAAGTACTGCTTAGAGACTTTGCTGAATTTTTAATGATCGCATAGACACCGTTAAAACGGGTTTCTTATCAGTCACTCGCATACCTAAAACACACCTAACAATGCTGCTCTTTTAGTCATCAGCTTTGAGCTTCTAAGCATTTTTCTTTTTCAAAAACTGTTCAATCTTTCATGAGCGCGGTATGCACACCATAAACGCTCAAGAAAAGTTTCATATATATATATATATTTCTAGTGGGAAAATTAGTAGAAGCCAAGTAAATAATTTTGGTATTTCCTTTATCTCTCTGTTCTCTATGAAGCGGCGTCACTTCCCTGCAGGACACGAAAGTCAGATTCAGCAATACACTAGAAGAACATTTATTAAAATTAATATATTCGAGTTGAAAATGCCTTTAAGTTAAATAGAATACACTAAACAAGGGAAAAAGAGCACTTACGATCAAATAGGATTGTAAATTCTATCCAAAAGAAACACATAAATATAGTCCCCGGTATTTAACCGACTGTGTTCTTACAGGATCGTTGCACATATACATATTTATTGGCAAAACCAGGGCTCCCCTGCGCACGATTGCTCAAAATTGGTAGTAGAAAGCGTTAGAGTTTTCTTGAGAGGTAGATATTTGTTGACAAACAAAGTTTTTGATTTCTGAACATCATAGTAAGAAATAAGAGAATTGATAAGATATTATACTGGTGAAATGCACCAGATTCCGCTCAGCATGTTGGAATGCTGTTGGAATGCTATGCCAATCAGCATGTCAGAATCCGGCATAACTCCGAGTAGTGTACTATGGTATGCCATCAAAATGCATAAAAAGTAACGTGAATTACGTTTTTGGAATGCACTAGATTCGGAATAACTCGATGCCTGACCCACAGAACTTTATCTCATGAGAAAATATGTTTTTGAAGTTGTCAACACAGTACTGTCTTGTTTATTTTTAATGTTCTAGATAGAAGAGTCATTGCATCCAATCCATCCTTATACGATATCGTGTCTGGTTTTAATTTTTACGAAAAAAAAAAATAAAACAATAAATTACCTTCTGTTTCTCAGCTTGGATAAGCGAGTATTACATTACGTAAAGTGGTAAAAGTCATTGCAGTGCGAACACCAGTTAAGCATAGAATTATTTTTAGAAATGTTTCGACGGCAAAGCGGTGAATAAAAAGGTACATAGTGTCTGGATAATCTAGGAGGGACAGCTAAATTCAATCGACTGAGAAGGCCAGCGGAGTCAATTTCTTCAATAAAGAGCTTATGGGTGAACAATACTAACACTAAAGTTGTTCGATTTTCCAGAGTTAGGTAAGTTAATAAGAAGAAGCCTACTTCCGTAAGAAGGAAGGTGAAGACTTGAGTCCCAATTAAGGCCACTTAGTGCAAATATAAAAAATAGCTTTTGTACTAACTCAATACGCGCTTTATAAGATTTTGTGATATAGAGCACCAAACGCATGAGCAATACTCAAGTATAAGACGGACCAGCGAAGTGTAAATAATCTCGAAAGAATCTTGAAACCTGAGGTAAGGATCATCGAACTCTTTGTATCGCAAAATATTTCCACTTTTAGCTACAAAGCCTCACATCCAACAAATATACATTTGATTCGACGTTATAATTTTAAAATATTTTTTGACTGAAAAATTGCATTATTTTTTTGCTACATTTTATATGAACTTGACCACTGTGCAGTGTATCGTCTGTTAATTTGCCTGCGCTCATGTAGACGATTAAACAATAGCTTAGCCAATGAAGTACAAATGAGACCATCAAATTTATTTATTGAATAGTTTTTGAAAAATCGTTTAAGAAAATAGCTATTAAAGGAGTTTCTTCAATAAATGTGTTAGTTATTATTCTTTTTTTTTTCATTTTAAATTGTGCTGTTATGTTATGTCTTGTTTACTATTTTGATTGTTTTTGTTACACAAGGCCATCATTAGATTAGACTGTTGCCTCCTGATTTTACGATGTGCATGGATTCGTGTGTATGGCAAAAACTTATGTAATTATAGTACATATGTACATATGTATGTAAGACATGTATGTGAATATATGATACACCTATAAACTAATAACATGTACTGAATTTAAATACTTACATACATACATAAGTACAAAGCAAACGGCTCCAGATAAAATCTTAATGCCCATGACAGTTACTCTGCTTTTCACAATTTGGGCACATGACTTTGCAAAACTTTGTTTGTTTAGATCAGCGTCACGTTTTTATACATCGCTCAAATACCTTTCATGTTGACACGGATCCAGGCGATACATTTTTAACAACTTTGTTTTAAAGTCCGCCTACAGTAATGGCCTGTTTATACATATATTAACATCAAGAGCAGCGTTCAATCACCACTGCAACATAAGATAGTGTAGTGCAGTGCAATCGCACTATACATGCCATATTGCCAAGTTATAAAGAAAGTTATTCGTGACGTGAATGCGACTCAAGCCCTTTTTGTTATACAATAGATTAGATGCAGGTTGAAAGTTCCTGAGCGAATTTCAACCTTTGATATTGGGATGGTCTCGGATATATTTTTAGGATATATATTTTTATAATCTTTAACATAATTAAACTACGTATACACGCTGATTCCTAAAGGATTAGGTAAGGTTGAAGTGGCTGCTAAGGAGGTACACAAACGCCAGTAGTAGTAGCCCATTATCCCTTCTCCTCGAGCCATATTGAGGACTCGATAACGACTACCAAGTCCTTGATGTCATAGTGCACAACCTTGGCCAGTTGCAGATGGCGTGATCCATCGGTTCCTCTTCTTCGTTGTCTTTAAAACTTCCACGTCATACACGATAGGGCCCTCTTTTTATACTCAGTAGAGCAGAGCTCACAGAGTATATTAACTTTGATTGGATAACGGTTGGTTGTACAGGTATAAAGGAATCGAGATAGATATAGGATTCCATATATCAAAATCATCAGTATCGAAAAAAAATTTGATTGAGCCATGTCCGTCCGTCCGTCCGTCTGTCCGTTAACACGATAACTTGAGTACATTTTGAGGTATCTTGATGAAATTTGGTATGTAGATTTCTGGGCACTCATCTCAGATCGCTGTTTAAAATGAACGATATCGGACTATAACCACGCCCACTTTTTCGATATCGAAAATTTCGAAAAACCGAAAAAATGCGATAATTCATTGCCAAAGGCGGTTAAAGCGATGAAACTTGGTAGATGGGTTGACGTTATGACGCAGAATAGAAAATTAGTAAGATTTTGGACAATGGGCGTGGCACCGCCCACTTTTACAAGAAGGTAATTTAAAAGTTTTGCAAGCTGTAATTTGGCAGTCGTTAAAGATATCATGATGAAATTTGGTAGGAACGTTACTACTATTACTATATATGTGCTAAATAAAAATTAGCAAAATTGGATGAAGAACACGCCCAAAAATTTTAAAAAAAATTTTTTTTAAAATTCAAATTTTAACAAAAAATTTTATATCTTTACTGTATATAAGTAAATTAAGTCAAAATTCAACTCCAGCAATGATATGATGCAACAAAATACAAAAATAAAAGAAAATTTCAAAATGGGAGTGGCTCCGCCCATTTTCATTTAGTTTGTCTAGAATACTTTTAATGCCATAAGTCGAACAAAAATTTACCAATCCTTCTCAAATTTGGCACGGGCATAGATTCTATGACGGTAACTGTTCTCTGTGGAAATTGGCGAAATCGGTGGAAGCCACGCCCAGTTTTTATACACAGTCCACCGTCTGTCCTTCCGCTCGGCCATTAACACAATAACTTGAGCAAAAACCGATATATCTTTACTAAACTTAGCCCACGTACTTATCGGAACTCACTTTATTTTGGTATAAAAAATGGCCGAAATCCGACAATAACCACGCCCACTTTATCGATATCGAAATTACGAAAAATGAAAAAAAAATGCCATAATTCTATACCAAATACGAAAAAAGGGATGAAACATGGTAACTGGATTGGTTTATTGACGAAAAATGTAACTTTGGAAAAAACTTTGTAAAATGGGTGTGACACCTACCATATTAAGTAGAAGAAAATGAAAAAGTTCTACAAGGCGAAATCAACAGCCCTTGGAATCTTGGCAGGAATACTGTTAGTGGTATTGCATATATAAATAAATTAGCAGTACCCGACAGATGATTTTCTGGATCACCTGGTCCACATTTTGGTCGATATCGCCAGAACGCCCTCACATATACATCTAAGGGCCACTCGCTTTTAAAACCCTCATTAATACCTTTAATTTGATATCCATATCGTACAAACACATCCTAGAGTCACCATTGGCCCACCCTAATGGCGATATCTCGAAAAGGCGTCCACCTATAGACCTAATGCCCACTCCCTCTTAAAATGCTCAGTAACACCTTTCGTTTGATACCCATATCGTACAAACATTCTAGAGTCACCCCTGGCCCACCCTAATGGCGATATCTCGAAAAGGCGTCCACCTATAGACCTAATGTCCACTCCCTCTTAAAATGCTCAGTAACACCTTTCGTTTGATACCCATATCGTACAAACATTCTAGGGTCACCCCTGGCCCACCCTAATGGCGATATCTCGAAAAGGCCTAATGCCCACTCCCTCTTAAAATGCTCAGTAACACCTTTCGTTTGATACCCATATCGTACAAACATTCTAGAGTCACCCCTGGCCCACCCTAATGGCGATATCTCGAAAAGGCGTCCACCTATAGACCTAATGCCCACTTCCTCTTAAAATGCTCAGTAACACCTTTCGTTTGATACCCATATCGTACAAACATTTTAGAGTCACCCTTGGTCCACCTTTATGGCGATATCTCGAAAAGGCGTTCACCTATAGAACTAAGGATTACTCCCTTTTAAAATATTCATTACCACCTTTCATTTGATACCCATATCGTACAAACACATTCTAGAGTCACCCCTGGCCCACCCTAATGGCGATATCTCGAAAAGGCGTCCACCTATAGACCTAATGCCCACTCCCTCTTAAAATGCTCAGTAACACCTTTCGTTTGATTCCCATACCGTACAAACATTCTAGAGTCACCCCTGGCCCACCCTAATGGCGATATCTCGAAAAGGCGTCCACCTATAGACCTAATGCCCACTCCCTCTTAAAATGCTCAGTAACACCTTTCGTTTGATACCCATATCGTACAAACACATTCTAGAGTCACCCCTGGCCCATCCTAATGACGATATCTCGAAAAGGCGTCCACCTATAGACCTCATGCCCACTCCCTCTTAAAATGCTCAGTAACACCTTTCGTTTGATACCCATATCGTACAAACATTCTAGAGTCACCCTTGGTCCACCTTTATGGCGATATCTCGAAAAGGCGTCCACCTATAGAACTAAGGATTACTCCCTTTTAAAATACTCATTACCATCTTTCATTTGATACCAATATCATACAAACACATTCTAGAGTCACCCCTGGCCCACCCTAATGGCGACATTTCGAAAAGGCGTCCACCTATAGACCTAATGCCCACTCCCTCTTAAAATGCTCAGTAACACTTTTCGTTTGATACCCATATTGTACAAACATTCTAGAGTCACACCTGGCCCACCCTAATGGCGATATCTCGAAAAGGCGTCCACCTATAGACCTAATGCCCACTCCCTCTTAAAATGCTCAGTAACACCTTTCATTTGATTCCCATATCGTACAAACACATTCTAGAGACACCCCTGGTCCACCTTTATGGCGATATCTCGAAACGGCGTCCACCTATGGAACTAAGGATCACTCCTTTTCAAAATACTCATTAACAGCTTTCATTTGATACCCGTATCGTACAAACAAATTCTAGAGTCAGCCCTGGTCCACCTTTATGGCGATATCCTTAAATAGCGTCCATCCATAGAACTATGGCCTACTCTCTCTTAAAATACTCTTTAATACCTTCCATTTGATACACATGTCATACAACCACATTCCAGGGTTACCCTAGGTTCATTTTCCTACATGGTGGTTTTCCTTATTTTGTCTCCATAGCTCTCAACTGAGTATGTAATGTTCGGTTACACCCGAACTTAGCCTTCCTTACTTGTTCTATATGTCTACAAATAATGACATGCCCATTATGTATTCCTACAATTGTGAAAATTTTACCCCCACTTAGGGTTAAAATGTGACAGGATCTCTTTAAATTCCATTTGGCTATGCTTGCCTAGATGTCCGCCACCCTGGAGCTTGTAGCCATCTATCTTTGGCTTGATGGCAGATTTACTCGTTCAGCATAAGCTTGCATGTGTCAAAAGGTATACCTAAGTCGGGAAAAACCTGCTTGGTCCTACATTGCCTACATAGCTAGTTCGTCTGCAATATAGTTTCCCTCAATATACATGTGTACTGGGACCCATGTAAAGTGTACACGGTTCTGTTGGGCCATCTCCTGCAGAGATCGGTGATAATTTGTGTAACTTAAGAATTGAATGAGTAAGAGCCAAGGGGTTTGATTGCTGCTTCGCTATCGCTAAAACCAAAGATTTCTTTGCCGATAGTGTGTTTTTCGATCCAAACTGCGACTTTCGTAATAGCTGATACTTCTGCTTGGAATACATTACAATGATCAGACAGTTTGAAAGAAATATGGAGCTCTCGGTCCTTTGTATATATCTCTTCTTCAACTCTACTGTTTCACTTATAGTCGTCGGTATTTATGGAAATGCTGCCGTCAACAGTATCCCTCCTGGGAATATTTACCATGAAGTTGTTGTCCTCAACAGTTGTGGTCGCAAAGTGGCCTATGCTTCTAGGAGGTCAGGTTAGGCTGAACTGGCCGGTCCATAAGGACCTCACATAAACTGAATAAGTCCGTAGTGCTAGCAGAACTTAATTTAACGACGAAACTGAAAAACCCCATCAAAAACCAGGACCTATGTTATAAAATAACTCCGTCCTCTTTGCAAATACTAGAAGCTTTCTAGGACATATGCCACTTGCTGACATCTGTATCACCCCTAATAGCTGGAGCCTTAGCCTGGCAAGCGCAGGGCACGATCCTTTCCCCCTCCAACCCGCACTTCATAAATCTGCTATCACTGACTAAGCCTAAATTAAAGTTACGTGACGCCAGAAGGCAGTGTCCAGTCAGAATACTCGTCATGAGTCTACGTTCCTTCCTTTTTAATAGTAGAAGTAACTTTGTTATTCCAAGGTTGTAAAACATACACATGATCTTTGACACTTTGCCGCCCCGCGCTTGAGTCCACCCCTTTCCCGCTTGGTCCATCATTTGAACGTGCCACCTTCTCACGCCCAATTCAATTGGGACGTCTACGCAGCAAGCTTCAAGAGAGTTCATCCACTTTTTCATTCCCATTTATACCCATATGCCCTGGCACCCAATATAGATGTATGCTTCTCCCTGTCCAAATTCTTTCCAGTGATTGCTTAAACTCTAACACACTTTTGGATGTTGTGCTGTGCGAAATTATTGCCTTAATTGCTGCTTGTTTGTCTATATAAAAGTTGACGCAGCTGCGAGTTAAACCATTTTCTTCCAGTGTTTCTACTGTTTGGTTACGGCTACTACTTCCGCCTGAAACCATTACACTGATCTGAAAGCTTCCAGAATTTGTTTATTTCCGGATCAGCGCAGTATACCGTAGACTCTACTCCTTCCGATACTTCGGAGCCATCCTGCGTTTGACGCACCCAGTTAGCTGTTGTCTCGAAGGGAGTTAAAAAGCTGTGTGAGGACACGCCCGTCTTGTCCATCAGCCTTATAATCTTTAAAGACTTTAACTGCCCACTTAACCCTCTTCTCGGTTTTGGGATAGGTCAAGCCAGGTCTGTTTCAGGTGATTCATGTGCGTTATGCAGGTTTGCCAGAAAATGTGTATCCAGGAGCAGCTCTAGAATTTCCCCTGCTCTGCTGCTCCAGGTATCCTCAGGACTCCGCACACAGCTTGTTTCTCTTTTACTTTTTGTAGAAATTTAGACATTCCTGAAGGTATTGGGGAGTGTTATCGATATGATTGTCCTGTTTCGGATATAGATTCGAAACGTTCCGTTAACAAACACCATTAGGATACCAGCTCGACGATCTCGGGAACGATTTAGTGTGACCACATTTTATGAGGAAGGACCTAGTTTTATGAGGAAGTCCGGGTAGCCAGAGCCTCGCCTGATAAATAAGTGTATGATATATTAATTTTTGCCACAAAATTCGCTTCGGGTAGGTAAGCTTGACAATTGGGTTGGAGAAACTGTGAAGCAAAACAGGTTTTGTAATGCATTTGCAACCGCTTGAGTCCCTCCGAAAATATCTCCTAGCTCCATTTCTACGCAGTATGTAGTCTCACCACATTTTCGACTCTATTGCAGAAATTCCTCAGTTTATCTTTGTATTCTAGCCATTGTGACTCATTGCCGAGCTTTTTTGATTCCATTGAACTGTTCCTTACACGATTTACAAAGCGAAACCGTGGGTTTTGGCATTGCACAGGCCCGTTCTAGGGCATTTGAGAGTGCCGATGTGAAGGTACCTAGCAGATCCTCAAGCTGCTCCGTTGATGAGGGTCTTTGTAAGGGCAGTTACGCTAACAACTCATTATAAAGTTTCCAATTTGTATTACTGTGGTTAGGACGCACAATGGGTTGTTCAACGGAAAAATTTAGCACTACATTAATGTAACGGTGTTCGGAGAAGATTTGTAAATCGACTTCACATGTTGCATGTGTTAAAAAAACATAAAATAAGTATTAATTTTGAGGCAAGGGTGTCCTTTGTTTTAATTTTCTCATTACTGGAGTTAAAGGAAGTACTTGTAATTATGTTTATAAAAAACTGAACGATGTCCCACTTTAGCCTTACTACCTGATGATTTCATTAGGTTTTTATACTCAGCTGAGCAGATCTCATAGAGTATTTTAATTTTGTTCGCATAACGGTAATCCCTAATGGCATAAACTAATCAAGATAGATAGAGACATCTATATATCAAAATGATCTGGACGAAAAAAGAAATTAATTTAGCCCTGTCCATCCGTAAACACGATAACTTGAGTAAATTTTGAGGTATCTTAATGAAATTTGGTACGTAAGTTCCTGGGCACTTATCTCAGATCGCTATTTAAAATGAACGAACTCGGACTATAACCACGCCCATTTTTTCGATATCGAAAATCGACTGACAAACCGATGAAACTTGGTAGGTGGGTTGACCTTATGACGCAGAATAGAAAATTAGTAAAATTTAGGACAATGGGCGTGGCACCGCCCACTTTTAAAAGAAGGTAATTTAAAAGTTTTGCAAGCTGTAATTTGGCAGTCGTTGAAGATATCATGATGAAATTTGGCAGGAACGTTACTCCTATTACTATATGTGTGCTAAATAAAAATTGGCAAAATCAGATAACGAACACACTCACTTTAAAAAAAAAAAAATTTAAGTAAAATTTTAACAAAAAATTGAATATCTTTACAGTATATAAGTAAATTATGTCAACATTCAACTCCAGTAATGATATGGTGCAACAAAATACAAAAATAAAAGAAAATTTCAAAATGGGCGTGGCTCCGCCCTTTTTCATTTAATTTGTCCAGAATACTTTTAATGCCATAAGTCGAACAAACATTTACCAATCCTTGTGAAATTTGGTAGGGGCATAGACTCTATCCCGGTAACTGCTTTCTGTGAAAATGAGCGAAATCGGTTAAAGTCACGGCCAGTTTTTATACACAGTCGACCGTCTGTCCTTCCCCTTGGCCGTTAACACCATAACTTGAGGAAAAATCGATATATCTCTACTAAACTTAGTTCACGCACTTATCTGAACTCACTTTATATTGGTATTAAAAATGGGCGAAATCCTACTATGACCACGCCCACTTTTTCGATATCGAAAATTCTGAAAAAAATTTTTGAAAAAAATACCATAATTCCATACCAAATACGAAAAAAGGGATGAAACATGGTGACTGGATTGGTTTTTTGACGCAAAATATAACTTTGGAAAAAACTTTGTAAAATAGGTTTGACACCTACCATATTAAGTAGAAGAAAAAGTTTTGCAGGGCGAAATAAAAAGCCCTTGGAATCATGGCAGGAATACTGTTCGTGGTATATATAATAAATTAGCGGTACCCGAAAGATGAAGTTCTGGATCACCCTGGTCCACATTTTGGTCGATGTATCGAAAGCGCTTTCATATATACTACTAAGGGCCACTCCTAACCCATATCGTACAAACACATTCTTGAGTCATCCCTGGTCCACCTTTATGGTGATATCTCGAAACGGCGTCCACTTATAGAACTAAGGCCCACTCCCTTTTAAATACTCATTAACACCTTTCATTTGATACCCATTTGATATCCACATCGTACAAACACATAATAGAGTCACCCCTGGTCCACCTTTATGGTGATATCTCGAAAAGGCGTCCACCTATAGAACTAAGGCCCACTCCCTTTTAAAATACTTCTTAATACCTTCCGTTTGATTCCATGTCATACAAACACATTCCAGGGTTACCCTAGGTTCATTTTCCTACATGGCTATTTTCCCTTATTTTGTCTCCAAAGCTCTCAGCTGAGTTTGTTATGTTCGGTTACACCCGAACTTAGCCTTCCTTACTTGTTCTTAATGCGTATTTAATAAGCTGTCAGTTAACAATTTCTTAACAAACTAGCGCATTAACGAATATCGTGCGGAACTCGATCGTATTGTTACAACAAATTTGAAGTGTACTAATAATAGTTCCGGACTATTCAACAAGTCAACAACTTTTTGATATTCCGTAACAATTTTTTGTTAAGTTTTTTTTGTATTAGAAATCGTTGTTGTTCTTCCTGATTCTTTTGTGTAACCACGACATAATACGTTTACTAAAAACACAAATAAATTAAAACGGCACAAGTGGACTCTGCTCGTTGTCGTCGTCCACAAGTTGTATTAGCGCCTAAACAATACTTTAATTACTTACATAAAAAAGTAATTATTTTCATACATCTGTGTTTAGGGAGATGTGTAAACTCCGTCATCTTGCAAAATACCAGCTGAGTTAGATGACTTCATTTATAATGAGCCGAATCATGCATACATTTAATAGAGAATATGAATTATTTCACATTATAACTCTGAAAATTACATGATTAATTTTCGAAACCGTGGAGCTCAAATTTGTCATGCGTCTTTATTGTATTCTGAGCATTATAAATAACTTTGGCCACTTTTATTAGAAATGTTTGTAATTCATCATAAAATGTTAGCTTGTTTTTAGGAGGAAAATTGCGAAACAAAAAATTTAAATTTTTTTACTAAGACCGATTTTTGAGCAAAACTTTTTGTAAGTTATACAATTTTTGTATACAAAAACAAAGTTAACAAAACAATTTAATTTTTTATTACCTTTCATTGTGAATTCATACAACTGGCGAATGTTTGAAAAACTTTCACAATAGTAAGCAGCCCGGATCACCTGTTGAATCACTGTTCGACTACTTGTTCGGGGGAGACCATTCCAAGGAACCATATCAAAAAAATAGTGAAGCACGGTGAAGGATGCCAATCTTCTTATTTTATCTTATCTATATCCATCTACAAATCGTTGTACGCCCATCACTTCATACAGAAAAGTCCGTTTTTAAAACGGGTTTTTGCATTTGAAAGATTGGCTACCTGAGATGGACATTATTTAAATTATATTTTATTGGGTTCACACCTAGAGCAAAGCAACATCAAAATTTTAGAAATAAGGTTTTTCAATTAGAAGAAAATTTTTTTAAGGTGGTCGCCCCTCGGCAGTGTTTGGCAAGCGCTCCGAGTGTATTTCTGCCATGAAAAGCTCTCAGTGAAAACTCATCTGCCTTGCAGATGCCGTTCGGAGTCGACATAAAATATGTAGGTGCCGTCCGGCCAATTTGTAGGGAAAATCAAGAGGAGCACGACGCAAATTGGAAGAGAAGCTCGACCTAAAATCTCTCGGAGGTTATCGCACCTTACATTTTTTAATAGTAAAAAATTATAAAATTTTTGTTTACACAGCTATAAATTCAAAACGGATGGATCGATTGGAATATTTTTTCTTTGCAGTGAAACCTTGAAATGTTTACCTTCGGTCTGCAAACTAAAAATACTTGATTCCTTTCTAATGTGAGCAAAATTGTTTAAACAAAAGTAACATTTTTACCAAAAAATGCAGTGCGTGTGTTTGTTCGCTGTGAACTGTGCAAGCAAACTTGCGTTGAGTGGGACATTATGCATCACATACGTACATGCATAGTATTCGCTAGCGTTATTTAACTTCGGGAGTATATTTGTAGGTATGTATGGATGTATGTATGTGTTTTCATTTCATATCAGCCTGATATACATATGTATGTACATATTTACGCATGTTTCCGGTGTAATGCAACATAAATACTTAAGAATTAATACATGTTTTGAAAAATACTCTTCCGTTAAAAACTTTAAATATTTCTTTAAAATTCTTAAACAAAAGTATGTTCTAATGTTTGCGTAGTAAGGAGATTTACTCTATCTATCTCTATACATATACAGAAGGTTGTATGTTTGTATGCAGCTTATGGACTCCGATACCACTCCCCGACTTTATTCAAATTTGCAGGGTCGCTTCATGGCAAACCGAAGAGTGTTCCTGTGAAGTTGCTCCCCGGAAAGGGGATCAAGGACCGATCTATTCGAACAAATTCTATTCACAGTTCGATTTGTCTGATTAGTATACACGTGACCTTTTTCCGGGATGTGGATCAGGGACCAATAAAATCGAACAAATTCTATACATGTTTTGATCTGACTGATATCTGGTATGTAGGTAGCCTTTGCCTAGATTAGACACTTAGACAGGGACTAGGAGGGGGATTGGGACTGGGGCTTTGACTTGGACTGGGAATTTTGGGCTGGGAATAAGGGATGGAGAAGAATAAGAACTTGAGTGAAGAGAAAAGAGTGACGGAGAAAGATATAGATCTAGACGAAGATATAGCGGTAAAGAAGTGACGGAAAAGGTGGGAGGGAGAAAGAGACGCATAGAAAGGGATAGGAAAAGGGAGGAGTGAATAAAAAGACGACAAAAATGGAGAGGGAGAGTAAGAGGTAAACACTTTTCAAAACTTATGCAGATAGACCAAAGTTAGGGCAAAAAAGGGAAAAGAAAGGGAAAATCACCATGTAGGAAAGTGAACCTAGGGTTACCCTGGACTATGTTTGTATGACATGGGTATGGGAAGGTATTAAAGAGTATTTTAAAAGTGAGTGGGCCATAATTCTATACGTGAACGCCATTTCGGGATATCGCCACAAAGGTGGACCAGGCGTGACTCTAGAATGTGTTTATTCGATATGGGTAGCAAATGAAAGGTGTTAATGAGTATTTTAAAAGGGAGTGGGCCGTAGTTCTATAGGTGGACGCCTTTTCGAGATATCGCCATAGAGGTGGACCTGGGGTGACTCCAGAATTTTTTAATGCGATATGGGTATCAAATGAAAGGTCTTAATGAGTGTTTTAAAAGGCAGTGGGCCTTAGTTATATAGGTGGACGCCTTTTCGAGATATCGCCATAGAGGTGGACCAGGGGTGACTCTAGAATGCGTTTGTATGATATGGGTATCAAATGAAAGGTGTTAATGAGTATTTTAAAAGGGAGTGGGTCTTAGTTCTATAGGTGGACGCCTTTTCGGCTTATCGCCATAAAAGTCGACCAGGGGTAACTCTAGAATGTGTTTGTACGATATGGATATCAAATGAAATGGGTTAATGATTATTTAAAAGGTAGTGGGCCTTAGTTCTAAAGGTGGACGCCTTTTCGAGATATCGCCATAGAGGTGGACCAGGGGTGACTCTAGAATGCGTTTGTATGATATGGGTATCAAATTAAAGGTGCTAATGAGTATTTTAAAAGGGAGTGGGCCTTAGTTCTATATGTGGACGCCTTTTCGTGATATCGCCATAGAGGTGGACCAGGGGTGACTCCAGAATTTTTTTATGCGATATGAGTATCAAATGAAAGGTCTTAATGAGTATTTTAAAAGGCAGTGGGCCTTAGTTCTATAGGTGGACGCCTTTTCGAGATATCGCCATAAAGGTGGACCAGGGGTGACTCTAGAATGCGTTTTTACGATATGGGTATCAAATGAAAGGTGTTAATGAGTATTTTAAAAGCGAGTGGGCCTTAGTTCTATAGGTGGACGCCTTTTCTAGATATCGCCACAAAGGTGGACCAGGGGTGACTCTAGAATGTATTTGTACGATATGGGTATCAAATTAAAGGTGGTAATGAGTATTTTAAAAGGGAGTGGGCCTTAGTTCTATAGGTGGACGCCTTTTCGTGATATCGCCATAGAGGTGGACCAGGGGTGACTCCAGAATTTTTTTATGCGATATGAGTATCAAATGAAAGGTCTTAATGAGTATTTTAAAAGGCAGTGGGCCTTAGTTCTATAGGTGGACGCCTTTTCGAGATATCGCCATAAAGGTGGACCAGGGGTGACTCTAGAATGCGTTTTTACGATATGGGTATCAAATGAAAGGTGTTAGTAAGTATTTTAACAGGGAGGGGGTTAGTTCTATAGGTGGACGCCTTTTCTAGATATCGCCACAAAGGTGGACCAGGGGTGACTCTAGAATGTATTTGTACGATATGGGTATCAAATGAAAGGTGCTAATGAGTATTTCCAGAATTTTTTTATGCGATATGGGTATCAAATGAAAGGTCTTAATGAGTATTTTAAAAGGCAGTGGGCCTTAGTTCTACAGGTGGACGCCTTTTCGAGATATCGCCATAAAGGTGGACCAGGGGTGACTCTAGAATGCGTTTTTACGATATGGGTATCAAATGAAAGGTGTTAATAAGTATTTTAACAGGGAGGGGGTTAGTTCTATAGGTGGACGCCTTTTCTAGATATCGCCACAAAGGTGGACCAGGGGTGACTCTAGAATGTGTTTGTACGATATGGGTAGAAAATCAAAGGTGTTAATGAGTATTTTAAAAGGGAGTGGGCCTTAGTTCTATAGGTGGACGCCTTTTCGAGATATCGCCATAGAGGTGGACCAGGGGTGACTCCAGAATGTTTTTGTGCGATATGGGTATCAAATGAAAGGTGTTAATGAGTATTTTAAAAGGCAGTGGGCCTTAGTTCTATATTTATTTATTTATTTATTATTTAAAGTCGACGACAAACTATGGTCGACTGCATAATATAAAAGATATATAAATATACAACCCAAAAGATAAAATTTAAGATATATCGAGCTTTCAACAATGTTATATTACAAACAAAGAAATATTAATGAACATTACTATTTAATTTCAGAATATAATAATAATAAGAAATATGAGCAGAAATAAGATCTTATGCCGAAATCTTATACTGGCGGAATGCATCAGATTCCGCTCAGCATGATTTCGGAATGCAGTGGATTCCAATCTCCCTGTTGGAATGCAACAAGATTCCAATCAGCATGTCATGGGAATCCGGCAGTGCTAAGAGTAGTGTAATGAGGATACGCCATCACAAGGCATAAAAAAGTAACATGACCTGTGTTGTTGGAATGCACCGGATTCCAATCAGCTCGATGCCTGACCCATAAGATTATACTGCCGGAATGCATACGATTCCGATCAGTGACTCATGAAAAAGCATGTTTTTTACGTTGTTGGAATGCACCAGATTCCAATCAACACAGTACTGTCTTGTTCCTTCTTAATGATACATGTTGATAAATGTTCCTCCATCCTTAAGCGAGATAGTTCCTGGTTTTTATCGAAGGAATAAAATGCCGGCAAATTAAATTAGCTTGTATCTCTTAAATTAGATAGGCAAGTATTGCATTACGTATAGTGGCAAAAGTACATTCAAGATTGATGCAGCTATACAAGTCATTGTAGTGCGCGCACCAGATAAGAAGAGGATTATTTTTAGCAAAGTTTCGTCGACAAAGGGGTAAATAGAAAGGAACGTAGTGTCTGGATACTCTAGGGGGAACCGCAAAAAACAAGCGGCTGAGGAGGTCCGCGGAATCAATTTCTCCAATAATGAGCTTATGGATGAACAATACCCCCAGTAATATTCTCCGATTTTCCAGAGTGGGTAAGTTAATAAGAAGAAGTCTACTTCTGTATGGAGGAAGGTGGAGACTTGAGTCCCAATTAAGGCCGCGCAATGCAAATATTGCTTTTGAACTGACTCAAGACGCTTTATATGCTTTTGAGAAACAGGGGACCAAACGCATGAGCAATACTCGAGTATTGGACGAACCAGCGATGTGTAAAGAACCTTAGTGAGGTACGGATCATCGAACTCTTTAGCCCATCTTTTAACAAATCCAAGTAAAGCCAACGCTTTGTTGGCTATAGATGAAATATGCATGTTAAAATTCAATTTCGGATCAAAAAGGACACCTAGATCATTTGCAATAGATATACGCTCCAAAGGCGTACCATCTATTACATAAGATTTCAATGCTGGATTCACTCGGTGAAATGTCATATGCTTACATTTAGAGCAATTTAAAGCTAGTAAATTTGTTGTGCACCAACATTGGAACGAGTCCAAGTCGGCCTGAAGAAAATCCAAGGAACTCAAATCGGTAGGACAGTAAGTGTAGCAAAGTTTTACATCATCCGCATAAATTATAGTATGGGAATATAATATTGTCTGTGGCAAGTCATTAATGAAAAGTGCAAAGAGCAAAGGGCCTAGATGACTTCCCTGGGGTACGCCGGAGGAAACTCCGAACGATTCCGACAGATTGCACTTGAACAGGACTTTTTGGGTCCGGTTAGAAAGATAGCTTTTCAGCCACATTAATAGGTGAAACGGGAAGCCCAGTAAATCAAGCTTATGAATAAGCAACTCGTGGTTGACGGTATCAAATGCTTTGCTGAAGTCCGTGTAGATGACATCCGTTTGCTTGTTCGCTAAAAAGCCTTCCATAACTATAGAGGTGAATACAAGCAAATTTGTAATGGTAGACCTTTGACGAATAAAACCGTGTTGACATGGAGATAAAAGACTAGAACACTGATATTGCAGTTGATTGGTGACAATCTGTTCAAAGACTTTAGGAATGACTGAAAGTTTAGCAATACCCCTGTAGTTTTCAACTTTTGACCTACTACCTTTTTTATGCAGGGGTATAATAAAAGACTGTTTCCAAAGTGCCGGGAATGACGCAGATCCCAGAGATAGCTCAAATAATTTTAAAATAGGCTCATACATGTTTTCGGCGCAGTACCTAAGCACGCAACTAGGAACACCGTCCGGTCCCGGAGAAAAGGTGGGCTTCAAAGATTGAAGACTCTGAAGAACAATATTACCATCAATAGCAGGATTCCTAATGTAATTCGAGCTATCTAAGCGATAGGGATATTGACCAGAATGAAAACCACTGGATGAATACGTGGACTTAAAGAACTCAGAAAATAGTTCAGCAACGTGGTCATCAGTGCAAGCTTTTTTACCTCCAAAGGTTAATGAGGAAGGATACCCAGAAGTTTTCCGTATAGGGGTACGCCTTTTCGAGATATCGCTATATAGGTAGACCAGGGGTGACTCCAGAATGTGTATGTACGATATGGGTATCAAATGAAAGGTCTTAATGAGTATTTTAAATGGGAGTGGGTCTTAGTTCTATAGGTGGACGCCTTTTCTAGATATTGCCGTAAAGGTGGACCAGGGGTGACTCCAGAATGTGTTTGTACGATATGGGTATCAATTGAAAGGTGTTAATGTGTCTTTTAAAAGGGAGTGGGCCTTAGTTTTCTAGGTGGACGCCTTTTCGAGATATCGCCATAGAGGTGGACCAGGGGTGACTCCAGAATTTGTTTGTACGATATGGGTATCAAATTAAAGGTGTAAATGAGGGTTTTAAAAGGCAATGGCCCTTAAGTTTATATGTGAAGGCGTTTTCGAGACATCGACGGAAATGTGGACCAGAGTGGGCCAGAACAGCATCTGTCGGGTACCGCTAATTTATTTATATATGTAATACCGCGAACAGTATTCCTACAAAGATTCCAAGGGCTTTTGATTTCGCCCTGCAGAACTTTTTCATTTTCTTCTACTTAATATGGTAGGTGTCACACCCGTTTTACAAAGTTTTTTCTAAAGTTATATTTTGCGTCAATAAACCAATTCAATTACCATGTTTCATCCCTTTTTTCATATTTGGTAGAGAATTATGGCATTTCTTCATTTTTCGTTATTTTCCATATCGAAAAATTGGGCGTGGTCATAGTCGGATTTCGGCCATTTTTTATACCGAGTTAAAGCGAGTTCAGGTAAGTACGTGAACTAATCTTAGTAAAGATATATCGATTTTTGTTCAAGTTATCGTGTCAATGGCCGAGCCTAAGGACAGACGGTCGACTGTGTATAAAAACTGGGCGTGGCTTAAACCGATTTGAAATTTTCTTTTACATTTTTATTTTGTTGAACCATATCATTACTGGAGTTGAATTTTGACATAATTTACTTATATACTGTAAAGATACTAAATTTTTTGTTAAAATTTTACTTTTAAAAAATTTTTTTTTAAAAGTGGGCGTGTTCGTACACCGATTTTGCTAATTTTTATTTAGTACACATACATTAATAGGAGTAACGTTCCTGCTAAATTTCTTCGTGATATCTTCAACGACTGCCAAATTACAGCTTGCAAAACTTTGAAATTACCTTCTTTTAAAAGTGGGCGGTGCCACGCCCTTGTCCTAAATTTTACTAGTTTTCTATTCTGGGTCATAAATTCAACCCACATATCAAGTTTCGTCGCTTTATCCGTCTTTGGTAATGAGTTATAGCACTTTTTCGGTTTTTCGAAATTTTCGATATCGAAAAAGTGGGCGTGGTTATAGTCCGATTTCGTTAATTTTAAATAGCGATCTGGGATGAGAGCCCAGGAACCTACATACCAAATTTCATCAAGATACCTCTAAATTTACTCAAGTTATCGTGTTAACGGACAGACGGACGGACGGACGGACATGGCTCAATCAAATTTTTTTTCGATACTGATGATTTTGATATATGGAAGTCTATATCTATCTCGATTCCTTTATAGCTGTACAACCAACCGTTATCCAATCAAAGTTAATATACTCTGCGAGCTCTGCTCAACTGAGTATAAAAAGGGAAGGATAGATATATTGAGAAAGAGACAGAGTAAGACGAATTTAGAGAGATAAGGATAGATGGAGCGGAAAAGAAGTAAGGGAAAAGACGGGAAGGCAGAAGGAGAAAGGCAATGGGAGGATTGAATAAAATTATAAGAAAAATGGTGGGAGAGGAGGAAAGAGAGTAAGCGGTAAAAAGTTATTGAAAGTTATGCAGATAGACCAATATTAGGACAGAACAACGGCTGGCGGATCTGCTACTTACTATTGTAGATTTGTTAGTGCAAAGTATAAACGACATTTTTTATAACAAAGTCAATCAAACTGCGACCAATTTTATGAAATTTGGTTATAACATTGTTCCTATGACAGCAACGGCTTATGACTTCTTAAGTATGACGGTATTTCCATATGAATAGGCAGAGTGTTCCAGCTTTTATGTCATTTAGTGTTCGTCACATTTATCTTTAAATGTAACTTTAATATATATATATATATGAAAACACAAAGTTGGATATTTAGTGTTCGGTTTCGGCCGAACTTAGACTTCCTTACATGTTTGTATAAAACTTTTTGTTATCATGTGTTTGGATACGCTTAAAATAATATAAAGATATTTTCATATTGTTTCGTGATAAACGTTTCTTTGATCTCCTGAAAAATTACGACTTTGTCGCTTAATTAACATTATACCAGATTACTTTTCAAATGTGACAGTTTTTGGACTAGTTCTTTTATAATTAAAACTAGTAGATGATGTTGCCTATTTTGATGATTTATTGCATGGCTCCTATGATGTGAGCATATCGTTCAAGGTATGGGTCAACCCAAATTTGTATACTTAGCTCGCTCTGGACACAGAATAGTGAGTGAAAACGTATAATAACCACGCCCACTTTATATATATATGTATAACATTTTGGAAAACACAAAAAACCTGATTATTTAGTAAATAATACACCTAAAATGTTAAAATTCGATGTGTGGATCGATATTAAGACTCTTGTTAAAAATTTGAAAACAGGCGTGGCACCGCCCACTTGTGATAAATACAATTTTACAAATATTATCAATCATAAATAAAAAACCGATAAACCTACCATAACAAAATTCAGCAGAGAGCTTGCCTTTGCTATAAGGAATGCTTCGAAGAAAAATTAACGCAATCGGTTAAGGAACACGCCCACTTTTATAAAAAAGATTTTTAAAAGGGTCGTGGACGAATAAAATAAGGTATATCTAAAAGAGCTTTATATCAAATCTATTTGTTTTTCCAGGTGGAATTATAACAAGAAATAGGAAAAAATTCAAATTTTCGAAAATGGGCGGGACACCGCCCCTCTTATGCCTAAAAAATTTTCTATGTTTCGGGAGCCATAACTTGAAGAAAAATTACTGGCTCGTGATAAGATTGGGTACACATACTTTCTTTATAGCAAGAAATATTTCCAGAAAAAACAAGGAAGGCTAAGTTCGGGTGTAACCGAACATTACATACTCATCTGAGAGCTTTGGAGACAAAATAAGGGAAAATCACCATTTAGCAAAATGAACCTAGGGTAACCCTGGAATGTGTTTGTATGACATGTGTATCAAATGAAAGGTGTTAATGATTATTTAAAACGTAGTGGGCCTTAGTTCTATAGGTGGACGCCTTTTCGAGATATCGCAATAAGGGTGGACCAGGGGTCACTCTAGAATGTGTTTGTATGATATGAGGATCAAATTAAAAGTATTAATGAGGGTTTTAAAAGGGAGTAGCCCTTAGTTGTATATGTGAAGGCGTTTTCGAGATATCGACCAAAATGTGGACCGGAACATCTCCTGTCGGGTACCGCTAATTTATTTATATATGTCATACCACCAACAGTATTCCTGCCAAGATTCTAAGGGCTTTTGATTTCGCCCTGCAGAACTTTTTCATTTTCTTCTACTTAATATGGTAGGTGTTACACCCATTTTACAAAGTTTTTTCTAAAGTTATATTTTGCGTCAATAAAACAATCCAATTACCATATTTCATCTCTTTTTTCATATTTGGCATCATGGCATTTTTTCATTTTTCGAAATTTTCGATTTCGGAAATGTGGGCGTGGTCATAGTCGGATTTCGGCCATATTTTATACCAAGATAAAGTGACGTCAGATAAGTACGTGAACTAAGTTTAGTTAAGATATATCGTTTTTTGCGCAATTTATCGTGTTAGCGGCCGAATGGAAGGACAGACGGTCGACTGTGTATAAAAACTGGGAGTGGCTTCAACCTATTTCGCCCATTTTCACAGAAAACAGTTATCGTCATAGAATCTATGTCCCTACTAAATTTCACAAGGATTGGTAAATTTTTGTTCGACTTATGGCATTAAAAGTATTCTAAACGAATTAAATGAAAAAGGGCGAAGTTACGCCCATTTTGAAATTTTCTTTTAACTTTGTATTTTGTTGTACCATATCATTACTGGAGTCGAATGTTGGCATAATTTACTTTTATACTGTGAATATATTAAATTTTTTGTTAAAATTTGACTTAAAAAAATTTTTTCCCTAAAATGGGCGTGCTCGTCATCCGATTTCGCTAATTTTAATTTAGCACCCATATAGTAATAGGAGTAACGTTCCGACCAAATTTCATCATGATATCTTCAACGACTGCCAAATTACAGCTTGCAACACTTTTAAATTACCTTCTTTTAAAAGCATGCGGTGCCACGCCCATTGTCCAAAATTTTTCTAATTTTCTATTTTGCGTCATAAGGTCAACGCACCTACCAAGTTTCTTCGCTTTATCCGTCTTTGGTAATGAATTATCGCACTTTTTCGGTTTTTCGAAATTTTCGATATCGAAAAAGTGGGCGTGGTTGTAGTCCGATTTCGTTCATTTTAAATAGCGATCTGAGGTTAGCGCCCAGCAACCTACATTTCATCAAGATACCTCAAAATTAACTCAAGTTATCGGTTTTACAGACGGACGGACGGACGGACGGACATGGCTAAATGAATTTCTTTTTTCACCCAGATCATTTTGATATATAGAAGTCTATATCTATCTCGATTAGTTTATGCCGTTACGGATTACCGTAATGCGAACAAAGTTAATATACTCTGTGAGCTCTGCTCAGCTGAGTATAAAAATGGACGGGATCGGATGAGGGCCACCCACATTTATATAAAATAATTTTAAAAGGGTCGTAGACGAATGTAATAAGCTACACCTTTGCGAAAAAGAGCTTGATACTTATGGTATTTTACTTTCTAAAAGGAATTATAACAAAATGTTAGAAAATATTAAATTTTTTAAAACGGGCGTGACACTTCCTCTATTTTGATTAAGCAATCTTCTATCTTCGGGAGCAATAACTTGAAGAAAAATGAACATATGGTAATAAGATTGGGTTCCTTATAGGTAAATAGTAGTAAATATTTCTAGTAAAAATGGACGGAATCAGTTAAAGACCACGCCTACTTTTATATAAAAGAAGTTTTAAAGGGTCTTAGACTAGAATAATAAGGTATATCTTACCGAAAAGTAGTATTGTATCAGTGATATTTCACTTACCAAGTTTTTTTGTAAGAGGAAATTGGGAGACACTTTTTTTAAATGGGCGGTGCCACGTATTATGTAGACAAGTAATTTCTATGCAATGAACTGAACAATTGATGCTCTCGTTGAGTATATAATGTCTGGTTACACCCGAAATTAGACACCGTTACTTGTTTTATAGGTGTTTAAAACTCTTGCAAAAATTTGTTATGCTAATTTTGAACAGATCATATTTGAAAGTTCTTAAGTAATTAAAAACCCATCAGTTATTAAGAATTTTTCAACAAACAAAAAATTAGATGGCCATGTGTCTTTTCAAATATTTGCTCGTGACTTAATCCATAAACTTATAATAAGCATTTATATTTAGTATAAGCTTTATACAACTTGACTATCATCATTCATAATTTAAAGTTTTGTTAAGTCTTAGATAAAAAGTTGAATACTAAATCACCAAGTTATCAAGAGTCCCAAGCTAAGATCATAACCATGTTGGAAATTTGTTTACTCCGCTCCTTAGTTTCGACAATTAGATGGTTATTAGAGTGCTCCTTGTTATAGCCATTACCATTCGATATCAATAAAAGACATACAAAAACATGCCAATTATCTCATGTTGTTGTTGTTGTAGCAGTGCTTCAATTCTCATCAATTTAGGTTGTAGACGTATCGTCAATGCAAGCTTTTATAATTGAGACATCATAAATGTGGTCCATCTTATAAATAAATATTTGTTGTGTTAATTCCATTTACTTTTATCTTTTGTGCGTAAACTAAATACATTTTTATTTTTATAGTTATTATTTATGTTATCTGTTTTATTTTGCCATTATCATTTTAAAGCTAAACAAATTTAAAGAGAACAAAACATGACCTTTTAATTACACACAAATATTAACATTTATTCAAATAAAAAAAATTTGCCAATAAAACGAATATTATCATAATTCTATATAAATACTATATAAGACATGGCCTGATTCGATGTGGTGTAACAGTTGTCATATTGGATTCATTGTGGTTAGTTAGTTAGTATTGCAGTTGATGCATTTTGTCTTGGGATTTACATTAAAATGGTAAGCGAAGTGCGAAAAAGTGAAAATGTTTCCAACTTTATAGTAAAAGAAACCATAGTAAAAAAAAATTCAAGTGAAAATTGTCAACAAAACAACATTTGATGAATTCGTGATTCCATTTCGGATAAGACAAGTGTGATAACTTCTGCATAGACGTCAAAATTACAAATAGAAAGGATCACCTGATTTTCAAAGTGACTATCGTGAGCTCATCCTGTATCTCTTTCTATCAGCCGTTGAAAATAGGCGACCGTATGAGCTGCCATATTGAACATCCTGGCAAAACGCCAAAAAGTGCGTTAAGGTGCGTCCACACCAGTAACAAAACGTGTTACAAACAGTTATATAACCAATGTTCTATAACTTGTTAGAAATTCAACTGAAAAATGTTGTATAACACGATGTTGTGTAACTTTTTTTCTGTTTTTTATAGCAGGTTACTGTTACCCAGAGGCAGGCCCGACGAGAGTGGGGGGAGAATGGGGTGGGGATTCCCCCCGGGCAGGGGTTTCTCAGGGGGCCCACGATTTAGAGGTACTAAAACATTTTTTTTTTTAATTCAGGAGAGTCTTTAGTTGTTCCATGTGCAAATTTTAAGCCGATTTTCAAAAGCAACGAATATTGATAATGATTTTTTGCCTGGGCCTGAGGAGACAATAAAAACATCAAACAAAATTGTATGTTTACATGAATCCGAAATCGTAGTTTTCGTGGTGACACTGATGAAATTTCATCTTCAAAAAGTCTTCCAACAATACGACCAACTCTGTATCAAAGTCCAGATTATTTAAACGACTTCGATATCGGTACCGTGAATAATGAGTTTTTGCGATCTGAAGAAGTCAAGATATATTATATCAAGGCAAGAAAGCTCAAGTATTTTGCTATTATCGTTGATGCTATGCCTGATGCTAGTCACGTTGACTACGATCATTTTTTGTTAACTCCATTTCAATTCGAAAGCAACAAATTTTAAAATTCAAGAACGGTTTTTGGCTTTCGTGAATAGTAACCAAAAAACTGAATTCAAAACACTGACTACCATTAATGAAAGAAACGTGGTCCTCCAAGCTAGAGACGTCAGCATAGATGTTGAGGTCCGACATCTAGATGCCTTATTAGCTGATTTGAAGTTGATCAGAAACCAATGGGAAACAATTTTAAACGAATGCAAAACAGCTGCTATTCAATTAAATATCTCGTCAAAGTTTCCGGACATTCGAAAGAGAAAATCCAAAAGACTTTTTGAAGAAAATGGAAATGAGATGATTTCGGATGATCCAGAGTCTGATTTTAAAAACAATACATTCTTGGTGATCGTCGATTCGGTAATCACTGGTATTACTGAACGATTTGCAGCTATGAGAAATTTGAACGAAACGTTTTCCTTTTGTGGCAATTTGAAGACATGGATGAAACTACGGTTCGGGCGAGTGCAGCAAAATTTGTTGAAAAATACAAGTCGGGCGTTTCTCAAAGCTTAGAATGCGAAATAATTCACTTGAAACACATTTACGAAACAAATTTTGATAAAGGTCTGTCACCATTGGACTTGCTAAATGCCATTTACATATGTTCTGTATACGATTTTCGCCAATATTTGTGTTGCTTTGCGTATCTTTTGCACTGTAGCTAGTGCAGAACGTTCTTTCAGCGTCCTTTCAAGAATCAAAAACGTTCATCTCAAGAGCGAGTTTCAGGGCTTGCCACGCTTTGTGTTGAATCCGTTTTGGCAAAACAGTTAAATTTTCGAACTTTCTATATTAAATAATTAAAATTTATAATCATCATTACATTTATCAGAAATGTATTAAAATGTTACCAAAAAACTAGAACAGATTATTTGAAACAATATGTGGCTGTTAAAAGAGAATTTTATTTCTACGTTACAATAAAACAGTATAAATAGTAAATATTCTGTGTTTTATTGTCAGCTCTTAGTCCAAAAATCATTTAGTTGATGTGGTAAACATTTTTTTTTTATGTAATCCATCAATAATGATTCATGAATGAGACGTCATTAATTCAAGTTAATCAAATGTATTGGTGGATTTTTTATAGGGGGCCCGTAAATTGTTTAGTCCCGGGCCCGGATTTTCTCTCTACGGCCCTGCCCAGAGATTGTCGGTAAAGATCAAAGGAATTAGATAACTTGGTTGTATAACAAGTTGCAAGTTGTTTTAAAACAATTGTTATACAACTTTGCTATTTCGTTACCGGTGTGGACGTACCTTTAAACATCCTCTCAGGCAGTTGACGGATAAGAAATCACACTTGTTTTATCCATAATGCATGATTCAATCACAAGAGATTTGCTCGGCTTCCAAATGGTTTAACAATTGAAGCCATTTCGCTCCCAAATTGAATTGACATTCGTTAACTGTGTTGTTTCTTTGCGATTTTTCGAAAAAGATTAGTACGAGAAATAGGAAGCAATCAGTTTACAAATACCCGATAAGAAGTGAGCTGCACAACTCCTTAGAAATTTTGAGAATAAAAAGCTGAATATTATCTGTGTAGCAGGACCGCACAAAAGCTGAACTCTTCTGTTGTCAAAGTCAAGGCCGGAATATAAAGTTCCAACACAATAAACAATTTCTTTTTACTTTTTCATTTTTTTGTCAGTTAATTGCGTCTGCTGGGTAGAGTGTCACCCCATGTAGCTGACTGTTCAAAATCGTCCTACCTAAAAATATTTTTAAAAAATTTTGTAGGCGATTAAAATACCAAATTGATTCAAGGGGTTGAGTAGCGCAACCCTCTCAAGAGGTTGCCAGCGCAATAGATAGCTTATCCAAACAATTGTCAACCTCACCTACCCGTGGCGAATCCTGTTTCATTAACAGCCAAGGCTCTGGCGACCCCAAGTTCCTCATGGAACTAGGGGGTGGGAACGGCGGGATAGCCTAGAAGGTTTAATATGGTCATATAAATCGTTTCCGAGATGGTCGGGCTACCTTAATGGTGCTTTGTTACCGGAACGTACCGGATCTATATCCGAAAAAGGACCATCAACATCGAAAACACTCCCCAAAGCCTTCGGGGTGTGTCTTTATCGTTAATACAACATCAACAACAACAACAACAACAACAACGAACCTCAATGACAGTATCAAATCAGCATAAGCCACCAGAAATTGTCTTTATCACTACAAGATGAAGAATATGGAAAAGGCAGGCATTGCAAATACGATTTACAATTATTTCCATCTGTGCAAGGAAAAATCCCGCCTATATTGCCATCTCTTTCAATGCACTACTAGGGGTTGATCTGCTTGGGTCTAGTTACAGTTAGCCTGAAGATGCTATATTCCAGGTGCTCGAATAAAAAATTATCTGCTCTCTGAGAGCATACGTCAAACCGGCAGAATGTATGAGCAGTGAGAGCATATCTCTAGAGCATTTCGTACCTCCGTGCAATCAACAAAGAAACACCTGGGCGCTTACTCTTCCTTTAACGGTACCCCACCGATCTCAAACATTGGACTCTGAATTGTGACGAAAAATGGGAACGACAGTTTGCAATAGAACCGGTTATTTCGATCGTAAGAAATGATTTTCTATCTACTGAAATAATTTACTGAAAAGTTCTTCTATAGATCCGGTATTTTCCGGTAGCAAGCACATTAAGTTACAAGTCCAACCATCTCGGAAACGATTTAATATGCCCACATGAAACTTTCTAGGTCATCCCTTATGTTGACAATTGGGTTGGAGAAGCTATAAATTGCGGTGGCAACCCCTGGAAGGGAAAGGTAGTCGTCTCTTACGACAGACATACCTGCCGCGGTTATATTCTAAGTCCCCTGGCTACTAGGATTTTGTGGTATTTTGAGTAGAACATTACTAGGAACCTTATGTCCGGGAAGCTCAAATATGCATATATCGAAATCTGAAACAGCTGTATTAAAAATATATAAGTAAAAATATTCTAGAACCTACTTATTTCTTTGCAGAACCTCATCTTTACTGCATTTGCGCTCATTTCCGCTGTCTCGGCCGATGGCAAACATCTAAGCCGCCAATATTTACCACCTGTGCAATATTATTCCGATTCTGTGCCTGCAGCAAAGACAGAGGATTTTTCGGACTCAGATAGACTTTTGGATGTGAAATTCGATTCTGACATTAACAATGCTGAGCTCAGTGATGGCTACAGCGGTTATCAACCAAAGTTCGAATACACACAACAAGCTGAGGAAGCGTCATATTCCGGAGGCCATGATGTCACATATGTTCACGGGGAATCGCCAGCTTTCGAGAAATTCACAGCAGCTGACGCCATTTCATATAGCATATATGACAACGATAAAGCACATTGGCAATATCAACCAGCCGATACAGATGAAGACCAACAGCAACATCACGTGGATGCAAGTTATCATGCTGCGGATTTTAGTAATGTTGGCCTTTCATATGGCTACAATTTGGGTAGCCAAGATGCTGGCACATATGATTTAGATCATAAAAGCTTCAGCAATAGCTATGACCACAGTGTGGACCACGCTGAATCACCAGTTGAGGAGCATCACATAAGCTCAGCGTCCTTTCCAGCAGCGTCACATGATGCTGTGACACAATATGTCAGTAGTGCCGGTGCGTACAGTTTTAGTACAAAATATAGCCCCTATGGCGGTTATATTTATTGAATAGGATTAAGTCAATCATGTAATTAAATTGCTTTAAAAGTAAATAGGAGAACAAACAAAGGCGTAAGGAAAAAATTATTTAATTCGAAGAGTGAAAGGTTCGATTTTTTTAACATTGACATGAATGCGTAAAGTTCAATATGCTACATAAGCGCTGTGTGTCTTATTCTCTTATCTCTTTTGATGTATGCACTGGCTTTCGGTTTCGTTTAGGTGAATGTCATATTAGCGAATTATTTAAAGTGGTCACACAAGACTCTTCAAGTTCATGAACAAGTTTGCCATGCTCGTTTTTCGGTAGGTTATTGTTACGTCACGGTGCTGCGTTGCTGATGTGCATTAATTATGTGCCGTGACCGGTTAGCCGGCAAAAGTATGTTTCCATTGAATTTAGTAGGTAAAATTTGGAATGTGATTCTTATGGTGTTGATCTGTTCCCTTTTAATATACCCAGTTGTGTTAAACAAACGCCTACTTTTATTTGGTGGCTGACCATTTTGAAGATTTTGCGAATTACAACAAAGGTATTCTTCTTCCCAATGATAGCCCATGCCCACTAAAAATAGCTACTCTATCTAAAAATCCACAATTTTCCCAATGCTGACAACGATGTTAGTGAGGGAACTTGATGAGATGCGAAACAACCGGATAAAGTTTCAAAACTAAACATCTAATGCAACAGGGGTATAAAAAGGGGAAGCAGATGGAGATGAACTTTCCACATATTGAGACTACCTTCTCCTCCTCAAATAAGTTAGCATAGTTTCTTTGGCAGATGACTGCAGCAGATAGCAGCATTACTGAAATGTTGGTGTCAACTGATCTTTTCAGCTTCTTCTTCTTCTTCCTCCCCGAATGTTTTGGGGAGTCCAATCGATTTTGACGATCTTTTGCCGGGTATAGATCCGTTGCATTTCTGCGTTAAGTACAATTAAGGAACTTGCCAGACCATCTCGGGAACGGTTTAGTATTGAACCTTCTTGGCCATGCGCCTTCGCACCCCCTAGTTTCATGATGGCCACCAGAGCTGCATCTGCTAAATATGTGTATGATTTGATAAAGGGACGTTGAGCCCACATACAAAAAATTGGCAGATCTGTCATTAAAGCCATCAACTGTAAGAAGTAGCAAATCGGCTTGTCAAAAAGCATATTTACACAGGAAGTCCTGCTCAGTTGTCACAAGCCGAAAAACCTCAGCACGCAAACGATCAATGCAAACCTTGCTCCCATTCAAATAAGAAGACATCTACAAAGGCAATATGATGAAGTCTAACAGTTCCCTTGTGCTACCTCTTGATCTGGCGGTGTGCTGGCTGGCCTATATACATACAAGACCCATAAAGATTAGGTAAAGTGATGTAGTTATATTGAATTGCCAGCCATCACTCACAGTGAAACGGATTTCAGCGTTGTTCCATCTTCAGTGCAATTTTTTTGTTTCGATGTGTTTTTATTGTGTGTCTTACAAACAAATCAATCTGTAGGTGAATTCTTTTGTCAACTCTATTCCGAGACATTTTGTTGCTTTTATATGCTCTCAGCTAGTTATGCGTCTGGACACGTCAGTGCCTATGAGCTTTAGTAGGAGCTAAAGGTCTGTTTTCTTTACCTTCACCATAATTTGGTATGATTTCTCTGCCTTTTTAATCTGACAGTTTCTGCAGAAGCAAAATGGTGCTATACGCCACTTTCAAAACATCTGTGCGACGTATCCATTTGTCCGCCTCATTTATGTCCATTTCAGAACATCTCATCAGAAATTTCGTTCCTTCGATATTGTGGTCTACAAACGTCGTTATGTCAGTCCCTGGAACTTTATAATGCTGAAGCATCTAACTGATCCGTCTGTTACATAGAATGCCTTCTTAATCTCTATCTCATATGAACTTTAGTAGGATCGAAATGTTTACGGGATATTGACAGAGCAAGTTATGAATCAACCTATATACCACCATTGTCTACTTTAGCAGAGGGAGCTTGTTGGTCTGCGCCATCGTCGAAACGGTTGTGCGATATATGCAGGCTTCCGTCTTTTCTTTTCTGAATATCTCATCAGCGGTTTTCTTTGTTCAAGATTATGCTCCTCAGACCCAGTGAGGCTTAACTTCACATAACTTCAAATGCTATAACTTTAGACTATAATGCGTTTAAAGCAGCCTGGCGGTAAGTATCCATCATTTTGTTGGTCTGGAATTGTTTGTCCTGAAGCAATTTGGCTACCCTGTCTAGACTTCCGATTGGAAAAGTATGCAGCCTCCACGCAAGTTTACATTTTGGAACCATCCGGATAGACCATCTACAATCATTTATACAAGTTTTTCAGGGCATTCGCTGTTGTAACAGCTACTTCAGTGTGATTCCATGTCAGGTAGGTAGAAGTATTAAGAAGCGGTTGCAATGCATAGTAGTATTAGGTAAGATTGCAAAGATTCCTCTTAACCTTTTGAATATAAAACGGATGTATGCCAAAGTTGTTAACTAATCTAAAGCTAAGAACCAACAAAAACAGCCTTCCATATTCTCTAAAAAAGTGCTTCCCAAATTATTTTATACGAAGCATACATTGACATAATAATATTGACCTAGAATATACTCAACAACCTATCTGAAAGTTTTGTCCTCACAGCTCCTGCCATCGCCAAAACTCTCTATGCCCATTTTTCTAATGATCACTTTAAATCGCCATCAATTTAAATGAAACTTTGCGCACGTATATTGGACCGATGACAAAGCAATAATTTGATGGTGAGGTGACATAAGGTCAACAGACATAAGGTGAATTGGCCTTATTTAGAATGGAAATGAGGTTAATTGAAACTTTTCACACGTAGCAAGTACCGATGGCAATGCAGTAATTTTATAGTGTTATAGTGGGGTGACATAAGTTCAAAGGGCATAAAGTCAATTGACCTTATGACCACATTAATTGGCCATAGGTTTAATTAAAACTTTGCACACATATTAAGGATCAATGAGAATGCAATAATTAAATTGTAGGGTGACATAAGGTCAATTAACCAGGTCAACGAATATGAGGTAAGTTAATCAGGTCAACGGACATAAGGTGAGTTAACATTTGAAGTGGTCATGATGTCCATTTACCATTTAAAGTCACAATACGGCCAAGTGACTGAAATTGACCCATGCTTTTGACTCTGAATTTGATTAATTTCATTTTGAGTAAATAGTTTATGGTAAACTAGCCGGACCCATGCGCATCTTGCGCAACAAATATAAAAGTCTAATATCAAATATCAACAGAAATCAGCTATTCTATCAATCAATCATCTATCAATAAAAACTTACATGCGCTCGCGCTGCCATCTGGCGAATGTTAGCAACTGCCGATAATGCAGTTTTAGTTCTTATCAAATATTTACAATAGTGCCATAGTACAAATCGATTTCTTTGTGCGCTCACTATCGTTTATTTTTAACAAATTATTTTAACAAAATATAGCTAAACAAAAGAACTACGACCAATAATGCCCAAAGCTTGCTAATAACACGAATTTCCATCTTTACAACCAGAACTTTCTTTACAGATTTGGATCCCAAGTAAGAGCGAAAAAGGGACCTGCACATAAAAACGGCAATCAGAAATAATATATAAGATTCTACCAATGTAACGTAAAATATTTTGTGATTCAAAACGATTTTTTGATTTTTAGTTCGGTAATGTTTTTGATTGTTATAATTTAGTGCTCAATATCCACCACTTGGTATATTAACTTTACCACATTTTAATGTACGCACAACATTGTAATTTTTTCTTTCACACTATCAAACTATCATTATTAACTGTCATGTATTTTGAAGTTGAAAAGACCAAATCCTTTTCACCTACATTCGATTCTTTCCATTCATCACTCAAAGGCATTACTGATTAACTGGTTGTTATGTAAATAAATAATTTTCTCACATTTCGATTGCTGTTCCCAATCCATTCGCATACTCCTCTGCCAACCCTTGCCGGACAGCATCGCTGCGCATGCGCATCTGTTGATTTACAACTTTTTCTTATGCGACTACTTTGGCATTTCCGTCTTTAATTTTGCATTGATTTCAAGGTCTAAAAATACGTTCACAAACTCAAATTTTGCACTGTAATATATTTTACAATCAATTTAATTTAAATTATATGACTGTTACTAACGTAACGCTTCGATTTAAAGTTTTTTCTCACTTTTCCATTTATCCATGCCTAAGAGGTTTGTCCATTACTTCTATTAGCTTATTATTAAATATATCAATGCAGGTTGTGCGGCAAAAATAAAAGGAAAATAAATTAAAACTATGAATAGCATCATTAAAGTTTGTAGTATGAAAATTAGTAACTATCTTTTGTTTATTAATTGTATGCTATGTACGGGTGGTGGAACTTTGTTACCCACATTTTGTCCTCTTTTTCTTGCTATAACAACACACCTTACTTTGACCGTTCGTTTTAATCGGTTTCTGTGTCAAGCACCATTATTAAATGCTTTAAACTGGAGCAAATATTAGTCAGCTTCGAAATGTTAACTTACTCGCATTGCTATTTGACTAGTTTCCTAATTATGTCAGGCTATAGGCTGGGGTTGCTGATTATAATTACGACTACTTTTGTACAGTTATTAATATGTAAATCTATAAACTAAATAAGTGTTTCTGATTATGTACGTTCAAAGCCTTGATTTAAAGTTGTTCTCAAATGCTCGTAACAGGGTATGCATTCAGGTGACACGACATCTAATTGGAGCTCGAAATAATTCATTACTTTGTCCGCGAACTCTTATACCGAGAGAAATAATGCTATTTAAATCTACGAATCTGGTTTGTTGCTCATGAATTAACAGACATTCGGTAAAATTGATCGTATTATGGTTAATTCAACCGAATTTTCCTTAACAAAAGAACGAATTTGGTAAGTCATTACAACAGAAGAGGAACGTGCCAAATGAGAAGAGCATCCACAGGGCTGTAAACACACAGCGGGTGCCTGTGTAATCTTTCGCTCTTATGTTAACAAAATTCTTTAAAATTGACAGATTCCTGGTAAATCTAACTGATTTTTCTTTTAACACAACTGATCTCACTGGTCATTTCAACAACGATCAACAGTCAATGCATGAGCAAATTTCAAAGAGAATTTTACGCTCACTGCGCCCTCTACTTCGTACTTATGACGATGGTGCCACTTGTTTAAAACAAAATACCAAAATAAGAAAACCACCAAATCGAAAAAACACACAAAATGGGAAAACAACAAAAAACTAGTTTTCCAGTTATCAATACAAAACGAAAAACCCTTTTTTGAATTTACTGTGCAAAAAATTATGAGATACCGGGACACCTATTTATCGGGTACAGTTTTGCAACTTCTCCTCCAAACGAAATGCAAAATTGCGGTCTCTTGTTGCAAAAGTTTTGTTTGAACGAACAGGATTTTTCCAAAGTTAGTAACATTTTGTTCAAGTTTTTACGAATTTTCACTCACGCGAGCGAATTTAATAAGATAATAAAAATATCCTTTTAATGTTGATGTTTCCGACAACATACAAGTTTGAGTTGTTTTGGAATCGTTTCAACTTAAAGTGTTACGAAAATTAAACTTGCCGAATAACATGTAAAGTTACTCCAATGGTGAATTACCTTCTATCGATTTGATTCTTTACATTTCTATAACTTACAAGTTCTCTGTTTAAAATGTTATGTCAAACATTTACACAAGTTTTGTTCAAAACAATCAAGTGTGGCAACTACATGCGAGAGAAGAAATTGAGAATGAGCTGAGCTGCAACTGAAAGAATGGAGAATCAGTTTTGTGACCACTATTGCAAAGCGAAGTTCAAAACTATAAATTAAATAAATTATAAAATATAAAATTTGGTGAAAGTGCGTTTAATAAAACAAAATAATAAAGTGTATAATGTTTAATGTGTGCCACTATATTTGATGTAAGCCCAATTGACGTTCGGTTAGTAAGTGCCACCGTGGTGTGATGGTAGCGTGCTCCGCCTGTCACACCGTATGCCCTGGCTTCGCACCCCGGGCAAAGCAACAACAAAATTTTATAAATAAGGTTTTTCAATTGGAAGAAAATCCGAGTGTATTTCTGCCATGAAAAGCTCTCAGTGAAAACTCATCTGCCTTGCAGATGCCGTTCGGAGTCGGCATAAAACATGTAGTCCCGTCCGGCCAATTTGTAGGGAAAATCAAGAGAAGCACGACGCAAATTGGAAGAGAAGCTCGGCCTTAGATCTCTTCGGAGGTTATCGCGCCTTAGATTTATTTAATTATATGGCAATATAGGTACTTCCGTACAAAGCTGTCGCAACAAGATTTTTTTGGTCATTTGACTACCAAAACGGTCAGTTACGAATCAACGATTTGTGCGCAGTTGATTCAACATCTTGTTGCGATGGATAAAAATTAATTGACATTTTGGTTGAACTGACCCGTTTCCGGTTGATTTTACCAGTATTTTTCTTTCAGTGTAGACAAAGCTAGACGTCGTGCAAACAGACGGGCACATAAACACACACAACAATTACCGTCACCCCCACAGAGGTTGAAAAAGGTCAAGCCATTTAAATCAAAAATCCAACACGGTATAGCTATGTCAATGTTAAAACACCTTGGCGACGAGGGAGTAAGCTACATGACGCACGTTTTCAACCTTCGGTTGAAGTCCTTTGCCATTCCTGAGCAATGGAAAATATCAAGGTTGTTTCCACTATTAAAGCCTGGGAAACCAGCTAACGAAGGGGAATGATATCGACCGATAACTCCTCTCGCCAGTAGCGAAAATATTGGAAATCGTCCTACTCCTTACTTCACTGCGAATCTTCGCTTAGCCCAGCCATCAGCATGGCTTCCGCAAAATGCATAGCACTACCACAACTATAACGATCATAAAAATCCATATAAATTACGGACTGAACCAGCAAAAACTCCGTCATAGGAAGGTACTCGTGACACTCACTCGAAAAAGCTTTTGACACAGTCAATGACGGCACGCTACTCCAAGACATAGAAGGTTCACCCATTTCCCTCTTTTCTAAACAGATGAACCGCACATTTTCTGAGTGTTCAACATTTGAACATTGAACAGGGGTTGCCAAAGGGTGGTGTTCTATGCCCGCTTCTATTTAATTTCTCTATATGAATGCGCCTTCCAAGAAAGAGTTACTACCGTATCATACGTCGACGACGGTACGATAATGGCAACTGGACCATGCCCTCCAATAAACGAATTAGTTTCTAAAATAAGCACCTATCTCCTTTGTCTTTCTGATTTCTTGACCTCGCGCGAGCTGGTATTATCACCGACCAAATCCACGGCCATTCCGTTTACGACGTTAAAGGAACAGATGATGCAAATATTGGATGTTCACGTCGATAATGTTATGCAACCGACTGTCAGTCACCCAAAGATTCTAGGGGTGACGTTGGATAACACTCTCACGTTCAAGGCGCATGCCTCCGAAACTATATCCAAAGCACAAAGCCGCAACCAAATCCTAAAGTCGCTTGCCGGCAACACTTGTAGAAAAGGTAAAGAAATATTGCTAGCCACTCACAAAGCAATTGGCCGGCCGCTCGTTTGCTACGCGTCACCAGTCTAGTCACCTGGTCTTAAAAGCACACACTGAAAAAGGCCGCTGGCCTGCCAAAACGCTGCACTCAGAATTGCCATGGAAAGTCTTCTTATTACCCCAGAATAACTCCGTAAGTACTATGATGAAATCTGGCACCATATTTCGCCTTACTTTGTTAAAAGCTTATTCTTTCTTTGATGCTAGTAAGTGCTTCGTCTTGTTCTGATTAAATTCCTGACCTACTTCTTTTCGACTTGTTATCCAGTCCAAAGAAGGCAGAGCAATGATATCAATATAAGCCACAAACTCACATGATTGCATATGATTGTGGCATTATTGTCATTTATATCAGCTGGAAGAATTATTTTCCGCGCTATCCGAGTCGTATTATATCAAGCCTGATTTGGCTTCAAAACGCCTGGAGTGGTCCTTCCTTGTGGAGCTGATGGCGTTTGCAGAGACCTTACATTCAGAAAAATAACACAAGCAACTAATTTTCGCACTGTCAAGATTCTGTTTTGAAGTCTTCACACGTCTAGATCAAAAGACCGATCAACTCAAAAAATGGCAATGTTCAGAAAGCGCGGAATAGTGGACTGCCTCTTCCATATGCGCCAATGAAATTTCTACTCTGCATGTGAAGTAAGTGCAAGCTCTTTAGCAACTCTTTGCCTCCGTGGTAGATCGAAGCCATCACAGATAGTATCCCTTAAGCAACCCTCTTTATGGCTGCCAGTTCTGCCTGAAAAACTTTGCAATGGCTCTGTAGCCTAATACTTAAGTAGCGCGATAGACCTTTTCATTAGATACTTGTTGCCATTAAGTTTGGAGCCATCGGTGAAGACTGCTGTGGTTTCTGGGACACTGATAGAGAGTTTGCTGTCTAGAGGGGGGGTCGGAGTAGTTTAATCAAGTGGGTGAAATCTTTCCGAGTTGGTTCCCAGAATAGTGGCCAAATCTGATATTGCTCCAGGGCAGAACTGCATTCAGTTTAATCTCATTACAGCTCGCCTAGAACTTAACATAAAGTTCTTAGGGAGAATGCTTAAAATAAGCTCTAGATCCATGTGGGCGTGGAGGGTAGTGTCCCTGATATAAGCATTACGGTTGAACGCTGTACTCTATTCATCTTGGTGACTGTGTTATTGCTTTAAAGTGCCGGCCACCAAACCGTAATATCATAAAAATGTTGGGTCTAACGACCGCAGTATACAATCAGTATATGAAGTGTGGCTTTAAACCCCACATATTTCAAACTGCTGCTTTAACGCGTTGTGTTGTTGTTGTAGCTATAAAAAAAATTACCGAAGGTTTTTGGGGAATGTTATCGATGCTGGTGGTCTTTTGCCGGACAAGCACTACCATCTCGAGAACGTTTTAATATGACCACATTGAACCTTCAAAGCCATATCACCCTCACCTACTTCGATCAGGAGCTTGGAGTCGCCAGAGCTTCGGCTGCTAGAGAAACAGGAATCACCACGGGTAGGTCAGGATGACAATTGGGTATAGGTATTTACTAAGCCCCCTAACCCCCGGGCGGAGTTTAGAGTTATGGCTTTCTCAAGCTTTCAAAGTGATCTAAGCATGCTTTGTCTGTCGGTTATTAAGTCTTTATTATCATTCCTGCTTAAGTAGCTACAAAAAAATTGAAATTCTACAACGCTTGAAACGCCCGAGGGTCTGGTTATGAAGTTTTCCTTAAATTCAGCTTAATCATTCATGACTTAACATACTAATCGAAATACCATCCATGTGCTCAGTCGTCAGCATCATTTGATTGAAGGTGCAAACTATTGGCCATCAAATCTGTGAGCTATTCGGATTTATGCGTGTATAGATTGTGGGGTATTCTTTTTTGGAAAACTGTTACACAATTTCATTTAACGGCTGCCATTAACTAGATACCATCAAGTGATCGTTATCGCAGATAATTAATGCGTCAAGAAAATTAATTAAATATGAAGCTTTATAAAAAATAAAAATTTAAAAACACCTCCCCTGTTGGCGATTTCGAGTTAACTAAGGTATACAACAAGTAATTAAGCTCATTTAAACAATAAACACTAAAGACCTCTTTCACAATCTTTAGTTAAGTTGGAATCTAACTAACTCTAAACTTCAGATAACATTTTCATTTTAGCCAACACAGAGTGACCAACCGCAGGGTAACAAACCCCCCGTGTTCGATTATTTTGTAGAACAAATTGCAAAAAACTATTGCGCATACACCTAAACCAACAAAGCAGAGGCTTGCGTCTACAACTTTGAAGAAAAAAGTCGTATAAATTTATTGTATGAAAACTAGTAGAGACGAAGTAATTTTGACATTTCCCTTATCTATCTGTTCTCGTATGAAGCTGCAGCACTTTCCCAGAAAACACAAAAATCACAAGCAGCAATGCATCAAAAATTAACGTATTCGAATTGAAAATGCATTTAAAGAGAACTACAAATTCCATTCATAAAAAACGTAAGTATAGTCACTATTATCCCTGGTATATAACTGTCTGTGTTCATACGGAGTCGTTGCTCAAGAAATAAAAGGTTGCAGAAAGCGTATGAGGTTTCTTAAGAGTTTTTTAGATGTACTTTTTCTTTTTATTTTGATGTGGATTCTAAAATTTACCGTTAACTGACAATCGATGCTTCAGTTCATCATCATTACTATAATTGGCGCTTAGCCGCCTAAGCGATTTTGGCATTTTCGTAACAAGTCACGCCAGCATCCCTGTTTCGCGATAACTGACGCCAATAGGGAGCACCAAGGGAGGTCAAGTTCACCTCCACCTTCCTCACCCAACTCAGTAGAGGTCCCTTTCTTCCACTGCTTCCAAACTGTGGTGTCGACTGACATACTTTCTTGGCCGATGCGTCTTCGTCCATTCGTATAATATGACCTAGCCAGAGAAGCTTTTGGGTTTTTATTCGCTGGACTATCGTCATATCTGCGTAAAGCTCATACAGCTAATAATTATACCTCTTTCGATAAGAGTCTAACTGAAGATTGTGAAAGTTGCCTTAAAGTTCCAACTTTAGCAGTAACATTATATTAACTTAAACTTTTATTTCTTTGTTTATTGGTGCCACATTTGTATTTTGCAAATTTTTTATTCAAATTTGTTTTATGTTTTTTTTTTTTTTTTTATTGAAGAGCATTGAGGCTCTTATTCATTGAATATTCCTAATGGTTATTTATATCATTTCAGAAGGAGATGACCAATCAAGGCCGGATCAAAAACTTGCTTGTGGAAAGAAGGCTAAAAGTATTGATTTGAAATCAGTTATTTTCAAGTATTTTTAGCACTTCATTGACCTAACTGATGCTAATTTTTCAAGTTGGAACACCTCCGACGCTTTACTCAACTAAACCTGTTCACGAAATTTTCGGGCTCAAGCAATTTTATATCCTGTTCGCCGTTGTGATTATCAAATAAGAAGCAACATTTCACAATTTTTATGTCATACTTGTCTACTTGCTGTTACATATACTAAAACTTATAATATCAAGTAAGGAAGACTAAGTGCGGGCGTAACCTAATATTACACGAGATGTGGCAAATTATGTGGAATTCGTCAATAAAAAACAAGTAAATTAAGTTTGAGGAAAAATTTTACTATCGGTCTTCACAATAGTCTCCCTCCTACTCTACACAACGATTACAACTAGAGCGGCTCAACTCCTATACATTTATAGCACTTATGTTTTTATTTTGACAGATACAAATTCACACTTTGAATTTAAAAACGAAATTTTCATAGCACTCCCATATGCCCTCACATATAAATTCGATTCATATGAAAGTGCTTGAATTTCATATTAAAGTGCAAAGGAAAAGCACTTCCATATGAAGCTAAGGCACTTTGGTATGATATTCCAATTTACACTAACAAATTGACAAAAAAATTTTTTTCAAAAATATTGTAGCTCTGAGAAAAGTTTTAATTCACTATTTATTCATTAAGGGGACCATTAAAATTCTTTAAACATTTAAAATATTTTTTTTTTGTTTTTTTTTTTCAATTTATATGTATTGTGATTCAATATAAAAATTTGTCAACAGTCCTGATTACAACGATTCTCCCATGCTTGGAAGCAACCTTGCTAGTCCTACGAAGTTAGTCCGTTTAGCACCACGGTTACCGTATTTAATTTGTTGTTAGGGCTTCTTGCACCTCTTGCACACTGGCTCCCTTATGTGCGACCTCATCTTGGGGAATAGAAAAAAATCGCAGGGAGAAATATTGGAGCTATAGGGTGAGTGAAGTAACGTGTAATGCCTTTTTTGCCGAAACCTCTGGCACAACGAACGAGAATTGTGCTGGTGCATTACCGTAATGTGGGCAGTGCAGCGCCCATTTTTTTCAAAATTTTCCAAATTTTTCTTTCGTGTCATAAGTCAACTCACATACCAAGTTTCGTAACTTTAAAGCTCTTTGGTAAATCATTATCGCGTTTTTTCTATTTTTCGGAATTTTCGATACCGAAAATGTAGGCGTGGTTATCGCTGGACTTCGCCCATGTTCAATGCCAATCTATTCTATATTCAGATTAAATTAATTAAAATTCTTTAAACGTTTAAAATATTTTATTTTTGTTTTTTTTTTTCAATTTATATGTCTTGTGATTCAATATACAAATTTTTCAACAGTCCGGATTACAACGATTCTCCCATGCTTGGCAGCAACCTTGTTAGTCCTACGAAGTTAGTCCGTTTAGCACCACGGTTACCGTATTTAATTTGTTGTTAGGGCTTCTTGCACCTCTTGCACACTGGCTCCCTTATGTGCGACCTCATCTTGGGGAATAGAAAAAAATCGCAGGGAGAAATATTGGAGCTATAGGGTGAGTGAAGTAACGTTGTAATGCCTTTTTTGCCGAAACCTCTGACACAACGAACGAGAATTGTGCTGGTGCATTGCCGTAATGTGGGCAGTGCAGCGCCCATTTTTTTCAAAACTTTTCCAAATTTTTCTTTCGTGTCATAAGTCAACTCGCATACCAAGTTTCGTAACTTTAAAGGTCTTTGGTAAATCATTATCGCGTTTTTTCTATTTTTCGGAATTTTCGATACCGAAAATGTAGGCGTGGTTATCGCTGGATTTCGCCCATGTTCAATGCCAATCTATTCTATATTCAGATTAAATTAATTAAAATTCTTTAAACATTTAAAATATTTTTTTTTTGTTTTTTTTTTTCAATTTATATGTCTTGTGATTCAATATAAAAATTTTTCAACAGTCCGGATTACAACGATTTTCCCATGCTTGGAAGCAACCTTGTTAGTCCTACGAAGTTAGTCCGTTTAGCACCACGGTTACCGTATTTAATTTGTTGTTAGGGCTTCTTGCACCTCTTGCACACTGGCTCCCTTATGTGCGACCTCATCTTGGGGAATAGAAAAAGAGCCGCAGGGAGCAATATTGGAGCTATAGGGTGAGTGAAGCAACGTTGTAATGCCTTTTTTGCCGAAACCTCTGGCACAACGGACGAGAATTGTGCTGGTGCATTGTCGTAATGTGGGCAGTGCAGCACCCATTTTTTTCAAAATTTTCCAAATTTTTCTTTCGTGTCATAAAGTCAACTCACATACCAAGTTTCGTAACTTTAAAGGTCTTTGGTAAATCATTATCGGGTTTTTTCTATTTTTCGGAATTTCCGATACCGAAAATGTAGGCGTGGTTATCGCTGGACTTCGCCCATGTTCAATACCAATCTGTTCTATATTCAGATAAGCCAGAATACCAAACTTTTGCAAAATATCTCAATTTTTACTCAAGTTATTTTGTTAACGGATGGACGGACGGACATAGCTTAATCAAAATTGTTTTTCGATGCTGATAATTTTGATACAAGAAGGTCTAAATATATCTGGACTCCTTTAAGCCGTTACGTACTACCCTTATCCAATCAAAGTTATAATACCCTTGTGTACACGTACACGCTGGGTATAATAAGAAAATAACCCAATCCGTAAATTTTTCACAAAGTTAGTAAAAGCAAAGTATAAAAATTTACGCAAGTTTTCAGAACTTCATAAAATAAGAAGACAAATTTTTCGAAATTTAAAAAAATATTGCCCCATTTTAGCGAAATCGGTGATCTAAAATTTATCGTTAGATGGAGTTGGCATGGAATGCTCCATATGAATTAAAAGAAAGAAAAATAGTGAATCGTCTAAAATTGGTCTTCAAAGTCTATGCCTATTATTCGGTGGCGACAGTGATTAATTTTAAACTTGTTTGCATAACAAAGTTTTTGTATATATTTATTACGTTAACTATTTCCGTTGAGTTCATTCACATATATGAACACTCACCAAGTGTCAGTTACTAAACTCAGCAAGCTGGCCAAGAGCTAGAATGTCACGCTTATCCGTTTGGCCACTTTGTTTGGTTGTGCGTTTTTAAACAAATATTATTACATAATCGTTGAAAGTGCAAAACAGCATATCACACTATAGGACAACCACTTAACGTATGTACTTTTTTAAACGGTTTTATTTAGCTTGACTCTGTATAGCGAGCGGTCGGCCAACTGTTTACGAATTTTGTATTTAAAATTTAAGTAATTTCCCTTGAAACTTGGAATATAGTTCAGATCCCGATGACAATGCAATTATAAGAAAAAAGAAACTCCGATAGGTGGCGCATGAATCGAAATATTTAAAAAAAATCGTATTTGTGGTCCGATTTGGTTTATATTTGGAACACATAATACATACATGAATAGAATATACTTTGGAATTCAAGGAGGGACAAGCATACGTCGCGCTGAGTCGAGTAAAGTTTTTGGAAGGATTTTGTATTGAGAACTTAGATTGTAACAAATTGTCAGGAAGGAGTCCTGGTAATAACATGAGTCACTAATTGAACGAAATAGAATGAGAAATAATAGGCAATTAAGACTAAAGACTTGGAAATAAAATAATTTAAAAAATTTTAAGTTAAACGGTTTGTTTGAAAACAATACTTACATTAAGTAATAATAATACTAAAAGCTAGAAAATAATTAGGTAGGTCGTAGATACTAGTCATCGCACTCCTCATCAATCTATGGCGTTGATGAGACAATTAAATAAAAGCGTTGGGAGCGTGAAATTTTATTATAATCAGTTGAGCAGAGCTCACAGAGTATATTAACTTTGATTGGATAACGGTTGGTTGTACAGGTATAAAGGAATCGAGATAGATATAGACTTCCATATATCAAAATCATCAGGATCGAAACAAAATTTGATTGAGCCATGTCCGTCCGTCCGTCCGATAACTTGAGTAAATTTTGAGCTATCTTGATGAAATTTGGCACGTATGTTCCTGAGAACTCATCTCAGATCGCTATTTAAAATGAACGATACCGGACTATAACCACGCCCACTTTTTCGATATCGAAAATTTCGAAAAGCCGAAAAAGTGCAATAATTTAAATGAAGGTAATTTAAAAGTTTTGCAAGCTGGAATTTCGCAGTCGTTGGAGATATCATGATGAAATTTGGTAGGAGCGTTACTCCTATTACTGTGTATTAGCAAAATCAGAGAACGACCACGCCCACTTTTAGAAAAAAAATTTTTTTAAAGTCAAATTTTAACCCATTCAAGGTTCGAATCGAGCTCAAGGCCAGAACAATAATTTTTTTTTTCTAATGATAATTATTGTTATTTTTTTTTTTTTAATTGTTCTAAATTTGAAAAAATGTATTTTGTTTTTGGAATAGTAAGTAAAAAATGTTTCAGACAACCTGCCATAGCTGCGCAGATAGATCCATTAGGGTGCTAAGCCTTCATCATCAGTACGCTTTAGGCATGCTGCGCTAACCATTTAGCTATACAGCGGTGGTTTGTTTGACTGGCAAATTTGCTACTTCTATTCCTTTTTACCAACTATATTTATTCAGTGTTGCGCCATCTGGTGCAAATCACTGATAATGCTGGATTTTTGTTCATTGTCAATTACTTTGTTTGACATTCCCAAGTGCTCATGGTTTATTAACAATTGTTTTTGTTTTTATCGGCCTATTGATAAATCATTCAAGGTTCGAATCGAGCTCAAGGCCAGAAAAATAATTTTTTTTTTTCTAATGATAATTATTGTTATTTTTTTTTTTTTATTTTTCTAAATTTGAAAAATTGTATATTGTTTTTGGAATAGTAAGTAAAAAATTTTTCAGACAACCTGCCAGAACCTTGAATGATTTATCAATAGGCCGATAAAAACAAAAACAATTGTCAAATTTTAACAAAAAATTTAATACCTTTACATTATATACGTAAATTATGTCAAGATTTAACACCAGTAATGATATGATGCAACAAAATACAAAAATAAAAGAAAATTTCAAAATGGGTGTGGCTCCGCCCTTTTTCATTTAATTTGTCTAGGATACTTTTAATGCCATAAGTCGAACAAAAATTGACCAATCCTTGTGAAATTTGGTAACGGCTTAGACTCTAGGACGATAATTTATTTCTGTGAAAAGGGGCGAAATAGGTTGAAGCCACGCCCAATTTTATACACAGTCGACCGTCTGTCCTTCCGCTCGGCCATTAACACGATAACTTGCGCAAAAATCGATATATCTTTACTAAACTCAGTTCACGTACTTATCTGAACACACTTTGTATTGGTATAAAAAATGACCGCAATCCGACTATGACCACGCCCACTTTTTCGATATCGAAAATTACGAAAAATGAAAAAATGCCATAATTCTATACCTAATACGAAAAAACGGATGAAACATGGTAATTGGATTGGTTTATTGACGTAAAATATAACTTTAGAAAAACACTTTGGTAAAATGAAAGAAGAAAATGAAAAAGTTCTGCAGGGCGAAATAAAAAACTCTTGAAATCTTGGCAGGAAGACAGATGATGTTCTGGGTCACCCTGGTCCACATTTTGGTCGATATCTGGAAAACGCCTTCACATATAAAACCACCACCACTCCCTTTTAAAACCTTCATTAATACCTTTAATTTGATACCCATATCGCACAAACGCATTCTAGAGTCACCCCTGTTCCACCTTTATGGCAATATCTCGAAAAGGCGCCCACCTATAGAACTAAGCCCCGTGCCCTTTTAAACTACTCATTAACACCTTTCATTTGATACCCATATCGTACAAACATATTCTAGAGTCACCCCTGGTCCACCTTTATGGCGATATCTCGAAAAGGCGTCCACCTATAGAACTAAGCCGCACGCCCTTTTAATATACTCATTAACACCTTTCGTTTGATACCCATATTGTACAAACGCATTCTAGAGTCACGCCTGGTCCATCTTTATGGCGATATCTCGAAAAGGCGTCCACCTATAGAACTAAGGCCCATTCCCTTTTAAAATACTCATTAACCCCTTTCATTTGATACCCATATCGTACAAACAAAGTCTAAAGTCACCCCTGGTCCACCTTTATGGCGATATCTGGAAAAGACGTCCACTTATAGAACTAAGCCCACGTCCTTTTAAAATACTCATTAACACCTTTCATTTGATACACATATCGTACAAAGATATTCTAGAGTCACCCCTGGTCCACCTTTATGGCGATATCTCGAAAAGGCGTCCACCTATAGAACTAAGCCCCATGCCCTTTTAAAATACTCATTAACACCTTTCGTTTGATACCCACATCGTACAAACAAATTCTAGGGTCTCCCCTAGTCCACCTTTATGGCGATATCTGGAAAAGGCGTCCACCTATAGAACTAAGCCCACGCACTTTTAAAATACTCATTAAAACCTTTAATTTAATACCTATATCGTACAAACAAATTCTAGAGTCAGCCCTGGTCCACCTTTATGGCGATATCTCGAAAAGGCGTCCACCTATATAACTATGGCCCACTCCCTCATAAAATACTCTTTAATACCTTTCATTTGATACACGTGTCATACAAACACATTCCAGGGTTACCCTCGGTTCATTTTCCTACATGGTTATTTTCCCTTATGTTGTCACCATAGCTCTCAACTGAGTATGTAATGTTCGGTTACACCCGAACTTAACCTTCCTTACATGTTTTTAAATTTATTTTGAGTTTATGTGGCTCAGGCGCGTATTAAGAGATCTCCATTGGTATTTATTAAAACTTTGACTCTGAACCAATCAAGAAGATTCAACTAGAACAGCATGTTTTCATAAACAAACAGGCAGTCTTGAAACATTCTAATATTTTGCTGGAACTCTAACTCCTACCCATGACGTAACCATACAAGGTGGCAGCACGGTGGCATACATACAAACATAAATAAAAATTTCGTGTACTTTGTTTTTGTAAATCAATGGACTAATGTCAAGATCGTACACTCAGAGAAAAACGCCGTTCTAAAATCCAGCACCACCGCATTCAATTCAAGCTTTTCGTGTTCTTAATTTTTTGTTCTTGAAAAACGAACGACTTGTTCTCAAAACAACAACCTTGTTCTTGAACTAACAACCATTTTCTTGAAAAGAAAACGGCTGGTCTTAAAATATGAACAAATGTTCTATTAATGAGAACAATGTTCTTAAATTAGGAACAATGTTCTTAAATTAAGTTAGTGTGTACTACAATGTTAAATACAACATTTGGCACAAGCTATCAATACCAAAGTGGTCATAAAATACGAACGGTGTGCTTGGAAAAGCTGTTCTTAAAACAAGCCCATCGGTGACGAGTTAAGAAAAAACGTACTTAACAGACTTTTGTCAACGCATGTTCTTCTTTTTGAACTTTTTTCGTTCGTTTTAGAACGATTTTTTCTCTGAGTGTACTGCGCCAGAAGTTGAAGTGTCAAATATATTAAAAAGTATTAATCAGCTGATTTCCGACAGTCACCTGTTTCTGGTTCCGCCATGCGCTAACCTGAATTTGAATGGTTTTTACTAAAACTTGATACGCTGTTTTGCACCTTTAATAATAATACCTGCTGCACCTTCTACAAATTCAGTTTATTTTATTATGCATAATTGTTATGTTGTTGGTAGTACGCACACATTTTTGTTGGTTTTATTTTTTCTGTCAAATTTTCAAACTAACAAACAAATTCACACCCGAAATACGAGACAGAGAATGCGCAGATAATTTGTACATGACAATACGGATAGGTATAAATGCCTCCACTAGCCGGGGTTGAGATACCTAAAAGCTCGTAAATAATATTATGTATGTTTCACTTGTATTTGTAGCTATGTAAATATTTTTACTTTGCCTACTTCCACTACGGATTCTCACGCACTTAAAGCCGCGGTACAATGACATTTTTCATATCGATGCGTTTAGCACACGCTTATGCATTCCAATAACATCGCCACAATCAACCAAGATGTTGCGTTTGTAAATATGAAGGAACTTCAGACTTAGCAATTGAAGTTTATTACGCCTTGCCCATTCACATACAAAATTTCGCGAAGCACTGTTGTAAACATTCTCCCTATACAACAAAAATACTTGCTAACATATCTTGTGTCGTATTCGATTGGTATATTGCAGTTTTTAATTGCGAAAAATGTTAGACAATTTACATACTAGTGGAAAAATAATTTCACTTGCAAAGTGTGCCAACACCCTTAGCCGAAGCAAATGTCAAATTCATCTTCTTATGCTTTGCTTGTAACAAAATTTGGGAGATGGCTACTTTTAAATATCAGATGGCGCCAGTGTCGCTCATTGTACCGTTCTCCATAAAAATACGTGCAATCTACTCATAACGCATAAGCTTGTGTTAAACTCATCCATATGAAAAACTGCTCAGGTGTCGGAGCTATTAGTGGAAAACTATTTTGAAACCAAGTCTATATTCATTTGGTTGTTGCCATAAGAGGTTAACTCAGCCAAGTTATCTATTATTTTTGTCAGCGTAAATATATTTTTAAAAGTATTAAATATCTTCACAATTATTTTAAACACGTACAGTTAAAATGTGATTAGCTGCATTTGTTTTAAAAAATTTTGCAAGAAACTGATGCATTTTAATAGGTATTTGAACGGGGCATTCTTCACTTTAGCTCACAACTGCTAAAAGTCGTCCAAAAATATCGTGGGAGGTGTCAGAAGACGTGTTTTAGACCCAGAACAGCGAATCCGAAAGCGGAAATTAAAAATTTTATTTCTTTCCAGAGATATGTGCAAACAAAATTTAAAATTTTCATATGGTTGTTATAATTTTGCATATATCCGTAACCACAGAATCGACCTCAGTGATATTCCCTGAAATTATCAATATGGGAACTCTTGCAGTAGGAACAATTCTATTATCATACACATTAATACTGTAACGAATTTACTGCAAATCCTCTTATTTGCAACCTTCTTCTAACGTTCGTATCGCTAAACTGTTGAATAAATAACTCCAATATTGAATAATGCAATAATGGTCTTTATTAGACTACTTGAAAATATCACTTATAATTCGCAACTGATAGCTTGCTTAAACGAAACTGATTTTTAAAATAATACTGCTATTGCTCGCTAGATAGCGTCTTAAATCCAACTGATTCCCTCACCTCTACTGTTGCTGCCTTTTATAGTGCTTGGTTTCGTCGTTGACATTTCTAGGCGGTTCTGTTCTAGGATCTAATAGTTGGTTATTTGCTATAATTATAACTACGGATGTACGGGTATAGTTCTCATATGCGCATGTATTTGTGAGCGACACTTCCCCAATTATAATTGCATATCTCAGATAAGATATCTGCATCTGTTTATGCGTTGCTTCTCCGCTGCGTGTACGTACATATGTGTAGGCATAATGATTGAATTATTGATGTGCATACAGTCACTGCTTAGCATCGGCTTAGGGATGGTAGTACCCCTTAGTGTTGCTAATATTCGTAGCAATACGTAATACCAAAGATATTCAACTTCGCGTATCCCATTCGCATGCTTGAGCCTATTTTAGGCCCGTTTTCTCAACTACCTGTTAATGTAGGGATTACGCAACTGGCAGATAAATTTAACCACCTGATAATTTCGATTTCCCTGTTAAATTATTGCGGATGTGGCGTAACATGAGGGAAACATTTGATTAGCCTACAAAATTGCAAACTCAAAAAAATTCAAAGAACTGTAAATAATATGCTGAAAATTTTCTCATTGAATCGAAAATTATAAAAAAAGGAGAATTTAATTGAAAAGAAAGAAAATATTTAAGCCCATTTTAATTTGTGACGATCAGGGCAACCCTATTGGAAGATTATAATGGGCATAAGCGATTTTTTTCTTTCGAACCGAACATCTGTTCAAAGAGCCAAAAAAATACGCTTTGATTAACCGGTCCAAAAGTGCAAAATCGTATTGAGCTGTTCGGGCTGCTTATGAACTTTTGGATTCGTTCATCAAAGCGGGTTTTGGGCTCTTTGAACCAGTTCACCTGTTTCACTTCTCTGATTTTTATCTTTTATCCCCCCAGTGTATCGAAGACTATAGAACGTTTCTGCGGTAGGCATGCTTGAGGTGACTAACGTCCCCAGACTTTAAAGTTAATATACTTAGTAGTAAAACTAAACGTTCACGAGGCAATCCGCCTAGTACCTAAGGCCGTGAGTATCGCAGCGTACCGGACTCAAATGCGGCAAAGGGCTACTCATACGCGTAGACCCCCCTCAGGCCGTCGGGGAGTGTTTTTATGGTGATTATATTTCTTCACTTTTTCCATAAATTGTTAATAACTTTTTTATCTAGAAAGATACTGACCACAAATATGTAGCTTTCATTCGCGAGCCCCATACCACTTATGACTCAAATTTTTTCTAAGTCGAATCAAGCGGGTATTGCATACTACCGCAGATATTTCCAAGCCAAAAACAAAACTTCGGTTTTCAGCCCAGTTAAAGGTTCTAAAATTTTTTTCAAATTTTTTTCCAGATATGTAAAAAAAAACTAGAGTGAAAAAAAGTAAGTTTTTTAATATCCCTTTTTGATATTTTTTAATTGTGCTGCTACTCAAATTTTTGCGGCTGAACACTTTTTTAAATTTTATGAAATTTTTTTTTTACTCACATCTCTACCAAATTTTTTTGGGTTGAATGACTTTGTTTGTGTTAATGCTCGTATTACTGAAATGTGCTTTATAAGCAATGGCTCCGATATTATTATTTGTTGCCAAGCACGACTATATCAAAAATAAATAGTAAACGTTTATGTAGGGGATGTAGCTCAGTGGTAGAGCGTTCGCTTTGCATGTGCAAGGCCCCGGGTTCAATCCCCGGCATCTCCAATGAATATTTTTACTCACAATTTTCATTATTTTTTTTTTTTCTTTCCCATTTTTTGAACCCACCGAATTGCAACGTCTTTAACCAAAATAATCGAATATACTGACTTATAAAAAAATAAATATGTAAATGTAAGGCGCGATAACATCCGAAAAGATCTAAGGCCTAGCTTCTCTTCCAATTTGCGTCGTGTTCCTCTTGATTTTCCCTACAAATTGGCCGGACGGGACCTGCATGTTTTATGCCGACTCCGAGCGGCATCTGCAAAGCAGATGAGTTTTAACTGAGAGCTTTTCATAGCAGAAATACACCCGGAGCGCTTGCCAAACACTGCCGAGTGGCGAGCCTGCTTAGAAAAATTTTCTTCTAATTGAAAAACCTTATTTCTAAAATTTTGATGTTGCTTTGCCCGGGGTGTGAACCCAGGGCATACGGTGTGATAGGCGGAGCACGCTACCATCACACCACGGTGGCCGCCGACTGACTTATAGAAAGTCTTAAAAGTTGGGTTGGACTCGAAACCCCTAGCCATTTTGATTTGCGTATTAATGAAATCGTACCGGTATATTACTAGCAGAACCGGCAGACGTTGTTCTTTTTGCCCTGACTTTGGTCCAGCTGCACAACTTTTAAGAAGTGTTTACCCCTTACTCTCCCTCCCCCTCTTTACCCTTTTCTTTTCCATTCCTTCTTTTCTCCTTCTATCCATATCTCTCTATCTTAGTCTTAGCTATATCTTTCTGAGCCTCTTTCTCCTTCTGTTGTTTTAGTTCTCTCTAGTTCTTTTTATTCTTCTCCATTCCTTATTCCCAGCCCCAGTCCCAGTTCCAATTCCAGAGGGTTGTATGTATTTTTGAATGCTGTTTCACAAAAAAATAAAAAAAAAAAAAAACAAGTAAGGACGGGACTGTCTTCAGCAGTGCCGAAGACTTCATACCTTTCATGAATGGGGCTGAACAATAATCTTATCCCGTTCGTAATCTCCAAATAATAGGATGTATAAGATAAGAATAATATAGTGAACAGATGTACATACCTAAACGATTTTTAAGATAAATATAAAATAAAAAAATGGCAAAAAACCCCCTTATCTGAACGATCGGTTGTATGGGATATATATTATATATAGCTCCGATCGAAATGATTTTTACAAGAAATCTTCTATGATATATTAGAATATATATCACCAAGTTTCATGTTTTTATATTGGAAACTAAGGGAGAAATGACCAAAAATCTTTATATCTGAATGATCGGTTGTATGGGATATATATTATATATAGCTCCGATCGAAATGATTTTTTGAAATTTACATGAAATCTTCTTTGATATATTAGAATAAATATCACCAAGTCATAAGCCACCTTTTCATAGGCCGGGTCACATATATTATTTTCTTGATATGTGGAGCTAACATAAGATATTTTTATACTCAGTTGAGCAGAGCTCACAGAGTATATTAAGTTTGATTGGATAACGGTTGGTTGTACATATATAAAGGAATCGAGATAGATATAGACTTCCATATATCAAAATAATCAGGATCGAAAAAAAATTTGATTGAGCCATGTCCGTCCGTCCGTCCGTCCGTTAACACGATAACTTGAGTAAATTTCGAGGTATCTTGATGAAATTTGGTATGTAGATTCCTGAGCACTCATCTCAGATCTCTATTTAAAATGAACGTCATCGGACTATAACCACGCCCACTTTTTCGATATCGAAAATTTCGAAAAACCGAAAAAGTGCGATAACTCATTACAAAAGACAGATAAAGCGACGAAACTTGGTAGATGAGTTGAACATATGACGCAGAATAGAAAACTAGTAAAATTTTGGACAATGGGCGTGGCACCGCCCACTTTTAAAAGAAGGTAATTTAGAAGTTTTGCAAGCTGTAATTTGGCAGTCGTTGAAGCTATCATGATGAACTTTGGCAGGAACGTTACTGCTATTACTATATGTACGCCTAATAAAAATTAGCAAAATTGGAGAAGGACCACGCCTACTTTTAAAAAAAATTTGTTTAAAGTAAAATTTTAACAAAAAATTTAATATCTTTACAGTATATAAGTAAATTATGTCAACATTCAACTCCAGTAATGATGTGGTGCAACAAAATACAAAAATAAAAGAAAATTTCAAAATGGGCGTGGCTCCGCCCTTTTTCATTTAATTTGTCTAGGATACTTTTAACGCCATAATTCGAACAAAAATTAACCAATCCCTTTGAAATTTGGTAGGGGCATAGATTTTATGACGGTAACTGTTTTCTGTGAAAATGGGCGAAATCCGTTGATGCCACGCCCAGTTTTTATACACAGTCGTCCGTCTGTCCTTCCGCATGGCCGCTAACACGATAACTTGAGCAAAAATCGGCATATCTATAATGAACTTAGTTCACATGCTTACTTGAACTCACTTTATCTTGGTATGAAAATGAACGAAATCCGACTATGACCACGCCCACTTTTTCGATATCGAAAATTACGAGAAATGAAAAAAATGCGATAATTCTATACCAAATACGAAAAAAGGGATGAAACATGGTAAGGTAATTGGATTGTTTTATTGACGCGAAATATAACTTTAGAAAAAACTTTATAAAATGGTTGTGACACCTACCATATTAAGTAGAAGAAAATGAAAAAGTTCTGCAGGGCGAAATAAAAAACCCTTAAAATCTTGGCAGGTACTACATATATAAATAAATTAGCGGTATCCAACAGATGATGTTCTGGGTCACCCTGGTCCACATTTTGGTCGATATCTGGAAAATGCCTTCACATATACAACTACCACCACTCCCTTTTAAAACTCTCATTAATACCTTTAATTTGATACCCAAATCGTACAAACTTATTCTAGAGTCACCCCTGGTCCACCTTTATGGCGATATCTCGAAAAGGCGTCCACCTATAGAACTAAGTCCCACGCCCTTTTAAAATACTCATTAACACCTTTCATTTGATTCCCATATTGTACAAACAAATTCTCGGGTCACCCCTGGTCCACCTTTATGGCGATATCTCGAAACGGCGTCCACCTATGGAACTAAGGATTACTCCCTTTTAAAATACTCATTAACACCTTTCATTTGATACCCATATCGTACAAACGCATTCTAGAGTCACCCCTGGTCCACCTTTATGGCGATATCTCGAAAAGGCGACCACCTATACAACAACCATCACTCCCTTTTAAAACCCTCATTAATACCTTTAATTTGATACCCATATCGTACAAACACATTCTAGAGTCACCCCTGGTCCACCTTTATGGCGATATTTCGAAACGGCATCCACCTATAGAACTAAGGCCCACTCCCTTTTAAAATACTCATTAACACCATTCGTTTGATGCCCATATTGAACAAACAAATTCTAGGGTCACCCCTGGTCCACCTTTATGGCGATATCTCGAAACGGCGTCCACCTATGGAACTAAGGATTACTCCCTTTTAAAATACTCATTAACACCTTTCATTTGATACCCATATCGTACAAACGCATTCTAGAGTCACCCCTGGTCCACCTTTATGGCGATATCTCGAAAAGGCGACCACCTATACAACAACCACCACTCCCTTTTAAAGCCCTCATTAATACCTATAATTTGATACCCATATCGTACAAACACATTCTAAAGTCACCCCTGGTCCACCTTTGTGGCGATATCTCGAAACGGCGTCCACCTATGTAACTAAGGATTACTCCCTTTTAAAATACTCATTAACACCTTTCATTTGATACCCATATCGTACAAACGCATTCTAGAGTCAACCCTGATCCACCTTTATGGCTATATCCCTAAACGGCGTCCACCTATAGAACTAGGCCCACTCCCTCATAAAATACTCTTTAATGCCTTTCATTTGATACACGTGTCATACAAACATATTCCAAGGTTTCCCTCGGTTCATTTTCCTACATGGTTATTTTCCCTTATGTTGTCACCATAGCTCTCAACTGAGTATGTAATGTTCGGTTACACCCGAACTTAACCTTCCTTACTTGTTAAATTTATATTTATAGGCTGTTTGGGAGCAAAATAATAAAATCAGAATTCGTTTCAGATTTCGTTAAAATGCCATTCAAGAGTTAAGTCCTCTCACGAGGAATAAAAATCACTTTCTACAAGCCTCTCGTCATGCCTATGCTTTGAACAATGAACAATGTGGAAATAGGAGGTTAAGGTTATGTTAGGGTGAACTGACTGCTCTATTAGGACCTCGTTTCCTACATCTGCTATCACGGACAAGTCTAAATATATGCGACGCCAGAAGGCAATGTCCAGTCAGAGAAAGAGGAGGGAATGTCTCTTGGAGTAGCTGGAAAAAACAGATGAGGGAAGACTTGGTCTCCTCTAGCACTGACCCCAATTAGAAACACCAAGTGACGTCAAAGTCGTCAAATACGATTTTGATATTATGCCAACTTTAGAGATACATACACACAAACTAAAAACAAAAACAACAAGTGACCGTAAGAAGATCAAGCATTGCGTTAAGATTCCATGCATGAGTACATATTTCAAAGTTTTCATTTATACCAACATATTTATTTATGTAAGTTTATGTTTACTAATGCACACTTAATTTTACTTGGAAAATAGCCAAGTTACGCCTGCAGAAATCTCCATGTATGTTAGCCTCTAAGCAATTTTTGAATAAACTGTTGAAAAAAAGTTAAAAAAATAGTTTGCATTTTTTTTTGTTTTGTTTATTTCAACAGGTGGTTGACTTTGATTTCGGTGTAAATACTCAAAACAATGCGTTATTCAGTGGCCATCACTACTAGCAAAAAATTTCAGCATTTACAGCAATTTCAATAAAAATGAGACAACTTGATATGCTGAGATTTAATAACAGTTGAAGATCTAGGCTTTGCTGACGAGATATTTCTCTCAGCATGTGCTATTCTCTTACTGTACATGAAGACCCTCGCTATCAAATCGTTCCCGAGATGGTCGGGCCAGCACCTTAATGGTGCTATGTTACCGGAGCGTATCGGATCTGTATCCGACAAAGGACCATCACATCGATAACACTCCCCAAAGCCTTCGGGGAGTAACTAATCGCTACAACAACAACAACAACAACACCCTCGCTATCCACGGAGTTGCAATACTGTGCTATATGATTCCTGTTTGTGATTTAATTTTGTGCAAGAGGTTCGCTTTTCCTACGAGTAGATTCGGGCCGAGCTTCTCTTCAAACTTGCGTCGCGCTTCTCTTAATTTTCCCTTACATATTCCATGCCAACTCCGAAAGGCAGCTCAATTTCACTGAGAAGCTTTCATGACAGAAATACACTCGGAGTGTTTGGGTCTGTCGTAGAAATTCACTACAAGTTTTATAACAACGCAACTAGCATGCATAGTATTGATATTCAATTACAATTTGAGCTACATTTGAGAACTAACCTTATTTTCAAATGCCAAAAGTTAGTTCTCAAATGTATATCAAATACCCGTTGAAAGCATATTCAAAATAGAGTCACATTTTAATATGGTATTTTCACTATTTCTCAAATTGATAAATTCAGTTTTGTCAAACCTATCTCAAATGCAAGTGAAACAATATGGAATTGCGGTCAGTGATACTCTATATACAGCGGCGTTGTTTAACATTTGAGACTAAGTGTTTTCTCAAATTCTTCTGCAACATTAATATTCCAGCTGCTTCTATTTGAGGAGTTTCGATCATGGGTTGAAAATTATTTGCCTGGACGTCGACATCGGCTTGAAACACTGCAGAGCAATAAGTAGGCCCTTGCCCTGCGTAATGGAATAAGAATCCAGGAGGGCTCGTATACTTAACTAATTGGGGCTTAACCGTTTAAACGGTTATGTCTGTCCAACAAATCAATTTCTTCATCCGTCACTGTAAAGTAGTACACGTTGTTTTATTTGCCTATTGGCACTTTAGTACTGATATGCTTACATATCCAGCAGTAATTTACATACTTACATATATGTACATACATATGTATTAGGGCGGGTCGATTTAAAAATCGCTCATTGCTCTATGAAAATCTTATTCTAGGGATCAAAATAAGAAACTTTGCCGAAGGAACCATACCTCTAAAACGAATTCTGATGTCCCCCCCCCCCCTTTGGGTCGAACTTTTGGGTAGGGGCAATTTTAATTCTACCTGCTGTGTCTTGTGGTAGCTTAAAAAAAACAACACAAGCAATTTTACGATCTGCAATTGTGTCACAGTGATACCTTCACTTTTTAAAACGGTTGAATAAAAAACCCACACAACTATGTTTACGACATGCAAATGCATCACAGTGATGCCTTGGTTTTAAAAGGGGGTTGTAAAAACGCTAATTTCTAATAATTTTTTTTAATTTCTTTTCTATTACTAAGTTAAATTCATTTTTTCATTTACATATGTTCTGACTAAATAAATTTCTAAAGAGAAAAATAAACTCCAAAAAGAAAAAACATAGGCATTTCAAAGTGGGATTTTTCAAAATTTGCCCCTACGACCCAAAGGGGGGACATCAGAATTCGTTTTAGAGGTATGGTTCCTTCGGCAAAGTTTTTTATTTTAATCCCTAGAATATGATTTTAACAGAGTAATGGGCGATTTTTTGCCTCCCCACAAATCGACCCGGCCTAATATGTATGAATATATGTAGGTTAATTTGCGTAAGTGAAATAAGGAAAAGACAACAATGAAATTAAATTTGCAAATGGCATTTAATTTAATGAACACACGATGAAATTGAATGAAGCATCAGCGGCTGTTGGTATGTAAACCAATAACTTATCTACTTTTTGTAACACAAATTTGTTTTTACATTTTTGGCGCTGATTCACGCCGCTTGCGGCAATTACAACTTAAATAATTTTAATCAATATCTGCTATTTTCAATTACTGGCAAACATATGTGGGTTAAAATGTATAAGCATACATACATATGTCTGTTCCTACTGAACAGGGACGGAGAGAGGGAGGGGGGGGGGGGGCAGCCAGGGCAACTGCCCTGGGACCCGGAAGGTCTTTGTGGGCACGGCAAAGCAAAGCAGTATTGATAGTACCCTAACTAGGATTTCATAAATACATACATATTTTGTTGCTACAAAAAATTGTTTTAAAATTGAAAATCACTTAACTAAAATCATAAGCATCCGATCAAATACTATGGGGCATAGTCATAGTCGAAATAAAATGTGATTTTAAGTTAGATAAACGTTTTTGACACAATTTAATAAGCGCTATCTGTCAAAAATGCTTCAACTAACTTAAGATCATATTTTATTTCGACTTCCCTACGAATTAAGTGGTCGCCATTTCCTTCAACTCATACTCCATACTACTCTAAAACAAGTAAGGAAGGTTAAGTTCGGGTGTAACCGAACATTACATACTCAGTTGAGAGCTATGGTGACAACATAAGGGAAAATAACCATGTAGGAAAATGAACCGAGGGAAACCCTGACATGTGTATCAAATGAAAGGCATCAAAGAGTATTTTATGAGGGAGTGGGCCATAGTTTTATAGGTGGACGCCATTTAGGGATATAGCCATAAAGGTGGATCAGGGTTAACTCTAGAATGTGTTTTGTACGATATGGGTATCAAATGAAAGGTGTTAATGGGTATTTTAAAAGGAAGTAATCCTTAGTTCCATAGGTGGACGCCGTTTCGAGATATCGCCACAAAGGTGGACCAGGGGTAACCCTAGAATTTGTTTGTACAATATGGGCATCAAACGAATGGTGTTAATGAGTATTTTAAAAGGGAGTGGGCCTTAGTTCTATATGTGGATGCCGTTTCGAAATATCGCCATAAAGGTGGACCAGGGGTGACTCTAGAATGTGTTTGTACGATATGGGTATCAAATTAAAGGTATTAATGAGGGTTTTAAAAGGGAGTGGTGGTTGTTGTATAGGTGGTCGCCTTTTCGAGATATCGCCATAAAGGTGGACCAGGGGTGACTCTAGAATGCGTTTGTACGATATGGGTATCAAATGAAAGGTGTTAATTTGTATTTTAAAAGGGAGTAATCCTTAGTTCCATAGGTGGACGCCGTTTCTAGATATCGCCATAAAGGTGGACCAGGGGTGACCCTAGAATTTGTTTGTACAATTTGGGTATCAAAAGAAAGGTGTTAATGAGTATTTTAAAAGGGTGTAATCCTTAGTTCCATAGGTGGACGCCGTTTCGAGATATCGCCATAAAGGTGGACCAGGGGTAACCCTAGAATTTGTTTGTACAATACGGGCATCAAACGAAAGGTGTTAATGAGTATTTTAAAAGGGAGTGGGCCTTAGTTCTATAGGTGGACGCCGTTTCGAAATATCGCCATAAAGGTGGACCAGGGGTGACTCTAGAATGTGTTTGTACGATATGGGTATCAAATTAATGGTATTAATGAGGGTTTTAAAAGGGAGTGGTGGTTGTTGTATAGGTGGTTGCATTTTCGAGATATCGCCATAAAGGTGGACCAGGGGTGACTTTAGAATATGTTTGTACGATATGGGTATCAAATGAAAGGTGTTAATGAGTATTTTAAAAGGGCGTGGGGCTTAGTTCTATAGGTGGACGCCTTTTCGAGAAATCGCCACAAAGGTGGACCAGGGGTGACTATAGAATGAGTTTGTACGATATGGGTATCAAATTAAAGGTATTAATGAGAGTTTTAAAAGGGAGTGGTGGTAGTTGTATATGTGAAGGAGTTTTCCAGATATCGACCAAAATGTGGACCAGGGTGACCCAGAACATCATCTGTTGGATACCGCTAATTTATTTATATATGTAGTACCTGCCAAGATTTTAAGGGTTTTTTATTTCGCCCTGCAGAACTTTTTCATTTTCTTCTACTTAATATGGTAGGTGTCACAACCATTTTATAAAGTTTTTTATAAAGTTATATTTCGCGTCAATAAAACAATCCAATTACCTTACCATGTTTCATCCCTTTTTTCGTATTTGGTATAGAATTATGGCATTTTTTTAATTTTTCGTAATTTTCGATATCGAAAAAGTGGGCGTGGTCATTGTCGGATTTCGTTCATTTTTCATACCGAGATAAAGTGAGTTCAAGTAAGCACGTGAACTAAGTTCATTAAAGATATGTCGATTTTGGCTGTAGTTATCGTCTTAACGGCCAAGCAGAAGGACAGACGGACGACTGTGTATAAAAATTGGGCGTGGCATCAACCGATTTCGCCCATTTTCACAGAAAACAGTTAACGTAATAAAATCTATGTCCCTACCAAATTTCAAAAGGATTGGTTAATTTTTGTTCGACTTATGGCGTTAAAAGTATCCTAGAGAAATTAAATGAAAAAGGGCGGAGCCACGCCCATTTTGAAATTTTCTTTTATTTTTGTATTTTGTTGTACCATATCATTACTGGCGTTGAATGTTGACATAATTTACTTATATACTGTAAAGATATTAAAATTTTTTGTTAAAATTTTACTTTAAAAAAATTTTTTTTTTAAAAGTGGGCGTGGTCCTTCTCCGATTTTGCTAATTTTTATTAAGCGTACATACAGTAATAGCAGTAACATTCCTGCCAAATTTCATCATGATATCTTCAACGACTGCCAAATTACAGCTTGCAAAAATTTTAAATTACCTTCTTTTAAAAGTGGGCGGTGCCACGCTCATTGTCAAAAATTTTACTAATTTTCTCTTCTGCGTCATAAGATCAACTCACCTACCAAGTTTCGTCGCTTTATCTGTCTTTTGTAATGAATTATCGCACTCTTTCGGTTTTTCGAAATTTTCGATATCGATAAAGTGGGCGTGGTTATAGTCCGATATCGTTCGTTTTAAATAGCGATCTGAGATGAGCGCTCTGGAACCTACATACAAAATTTCATCAAGATACCTCAAAATTTACTCAAGTTATCGTGTTAACGGACGGACGGACGGACATGTCTCAATCAAATTTTTTTTCGATCCTGATTGTTTTGATATATGGAAGTTTATATCTATCTCGATTCCTTTATATATGTACAACCAACCGTTATCCAATCAAACTTAATATACTCTGTGAGCTCTGCTCAACTGAGTATAAAAAACGGAGAAAAAGAAAAGCGTGATTGATTGGCTCGTTTGGGGTGCAACAAAAGAAGCGCTTTTTTGTTTTCCATGCCGGCTTTTCAGCAAAATTTCCGAAAATACCCGAAAATACTTTGACAAAGTCTTCAGGTTATTCTAAAGAAAAAGGGTGGAAGAGGTCACACGACAAAATTCCTGAACATGAAAATAGTCAAAATCATAAAAATTGCTATATAGAGTGGCGCCAATATGAAATGAGAATTCGAAATGCAGAAAACTTTAAAAATGAAGCAGCTCGCTGGAGAGAGATACTTCGCAGAATTCTTGATGTTGTGTTATTTCTTGGAGAAAAAGGATTGGCATTTAGAGGGGATAATTCATTGATCGGAAATCCAAAAAATGGAAACTTTCTTGGTATTTTGGAACTGATAATCAATTATGACCCCCTATTGCATGAACATTTGAAGAAGGTAAGGGCATCTCAAACGAAAAAGAATCGCCTCCAAGCACATTATTTGTCTGATGGAATACAAATTGAGTTCATAGAAATCTGTGCAAGTCCAGTAATTAGAAAGATAGAAGGCGAAGGAATGTCCACCAAGTATTACACAGTAATAGTGGATGCAACCCCTGATTCGGCGCATATTGAGCAGACTGTTTTTATATTGCGTTATGTTTTATTAGACAGGGACTCCGGAAAATGGAAAACCCAAGAAGCGTTTTCTTAGAGTTTGTCAATTGTAATGCAAAAACAGGGGAAGCCATCGCTAAGCTGATTCGCAGCACTCTAAAAAAGCACAATATACCACTGGATGACTGCCGTGGGCAAGGGTATGATAATGGCAGTAATATGAGCGGTCATTACAAAGGAGCGCAGAGTCATATCCTGAGAGATAACTGCCTGGCAATATTTGCACCTTGTGTTTGTCATAGTTTAAATTTATGTGGAGTGCAAGCTGCTCAATGTTGTGCAGAAGTCATCACATTTTTCGGTATTATGCAGAAATTTTATAATACCTTTAGTGCAAGCCCTCAGAGATGGGAAATTCTCAAGAAAAAAACTAATTGCTCCTTGCACAGCATGTCACAAACACGATGGTCTGCTCCTGTGGATAGTTTGAAACCTTTCGCAACTCACATTCCCCAAATATTGAAAGCTATTGATGAAATCAAGCTTTTGAATCTGAGTTCAGAAATAGTAACGGTTTTGAAAGGTATTGAAGCATATATGGGGAAATTTGAGTGTATCCTCTTAGCCTCCATTTGGCTCAAAGTGTTGACGGTAATCAACCATCGAAACCTGTACTGGAAGCTAGAAATGCCACACTGGACGTGGAGACAGAAAATATACGTAGCCAATTGATAAGTTGAAGAAGTTCAGGGATCAATGGTCGATCATACTTCAAGAATGTAAAGTTCTGGCAGGGAGTATAGGAGTTGTGAATACCTTCGCAGAGAAAAGAAGGAAGATAAGAAAGCGCCAGTTCCATGAATAACCTGGCGAATCACCTGAGTGTGATTCGGAAACTCAATTCAAACAGCAAGTTTTTTACGTTATTTTGGACTACTTGATTGGTAACATGACAAGACGTTTCGAAGCCGTAAATGACATTGCGATTAAATTTAGTTTTTTTGGAAGTATCAGGATCGAACAGAAGAAGAGCTCAGAGAAAACCCAGCGGCATTCTGCACGATTTATGGTATCGATATTTCTACGGATCTAATAGATGAAATCATTCATCTCAAAGCCATCCGCTTAGCAAATTTGGAATGTGATTCGCTGCTACCGTTTCAACTTCTGAACAAATTTCTTGACTTGAAGATGTAAGTATTATTTCCGAACATCTGCATAGCATTAAGAATATTTTGCACACTTCCAGTCAGTGTGGCTCACGTTCTACAATGAGCTAAGAATATTTTTCAAAAAACCCTACTTCATAAATTGTTTGATGAACAAACTCTCTTATAATTTGGTTAAAGAATGCCACCGGGCAGAATTTATTTTAAAATCGCCTTACCCTGGCAAAAATTCAATACATTTTGACGCTAGTTTTTTGGTCGGCATAGTTTTAGCGTCTTTACTGAAACGGTTATAAGGTCAAACAGAATTTTTATTTAGTAGTCATAAAGTATAACTTAGTATAGTTATTTGAAGTGATATGACCCTTTGACAAATTGAAGTAGTTTTAAGGTCAAGTGGTGTAACAGCAGCCTTATGATCTCACCCTGTTTCCCACTTGGTGCAACCCTGTTGTCTATTGTGAATGGACAACAGGTGTTGAAACAGGTTGGAAACGGGGAGGTCGGAAAAAGAAAAGGCGGCCATCATTATTATAAAATGTTGAACGAAGTGTGTGCAAGCAAAAACGTAAAAATAAAATATTATACGAACTAAGAACTAACTAAGTTTAGTGAAAGTAACTAAAAACTACTTAGTATACTACAGAAACTAAATTTGATAAATAATATTTACTAAAGCTACTTAAATAAACACAAGTAAAACTAAATCTACAAAATACGCGTTTTTGGTGTTTGAGTGGAGTGTGCGTGCATTAGAGTGCGCACAAGAACAATTTTTTGAAGAAGTTCCGAAATGGAAATTCACATGGCGACCGTGAGGCAGCGTGCCAAATCGGATACAGGATGGGCACAAGACCACTAATTGGGCATGTCACCAATAGGTGGAAAATTTTCAATTTTTAACAGTACAAAACAAAAATATATAAAATACAAAAACCTACAAATAAGAACATATAAAACATAAAAATCTACAAAAATTGTTCAACACACAAATATTTCATCATATAACAGCAAAAAGAAGCTGTTCTACGACGTAACGGTATAAGGCAAGGTAATCTACCCCGAAAAAAAAAAAAACGAAGCCACCATAAGTAGCGGCACATCAAACGGAGAAAAATTAGCAGCAGCGAAGGGACGACGGCAGCAGCAGAACGCCAGCAGAGGCGACAGCGTATGATGAGGTTCGCAGGATGTATCTATGTATATATAAAATGTAATATGTAGTTGCTTTCGAAATATATACATATAATTTTTTCATAAATATTTTTCGCTAAAATACTTAAAATTCTTTTTAAATTCGTTCAATATCAAATCGAATCGCAATATCTGTTGTTTCTCCAACTTTGCCAACTTTTAAAATATTTTCATACAAAATAACTTTAAATTTTCATAAGTAAAGTAATTTAGATTTGCAACAAAAATGTGCATAGCTTGGAATATAATCAGTCTAAATCAAACTTGTATATGTATAACTCGCAAATTTGCTTTTCAACCAATGTAATTACTAACATTCGGGCAAATACATACTTTTAATATTGTTCAAATTTGAAGCGAAATGAAGATTCTCAAATGTATTTGTTAATTAAAGTAGTTTCTGATATTTTCACATACATTTTGAATATTTTTGCATCAATTTAAATTATTTACTATTTTCAAAATTTTTTTTTTGATACAAAGTGAAAAAGTGAAAATGGTGATACATATAACCCCAACATTTTTTTTTTTCTTCAAAAACAATTGCATTAATGCACAACAAATCTAATGTAATATACAAAGTCTATATTTGACACAATATAAATTTTGATAGAGTGTGTATGTATGTGCATATATTACATAAATTGTGGCTAAAAGTGAAGCATTTATAAAAGAAAGACGTATGCATATACATAGTACATTGTGTGAAAATTTCAGTAATTTTTAATATATCCAATACTTTTGAAATACTTTAACAAACTTTAAAAGGTCAATACATTGAAAACGTTATTACCCAATAATACAAAACAAAAAAAAAAAAATAAACAAAAAATAATAATTTTGAACAAAAAAAAAAAAAAAAAAAAAAAAACAAACAAAACATTTTTGGTGAAACGGTGCGGCTGACACGTTAAATAATGATGAAAATTTAATAAATTTTTAAAATTATATACTCAACATTTTGCTGTGTAGCGGTGCGGCGGACACGTTAAATATTAAAATTAACATTTTTGTGCAACGGTGCGGCCGTCACGTTAAACAATATTGTAATAAATACTAAATTGCAATAAACATACCACGTTTAAAATTAATATTGTCTTGGAATATTGGAAAAATAGATCAGGATTCTCTCTTGTATACCGTATACGGTAGCACACCCGGTATAAACAAAATTTTTTTAACCGAAAATTTAATTGATGGTTCGCGAGGAATATTCGTAACTCAATTTCGAACAATTCCAACAAATTTATGCCAAAATTCAATGCACAGTGCAAGTAAAGCAGTTCCAATTTAGATTATAAAATCATTTAAAATTTTTTTTCCATTAAAATTTTTTCACATTCAAATTCCCTTTCAATTCAAATTTGTTCAAATTCATAACTCAAATCTTCAACTTTTTCTTAATTCGAATTAGGCTACAAAATCATTTCAACTTTTTCATTCAAATTTGTTAATACACAAACATCTCAAGCTCTAACATCATCATACCGAAAATATTTCATTACAAGAAACCACAGAAGTTGCTTTCGATAACCCAGTCTTTACATCAAACAATTCTTTAGGGCTTTTAACAACTTTCTCAAATTCCAACCAATCTCGTACTAATTTTCTAGAACCAACAATAATGGCTACACCAGAGCAAAAGAGACAATTTATTGGGTCGTGGGCGCCATTATTTAGGGAAAACTAAAACGGTGACCCCTTAGCGCTAGACTCCTTCATAGATAAAACTGAACTAGTAGAAGGCTGTATAGATCTAGATCTTATGCCAACTTTCATTTCACTCGTTAAATCGAAGCTCGAAGGGAAAGCACGAGAAGCTATTCCGACAAATATAACATCTATTTAAGAAATTAAAGATGCGCTTAAAAGTCGAATAAAGGCAGACAATTCAAAAGTCGTTGCAGGGAAAATAGCTTCACTAAAAGTTACGAACAATAAATTAACCGAGTTTGCTAAGCGAGTAGAGGAATTATCTGATACTTTAGAGAGGTCTCTAATTATCGAGGGCATATCAAAAGCCAAAGCGCATGAGATGGTAGTCGAACAGTCAGTAAATGTGTGTAGGCTAAATACGCGCTCAGATTTAGTCAAATCAATTATCGCATCAACCTCTTTTAGTGACGCAAAAGACTTCGTAGCAAAAATGATAGTAGAACAAAACAATCAGGCTACAGAAATACAGGTATTAGCTTTTCGATTAAGGTTTAACAATCAAACCAACTTTCGCAATAACAATAGAGACAATAACTACTACAACAACAATAGTAATTTCAACAGGTTCAATAACAATAATAATTTCAATAGGTACAACAACAATAATAACGGTAGATACAATAATAACAATCAAAATAGGCAAAACAACAACTATAGGCAAAACAACGACAATCGAAACAATAGTAACTCGCGTAACACTAGCAACAGTCAAAATAGGCTAGAAACCAGAACCAATACTAACGCCGGAAGTTCAAATACGCGAAATAATGCAAACGTTCGCTCTTTAAACTTGGACGCCCCTCAGCAGCGAACACTGAGGGACGAGGAGATAAACGAATAAATATTAAAAATATTTTTTGTCTAAACCTAAATTACTCAGATTTTATCGAAATTCATATAACCGGATCTAACAAATTATGTACATTTTTACTAGATACACAAGCTGATATTTCGCTGGTTAAAATTTCAAGCTTATATAAGCAAATTCCAATTTATTCTGACGATATAGTTAATATCACAGGCGTTACATGAAATTCTGTTCCTACCATAGGTAAAATAAACATAGACCTAAATTTTTCTAATAATCTAGTCGAACATAGCTTACACGTGGTAAACGATGACTTCAATATCCCATCAGATGGTATACTGGGTAAAGACTTTCTTCATCATAACAAATGTGTAATAAATTATTCAAATAGTAGCATCTCATTCTGGGCAAATAAAGAAAAAGTCATTATGCCGATCCTACACGGAACAGAAAGAGATATGTGTATTATACCACCAAGATGCGAAATTTTTCGAATTTTCGACTTAGGTCACTCAACAACTCCACTTTTCGTTGAATCTCAAGAAATACAAAAAGGCGTATTTACCGCCAGATGTATTACAAATTCCAATAATCCAGTCATAAAATTAATCAATACCACAAGTGATGTACAATTCGTACACAAAAATTCTATTAAAGCAGAAAACTTATCAAATTATCACGTCTATGTAATCGACAAAACTAAGTCAAATGAGAAGCGAATTAACGAAATAACTTCGATCTTAATAGATCAAATTCCAAAAGATGCACCATCTGAACTTTTAGATCTATGCATACAATATGCCGACATATTCGCGCTTGACAACGATAAGATGACGTTGAATAATTTTTATGAACAGAAGTTGCGGTTAACTGACAACGAACCAGTGTATATAAAGAATTATCGTCTACCCTATTCGCAGCGGGAAGAAATTAACAGACAAGTTACAAAATTATTAGAAAATGATTTAATAGAAGAAAGCTATTCTAACTACAACAGTCCTCTTATCTCAGTTCCTAAAAAGAAAATAAATGGCAAAAAAGCATACCGAATGTGTTTTGACTTTCGCGCAGTTAACAAGAAGCTAATAGCAGACAAATTTCCATTAGCACGAATCGATGATATTTTAGACAATCTTGGCAGAGCTAAATTTTTCTCAACCTTAGACCTTTTTTCTGCATTTCACCAAATACCATTACACGTAGATTCACGCGATATAACCTCATTTTCTACTGATCGAGGAGCGTATCGATGGAAGGTATTGCCATTTGGTTTGAACATTGCACCAAACTCGTTTTCAAGAATGATGACCATCGCATTTTCAGGAATACCACCTAATGTAGCTTTTCTTTATGTAGATGACATTATAGTCATCGGCTGTAGTGAATCCCATCACATTAAAAATTTGTCTAAAGTATTCAATACTTGTAGATCATTCAACCTTAAACTCAATCCAAATAAATGTAATTTTCTAAGACCAGAAGTATCATTCCTAGGACACAAATGCTCAGCTGAAGGTCTGTCACCAGACGAATCTAAAATAGACGCAATTCGTAACTATACTAAGCCAACAGACAAGGACGCTGTAAGAAGGTTTGTAGCTTTTGCCAACTACTACAGACGCTTTATTCCAAACATTGCATCTCTGGCAGCACCTCTGAATAGACTGAATAGAAAAAGAGTAGAATTTAACTGGGACGCAGCATGCGATAAAGCCTTTGATGCACTAAGAGCATCCCTAATGTCACTAACGATATTACAATACCCAGATTTTTCCAAACAGTTTACCATTACAGTAGGCGCTTCTAAGACGGGATGTGGAGCAATACTCAGCCAAGAACATCAAGGCAGCGATTTACCCATATCTTATGCGTCAAAATCTTTTAATGAGGCAGAACAAAAGAAAGCCATCATTGAGTTAGAACTATTAGCCATTTATTTTGCCATTAAACAATTCAGACCCTACGTTTATGGAAATCACTTTATTGTAAAATCCGATCACAGGCCTTTAGTCTATTTATTCACTATGAAAGACCCATCTTCAAAACTTTCTAGAATTAGACTTGAGGGAAAATCAAATGTAGGAGCTGATGCACTTTCTCGTATAACCATTGGCGAAATAAAAGAATCAACCAAAAATATATTTGCAGTTCAGACTAGGGCTATGAGTAAGAGAAAGGATAAATGTAGTTCTACCGGAAATATAGACTTATGTGAAAATATACAAACATTACACGTGTATGATAAATACACTCATAACTTTTCAAAAAAAATTCCTCGTATTAGATCAGAAATAAACTGATAAAAACAATAAACAATTTTTAAGAATATGCGCGCATATAAAGCATAAAAGAACAATTTTACTTGATTTTGAATTTTCTAACGAAGTAAAGAATTTCGATACTTTACTTTCGAGGCTAGAAAAAGAAGCCGGAAAACTTAATATTAAGGAAATAGAATGGCCAAAAAACGATTTAATTTTCAAATACATTACAATTACAAATTTTAAAGAAAGAGGAAATAAGCTTTTACAATTTTTAAAAATTATTTTAATGGATCCAATTGAAACAATCACTGATCAGGAACAAAAATCAATATTATTAGCAATTTATCACAATGATCCCATCATCACTGGAGGTCGGAAAAATTATACGCCAAATTACGAAACAAATTTTACTGGAAAAACATGACAAAAGACATAGCTAGTTATGTTGGGAAATGCGAAAAATGTCTTCTGAATAAAGTCAAAATAGGAAATAAAGAAGAACTCGTTCTAACTCCTACTCCTAATAAACCTTTTGACATTGTCTTAATTGATACCATAGGCCCATTGGCAGAATCGAGATATGGTAATAAGTTCGCACTTACCATAATCTGCGATCTGACAAAATACTTAGTTACAATATCAATACCTGATAAAAGTGCAAAAACCATCGCCTCAGCACTATTCAAAGGCTTTATTTTAATATACGGGGCTATGAAATCCATTAAATCGGATTTAGGCACAGAATTCAAAAATGAAATTTTGGCAAATTTAACCGGTTTATTAAATATTCATCACAACTTTTCTACACCATATCATCATGAAACCGTAGGAACTGTCGAAAGAAACCATAGAGTTTTTAACGAGTACCTACGTGCGTACCTAGATGATTCCTTTGATGATTGGGATACATATTTGAGATATTTTACGTTTTGGCATAACACAACGCCAAATACGGTATTCGATAATAAACTTACTCCTTTTGAACTAATTTTTGGTAAAAAGGCCATTGTGCCATCTGAGCTGAAGAACGAAAGAATTGAATCAATTTATAATATCGAAAATTATTCAAAAGAAGTAAAGTACCGAATGCAAAAATGCCACGCCTTGGCTAAAGAGTTAGTAGAAAAACACAAAGTAAAAAATAAAGATGCATATGACAAAAATGCACAACCAATAGTAGTAAACGTAAACGATATGGTCTTAGTTCAAAAAGAACCACGGGAAAAACATAAAAACATTATCAGGGCCCATATTTAGTAACAGATATAGACGGCGTAAATGTAACCATTTTTGATAATGAAAACAAAAAATACAAAACGGTACATAAAAACCGCATAAGGGGAGTACCTAGATAATTAAAATGGGATGTACCCAATTTCATTTTGAGATAGTCAAAATAAATCCTTTTTTAATCATTTCATTACACTAAATTTAGGCAAATGGAAGAAAAATGTATCATACTTTAAAACAATACTTAATTTAAGTAAAATAAAAAAAGAAACGTACTAATACACATAAAGAAATCCACAAAAATGAAATTTTGAATTGCAAAAAAAAAAAAAAACAACAAAAATACATATAAACTACTAATATAAATATATGTCCATATGTAGGCTTCACGTACAAATAGATGTAACTAACTAAGTCAACAAACAAAAATATATAAACTACTAATATTTAGATAAGTAAATATGTAGGTTAAAATACAAATAAATGTAATTGGTTAAATTAGCCAAGTTAGCCTAGGTATATTTGCCACAAAAGTTCAAAATTTTCCTCATTTTTTTTCAATAGGGATGAATGTAAAAACCACCCAAAAAAGGTTGAAGCCGACAAACCTGATCAACTTGTCGACTTCAAACTTTTTTTCGAAAAGGGGGATGGTGTAACAGCAGCCTTATGATCTCACCCTGTTTCCCACTTGGTGCAACCCTGTTGCCTATTGTGAATGGACAACAGGTGTTGAAACAGGTTGGAAACGGGGAGGTCGGGAAAAGAAAAGGCGGCCATAATTATTATAAAATGTTGAACGAAGTGTGTGCAAGCAAAAACGTAAAAATAAAATATTATACGAACTAAGAACTAACTAAGTTTAGTGAAAGTAACTAAAAACTACTTAGTATACTACAGAAACTAAATTTGATAAATAATATTTACTAAAGCTACTTAAATAAACACAAGTAAAACTAAATCTACAAAATACGTGTTTTTGGTGTTTGAGTGGAGCGTGCGTGCATTAGAGTGCGCACAAGAACAATTTTTTGAAGAAGTTCCGAAATGGAACTTCACAGTGGCTTTACGGCCGTTGAACTTATGTCACCCCACCTGCAAAAAAAAAACGTTTGACACCCAAAAGAAACGTGTTGGCAAAAATAAAATATTTATAAATTCTGACATAGTCTAATGTACTTAGGTACCCAACGAAAAACTTTATTTTTATAAAAAAAATCTCTTGAGTCCATCAAAGTTATGGTTAAGTTTTTACATCTGTTTGTTTTTTTTTTCTGCAATATTTTTATATCTTTACCTTGCACTGTGTTCATTTTAAGCCATAAATGTGTTAATTATAATATCAGCATATGAACAATAAAAGCCTGTTTTTTCCTATTATTAATATTTAATATTTTTTTTATTATAACCATAATAACATTTATTTGCTTCTTCTCACTTTATATTTTTTGATTCAAAATTTTTTTGTTCCACTGCAGCCATTTGTTTATGTATTGTAGTTGTTGTTCACTCAATTGTTTTGGGATTGCCTTTGCTTTTCTATTACTTCATTATGGCTTTTGACATACAATTTTTTTCTTTATAAACATTTATTTGCCTTTTCATTTGTTTACTTAAATATAGGTAAATAAAATCTTATTTGGCTTGTTTGTTATTGTTTTTTTTTCTTGAAGGTCAAGTTTGCCAAAACAGCCTTAGAAATTGTTATTTGTATTTAATTTGTTTAACAATTAAACTTGCCTCGCTTTAGTATTAGCTTATTATTATTAAGCCTCTTCTCCTTTCTTAACCTTAGAACCGTGAGTTGGGCACTCATATTGGGTTTTGATATTGAATAACTGGGGACCGGGAAGTTCAATTAAATTTTGTTTTTGGCAGACTGATAAATTGTAGATTTGTTTATAATGTTTTATAGTTGTTAAAATAAAAAAGTAACGGCATTTCATATGGTTGGTTCTCTGTACGTGAATTGGGGCACTCAGTGCCCATAATATTTCTTCATATATTTTGTATGGAAACATATAAATTTCTAACGGATTTTGGAGGATATTCTGCATGTTTATCAGTTCTGCTTAAAAGTTTCAAGTGAACAGTTTGATTTCATATTTTATAAAAATTTGGTTTGAAATGAGTGAACAGTTTATTTGGCAAACCTACGCAGTGGATTGACTGAAGAAGAAGAGGAAAATCTTGCAAATTATTTCAATGCTCACAAAAACAATGATGATGATGGTGGAAATGACCCTACATTTGAAGGCGATGATGAACCAATACCCAGCGACCAGTCTGACTTTGGAGACGAAAATGCACCGCCCATTCCAGACCCACGTTTTGAAGAATATGACCACGAGGAAGCACCACTAGATATGGATACCGCTGAAAACGTATCTTTTTTGCAAGTCGAGCTATTGGGAGACCCCGTAGAGAAAAATATTGTGACTAAGGAAGGAACGACCGAACTGTATGCTGGTCAATGCCAAGTCAAACTGAAGAACGGCGAACAGAACTGGCATTGGAAATGCGCAGACAATCAACGTCCATATGCACGGAAAGATTTGAGTCAAAAAGAGATGCATTCCTACGCATTTTCCCAGTGTCTCTTGTTGAAAGTATTGCTCTTGATACGAACAGGAAAGCTGAAAGAGTAATTGAAGACAATATGCGTCAAGCAGTTCAAAAAAAAAATTAAGATATTGGCAGGACGAATGTTGATAAAATATATGATTTTATTGCAATAATTTTATACGCCGTTGCTGAAAAAGCAAACTTAGTTCAATCTAAGGATCTTTTGAACATGCCCTTTTATAGAGCAGTGATGTCATTGTATCGGTTTGTGCCGCTGTTTACGCTTGGACGATTCCAGAACTCGCGCTGAGAGATTACGGTACGATAAGTTGGCGTCTATTCGTCATGTATGGACATTATTCTTGGAGAATTTGACGACGCCCTACATTCCACGTAAAGAATTGACAATTGATTAGCAGTTACTTTCAACAAGAAACCGATGCAGTTTCCGCCAATATATTCCATCTAAGCCTGGAAAATATGGCATACAAATATTTTGGCTTGTTGACGCAAAAACCAACTATCCCGTTTCAGGTGAGGTATATTTGGGTTCACAGCCCAATGAACAGAGGTCTACTGGCATCGCGCGCAGTCTCGTAATGCGACTCAGTAATCGCTATTTGGATAAGGGTGTGAGTATAACGATGGACAACTTTTTTTTAAATATATATATGTAGTGATAACGTAAAATAGTAGACCAAGCAAGAAAAACTAAAAATTAGTATAAATCCGTTTTGTGATAAGAAATTACTATGTATATTAGTATTATATATTTCATTACAGTCAATATTTACTCTCTACATGATGCAATTGTTGAAAAAAATAATATCATAAAACAAGGCGATGTGGTCCTATTTTGGGGAAACTTTATTTATTTAGCTTTTAGCCTCACAGCCTCAATTTCAAACTACAATGAAATTCTGCACACTTTTGGATAAATTAATATTTTAAGATTTTTAAGAGAAATTAAAATATGTTTTAATTCGAATATCTCTCATAATTCTTCACAGTCGAAAATAATGAAAATACGTGTTACAAAGCTCTAGGGGGGGGGGGGGGGGGGGGGGGGGGAGGTGAATTTCCCCCAGTTCCTCCCCCTGGAACTGCGCATGATATTTATCAGTCTTGCCAGGTTGGTGCGTCTAAATCGAATATCACAATGAAAATTACTTTAAACCTCTCAGCAACAGCTTTCATTTGATATCCATAATACACACACATTCTAGGGGTATCCGGGTCCATGTTTTGGCCTATATCTCGAGACCCAGCCACCCAGCGACATAAAACTTCAATTTGATATCCGTAATGTAAAAAACACATTCTGGTGTTACCCTGATCCACGTTTTGGCCTATATCTCGAGACCCTAGTCACCCAGGGGTATGAAAATTACCCTATACTAAAGCACTCATCAACAGCTTTCATTTGATATCCATATTCTATAAACACATGGGTACTCGGGTCCACGTTTTGGCCTATATCTCGAGACCCTGTGCATCGATCTTGAATTTTCTTTGCTATAAACCTCACGGAGCCCGAGACCTTTCTAACGAATGCAAAACCGTGAAATGTGTTCGTGCGTTCTCGAGTTTTAGCGTCAGGAAGGAAAACCCGACTTATTTTATGTCAACATTCAACTCCAGTAATGATACAGTGCAACAATACAAAAATAAAAAAAAACATTTCATTTTGAAGTACTCAATAAGACCTTTCATTTGATACCCATATCGTACGAAAACAATCTAGAGTCACCCCTGGTCCACCCTTATAGCGATATCTCGAAAAGGCGTCCACCGATAGAACTAAGGCCACTCCCTTCTAAAATACTCATTAGCACCTTTCATTTGATACCCATATCGTACAAACACATTATAGAGTCAACCCTTGTCCACCTTTATGGCGCTATCTCGAAAAGGCGTCCCCCTAGAGAACTTTTTCACTTTTAAATAATCATTAACACCTTTCATTTGATACCCATATCTTACAAATACCACTCCCTTTTAAAATACTCTTTAATACATTCCATTTGATACCCATGTCATGCAAATACATTCCAGGGTTAACCTAGGTTCATTTTCCTACATGGTGACTTTTATTTTGTCTCCAAAGCTCTCAGCTGAGTATGTAACGTTCGGTTACACCCGAACTTAGCCTTCATTACTTGATTTGTTTTATATATCTTAAAAATCGCTTAGGTATGTACATCTGTTCACGATATATTTCAAATCTTATACAGCCGATTATTTGGATATTACGAATGGGATAAGATTATTGTTCAGCCCCATTTGTGAAAGGTATGAAGTCCTCGGTATAGCCGAAGACAATCCCGCCCTTACTTGTTATAAATTGTATTAAGTTATGGAGCTAATGAGTAGTATTTGTCCCTAAAAATGTGAGGCGTATCATAACCTGATTAAGGTTCAGGTGGTCTTACTTATGACTATAAAGAAAAATTTGACGCGTCCAACGCTTTTATTTGTCTGATCAACGCACTAGATTGATGAGGAGTGTGATGACTAGTACCTAGGACCTACCTAATTATTTTCTAGCTTTTAGTATTATTATTACTTAATGTAAGTATTGTTTTCAATAAAACCGTTTAACTTAAACATTTTTTTTTTAATTACCTATTTTATTAACTTTTTGTCTTTCATCATTTAAGTAATTTATTTTGTTAAATCACAAACAAAAGTTATTGAGTCACCCTGTTCTTCGCCCAAGTATTATAGTTTTGAGTATGCTAGTTCATATTGCCTACTTTTAGGCTGGATTCCGTATAAGCAACTGAAAGCTTAAGTGATGGCACTTGCGCATACAAAGTGGACCTTTGGTAAATTTTACAAACTTATATAAAAAGATACCTAAAAACGTATGCTTACGTGTTTAGACCGATATCATGTACAAATAATTAAAAATTATAACAGCATTTTAGCTGTATCACGCCATTTTGTCTATGAATAATAGAAAAGTGTAGTGCAGTAAATTTTCTGTTATAATGCATTATGCGGCAGTTACCCACCGACGTGTGCCGTACGTAAGGACGTTTGTCGTACGAAGCACGTTTGACCGAACTCTCAAGCCCGTAGGAATCAATGTGTGCGTCTGTGTACATGTACATAAGATATTTGTGTGTGTATTGTTTACAGATAAGCACTGTTGCCATTGACCATTTTGCATGCATGCTTATGGAAACATCAACTTTTTCCAATTTAATTTTTGGTGTTGTAAAAAGCTGGAATTAATATTTAATACATATAAATAGATTACATATTTATAATCTGCACTTTTACATAATTATTTCGAATTATTTTCACAATTTTTCAAACTTTAATTAGGTGTTTTTGCATAAAATCGCAAACGGTCAAAAATTAGCGTACAAAAGTTTACTAGGCAACTCTGTCTAGTGAGAGAGCGATCAGCTGACACGTTCTTACGGAAAAAATCAAAATTGTTTTGATTTCTACGTTCCGGGCTGCGTACGTACGGGCGTTGCACGTCGGTGAGTTTTCGTTTACTTTGCACACTCATAAGATAGGTCGTGTCAGCTGACACGTTTTTTCTACGTACGTTCGTGGGTAACTGCCGCATTAAGTACATGATTTGTTAACTGTTAAATCAAAAGACCAAATTATCAAAAAAAAAAGTTGGTGTGTTTGTATACCACTGGAGATGCCGGGGACTGAAACCGGGGCCTTTCACATGCAAATCGAACGCTTTACCACTGAGCTACATCCCCTATCTACTGAATAATCTACAGATAAATACCGTTTTAGCATTAGGATCTCGTTGACATACGTACATACATAGGTATGTGTTTAGCGATACCGTCTGTACATACATATTAGAGGTTTACGCCGATCACTTTATCGGCGGCGGCGGCGTTGGCTCTATGTTTTTACTTTAAGCTTGATTTTTCTTTTTTTTTTTTTTTTGATTTTTCTATTTAAAAAAATTATATTTAGGAAAAGTTTTGTTTGTATGTATTTAAGGAAATCACAGTGTTGGCCATTTCGGAAAGATCCGGGGTTTTTGCCTGAAAATCTTTGCGGAGGGATTGTCCCTCGTTCGCTTACTCCAGAGAGGCTTCGAACTTAACCCCGGTCTTTGGAATTGGTACTGCTGCGTCTGCTGAAAGAAATAGGGATACATAAAATAGTCACACTTTTATCTGTATATCTCGTGAAAAGCGTAGTTTAACCTAGGGTTAACTCCTAATAATCGTCGCGAACACTATTTAAATCATTTGTGGCTCCTTGGCGGTCACGCACAAAGGCGACTTACGGTTGCTATTAATAGTCTATTAATACTCATGACTCTCGTGGCACAGAGCGCCTCCAGCTGTTTTTAAGAGCTACAATTCCCGATGTGTGAACAGTAGCAATCCAGACCACTAGTCGCTACCACTCCTCTTGACCCTCACACCATATGCCAGCACAGAAGCTATAGGACTGCGGCTTCGAACTCATACCTTCGTCGACGTCACTTTCCTAGAAGCTCTATGTGTCGCATCGAAGACTTTCCAACAGATGCTTTTGTCGCGCTATGCTGCCGAGCTACACCAAAGAAACACCTTAAAACTGGCTATTCGGCCAAAAATGCCGCCCTCGAAATCATAAGCAGTCTAAGTGGATGTCATTGCGTAATGGGTGAAAATCGTATAATCCTCGGGGCATCTGCATGATAAAATTTTACAAGAACCCTGGAAAATATTTTTAAAATGTAGACCAAAGTTTGCAGACGTTTGTGTTCACAACATTGATTTCAATAGTCTTCGTTAAATCAAAACGATATTTTATAATGAAAGTCGGCCGAATTTATGTTGAAATATGTTAACTGCTGTTTTGCGGCCTTATGATATAAGACCTCATTATGGATGACCACGTAGCTTCAGTTTTCAGACTAGTTCGACTGTCCACTACGTCTTGGGAAAGCTTTTGCTACACCACTTTGAGTGTTCGTGCGAAGGACAAAGCCTCACCTGGTAAATAGATATGCCTACGTATTCACATTTGTAAAAGGAGCCGTAACGTCTAGGTGATATTTAAACTTGGCTGACAGGCTATAATCAATGTGATACACTCCAAGGGACTAGTTTTGGAAATCAAAATTATTATGGTGTGGAAATCAAAATTAACATATCAGATGCTATTGCATAGTTTCGCAAATAGACAACAGATGTTTGAATGTAAGCTCAAGTGATTTTTCAAACCCTTCTCATACGTACATAAATCCTCAACTTTAGTATGAGGTAAGAATCATTTCAAAGGAGTGTTTATGCCCCTAGAACCTACTGAACGATTTTTCATCACTTGAACTCGTATTCTTTCAGCCAATCGCAATATAAAATTAAAAAAAAAAAAACAAGTAAGGAAGGTTAAGTTCGGGTGTAACCGAACATTACATACTCAGTTGAGAGCTATGGTGACAACATAAGGGAAAATAACCATGTAGGAAAATGAACCGAGGGAAACCCTGGAATGTGTTTGTATGACATGTGTATCAAATGAAAGGCATTAAAGAGTATTTTATGAGGGAGTGGGCCATAGTTCTATAGGTGGACGCCATTTAGGGATATAGCCATAAAGGTGGATCAGGGTTGACTCTAGAATGCGTTTGTACGATATGGGTATCAAATGAAAGGTATTAATGAGTATTTTAAAAGGGCGTGGACCTAAGTTCTATAGATGGACGCCTTCTCGAGATATCGCCGTAAAGATGGACCAGGGGTGACTCTAGAATGTGTTTGTACGATATGGGTATCAAATGAAAGGTGTTAATGAGCATTTTAAAAGGGAGTAATCCTTAGTTCCATAGGTGGGCGCCGTTTCGAGATATCGCCATAAAGGTGGACCAGGGGTGACCCTAGAATTTGTTTGCACAATATGGGCATCAAACGAAAGGTGTTAATGAGTATTTTAAAAGGGAGTGGGCCTTAGTTCTATAGGTGGACGCCGTTTCGAGATATCGCCATAAAGGTGGGCCAGGGGTGACTCTAGAATTCGTTTGTGCAATATGGGTATCAAAGGAGTTAATGAGTATTGGGGAGTAGGCCTTAGTTCTATAGGTGGACGCATTTTCGAGGTATCGCAATAAAGGTGGACCAGGGGTGACTCTAGACTTTGTTTGTACGATATGGTTATCAAATGAAAGGTGTTAATGAGTATTTTTAAAAGGGAGTGGGCCTTCGTTTTATAGGTGTTCGCCTTTTCGAGATATCGCCATAAAGTTGGACCAGGGGTGACTTTAGAATTTGTTTGTATGATATGGGTATCAAATGAAAGGTGTTAATGATTATTTTAAAAGGGCGTGGTGCTTAGTTCTATAGGTGGACCCCTTTTCGATATGTCGCCATAAAGGTGGACCAGGGGTGACTCCAGAATTCGTTTGTGCAATATGGGTATCAAACGAAAGGAGTTAATGAGTATTTTAAGAGGGAGTGGGCCTTTCTGGACCAGGGGTGACTCTAGATTTTGTTTGTACCATATGGGTATCAAATGAAAGGTGTTAATGAGTAGTTTTAAAAGGGAGTGGGCCTTCGTTCTATAGGTGGACGCCTTTTCGAGATATCGCCATAAAGATGGACCAAGTGTGACTCTAGAATGCGTTTGTACGATATGGGTATCAAATGAAAGGTGTTAATGAGTATTTTAAAAGGGAGTAATCCTTAGTTCCATAGGTGGACGCCGTTTCGAGATATCGCCATAAAGGTGGGCCAGGGGTGACTCTAGAATTCGTTTGTGCAATATGGGTATCAAACGAAAGGAGTTAATGAGTATTTTAAGAGGGAGTGGGCCTTTCTGGACCAGGGGTGACTCTAGACTTTGTTTGTACGATATGGGTATCAAATGAAAGGTGTTAATGAGTATTTTTAAAAGGGAGTGGGCCTTTGTTCTATAGGTGTTCGCCTTTTCGAAATATCGCCATAAAGGTGGACCAGGGGTGACTCTAGAATGAGTTTGTTCGATATGGGTATCAAATTAAAGGTATTAATGAGAGTTTTAAAAGGGAGTGGTGGTAGTTGTATATGTGAAGGCGTTTTCCAGATATCGACCAAAATGGGGACCAGGGTGACCCAGAACATCATCTGTTGGATACCGCTAATTTATTTATATATGTAATACCTGCCAAGATTTTAAGGGTTTTTTATTTCGCCCTGCAGAACTTTTTCATTTTCTTCTACTTAATATGGTAGGTGTCACAACCATTTTATAAAGTTTTTTCTAAAGGTATATTTCGCGTCAATAAAAAAATCCAATTACCTTACCATATTTCATCCCTTTTTTCGTATTTGGTATAGAATTATGGCATTTTTTTCATTTTTCGTAATTTTCGATATCGAAAAAGTGGGCGTGGTCATAGTCGGATTTCGTTCATTTTTCATACCAAGATAAAGTGAGCTCAGATAAGTACGTGAACTGAGTTTAGTAAAGACATATCGATTTTTGCTCAAGTTATCGTGTTAACGGCCATGCGGAAGGACTGACGGACGACTGTGTATAAAAACTGGGCGTGACATCAACCGATTTCGCCCATTTTCACAGAAAACAGTTAACGCCATAAAATCTATGCCCCTACCAAATTTCAAAAGGATTGGTTAATTTTTGTTCGACTTATGGCGTTAAAAGTATCCTAGACAAATTAAATGAAAAAGGGCGGAGCTACGCCCATTTTTAAATTTTCTTTTATTTTTGTATTTTGTTGCACCATATCATTACTGGAGTTGAATCTTGACATAATTTACTTATATACTGTAAAGATATTAAATTTTTTGTTAAAATTTTACTTTAAAAAATTTTTTTTTTTAAAAGTGGGCGTGGTCCTCCTCCGATTTTGCTAATTTTTATTAAGCGTACATATAGTAATAAGAGTAACGTTCCTGCCAAATTTCATCATGATATCTTCAACGACTGCCAAATTACAGCTTGCAAAAGTTTTAAATTACATTGTTCATTATTAATTTTTTGAAAAAAATTTGCAAAGTGAGCATATCAATTTATTATATAACTTTTATTTTGGTGTTTTGTTTTAATAACTTGGTGAATTGGGTGATGCAAAATCCGTGTTAAGCTGACATCGAAAACGCCTGTTTTTATACCCAGCTGTACTTGTACACAGGATATTATAACTTTGATTGGATAACGGTTGGTTGTACAGGTATAAAGGAATCTATATAGATATATACTTCCATATATCTAAATCGTCAGTATCGAAAAAAATTTGATTGAGCCATGTCCGTCCGTTCGTCCGTCTGTCCGTTAACACGATAACTTGAGTAAATATTAAGATATCTTCACCAAATTTGGTACACGATCTTATCTGGACCCAGAATAAATTGGTTTTGAAAATGAGTGAAATCGGATTATAACCACGCCCACTTTATATATATATAACATTTTGGAAAACACAAAAAACCTGATTATTTAGTAAATGATTCACCTAGAATGTTGAAATTTGACATGTGGACTAATATTGAAAAAAATTTTAAAATGGACCTGGTCCCGCCCACTTGTGATAAAATCAATTTTGCAAATATTTTTAATTATAAATCGTTAAACCTAACATAACAAAATTCGGCAGGGAGGCTACCTTTACTATAAGGAATGCTTTGAATAAAAATTAAGGAAATCGGTTAAGGACCACGCCCACTTTTATATAAAAGATTGTTAAAAGAGTCGTGGACGAATAAAATAAGCTATATCTTTGCAAAAAAGGGCTTTATATCAATGGTATTTCATTGTGGATTTATAACAATAAATAGGAAAAACTTCAAATTTAAAAAATGGGCTGGCACCGCCCCTTTTATGACTAAGCTATTTTCTATGTTTCGGGAGCCATTACTCGAAGAAAAATTAACGGATCGTAATAAAATTGGGTGCACAAATTTTCCCTATAGCAGGAAATATTTCTAGAAAAAATGAACGAGATCGGTTAAAGACCACACCCACTTTTATATAAAATATTTTTAAAAGGGTCGTAGACGAAAATAATACGCTACACCTTAGCGAAAAAGAGCTTTGTATCAATAGAATTTTACTTTCTAAATTGAATTATAACATTAAATTGGAGAACAATCAAATTTTTGAAAATGGGTGTGGCACCGCACCTTTTATGACCAAGCAATTTTCTGTGTTTCGGGAGCCATAACTCGAAGAAAAATTTACATATCGTAACAAAATTGGGTACACATATTTTCCTTATAGCAGGAAATATTTCTAGTAAAAATGGATAAGATTGGTTAAGGACCACGCCCACTTTTATGTAAATGACTTTAAAAAGGGTCGTAGCTAAAAATAATAAGTTAAATCTTAGCGAAAAATAGTTTTGTACCAATCGTATTTTGTGCCATTATAACAAGAAATGGGAAAAAATTCAAATCTTGACAAATGGGCGTGGCACTGACCATTTCTTACAATGCATTTCCCAACGTTTTTGGAGCCATAACTCGACGAAAAATTTGGCGCACATTTATGCCTTTTAACAGGAAATTACTTACTTAATTGGCACTTAACCGTTTAAACGGTTATGGCCGTCCAATAAGGCGCGCCAGTCGCTCCTTCGCTCCGCCAACCGGCGCCAATTGGTCACACCAACAGGAAATATTTTCAGTAAAAATGGACTAAATGGGTTAAATCGTCTTCTTTTCTATAAAAGATTTTGTAAAAGTGCGTAGATGCAGGTAATAAGCTATTTCTAGTAAAAGTCGCAAAATTTCGTTAATAACCCTGCCCCTTTTTTGTAATGACGCTTTTTAGTACAATGGCACTTGTGTGTTTATGTTTATTGTTCCCTTATATCTTTATTTTAAAACAAACAGTAGGGAAATTCCCATATCTGAAGGAAAACTGCCGCTCAAGGCCGTTGCTGTTAGCCTGTATATCCTTTTTGCTTCTTTTAAACGCAAATTAGTTCAGAATAGAACCATACGTATTTGTATTATTGCGCAGCCTTGTAACACTATTAAGCACACAAAATAAACAGGACGCCGCCGCCGCCGCCGCGCCGATATTTTTGACATTCGGCGTGAGAAACACGACCAAAATCGGCGGCGTTTATCGGCGGCGCATATCTCTAATACATACATATGTAGAAATATACTTTAGTGAGCTGACTACTCACGTGTTTATACCCTGTAGTGTTAGAACCAGTTAATTTTAATTAAATTAAAAATCATAAAATAATATTATATACGCGAGCTCCTGCCCCAGGAGAACTCTGTCTCTTGCTTGTCTCAGAAACCTCAGTCATTGAAAACAGACCCTCAGGGACAGATCAAAAGGTTGACCACTTCCCATAATTGTGACAATCGGTGAACATGGTGCTGAAACGGAGGACCGGATGCCTATCATCAGCAATAAACAATCGATAGTTGTATTAGTGGGCCAGTGCTCATCTTGTCTTTTGAGATGCTTGAAGTTGGCTTAAGCTAGGTTACGAAGGTATACCTAAAAGGATGCTTTCGAAGCATGGTTTCCCACATCCATAATTGTGGCGGGAATTGACGGCAGATGCTTGATTAATATATGTGAGCGACAGAAACTGCTTGAACTATTTTAAAACTTTACAGGTAAGCTAAAGTTCGGGCAGACTAAAATCGGCCGTGCCTGCTGCTTATCTTGTTTTATGCACCGCCATATAAACTGATTGTCATAAATTAAACACTCTTGCTCACAAATTTATTGAAGGCATCGATACCTGTTTTTGCTTCTCCTAATGTTGTTGCTGTTACCGATAAATCTTCATGCAAATAAGCATGTAAACTCATTGTTTTCGTTGTAAGAGCTTTGACAACTTCATTTTGTTTATAATACCAAACCGTCGCACACATATATATGTGTCCATATTAGGGTGGTCCTTAGGGGTATCCTTAAACAATCATGGGACAACTTTTTCAGACTCCCACCATTTTTAACTTTAATATTACCGTTAAAGGTATTACTTATACGTTTTGGTCCCGGCTATAGATGGCTAGAACGTATCGCGCAGGAGTAATTCACATTACTTATGAAGGCTCTAACAATTAAAATACCTTTTTCTATCTATTAGTATCAAAAATCATTTGCCGAAGACTTTACATCTATGCTTTTGCATTGATTGGATATTCCTAAGATAATTTGATCTGAAAGGAAAGGAAATTAAAGTACAGATAATTAAAGGAAAGAAAAAATAGGGGGGAGAAAAAAGTGTTTTCACTTATTCTTGAAGTGTCAACGGTTTGATATCAACGATTTGTTGGTTTTTTTTAACAAAAAGTTACCGATTTTTTATTGAAAAGTTATCGACTTGTTATAGAAAAGTTATCGTTTCAAAAGATATCGGTGTGTTATGGAAAAGCTAACGGTATTTTATCGAAAAGTTACCGATTTGTTATCAAAGTGCTACCAATTTGGTATCTGCGTGTTTTTGAAAAGTTATTGATTTGTTACGAAAATGCTAAACATTTGTTAATAAAAGTTACAGATTTGATAGAAAGGTTATTGATTTCCTATCGGAGTGCTACCAGTTTGTTATCGGTGTGTTATAGATTTGTTATCAACGACTCATGGGTTTTTCATGAATAAGGTACCGATACAAAACATCTGTAACCCATCGATAACAAGCAGATAAGGCCCCAGCGGGTTAGGGGCCTTAGAATATACCCGCAGTAGTAAGCGGCGATTAAAATATTGTCAACCTCACCTATTCGTGGCGAATCCTGTTTCATTAACAGCAGAGGCTCTGGCGTCCCCGAACTCCTTATGGTTCTAGGTGTGGAATGGCGATATGGCCTATAAGGTTACATGTCATCATACCAAATCGTTCCCGAGATAGTCGGGCTAGTACCTTTATGGTGCTTGTTACCGGAACGAACCGGATCTGCATCCGGCAAAGGACCATCAACAGCGAAAACACTCCCCAACGCCTTCGGGAAGTGTCCTTATTGCTACAACAACAAGCCAAAGATAAACGGATAACTTACTTTCGGTATCGTATGTTACCGATAGGAGGCCCACGAGGCGCTTCTAAAAAAGTCTCACTCTGTGGTTTGCGCTTCAAACCATATGTGAGCCCTAGTTAATTTAATGACAATAGTTTTCTAGACGAGCACCTCTATGCATATACATTAGGGTGTCCCTTATATGAACGAAATATTTCGTTTTGCAATTATCAAAACGCATACCCTCTAATTCGGTTCAGTATACAAACCTCTGCTTAAATAACAAATTTTAACTTTCCACGTAAACTTTAACCCGTGCCGACAGGGCCTCAAAAATAGCAGTTTCTTTCTTCATCTAGTAGCTAGATCAACAAAAATGTTCATTGCTTTGTTTAATAATAGAAATTTGTATTAAAGATTGTTTAATTTAAATATTGTTAATAGGATTACTCAGAACATTTTCTTTTTAAAGTCTGTTTTTTACAATCTGGATACATATCTCTATGTTCTTGCACACAGCGTAAAAGGAACTGCTTTTGTTCTTCTTCTGCGGTTATCAAACCATGAAAGTCTTGCATAAGTTTAACAGCTCTTTCAGCTGTGTCATTAACTGCTTTTAAGCACAAAATCTTCCTTTTTGCTTCTATATAGGCTACGTTTTCTTCCCACGAAGATATATTTTCCTGAAGGAAACTGCAGTCAACTTTTAGCCTCGAAAATATATTTTTGCTTCTAATAGTGATGAAATCACTCAAAGATTTTTCTAAAACAAGAACAAAAGTTTAGCGTTTAGTAAATAGTGAGCATAGCTTAATACATATGAATAAATATTCACCATATAAAGATATCGACGTTTCATCCTTCGATGGAACGTATCTCTTTCCGGAATCATCAAAGCTTTCTCTTTTTAAGTTAATTACAATGTTCTTCTTGGTTTGTTCATCAACGTCTTCGTCAAAAATTGATAGCAGGGTTATTTCTTCTGATAAATACCACAGGTGGTGACTGAATTTTCCTAAAGCTGCTTTGGAAATCAACTTGTCAACTCTTTCGTAATCCTTCAGGGTCTTTAAAAAGAGTAAGTCTTGATTCGGCGCTTTTACTGCTAAACTGCATCTTAGCCAGGGCTTAACATAAACTGTCACAATGAATAAAGAAATATCTCTAAGCGCTTGTTCGTCCTTGACGCTCATTTTAAATTGAGACTGCAACAAACATATCTTTATAGAGTAAATAGCTCTTGCCATCCACCGAGCTTGATGCAGTGCGCCTGGAGGTCTGATTTTAATTTTATTCTCAGAGTTTCCTCCCAAAAAAATAATAGCTAGTTCAATCAGTTCCCGATAATCATCTCGTACAATTGACTTCTCCAGTTCGTTGTAATAAAACTCCACCAATTCATTTATCATCGTCTCACAAAAGTGTTGTTTTACGAAATTAGAGCAGGGTTCGATAGCATTAGGATTAATATTCTTCCAGTTATCTTTGAACTTTTTAAATAGTGGAATCTCGGGACTGGTACTGTCCTCTTGGATTTTAGTTCGAAAAACACTTTTGAGCACAAGTTCGTAAACATGATGACGACAAGCAAAAAGTAACAATTCTCTTTCTAATGCTTGCTCCAAAAGCACACAAGCTGCATTCAAGCGACCTGTATTAGATGCTGTCGTATCACAGCACATTATTTGTACCTTATCATTAAGGTTCCAATCATTTAGCGTATTTAGTACTGCATTTGCTTGATTTTTGCCAGAAGAGCTCTCTAATTTCGGGACTGCAAGAATTTGTTCTTTCTCTTCAAACGAAATAACGATTGTCGTCGTTTTGAATGTAGCCGGGCTATATTTCTGTATAAAGCTGCACTGCGTTGCATTGTTGTTCTAATACAGAAGGTGGCGCCACTGACGGATGAACATTTAACATGAAAATTGAATAACAATGTGATCCGTATGGAACAATTTGTTGTTTCGAAAGAGCATTTGCGTGGTATTTGGTGGTATTTGGCTTTCAAAGAGTTATTTTGCCAGTAAAATTGCCTTTTTTTTTGTCTTTTTCCATAGAAAATCGAGTCCTACGGGGAGGGTTTGAACCCGCACCCTCCCCCCCCCCCCCCCCCGCAAATCCGCCACTGTATCCAAGTATAGCAAATCAATGTACTCACTATATGGGGATGAAATCATGAAATCTTCAGAAAAACAACTACCCACATATTTAGGTTTCAATTTAAGGTATATGGCATCGAAGCCCATGGGAGGGATCCATTCCCTAAAATCCCTCCCATCTACACCACTGATACTACTCGTAAAATTATATTCTAAATATTAGTACACTTTATTTAGAATATAATATATAAAACCCATATCGTAAAAAATTGTTTATAGAACACCTCATTTCAAATAAAAAGAATTTGATCGAATGTTAACCGTTGAACCTGAACCAACTTGTTTCCAAAGTAATTCGGCACGGTTTAGAGTTTTCGTAATGAGCTTATATTTTTTTATTGAGTATATTGGATTAAGGAGAACCGATCTGAAGGGTATGCGTTACAAAAAAAAGACTTCTAAAAATAAGGGACACCCTAATATACATACATCGAACTTCAAGAGTATTTGGTATTCACGCTATTGTTTAATCCCCATCCCGATATCAGTACAGGACCATAATAAAAGGTTACATCTTCGACACATGTGCTACCTGCTGAGGGGATGAGACTGGAAAACATCGTTCATTTTCTTTTTTAAGAACCCCCTTAATGTACATATTCCGCAAGGTGGTATGCGTATGTAAAACAGTTGCAGTGGAGCTTGCAGCCTTTTAAACACTACTGCCTCACCCAGAGACTAAATAGGAGAAACACATTGGTGCCACCCTTATAGCTCCGACACATAAGCAGTTTTTCATATAGATGAGTTTAACACAAGCTTAAGCATTATGAGTAGATTGCACGTATTTTTATGGAGAACGGTAGAATGAGCGACACTGGTGCCATCTGATATTGAAAAGTAGCCATCTCCCAACTGTTGTTCTAAGCAAATCATAAGAAGAAGAATTTGACATTTGCTTTGGCTAAGGGTCTTGGCATACTTTGCAAGTGAAATTATTTTTCCCACTGGTTGGTAAATTTTCTAAAATTTTTCGCAATTAAAAACTGCAATATAAGAATCGATTACGACACAAGATATTGTGATGAACATTAGCAACGCTAAGGGATACCACCATCTCTAAGCCAATACTAAGCAGTGACTTGTATGCACATCAACAAGTCAATCATTATGTCTGTACATATGTCCATACAAGCAGCGGAGAGCACAACCCCATGCATATATCTGAGAAGCTCCGAAAAGTAGGCAATTATCTGTGGAAGTATCACTCACATATACACGCGCATATGGGAAGCTATAACGTGCATCTGTAGTTATGTTATAGCTGGTAATTTTATAGCTAGTAGCAAATTCTAGAAATAGAAACGCCTAGAAATATGTCAACGAGGAAACCAAAAAGTATAAAAGCAGCAGTAGTTGCGGCAGGACGATCCAGGTTGATTTAAGCACGCTATCTCCTGAGCAGTAGAAGTGTTATTGTGAAGTACTTTAATAAAGGCCATTTTGCATTATTGAATAGTGGAGTTATTTATTCAACAGTTTAGTGATTCAAACGTTAGCAGAGTTGCAAATAAGTGGAATTGCAGTAAATTCGATCCAATATGTTAGCAAGTATTTTTGTTGTATAGGGAGCATGTTTATAACAGAGAAATTTTGTATGTGAATGGGCAAGGCGTAATAAACTTCAATTGCCAAGTCTGAAGTTCCTTCATATTTACAAACGCAAATGTTAAACACATCTATATGAAAAATGTCATTGTGCCGCGGCCTTTACTATTGTTGTTGTTGATTATCGACGACCAGTGCAGAGTTAAACGATGGTGTAATATCGGTTAAGGTGGCATTGTCCAATATTTTGAAAACAAAGAATCAGATGGTGTGTTCCATAAAGCACCAACAATACCGCGCACATGTTTACACTTTGCTTTTTTGGTTTGCATAAAGCTATTTACATTTGTACCTAGGTATGTAAGTAATATGTTTATTAATGTGCATCATTGTATGTTGCTGCCTCCCGACTATTCGATTCGATGGTTTAATAGCAGAGACAATATTAAGAATAGAGATGTTGCAGGAAAGAAAAATCGTGTGAAGCAAGCTTCACAAAATTCTAGTAGGTCACATTCACCACTTACCACAGCAGTATTTGTTAAACTACCACTGTCTGTATTTGTTATTTAACAATTATTTGTACACTTTTTATTCAGCTAATTCATTCAGAATTTTAACTTTTACTCTCTAAAACTCCAATCAGTGTATTTGTGTGCTTAAATTATGTTAAAAATTGTGTTAAAGTTTTTGGTGTGGTGGAAGTGACCTACTAGAATTTTGTTACGCTCCGCTACTTTCCACCGAAGTTTGCGCCTGGAATATCTCTATTCTAAATATTGTCTCTGTTTTAACTATGGCTGCGCATGCGCATGGTCAGAAATACATGAATTTTAAATGATACTTTGTTAATGGCGCGAAGAATAAAAGATTGTCCACAAGAGCGCTTGTATAAAAATTTGTAGATAGTGTATTTATATTTTTATACAATAATAAAAACCATGTTTGACAAGCATTACACAATGCACAGTTGTTGGCATAATATCTACCTATGCAAAATTTATGCGAATCTTAAATATGCACGCGCATAAAGCCATAGAATGTTGGCAGCACTTACGTATATACAGCAGCGAACAGAAAAATAGCAGTGATAATTTTTTTTTCTCAATTAAACTTTTTGTATGTTTGGCGGGGATTCCCCGATAGGTTAATTCCTTATTTCTATGAATAGAACAAAGCAAATACCAGTTTCTTTGAAACCGCCAACAACAAAAAGCAAAACTTTGCAAAGAATAAAATATGTAAGGAACGCAATTAGATTGAGTTTACAACAATTAATGTATGACGTGGCTGAATGTGTTGGTAACAGTTCAACCATCGTAGGAATGCGGATTCGAATCCCATTCCCGGGAGAAAAAAAAATTGAGGATATTTACAAGATATAAACTTAAATTATTCCTCTTTTATTTTCGATAATTTTGTTTCGAAAAATTCGATAATGACAAGAAAATTTAATGTCCCTATTACCGTTTACAACTCAACTTAGTTGGGTTGTAATTAAAACAACTCAACTTTAAGACAACTCAACTCCTGTTTGGTATTACGAATTACAACTTATTTCAGTTGAAATTGAATTGAGTTGCCAACTTCAGAAAGTGATGATTTGACATATAAATAAACAGCTGATCAATTTGTGGCAGAAATTTAAGCATTTTCAAATGTGATTTTTTTATTAATATTATATGAAATCTATTTTATAATGACAAAAATGTTGGTGATTGACACTTCGCGAATACAGAAAACATTCGCGTGATCATTCCAATCCATTGGAACTACCAAGCACCAAGTAAGAAAATGTTTAAGTGACAAACAAATAATGAGTTTCATATGAAGTTATTTTGCAGATTTGAAAGGAAGCATTTTACTCAGTACTAAACAAAAGCAAGGACCATTTCCGCATACGCGTTCGTATTTTAAAATTATGCACCATACTCCGATTCCTTGCTGACGGCAGCTATCAAATATGATGTGGAAATGATTTTGGTGTTGGACTGGTTTTAGATATTATTGAGGAGCGTATTTGTGCGAAGTAGATTAAAACCCAAACAGAAAAAACTGTATTTTACTCAAATAGGATTCCCAGGAGTAGTGATAAGTATCAATGGGACTCGCAAAATTATTTCACCTATTTTGGCTGCATCCGAACTGCGGCCAGCCTCGTCCAACTAAAGTCAAAAAGATATTCAATGTAATTCGTTTAAACGTTGTTTTTTCTAGAAATGTGTACAAAATTGTTGATTATTGTTTGATTAAAAAAGGTTTAACTACCGGCTTTAAATTTTTTGCTTTTGGTAACGTTTTATAAGCCCGTGCACCATCTAACTCTTATCAAAGGTGGTATCAAAAGACGGGTTTCCATCTCCGTTTTTAGGATTCGAAAGCGGAAATTAAAAATTTTATTTCTTTTGAAAGATATTTACAAAGACCCATAAAATGGCCCGAGAGGGTCCGAAATATGAGGCCCGTTCCACAGTTTTTTTGCACAGAACATCTTTCTGCGTTGGCGGCCTTTAGCCACGATTCGTAAAAATAACTCTGGTTGGGTCCAACACCTTTCTGCATAGCTGTGTACAAAAAATCTGGCAAAATACAACAACCACATGAAATTAGATTTTATTAGAAATAAAATTTTTAATTATTGTGGTAATTCTTTACGACAGCATGACACTGCTAATACGTGTCCAAAAATATCGAGAGAGGTATTAAACGATGCGTCTTGGCATCAGTATTAATAATCCGAAGGCGGAAAATAAAAATTTTAACTCCTTCAAAAGATATTAAACAAAAACCGAAAAAAGACAACAACATTATAACAACCACATGAAAATCGCCAACTTCAAATACAAATATCTCCGGACAAGAGATAAAATGTTTCTTTTCCGCCTTCGGATTATTGTTCTCGAGATTAATACGCGTCTCGATATTTTTGGACGCGTACTAGCAGTGTCATGCTGTCGCAAAGAATTACAATTTTTGTTTTCGGATTCTTAAATCGGAGGTCGAAACGTGTCTTTTGATACCAACTTTGAACATCTTTGTTAAAAATTAGGTGGTGAACCGTCTTCTAAAACGTAACATTTTTTCAAAACAACTGCAAAATTGCATTAGACAACTGCTAGTAAGCAGTTGTAAGATTTTGACGTCTTTGACAACTACACCAAGACAAGGTTGTAAACGGCAATGCCACAAAAAGTTGTAAGACTAGACAACTCAACCGAAATTTTTTTTGACAGGTTGAGTTGTAATCTGTAATACCAAATTGCGAAATTTCAACTCAACCAGAGTTGAGTTGTAAACGGTAATAGGGGCATAAAACGTTTTATTTAGTGCTCTCTGAAATTTCTTGAGTAAACAGTTTTTAGTCCAATCAATTTTAATTTAAAAAAGTTCAACTTATGTGTCTCTCAAAGTTCGCATCAATTTTTGACAATCTTTTCCCGAAAGGTGTTGTAGAGTTCGCCCCATATAAAGTGTCGGAAAAAGTTTTTCAAAAACCAATACGATTTTTGAGCGACCTATTACTTGCATTTTAACCAAACTTTATTGGGCTTCAAACAAAAAGTTCGAATTTTTCGTAAAGTTTTCTCGAGTTTTTTCGAAAACGAGTTTGAGATTAGTTTCAGTTACAAAATTCATAGAAGCTTTTTCCTAAAATATAGGAAATAAAAAAAGAAGGTTTCCCTGCAGTCAAAAGCCAAAGTAGTCAGCAAACGTTCTAGTTCATTGACTAGAATTTTGGTGGGGCTATTCATTCTAGTTAGAATTTGAACCGTTCATTGACAATAATTTTGTTTGTCGGACCGTATGAAATGCGCGAATGCTTTCTGTCGGCAATTTGCATTACATACTTCAATTAACAAGGCTAGACGTCGTAGAAATCAACGGGCACATAAACACGATCGGAGAACACCTCTCCGTTACTTATGCAGATTAATGAAGCTATTAAAAAGGCAAAACCTTCTAAATCAATAGGCCCAGACTAAATAGCTATGCCGAAGACAGAACACTGAGCATACGGACATTAGCTACCTGACGTATGCATTCTACTTGTCCTGTTTGCCCTTTCCATTGCAGAATAATGAAGAATCGAACGGACCACAGCCTAAAAGCCCAGCTAACGATGTAAAGACGTTGGAAACCATTCTGCCTCCTTCATTTCAGCATGGCATGGCATAGCTTCCGTAAAATGCATATCGCTATCACTGCGCTTAACGCCATTAACACCCTGATAAATGGCGCACTGAATCACCCAAAACTTTATCATAGGACGGTGCTCGAAACATTTGATACAGTCAACCAACGCGCACTACTTCAGACATAGAAGGTTCACCCCTTGTCTAAAAAGATGGACCGCAAATTATCTGAGTGGTCGGCAAGCGTCGGTTCAATTTAATAGCGAACCCTTCAAACCTAGGAAAATTAAACAAAGGGTTATGTCCCATCACCGATTTTATTTAATTTTTACATATCCAAGCTTCCTTTACCACCACAACGAGCTACCAGCATATGCTGTGCATATGTTACGACTGCACGATAATGACAACTAGCCCTCGCCCCTCAAAGATGAATTAGTTTCCAAAATGAATAGTTGTCTACCCAGTCTTTCTGTTTTTTTTTTCACCTCGCGCGATCTGAAACTATTCCCGACTAAGTCCTCAACCACTCTGTTTAAGATATTTAAGGAACAGATGACGCAAATATTGGACATTCACGTTGATGGTATTACGCTACCGACTGTCAGTCACCCAAAGATGTTAGGGTGACGTTCGATAACACTCTCACCATCAAGACGCATGCCTCTGAAATCGTATCTAAAAAACCAAGCCACAACAAAGTCCTCAAATCGCTGGCCGGTATCACAACTTACAAAGCAATAAGTCGACTGCCCATGTTATACGCGTCACCGGTTTGGTGGCCTGACTTAAAAATAAGACACTGGAAAATTCTGAAGGCGTACCAAATACTTATACTTATGACCGTTGAACACCACCTATATAGCGGGGCAAAAGAGCTGAACTTAAAAGAGTTTTTGCTGAATTGCCACAAAGTGGGGAATCCCAGCAAACAACTGCTTAACCTAGCCCCGCCTCCCAGACGGATAAGGAAACATCTCCGTGGATACTGCGATGAAATACATCACCTACCTACTCAACCGGTTGATCCAGATAAACATAAAGAGGCCCTAAGTCTAATCCACACTGAGTCAGGAAATATCTTCCCTAGGTCGCGCCCGTTGAACGCTGTTATCAATACACTGTGGCATAAACTATCTAGTATGTGAATTGGTATGATATTGCTGTTTATAATCTGGTGTAATGCTGACGCAAAGGCTGACTAGCGTGTTAAATGGTGTGAACCTGATGCAAATACTGACTAGTATGGCAATTGGTACGATTTGGTATTAAAAATAGCAGTTGCTAATATGGAAAACAGAGAAAGCTCTAACTAGTTGGGTTTTTCGGCAAACTAGTTCACTTCTTGTATGCAACTAGTGGGGTTGTCTGCAGTGTTATTACGACGAAATTTGTTGATTATTGCCACTGCTATTTTTCTGTTCGCCGCTGTAGGTAAGGTATGTGTATCAGAGAACAGCAAAAATCGAAAACAACAACGTTCGATTACATTCCGCAACATGATCGTGTTCAATGATCCAACTTGCTTAAATGAACACAATCGACATTGATTTAAAATCAACCAACTTATTGCATGCGTGAATATACACCCCTATTCTGCATTTCGATTACGTTCCCCTTCTACGCTCCGCTTCAATCGAAGTTTGGTATTCTGCATTACGACGGAATCGTAAAGAGAAGAGGAAGAGCAAATCATTTTTCGAAATCAGCTGTTAGTACGGAATGTGTGAACATTGGAACAAAATAAATTAAAGAAAATTTGTAAAAAACACTGAAAAACGACATTTGTACAAAAAAAAGCAATAGAATATATTACCGCAGTGTTATATTTTTTTGAGTGAAGTGTTTTCATAATTGTAAGTGTGTTTTTGTCGTTCTTTTGGCCAATTCCCTGCCGTGGACACCAAGTTTTGTTAAAACGGATTCCTGCACGAATATAGTTGACATTTTCTGAATTTTAAGGAGGCTAATTTCATTGCACTGGCCTAAAATATTTGTAAAAGTTTATTTATTCTTTCCGCAAGGATTGTTTACGTTTTCGCTTCACCTTCCTCTACGCCGGCAGCTTGCTTTGGCATATAACTGGACCCAACGAACAGACACAAATTATAGCTGTCTATTATAATGGAATCAATAGCCGCGGCATTATTTATAGAGTTGGAAAGCAACGCATACGAAAATTGTAAGAAATTGAACTTAAATGTGGTAAAGTTTAATGACTTATTTTCTTATTTAGGTTCAAAAAAAAACTTTCGACTTAAGAAGGATGCTTTCAAGTATGTGTTAGATACTTTTGCGGGGCAAATACGTCCAAGGACTTCGACATCGACATGTTGTTTTTGACCTGGAAACATATAAAAAACAATCATCATCAAGCCTTCTACGTTTCTTAACAAGTTTTACTTACATTTTTGTTAAAATTCTGTTATAAATTAATAAAAAAAATAAAAAGAAAACATTTTTCCGCCAACTAATTTGCAACTTAGAAAAACGGAACTACGATCGAAATGCAGAATAGAAAAAATCGAACGATTCGAAGTTGGATCGAAAGAGATTGGAGCACAGAATACCAAAATTGCCAAATCGAAAAAATTCCAATCCAAGTCGAAATGCAGAATCGGGCTGATAATCAATTCAGGCGTTTGCCCGTTTGCCTCAACAGCGATTACATTCATCGGAATGAAAAGGCAAATATGAAAACTCTATGCGTCTGAATATTTGCATGATTCTTCTGCCCTTACGTCACGGCGACAAGCTACATATAAGCATACATATAAACATACATATAAACATTGCTTACGATTATGTTTGTTTGCCGAACTAAACGATACTAATTATCGTGCTTTGATTTTATTCTCCGCTTGCCTTCGTTTGATCAATACAATCGTTCGCAAAACCTGTTCGGTCATTCGATCGCGATCATGCTAACGGGGTCTAGTAAAGACAGATGCTGAGTTTATTCAATTATGAGTTTATTCAGCTATGAGTTTATTCGCATCATTGAATGTGAATGCAAGATTTAGTGTTTGATTAAATCAAGAAAATTGTGATTTTTGCAGTTCTCTGATGTGTATATGGTTAATTCCTACATATTTGTATTTGTCCAATAAGCAACAGAAAAACGTCCTTAGTCGTTTGAAATAAAGTTATCACTCTGATTTGCAGCATGATATAAACTAAACATTTTCTCAAACTCTTCCCAAATGTCTATTTTCAACTTAGTACTTGTTGAGAAACAGTTATAAAGTGTATTTCGACTATATTGCGATCCTGTTCAGATGTGTTTGAGAAAATAATATTTCCTTAGTTTTACATAAGTCAGAATTTCGTCTTGTTGGACCAGGCCTAAGCTAGGAGAGGTGACTCTGCAGTAGAAACCTTGCATGAAATATCTGAAAGTCTTTCTTTTAATCAAACACTAAATCTTTCATTAAGTTGTCGTGGAAGCTCAATGTGGAAGAGAGAGTGAAGAAGGCCTCGGCGGCACTTTATGCTGGGGTCTACGTGAGGTTAATCGCACTCTCCCTCTCATTAGGTATCTACAGCGGTTGGGAAGCATATCCTTTACTAAGGAGTGCTTTCTTGGTGGACACACAAAACAGAACCTATCTCAAAAAATTGGAGGTGATATGCAGGCTATCAATGCTTAGCATCACGGCAGCGCTGAAAACAACCCCGAAGGCTGCACCGTATGCCATTTTGCACTTGGAAGGGACTTTTAGAGCCACAATAGAGGTGGATGGTTGGTGCAAGGATGTCCAAATGGTGGACAAAGCGATACATATGTACACCGATTATTCAAAAGTAGTGGAAGGAGTAGGGTCTGCGGTATACTGTACCGATCCGGAAATAAACAGATGCTACAAGCTGCCAGATCATTGTAGCGTTTTTCAGGCGGAAGTAGTAGCCGCAACCAAAGCAGAAAAAACTGAAAGAAAATAGCTTAAACTGAAACCGAGTAAATTCTTATATTGACCAACAAGCGGTAGTTTGCTCCGTAGACGTTCCAATTAGATTCCGCAAGATTAAGAGAAGCAGAGAGGTGCACATGAACGGCCAACTGGGAAAGGCGTGGACCCAAGCGTGGGGCTGCAAAGTGCCGAAGATCATGTGTAGGTCTTACAATCTTAGACTAACAAAGGTCCTGATTTTTGATAGGGTTTTTCAGTTTGGGCGTTAAAGAAACTTCTGGTAACACTTAGGGCTCAGGTATGCCTGTCGTAAGAGGCGACTAAAATACCAAATAGATTCAAGGGGTTGTGTAGCTCAACCTTTTCAAGGGGTTGCCAGCGTAATATATAGCTTCTCCAACCCAATTGTCAACCTCACCTATCTTGTTTCATTAACAGCCGAGGCTCTGGCGACCCCGAACTCCTCATGCATCTAGGGGGTGGGAGGGTGGTATGGCCGAGATGGTCGGGCTTGGTACCGGAACGTACCGGATCTGCATCCGGCAAAGGCCCATAAACATCGATAACACTCCCCAAGGCCTTCGGGGAGTGTCCTTATCGCTATAACAACAACAACTCATTCAGTCTATGTGAGATCCTCATGTACCGTCCAGTTCAGCCTAACTTAACCAACAATTTCTGCTCTAAAATGTTTATTGGGTACTTTCAAGCGCATATCGATAGCCACTTCTGCGTTCGATATAATGACAACTCTCTTGAGGTGTGGGAAGAGTCACGATCATCTTGCCTGTAGCCATGCATTCATTTAAAAGTATTGCGAATACATATTACATACATGTATGTATTTATGAGTATAAAACAAAATACAAACAACAATAGTGAACAGTTACAAATGTGAGGTTCTTTGCAGGTGAGGGCGCCTAAAGTGCTGCAAGATATTTAGCGGTTGACAGGCTTACAAATAGCTGCTTTAGTGCTTGTTGTAATACGTAATAAAGATGTTGCTTATTTTAAATGCATATGTTTAATATAATTTATACTTTTATTTGCGGCAATGTATGTGGGTTTTAGTTTGGGAAACAGGGACGGATTCAGAGAATATATTCAAAGGAGGTAGGGAGATCAAAATTTTTTTCAGTATAAACATGAAAGAAAGTGTTTATATTTTCCCCTCTTCACCACAAGCTGGCTTTTTCCAAGGAGGCTGGCTGGCATTCATCTTAGGCTATCAATCGCCTACAGTAAAGCAGATTCCTGTGCAGCTGGGACATATGACAAGGCATTCCTCAGCACTCATAGCCCAGCTACTGTTCACATCTCTCAGGTATCGCAAAAGAGCAATATCCCTCGAGATGATTTTTTTGGGCCTCGCGGCCTTACCACCGCTCCACGTTTTCACAAAAGCATATCTAGGGGTACGGTTGACCCCTTCAAATATCATATTTAAATATTCTCAATCCCAACTTGTAGAGCTACCGATACGAAAGTAGTTTACCCCTTCTAGCCTTGTTGAGCTACCCAATGAAGAAATCGTTGGATCATGTGGTCCACTTGTGTCACACTGGAGTACTTACCACTATACTCCACAATAATGCAGCAATGGACCAACTCATGTTTCTACACAAACATATTGTAAGCCGATCATTGATCGTTTTTAACGATTGTAATCACTACACGATGTTTATTGGACTGTGTTGCCATGCGGGAAAAATCTAATAATTAATTACAAAATTAATATTAATAATCAAATAACTCTGTCAGGAGTATATATCCTTTTGATAACTAATAAAACCAGCTATATTAAATTTGGGTTTTTTACAATCGGATCTTATATATATTTCGTACTAATTCATATGCTTTAAATCGGCGCATATCGCCAGATACATTATTTTCAGTAAATCTCTAATAATGGCAACTCTGGCATGATGGAAGTGCACAACTGGTTTTAAAGCTCCAACACCATTCCGTTCTAGTCGATTCGTTGGAGTGGTCGTGCGGGTCATCCTCGGCTCCACTACAATTTGTCGGGCTTTTTTAGTTGAGCTGAAAATCTAAAAAGAGGCCTCAAGGTTGGCTTTGTGCTTCCTTTTGGCGTTTTGGCGGAGTTGGGAGTTGCAATGCCTCCCTGACCTGGAGTCAGGATGGTCTTTTTGCACCCCTAACAGGAATCAGTGTTACAATTAACTTTGGAATACATATATATTAATTATTTTGTGCTTGGCTTTGATGCCTTTAAAAAAAGCAAATTAATCCTAATTTTGTGCATGGCGTGGCGTCTTTAAAACACCATTAAATAATTAACATTCCGAAAAATAACGGAACTTAGATATCGAATAACGGAGCTCTGTGAATAACGGAGGAACATGTGAAATGAAACGACAATATTGAAAGACCATTTTTATTGTGTACCTGGCGCTATGGCGCTAACACAAGCTTATGCATTATGAGTAGATTGGACGAATTTTTAGGTAGAATGTAGCGACACTGGCGCCATCTGATATTGAAAAGTAGCCATCTCGCAAATTTTGTTACAAGCAAAGCATAAGAAGAAGAATGACATTTGTTTTGGTTTAGGGTGTTGACACACTTTGCAAATGAAATTATTTTTCCCACTGGTTGATAAATTTTCTAAAATTTTTCGCAAGTAAAAACTGTAATATAACAAATGAATACGACACAAAATGTGTTAGCAAGTATCTTTGTTGTATAGGGATATTGTTTATACCAGTGCTGTGCGAAATTTTTTATGTGAATGGGCAAGGCGAAATAAACTTCAATTGCCAAGTCTGAAGTTCTTTCATATTTACAAATGCAACACCTTGGTTGATTGTGGCGATGTTATTGGAATCCATAAGCTTGTGTTAAACGCATCTTTATGAAAAATGTCATTGTGTCACGGCCTTTAGGTGTAGAGAATTTATGAAAGTGAAATTGAGTTAGAAGGGGTGTTTAAGTGAAAATGGTTGGGAAAATTTTAAGATTAAACTATTAAAAAATAAAAAGGGGCATGAAGTTCAGTGCGCGTCACAGAAGACGAGTTCTTCAACAAGAAATACAAAACTTTACTCAAAGGTTGCAAAATGCAAATGCAACTGGGGAATTTGAGACAATTTATGAAGAAGAAAATGTTGAATCGATTGCCTTCGTTAATAATATAATGGCAGAAGAAATTTCATTGAATCTAGAATTAGATGAAGCAGCAAACTCAAAAACGAAATTTATAAATGATTTAGGGCAATGGCAGATGAGGAGTAGGACATCTCATAAAAACATGAGAGAGTTATAGTTCCTTTTAAGAAGCAATGGCATAGATGTACCTCTTTCTCCAGCGACGCTTCGGGAAAAAAGTACTTCAAGTGCGAATGTGGTCTCTGTACAACCTGGCCAGTATGCACATTTCGGTATAGGTCAAAGTGTATTGTAAAGCTTATAAGTTTTTAACAATACTTCCTATTTATACATTTTAAGATGATACGTTTTTTTTGTTTTTATTAATTGAGTAAAATTGAGTTCATACAAATATGTACAGCTAGTTTTAAGAAAAAGTTTTGCATTGTAAATATGAATTCGTGATATTTTCTCTTGACAGTACTTATTTTATGTATGCAATTAGTAACCAAAAAAAAAATTTATGTGCGTAGACATAAGATAAGAGAACTATTCTGAAGTCTTTGATAATGAACTTGTGATATTTTAACAAATTCATTGCGTTTATTACAACCTAGAACCAAAACTGTTAAATTAAAAATCAAAAAATAGTACAATGTATTGCCTTATTAGTTATAAGGAAATGAAAACAAATCTTTTGCCTTTCATTATGAATACCAATAATAATGTGAATATATAATAATTTTTTAAGTTTTTTTAAGAATTGTTTATGTTTTACTATTATATCAGTTTTATCATATACCCCCCTCTCCTCAAACCACCCCCCCCCCCGAAATTTCCGAAAATTAAAAAATATACGTCTGTACTAGAATAATTACTCTATTCACTTTTAAAACCCCTGTTAAGAAAATAACATTAATAGCAATAATGAAAATGCGAAAGAATAAAATTAAATAATATTTCACACTGAGAGAAGTTATTGGTAGTCGCTCCTTTTAAAATATCGAATTTTGCATTATTTTCATGCTCAGTCATCTCATTTTCGTATGTTTCACTTGAGTAAAGCCACGTCAAAATCGCCAATGTAATTTCATTGATCTCTGGGATTTCAACAAAGACTGCAAAGATATGTAGGAAATGTCGATACAAAAATACACTTGAGCGATTTTTCGAGATTCCGCTTTGTTTGCAAAATACAGTGTTTAAAAAAAAAATAAGGAATATTTTAATGAAAAGTTAATAACTCACAGGCTTTTTGCAATAAATCTCTAAAATTTTTCTTGAAAGTAGGTGTTTCGGCCACCAGCCTAAATATTACGGACCACCCTAACGCGCGCACCAATTTTATCTTTTTTTATTACCGGTAACGACCAGCACTTGCCGATCGCTAACTTCGAAGGGGAAAAACTTGACGAAAGTTGGCTATCGGCAGGTGCAGCGGGCTTTTTCCGTTTTTCACTCTTTACTTCTGTTTAGAACGTTCGAGCGCCAGCAGCTATCTCACAGGTGAGTTATCCTACCATATATCTTTTACATTTTTGAGTTTCAATTAATTGCTTTCCAATTGCACTACTGCATATTAAATCTGAATTCCCATTTATATTGTGAAGTAATTAAATTTTTTCTGACGAACAGGAAGTTTGTGAGTGTTTCACTTTTATAAGCACATATTGTAGCTCGTCGCTAATTCCTTTTATATATTATAAATAAATTTATATTTTATAAATAAATTGTAATTACTCGGTACTAATTCTTCTTTTTTATTTCTTTTATTTACGTGCGATCGCGCCCCACGACCCGGGAGCCACATTCTCCCCGCCAACAGTAGGCAAATGTTTTGTCTACAAAAAGAATATACAGGCGAGTTATTAACTTTTCACTAAATGTTCTATTAAAGAAAAAATGTTTTCTTGCAAACGAAGAGGAGTCTCGAAAAGTGTAATTTTGTATCGACATTACCTATACATTTTTGTTTCGTTGTTGAAATTATAGAGATCAATTAAAAAAACATGTGCAGTTTTGACGCGGCTTTACCCACCTCTCAATAAAAATGCAATGAAAGAAATCTCTCATCAAGTAAATCAAATGAAAATATGATCAAGAATATTTTTTTGTATTACGCCATAATAAAAAACATAGCAAAACTTTTTCAGGCATTGTTTGATAATCGCGACCAAGCACGTTCAGTGATGCATTAAATAATTGTTCCGTGTCTTTTTTCCCTACGGTACATCGATATACAAAAATTGCTGCGACGCTTCCAGTTTCCGTTGCTCCTAGCGAACGCTCTTTCTCTTCCCTTCGAAGGTTAAAAACTTATCTAAGAAATACAATGAGCCAGGAGAGGATGAATGGGCTGGCTCTACTCTACATACACTCTACTATTGAAGTAACTCATGAAGAAATCCTAAACAAAATCGCAAAACAAACAAGAACAAGTAAGGAAGGTTAAGTTCGGGTGTACCGAACATTACATACTAAGTTGAGAGCTATGGTGACAACATAAGGGAAAATAACCATGTAGGAAAATGAACCGAGGGAAAGCCTGGAATGTGTTTGTATGACATGTGTATCAGGTGAAAGGCATTAAAGAGTATTTTATGAGGGAGTGGGCCATAGTTCTACAGGTGGACGCCATTTAGGGATATCGCCATAAAGGTGGATCAGTGTTGACTTTAGAATTTGTTTGTACGATATGGCCATCAAATGAAAGGTATTAATGAGGGTTTTAAAAGGGAGTGGTGGTAGTTGTATAGGTGGTCGCCTTTTCGAGATATCGCCATAAAGGTGGACCAGAGGTGACTCTAGAATACGTTTGTACAATATGGGTATCAAAAAAAAGGTGCTAATAAGTATTTTAAAAGGGAGTGATCCTTAGCTCCATAGGTGGACGCCGTTTCGAGATATCTCCATAAAGGTGGACCAGGGGTGACCCTAGAATTTGTTTGTACAATATGGGTATCAAAAAAAAAGGTGCTTATGAGTATTTTAAAAGAGAGTGATCCTTAGTTCCATAGGTGGACGCCGTTTCGAGATATCGCCATAAAGGTGGACCAGGAGTGACCCTAGAATTTGTTTGTACGATATGGGTATCAAATTAAAGGTATTAATGAGGGTTTTAAAAGGGAGTGGTGGTAGTTGTATAGGTGGTCGCCTTTTCGAGATATCGCCATAAAGGTGGACCAGAGGTGACTCTAGAATACGTTTGTACAATATGGGTATCAAACGAAAGGTGTTAATGAGTATTTTAAAAGAGAGTGGGCCTTCGTTCTATAGGTGGTCGCCTTTTCGAGTTATCGCCATAAAGGTGGACTAGGGGTGACTCTAGAATATGTTTGTACGATATTGGTATCAAATTAAAGGTATTAATGCGAGAATGGCGGCCACCGTGGTGTGATGGTAGCGTGAAAATCAAGAGGAGCACGACGCAAATTGGAAGAGAAGCTCGGCCTTAGATCTCTTCGGAGGTTATTGCGCCTTACGTTTTTTTTTTTTTTTTAATGCGAGTTTTAAAAGGGAGTAGTGGTAGTTGTATATGTGAAGGCGTTCACCAGATATCGACCAAAATGTGGACCAGGGTGACCCAGAACATCATCTGTTGGATACCGCTAATTTATTTATATATGTAATACCTGCAAAGATTTCAAGGGTTTTTTATTTTGCCCTGCAAAACTTTTTCATATTCTTCTACTTAATATGGTAGGTGTCACAACCATTTTACAAAGTTTTTCCCAAAGTTATATTTCGTGTCAATAAACCAATCCAATTACCATGTTTCATCCCTTTTTTCGTATTTGGTATAGAAGTATGTAATTTTTTTAATTTTTCGTAATTTTCGATATCGAAAAAGTGGGCGTGGTCATAGTCGGATTTCGTTCATTTTTTATACCAAGATAAAGTGCGTTCAGATAAGTACGTGAACTAAGTTCAGTAAAGATATGTCAATTTTTGCTGTAGTTATCGTCTTAACGGCCATGCGGAAGGACAGACGGACGACTGTGTATAAAAACTGGGCGTGGCTTCAACCGATTTCGCCCATTTTCACAGAAAACAGTTAACGTCATAAAATCTATGCCCCTACCAAATTTCAAAGGGATTGGTAAATTTTTGTTCGACTTATGGCATTAAAAGTATCCTAGACAAATTAAATCGAAAAGGGCGAGGCCACGCCCATTTTGAAACTTTCTTTTATTTTTGTATTTTGTTGCACCATATCATTACTGGAGTTGAATGTTGACATAATTTACTTATATACTGAAAAGATATAAAATTTTTTGTTAAAATTTTACTTTAAAAAGCATTTTTTAAAAGTGGGCGTGGTCCTTCTCCGATTTTGCTAATTTTTATTAAGCGTACATATAGTAATAGGAGTAACGTTCCTGCCTAAGTTCATCCTGATATCTTCAACGACTGCCAAATTACAGCTTGCAAAATTTTAAATTACCTTCTTTTAAAAGTGGGCAGTGCCACGCCCATTGTCCAAAATTTTACTAATTTTCTATTTTGCGTCATAAGCTCAACTCACCTACCAAATTTCATCGCTTTATCTGTCTTTGGTAATGAATTATTGCACTTTTTCGGTTTTTCGAACTTTTCGATATCGAAAAAGTGGGCGTGGTTATAGTCCGATATCGTTCATTTTAAATAGCGATCTGAGATGAGTGCTCAAGAACCTACATACCAAATTTCATCAAGATACCTCAAAATTTACTCAAGTTATCGTGTTAACGGACGGACGGACGGACGGACATGGCTCAATCAAATTTTTTTTCGATCCTGATGATTTTGATATCTGTATCTGTATCTATCTCGATTCCTTTATACCTGTACAACCAACCGTTATGCAATCAAACTTAATATACTCTGTGAGCTCTGCTCAGCTGAGTATAAAAATAAATATTGTTTTGTAGAAAGAATGAAAAATTTCAAATAAATAAAAGTATAAATATGTAATATGAAGAAATATAAATATGTGTTTTTACAGGTAATTATTATTTACTGACACTTTGGGAGCGGGAATAGCGGGATTGAACTACACATGTGAGTTCGAATTACGTCCTTTACCTGCCTAAAAAGATAAATTTTGTGTACAATTGATGTTTTTGTTGTAGCTGTAAGCATTTAATTGAATTAAAAGCATTACAGATTTTGTTTTCCGTATAAGTATTTAAAAACTTGTATGATTATGAATAAATAAATAAAGTTTTTAATACAAATTTAAGTTTTTATTTGTTCTTTTTCCTTAAGCGACTTACACTAAAGAGCAAAAAGCATTTTGGTATCTAGGTACTTCTCTGCATATGCTACATGGAGCAGCCTTTTGGAGTGGTTTCAAAACTAATCTACCGTAGATATTCCATGCTGTAGACCATTGGAGTAGTATTAAAACTAATCTCATGTAGTTATCTATGGTGTAATCCATTGGAAGTAGTTTCAAAACTAGTTTCCCGAAGTTACTCCATGGAGTGAATGTATCCGCTGTCAGCAACGAAATGCCGAAAAGGATAATATTGGAATAATAAAAGCGAAATCATCACATCTTTTGCATATACAACTCGTTTCAAATAAAAACAAACGGCGCTTCACCTCTAGCATTGGTATCTGAACTAACCCTTAACCTTATAGTGGGAATAAGCATCAGCTCCAATGATAATTCCTGCACCTGTCCGCCTAGCTTCAGTAGCTATTTTGTGTACACTTTTTGACGTCGTGTAGTCGTACGCCATGTGCCCCGAGAACAACCAAAACTTCTCTTCGCAACTCTCCAGATAGACTGTTGTCACGTCATAACTACTGAAGTTACATAGTAGAATTGAATTGAAAATACCAATCTCCCTCTGCGCGATGATATTGTATTTCGCCGTCCTTAGTCTAGAGATTTTTTACAGTACTACTCTTCCAAGGCTGCTGGACAAGGATTGTCCACTCCGCCTGGCGATTTAAGCTTGGTACAAGCTTTTTTTCCATCCGTTTCTCGAGGGACTCTTCACTCTTATGATAATACTGCGCGCTCTCTATTTATGTCTTGCCCTACTCCTCCTCTCGCTCCCCTTCATAACTTTTCAACGGAACGCTAGATTGATTCCAACATATACCACTAAGTTTCCTGTCCAAAAATTTCTGGGACATGACGCAGTCCAATGCTCAATGGTTTTTAAGGACTTGATCTTCTTTTCACTCTTTTTCAAAATCGACTTATTTTCACCTCAGTACACTATTTCATCCCCTTACTTGTCCCGTTTCCCAAGAAAACCTTGCAGTGTCTTTAAGTAAACGAAATGGGAAAAACGGAAACTCACTTTATTCAATTAAGCGTCGCAATTGTTGAATTACTTACCTCGAAACACTTTATTTTTTGTAGATACTGCCATAGATTGCAGCGCAGCCGATGGTCGCACAGGGGAATTTGCCGAAATCAGCCGAAAATTACAAATTATCAAGAGCTGCTTGTGTGAAAAAGTGTGTTGTGAAGTATGAAAATAGATATTCAGTTAGGTTATAGTTATGCCTAGTTCAGGCACTCAATTCGTTTTTCGTGCCTCACGACTGCCAGAAATCACAGTGTCCACTGGCTGCCAGTTTGTTAGTTCGCCCCCAAAACCACAATTGTCGCTTACATACGAGCGCATGCAACACCTTCGCACTAGGCGTGCAGGCTTTTCGTTGTGAGTTAAGTGGCTACTTAAAGAGCGGAGAGTGGTTCAGGAGTCAGTAAGGTGGTGAGGTGCATGAGACAATTTATGCCACCTTTTCGGATGGCGCGCGCAATTTTCAAGTTTAAAAACGTTTTAATAAAATAGCAAAATTACGAGCTACGTTGTAATGCGATTGCTGTTTATGTTGTTTGTTGTAGTTGTTTTGTGTGTTTTTTTTTCAAGGGAAAATTGATTGTAATTTCTACTTTATTTGATTATTTTCTTTTTATTTCTTATATTTCAGGGCACTTAACACGTCAACGCTCTGCTGTGCATATGCGGCACAAAAAAAAAACTAAAAGCAATAACAAACAAGTAAGGATGGGGCTGTCTTCGGCTGTGCCGAAGACTTCATACCTTTCAAGAATGGGGCTGAACAATAATTCTATCCCATTCGTAATATCCAAATAATAAATATAAAACAAAAAATTGGGTAGGTAATTTGTGTGAGTATGCAAAGTTTCACGTTTTTTTGTGGTCCGCATGTAAAAACCATGACCATGAATCACTTATTTCAACAATATATGAGGGGCAGAAATGACAGTTTATATGGGGTATACACTATACATACAACCGATCTCTATGATTTTTTCAGACAAAAATATATGCTATATACTAGCGCTTACGATTTCTCGAACTTGTTCGAGAAGAGGAAGAGATTTATCGCCAGTCCCGCCTTCTCGCGAGATTTTCGAATCTCGAAATACTCGTAATACTCGCGAGCTTCTCGACTTTCAATTCTCGTGAGATTCTCGAATCTCGAAATACTCGTAAGGCTCGCGAGCTTCTCGACATTCAACTTAATCGATTCAGTGGCTGTTTTTTATAGAGCTTAGGATTTTTTCTGGCGGCCGCCGTGGTGTGACGGTAGCGTGCTCCTCCTACCACATCGAAGACCCTGCGTTCACCCCCCGGGCAAAGCAACATCAAAATTTTAGAAACAAGTTTTTTCAATTAGAAGACAGTTTTTCTAAGCGGGTTCGCCGCAGTTTGGCAGTGTTTGGCTAGCACTCCGAGTGTATTTCTGCCATGAAAAGCTCTCAGTGAAAACTCATCTGTCTTGCAGATGCGTTTCGGAGTCGGCATAAAATACATAAGTAAATCCCGTCCTGCCAACTTGTAGGAAAAATTAAAAAGGAGCACGACACAAATTGTAAGAGAAGCTCGGCCTTAAATCTCTTCGTAGGTTATCGCGCCTTTCATTTATTTATTTTATTAGGATTTTTTCTGGAACGGAAGCGAAAATTTCCACAAAACCACAACTAAAAAACACCTAAATGTATAGAATACTGCCAATGCAGCGACTGAATTGAAAGTCGAGAAGCTCGCGAGTATTACAAGTATTTCGTGATTCGAGAATTTTACGAGAAGCCGTGTTCCAGATGTCTCGTTAAAAAAAATAAGATACTGTGAATAAAATTATATGTATAACAAATATTTTTTAAGTTAAATGTCATAGGAAAGCAATATAATCAAAAAAAATTTACAAGTAAAAAAAAAACAAGTGTATAAATACTAGAGTTGTCACGAATATTCGGCAACTATTCGGTATTCGGCCTATTCGGTCACTTTTTTTGCTATTCGGTATTCGGCCGAATAGTACGTGTTATTCGGCCGAATACCGAAAAATCATGTAAAAAGAAACGCTACATTACTCAAAATTATGTACTTATTTCCAAATTACAAGACTTTAGTATTTAAAATTGATCAGTGGTAAGTTATGTTAGATAAAATAAGCTTTTCATTTCAGTAGTCCCATCATTTTCATTCAGGTTTCTTTTCTTACGAATTGGAGAAGAATCGTCATCGGTACTATTTTCAGAGCTTCTAGAAGAATTTTTTGTCTTGCTCTTTCTGCTTGAACCAATCTTAGGAAACACGGTTTGAAGCGAAGATCCAGAAAAGCAGGTTCAGATATTTGTTTTTTTCATCGAAGCTGAATCACCTTTCAAACTTGCCTTGCAGTGAAGATCTCATTGTTACTAAATTTGGTACTTTCTCAGCTGTCTCTGCTTTTCCCAGATATTTTAATAAATTTACTGCATGTGGAATCACTTCAGAGATGCAACAGATAACTGAGCTCGTTATTTTTGTAATCTCTTCGAATGGTTTGAGGAGTTTGATACATTGTTCCAATAGTTCCCATTGTCAGATTTATTAAAGTTTCATGATCTGTTATGTACAAGCAGGAAAACAGGTGTCCACTTGTCTTAATCCAGCTAACGCGCCCCGACAAGCATGTATTTCGTGCCGAATATTCGGTGCTTCGGCCGACAGCGTTGCCGAATATTCGGAATTCGGTATTCGGCCAATTCACTATTCGTGGCATCTCTAATAAATACTGTCCATACAGCAATTAAATTTATGTCGAGAAGCTCGCGAGATATACGAGTACTTTGAGACACGAGAATCTCGCGAGAAGTCGAGTTCTCGATTTCTCGGGTCTTGAAAGTCTCGCTTGTGTTCGAGAAGAAATCGTAAGCTCTACTATATACGTAAGCATTTGGTACAATTGGAAGCCTCTAGCTCTTAAAATGGGACAGTAATTACGAAAAGCTTCTTATATGAACAATCGGTTGTGGGGGATATATGCTATATATACGTCCGATCTCATCCATTTTTTCAGACAATAATATGTGCAATATGCGAAAGCATTTGGTGCAGTTTGAAGCTTCAATCTGATAAATTGAGGAGGATATAACAAAAATCCTCTTTTCTGAAAAATCGGTTATATTGGGGATATATGCTGTAGTGGTCCGATCCGTCCGGTTCCGACAAATGTCTAATCGTACACCCAAATACACCCGATCCTCAAATTTTATCAAGATATCTCAAAAATTGAGGGACTAGTTTGCATACAAACAGACAGACGGACATGTCTAAATCAACTCAGCTCTTCATCCTGAATATTTCGATATAGGTCTATCTATTTTCCTTTAAGGACTTACAATTTTGGGATTCGTGACGAAGTTAATATACCATTTCATTTTCATGAAAGGTATAAAAGAGTACTGTAGCAGAACAACGTAGTTTTCTCAACCGCAATAGCAAATAATTCCCACAAATGGGAACGTTTTTGACATGATTGCTTGCCTCTAAACGTGACGCGGCAGCGGCCTGACTAACTACAAACCGCGCTGCCAAGAATAGAGCGTAATACTACGTATGTCTAAGGTTGCGTTCTTATTGGAGCCATGATGCTATATGTAGATGCTAGCTGTGAGTAAACGTACTACAAAATCAGTAACGCACGCAGATAAGATTACGTCACGTTCAAGCTCATCTGAGCGCGAAAACTGTTGATAGGTATGGGCGCGTCTACCTATATCGTTAAGTTATGTTAGTGCCAAAATGAGAATTACTAGTTCATATGTTTATGTTACACATTCATATACCACAAGTAAGTGAATCTTATTTTTGTATTTCCTATAGTTTTAATGCCGATAGTTACAGCTCGATCAATTCACAGCGATCACAGCGCGCTCTTAGCGCATACTTGTAATCATAATACGTTAACGTTTTCATTGCGTTCTATAACGCGCCTCCTAGCGTTTACTGTGCGCGCTCACATGTTCGAGATTATTATCTACTTACTGACAGCCGAGAGCCAAAGCTTATAGGAGCTGCTTACTTGACTTGTATGTTTGCCGATTTAAAATGGTATCAAAACTGTGGGCTATATGGCAGCGACCAATCGTGAGTGATTTACATGAGTTGGTGTGGGGCTGCAGAAACTCCCGCGCACGCTCGCGGTTAAGGTTAAGTGGGCAATGCGAAACTTGTAGCGCGATACGTTGTTTCTTGATTGTATTGTAAAATAGATATGTAGAAATGGATAACGCATACATACCCAGATATTAGGTGAACATTGTCAGGCATAGAAGTACTAGAGCTGTAAAAGATGCGATCGGTAAGATATGGACTTCTGGAATGAAAGTTTACATAGGTGTCAATATATCGTTGACTCAGCGTAAGAGCCGCTCGTTTGATCTGATTTGGGCTATTACTACGCATTGATTTTCAGCAACGGGTACTCACTTGAAATATATTACCTCTTTGACTAGTCGAGAGACAAGATAAGGGCGAATTCTCTTGCTTTCAGTACCTTGTTGAAAGTCAACCAGTAATACTCTCAGAGTTATTGAGCTGTTTGCCCTCCTCCAACATCTCCACCAGAGTGCTAACGCCATAGTTTTTTGCCTCCCATTACTAGACTATCGAGGTACCTCTTTATCCCTAGTGCTTTTGGCGTATTATATTTGTAGAGTCCTTAAGGCTTCGCCTCCTAAAGCTACCTTTCGGTAGACATATACCACAGATTATTACTTAGTCGCATCGTTATTTTCTCGTGGAAAACCGGAGTAGCCTCATTAAGAATAACCGAATAGGCCGTCATGATATGGACTGTTGGGTTTCGGATGTGGAAAACAATAACCAGATTCGATTTTGTCTTAGGAAGGACAGTTTATTTTTCCAATATTTTTGACCTTTGCTACATTCAATCCTTTCATTCCCAAGAGCGTGGAATTGGGTGAGAGGCTCATCTGGTGCAGTAAATTTGTGAACTGATACAAGGTGAGATTAAAGTTGAAAAGGAAGGTTAATCGAAGTGCGATATAAGCGGCAAGTTCAGACAGTACATTCACTGCAGTGTCTTTCAAGCCAGGTGGGCTGGCCTCACGTTGACCTAGCGATCGATGGCCAACTTCGCTCTAGATTGCCGTGATCTGTATTGGGCGGAATTTAAGTACTTCGCAGATCCACTGGTCACCTATAGTCTGATCTAGTACAGAGCAAGTGCACTGCCAGTTGCAAGGCAACAAAATCCTTCTCTGTCGAGCTTATTGAATTTATTAAAGTTCATTTATCCCACATGCTTAAGGTTATGACGAAACAGCCTCTAATCGGGGACTTTGCTGTAGTCATTAACATTCAGAAAATCTATTTTAATGCACGGCTGCATAGATGAATCAGCGAGTCACTTAATTCTTAACTTACTGTCCAGCTTTTGCCAGTCACATTCTGAACCATATCATTCATGCAGTGGTTATTTAAATAGCCTCATAACGCTCCCCGAAGGTTAGGGAGTGTTACGGATATAGGACGGATATGGAACCGGTGTACTCTGCTCGGGATGGTAGCATGGTATGCGGGAATGGTTAAAAACCCCTTCGACTCGTCGGGTCTGTGGATTAGTCGCTTCTTACGCCAAACATGGCTACAGCCCCTTAACCATCCGAAGAGGGAGGAGTTTCTCAATTACCTTATAGTACATTTCGATCATTTCCACTTAGCTATGGGGATCATCAACATTAATTGGCGTTTAACCGCGTAAGCGACTTTATACATTTCGTAACAACTATCCCTGTTTTGCGATAACTGGCGCCAATTGGGAGCACTAAGGGATGTCAAGTCTTCCTCCACCTGCCTCTCAAAACTCTGCTTCTAAGGTACGGTATCAACTGCAATACTTTCTTGGCCGGAGCGGATTCGTCCATTAGCATAGCATGACCTAGCCAGCGAAGCCTTTGGAGTTTTAGTCGCTGCACTTTCTACATATCTACGTGAAGCTCATACATCTCATCGTTATGCCTCCTTTGTTGTTCTTGTTGTAGCGATAAAGACACTCCCCGAAGGCCTTGGATAGTGTTATCGATTTTGATGGTCGTTTGCCGGATGTAGATCCGGTACGTTCCGGTAACAAGCACCATAGAGGTACTAGGCCCACCATCTCGGGAACGATTTGGTATGACCACATGAAACCTTCTAGACCTACCGCTCTCCCACCCCCTAGATCCATCAGAAGTTCGGGGTTGCCAGAGCCTCGGCTGTTAATGAAACACGATTCGCTACGGGTAGGTGAGGTTGACAACTGGGTTGGAGAAGCTATATATTGCGCTGGCAACCCCTTGAAAGGGTTGCGCTGCACAACTCCTTGAATCAATTTGGTATTTTAGTCGCCTCTTACGACAGGCATACCTCCTTCGATATTCGCCATCGGCATCACTGATAGAAACATAAATCTTCCGGAGAACTTTTGTCTCTCCAAAAGCATTCTCATCTCCTCTCAACAGCATCCATGGTTCCGAGCCATACATCAGGACTGGTATCATTAGCGACTTGTAGAGCATCATTTTTATTTGTCGAGAGAGGACTTTACTTTTCAATTGAATACTCAGTCCCAAGTAACACTTGTTGCCAAGAGTTATTCTCCGTTTGATTTCCAAGCTGACATTGTTTTTGCTGTTAACGCTGTTTCCCAAATAGACTAAATCCTTTACGGTCTCGAATTTGAATCCGTCAACAGCAAGTACTTCATCTTGTTCTCATTTACCGTCTCTTTATCTAATCCCGAGAAGAACGTACTCACAGCGCGTTTGTTCAGGCCAATAATATCAATATCATCAGCATATGCCAGTAATTGTACGCTCTTATAATAGATTGTATCAACACAGTTTAGTTCTGCAGCTAGAATTATCTTCTCCAGCATTGTGTTAAAGAAGTCGCACGAAAGGGAATCTGAAGCCTTGTTTGGTTTCGACTGGCTCGGAGAGGCCCTTCCCAATACTTATGGAGCTAGTGGTGGTTCTGAACTTCATTTGGCAGAGCCTTATTAACTTTTGCAGTGAACAGTAATTCAGACATAGCAGCATACAAGCAGCTCCTTTTCGCGCTGTCAAATGCTACTTTGAAGTGGACGGAAATATGTTGAGTGTGGGGATCACTCGAGTATTTTTTTGAAATTTTTTCTTGGTAATAGTGCTAGCTGAGATTTCCATGTACTTCTATTGCATATGTATGGGTTACTCCTTTATTAAAAGTATAACTCTCTGCGATATATCAGTCATAATTCGTTTGCAGCGCTATAAAATGAAAGATCTGTCGACTTCTGAAGAGTGATTCTTGGTGCTGTTTAGGTTTGCCACCGAATAAAATTACAATAAGTTGGCGACAAATTGGTTATGGTCATAATGTGCTTAACAATTTTTACAAAAAAAAAAGGGAAGACAACTGCAAAACCCGTCCTGCCACTGAAGTAAATTAAGCGAAAAATTCAAATTTAACGCAACAGCTGACACATTAGCGATGAAGTAATCAAACTCCCAGAAGCGCAAACTCCCAGAATCTCTACCAATAAAAAAAAAGAGCTATGAAAGAATACTTCGACACCAATTAAACGCCGATTTACACAAATGGATTTAATTTCAGTACAAAACTCGTTACATACATATGTATATGTACATATACCGCAACATTATGCAAGTCTTCAAACTTCGCGCGCATCCACATTTTACCATGTCAAAGTGTGTCGATCGATCTGTTGTTGTATTGTGAGTTGGTTTGTGTGCTCTTAACTAAATGTGCACAGGTTTAATCGTAAATAGTGAATCAACAAATCAGGCATGACTAGCAGCAATCAGTACAAATTCCGTGTAAAAAGCAGCAACAGCAACAACTGCCGTGTCGGAGAGCAGATGTTGCAGCGTTGAAGATCAGCAGCAACAGCCACCGATTCGCAGCAGCAATCGGTTGCCTTGTGGCAGCCTACGATGCTTCTGAACTTCTTGCTGTGGCTTACCCTTTTTTTTCATTTTGCTCGACTTTGATGGTAAGATCGATTTAGCCGTTTTTGCAATTAAATACCTCGAAGCGTGAGATGGATGGGGTTAAGACGCTGCGGCCACTCAAAGACAATATACTAAGTTAAGCATCTTTTCGAGGAGCAGGTCAACGGCAAAGTTAAATGGATGCAGTGTATGTGTGTGTTCGAATGTGTGATTTATGTATATCAGTCGTATTTCAGGATTTTTACTTCAGGAACAGAATATTAAGCATTTTTTAGTACAGTTGAAACAACGTCAAACCAGTAGCCACTACGAGTTAACGCTAACTGGTACTTTATTTGACAGATCTCTGAACAATGTCCGTCAAGTAAAACATCACTTAGAGTTTACGGGATACAAGTGTATGTAGTGCAACCCTTTCAAGGGGTTGCCAGCGCAATTTATACCTTCTCCAACCAAATTGCATATCTCCCAGCTTATTTAGCAGACGAGCCTCTGTCAACCCCAAGCTCCGCACGAAAGAAAGCGGTTGGATGACACAGAAAATTCAACTTCGTCATATATATTCATTCCCGCCATGGTCGGGTGCAATTTTCCGGAACGCATCGGATCCATAGCTGGCAATCATAGGGCCATCAACCTCGATAAAATTCCCCAAAATCTTCGGGGAGTCTGCTTATCTCTACAAGAAGAAGAAGCTAACGTTAACCGAATATGCTCAAATCGGTCCTAAATGAGAAAATCTTTTCCTAAAATCAAGTACTTTAAGTCAATGCGACTTTCCTTAAATAGCTGGTTCGGCAAGAAGGGAATAGTTCATTCGAATACTTGCTTATGGTCTTTTCACATTGCTTTTCAAATACTTAGCGAATTCGATTTACTGTTCTTAAAGCCCCAAAATGGGTGGCGGTACCAAGTCGCTTCTCGAAAAAAAAAAAAAACCCCTAAAGAATAATTTGTACTGTAACGGGAAGAAATTGACAAATCTACGCGATATAGATTCTTTAGGTACGGCACTAAAAATGTACATGCTCTGTGATTTGAAAACGTGGGCATGGTTACCAACAGCCATCCCTCATTGAGAAAATCTACCATTCCAAAAGTAGACTGCAAGTAGAGTGCGATATTGCAAAGTGCGTTTAAGCAGACTAGCACTCCGTTGAAGAGAATCAATCTAATGTCCCACGATGACAATCAAGGCTATCTTCATTCCAAGGGCCGGCAGAAGCTCTCATGTATCTTCCTCAAACGTTAGAGCACTTGATTGATCTGTACATACGGGAAACGATACCTCGGGGTTACTGTCGGCTTCGCAACATGCCTATTGTAAAGGCAGATCAACGGAAACGGCTCTCCAATCCATTGTTAAGCATATAGAGGTGTCGCTAGAGTGCGAAGAGTTTCCTCGGGGCGATTTCCTAGACACCGAGGGGGCATTTAACATTGCCTTACCTGGCGCCATTGAAAAGGCTAGGTTTGAGAGTCGAGAGGGGTCTGCTTGAATCTATCTAACTACTATGCCGCAGAACTGCTCTGGGTTGTGGTAGTCAAAGAACTTCTTGTGGAGCTGGCAGCTATTGGCTCTCGGACGGTTGCCAACGCAGATGGCCTGGCTATCACTAGTAACTTTCTGATAGAGTGAAAGAAACAGTGATTATTTTGGATAAGAAACTGTTGTGGAGACCCAATTTGGAAGATAGGGCCAGAAAGGCCGCGGTTGCCTTGTACTTATGCAGGGAGGGCCATCGGCAAGAGATGGAGTCTCTCGCCAAGAGAGATGGTAATCAAACCGATTCTGCTATATGGGGTGCTGGTGGAATGCACAGGACACAGAGCACACCAACGAAACATTAGTATCAGTACAATGGGCGGCACTGGTTTGTATCATCAGCGCTCTTATAACAACTCCTACCTTGGAATTGAGCGTCATGCTGAACATACATCCAAGAGACATTGCGGGAAAGGCGTTCGCGACCTGGTCGTTGGTCAAGCTTCGTTATATGGGCTATGTCATTTTACCGGGTTTAACTTTATCCCTGATAGGATATTGTGTGCGACTGCTTCCTGTACAACCTTCGCTCCAGTCATTCCCCCGAGAGAAGAATGAGGAACGAACTATTTCATGATTAAGATTATCTAGGTCCCGATACAACTGATCCGGATGAAGATGGCTGTAGTGATTTCGGGATTCCGCTGGGCACCTGGGGTCTGCTCCAGCATAGATGGGGCTCAAGTCAGATCTACCAGCGATGGGCGGACACCACCTCTTGTAGGGTAGCAAGATCCTTCTGGCCGAAAGTGGATGGCAAGAGGTCTGACGAAATGATAAGGTTCACTAAGGCTCATCTATCAATGGGAATTGGAGTTTTGACAGAATACTGTCAAATGAGAATCAATGCAGTAAGTCTCCGTACTCTGGAAACCCCATCCTGCTACAGCTTTATGGAGGATGATGAGGTGGAATCATTGAGTAACTTTATGCTTGAATGCACGGATTTTACCAGAATTAGGCGAAAGAAGCTATGTATATCGTTGCTACGCAACGACTATCTAAGTAGCTATAGCTTACGTCATCGTTATTTTATGTGGTATAACAACGGTCCTTCATGCTGCCCAAGTGAGCTTTTCCTACCAGGGCAACTATCACCTAATCCTACCTAACGTGAAGTACGAAAACAGTACAAGGCAAACTAGGCTTTCCTAGCTCTCTCCTCTTGAGTACTAACCCGAGGCTATTAACTCCATGAGATAATACCGGACGTACGCAAAAAATGGAAGTCTGAATGCAGTGATCTTGTGCGGCTCCCTGCTGACCGGTATGGTCGCAGTTCGGGAAATTTCAAAGTCCATTGCTTTTGACTTTACTTCTCGCTGATGCTCAAACATTTCGGTGCTATGAAATAAGCTTTCGGACGAAAAAAACTAATCTCGACACATGCTTGAAGCACAGTTGGCACCTTGCCTATAGGGAAGCGACTTCATTGGTCAAATGGTGGCATATTATATGCATATGACAACCATTTCATTTCCTTATGTATCGACAGGTTGTTATGGAGAATCAGTGAATACCGCTCTTGGAGAGGCGGTAAAACCAAAGCTCGATAATATCGGGGACAGTCCTCAACACAGGTGAATTTAGCTCAAGAGCAATTGGGTACGGAACGACGAATGGCTCATAAACCACATTCAGGACACAAGGCTGCGAAGAAACAACATCAGATAGATATCACGATGGTATCAGCAAGTATTTCTGGAGTATTACGAGAGTGCTTGAAGACTTGACGGGCGGTGATCGAGAATATATCTCCTTTCCAGTAGGCCCACAAGAAGCACTTAGGGCGGAAACAATAAGTAGCACCCCCAGATGGAACGTGTTGAAACTTAGCATTAAGGGGCTAATTGCTGCCATCGACACATAACAGCTAAAAAATCTTGGCTTCATTATGCGCTGGAGAGCGTGTTAAAGCTAGCATGCTGGGCGAAAACAGGCTTATAACAGATCTATGCCAATGCTATCAAACAAACAGCTGGAAAATTCAGTTTGCTGGTGGACAGAAGAAAATGCAGATTAAGCCGAGTATACAAAAGAACCCTGCTTTTACCAGAACTAGGCGAAAGTATATCGATCCCGTCTTACTTGGATCTCCGGAGGATTTATTCAAGGTTGAGATCGCTCTCATTCGAAGCTATGTATATCGTTGGTACGTAACGACACTCTAAGTAGCTATAGCTTACGTCATCGTTATTTTATGTGGTATCACAACGGACTTTCATACTTGTCAAGTGAGATTTCCCTAACAGGACAGCTACCACCTAGCCTTGCCTAACGTAAAGTGGGGTAACAGTACAAGACAAAAGTAGTGAATCCTATTTTTTTATAGCTCAATGTCTGCATAAAATTTGTATGAATTATCTTCGGTAATTTGTACTTGCTTAGCCGCACGCAGCTGTTGCCACTCCTATAAATTTGTGCACTCGCTGAGTGATTTCCGGTGCTAATGTGCCACATATGCCAAATTATTGTCAAGATCATTTTCACGCTACGCCAGAAGTGAATTGAACGTATTTCATATCAAAGCGTAACTATCTAAAGATGAGTAGCGGAAAATGTGGCATGCAGAAATGCTCATCATGCCCACTAATGCTACAACGCAGTCACTTCCGTTTACGGTGATATGAGATACATTTCCATATAAGCACGATATACCTATCAATGCTGCAACAAATGCTTTAAGCCCTTACGCAGACATAATAACGCTGATCTTAACTAGATTTGCAGCAACGGCCACTCTTAATTCGACTCTACCGAAATGTAGCGATGCTTCTAACGATTCGTTGCACTCGCAATTATGATTGATCGGCTCATAAAGGTTCATAGGTCAATTGCTACAAAGCATGCAGACTCAAATAGCCAAGCAGTCAATATGTATGTACATTAGGGTGGGTCGATTTGTATGAACGAAAGTTAACCGATATCGCGCCATCAATCGATTTTTCGATAGGATTTGGGCTCAGGAAAAAAAAGTTCCACTACGCATACCCAAAAAAATAATTTCGAGCCTGCGAAATTTCATTCTTTTACTTAGATTTTTAAGGTTTTTTTCATGACCTACTAAAAAATGTTTCAACTGTATACCCTGTCCGACCCAAAAATGTCCGCTAAAGACGTTGGCGATAACAGTTTTTTGAAAAAAAAAAAACATTTTTTTTCGCAGCCTCGAAAATTATTTTTTGGGTATGCGTAGTGGAACTTTTTTCCTGAGTCCAAAACTTATCGAAAAGTCGGTGGCGCGATATCGGTTAATAAATCGACCCAGTCTAATGTACATGCAAGAATGTGAGCATACATATAAATAGATATTTCTTTCATTGTTTGTATGCCCAAGCGTTCTATGCGCGACGTTCGTGCAATACATCGTTTGCGCTGCCTGTTGCAATTATTGCAATCGATACGTGAAGGCAATAAATTTTGCTCGTATTACGTTTAGGGCAGGTTGCTTTTTAAATACCTGTTTGCCTGAGCGCTTATTGGCAACTTTACACTTTCAAGCTAGACAAAATTTTATTTGAGTTTTCCTTCTGCCTTCAATATGGCAGTAGTGCCATAGGGCGACGGCGGCGGCTGCGTCACAAGTGCTTGCACGCTAGTAACGTTTCGCCCGCTGCAATCAATCGAGAGATCGCAATCGATGTGTTTTTATTAGAGTTGTCACGAATATTCGGCAACTATTCGGTATTCGGCCTATTCGGCCACTTTTTTTGCTATTCGGTATTCGGCCGAATAATACTTACTATTACTTCTCCACGTCCTCCTCATCATTAGCATTTCGCATATTATCTGTAGCGACTTCCTCAAAGCAGTTCCAGAAACTGTCGTGTATTTCAGTACTCCTATCATTTTCATTCAGGCTTCTTTTCCTACGAATTGTAGAAGAATCGTCATCGGTACTATTTTCAGGGCTTCTAGAAGAATTTTTTGTCTTGCTCTTTCTGCTTGAACCAATCTTAGGAAACACGGTTTGAAGCGAAGATCTCATTGTTACTAAATTTGGTACTTTCTCAGCTGTCTCTGTTTTTCCCAGATATTTTAATAAATTTACTGCATGTGGAATCACTTCAGAGATGCAACAGATACCTGAGCTCGTTATTTTTTTAATCTCTTCGAATGGTTTGAGGAGTTTGATACATTGTTCCAATAGTTCCCATTGTCAGATTTATTAAAGTTTCATGATCTGTTATGTACAAACAGGAAAACAGGTGTCCACTTGTCTTAATCCAGCTAACGCGTCCAGACAAGCATGTATTTCGTGCCGAATATTCGGCGCTTCGGCCGACAGCGTTGCCGAATATTCGGTATTCGGTATTCGGCCAATTCACTATTCGTGGCATCTCTAGTTTTTATGCTTTGATTCCCATTGCTCCGCAGTTCTTTCTTTTTTTGTTTTTTTGTTGAGATCCGATGCACCGGTAGCTATAGTAGTGGCAGACATCAAAAGCAGAAGCAACAGCACCAGCTACCATAGCTACCATATTGGTGCACACGTATTGCACCGGCACGCCGCAGTTTCTGCATAAACTACTTTAGTTAATCCTCATTCTGGGGCAGCATCAAGATGTTAACTCGCAAGAAATTGTCTAACAGTAGAAGTAGTAGGTAAAGTTGATGTAGTTTTTGGAGTTGTGGTGTTGTTGTTATTGCCACTACTGCCATGCTAAGCCAATCGTGATCGATTACCAATCCATTGCCTTATTTTTTATTGTTTTTGTTGTTATTGTTATGTAATATTATTGTTATGATATTCCTCGTACATATAAGTAAGCTAAATTTTAAAGTTGCCTTTCTGTCTTTAGTTCCCGTTGGATTCGATATGCGGCGACAGATTCGCTACAGACCAATCGTTATGCTAGCCATGGACAAAATTAAAGCAGCAATAGGCTTATCAAAATTACAAAAAAAAAAAAGTTTGTTATAGTTGTTTTGTAATTAAAAGTGTGCGATATGAAACCTGAGGTACGCAATCATTGAAATAGATCTTTAGAGATTAGCTCTGTCTTTACAGGCAGCAAAATTAAAGTTTTTTTATGTTTTCATGAATTTGAGTAAGCTGAGTCCAGTAAGCTCGGATATTAGCACCAGCACCTAAAGTCGTGCGAGGAGGGGGACTCGCCCCATAAATAATAAGTGTTCTGAGTATCGAAAACCAAGCTACATATATTCTTTCCTCAGGAGTTTACAAAAGTTTTTCCGGTAGTTTCGGTTTTTTCAAGAAGAGTTTCGCCGGATTTTTATCTACAGCAACCGATTCCGACAAGTAATTGTTTTATTATCGGCTTATTATCGACAGCGAATTATAATCGTCGAGTTTTCGGTTTTGTATCGGCTTTTTATCACGAAGTCATCGGCTTTTTATTACCGTTATAGCAGTGGTAGAGATGTGACATCGATTTAATAGTGAAGTATCGATATCTATTTCATAACAAACCGTTAAGTCGTCATAACAAATCAATCACACGCCGATAACAAATTGGTTTTAATACGATAAAAAACCGATAACCTTTCGGTATCAAATCTATACACTTCTGATAGCAAAGCGATGACATATCGATAACAAATCGATAATTATTCGATAACAAATCGATAACACGCCAATAAAATTGGTAACACTCCGATAACAAATCGATAGCTTTTCGATAAATAATCCATTATTTTAGATATTAAATCAATAATTTTGGTAAAAATAACACTAGACAAATATATTTAAGCTGTAACACGCTGTCGGCGGCCGCCGTGGTGTGGTGGTAGCCTGCGTGTGGTAGGCGGACCACACCGAAGGTCTTAGGCTCAACTGCGGGGAACATTCAAATTTTAGCAACATCAAAATTTAGAAAACAGTTTTTGCAAAACAGTGAGTTTGCAAACACTCCGAGTGTATTTCTACCATTAAAGGCTTCTAAGCGAAAAGTCATCTACCTTGCAGATGCCGTTGGAGTAGGCATAAAACATGTAGGTCCCGTCCCAAAAATTTTTAGGATAAATTAAAAGGACTACGACGAAAATTGGAGGAAATGCTCAGCGGTAAGAATCTGCGCAAAGTATTTACTTTTTAACACACCGCTAGTACTCCGTCACATCGCGCGATCTAACACTTTTCTCGAAGACTGAGCTCCAGCGTAGTGAACTCATCCGCCCATGAGCCTCAGTTTTGTTTTCCTTCTTTGGCGCTTCACTGTTTAAATGTAGTATAGAAAGAGCGCCATCTGGCGCCAATTAGTTTATTGGTTTATTTTTGTGTCTTCGGACGGAATAGTTCTGATAAAATTAGCTGCTGGGTATATTCATCCGTTTTATGAGGAGGGTTTTGTTGAAGGCTAATGTGGACTCAGTCAATTGAGTCTGTTTCAGGTTCCACGAAGGCTCCCTGTTTAAAAGTGCAGTATTTTTTATTTGCTAAGAAGAGTTGAAAGAACAGCAGCTATCCGTACCACGAAAGTTGGAAGCTATAGGGCAAGATGGGTACGACTAGCAGTGGCTGGCGGACAATATCGTTGATTACTTCCCCATTTGAATGATCGGTGGTCGGTAAAAGTTGGGTAGGCGACGGCGAAAGTAGCCGAAGAACTTAACGCATTAAAAGTTGAGCGGTGGGTACTTTTTCGGATGTCTCCTTTACAGGTAGATACTTCCTTCGGCGGTAATATTTCTTTCAGCGGTATATAGAAGCGTCATTAGATATATTTACAGTATAAGCATAAAGGAAAGATGAAATGAAAAACTTATATTTAGGGAGTAATATGTCTGAGGTTTTATAGCCTCTATTCATGATTTAACGGAGTGGTACCAGCTGTACAACGTCAGGCGGCCCCTGGGCTAAAGGAAGATCACCTTAAAGGCAAAGTTGTAGCCTTGTATTGAAGCTATAGTATACAAGGTTCGATTCGAGCTCAAGGCCAGAACAATATTTTTTTTTAATGATAATTATTGTTATTTTTTAATTTTTCTAAATTTGAAAAAATGTATTTTGTTTTTGGAATAGTAAGTAGAAAATTTTTCAGACAACCTGCCATAGCTGCGCAGATAGATCCATTTCGAAGGGTGCTAAGCCTTCATCATCAGTACGCTTTAGGCATGCTGCGCTAACCATTTAGCTATACAGCGGTGGTTTGTTTGACTGGCAAATTTGCTACTTCTATTCCTTTTTACCAACTATATTTATTCAGTGTTGCGCCATCTGGTGCAAATCACTGATAATGCTGGATTTTTGTGCATGCCTAAAGCGTACTGATGATGAAGGCTTAGCACCCTTCGAAATGGATCTATCTGCGCAGCTATGGCAGGTTGTCTGAAAAATTGTCTACTTACTATTCGAAAAACAAAATACAATTTTTCAAATTTAGAAAAATTAAAAAATAACAATAATTATCATTAAATCATTTATCAATAGGCCGATAAAAACAAAAACAATTGCTATAGTATACATTCAGAAACATAGGGGGGCCGCAGCACCGAAGTCGACAGAGGGCCAAATCTCGGGCTCCATGTGCCACTCAATTCCCTAAAGAAATATTGATGCTCTAATGTAGTGCTGGTCCTTTTTTGGACAACACCAAAAGCTGTTATTGCTCACTAGCGTCGCAGGTGTCAAAGCGCGGGTGATAAAGTTGCAACTTTCGCTATGTGGGACGGTTTCAGGCTATGGAAGAGCTGTTATATTCGAAGTCTTCGATGAAGTCTTCTGAATGAATGAATAGCCAGTTTGTTTGCGAAATTTTCTGAAGAGAATTAATATTATCGAGGCTGGTCACACATTATAAACATTGCGCCAGGTCATCTTCATACACAAGGAAATTACACTCTTTCACTGTGAATGTGATCTTTTTACGACCATAAACGTCGTTATATATAGATCAGTTGCGCCCTTCACCGGGAATTGGGAACCACGCCATTCAGATCGGATTGGAATATATAATTAAGGACACACCGAGCGGCAAAACACTACGACACTTTCTTGCCAAACTCATTAACATTGTCGTAAGTGTGAATTACATCACAAAAATGCCTGGAAAGAATATTTTTTCGCGCAGTGTCATATAGCTAGCAGTATCCTTAGCTTAATATCTAATGTCGCAGCAACAATCCTTCCTGGGGAAAGACGAAGTACATCACCTAATGCGAGATTCTTCAGTGCACTAACTAAGGTACATCAAAGTCGTTTGAAAACCATTTTTCTTGAGGCTCTCTTAAATCAAGGTAGGCTAAGCTAGCGGAGTTTCTTAAAGCTTTAACTCCACAAGAAATTCGGACTGTTGTGCTGTTAGTAGCGCTGAGACCAACCACAAATTGTCATTAAAGTCCTCCAACGGAATTCAAAGAAAACTTGCAGTTTGCACAGGGTTGGACTATAGAAATGCGTTGCACCATATCACAGTTGAAAAGATAGTTGTTGTCACGTGGGGACACATCTCATGCAGGACGTATATAAAGTAAAGAGTTCAATCTGTGACAGTATCCAGAGCAAAGTGGTAGTCTATTTCCTCTTCTGCAAGAGTTAGATAACGTATATTGATAAAGTAGTTCACAGGGCACGAAAGGTCAAGGGCCCCTTGTGTTTATCTGAATCAAACGGCTGAGTTGGTAGGTGTGGGATCTCATCTTGATATTGAGCTTTTTTGCCTCACCATGTACACAGGTGCTGTTCAGGCGTCAGAAGGAGACATCCTACAGGCCTGTCATCCAACAAACTCGTTCGAGGAAAGTTCTGTATTAACCATTCATAAATTTAACTCGTAACCCTACCAAGAATAAAGACTTGTGCTATTGACTGATGTAGTTTATCCACTACGGTGCCCCACGAGAGGGCTGACAGCCTAATGAATGGGCGTCCATCCATTTCCTGTATGAAGTAGACGCTTATTTGACTGTTGAAATATACATATGTACATGAGGTTCTTTCTTTTGCCAGATTATTTTATGTGGTCACTTATGACCTAGAGCGAAGATTTTAGGAGATAGGTATGTCCAAGAAAAGGTCAAATATCAGTATTTTCCAGCTTTTACAATATTAGCTGATTTAATTCAAATACACATTCCTTGAGTATTCCGGCTACTCCACATGGGCACTCGTAAAAGCGGTATGTCAATACCTGCTGTCTTACGTTCGCGGATGTTCCTCAGGGTCCCAGTCCAATCAAAACTTGTGCAGACTCTTCCTGTCACTCGGATGTTATTTTATTCGCCGGAAAACTTTATCTCATAGGTCCTTTCATTGCGATGACTTTGAGGAGAATTCAAAATATTTTTGTTTCAAACTTTGCAGAAAATTGTCTACCTAAATTTTTTTGGTACATTTTTCTACGGCTTCCAGCATCGTCTAAGCTTTAATGACTTTCTAATATCGCCAAGCAAGCATGAATTAGATGCTCGTACACTTCACTAAATTTTCGGTCACATCGCATCATTTCCTTAAGTGCCCACCAACACCAACACCAAAAACAAAAACAAAAACAAACGAAAACAAGCAACCATTAGATGCAATAGATATACCGACAAACATATTTATCCCAGGTCACGTTCACACTCCCCATCATCTTCGCAACTGATCTCCGCTGCGTGTTGTTGCGTGAAAATCCGCACTTATTTCAACCCGAAGCGGTAAAGAAACAATTTTTAAATCACGACTTTCGGACATCAACTCGTAAAGTGTGAGATGTTAGTGGACACGAGGATCGCGAGCACAGCTGAGAAATGCACACACACATGCACCTACACAGCAATACACAGTAATATTATAATCAAGCAACAGATAGAAAGAACATGAAATTGAGAATTAAATTAGAAACGGTGTAAGCCGCGCACAACAACAACAACCAAACTCTAAGTTATACTCTATTAAAATTGGTAGAACATTCACCCACTGAGGGAATTTATTAGAAACCAGTGCGACGCATTCAATGCGCAAACGCTGCACTCCAGAAAATTTTGTTGCGCTGAAGAAGTGAGTGCTAAGAAAAGAGGAGAGTGGTGGGCGAGTTTGCAGTTAGACGCACGAAGTGACCGTAAATAGCAGTGAACAATATTGTGCACAAGTTACAAAAATACAAATTCTTAGTTGCAGTGAAAAACTTAAATGATGAAGTGAGCTCTTAGTGTGCACTGACGACTCAACACGCTGATCGTTTGGCAAATTTAATGGACCAATTTGAGATATTTCTGCACTGCTGATAAAGTTGTTGGTGTGTTACAACAACCAAGTCAGGTCATTTGGTACATTGTTGCAATGGTGATTGTGTATGCCTTATTGATATGGGAAGGCACATGAAATGAAGAAGAAAGCCTTTTTCAATATGCGCAGACATACCAGCAACACTTTGAACGTGATCGCGTTTTTGTGATCGTTCATCGCCTTAACGCTAGTGAATTGCTCAACATTAACCAGCTAGTGCGGCTGATGCTTGCAACACGCGTAAAGTCGTGGGTGTTGTTGCGTTTTAACTGTTCATGTGTACAGTATTTTATTTTGTAGAATTATTAGACCGAAGTAGTACGTATAGAGGAAGTGTTTTGGCTACTATACCGATGGTCCTAGGTTCAAAAAGCCGAGCAAGTAACATGAACAATTCTTTGGAAGTGTTTTTCTTAACGGAGTCGCCCCTCGGCATTGGTTGTATAAGCTCATCATGCCTCACTTGTGCCATGAAAAGCTTCTCAGCAAAAGTAAATTTTCCTAAGCAAATATCTCACATAGTACTTCGTCCAGAAGTGCCAACAAGCATTAGTAAGAACTCACTCGGGTTGGAGCTTAAATCTGTAGAGTGAGAGTCAACAATTAAGAAGCTTTTAGAGCGGTAAAGACAGAAAACGATTGACCACATTTTGTGTGTGCCGCCTCCTATGGGGCGCCAGAGTGAAGCCCGGCTTTATTCTCTGTGGGGTAGGTATGTATGTATATCACACACAGTTATTATTATTGTTATTTTAAACTTTTTGTTTTAGCCCACTGTGAGTATGTGAACTGGCATTGCGCAGTCAATAAGTGGAAAATTGCTGTGCTATTTTTTCTAATTCCGAAATTCGAGTATATACCACCAAATAACGCTACAGAGTGCTACCCACCAAAAATTTGTATTGTATATAATAAATTTTCCTTATTTTTATAAGGAGACTTTTATCAAAGGCTCACCACACATCTTGATCGACGCGAATAAGATTTCTTATACCAGGGCAACACTTACTTCTGTATTAAATGAGACTTGCTAGTGCAAAGAGAGAGAGGAGATAGATAACGAAATGGTTGAGAGCGGATACAATAGGATACTTCATTTTACAACTGAGGCAGCAATAAGCGACAACAGTTAACTGGAAGTAAGCTTAACGATCGATTAATCCAGGCATGCTTAACCAACGAAACGATATCATTTCGTTACGATAATCAACGTTAATAAACGAAACGAAGTCATTTCGTTTCGTTTATTAACGTTAAGATCGTCAAATTAACGAAATGATTTCGTTTCGTTTTCTGCCATATCAAAACGAAATCAAATCGTTTATGTTGATTATTAATTTCAAACTATGCTGGCAAAGCTGATTGATGGCGGAGTCAATAAAGGTGAAAGCATTATCCAAGCTGATTGCAACTTTTCTCATTAATTTTGACAGTACGAACATTTCTCAGAGTATTTTTGACATTACCACCAAAGAATTACACAAACAAATTACATAGAGTTTGTGTGTGTATGTGCGCTCGTTGTTGCCACCTTACGGCTTCACCATGGCTATAGCATTGCCAGCATAATTCAAACATAAAGTATCACGTTTTCGTTAACGTTTTTAACGTTAACGAAAGCTTTTCGTTTCGGTTAAAAACGAGATACAATTTATCTTGATAATTTCTTTATCGATAATATTTCGAAGTGTTTCAACGGAAACGGTGGAAATTTTTTGATAAACGATTAGCTTAACGTTAAGGTGCATCCCTGGATTAATCCATTCGAAGGGACTCAGGTTTTTATCAACAAAGGCGTGTTTTTTTCAGTGTTACCCCATTTACTTTGCCATTGTCGCAGCAGCCAGGTGCTACTGGACTGGCTTTACTGTACAGTACGTACTTTGCTAGCCGTAGTCGACCACCCCACTGTCCGAAAACAAATGCTTGGTATAGAGCCGTGAGACATTTTAAGCAGGTCGAAGACAGAACTCTATAGTACGGACGGAAAATAGATGTAGCGATCGACAGAAGTTAACAAGTCTGTTTTGAAGAGGTATAGGTGAAGCGGGCGCCATTTTGAACAAACCTAATGCTGCAACTCCGGTTGTCCCCGAAAAAGTGAAGAAGTGACGAAGCTGGCTGCTGCCCTAATAGATCGCATAAATTCCTATAGGCTACGAAAGGTGAGGATCTTTTTAAAGGAAACTGCTTAGTGTAATATTCAGAACGGACGCACCAAACACACCGCTACTATTCTTCGAATCAACGGGATGGTACAATGAGGTTAAGTTGATAAAGTCCAAGGTATGGATGCCTTGTGTGGTGAAGCTGGGAATGCGCATGCATATCAACTAATATGGAGGTAGGTGCCACAGTTGTCTGTGCTTAACAGATTGACGGACTTTGATTAAATGTTGAAGGGAATTGAGTTGTATGGTGTATACTTGGAAGATTTTCGGGATAACTTCAGGAACGCTTCCGGGTTATTTTAAGGATAATTTCGAAACTATCTCAATGCAACTTAAAGGAAATTTTAGGATCACTTCTGGATAACCTTTACAATCATATCGAGTCTATTACGGGACCAGTTTGGACAAGTTTCATGATCACTTTGATATATATTTTTTTATTCATTTAGAGACTATTTCAAAACCAATTTTATATATTACGGCACCAGTTGGGAATAATTTCAGGATGACTTGGAAGTAATTTTTTTTTTTTAATCAATTAGAGACTATTCAAGACCAACTTTATACAAAATTCAGGATCACTTCAAGACCTTTTTAGGAATCATTTATGAATCGTTCAAGACTATTTCGAACTAAATTCAGCACAGTTTCAGGATCACTTGGGCATTATTTTAGAACAGATTCAGGAACACTTCCGAATTATTCTCGTAATCATTTTTTTTTCTCGGACGTTGTGGCAGCGCACTGCCCTCAAGTGGCCCAATGAAACCAGGCTGAACGTTCTTCAACCGACGCGTATGACTTAAAAAGTTTTACGTCGTCGGCATACATTAAAATTTTAGAATATTTTATAGTTGTGGAAACATCGTTTATAAAGATCAAAAACAGAATAGCACCGAGATGGCTGCCCTGAGGCACACCGGAGGGAACATCGATGACATTCGAACAAATGTTTTTAAAAATGACTCTTTGAGTTCTACCGCAAAGATAGGAGGGAGATCCAGCGAGTTAGACCAGGTTGAAAACCAACAATTCGAGTTTATAAACTAGTAATGTGTGGTGTACTTTGTCGAATGCTTTGCTGAAATCAGTGTATATAACGTCGGTATGATGATTGTTTCTAAACCCATTAAAGACGTGAGTTGTAAATTCAAGCAAATTGGTTGTGGTTGATTTGGCTCTACAAAAGCCATGCTGAGAACTATCTATCGATGTAGAAATCGAAAATGTAAGGTGATTAGTAACGACTGCTTCGAAAAGCTTAGGGATAGCGGAGAGCTTTGCTATTCCACGATAGTTTTCAATAGACGACTTGCTTCCTTTTTTATGGAGTGGGATAAGAAAATATTCCTTCCAAGCCGTCGAGAAAATGCCATTTTTTAAAGAGAGGTTAAACAGATCAGTAAGGGGCTGGCGAGAGAACTTTGGAACCGATTTGAAACGATTTCAATATCACTTCGGGATTATTTTAGGTATCACTTCGGAAACACTTCTGTATAATTTGTAGTCTATTTCGAAAACATTTCAGATGTGTTACTATTTTGGGAGGCTTTAAAATAATTTCGAGACGGCTTGAGGACAGTTTCAGATATCTTTTTATGACAATTTCGAAACGACCCAGAAGCTGTCACGAAGTGGTAAGTTTATTCCCAAGTGATTATAACAGTCATAAAATCGTTACGGAAAAGTCTCGAAATGAACCAGAAATTCTTCCGAAATTATACCTTAAATAACCCTAAAGGGATGATGAAATTTTTCCAAATTGGTGCTAAAATATTTTCGAAATAATACCGAAAATTATGCTGAATTGATACTGAAATTATTCTGAAATTGTAGACGGAATTTGGACAATTCTCTCATTGTAGAAAAGTGGAATCAATAGTGCGGATTAAGCAGGGCTGCGTACCCCGCGTTGCAACCATACCACATCACAAGTAGCTTATAACTACTTACAGCTTTGCTTGGTGAGTACATTCGTACATACATACACACACGCTACGATATATGTATATACGATAAATATGTAAGTGCATTGCACTTAAAATGCTGCACACTGTATATTGACCGTCGAAATTGGACTGATCAAGTGCGATCTTTATGGGAGCGCAAGTGCGGCTCAACGTTAAGGCAATACTATGCTTGTTGTTGTTGCTTTTGTTGTGCTCTAAACTCAATACATACTGATTGGAATTATTTTTTGCACTTTTGCGCTAACAACGTGCAACATTTATTGGGGAAAACAATAATAGGTGGGTATTGCACCCGCTACCTTGTCCTCAACGCTAGGACATAGTTGCACGCGTTGCATGAAATGCACGATTTACTCGTAGCTAAAATGAACGCGTTTGCCAAAGCAAAATTCTCAGCGATGATGCAAACACTTTGATTGCTGACGAAAACAATAACAAGCGAGTTAAGTTTTAAGGGCAACAGCTGCCTACCTATGCACTTATAAACTGACCGCACACACACATACACACACAATAATGGCAGCGATTTTAAAAGTTCAAATTCTCATTTCGATGATGTGATTTCTCTACCACAAGCGGCATGTGGCATGAGGCATGTGAACATTTCAAGAAAAGCGGAATATTTTAAAAGCAAAAGTAAAGCGAAGTTACAGAAATTATATTTTTTTGCTACAATTACGTCTGCTTTATTAACTGCGTTTGAGGGAGTTTCGTATTTGACCACCGTCGAAAATTGCTGCGTGCAACAATGGTGGCAACAAATCGAGGCACATTTTTCCGCAAAGACAAAAAAAAATAATGTTTTTTTTATATGCAAAATTGTGTTGCCCCTGACCTATGGAAAGTCACTTCAATTTGCGCCACCATCAGCGTGCTACTGAGTTGACCACGATTCCCTTTCCCTTTGATGCCAGCAACACACTTTTTGCCCTTCTAATGGCACCCTGACACTGCTTTGTTGCAGTTATATGCTACATTTTTTTGCAATTTTTTCTCTTAAATAAAACGTTTAATTGTTTTTGTACTGTGCAATTGCAGCATTAAACAAAATAAATAATTTAATGCCTCATGCACTTGCACGTTGCACGGCTAACCACCCACCATGCCACAACCACGAGAACAGAGCACTGGCACAGAGTAGGCTAGCTGAAACGCGCGCACCGCCCAAAAGCCAAAGTAAACAACATTTTTGTTTATGTAAATTTTCTATTTCCTCCATTGTTCCCGCATTCTTAATGTATTTGTCGCTTCTACTATCCCCTCAATTCGCTTCATCGCTTTTTTACATTCTCGCTTTATTGTATGTGGCATTGTTGTGTTCGGCTGTCGTCCATGCGGCAGGTAGTTGATATAACTGCTTATTTAGCCAATAAAATTAACCTACCACAAGACGATTGTTAGTGACTATGATAATGGCTACTTGCAGTAATTATATGCACACACACACACACACACCCATACACTGTGTATGTATCATAGTGCAGGGCGTTTAAGTGTTGGTTGCAATAGCTATGGTGCATGCAACAAGTAGGCAGTGCCATTATTTTGTATAAACAACAATAAATTACACTTTTGAAGGCGCGTTCGAGTGGGTAATTTTTTCGCTCGCTTAGTCCCTACTACTTGAGATGTTCTCATTAATAGACTGCTCTGTTTTTGCTATTTATTTCGGCTAGACTGAATTTTCCTCCAGGCACTAGCGCTTAACCCTTTAATGCCCTAAGTGTTGGCTTGTTGCATCGGATCGAACGAGTGCATACTTGACAATTGGAATCCAAGCGTTCTTTGTCCAGTCTACAATAAGGGGGATCCGGCGAACTGTGCTTACTACCACGGAATAAGCCTTCTTAGAAAGATAGTGTCGGACAGAGGGATGATTGCACCATATCAATGCGGCTTCAGACCTGATTAATTTGCCATCGACAAGATTTTCACTATTTGCCTTCAAATGGGAAAAATAAACGGAAAAGGTCGTTTTAATGGTGAATGAGGACAAAACAGCATCAGCTGTGAAATCCACCGAAGAATCACTCTTGCCAATAAATGCTACTTTGGACTAGGTAGGCAATTTAGGCCGATGTAGACCGGCGTAATAAAACACAGTGGCTACATTGACTAGGCATTTTAATGTCAATGAAAGCTGATGTTCCGGCCATGAAGGCATTCGCATCGGAGCTCTCTAATAAAAACAGGGAAAGCGCCCCAGCCTCACGGAAATGACCAGGGGAAAACAATTTATCTTTTCGGGTTTTTTTGTAGAGAAATTAATAGGTTTCCAAGTATTGCCGTTTAGCTAGGCACTTGTTTGCAACAAACTGACGTTCAGCAGCCTTCTGTTTATTGGCGTTCTACGCGTGACACGGACGACATATATATAAAGGGATTATTTAATATTGGAGTTTTTCCAGTGATTAATCAGAGAGAGCAAGCAATCACAGCGTATACATATATGCTTAAAGGTAGGATCAGGTTCCAACCTGCTTCTTGAAAAATACGAAACAAACCGTGGTTGAGGGGAAGACTTAGACACGGCAACGATAAGGTAGACACACTATCAGTGCTATCGACTCGGCATCACTTTGCAACAACCACGATACACAAATGCTATATGGCACAGTTTTAGCAATAGCTCATCTTGTGAGAGTTTTTGAAGAAGTAGACGAAGTATTTTCAACGTTCATCTGTCGAAAAAATACGATTTCGTGCTTACGTACTGCAATTTAGATCGTTTCTGCCAAATACCCTATTGTATTAACCCCTGAATGGGTTAAAACGCGCAATTACCGTTGGAAAAAATGGTGGCAGTCTCAATTGAATTAAATACTCACAATTGTTTTTGTTTGCTTATATTGTAATTTAACTTGCGGTCTTTGTTTACGTGAAATGTTTTGAATGCTTACAGCGCTTCGCCTCTGAAGGAAAACTTGGTTGATTCTTAGCGAATGTTCCAACCAATAACGAATTGTTTATGTTCAAAACCGTGCTTGGGGTTTCATCCTTTTGCTTGAAGTTAGTGAGTTCAAATTACTGCGTGTTTTCATCTAGGAGGAATTACCGAAACTAGGTGGACAACTACTTAAAGACCATCTAGATTGGAAACTTAACAGTAATAGGGATATTTCACATCTATAAATTGTCCTGTTGTTATTGTTGTTGTTGTTGTAGCGATAAGGTTGCTCCCCGAAGACCTTGGGGAGTGTTATCGATGTGATGGTCCTTTGCCGGATACAGATCCGGTACGCTCCGCTACCACAGCACCATTAACCATCTCGGGTACGATTTATGAGGCCACATTAAAACTTCAGGACATCCCCTCCCTCCCCCACCCCAAGTTCCATGAGGAGCTTAGGGTCACCAGAGCCTCGTCTGTTAGTGAAAGAGGATTCGCAGCGGATAGGTGAGGTTGACAATTGGGTTTGGAGAAGCTATATATTGCGCTGGCAACCTGAAGGGTTGCGCTACACAGCCCCTTCAATCTGGTATTTTAGTCGCCTCTTACGACAGGCATACCTACCGCGGGTATATTCTGACCCCTAACCCGCTGGCTGCCGACCACGTTAACAGCTTTGTTTCTGGTTCTTCAACATTATGTCTTTGTTGGGGAACACTTTTTCCGCTTCGTTTCGATTCCTAAGTATTGTGGCGAATAATAGTATCACTATGCAGTTAGTAAATAATCACAACAACAAAAAAAACGGCAACACTTATGTACAAGACAACGAAGAGATATCCCACACACACAGATGCAGTCGAAGCCGAAGTGGTCACTCACACAAACACACGCATATGGCTATAAGAAAAGCATAAACTACAAATATACATGTATATAGCTGGTAACCAAGCATGAGATAAAATTGTTCTCGAACTGTTCGCGTAATGACTAGACCTTAGGAGAACTGGGTGAACGAGAAAACCGAGAGCATAAAAGCAGCACAAGCTGAGGACTAAGTAATCAGTTTGATTAAAACACGCTATTAATCGTGAAGTACGTGATATTGAAGTATAATTCTACTACTCCCAAAATAAACTAAATAAAGCCCATATTGCAATACTGAATACTATTAATCGTGAAGTACGTGATATTGAAGTATAATTCTACTACTCCCAAAATAAACTAAATAAAGCCCATATTGCAATACTGAATACTGGAGTTATTTATTAGACAGTTCAGCGATACGAACGTTAGCAAAAGGTACAAAATAAGCGGAATTCCCAGAATTCGTTATAGTATTAAAACTTTGTTTAATTTCGCATTATTTTTTACTTTGGTGTCAATTCCTCCGTACTCTGAACTATGTGTGAAGTTTCACAATTGCGAAGCTTTTACTGATTGCTCGTATTTCCTTCCCTTCCGTATAAGTTTTTCCAAATAAATAGCTCTGCCCAAACCCTACATTACTTTTTGTGATATTTCTTCTACTCTCTTTGGCCTCTGAAGTACGTTTAAATTTCAAGCCTCTAGCTCATAGGGAAGCTACTTAATAATCGATGGTACGTTTTCAAGTTATAACTAATTCTAACTATTTCGACCCATGTGCCACCTAATGGACCTTTTTACGCTATTGTTGCATATTCTCGGTGCTCTGAACTATGTGTATGGTTTTAAGTTTATAACTCAATGTAAAGTCTCTTCAAAACTGATCGCAAAATTTCCTCTTTTCTGACGATTTTATTAATACTTCGGACCAGCGCGCATCCTAGCGGAATATTTTACGAAAGCTATTTCACTTTCTTTAGCCCCTGACGTAGGTTTAATATTTCAAACTCTAGCTATCAAGGAAGTTATGTTTCAATCGATCCACAGACTCCAAATTTCATTTGAACTTTGTTATAATCTTGACAGGTGAATGCGTCACCTAGCGGAATTTTTCTCTGGTGTTGCTGCTCGGTCCGAGTTTTTCAGTTTGTAGCTCTATGGGAAGCTCCTTGAAACTTGATCGCAAGATTCCCCCGTTTGATAAGAAATTTCTAAATATTTCGCCCTGGGCAACACCTCTGTTTCTCAAGATTCAACTCTTCACCCGCCGCCGTGGCGTGGTGATAGCGTGCTCCACCTACAACATCGAAGATCCTGGGTTCAACTTCCAGGAAAAGCAGCACCAAAATTTAGAAACAAGTTTTTCAATTAGAAACAAGTAAGAAAGTCTAAGTTCGGGTGAAACCGAACATTACATATCCAGCTGTGCACTTGAAACGCTGTTGTTGTTTGCTTTGTGTGGTTAATAGTGATATAAGGCTGCGCAAAAAAGTAGTAGTGGCTCTCAGACGATTCCGCTCATCTTCAGAGCAAACAGTTGTAGCTATCTAAAAAATGTTTATGCCAAATTTAGGTTGATTTGAGAGATTTTTGTTCGACTTATGGCATTAACTTTATTTTGATAAGAGTAACAATAACGGGGCGGGTCACGCCCACTACTGAGATAGATTATCAGTCAAATGTAGTTAAATACCATAGTCTTATTGCAAACTTTGTTAAGGTTAGACCTTTCGGAAAAGTGGGCGTGGTCTTTAACCTATTTGATTATCTTCACTCAGTCTATATAATTTGGCAAGCATAGTGTCTCTGCCAAATTCCAATGTAATATCTATAACGGCTTTTGATTTTCTTCTTCTAAGTGTGGTCGGTGCCACGACCATATTCCAAAATTTTTTGGAATCTATGTTTTGCTTTATAAAACCAATCAACCTACGAAATTTCATTAGTTTAGCGATATTCGTTTTTGAATTATCTAACTTTTTACATTTATCCAAATTTTCGATATCAAAAAAGTGGGCGTGGTTATCGTCCGATTTCGCTTATTTTCAATAGCAACCTATTCTTGGTCCAGATAAGCCCGTATACCTAATTTGGTGAAGACATCTCAATATTTTCTCAAGTTATCGTGTTAACGGTCGGACGTACGGACAGACGGACGGACGGACATGGCTTAATCTATTTTTTTCGACAGCTAATTTTGATATATGGAAGTATATATATATCTAGATTCCTTTATACCTGTACAACCAACCCTTATCCAATCCAAGTTATAATACCCTATGTACAGATGGGTATAAAAACGTTTTTGTAAGCGCGGCCGCTACTTGGTAGTGATTTAGCAGTGCCAATCTTATATAAAGGATTCGATGTTACTTTACAAGGCAGGGACAGGGCGCATCGCTTTCGCATATAGTGACAAAAAGACAACGACGACTTTGTCACCATTCGGTCACCGAGTTCTCACTCACACAGCTCAGCTATACAAAATTCCACATATGTACATATATGAAGATGCTCTGCCGGACCTGCCCATTCCTACCAAAGGTCTTTCGTCCTAAGTTGGAATTATTCCCTCCATGTTATCGCGCTAAATTACAATTTTCCAAGCATGCACCTGCATTGATATGAAGTCAATTGATGCGTTCTATGTATCCGACTTCCTCTATAATTGTAACACAACAAATCGATACAAATGTCGCGCTTCATTCAATTTCAATAAATTTAATTTGTTCAATGACAGTGGCAAAAGACATAGACGGCCGCAAATACGGCGTCTGTGGTTACCTGTCTTTTTTGCCAATGTCGTAACAGCAAATTGCAATTTTATACACTTTACACTCCGCGCTTTGAGCTGCTACAGAGCAAAGTGGTGCGGATGGATGGATATTACTATCTAAAGAACATGTTACTACTTTATTTAGTGCCTACCGTGACAAGTGTGGCCATCAAACCGATATCGATATGTGTACACACACACGCATACATACATAGTTACATCAGCGCTGCATGTGTGTGCATGTTCACGCGGCGACACTTGACACATTAAACGCGTCAAGCGAATAAATTAACAAGCAAGCAATGTTGACGTTTATTGTCAACACTTGTAACATGAGGTACGTTGCACGCTTTTGACCACTTACAGTAAAGCCCGTCCCAACTTGCAACATGTAATATAATTAAGTATATACACACACATTTATACATTAACTGCAATTACACATCGCACACAGCACCAGTGACAATGTTGATGAAAGAATTCATAGCGAAATAGCCGCACGGTTAGCGGCAAACATAGAACGCGCCAGTAAGCGGCTGCTTTTTGCATTGTGGCGTGATGCGCAAAAGTGTGATTTCTGATGTTGACCAAGAATGCCGCAACACCATAAATGTATTATTCAACAATAACAGCTTGCCACAGAGCAATGGTGACAACAATCGCTTTAAGAGCGCGTTATAATTTATGGTGCGTTCGAGGCACGCATGCGCCGAGCTTCCGCAAAATTGCTGAATGTAAGCGCGTCAGTAAATGTTGGTATGTTTTGTTCAGCTAGCTTATGCGGCTGTAATGATCTATGTTCATATTAAGCCACAATGACAGTGCTACAATGACAGCAGCTGTCAGACCACCATGCGCGTGCAACGTTAACGCTAGCAGGCTCGTGCCACTTACAGAAATCAACGATAATTTGACAGTTTACCAAATCGAGTTAAAATATGATTTGTATTTCTTAAACAGCTTTTCGCGCACATTTGCCAAAACTTGATGTGCTTAAGCAAATTAAATATTGAGAAGCGTAACAAGCCAACCTAATATAAACGCACGTCATTTTCTGTCAAAAATTTCTCATGCACATACAACTTGTATGAGAGCAACTCAAATTGAATTTGCTGCGTGAAAACCTAACTCGATTTCCAATTTTTGTTCTGCGTGACATTTAGATTTGACGTTTGCACACATGCTTTATATTGTCGCAACGCATGCTTATTTGGGTTAGGGCAAAAAACGCTGGTTGTTTGCGTGCGCTAAAAAAACGCAGTGCGGTTTTATTAGGTTGGCTTGTAAGATATGCAGTTTGTAACGTAGCAAAATTCTACGTCACAATAACCTACTCACAGCCCTAACATTAAATATATACATACCCTAACACTAAATATATACATACCCTACGTTCGCCTTGCACAGCGAACAACCATCCGCACATAATATGCCATTTAAATATACATACCCTACGATCGCCTTGCACAGCGAACAACCACCCGCACATAGCATGCCAAGTACCAACAGTGAACAACCAAACATACTCAGCACGCGTGGTACTGACTATCTGGCGTGCATTTTTCATTCGCTATCATAACGAGGAATTATTGATGAGCTGAATTCTTAACCATTTTATTCGCTATCAAGTATGAAATGGCAAACGCCATCACTCACTGCATACTTCACCTAGGAAAGTAAGGCTGAGGCCAACTTACAATGGTAGGTATCAAAAGGGTCCCAAGGTGAACGGGCAAGACTCTCAGCGAATCCATCGGGCTCATGGATCTCCCCGCCCCACCTATGGGAAACCAACCTTTGAACAACGTCCCACGGGGTAGGACGGGATACGCTCCCCTTCTACTTTGAAGGACGAATGGGCATGGGTAGTTCCCCCAAGGCGCGTCCAGGACCAGTCCTGGGCTCCACTTGAGGGGCATACCAGGCCCAATACATATCAATACGGGTGGCATTTGTCGCGGAGAGCTCACCAAGGGTTGCCGAGGATCATCTCGCTCCCCGCTCCCTGGGTGAAGTGCCGAGCCATATGCAACGGTGGACCTTACTACACCACTCATGGTCGCTAGGACTCTTGTCCGAGGCTCTCTGAGGGGAGTACTGGGTCTACCCAGCAACAAATGGGGATGGCATGAGGCGCGGACAGTTCACTCAGGGTGGCCGAGGAGCATCTCCCTCCCCCGCCTCCTGATTGGGGTGCCGAGCCGAATGCAACGGTGGACTTCACTACACCGCTCTTGTTCGCTAGGACTCTTGTCCGAGGCACTGTCATTTCCGAGACCCACTTCCGTCGCTCCTGCGCTATCATCCGTGACATCTCTCTCCCTCTCTTTCTCTCTGGCATAAAAGTTGTCGGCATCGAAAGTCAAAGCCGCATCGCGTATATGTGCATCTCTCTACCTCTCTCTCTCCCTCTGGCATAAAAGGCTGTCGGCATCGAAAGTCAAAGCCGCATCGTGTGTGTGTGCGTGTTCGGAACAAAACAACAACTAATTGTGTTATTAATTGGTAGAGGTTAGTGGGACCTTCGCCTGACCCTGGAGCGGCTGAGCTTACCTCAGCCTTCGACAAAACCCACATCACAAGTTATTTATTTCACAATATTGACAAGGCGGTGAAGTTATTTTAATTTTCATTATGATAAGTGTTTTTATCGGGCTACATTCACTAATTGGCGCTAGATGGATTAAGCAGATAAAATACGTCACTTACTTGGCGTACAAGAAAAGTCCGCATTCGAAGTGTTTATTTTAATGGTAAGACCTCAGAAAGTCTATGTATTAGTCGTAGCATCCGTCATACTTTTCCAGGTTTTTCTTTTTGACATACGTTGGCAATGTCAAGAATAGTAATAGTAATGTCATCTATAGTATACTTCTGTCAAAAATTTGGTGTGGAAATTTAAGTTATGCTATTAATCGACAAATTATTATTATTATTTAAATAATGGAATCTAAATTTTTTTTACTAAATAAAAGTATTTACGAAAGTCGTTTTTATGTCTTTCACTTTACACCACGTACGTACGGTGACGCATTGTATCTGATCAGCGCATAAGCGATTTGGCACATTTCACAACTAAGCGCGCAAGTAATGTTTTGTATGATAAGAAATAGCAACGAAGTAATTTTTCATCTGTTCTCTACAACGCAGTGGGAAGCTAATAATTTCGCTACTGTAGTTCCGAAATATACGAAATTGTAACTATCAATTGCAACATGGATTACAAGCAGCGTTGACAGATTGATCACGCCGTCGTCATTTTGACGATTTTCAACTAGAATGACGCTTGGAAGAATTTGTAATGAAAAATTACGATTTAAGCTTGCCTTTTATGTAAAATTTATTTTAAATATTCAAACACCAAGAAATTACATATATTTAAAATTGAGATACAAGCTTTATTGAACATTGTATATCTTATACTAAAAATATGGTAGCTTTTGTTGCAGACGGAGCCAATAACATGACCGGCTCGAATCATTCGTTCGTCCGAATTTTTGAAAAAGAAATTCCTAACTTAATTACTTTTAAATATATATGTCATTCTTTGGCACTTTGCTCTTCGCATGCCTGCTTAAAGCTACACAGCTGTATAGAAACATTGGTGCGCAATGTGTATAATTACGTTTCTAATAGTTCTCAGAGGAGTACCTACTCAATTGAAAACAAGTAAGGAAGGCTAATTTCGGGTGTAACAGATCATTACATACTCAGCTGAGAGCTTTGGAGACAAAATAAAAGAAAATCACCAAAATGAACGTAGGGTAACCCTGGAATGTGTTTGTATGACATGGGTTTCAAATGGAAGGTATTAAAGAGTATTTTAAAGGGGAGTGCGCCATAGTTCTATAGGTGGACACAATTTCAGAATATCGCCATAAAGGTGGACCGGGGTTGACTCTAGAACGTTTTACGATATGGGTATCAAATTAAAGGTATTCATGAGGCTTTTAAAAGGGAGTAGCCCTTAGGTGTATATGTGAAGGCGTTTTCGATATATCGACCAAAATGTGGGCCAGGGTGATCCAGAACATCTTCTGTTGGGTACCGCTAATTTATTTATATATGTAATACCACGAACAGTATTACTGCCGTGATTCCAAGGGCTTTTGATTTCGTCCTGCAGAAATTTTCATTTTCTTCTACTTAATATGGTAGGTGTCACACCCATTTTACAAAGTTTTTTCTAAAGTTATATTTTGCGTCAATAAACCAATCCAATTACCATGTTTCATCTCTTCTTTCATGTTTTGTACAGAATTATGGCATTTTTCGTAATTTTCGATATCGCAAAAGTGGGCGTGGTCATAGTCGGATTTCGGCCATTTTGTATACCAATAGAAAGTGAGTTTAGATAAGTAGGTGAACTGAGTTTAGTAAAGATATATAAATTTTTGCTGAAGTTATCGTATTAACGGCCGAGCCGGTCGACTGTGTATAAAAACTGGGCGTGGCTTCAACCGATTTCGCCCATTTTCACAGAAAACAATTATCGTCATAGAGTCTATGCACCTACCAAATTTCACAAGGATTAGTAGATTTTTGTTCGACTTATGGCCTTAAAAGTATTCTAGACGAATTAAATAAAAAGGGCGGAGTCACGCCCATTTTGAAATTTTCTTTTATTTTTGTATTTAGTTGCACCATATCATTACTGGAGTTGAATGCTGGTATAATTTACTTATATACTGTAAAGATTTTAAATTTGTTTGTTAAAATTTGGCTTAAAAAAATATTTTTTAAAAGTGGGCGTGTTCGTCATCCGATTTTGCTAATTTTCATTTAGCACACATATAGTAATAGGAGTAACGTGCGTGCCAAATTTCATCATCATATCTTCAACGACTGGCAAACTACAGCTTGCAAAACTTTTAAATTACCTTCTTTTAAAAGTGGAAGGTGCCACGCCCATTGTCCAAATATTTACTCATTTTCTATTTTGCGTCATAAGGACAATGCACCTACCAAATTTCATCGCTTTATCCATCTTTGGTAATGAATTATCGCACTTTTTCGGTTTTTCGAAATTTTCGATATCGAAAAAGTGGGCGTGGTTGTAGTCCGATTTCGTTCATTTTAAATAGCGATCTGAGACGAGCGCCCAGGAACCTACATACCAAATTTCATCAAGATACCTCAAAATTTACTCAAGTTATCGTGTTAACGGACGGACGGACGGACAGACGGACATGGCTTAATGAATTTCTTTTTTCACCCAGATCATTTTGATTTATAGAAGTCTATATCTATCTCGATTAGTTTATGCCGTTACGGATTACCGTTATGCGAACAAAGTTAGTATACTCTGTGAGCTCTGCTCAGCTGAGTATAAATATAATTGCGCTATTGGAATTGCAGCCAAAAAAGATGCTACATCCATGTGAAACTCGCTGGCTATCCTTAGAGGCAGTAGTGTACAGAGTATTAGAACTTTATGAGCCACAAAAAATATTTTTTAACTGCGCTATTAATGTTGACAAAATAGACAGTGCAAAAACCATTCTTGATAACTTGGATGATATTGTAACGAATTTAGTGAAAGCTCCGCTTATTTCACACCTTCTGCTAACGTTAGTATCGCTAAACTGTTGAATAAATAACTCCAATATTCAATAATGCAAAATGGTCTTTATTAAAATACTTCACAATAATACTTATACTTGGCAACCAATAGCGCGCTTAAATCAAACTGATTGGTCGTGCCTCAGCTGGCGCTGCTTTTATACTCTTCGGTTTCCTCGTTGGCATATTTCTAGGCATTTCTATTTCTAGAATTTACTAGTTCGCTGAATATTGCATTCATTTGTGAGTATCTCAGAAATATGCATGTGTATGTGTGAGAACTACTTTGCTGATGATTGCATACTTTAGTGAGTAACTCTCCGCTGCTGTATGTACATATGTGTAGACATAATGATTGAATTGTTTATGTAGATACAAGTGACTGCTTAGTATCGGCTTAGAGATGATAGTATCCCTTAGTGTTGCTAATATTCGTCACAATATGAATGAAATCTATCTCTCCATCCTGAAGTATATTCTTCATAATATTAATAAAGTTAATAAAATTTTCCAGAGTGAGGGGCTTCAAGTACATAATATGTATTCAGAAATAAAAAGACTTTATTTAAGAATATTGTATAATTTTGTAAAGCCGGAATGTATTACATTAGACAAGATAGAAATTATAGATTATAAAAACATTTCAAATATATTGCAATGTGATCAGATTTACATAGGAGTTTATGCGATGGATATGCTCTTCGCCTCTAACATTTCCGAGCAGGAAGAAGTCAAATTTAAAGAAGATTGTATAATTTTTTATATTGAACTGTGTGATCAAATTAGAAAGCGTTTTGATTTTAACAATGTTGTTCTACAAAACTTAAGTTTCATGCATCCCAAAGAAGTTGCTGGAAAAAAACTGATTCTTTGCATATGATCGTGCAACATTTTTGGCACACAATCGATCAGAAAATTGTGCAGTATATTGATAGCGAGTAGAGGGAATTAAAGTTTTTAGAATTTAAGACATATTTTGAACACATTTCTAAGGTTCCTCCAGAAGTTTTTTGGAAAACTATTTTTCTATCAAAAGAGCTGACTCTACATATGCTTTTTATAATTCGTTGCAGATCTATTGTGCTTGCCGCAATCTTCAGCAAATGTAGAACGAATTATTTTCTAAAATAAATTAAAACAAAAATCTGAAACCGTCTGGAAACTGATACATTGAAAGGAATATTGCTAGCCCAAGATTATTTAAAATTGAAAAACTTGTCCTGTCATAATATTGAACCGCAAATAAATATGATACAGCGAAAATTTATAACTAAGAAACTAAAATGATATAGGAGTTTATGCGAGGTTTGATTCGAGATCAAAGAAAACAAAAGAAAAATAATTGTTAAAATAGCTGAAGTGTTTGTTATTTATAAAATAAAGTGAAATGCATTAAAATGATTTTATATGTTGTATGTGGGAACAAAAAATATCAATCGAAGACAATTTTCAGAAAAGCGCTTTTAAAGTTAATATTGCTGAATGAAATCCGGCGATCTTATTTTGGTTTCCGGCCAATACAATCGTACGTCCCCTGGTAATAACCCATCTTCATCCTAACTCAACTTCGGCTGTTATTGGTTGTTGCCATATATATGACGATTTTTGACGATTTTTGGGTGGCGTCTGACGACTTGGAACAAAAATATATGGCAACGCTGATTACAAGTCAACTTCTATCTCTCATCTGAGTTTTGAAGGTATGGGCACGCCTCGCAGCATTACATTGCGCGACAAAATACTCTTGCGGAGCAATTCACACACATCGACAGCAGCGCTACGCAACGCGACTTGATCAAAGAGGCAAATAATGGTCACGCCGCTGTCACTACATAGCGAACAGCGTAATGTGCACGCTCCTTTAAATGACTTAAGCTGTGAACATTTTTGCTTTTGTTTTAGTCGCTATTTATTGAATGCGCTTGTAATTCTCAGCTGGTTTGTGAAATATTCTAATGACATAGCTAACGTTTGCTTTTCCGAATCGGGGTTTTCACAGCAAACTATGGTAGCTTATGCTGCAGAGCCACAATTGCTCACTCTAAACTGGATACACTCCAAGATTTAGTAGGAGCTAGCATTATAGCACTTCACAAGTTATGTTAAAGAAACTGTCTACCACATTTTTATATGCCAACTTAATAAAAACGCACTGCGGGTTTTCAACGCACGCACTTACACGGCATTTTTTGCCCTAACCGAAATAAGCATGCGTTGCGACAATATAAAACATGTATGCAAACGTCAAACCGAAATGTCACGCAGATCAAAAATTAGAAATCTTGTTAGCTTTTTACGCAGTAAATTCAATTTCGGTTGCTCTCATACAATTTATACGTACATGAGACATTTTTGACAGAAAACTGCCGCAGTGCGTTTTTATAGGCATGTTAGGGTTATTTGCGAACTCGTTGAAAACAATAAGGTCTAATAGGAACTTCAAATGCTGGCTGATATACATAGGAGTTATGCCCGAAAATGCAAGTTAGAAACTCGTCGAATTATGGATTGACCATGACCAAGTGGGAATGGTAAAATTCAGGCTAAACAATACCAAGGAGCTGGGTAACGATGTACTAGTCACCGAGCTGTTCAAAAACGGAGATGAAGAGTTGGTAAAAGGTGCATGCTCTGCTCAATCCACAAGAAAGGAGGTCCCGAGCTTATTACCGCGGAATCAGTCAACTTAGTTTCATGCATAGGGCACCCCAACTTCAAGAACTGACTACACTAATCAGTGTGGCTTCTGGCCTGGTAAATCTACTATTGATCTGATCTTGAAGATGCGCCAGATTATGGAGCAAACTCACGATAAGATAATCGACCTTCATCATCTTTTGTCTACTCATCTTTGACAGTGCGAAGCGAAGTAGCTTGTATGCTGCTATATCTAAACTTAGTTCCTTGCAAAGTTAAAAAGGCTTTTTTGTTGAGCAAGCGCACCAGCTGCATAAGGATTTGTAAGGACCTCTTATAGCCATTCGAAAGCAAACGAGGCTTCAGACAAGACGACTCCTTTTCATGCGATTCTTTAAAGTAATGCTGGAGAATATAATTCTAGCAGCAGAACTGAACTTTGTGGGCAAAATCTATTAAAAGAGCGTACAAAGGCTGGCATATGCTAATGATATTGATGTCATTGGTCATAACAAACGCGCCGTTGGTGTTGTTGAAATAAAGACACCCCTCCGAAGATTTTGGGCAGAGATATTGATGGTGACATCTCGTACATTCCAGTATATAGCAATATTAAGGCATTGAAGCTTCAAGGCAATCCGGGCGCTATCCAATAGTTGCATTAGGAACAGGATTCCCCACGGGTAGGTGAAGTTGAGAAATGGTTTGAAGAAGCTATAACTTGCACTGGCAGCCTTTGAAAGGGTTAAGCTACACAACCCCTTGAATCCCTTCAGCAAGATGTAACTTTCGCCTTCTCTGGATTAAACAAGAAGCGAAGAAGTGTGGGATTCTTGCGGCAAAGCGAATTGCCTCCGACCGTTGTCTACTGCCCTGCTGGGCAGTTGGTTGGATCGACTACGGCGCGCAACAATTGCATGTGCTGCATTGTACTGTGCGAGAGCTCTCTTACTCATTCCACTTTCTACATTTTTCTTCAGTTTATTGACTTTTCCCTACTTTCACTCTCCACCTCTGACTCATAGCTTGTAGCACTGTCTCTACGTTCGCTCGCGAAGCAATTGTCCCTATCTCTCTCTTTAACCTAATTAACTTTTGAATTAATCTGACGGCCTGCCAAGATCGCGAGTTGAACGCTTTAATCGATGTATAGCTACTAACGAATTTCGGTTTCAATATTTTACAAATCCACTGTAAGCTATTAAAAGCTTCCAAAAAAAGATGTTGGAATTAAAATGAAAGCGGCTCGAAACAGATTCGAACTAATCGGAATTTGAAAACACCAGCAGCACATGGATTCGGAATCAGCATTACTGATTGATTACTGACTATCACGGTTCTTAAATGGGTGACTGAGGCATCTACTACCACTTAGACGTAGTACACGCACAGGCTCATTGACTCATATTGCTCCAGCTCACATAACCTGTAATATTTGTCGAAAGACTTTCTGTTCCTTACATTTTGGGGAAATTTTATAAGGAGGGCTCTGTTTAAGTGATCATGCAAAGAGAGGACAAACCTGAAAGAACTAAACTTGTGTGTTTCCACACCCCGCTCCTCAATAGACATTCTTAAACATTTTTTTTCTAGTAGTTGATTTGTACAAAAAAATACTCAACATTTCAAAATATATTGGTGACGATCCATTCGATCTTATTACCCAACCGGTTAAGCAATAATCTTCGCTAATAATCTTGGGCTGGGCTGATACAAACAAAAAAAAAACAGTTAAAATTATTGAAAGTGACTGATTGGTAATTGTGGAAATTTGTCAACCATAGTGGAAAATTATCTGCTATAATGAACAAGTAAGGAAGGTTAAGTTCGGGTGTAACCGAACATTACATACTCAGTTGAGAGCTATGGTGACAACATAAGGGAAAATAACCATGTAGGAAAATGAACCGAGGGAAACCCTGGAATGTGTTTGTATGACATGTGTATCAAATGAAAGGCATTAAAGAGTATTTTATGAGGGAGTGCGCCATAGTTCTATAGGTGGACGCCATTTAGGGATATAGCCATAAAGGTGGGTCAGGGTTGACCCTAGAATGCGTTTGTACGATATGGGTATCAAATGAAAGGTATTAATGAGTATTTTAAAAGGGCGTGGACCTAAGTTCTATAGATGGACGCCTTTTCGAGATATCGCCGTAAAGATGGACCAGGGGTGACTCTAGAATGCGTTTGCACAATATGGGCATCAAACGAAAGGTGTTAATGAGTATTTTAAAAGGGAGTGGGCCTTAGTTCTATAGGTGGACGCCGTTTCGAGATATTGTCATAAAGGTGGACCAGGGGTGACTCTAGAATGCGTTTGTACGATATGGGTATCAAATGAAAGGTGTTAATGAGTATTTTAAAAGGGAGTAATCCTTAGTTCCATAGGTGGACGCCGTTTCGAGATATCGCCATAAAGGTGGACCAGGGGTGACCCTAGAATTTGTTTGTACAATATGGGCATCAAACGAGTGGTGTTAATGAGTATTTTAAAAGAGTGGGCCTTAGTTCTATAGGTGGTCGCCTTTTCGAAATATCGCCATAAATGTGGACCAGGGGTGACTCTAGAATGCGTTTGTACGATATGGATATCAAATTAAAGGTATTAATGAGTATTTTAAAAGGGAGTAATCCTTAGTTCCATAGGTGGACGCCGTTTCGAGATATCGCCATAAAGGTGGACCAGGGGTGACCCTAGAATTTGTTTGTACAATATGGGCATCAAAAGAAAGGTGATAATGAGTATTTTAAAAGGGAGTATTCCTTAGTTCCATAGGTGGACGCCATTTCGAGATATCGCCATAAAGGTGGAGCAGGGGTGACCCTAGAATTTGTTTGTACAATATGGGTATCAAAAGAAAGTTGTTAATGAGTATTTTAAAAGGGTGTGGGGCTTAGTTCTATAGGTGGACACCTTTTCGGAATATCGCCACAAAGGTGGACCAGGGGTGACTCTAGAATGTGTTTGTACGATATTGGTATCAAATTAAAGGTATTAATGAGGGTTTTAAAAGGGAGTGGTGGTTGTTGTATAGGTGGTCGCATTTTCGAGATATCGCCATAAAGGTGGACCAGGGGTGACCCTAGAATTTGTTTGTACAATATGGGCATCAAAAGAAAGGTGATAATGAGTATTTTAAAAGGGAGTATTCCTTAGTTCCATAGGTGGACGCCATTTCGAGATATCGCCATAAAGGTGGAGCAGGGGTGACCCTAGAATTTGTTTGTACAATATGGGTATCAAAAGAAAGGTGTTAATGAGTATTTTAAAAGGGTGTGGGGCTTAGTTCTATAGGTGGACGCCTTTTCGAGATATCGCCATAAAGGTGGACCAGGGGTGACTCTAGAATGAGTTTGTACGATATGGGTATCAAATTAAAGGTATTAATGAGAGTTTTAAAAGGGAGTGGTGGTAGTTGTATATGTGAAGGCGTTTTCCAGATATCGACCAAAATGTGGACTAGGGTGACCCAGAACATTATCGGTTGGATGCCGCTAATTTATTTATATATGTAATACCTGGCAAGATTTTAAGGGTGTTTTATTTCGCCCTGCAGAACTTTTTCATTTTCTTCTACTTAATATGGTAGGTGTCACAACCATTTTATGAAGTTTTTTCTAAAGTTATATTTCGCGTCAATAAAACAATCCAATTACCTTACCATGTTTCATCCCTTTTTTCGTATTTGGTATAGAATTATGGCATTTTTTTCATTTTTCGCAATTTTCGATATCGAAAAAGTGGGCGTGGTCATAGTCGGATTTCGTTCATTTTTCATACCAAGGTAAAGTGGGTTCAGATAAGTACGTGAACTGAGTTTAGTAAAGATATATCGATTTTTGCTCAAGTTATCGTGTTAACGGCCATGCGGAAGGACAGACGGACGACTGTGTATAAAAACTGGGCGTGGCATCAACCGATTTCGCCCATTTTCACAGAAAACAGTTATCGCCATAAAATCTATGCCCCTACCAAATTTCAAAAGGATTGGTTAATTTTTGTTCGATTTATGGCATTAAAAGTATCCTAGACAAATTAAATGAAAAAGGGCGGAGCCACGCCCATTTTTAAATTTTCTTTTATTTTTGTATTTTGTTGCACCATATCATTACTGGAGTTGAATCTTGACATAATTTACTTATATACTGTAAAGATATTAAATTTTTTGTTAAAATTTTACTTAAAAAAAATTTTTTTTTTAAAAGTGGGCGTGGTCCTTCTCCGATTTTGCAAATTTTTATTAAGCGTACATGCAGTAATAAGAGTAACGTTCCTGCCAAATTTCATCATGATATCTTCAACGACTGCCAAATTACAGCTTGCAAAAGTTTTAAATTACCTTCTTTAAAAAGTGGGCGGTGCCACGCCCATTGTCCAAAATTTTACTAATTTTATATTTTGCGTCATAAGTTCAACTCATCTACCAAGTTTCGTCGCTTTATCGGTCTTTTGTAATGAATTATCGCACTTTTTCGGTTTTTCGAAATTTTCGATATCGAAAAAGTGGGCGTGGTTATAGTCCGATATCGTTCATTTTAAATAGCGATCTGAGATGAGTGCTCAGGAACCCACATACCAAATTTCATCAAGATACCTCAAAATTTACTCAAGTTATCGTGTTAACGGACGGACGGACGGACGGACGGACGGACGGACGGACGGACGGACGGACGGACGGACGGACGGACATGGCTCAATCAAATTTTTTTTCGATCCTGATTATTTTGATATATGGAAGTCTATATCTATCTCGATTCCTTTATATATGTACAACCAACCGTTATCCAATCAAACTTAATATACTCTGTGAGCTCTGCTCAACTGAGTATAAAAATAGATGGGATGGACAAACGACCGTATTGGCGAATGGATAGCGCGCTTGAAGTGCTCAACTTAAATGAGAACGTATGTATGTGTGCAAACTCAACAGCACTTATGTAAGTGCAACTTTGTTATGAGCACGAATAAAAAGTAAGACATATTCACATGCATTTTTTTTTTTGTATTTTTTGGAGCACAACGCTTAGAAACTTAAAACACTGAAGCGTCTAGCTGTCCACTCCTCGACTCTTCCAAAGCATGTCTGCTTTCACGGATAGAAAATATGGCCGATTGTTGTTTGCGTATACAAATCGGTTATGTTTATAATTGCTGAGACGCTGTTGCAAGTGACGATTGAGCGGACGGGTGTGGTACACACTTGACGGCTGTCATATGTATGTATCTGATAGTTGGAGCTGAAGAAATATGCTCATTGCTGTCTTGGACATGAGCTTTACCATAAAAGACTGATTAGGCAATATGGCTCGACTCCGTTCCACGACAGGATGGTTGAGCGGTCGACAAACAGGTAGGCTTACAAAATGACATATACAATGGGTACAACAACAGCGCCAACAAGCAAACGTCATCAATGTCAAAGCAAATGGATGCACAAGGCTGAAAACTGCCTCAAATAGCAAGCAAATAAATAGTAAGTAGTTTATTTAGGACTTACAGCTCATGCCGGGTACTACGCTTACATACACTTGTTAGCAGCAAACTATTTGTCTACATAGTAAGATGAGGCAGGCGGACAGGTAGTTAGGTTAGTGCCTACTAATATTTGGTCAGTTAGTACTTAAGTTTGGTAGTAAAACTCACATTAAAAAACTATGAGCTGTCTGAAGCTTAGCTCATATTGCATGCGAACATAAGCATCTTTGTTTGCGCTTAGGAAGAGTCCAGAATTCACTATAACCAATTTGCATATCTAACTGAGGACATCTGTGAACAAACTCATAATTATATTAGCGTTCAAATACAGACTTAAACAACTAAGAAGCAAGCGTGTGAGCTCTGCGAGTAAAACGTTAAGAAATTACATTTAGCAAGCGTGCGAAAAAGTTGAAATTGAATAGAGTTGAAATCAGAGTGAAGTGCGGAGATACTCTGCATTCGGTACATGCGTTGAGTTCGGGCTTAGTCTGGATAAGTAAGAGTTGAATATATTGCATTATCGAGACGTCATTGTTGTGGGGGGGGGGGGGGGGGGGGGGGACACCCAGCCACTCAAGTAGTACGAACTAGCTTCCGTGTCTCCAGGTAGGCAATGTTATGTAGGGTCAATATATATATATCAAGAACTCTGGCTTCACCGGTCATATAGGGATAGAATACACAATCAATCTATGTGAGGCCTTTATTTACCACCCAGCTAACCTGACCTATGGATGTCGTTGATGGACGGCTGAGACACCACCTTATCGTACGGATATGATATGTGCTACCCAATCTCCTCATGCTATTTTCGAAAATTTCTCTTGATCGCCTGAGAGAGTGCAGCAGTAAAATGTACAGCGATGGAAATGCTGCTATCAAACGTAGATTTGAGTGTTAAGGGAAGTAGTGTTATCGTAAATTTAGTCCGTCAAACTGACAATGTCCGCTAGGTGAAAAGGCTGAACAGTTTTGGAAGACGTTTCCATTATCGTACATCAGTCATCGTACGTAGTCATCTTGTTGTGAAGGATATCTTGGATAAGCACGCAGTCATTATTCATGGCATTTGGTGTGCCATGCAATGGTTGAAAGCACAACGAACTTAGCGAATATGACGCCCGACCATTTTTTTGTTATCCAGTTTTTAGTAAGTGTAGAGGTAACATCATAATGACGATACCGTCGCGGCGACTAGACTTTATTGAGCTGTCATTGGCAGCGCTAGCTGTGAGGTTGAAGGTCCTATGGCGGTTTTTCTATTAGGCTCATTCCTCTGGTAGAGCAGTCGTATCACAATTGATCACGTTATCCTTCTATTTGCATGTACTCTGCCTGGCCATATAGGAAAAACCAAATCCATGATCTTGCGTAAATCTTTTTAAGTACAACACAGAATTCTGGGATGATGAATTTGCAATGAGAGAATGCTAGCTAAGCATGACTATAATGAAAATAAAACCTTTGATCTGGAAACATCCTAGGCACTCCGGCTGCTGTCTACAATTGAAATCAGTTACCACAAAGTGAGATGACTGGCATGTCCGATATAATTAATGAATGAATAATGAGCTTAGCATATAGAATCCGTCACCGTCATGACGTACGCAATTTTCCACTGACATAACGTACGCGGCGCAAAGAGAGACACATAACGAGTGACGTAAATACTTTTATTTAACTCAGAGCATTTCTTAATTCTGAACACCAATTTTTAACAGACGCGTACTAAAAATGACAAGGAAAAAAGCGGCGAACATATATTACGTGGCTGACGGTATGTCAAAAGTACAAAATTGACAAAGTATGATGGATGCGACGACTGATACTTTGAATGTCAGGCGTTTACCATTTAAATAAACCCATCTAACTCTGCTGTTAGCTTCTTCCTCGTCCCCCAAGTAAGTGACTTCAGAAGCAGATTCGCTCCTTCGATATCATGGACAGATACCGCTCTTGCGTTAACGTTCACCCATAAGCCATATTAATTCATGTACCGCTTTAAACATAATTTGGCCCCTAATAATTGGATTAAGTTTTGCCGGATGAAGACTTGTCGTGTACACATTTTTCGCGCTTTACTGTGTTTTTATTTTACACCGACTGACATGCCACATGATTTGCTAATTTATCAGAATTGTTTAATTAGCCAATTGGTAAATTACAATCTTGCTTTTCCACAGTTGTAAATAAATAGAAGAAGAATTGGACAACAACAACCATCATCCGGTGGCAAAGAGCCTGAGCCAGATAAATAAGTTTGCATGTAAATGCAACAACAACGATTTGAGCCAGATAAATCTAGATAGAAGTCTGGTTCAATTTGTGAGCCAGATAATTTGTTAATTACTTGTCTTTAGTTTGGCAACGCTGCCTTTAATGAACCTACTTTTTCAAAAATAGATGTCGCTGCTTAGCCTTTCGCCGTATGAGTTAAATGAAAACCAGCGGCGACATCTGCCTATCACATTTCACGTGTGCGAAAATATCACGACATCTACTTCTCAAGTCTTTCAATGATCCAGAGCATTCCCGTGAGAATTGAGCGTGAGCCGGAGCTGTAAAACTCACTGCATGACTGCAAACAATAATTTGTTATACCAACCCAACTAAGTTAAGTTAAACCAAATTTGTAGCAAATTGTCAAAAGGCATAATAAACGTATTTGCATGAAAAACTTTTGGCGCAAAAACATAAAATGAAAGTTAAATTGGAAACGCTAAGATATCTAGAAATGTACGTATACTCAAGCCATGTATACATAAGTCCTGTGGTTCGCGCAAATGCCAACAAGCGTACAGCCATTTTAGCTGACGCGATGCACTTAAGCGAACGATGATGGCTAATTTACTTACAAGGCTGTCTAATCATTTTAGCCAATGACTGGATGAGTGTTACTAAGTGAGTGTGTATGAATTTGCATATGTGTGCGTTATTTACATACAGCCACTAAAGGGGGATTTACAGAGCTACCAATTTGCGTATCAAAAATGCAGCCAAGCGCAGAGATGGCAACAAAGTACACACATGTATACATAACGCATAGGCGGAAAAGCCAACAAAAATATAGCTTATTGAATGGCAGCAAGTGGTAAATATAACAGCAAAACATACAAAACAAAAAATTTGCATTAACTCATCTACAAAGCGGCGCGCTGCCTTTAACGCTAACAACAACATTTTATGATCGCGCGATAACGTCCACAACGTCATTGCTGGCGCAAATAATGTGCCGCAAAATGTGGCAGCCGACAGTTAAACTAGAAAAAAAAACTACAAAACAAGCATACCTCAAACGAAAATGACGTGCAACGCACAGCAATTAAATTTTTGCAGTTTTATATAGAAGCGCAATAGCAAGAACAACATTACAAATAAATAAAACGCCACTTGTAATATGATCGCATTCCGTGTAGCGCGGCCATGTAAAGAAAAAACCTTAAAGGTGATGCGGTATAGCGTGGCATGGCGCTTATACAATATTTGATGGTAAATTGTTACCGTTAAGGCCACCAACAGTTGTATTTCTTAATGTTGTTTTTGTTTTTCCAACAAACACATACAATTTATTCTATTCACTTTAAATTTGCTATAAACGCGCGATCAAAGAGTAAAGTAAGCGAGGCATAGCGCAAGCTTTTGTTGGCGCGTCACTGTTGCGCGTTGTTAGGCGATTCAGCAGCGCGGCAGTGCGCAATGATTAAGTAAGCGGATGAATGGCAATTAAGTTTGTTTTATTAGCACATATAAATGCTAGGGAGAATGTAAATGAAAGAAAGTTCCAAACATGCTGCTGTTATATACATACATTCAAATCTATATATGGGCGCGTAAGTATGTTTGAAAATTTTGCATACAAGTACATAAATATAAAAATAAAGAATGTGTTACTAATCGGCAAAGTTTTTGAAGTGCGATAAGTATGTTGCAAGAATAGAAATACATATAAACAAGAGCGCAAACAAGAGTGGGTTCAAGGGGTTGTTAAGCGCAATATAAAACTGTATAGCTTCGAGGCGAAACTTGTTACCAATATCAATGTCTCATACACATACATATATAGCCGGCGAGACTCTGACGACTTCAAAAGCTCCTCATGGAACTAGGACGGCTGGTGCGGTAAGGTTATGAATGCGGCCATAACAAATCGTTCCCGAGATGGTGGGTCTAGTAACTAAAAGGTGCTTGTTACCGGAACGTACAGGATCTATAACCGTCAAAGGACCATCAATATCGATAATACTCCCCAAAACTTTGGAAAGCGTGTTTATCGCTAAACGAAGAAGAAGAAAAATTACAAACACGACGGAAACATTTCCGCAAGAACTATGAAGAGATCCAGCACACAGAAATGTAGGCCCTTTAAACCATATGAGTATAAGCCTCATCCACAAAGAGTCGGTAAAGCGTTATGCCGATGAATGCCGGCCGTACACCGTTTTCAAAGCCCAATTCACGAAACTCTTAGTAAAAAAAAACAGACTTTTAAGCTAGATGCGCGGCACTCTGGCGCATCTTAGGTATGGATAGTGTAAGAGGTTAAACTTTTCTTGAGTCGATAGCAGCTTGCGCAATATACATATATCCTGCATGTAATGTGGCATTAACCGCCTCTAACACCTATATTTCTTTGGTCCAACCCTCAATATATTGAAACTGCAGGCTTCTTGACCTACCGTTAGAGCATGTCGACAACAATGGATGCGTATAAGCACTGTTACAAAAAGAAGAAGAAGTAAACTTTGATAACTCCGAGTCGTTTTTCAAAAATTAAAAATATTCATTTTTTACTTGGAACAAATAAATGCATTGTATGAGGAAATGGCTTCGAAACTCGTCATTTCCAACAACTCATTCAGAGCGTCACATTCTAAACGCTTAATCTCAGACGAAAAATGAGCGGTGCTGCTCCAAATCGGGTATGTTACTGCAGCTTTATTAATTCTACAGAGCTTAATTATAAAAACATGCCCAATGAAATTCCAGTGTGGCGCTCGAAAACGCGTCCGTTCCAAGATCATTAAAAATAAAATGCTCATGTTTTCAGAGGCCTAAAAATCATCCGCGGATAACCTCCGAAGAGATTTTGGGCGAACTTCTCTTCCAATTTGCATCGTGCTCCTTTTAATTTTTCCTACAAATTGGTGGGACGGGACATACATGTTTTGTGCCGACTCTGAACGGCATCTGCAAGGCAGATGAGTTTTCACTGAGAAGCTTTTCATGGCAGAAATACAATCGGAGTGCTTGCCAAATCACTGCCGGGAGAGGAACCCGCTTAGAAAAACTTTCTTCTAATTGAAAAAACTTGTCTCTAAAATTTTGATGTTGTAGGCTACCACCACACCACGGCGGCACCATTGTTGGTGTTGGAAAACGCCAAGCTCATCGGGACCCTTTAAAGACAACTCTTAGTAGTAGTAGTAGTAGTAGATGGTAAATGGATTATTTATTTGTGTGTATGTAATTTTGCTGAAATCAACTTTGCTGTCAAACCTTAACTCATTGGAAGCCACTTAAGCGACACCTTCTTTACAAAAATTATATTAAAAAAACAGTTAAAATAATAACCGTAAAACAAACTGGAAAATATTTATACGCTAAAGGGCATAACGGTAATTTAATGGTTATATTAAAAAAGCTTGGAATATGTGTATATAAGTGTGTCCATGTACGTCAATATGTATCTTTACACAATTCAGAATTTGAGGGAGTGTAAATAACGGTAAATAATTTTGAGAGGTTTGCTAGGGGTTGCAGTAAATCTTCAGAGCCATTCTTTTGTATGAAATTTAACGACATCGAAAGGTTTAAAAGAGGAAAATTTATGGCCCTTGTAGTTAATAAAATTATTTTATTACAAGAACAATTCTTGTAGCGGTCGCAGTGGTGTAATGATAGCGTGCTCCAACTACTACACCGAAGATAATCAACATTTTAGGAACAAGTTTTTTGAATTAGAATAAAACTATTCTAAGCGGGGTTCTGCCATGAAAAGCTCTCAGTGAAAACTCATCTGCCTTTGCAGATGCCGTTCGGAGTCAGCAATTTGTAGAAAGAATTAGAAGGAGCACGACGCAAATTGGAAGAGGAGCTCGGCCTAAAATTTTTTCGGAGGTTATCGCGCCTTACATTTTTTATTTAATTCTTGTATATGTAGGTTTGACATCGAGTGGCGTCCCAAAGGTATTGAGCGAACTCAGCCAAAAATTATATGTTCATTGGAAACCTTGTAGAGATCGTCGTGGCCAAAAAAACTATATCGATATATATATTACGACGGTTTGGCATGGCCCATACTAATTTCATATGCCATATCTCCTGAAGTATTCATAGTAAAAATAAAATAAATGTAAGGCGCAATAACCTCCGAAGAGATCTAAGGCCCAGCTTCTCTTCCAATTTGCGTCGTGATCCTCTTGCTTTTCCCTACAAATTGGCCGGACGGGCCCTACATGTTTTATGCCGACTCCGAACGGCATCTGCAAGGCAGACGAGTTTTCACTGAGAGCTTTTCATGGCAGAAATATACCCGGAGCGCTTGCCAAACACTGCCGAGGGGCGACCCCGCTTAGAAAAATTTTCTTCTAATTGAAAAACCTTATTTCTAAAATTTTGATGTTGCTTTGCTCGGGGTGTGAACCCAGGGCATACGGTGCGGTAGGCGGAGCACGCTACCATCACACCACGGTGGCCGCCGTAGTATTTATAGTAGAATACTGAAATTCAGTAAAGATATATGTAAGGTAGAGCTCAACATCGTCATCGAAGTTTGCGATAGGGGAAAATGGGACATGGTAGCTCTCATAAAAATGGGGTTTCGGAAGGATAATGATAATTGGTGATTCATTTTATGAGGTGTGAAAACTCATTTGTTTGATGACGGGCGCAGAAAATGCTTTGAGGACTGTAACTTGAGACAGTCACGCAAAGCGACAGTTTCGCACTACAGGTTTAAGGAATACGTCTGAACTGCTGATAATCGGATGTATAGTGGGACACTTGGCAAGCACACTTGAATTAACAGCGCTTAAATCAGAGTGCTCCGACCAAGAATGTGTTTCTATCGGAGCCCGCCTATGGAAGCAGAGGTAGAGGGCAGCCCCCACTCCGTTGGAAGGACCAGGTGGAAAACGATTTAAACTTCCTTGGTGTGACCAATTGGCGCCGGTTGGCGGAGCGAAGGAGCGACTGGCGCAACGGCCATAACCGTTTAGACGGTTAAGCGCCAATTAAGTAAGTAAGTAAGTAAATCAGAGTTATATGTATTTATAAATTTGCCCCTGCGGGTGTCGTAAAAGGCAACTAAAATCCAAATCTCGTTGCTGGGATTTTCGAACTTAGTCGATTTTCTCGTCAAGGCAGGAAGTACAATGGACGGGAAAAGCAGAAGCACGATAGAGTCTTCCGATGTCTACTACAGTGACTACATGAACAAATGCGCATTTCGGAGCCAAGATATTGGTTTTTAGGTAGGAAAGTAACTTCGGCGTCAGCTGCTGTCGTTTATCCGTATCAAACGAAGATCTTCAAAATAACATTGTATCTACGCACCTTCTACCAGAACTTACAAAAAACATACGATGACGGCTTTCTAATAGAGGAACAATAAACCAAATCGAAAACATCATCATCAACGAAAAACTCGACTCGCACACCTTCTCGCTGAGAGCATCCATCGACCTGGCGATGAAGCTAAGCAGTGGAGGGATATTTCTCTCTCATACCGCACCGCCGCTGCAGCGACCCTGTAAAAACAACTAGCACGACAAGGAATGTCACGCTGCCTCGCAAAAAAGGACGTTACCTCTGGGACGTATGGGCGCGGCGAAGCGTGGTATATTGAAGCGTTATCGTGATGTGAAAGAGGAAGAGATTCGCCTAATTAAGAGGTAATTACGTGAGATAGGACGGCGTGATTGCAATGAGAGTCAGATGTTGAAGGAGATTTTTACCAGAATATCCGCCAAGCTGTTCAAGAATGTGGAATAAGAGTTGGTAAGAAGCATGTTTCAACACCTATGCAAAATTTGGTGAGAAGAGAGCATGGCTTCCGATTGCAGTTTTAGTGCACTCTGCCCCATTCACAAGAAAGGTGATTCCGCTATAGTACAGCGAAATCATCTTGCTTAATATAACGTATGAGGTTCTATCAACCATACTCTTGCCAACAAGGTAGCACCTTGGACAATTGCGATTAATAAAAATTACACTATTTAATGGAATTGGGATATATTCGTGTACGTGTGACTTTATCATAGCTGATGAAAGATCACACTAAGTTTCAGTGACAGCTTGGAAGGATCAACCGTTACCTACAGCATCTGCTTCCAGTCACGCTCAAACATAGTTCTCGTCAAGCGACCAATTCGCTGCTATGCTATGAACCAATGAGAAAGTTTAAGTTAGTAAATAACACTGAATTACCCAGAAAATGATAAGGCTATGCAAACGTCCTTGCCAACAGTCGATATCTGCTGTTAAATCAACGGCCGCAGTAACACTAATGTTATGTACATATCATCAGTTAGTGAGAGTGTTTGTAAGATTTTACTATGACAACTAGAGCCAATTATCGCTACGCAATCAGCAGTCAAATATTGTAACGAGTTTCAGGAGATTCTTGATAATTCTGCACCTTCTGTAATCGTTTGAATCGCCTAATTGACCATCACTTGGGCTGCGCTGCTTTTATACTCTCAGTTTTCCTCGTTCACCTATTTCCCCCAAGATCTAGACTTTTCGCAAACAGCCATCTCGAATAATTGCTTATTTATTTATCTATCGTTTCTGTATCTCACAGCCGCTTAATATTTCTCGTTTCTGTATCTCATATTGGCTTTGGCTAAATGCATGCATATTTGAACTTTATGTAAGTCCATATCCATCCATTAAGTAAGTCAATTACGCGGCGGAAACCGTGGTGTGATGGTAGCGTGCTCCGCCTACCACACCGTATGCCCTCGGTTCACACCCGGGCAAGGCAAAATCAAAATTTTAGAAATAAGGTTTTCAATTAGAAGAAAATTTTTCTAAGCGGGGTCGCCCCTCGGCAGTGTTTGGCAAGCGCTCCGGGTGTATTTCTGCCATGAAAAGCTCTCAGTGAAAACTCATCTGCCTTTCAGATGCCGTTCGGAGTCGGCATAAAACATGTAGGTCCCGTCCGGCCAATTTTTTGGGAAAATCAAGAGGAGCACGATGCAAATTGGAAGAGAAGCTCGGCCTTAGATCTCTTCGGGGTTATCGCGCCTTATATTTTTTTTTATATACGCTCTTTATTGCTGTCTATATGTGTGTGAAATATTCTCTTCGCTCTCAGCTGCCGTTTACATGTGTGTGAAATATTCTCCTTTGCCTTCCATGTATGAGTGTGTATATGCCTTGCTGTTAATGTTGTGCAGCATTCATTACCGGCGGAATAGTGGCGTATCGGAGCTGCTAATATTCGCCACAATACAAAGAATTCATTCGAATTGTCGTGGTATTTGTTCTGAGTAAGTCACAGTCACGGCTAAAAACAGCTGTGACTGTGAGATCACAATCACAGATCACGTTGTTCGTAGGGATCAGCTAAAATAACTCTACAATATGCGCATCACACCTTTCTTGATGTACGTCGTAGGAATCATGCACAGTTTTGAGCTAAGATGAGATGGCTCTTGGAGTATCCGAGAGAAAAATTCTGCGGAAAATTTTCAATCCTGTTCCAGATGCCGACAGCAAGTATCAGAGGAGCTGGCGAGGTAATGTTATGCAAATTAACAAAAACGTTCCGGCCAAGTAAGTATTTTGCTCGACAACGGCACTCGGAAACAGAGGAAGGGTGACCTCCACACAGTCGGGAGAGGCTAGTAGAGGAAGATTTGACCTACCTTGCTGTTCCCAATTGGCGTCAGTTATCTCGAATCAGGGACGGCATCACTTGTTAGAAACGGTTAAAACCCCTTAGGTGGTTAAGCGTCAATGAACAAGTCTTTTAATTCTAATTATTGAGTCCGCAGTGTTACCAGAAGTTTGCTTTAACGACCAAACTGAAAACCCTATCAAAAACCAAGACCTATGTTATAAAATAACTCCGTCTTCTTGGCAAATACTAGAAGCTTCCTAGGACTTAAGCCACTTTCTGCTTCTAGATCTGACAGCTGTATCACTCCTAATAGCTGGAGTCCTAACCTGGCAAGTGCAGGGCACCAGCACAGAACATGCTCGATCTTTTCTTCCTCCAACCCGCACTTCCTACATCTGCTATCACTGACCGAGCCTAATTTAAAGGCATGTGACGCCAGAAGGCAGTGTCCAGTCAGAATACCAGTCATGAGTCTACAGTCCTCTCTTTTTAATGATAGAAGCAACTTTGTTAGTCTAAGGTTGTAAGACCTGCACTTAATCTTCGACACTTTACAGTCCCTCGCTTGAACCCACGCCTTTGCCGCTTGGTCGATCCTGTGCACCTCTCGCCTTCGCTTAATCTCGCTCACGCTAATTGGGACGTCTACGGAGCAAGCTTCAAGGGATGCGCCCTTTTTAGCTAGTTCGTTCGCTTTTTCATTCCCATCTATTCCCATATGCCCTGGGACCCAATATAGATGTATGCCTTATAGGGCTCTTTTATGCTTTTAAACCTGTGTTGAGTAATAATCTCATTGTACATATGTACATATATATATCGTTAGCTTAATGTGAAAATGTGCTAAGTCACTTTTTACGAATTTTACAGGAGAGAAAAAAATTAGAATAATTTTTGAAATAACCTTTTTTTCAAAACTGTGAATGAGGATACTTTAGTTGCAATACTTTTGAGTGTGGAAACTTTGAAAAAGATAAATAAAAATCATGTATGCTAACCTAGGAGCTGTTTTATGACTTAGCAGAATTTCCGCACTCAAATCAAATTTTTTCTCCTGACTTAGCACTTTTTACTCAATATGTTTCCCCATCATTCTTGACATCCTTCCATTGGATCTAGCTGGTCATCGAGCAGCGGCAACGTCAGCCCTGCGTCTAAGGGAGTTGTTGTGTTGGAACAACAAGACCACAGGACACTCAAGTATACTAAACAAATACAGTTTTCTTCCTCATAGCACGTATCGCTGTGCGACCACAACAGTTGCGGAAACCAACTTTAAGATAAACATACCCAGCAGGGATGCCTGGACGGAGTCGGATAAGTGCCTTGCTATGGGCAGCAGCATTTCCTTATACACGGACGGCTCCCAGCTAAACGGTAGAGTTGGTGGTGGAGTATACGCAAGGGACTTTGACCTCCAGCTCTCATTCAGACTACCCGAACACTGCAGTGTATTCCAGGCAGAAGTTGCAGCCATAATGGAAGCCGCAGCTAGGATAGGGACATACAATGTCAGCAAAGTAATGCAAGATAATGCTAAAAGAGCATATATACCGTCAAGCCGACGAAAGATGACTGCAAACACCGGGGTGTCGAACATCGAAAGACACCTGGCCTAAATGGGATCCTAAAAGATCCCGTCACGTGTACAACCTAAGAAGGGATACAATTTCCACACTTGTGGGGGCACTAACGGGTTATTGCCTCATAGGTAGGCATGAAGAAAGGTTAGGAGCGCCTTATCGTCCTTGCTATAGGAGTTGTAAAGAAGATGAGGAGGAGGAAACGGTCCAACACAATGCGGATCACGGCAGCGCTTTCTGGGAGCTCCATTTCTTGATAATCTGAGCCAGGTTGTGGAGCATGACGTCAAGGACCTAGTAGCTTTCATCAGGTCCTCAAAATGGTTCGAAGAGGAAAGGTAACGGTGTTTCTCGTGGTATCACAACGGTTCTAATACTACTGGCCTAAGTGTGCCCTCGGGCAGCCACCCTAACCTAACCTAACCTTCCCCATCACTCCTCCCCTTTAATGATTGAAATATAACACTAAAGCTATATATTTCACAAAAAATACTATTTATTTGTCAAACTATTTCTAACGGCTCTCAACTGGACTCTTCTGCCGGATGGTGCGCAGACAATAATTTATTTTTTCAAAGTCAAACAAATGCTGTGTCTTATTCCATAAAGACAACTGCCACATACTTTATCTACAAACTAAATGCTAAATCTCTTAATCGTTGTCAAGAGAGTAAAGACTTGGGTATAATTTTTTCTCCAAACTCTCTTTTTCTAGTCACATTAACTTCATTGTTTCAAAATTTTTTGCAATGGTTGGGTTCAGTAGACGTAACACCAGTGACTTTAAGGAGCCTATGACGTTGAAGGCACTTTATGTATCCTTGATCGGAAGTCGTCTTGAATATAGCTTAATAATATGGAATCCTTTCTATGAATATAACTCCTATAAAATTGAGAGAGTTCAAACATTTTTTACAAAAATTGCTTTACGTATGCTTCACTGGCCAGACGGCCTCCCAACATATACCAGCAGGTGCAAATTGCTTGGTCTTCAGGCTTTGCATAACAGAACAACTTGAATCTCACTCATGCTTGCCTATAATGTAATAAACTTTATCACGAATTGCTCTGTTTTATCTAATTTGTGATCTGCGTGATATTCGACATAATAGATTGTTTATCGAAATAACTCATAAAACGAATTATGCTATGAATGAACTTATAACTAAGACTATACATCTAGCAAATCGATTCAGTACTGTTATTAATTTTAATAATAGCTTATATAAGTTTAACTTGAATTCTTTTTCTATTTTTAACTAGTCTGTAAGAAAGCATGTAGTTATCGACATGTAAGAATGGAAATAGATTATAGTCAGCGCAAAGTATTTATCAAACACCAAAGGCATGTTTCAATTGGGTGAATCCAATTTCAAGGGGTTGTGTTTGCAACCCTCTCAAGGGGTTGCCAGCGCAATATAAAGCTTCTCCAACCCAATTGTCAAGCTCACCCAGCCGTGGCGAGTCCTATTTCAATGGCAGCCGAGGCTCTGGCGACTCCTAGTTCCTCATGGAACTAGAGGGTGGGGAGGGCGGTATGGCCTAGAAGGTTTAATGTGGTCATATAAATCGTTCCCGAGATGGTCGGGCTAGTACCTTAATAGTGCTTTGTTACCGGAACGTACCGGATCTATATCCGGCAAAGGACCACCAACATCGGTACCACTCTCCAAAGCCTTCGGGGAGTGTCTTTATCGTTAATACAACAACAACGACAACGACAACAACAACAAAGCATGTACTTTTAGACTGAATGAATTAAATAAATAAATAAAATGGGCGCACGAAGAAATGACTAGTAATTCAAATTGATATTATTGACAGGTCGACTTAGCACATTTACACATCATTGCCCAAAGCACGTAAAAATTAAAAATTAAAATATTTCTTTTTTGTGATCGATGTATTTTGAATTCAGTTTTAAAGCTGCATTAACTCTTTCCGGGGCACTGAAAGAAATCGCTAAAAATTAAACACAAAGATTATTTTATTTCATTTATTTAGGACATTTAGTGAAGAAATGTAAACAAAAAATTTTATCTTTACAGGATTTTGCACAAGGATGTGGTACGATTTTTATACCATCGCGCATAGAATGCGAGGATTACTTATGAAACTCATTGAAGCAAGTTTTTGTTTTGCTGAGGCAAAGTGGCACATTACAAGTGGAGCACATCCACTGAGTCCTTCTTTGGTGGCTTGTCGTGCTGCAGTACGCACATCTACGTAAGGTTGATCTGACTGGTTGGTGGGATGACGAGGATCGTAGGCTTGGATCTACATAGGGTTTGTTTTTCTTTATGCGGACTCTAGCTTGCTTTTTATTTTTGGTTCCAAGAGTAGGTGGTGATGCTGAACTGCATAGTATTGAAATCAAATCAAGTTTAAAGTCCTTAAGGGGTAAGTGGTACCCTAGACTTTTAGAAATAATAAAAGAATTCACCACTGCAACATCAAGAAAGTGAAAAAATATTCGGTGCCACAACTTGCGGCTTTTTCTATTCAGCTCGTAGTACTTCTTTAGCTGATCTAACTTGTCAACGTTATTCATGTGCATGTTATAGTCGTGTATTATTTCAGGCTTCCAATATTTTGCATATATCACCCTGCTTAAGTTTTTTAGCCATTGTCATTCAAGTACGTATATAATGCGCGGTGGTATACTTTTTATACCAGCAAATTTAAACACTTTCCACGCTAACACTTTTGTTTATTTTTATTCCACTGGCTGAGTAATTAATTCAAAACACTTTATTTTTCTTAAATAGCAGGATACCGATGCTGCACGTGCTTTTATTTACAAAATATGATAAATTCTGAGTAACACTTCAATACTTCACTATTTTACTCATTTTGTACATAAAAAACATATATATGTATTTCTTTCACACACTTGTTATATTTTTTTTTAGAAAATATAAGCTTAAATTTGCCTGCATAAGTGGTAAAAGAAGTATACCAATGCGCATAAAATGCAGGAAAAATATTTGAATAAGTGGTATAAATTTCATACCACCGCCCCGTAAAGAGTTAAAATATAATTTTTCAACAAAAGTGACTTAGCACATTTTCACATTAAGCTAACGATATACGTATGACGTGTACTAAGACTGCACTTAGCAAATATTTAATTGGTACATACGTATGTATGTACATATGTATAAATGTAAAACACACACCTACCTAACTATTTTCGACACTCAATTGCCAACTTTCTTCTTTTTCCAACTTTCTACCCCTGGCTAATTATACTCAGTTGAGCAGAGCTCACAGAGTATATTAAGTTTGATTGGATAACGGTTGGTTGTACATATATAAAGGAATCGAGATAGATATAGACTTCCATATATCAAAATAATCAGGATCGAAAAAAAATTTGATTGAGCCATGTCCGTCCGTCCGTCCGTCCGTCCGTTAACACGATAACTTGAGTAAATTTTGAGGTATCTTGATGAAATTTGGTATGTGGGTTCCTGAGCACTCATCTCAGATCGCTATTTAAAATTAACGATATCGGACTATAACCACGCCCACTTTTTCGATATCGAAAATTTCGAAAAACCGAAAAAATGCGATAATTCATTGCCAAAGGCGGTTAAAGCGATGAAACTTGGTAGATGGGTTGACGTTATGACGCAGAATAGAAAACTAGTAAGATTTTGGACAATGGGCGTGGCACCGCCCACTTTTACAAGAAGGTAATTTAAAAGTTTTGCAAGCTGTAATTTGGCAGTCGTTGAAGATATCATGATGAAATTTGGCAGGAACGTTACTACTATTACTATATATGTGCTAAATAAAAATTAGCAAAATTGGATGAAGAACACGCCCACTTTTTAAAAAAATTTTTTTTTAAATTCAAATTTTAACAAAAAAGTTAATATCTTTACTGTATATAAGTAAATTAAGTCAAAATTCAACTCCAGTAATGATATGATGCAACAAAATCCAAAAATAAAAGAAAATTTCAAAATGGGCGTGGCTCCGCCCATTTTCATTTAGTTTGTCTAGAATACTTTTAATGCCATAAGTCGAACAAAAATTTACCAATCCTTCTCAAATTTGGTAGGAGCATAGATTCTGTGACGGTAACTGTTCTCTGTGAAAATGGGCGAAATCGGTGGAAGCCACGCCCAGTTTTTATACACAGTCCACCGTCTGTCCTTCCGCTCGGCCGTTAACACAATAACTTGAGCAAAAACCGATATATCTTTACTAAACTTAGCCCACGTACTTATCTGAACTCACTTTATCTTGGTATGAAAAATGGCCGAAATCCGACCATAACCACGCCCACTTTATCGATATCGAAAATTACGAAAAATGAAAAAAATGCCATAATGCTATACCAACTACGAAAAAAGGGATGAAACATGGTAACTGGATTGTTTTATTGACGCAAAATATAACTTTGGAAAAAACTTTGTAAAATGGGTGTGACACCTACCATATTAAGTAGAAGAAAATGAAAAAGTTCTACAAGGCGAAATCAACTTTGTAAAATGGGTGTGACACCTACCATATTAAGTAGAAGAAAATGAAAAAGTTCTACAAGGCGAAATCAACAGCCCTTGGAATCTTGGCAGGAATACTGTTAGTGGTATTGCATATATAAATAAATTAGCAGTACCCGACAGATGATTTTCTGGATCACCTGGTCCACATTTTGGTCGATATCGCGAGAACGCCTTCACATATACATCTAAGGGCCACTCGCTTTTAAAACCCTTATTAATATTTTTAATTTGATATCCATATCGTACAAACACATTCTAGAGTCACCCCTGGCCCACCCTAATGGCGATATCTCGAAAAGGCGTCCACCTATAGACCTAATGCCCACTCCCTCTTAAAATGCTCAGTAACACCTTTCGTTTGATACCCATATCGTACAAACATTCTATAGTCACCCCTGGCCCACCCTAATGGCGATATCTCGAAAAGGCGTCCACATATAGACCTAATTCCCACTCCCTCTTAAAATGCTCAGTAACACCTTTCGTTTGATACCCATATCGTACAAACATTGTAGAGTCATCCTTGGTCCACCTTTATGGCGATATCTCGAAAAGGCGTCCACCTATAGAACTAAGGATTACTCCCTTTTAAAATACTCATTACCACCTTTCATTTGATACCCATATCGTACAAACACATTCTAGAGTCACCCTGGCCCACCCTAATGGCGATATCTCGAAAAGGCGTCCACCTATAGACCTAATGCCCACTCCCTCTTAAAATGCTCAGTAACACCTTTCGTTCGATACCCATATCGTACAAACATTCTAGAGTCACCTCTGGCCCACCCTAATGGCGATATCTCGAAAAGGCGTCCACCTATAGACCTAATGCCCACTCCCTCTTAAAATGCTCAGTAACACCTTTCGTTTGATATCCATATCGTACAAACATTCTAGAGTCACCCCTGGCTCACCCTAATGGCGATATCTCGAAAAGGCGTCCACCTATAGACCTAATGCCCACTCCATCTTAAAATGATCAGTAACACCTTTCGTTTGATACCCATATCGTACAAACACATTCTAGAGTCACCCCTGGCCCACCCTAATGACGATACCTCGAAAAGGCGTCCACCTATAGACCTCATGCCCACTTCCTCTTAAAATGCTCAGTAGCACCTTTCGTTTGATACCCATATCGTACAAACATTCTAGAGTCACCATTGGTCCACCTTTATGGCGATATCTCGAAAAGGCGTCCACCTATAGAACTAAGGATTACTCCCTTTTAAAATACTCATTACCATCTTTCATTTGATACCCATATCATACAAACACATTCTAGAGTCACCCCTGGCCCACCCTAATGGCGACATTTCGAAAAGACGTGCACCTATAGACCTAATGCCCACTCCCTCTTAAAATGCTCAGTAACACCTTTCATTTGATTCCCATATCGTACAACTAGAGACACCCCTGGTCCACCTTTATGGCGATATCTCGAAACGGCGTCCACCTATGGAACTAAGGATCACTGCTTTTCAAAATATTCATTAACAGCTTTCATTTGATACCCATATCGTACAAACATATTCTAGAGTCACCCCTGGTCCACCTTTATGGCGATTTCTCGAAAAGGCGTTCATCTATAGAACTAAAGCCCATTCCCTTTTAAAATACTCATTATCACCTTTCATTTGATACCCATATCGTACAAACACATTCTAGAGTCAGCCCTGGTCCACCTTTATGGGGATATCCCTAAATGGCGTCCATCCATAGAACTATGGCCTACTCTCTCTTAAAATACTCTTTAATACCTTCCATTTGATACACATGTCATACAACCACATTCCAGGGTTACCCTAGGCTCATTTTCCTACATGGTGATTTTCCTTATTTTGTCTCCATAGCTCTCAACTGAGTATGTAATGTTCGGTTACACCCGAACTTAGCCTTCCTTACTTGTTTTTAAATTTATTTCATTGCTTCAAATTAGTTGCTACGTTATCAGATGCTTTAAATGTTTTTATTTTGCCGACGTATTATAAATTGCATATGTACCGTTATATACACCCCAATTTCAGAATAGCATATGTTAATAGTATATTTCTACACTCAAAATCGTACTTATAAGGTCATTCAACTTTGGTGCTCATTTTATTTTATCGAATGAGTGAATGAATAAATACTTCAATTGCCTTGCCACAAACACAGGTGACAGGTGATTTGTATCGCCACAAAATGCATAGAAAGAATTTAATTTTAAATTTGTTTATGTACCTGCGAAATAAGGAACATTCTACCTATGTATACATAAATGTGAAAGAAACGGATTAAGAATAAATGTTTTAACTGGGTTGTGAATAAATACCAAAAAAAAAAAAACAAGTAAGGAAGGCTAAGTAACCGGACATTACATACTCAGTTGAGAGCTGTGGAGACAAAGTAAGGGAAAATCACCATGTTGTAAAAAGAACCTAGGGTAACCCTGGAATGTGTTTGTATGACATGTGTATCAAATGGAAGTGGGCCATAGTTCTATAGATGGACGCCATTTAGGGATATCGCCATAAAGGTGGACCAGGCCTGACTAGAATTTCTTTGTACGATATGAGTATCAAATGAAAGGTGTTAATGAATATTTTAAGAGGGCGTGGGCCTTAGTTCTATATGTGGACGCCTTTTCGAAATATCGCCATAAAGGTGGACCAGGGGTGACTCTAGAATTTGTTTGAACTATATGGGTATCAAATGAAAGGTGTTAATGAGTATTTTAAAAGGGAGTGGGCCTTAGTTCTATAGGTGGATGCCTTTTCGAGATATCGCCATAAAGGTGGGCCAGGGGTGACTCTAGAACTTTTTTGTACGATATGGGTATCAAATGAAAGGTGTTAATAAGTATTTTAAAAGGGAGTGGGCCTTAGTTCTATAGGTGGATGCCTTTTCGAGATATCGCCATAAAGGTGGGCCAGGGGTGACTCTAGAATTTTTTTGTACGATATGGGTATCAAATGAAAGGTGTTAATGAGTATTTTAAAAGGGAGTGGGCCTTAGTTCTATAGGTGGATGCCTTTTCGAGATATCGCCATAAAGGTGGGCCAGGGGTGACTCTAGAACTTTTTTGTACGATATGGGTATCAAATGAAAGGTGTTAATAAGTATTTTAAAAGGGAGTGGGCCTTAGTTCTATAGGTGGATGCCTTTTCGAGATATCGCCATAAAGGTGGGCCAGGGGTGACTCTAGAATTTTTTTGTACGATATGGGTATCAAATGAAAGGTGTTAATGAGTATTTTAAAAGGGAGTGGGCCTTAGTTCTATAGGTGGATGCCTTTTCGAGATATCGCCATAAAGGTGGGCCAGGGGTGACTCTAGAATTTTTTTGTACGATATGGGTATCAAATGAAAGGTGTTAATGAGTATTTTAAAAGGGAGTGGGCCTTAGTTCTATAGGTGGATGCCTTTTCGAGATATCGCCATAAAGGTGGGCCAGGGGTGACTCTAGAATTTTTTTGTACGATATGGGTATCAAATGAAAGGTGTTAATGAGTATTTTAAAAGGGAGTGGGCCTTAGTTCTATAGGTGGACGCCTTTTCGAGATATCGCCATAAAGGTGGACCAGGGGTGACTCTAGAATTTATTTTGTACGATATGGGTATCAAATGAAAGGTGTTAATGAGTATTTTAAAAAGGAGTGGGCCTAAGTTCTATAGGTGGACGCCTTTTCGAGATATCGCCATAAAGGTGGACCAGGGGTGACTCTAGAATTTATTTTGTACGATATGGGTATCAAATGAAAGGTATTAATGAGTATTTTAAAAGGGCGTGGGCCTAAGTTCTATAGATGGACGCCTTTTCGGGATATCGCCATAAAGATGGACCAGGGATGACTCTAGAATTTGTTTGTACGATATGAGTATCAAATGAAAGGTGTTAATGAATATTTTAAGAGGGCGTGGGCCTTAGTTCTATATGTGGACGCCTTTTCGAAATATCGCCATAAAGGTGGACCAGGGGTGACTCTAGAATTTGTTTGAACTATATGGGTATCAAATGAAAGGTGTTAATGAGTATTTTAAAAGGGAGTGGGCCTTAGTTCTATAGGTGGATGCCTTTTCGAGATATCGCCATAAAGGTGGGCCAGGGGTGACTCTAGAACTTTTTTGTACGATATGGGTATCAAATGAAAGGTGTTAATAAGTATTTTAAAAGGGAGTGGGCCTTAGTTCTATAGGTGGATGCCTTTTCGAGATATCGCCATAAAGGTGGGCCAGGGGTGACTCTAGAATTTTTTTGTACGATATGGGTATCAAATGAAAGGTGTTAATGAGTATTTTAAAAGGGAGTGGGCCTTAGTTCTATAGGTGGATGCCTTTTCGAGATATCGCCATAAAGGTGGGCCAGGGGTGACTCTAGAATTTTTTTGTACGATATGGGTATCAAATGAAAGGTGTTAATGAGTATTTTAAAAGGGAGTGGGCCTTAGTTCTATAGGTGGATGCCTTTTCGAGATATCGCCATAAAGGTGGGCCAGGGGTGACTCTAGAATTTTTTTGTACGATATGGGTATCAAATGAAAGGTGTTAATGAGTATTTTAAAAGGGAGTGGGCCTTAGTTCTATAGGTGGATGCCTTTTCGAGATATCGCCATAAAGGTGGGTCAGGGGTGACTCTAGAATTTTTTTGTACGATATGGGTATCAAATGAAAGGTGTTAATGAGTATTTTAAAAAGGAGTGGGCCTTAGTTCTATAGGTGGACGCCTTTTCAAGATATCGCCATAAAGGTGGGCCAGGGGTGACTAGAATTTTTTTGTACGATATGGGTATCAAATGAAAGGTGTTAATGAGTATTGTTCGAGCGCAAGGTTTTTCGTAATAAAACAATATAATTTGCCACATGGTATAATCGCTACAATTTTCACACTTTAATGTCGTCGCTATTGTCACACCCATTTTCATCGTTGGTCGACCATCTACACCATCACCCACAAATTCTCACATATTCGTTATCATCTCGCACTCGCTCTCTTGGAATGGAGTTCCAATTGCACTCTTTCATCGCCACCGTCAAATGCACCCACAGCACCCTCTTGCGCGTGACATCCACCTCGCCTCCACATAAAAAATAAAAATCATGCCATTTGGGCCCAACAAGAATCACTTACATTTACTAATAATGTCCCGCTAGGTCAACTTGAAAGTTATAGCTGGCTACGTTTCTACATATGTACATGCATACGTACATACACACAAGTGTACAAACAACTAATTTCTTCTTCCTACTCACATTCTTTACCTTTTGTAACAATTACAGTCCAACTCTTGATATGATCACACGTATATAACCGTGGTTTTAAGTAATAAACATTTTCAATATTGCAAATGAAAGGTCGTTCTTTTCATTTCATCGAAGGGCATTAAAAAAGGCTTTTGTGCCCCACCAAAAAGGTCCTTCGAGCCGGATACTAAATACCGGCTCATCATTGAAAATAAAGTTTTAACAATGTCGGAACACGGAGATGGAGATGACGAATCAACGCCACCACGGCCAGCTGTGTCGAACAACATCCGCGTTAAGGTTCGCCAGCGAGAACTTATGTTGGAACGCATGGAAAATTCTCGAGCGAATTTAGCGGAGTTAAATACAATGCCTGAGTCGATGCTCAAGGTCAAACTCGAAATTTTATAGCGCCAACTTGATAATTTCGAAGCGATTCAGTCTCACTTAGAAGAACTGGATGAATCCGAGTTAGAAGGTGCGCATCGCAACACGTGCGAAACAGCGTATTTTGTTGTTAAATCAGCCATTATGGAACGGCTCGCTCTTCTTCGTGCTGCTGAACCTGAAACATTAAGTAGCACCCGTATCTTACCGTCAACATCACATTCAAAGTCCCATCTACCAAAGCTGCAATTACCAAAATTTTCTGGCTTACATGCAGACTGGTTAGACTTTTCCGATATGTTTTCAGTACTCGTTCACACCAATAATGAATTATCAGAGATCGAAAAATTTCAATATCTTCGATCATGCTTAACCGATAAGGCGGCCCGTCTGGTGCAGGCCTTGGAGGTTACAGCCGTCAATTATCGCAAGGCTATCGAGCTACTCACTGCACGGTATGACAACAAACGTTTAATATTTCAATCACATTTGAGGAGAATTTTCGAAATTCAACGTGTTACGAAGCCATCATCCTCCACTCTTCGAGAATTTATCGATACTGTCAACGGCAGCCTACGTGCAATGCAATCATTAGCATCAACCCCACAGATAGCGGATGGCATAGTTCTATATATGCTTACGGCCAAGCTTGACGAAACCACTCAAACCAAGTGGGAAGACGAAGTTGCTACAAAATGGAGCAATACAACTGCGTCATTTAAAATGCCTTCTTGGGACGATCTAGCTAGATTTCTAGAGCGTCGCTGTCAGAGTTTCAATATCATCGAAGCCAGCCGAACTCCCTCACATACATCAGCAAAGGGAACACCTTTATCGTCTTCAAGAAATCAACAAGCACTGAAATCACACACCAGTCTTATATCAAGTCAACCCAACAAGTGCAACCTGTGCGACGAGCAAACGAGTCACAACGCGTTTAACTGCAGCAAATTCATGGCGCTCGATCATATGGCGCGTTTCTTACTTGCGAAGCGAAAGCATCTCTGTCTAAATTGCTTGGGCGCAAACCACTCCTCAAGCAACTGTCCATCCTCCAAAAGATGTCAATACTGTAAGGTCAGTCACCACACACTGTTGCATCGTCACCTACCAACAAACGAAGTGACGAATCCATCTGCAACTACCCTTCACATTCACGACTTTAATAGCGACGTTATTCTGGCCACAGCTTTAGTTCAGCTGAACAACTTGCACTATACTACTGTAACTGCGCGAGCACTGCTTGATTCAGCCTCTCAGCTAAATTTCCTGACAGAGCACATGGCTCAAATACTCAAGCTTCCCCGCACCAAAGCAAATCTGGAAATAAGTGGAATTGGTACGGTTTGTACAAGGGCGCACAACATCGTAACATTTAAATTTGAATCATTGCATTCTGGTTTTTCTGCAATATTAGAGGCCGTGGTCTTGCCATCTATTTCGTCAAACCAGCCACAACAGCGCTTTAATATTAACACATGGGAGATTCCCAAAAATATCAATCTTGCGGACCCCCAATTTAATAATCCTGGACCCATTGACATTCTTATTGGAGCTGGCTTGTTTTATGACATGCTCTCTGTGGGCCAAATAAAACTAAGTAATCAGATGCCGACGCTACAGAAAACGCAGCTGGGTTGGATTGTAGCTGGAGCCATAACACATTCATCGTCGTCCGCACCTTCAAAGGCGTCATCATCGTCAGCCATGTCATTATGCATGCCAGTGACAGTCACATCATCTTCGTTAACAGCTTCATCGTCGTTAGTTTCACCGTCTCCATCAAATACAACAAGCTCTACCTCGTTCATTGTTCCTACGCAACCTACATTAGACGCTCTTTTAGAAAGGTTTTGGAAATTGGAAGACAAATATAATAATAAATTAACAACGCCCACCATTGAGGAGCAAGAGTGCGAAAACTACTTCACGAAAACAACAACACGATGTCTCGACACGAACAAATTTATTGTGCGTCTTCCTTTTTCCATGAGCCCTAGTAATTTAGGGCCATCTTACGACATCGCTCATCGTCGATTTCTGTCGGTGGAAAAACGAATGTTGACAAATAGTCCGTTTGAGGTTGAATATAAGAAATTCATGCAAGAGTACATCGATTTAGGGCATATGGTCGCGGTCTCATCCAACGATGCGGCAATTAAGGTAGGTACGTACATCCCTCACCACTGCGTTAGCAAAGAAGACAGTTCAACTACAAGGTTGCGTGTAGTGTTCGACGCCTCTTGCCGTACAGCAAACGGAGTCGCTCTCAATCAAATTCTGCGAGTAGGCCCAACAATACAAGACAGTATATTTACAATTCTGCTTCGCTTCCGCACACATCGTTATGTTTTTATGGCCGACATTACTAAAATGTATCGGCAAATTATTGTTGATGAAAGAGATGCGAAGTGGCAATGCATACTATGGCGAAACTCTTCGACTGAACCAGTAACCACCTATCAGCTGAAAACGGTAACATACGGGACCAGCTGTGCTCCCTTTTTGGCAGTGAGATGTCTCCAACAATTGGCCTTTGACAATATGTCAACCCACCCAATTGGAGCGGCTGTAACGCTTCGGGACTTTTATGTAGACAATCTGATGACAGGAGGTGCCACCATCGAAGAAGTCAAAACTGTAAAGCGAGAAGTCATCTATTTACTTGCGAAGGGTGGATTTCCTCTTCGAAAATTTGCAGCAAATCATCAGAGCATTATCGACGACATACTAGACACCGACAAGGAGCCAGTAATAGAAGTTGATAATATAGACTACATTAAAACCTTAGGATTAAGGTGGTCGCCCACGACTGATTGCTTCCTTTTCTCATATACACCTCATAAGCGCGCTTCGAAGGCCAGTAAGCGCACGATACTATCGCAAATAGCCAGCTTCTTCGACCCACTGGGCCTCATAAACCCCATCATCGTCCCTTGTAAAATCATGATGCAGGATTTGTGGAAATTGCGTCTAACTTGGGACGAAAGTGTACCTTTGACCGTCCAAACACAATGGGAAGAAATATGTAATCAACTCACCTTCATCGAAAAAATCCATGTACCAAGGTTCGTACCCTTTGATTCTAATACTGTTTTACATGCCTTTGCAGATGCGAGCATCAAGGCCTACGGGGCTTGTATCTATGCTGTATCTAACGCTTATGGATCCACACAATCATCCCTAATAGCTGCCAAGTCAAGAGTGGCGCCCACCAAGGAGACAACCTTGCCAAAATTAGAGTTATGTGCGGCGCTCCTTTTAGCAGAACAACTGGAATCATTGGTAACCACTCTCAATGTAACCGCATGCAACGTTTACTGCTGGTCTGATTCCACCATAGTTCTATGGTGGCTACAGGGTGAACCATCGCGTTGGGCTACATTTGTAGCTAATAGGGTAGCCAAGATCCAGCAGCTCACTTCAAATTATACGTGGCGTCATGTATCCTCTTCCGAAAATCCCGCTGACTTGGTTTCGCGAGGGGTCACAGTGAACAATCTTATAAACAATCAGTTTTGGTTTCACGGACCTAAATTTATTCAACTACAAGAATAGCAGTGGCCGTTTAGTCCACTGAAGGCTATCATCAACATGCCAGAAGAACGAAAGCAACATCACACACTTGTAGTAACGCCAGCTGAAGATATCATCGCTGATCACAAGTTCGTTAATAATTATTTCAAGCTTCTTCGAGTATTCGCTTACGTAAAACGGTTCATCAACAAACTTCGAAAAATTCCAGTTGGGTCTGGCCCAATCACTACACCAGAACTGGAAGGTGCCTTAATGTCAATTCTTCGCTACATGCAGCATCGTTCTTTTCCTAACGAATACAAAGCGCTGCAGAAAGGGAGCATAAGTCCGCGTTCTAGTTTAAAGCAACTTTCACCATTTCTACACAACCATATAATTCGTGTTGGGGGGAGAATTTCCAATTCTTCGCTTTCATTCAATTCTAAGCACCCCATTGTACTACCAAAGTCACATCCATTCACTCGCACCATCGTCGAACACCTTCATCGTCGTAATTTACATGCTGGGTGCCAAACGTTACTCAGCATTATAAGAGAAAATTACTGGATCATAAACGCTCGGAGCGTAATAAGGCGCGTAGTACACCACTGCATTTTATGCTACCGCAATAAGCCAAATCTTCAGGAACAAGTAATGGGAGCACTTCCACGAGAGAGAGTTGAACAATCATATCCATTTGCAATACGAGGGATTGATTATTGCGGCCCATTCCTCATCACACAGCAAATACGAGGTAAGGCTCCCGTTAAGGTATACATCGCTGTGTTCATATGTTTTACAACAAAGGCAGTGCACATGGAGCTAGTTCCTGACTTGACAACCATGGCATTCATAGCTGCTTTAAAACGCTTTATCGCCCGTCGTGGCAAATGCCATACTATTTTTTCCGATAATGCCACAAACTTCGTAGGGGCGAATCGTGAACTTAGCGAAATGCTGGCATCGTTCAAATCGCAACAGCACATCAATACAGTTGAGGACTTCATGGTTAAAGAAGGAATAAGCTGGAGGTTTATTCCCCCCCGCTCACCGCATTTCGGAGGGCTATGGGAAAGTGCTGTGAAGCAGGCAAAATTCTACCTACGGCGTACCGTCGGAACAAATATTTTAAACTACGATGAGCTAAATACGGTTTGCTGTCAAGCCGAAGCTATGATCAACAGTAGGCCTCTCACGCCATTGTCAACTAGCCCAGATGATCTTCGTGCCTTAACTCCAGCACATTTCTTGGTTGGTCGAAGTCTTACCGCTATCCCAGAGCCATCATTATTACACATTAATATGGGCAAACTAAAAAGGTATCAAGTTGTTCAGGCCTTACAGCAACAATTTTGGAGGCGATGGCAAGCTGAATATTTAAAGGAGCTGCAAGTGCGAACGAAATGGCAAACAGTTCGAACCAACTTAAGAAAAAATGATTTGGTTCTAATTAAGGATGAGAACACCCCACCATTAAAATGGCCATTGGGGCGCGTCATCGATACCATTGCAGGTGATGACGGAATGGTAAGAGTCGGTGTAATAAAGACTGCAGATGGAACTCACAAGCGAGCTATTTCCTAGATTTGTAAGCTGCCAATTGAACCCCCATCAGAACAGGACTAATCTATTGAAAGCAATACTTTCAAGGGGGGGAGGATGTTCGAGCGCAAGGTTTTTCGTAATAAAACAATATAATTTGCCACATGGTATAATCGCTACAATTTTCACACTTTAATGTCGTCGCTATTGTCACACCCATTTTCATCGTTGGTCGACCATCTACACCATCACCCACAAATTCTCACATATTCGTTATCATCTCGCACTCGCTCTCTTGGAATGGAGTTCCAATTGCACTCTTTCATCGCCACCGTCAAATGCACCCACAGCACCCTCTTGCGCGTGACATCCACCTCGCCTCCACATAAAAAATAAAAATCATGCCATTTGGGCCCAACAAGAATCACTTACATTTACTAATAATGTCCCGCTAGGTCAACTTGAAAGTTATAGCTGGCTACGTTTCTACATATGTACATGCATACGTACATACACACAAGTGTACAAACAACTAATTTCTTCTTCCTACTCACATTCTTTACCTTTTGTAGCAATTACAGTCCAACTCTTGATATGATCACACGTATATAACCGTGGTTTTAAGTAATAAACATTTTCAATATTGCAAATGAAAGGTCGTTCTTTTCATTTCATCGAAGGGCATTAAAAAAGGCTTTTGTGCCCCACCAAGTATTTTAAAAGGGAGTGGGCCTTAGTTCTATAGGTGGATGCCTTTTCGAGATATCGCCATAAAGGTGGGCCAGGGGTGACTCTAGAATTTTTTTGTACGATATGGGTATCAAATGAAAGGTGTTAATGAGTATTTTAAAAAGGAGTGGGCCTTAGTTCTATATGTGGACGCCTTTTCGAGATATCGCCATAAACGTGGACCAGGGGTGACTCTAGAATTTGTTTGTACGATACGGGTATCAAATTAAAGGTGTTAATGAGTATTTTAAAAAGGAGTGGGCCTTAGTTCTATAGGTGGACGCCTTTTCAAGATATCGCCATAAAGGTGGACCAGGGGTGACTCTAGAATTTGTTTTTACGATATGGGTATCAAATGAAAGGTGTTAATGAGTATTTTAAAAGGGAGTGGGCCTTAGTTCTATAGGTGGATGCCTTTTCGAGATATCGCCATAAAGGTGGGCCAGGGGTGACTCTAGAATTTTTTTGTACGATATGGGTATCAAATGAAAGGTGTTAATGCGTATTTTAAAAAGGACTGGGCCTTAGTTCTATAGGTGGACGCCTTTTCAAGATATCGCCATAAAGGTGGACCAGGGATGACTCTAGAGTTTATGTTTACGATATGGGTATCAAATGAAAGGTGTTAATGAGTATTTTAAAAGGGCGTGGGCCTTAGTTCTATAGGCGGACGCCTTTTCAAGATATCGCCATAAAGGTGGACCAGGGGTGACTCTAGAATTTGTTTGTACCATATGGGTATCAAATGAAAGGTGTTAATGAGTATTTTAAAAGGGCGTTCTATAGATGCACGCCTTTTCGAGATATCGCCATAAACGTGGACCAGGGGTGACTCTAGAATGTGTTTGTACGATATGGGTATCAAATTAAAGGTATTCATGAAGGTTTTAAAATGGAGTGGCCCTTAGTTGTATATGTGAAGGCGTGTTCGAGATATCGACCAAAATGTGGACCAGGGTGATCCAGAACACCATCTGTCGGGTACCGCTAATTTATTTATATATGTAATACCACGAACAGTATTCCTTCCAAGATTCCAAGGGCTTTATTTCGCCCTGCAAAACTTTTTCATTTTCTTCTACTTAATATGGTAGGTGTCACACCCATTTTACCAAGTTTTTTTCTAAAGTTATATTTTGCGTCAATAGACCAATACAACTACCAGGTTTCATCCCTTTTTTCGCCATAAAGGTGGGCCAGGGGTGACTCTAGAATTTTTTTGTACGATATGGGTATCAAATGAAAGGTGTTATTGAGTATTTTAAAAAGGAGTGGGCCTTAGTTCTATAGGCGGACGCCTTTTCAAGATATCGCCATAAAGGTGGACCAGGGGTGACTCTAGAATTTGTTTTTACGATATGGATATCAAATGAAAGGTGTTAATGAGTATTTTAAAAGGGCGTGGGCCTTAGTTCTATAGGCGGACGCCTTTTCAAGATATCGCCATAAAGGTGGACCAGGGGTGACTCTAGAATTTGTTTTTATGATATGGGTATCAAATTAAAGGTATTAATGAGGTTTTTAAAAGGGAGTGGCCCTAGGTGTCACACCCATTTTACCAAGTTTTTTTCTAAAGTTATATTTTGCGTCAATAGACCAATACAACTACCATGTTTCATCCCTTTTTTTCGTATTTGGTATATAATTATGGCATTTTTTTCATTTTTCGTAATTTTCGATATCGAAAAAGTGGGCGTGGCCATAGTCGGATTTCGGCCATTTTTTACACCAATACAAAGTGAGTTCAGATAAGTACGTGAACTGAAGATATATCGATTTTTGCTCAAGTTATCGTGTTAACGGCCGAGCGGAAGGACAGACGGTCGACTGTGTATAAAAACTGGGCGTGGCTTCAACCGATTTCCCCCTTTTTCACAAAAAACAGTTATCATCCTGGAATCTAAGCCTATACCAAATTTCACAAGGATCGGTAAATATTTGTTCGACTTATGGTATTAAAAGTATCCTAGACTAATTAAATGAAAAAGGGCGGAGCCACGCCCATTTTAAAATTTTCTTTTACTTTTGTATTTTGTTGCAACATATCATTACTGGGGTTGAATGTTTACATAATTTACTTATATACTGTAAAGATATTAACTTTTCTTTTAAAATTTCAATTAAAAAAATTTTTTTTTTAAAAGTGGGCGTGGTCGTTCTCCGATTTTGCTAATTTTTATTAAGCAGACATATAGTAATAAGAGGAACGTTCCTGCCAAATTTCATCATGATATCTTCAACAACTGCCAAATTACAGCTTGCAAAACTTCTAAATTACCTTCTTTTAAAAGTGGGCGGTGCCACGCCCATTGTCCAAAATTTTACTAGTTTTCTATTCTGCGCCATAAGTTCAACTCATGTACCAAGTTTCAGCGCTTAATCCGTATTTGGTAATGAATTATCGCACTTTTTCGATTTTTCGAAATTTTCGATATCGAAAAAGTGGACGTGGTTATTGTCCGATATCGTTCCTCTTAAATAGCGATCTGAGATGAGTGCCCAAGAACCTACATACCAAATTTCAACAAGATACCTTAAAAATTTACTCAAGTTATCGTGTTAACGGACAGACGGACGGACGGACGGACGGACATGGCTCAATCGAATTTTTTTTCGATACTGATGATTTTGATATATGGAAGTCTATATCTATCTCGATTCGTTTATACCTGTACAACCAACCGTTATCCAATCAAAGTTAATATACTCTGTGAGCTCTAACTGAGTATAAAAAACAAATAAGGATGTCTAAGATCGGGTGTAACTGAACATTATATACTCAGCGTGTATTTCAATTGTACAGTTCATTTCCGATAAATTACTTTTCCGAATTTTTTTACAAGGGATATAATTTTTCAGGCTCTAGAAATGTTATATAGTGCTCGATCATGTGCACCTCTCGCATTCGCTTAATCTCGCCCAGTCTAATTGGGGCGTCTACGGGACAAGCTTCAAGGGATGCGCCCTTTTTAGCTAGTTCATCCGCTTTTTCATTCCCATCTATTCCCATATGCCCTGGGACCCAATATAGATGTATGCTTCTCGCTGTCCCGATTCTCTCCAGAGACTACTTACACTCTAACATGCATTTAGATGCTGTGCTATGGGAGATTATTGCATTAATTGCTGCTTGACTGTCAATGTAAAAGTTAACACGGTTGCAGCATTCTCATCCATGGTTTCTACTGCTTTGGTTACGTCTAGTATTTCCGCTTGAAAAAGGCGACAGTAATCCGGCAGCCTGTAGGATCTGTTTATTTCCGGATCAGCACATTATACCGCAGACCCTACTTCTTCCAATACTTTGGAACCATCTGTGTACACATGTATCGCCTCGTCCGCCAATTGAGCACCCTCGCGCCAAGCGTCCACCTCTGTTTTGGCCTTAAGATCTCCCTCGAAGCGCAGATAGGGAATCAGGTAGTCTGTTCGTCTTGTGATTGATGACGCTATACTACTGTGGCCATATGGTTGGCGCTCAAGCTGCCCCGAGGCACCGAGCCTGGTTGCGGTTGTTAATGCTTTGTTCTTTGCTACCAGGTCTACAGGTGGAATATGCAGAATGTCATACAGTGCCGCCGTCGGAGTTGTTTTAAGGGCTCCCGTAATGCTAAGCATCGTTAGTCTACATACCCCCACTAATTTTTTGAGGTATTTTATTTTTTGTGTGGCTTCCCAACAAAAATCGCGAGTACTCCATGCATGCATGTATGGAGTACTCGCTATGCACCAACCGAGTGCTCCAAAATTAACCACAATCCATAAAAAAAAATATGGTCTAATTAACATTGCGATGTCCTAGGACTGGACCATATACTCCAACTCCGCATTACATCAGAGTAATCCATGGAGTACCCGCAGTCCAATAAACATCGTGTAGTGATTACAATCGTTAAAAAGGAGCAATGATAGGCTTACAATATGTTCGTGTAGAAACATGAGTTGGTCCATTGCTGCATTACAGTGGAGTATAATGGTAAGTACTCCAGTGGACCACATGGTCCAACCATTTTTGCAGGGTTTCCACCAAACAAGAACTCCATAGTATAGAGTAGGGCTTACAATCGCCGTAAAAACCCAATGAGAAAGAGAGAGCGATATGCCCCACGTACAACCCAGCATTCTTTTACATGCATAGAATGCCGTTGAGGCCTTCTTGACCCTCTCCCCAACGTTGAGCTTCCATGACAGCTTACTGTCTAGGATGATTCCTAGATATTTTGTGCAAGGTTTCTCCTGTAAGGTCACCCCTCCTAACTTAGGCCTGGTCCAATTTGGGACCTTGTACCTCTTTGTAAACAAGACCATATCCGTCTTCTCCGCATTGACTTTCAACCCGACATTAGATGTCCAGGTATGAATATCCCGAAGCGCCCGATCCATCAAAGAACTAATCGTTGGAAGGCACTTTCCACTTATAACAATTGCAACGTCCTCTGCGTAAGCCGTAAGTTTTACGGGTCCCTCAACGAATCGCCTGAGCAGTTGGTTGATGACCAGCGTCCACAGCAGAGGTGATAACACCCCTCCCTACGGCGTGCCCCTGTCCACTGATTTCGTGGCCTCGTGCAATTCCCAATGTGACGTAATCTTTCTGGAATTTAACATGCAGCCAATCCACCTGATTAAGGCAGGATGTACTTTAATGTAATTAAGACCATCCATAATCGCCCATTTAGAAACATTATTGATTTATGATTAATAATATTTGTAAAGTTGATTTTATCAAAAGTACGGGGTACCTATTTTAAAAGAGGTTTTTTAAATTTCTATCAAGGGTCTCAATATCAGTCCAACCTTCAAATTTCAAAATTCTAGGTATATTATAGGAGTGGCTTTCAGGTGATTTCGCTCATTTTCAGAGCAAACAGTTGTAGCTTTAAAAAAATTGTATGCCAAATTTCGTTTGGATTGGGAGATTTTTGTTCGACTTATTGGCATCAGAAGTATTTTGGAAAGAGTAACAGAAAAGGGGCGGGTCATGTACATATTCAAAATTTGTTTAAGTTTTGTTGTTAGCTCAACCATTCGGAGGTAGAATATTAGTTAGATATAGTTATATGACATAGAGTTATTGCAAACTTTGTTAAGGAAAAGTGGGCGTGGTCTTTAACCGATTTTTATTATATTCACTCAGTCTATATAATTTGGCCAAATCTAAATGTGATATCTTTATCGGCTTTTGATTTACGGCTTGTTAAACTTCCAAATTTTCTCCCTTAAATGTGGGTGATGTCACGCACTAGAGTGCGAAATTTTTTGGAATTTATGTTTTGCGTCGCCAAACCAACCCAACTACCAAATTTTATTAGCTTAGCGGTATTTGTTTTTGAACTATCTCATTTTTTCATTTCTCTAAATTTTCGATATCGAAAAAGTGGGCGTGGTTATCGCTCGATTTTGCCCATTTTTAATACCTATCTATTCTGGGTCCAGATAAGCCCATATACGTAATTTGGTGAAGATATCTCAATATTTGCTCAAGTTATCGTGTTAAAGGTCGGACAGACGTCAGACGAATGGATGGACGGACATGACTTAATCAAATTTTTTTTCGATACTGATGATTTTGATATATGCAAGTCTATATCTATCTCGATTCCTCTGTACCTGTACAATCAACCGTTATCCAATCAAAGTTCATATACTCTGTATACAAAGCACGCTGAGTATAAAAAAGTATTGTAAGTAAAAACCGCACAAAATAAAAAACAATCAAAAAAAAAAAATATTTTTTATTCAGTTCAAAGAGCCCGTAAAATATTGCTAGGGGTGTTAACAGTTCTACTACAACAGTGAGCATGTACTTCAGTATATTTTTTATTCTTATTGAAATTTGCGATTAAAAGCAAATTTGCTTAACTACTTAAAATTAATTACAAGTTTGCCACTTAAATTCTTAAATTTTTTTTTTACTTCTTAACATAAATGGAATCCGTGATAAGTGAACAGCGACTGTTATTGAAGTAATGTGAAACACCTCTTATAAATTAGGAATGTTATTTTATGAAGTTCCCTTATTTAAAATACACAGGAACATCTTTGCTCATGCAGACTTCGTTAAACAAACTTTTGGTAGCATTATGTACTCAATGAAAGTCAATGCGGAGAAGACGGATGTGGTCTTGTTTACAAAGAAGTACAAGGTCCAAAATTGGACCAGGCCTAAGTTAGGGGGGTGACTTTACAGGAGAAATCATGCACAAAATATCTAGGAATCATCTTAGATAGTAAGCTGTCATGGAAGCTCAACGTGGAGGAGGGGGTGAAGAAAACCTCAACGGCACTCTATGCATGTAAAAGAATGCTTGGGTGTACGTGGGGCTTATCGCCCTCTCTTTCTCATTGGGTTTTTACAGCGATTGTAAGCCCTATTCTATACTAGGGAGTTCTTGTTTGGTGGAAAGCCACACAAAAAACAACATACCTCAAAAAATTAGAGGGGGTATGCAGACTATCGATGCTTAGCATTACGGGAGCCCTGAAAACAACCCCGACACCTGCACTGTATGCCATTCTGCACATTCCACCTGTAGACGTGGTAGCAAAGAACATAGCATTAACAACGGCAACCAGGCTCGGTGCCTCGGGGCAGCATGAGCGCCGACCATATGGCCATAGTAGTATAGCGTCATCAATCACAAGACGAACAGACTACCTGATTCCCTATTTGCGCTTCGAGGGAGATCTTAAGGCCACAATAGAGGTGGACGGTTGGCGCGAGGGTGCGCAAATGGTTCCAAAGTAGTGGAAGGAGTAGGGTCTGCGGTATACTGTGCTGATCCGGAAATAAGCAGATCCTACAGGCTGCCGGATTACTGTAGCGTTTTCCAAGCTGAAATATTAGCCGTAACCAAAGCAGTAGAAACCCTGGAAGAGAATAGCCTAAGCTGCAACCGTGTTAACTTTTATATTGACAGCCAAGCAGCAATTAAGGCAATAGTCCCGCATAGTACAGCATCTAAATACGTTTTAGAGTGTAAGCAGTCTCTGGAGAGAATCGGGACAGGGAGAAGCATACATCTATATTGGGTCCCAGGTCATATGGCAATAGATGGGAATGAAGAAGCGGACGAACTAGCTAAAAAGGGCGCATCCTTTGAAGCTTGCTCTGTAGACGCCCCAATTAGACTGGGCGAGATTAAGCGAAGGCGAGAGGTGCACATGATCGACCAAGCGGGAAAGGCGTGGGTTCAAGCGCGGGTCTGTAAAGTGTCGAAGATTATGTGTAGGTCTTACAACCTTAGACTAACAAAGTTCTTCTATCATTAAAAAGAGAGGACTGTAGACTCATGATGGGTATTCTGACTGGACACTGCCTTCTGGCGTCACATGCCTTTAACTTAGGCTTGCTCAGTGATGGCAGATGTAGGAAGTGCGGGTTGGAAGAGGAAACGATCGAGCACGTTCTGTGCTCGTGCCCTGCACTGGCTAGGCTAAGACCACAGATATTAGGAGTGATACAGCGGTCAGGTCTAGAAGCAGCAAGTGGTTTAAGTCCTAGGAAGCTTCTGGTATTTACCAAGAGGACGGAGTTATTTTATAACATAGGTCTTGGTTTTTGATAGGGGTTTTCAGCTTGGTCGTTAAAACAAACTTCTGGTAACACTACAGACTCAATCAGTCTATGTGAGGTCCTCATGGACCGGCCAGTTCAACCTAACCTAACCTATGTACTCATTCAATCTATGTGAGCTTCTCACGCACGGGCCAGTTCAATCTTACCTCACCTGGCATATTTGATGCCTACTTCGAAGAGAACAGCATCTGCTAAGGCAGATGAATTTGTTGAGAAGCTTTTATCAGCATAAATATATTCGAAGGGCTTGACCTGCCACATCCAGCGAAGGATTACTCTTGCTAGTAAATGCTACTTTGGAATAGGTAGGCAATTGAAAATTTAAGTCCTCTCTCGGCAAACGAAAGTCATGCTCTGCAAGTTACTTATCGTTCAGCGAACTAAAACGCAACGGCTACGCTGGCAATGCCATGTTACGCGAATGAAAGATGATACTCCGGCCAAGAAAGTATTTTTATCGGAATACGCCTATAGAAGAAGAGGAAGAGGCCGATCCCCACTTTGCTGTAAGGACCAGGTGGAAAACGATTTAAATTCCCTTCGTTGGACCAATTGCTGCCAGTTGGCAGTGCGAATAATCGTCTGGCGCGCCTTGTTGGACGGACATAACTGTTTAAACGATTAAGCGCCAATAAAGTAAGTGAAGTTTGATGTGCAACATGCGGGTGGACATCTAGTAAGGTAATATGTTTAAGTTGAGACAACTTCACCAGAAACAAATAATTTCGGTAACAACCGATGCCTGCAAGTTATTCTTTCATTATCGGCCTATTATCGATAGCGAATTAGTATCGCCGAGTCATGGGGAAGTTTCACAGATTTAATATTAAAGTTTTATCCCTAATGACTCGTTGTTAACAAATCGATAGCACGCCGATAAGAAATCGAATATAAAATCGATAAAAAATTGGCTATACATTAACAACAAATCAATAGCTTTTCGATAACAAATCGATTACTTTTCGATAGAAAATTAATAAATTTTTGACAGTCCTGGTAACTTTTCGACAGTAAATCGATAACGATTTGTTAAAATATCGATAGCTATTTGATAATATATCGATAACATTTGGAAAATTAATCGATAACTTCTTGATTGTTTGATGATAAGCTTGCTTACACCTCGCCTGCTAAATATGTGTAAGATATATTCATATTTGTAAAACTTTTCGTCTCGCGTAGGTAAATTGACAATTGGGTTGCGAAAGCTGTGAATTGCTCTTATCAACCCCTTGAATAACTTGAGTCGGGACCATTCGTTAGTTAGTGCCCTTAATAAATTTAAAACGGGAACTGTCTGCTAGCTACTTGTATAAAGCTCTATGGTTGCATGGATTAATTCTACGCTCAGAAGTAAAGTCATCAACGCTGGAGAAAGAGCGCGATCGGTACACAAAATGGCTTTACTACCAGGGGCTGACGCCTACCCTATGAATGCTGACAATCAACGAAATGCTGGAAACCATCTTAAAAAAAGTAATGTAACATTCAAACTATTTCAAGCAATTTTAAACCAACTTTCTTTGAAGCTTTTCAATAACTAGTAACATAACAAAGTAAAAGTAATGCAAAGTATTTCAGTTTCCATTTCCTAAATGTGCATTTGTATGTATATCAGAGAGCTGTTTTGGAATGCTTTGTAATAATTCCTTTACAGTACGTACAAAGATAAACAAATTGCCAACAATCGTATGGACATCCATAAATAGATCCACACGGGGATTTACAGGTAAGAGAAGAGGCCTGTAGTAAGTAAATATGCCATAGAGACATTGCCGTCAGCTGAAAATCACAATGTCGTACTGAATATGGCAATTATTGGTTGTTCCAAAAAAAAAACATTACGAATGCGTTATTGAAATGCCAGTCAAAGTGTCACTTCACAAAACGCAAAACGCTAGAGGATGAGTTTGTGTTACATTGTACATATGTTGTTCGTACACACTTTGTTTGTCGAAGATCACGAAGTGCGGGTAATGAGTCAGGAAAGCCTAGATAAACTCGTACATTCAAGGCAAAGTAAATAAAATTTGTTTGTGAATGTCAATTGAAAGTAGCGACGGCAACATTGCAGCCGGCGCCACTTGAATTTGCAAATTCCTTTTTTTTTTTCACCGACGGCATTTGGGAAGCATTGAATCCATCTTTGCTGTGTATTGCGAGTATGTGAGCGTTTAAAAGGGTTTCCATGTTTATCATTGAGCAACGAGCTTCGAATTCAGATTTTTGTCAGCAAATTATTTTAACCATGAGAATTGACATTAGGCAGGTGATTTGCCACTTGTGTATTTATTTTCATTTATATAGGACATATTGCACACTTGACTCTAGAGGGGAGCAACTGAAAAAGCTTAACTTTGCAAGAATGCGGATAAAATTCGTAATTGAGTGCCTTTAAATTTACTTATGTTAAAGTTTTCCGTTTTCTATGAAGGATTTGTTTGATTTTAATGCAGAAAGTACTGAACATTGGATCCTTAGCTAATGAGCTGAAGATATCTGTGTAAAACTCAAAACGTTAGAACATTATTTATGACTTTTTGCACCTAAGCAAGAAACTATGTTTGGAATATAAAGCCGCACTTGAAATACTGTGGCTTCTGGGTTAAATATCAAATTTCGAATAGCTCAACTATATATGTATAGTACAATTTGATTGACATGGAAGTTTTTATTGTTGTGTAATAGGGTGTGCTTGTACCGTTGGGACATTAGTTCCAGAAGCACGATCATTCTTATAAATTATGAGTAACATGGGCAATCTATGCGAGTGACCCGAGCTAAAGAAAGATAGGGAGCCACGGGGCATAGGAGGTCATCGAGGTTTCCTGCGTTGTTTGATCATGAGGTGTGGTTCAGAGCGGGTCTTACCCTATATCGATATGTGAGATAGTACCCGTACTTACATAAATTAAATAAATACTTGGCGCGATTTACCTCCTAGAAGATTTAAGCCGCGCTTCTCTTTTAGTTTGCGTTGTGTACCTTTTTTTATTTTCCCTACATATCGGCGGGATGGGACATACATGTTTTATGCTGACTCCGAACGGCATCTGCAAGGCAGATGAATTTTCACTGAGAAGCTTTTCATGGCACAAATACACTCGGAGTGTTTGCCAAATCACTGCCGAGGGCGACCCGGATTAGAGAAACAGTTTTCTAATTGAAAAAACTTGTTTTTAAGTTATTTTGCCCTAGAGTTGAACGCAGGACCTTCGGTGTGGTAAGCGGAGCATGCTACCATCATACCACTTTCCTCTCAATAAAAAAAAAAATGTAAACAAGCCCTTATGTTACATTGAACTGGCCCGTAAATAACGATCTTGGGAAGACTGAAGGTGTGCAAAATATTAGCATAGAAAGTTTAATGTGGTGATATTAGTCGTTCCCAAGATGTCCCGGGCTAGTACCTTAATGTCAATGGGCCATCAACATCAAAACTTTCGGGGAGTGTCTTTATCGTTAATACAACAACAACAACGCTATACGGCTTGCATTCAAGTTGTCCAGAGGCCTTAAGTCATGTTGCAATTGTTAACTATTTTTGTTTGGCCCTTAGACCCGTAGGCGGGATGTGCTGTGATGCTGCTGTCGGTAGTTTCAAGGCTCCCGTTATGCTTGTAAATGATAATCTGCATTGTTTATAATACCGCACCCTACAGCATTACTCTGGTTACAGATCTTATGCCCACTGAGATGTTCATGTTCTAGTGTAGGCAAATACAGATATCCTCCCCATATAGGAAATGTATGGGACTGTGCAAGGTGACGACCAAAGTGGCTAGAAAGAGGGAATATAGACACATGTTGGATTTATGGTGGGAAAGAGATTTGTCGCCAACTACTTTCGGTCACCGCTGTGATCTGCCTTAACACCGCAGTCCGCATCAATGCGAGGTTTTTCAATTTATCTGCGCATACCCACCAATAGACAATGCGGACGATGTAGGCTGAGACTCTTGTTATGGGAAACTGTAATGTTTGCGGATAAGAGAAAATCGAAATCTAGGTTGCAGTGCCCAGTTAGCGGCACCAGATAGAATTTACTGCCAATTGAAACGGCAGCAGGTTGAATTCTGCTCTTTATTCAAAAGCTGTTTTCTTTTATATAAAATTTCTATGAGCTAAAATACTTACTTCCACTAACACTTACAAACTAGTATAACACACATATACATTCAATTCAGTTCCCTGGGAACTGCATTCTAAGCATAATTAAAACTGGCTGTGGAATGTGCAACGCAAGCATAAATGAATCATGTTAATAATTTGCCTACAGGTAAAGGCTTGTCGCGAGCAAGCTCTAAACAGTGGCATACCAAGGCTCAGGTTACCACATGATGCACGGTGTACAAAATATATGTTTGTACAAATGAATGAATGTGTCAATAGAATCTCATGCCGTACCAAAGCGAACCAAAATATACGTATGTACAATTGTATGAATATGTATGTAAGAGTCAATATATTTTAAGACATTCCAAAACGAGTTGAAATATATGTTTATACAAATGAATGAATAACTTAATGAGTGAATGCTACAAAACTAAAACAATACATTCTTCCATATATAACATTGTACGAGGCCCCAATATCGACTCGAAATGAAGAACGTTGTGTACGGAGCGAAACTATTAGTGGTTCAGAATGCAGTAGAAATGCACTTATGTTGTACTAGAGATTCCCCTTTACGGTGTAGTTTCTGTGACTTTTTATTTCAATTCGGTATATTTTTATTTGGTTATGAGACATTTTTTTACTGGAAGTGGGGGAAACCGTTAAGTAACCATGCCTATCATTTACTTGTTAAACATTTTATTAAATTCAAATGGTATTTCAGCACCTCAGTATTATCTGTTGCTAATATATGTATGCAAATTTGAACACAAATTTAAAGCAAACCACGCGGAGCCCTCTAATTAAGCATTTCAAAAGTTTTCAAATTCAATTTCCAATCCAACATTCGCGGAAATCTCCACATTCACTTTTAGTATGATTATTGAAAACCAAATTCCGACGATATATGTATATAGAATATGTTCCCACAAAAAATGAGGCTAGAGGTCAATGTAATTTTTCGCTACTTTCAGAATTAAATTTATTGGCTCTGGCATGTTGGTGATATAACTATTGACGTAATATTTTAAGCAAATATTTTGTAACTTGAAACCAAATATTCAACTTTTTCCGACCTTAAAAAATTAAAAATTTTTAAATATATTTTTTTAAATACAAAAAAGTTTCAGTGCACATACAATTTTGTACATGTATTGTGATTTGCACTTCCATATAAAAAATTTTTGAGCAACATTGGTCTTGATTATCGTTAGATATAAAATGTCGATATTTCATAAGTGAAGGGAACCCTTTTTACGTTGCGTTTGTAGTTTACGAAACCATAAAACAACTTTGGTTTGCAGATAATATTATTTTTCATTTCACAGACATAAGCCTTATAAGTTATAACACTTTTTATTCAGTTCAAAATATTTCTGACGTAAAATTGAATGCTGCAAGTAGTCTTTGCTTAAACCTGATTTCTTGTATAACTTAAAGCTTTAAGTATTTTATAGCGTTTTCTTTTCTGGCAAAAGTGTTACACTTTTTGTACGCTGCGCAAGGGTGGTAAATATAATTTTCTCTTTTTCAGATGTCGGCAAATAGTGGAACAATTGTGCACACTCAATTCGCACGTATTCTTATTGGCCCGTAATCATAGTCGCTGACTAAAATACTGTTTCGTTAAAATCTTGCCTAAATTAAAAATGGGATTTAAAATTTTGATCTGTCATAGTCACATAGTCACGTCATAGTTAAACACAGTTGTCAGCCAAAATAAGCATGGACAGGGTATCCGCATGAAAAAAAGACATTGATTGGCGCTATGAAGAAATTTTTTAGAAGTTTTAAAAGTTCACCCTGTTCCTTACAACCGTGGTTACTTGACTCCGCGTCTGAAAAATGATAAAATTTTACTTCACAAGAACTCTTAAAATACCACAAAAATTGTCAAGGGAGTACCTGAAGACGCGTTTTGATCCCAGGAATCATAATCCGGTGGCGGATAATTATCATTCAATTCTATTTAAAAGTTATTAGCAAACGTTTTGTAAAAATTCAGCCGTCTATTTAAAATTGAGAGCTCACTCTATTAATTGAAATCGGAAATAAGAAATTGTTCTTTCATGTGCAGATATTCACAAAAAACCAAAAAACTACCCTCAACCGACTGCGAAACTAGTGAAAATTGTAACCGCGCAAAACACCTTTTTAGTTAATTCTTTTCTGTATACAACAATATCACCAAAATTATATCAACCACATGGAAGTCTTAAACTTTTTTTTTGCAAAACTCTCTTGACAAAGTAAAAGTATTACTTTGCCACCTTCGGATTATTGCTTCCGAAATTAAAACGCCTCATCTGACACCTCTCCGGAAATTTTTGGACATGCTACTTTTTCCTCAAAAGATACTAAAATATCAAAACTCACAAATAGCTATGATTGCGGAATAATCTTAAACATTTCGCATATATGGAGCCAAGTAACCATCGCACATTTCAAAATTGTGTAATTTTCGCCACAAACATTAATACGCATTCTAGCGATAATAAATTAGTTCCTGACATATATTTGCTTGTCGGGAAGCCTTTTTTCACTTCCATTTAAGTTCATCGCATTTAAATAGCAAATTGTTTAATTTCTCGCAACTTTTGACAGCATACCGCCAACTTAAAACCTATTTTAAAAAATTAAAATCGCGCTCATGTCATTATACCTTTCATGAACATGAAGTGGCATATTAACTTTGGTCCGATGTTTGCAACGTTGAGAAATATAGAAGATAGACTCACCATTAAGTATACCGAATTGATCACGGCGACGAACTGAATTGATATAGCCATGTCCGTCTGTCCGTCCGTCTGTCTGTTTGAACGCAAACTAGTCCCTCAAATTTTGAGATATCTCAATGAAATTTGGCACAAGGATGTGTTTTTGTATTATATTAGACATTTGTCGGATCCGGTATGATCGGACCACTATAACATATATCTCCCATACAACCGATCGTTCAGATAAGCCGATTTTGGTCATTCCTGCCGCAATTCAGGAAGTATAAACGTGAAACTCGGTGATATATATTCTAATATATCGTAGAAAATATCCTGAAAAAATCACTTTGATCGGAGTTAGATATAGTAATATCCCATACAATCCTTAATTTAGAAAGTATAAACGTGAAACTCGGTGATATATATTTTAAAATATCATAGAAGATTTCCTGTAAAAATCATTTCGATCGGAGCTATATATAATATATATACCATACAACCGATATTTCAGATAAGGGGGGTTTTTGCCATTTTTTTATATTTATCTTAAAATCGTTAAGTATGTACATCTGTTCACTATATATTTCTTATCTTATACAGCGCATTATTTGGAGATTACGAATGGGATACGATTATTGTTCAGCCCCATTCATGAAAGGTATGAAGTCTTCGGCACAAGTGAAGACAGTCCCGTCCTTACTTGTTTTAAATTTAATATACTTTTTTTTTAGAGATAAAATAGTGTTTAAGTGGATTATAATATACTTGAAATGATACTTTATTTAGAACCATGTTTAAACCAATACAACTCTATTTTATTTCGGCTATGACTACGGGCCATTCTCTTCTGATGCGTTTAACACAAGCTTATGCATTCCAGTAACATCGCTACAATCAACCAAGTTGTTGCGTGTGAAAATACGAAGGAACTTCAGACTTGGCGATTGAAGTTTATTTCGCCTTGCCCATTCTCATAAAAAATTTCACCAAGCACTGGTATAAACATTCTCCCTATACAACAAAAATACTTGCTAACATATTTTGTGTCATATTAATTTGTTGTATTGCAGTTTTTACTTGCGAAAAATGTTATAAAAATTACCAACGAGTGGCAAAAATAATTTCACTTGCAAAGTGTGCCAACACCCTTAGCCAAAGCAAATGTCAAATTCATCTTCTTATGCTTTGCTTGTAACAAAATTTGGGAGTTGGCTACTTTCCTTTCAGATGGCGCCAGTGTCCCAGTATATAAAAAAACAAGAGCCGTGCTCTTTTCATTCGCCTGATCAAAAACATAGTGAAAATAATAAAACATTCCAGTAATTCGCGACCTTCATACCACTTGACCTTACGGCCACTTGAGAAAAATAGAGTTGAGTTGAGAGACAATATCGTTGACATTGTAACCATTTGTAATTTGTTGTTATGGTCATTTCTTAATTGACGTTATAGCCGTAGACCTTATGTCACCCCTTCATGCAAACCCACTATTACTATATCAATCAGGTCACAAAAATTGCAAATCAAATACATAACTCGTATCAGCAACCCGGTTCGTTGAGTAGTCCCCACTTCCATTAAGTAGTTATTCGCTTATTGAAAAACTTTTTCATAACAAATAAGATAATATCAACGAACGCAATTGACACTTGGAAAAAATTGCATTAAAAAAGAAAAAACACACAACAAGGGAATAAGAAATATATATGTACGTACATTAACCTGTGTCGATTTGTATGGACGAAAGTTAACCGATATCGCGCCATCGATTTTTTGATAGGATTTGGGCTCAGGAAAAAAAGTTCCACTACACATACCCAAAAAAATAATTTTCGAGCCTGCGAAAAAAATGGCGAAAGGGTAAATTTTTCGACCAAAACACTACCCAAAACCCGCGATAACAGTTTTATGAAAAAAAAATAATTTTTTGGGTATTGGGGAGTGTTTTGGTCGAAAAATTGACCCCTTCACCATTTTTTTTCGCTGGCTCGAAAATTATTTTTTTGGGTATGCGTAGTGGAACTTTTTTTCCTGAGCCCAAATTCTATCGAAAAGTCGATGGCGCGATATCGCCACACGTGAGGTTTATGCCTTTCCTTTGGAAGTTTGAAAAACTCTCTTATATATTTCAAGTTGTTAATATTATTCAGTCTTATCAACTGAATCCATTGTTTCGATAGACATATGCCAATATGAGTTCCAGCATCCATAAGCGTCACAGTTTGGAACTGCTTCGTTCCACCGTTCATTTTCCTATGGACAAACGGTGTCGCAGCATTTTGCTTCTTTTACAATTTCAGAGTGAAACCTCCAGAGTCTCTGTGTGTCACCACATATTAGCTTATCAGTCACTTCGTAGCAGCATCACTTATTTGTTCAAATACAAGACTAATCACTCGTGCAAGCTCCTAAGCCACATCAGTGACAAGCTGGCGGTCCTAGCAATGGCCTAATGGCCGAGCCACAATGAATATTTTCATATAGATGCGTTCAACGCAATCTTATGCATGCCAGTAACATCGCCGCAGTCATGCAAGATGTTGCGTTTGTAAATATAAAGGGGCTTCAGACTTGGAAATTGAAGTTTACTTCATCTTGCCCATGCATCTTGCGTTAAGCCCTTTTCTAAGCATTCGCACTATACAAGAAAAATACTGGCTAACATATTTCGCTGTTTTTAACTGTGTAAAATGTTAGAAAAGTACCAACGAGTGGGAATTATTATTTGACTTGCTAAATGTGAAAGCACCCCTAGGCAAAGCAAATGTCGAATTCTTCTTCTTATGCTTTGTTTTTCATGTCAGATGGCACTAGTGTCGCTCGATCTGACATTATCGATAAAAAAAATGCGTGCAATGTATGCATGTTTACGGTGGGGTCAAGTTGGGAGCAAATTGAACCGAATACGAACGAGCAGGATCAATATTTTCCGGCAGATGTAGACCTTGTATGTTCTTGGGCGGACTTTTGCGTTCAATACCTGCCTGACACAGCTTGTTTAACGTCTAAAAATAGGCAATAAAAACAGAAGTGTCGTTTTAGAACGCTTATTTTATAAGGATATGGTAGCGCTGCTTCTGAAGGGAATGTCAAACACAGTTAAATGGCGGCAGTGGTGGAGAAGAAGTGGTAATACATTTCTATATGTGTATTATGGTTGGTTTCAGCTACAAAATTCTTGAAAGTTTTTTCAAATTATCGAAAATAAAAAATTTTAATTTATTTTACTTAATTTGATAAAAATCGTCATTGCTATTTTAGTGTTCGCTACTGTATATAAAAGAGTAAAAAATGTTTGTTGTTGCACTATTTTATTAGTGTTGGTGCTGCAGGCCACTTGGTTTTGTATTTGTGATTTATATAATTTATCGCTTTGGAGAGCAGCTTAAGATAAAACTCAACAACGCAAATGGACAATAGCACCGCCAGTGGCAAGTTGCAAAATTGTGGCATGCATAAAAACATATAGATTGCAACCAAATTATATGTTTGTATGTAAATACAGTGTACTCTCTCTTAAACGGACACCTAAAAGACTGCCAAATTTTTCCGCTTATGAGAAAAGTATTATTGATGAATGTTTAAACAGTTTTATTTCCAAAACAAGAATATTAATACATACATTTGTCCATAAATTAAAGAATAAAGTTTTGTGTACAAAATATTCAAAATAATTGTACGGAAAGTTATGTTCTGACGTTTTTTGAACCTTTCCAGTCAGCCGGATGATGCACTAAAATCGTCGTAATTGAGTCTCACTGCAATTTCTTTAGCTTTGCTCCTTATAAGTGTGCCTGACAGAGGAATGCTCTTATTTCGAGCCTTCACAAACCATTCGTAGCACAATTTATCAATATTAAGGCCTTTGGGCTTCAGCATACTCCTTTTTCTCTCCGGGTTGACGTCAGTGTCCCACAAACTTAAAATTTGATCTTCGTTTTTGATAATGCTAGCAGCTTGCGTTTTGCTGATCTTACATTTCTTTGCCAACTCTCGTACTTTTAGTTTTTCTTTCTTATGAATTTCAATTACATTAACTTTGTCTTTAATACTCAACACTACTTTAGGCATTGCGATTCACGTACGTACACACACAAGAAGTTACTAACTACGTGTAGGCAATAGGTACATACATTTTTATGGTCTTTACTGTATTGAAAACAGGTTCTTCGTATTTAGGCGATTCCCCTACATTGATGCACGTATTAGTGAATAAGCAACAGCTGTACGAATATGGTAAAGAGTAAATGAAAAAAAAGTGTTGTAAGCTGTCCGGTTATGGGAAATTAAAAAGCCCCTTGGGGTAAAAAGCAAGTGCCCGCTTCCTGTTATGGGAGGGTTGTCCGCTCAAAAGGGAAAAACTTAAAAAATGCTTAAGGATTTTTTGGTACTGGAAAAATTGTCCGTTTATGAGATGTGTCCCCTTAAGAGAGGTGTCCGTTAGGAGAGAGTACACTGTACTTGTATCGCATATGAGTGAGTTATATATGTATATATATACGTTCAGTGGCAACAAATATTAAGACATTCTGAATGCACGCAACACGACATTTACAAATGTTAATCCATTAAGGCGCTGTCAATAGCAAAATCTGTCAAAAATAAATTGTTTGCAAACAGCTACTGGGCAACGCGTATATTATAAAGCGGAGTACGGTGTAACACTATACATATGTAGTTATGGGCTCCACGCTGCCGGTGTGGATATAACTGCAAACTCATGCAGCAAGCAGCATGCAACATACATACATGAATGTCGCAAGTTATGAGTGTATGCGAGTGGGGGGGCACCGTCGTAAGAAATATAAAAAAACCGGATGGATGAACGAAAGTTGCTAATAATAAATAATGATAATGCTAAAGTGTACAAAAATTTAAAAAATAGAGCGTAAAGGGGGAGAAAGAAAATAACAGTCTTCACGACGCCAAACAAAACAAAAAACCCAAAAACGCAAACCCACATTGCACTTGCACAAACATACCTCAAATGCGAACCCACATATACACATCCATTAATTTTGTGGCAACAACGACTGCACGCACCTGTTTTTGCATGTTGCCACAACTTTAATTTGTGGCAGCTAACTTTGAGCCCAACCACACGCTAACTAATTAAGTTAAACTCTGAGAAAATTGGCTTAAACTTAATCAAAATGCAACATTAATCCTGCGTCTCAGTTTGGTGCTGGCCACAGCACGTAATATCCATTCGCTATTTGTTGTTTTGCCTCTACATGTTGCATGTGGCAGGTTTATGTTTAGAGCGCCAACAACTTCGCCGTTTGTTACAAATGTTTTTAGCTTAAAGTGTGAGTCTTAATTTATTCAAGTATTTTGAAAACTAACGATACATTATTTATATTTGTCACATGTTGCACATTTACGCAGCGTCACAGATAATTGCCACATTTGTCGTTGTGATTCGCGGAATTCCGCATAGGAAAAGATAGGAAAGAGTTTAACCTCTTACAGTATACAGATCGAATTTGAGCTAGAGTGAAGCGCATTTCCCTAGGGAGAGTGCGTTCCTCTTCTGCGAGTTATGAGTATTTTTCTTTAAGAAGTGGATTCTCCGGACAGTTCCTGAAATAGAGGTCCGACGCCTGTTTGTGGATATCACTGAGAACATGCTTGTGCTTTTTTGCATCAAACGGTTGTGTTCTCAGGTGCCGTATTTCCTCATAATGCTTACTGAGATGACCCCTTATGCATCATCAATGAGATGTCTGTTGGGATGCCCAGGTTTCTGGGTATTGCACAGAAAGTGTTTGTTCAGCATGGAGAGTACTCTCGCCTCATTGTGTAGGTGGTGTTCTGGGGACACAAGAAGAAGCTCGTAGCGGTTCTAAGGGCAGTACTTTGGCAGGTCTATATTTTCTTCCAGTGAGTAATATTTAGGCTTGGCGACCATATCCAGGACGCATAGCATACAATCGGCCGGCCAATTGCTTTGTAAATGGTACTGAGCGTTTCTTTATCTTTACGCCAAGTGCTACCGGCAAGAGTTGAGGATTTTATTACGGCTCTGGATTTTCGGAACAATTGCGGTTGCATGCTCTCCAACATATAGATCCTGACCGAGATCGAAGGTCCACCCACGAGTTTAGGCTGTAAGACAGTCGGTAGCGTGATGCCATCGACGTGGATGTTCAATATGGTTGACATTTGGCGCGTACATGTTGAAAATATGGTCGCCGATGATTTGGCCGGTGACAATGTCAGGTTTCGCGAAGCGAAGAAACTGGAGAGATCAGGCAGATAGCTGTTTATTTTGTTATAAAGCTCATCGACCTGTGGGCCTGGGCCAGTGGCCATTATTGTGCAGTCTTCGGCGTAGGAAACGATAGTGACTCCTTCTGGTGGTGAAGGTAGCTTTGATATATAGAAGTTAAACAGAAGTGGGGATAGGACACCACCCTGTGGTACGCTTTGTTTAATTCTTTTGGGTTTAGATGAATTGCACCGATGCTTGTCGATCAGACAGATAATTTGCAGTCCACCATTTGAGACGTGGAGGAGGGAGGACCCTTCCAGGTCTTGCAGTAACGTGCCGTGGTTGACCGTATAAAAGCTTTTGACAGGTCTAACGCAACGAGTACTGTCCTATGGTGGGTTTTTGATTTAATCCGCAAGTTATATGGATCCTAATGGCGTTTAGCGCGGTAGTAGTGCTATGTAGTTTTCGAAAGCCATGCTGATGGTTGGCAAGATGCAAATTTGCAGTGAAATAGGGAAGCAGAATGGCTCCAAGTGTCTTGTCTACTGACGATAGGAGAGCCGTCGGACGACAAGAATCTCCTATGTTTGCTGGTTTCTCAGGCTTTAATAGCGGAACCACCCTTGCCGTTTTCCATTTTTCGGGTATGACGAAGGTCGATTTTATAGTCGCCTTCTACAGCACGAATAGGAGCTGCCTATATGCCACTATGCCTAAATTTCGTTTCCTCTCAAAACTGACGTTGACCAACACAATCAGCTCAGTCACAATTGGGAAGGACCCCTCCAAGCCGTTGGAAACTAAACGAGGTTTCAGACAGTATGACCACTATCGTTCGATTCCTTTGATTTGATGCTGGAGAAAATAATACAAGCTGCAGAACTGAACTTCCTAAAGCCACTTAAGAACTTTAGGCATAAAAGATGTGAGGGTTATTGGTCTGTAGTCCTTGGCATTTTCGAGAGTTCATCAGCCTCCCATGGGGAGAAAGTTTAAATTTGTTTTCCTACAGGTTTGTGGAATAAAGGCAAGAGTGACACACACCTCTGTAAACCATTTCCATCCATAGGACCATCGGGTCCCCTAGTTTTTGAAGCATCACCGCGGTAACACTATCTAAGTGAGGCGATTCAAATAGGGAAGAACTATTGACGGCGTAACTTATTTTATTCCTGTCTATTATCAACTTCAATTATCCATCCGACGGGTGAGAGCGCCTACAGGTAGATTTTTTCTGTGGTGAATACTCGCATCCAGGGAAGTGTGTATTGCAGAGCAGAAGGATTGCCAGCTCACAGCCTTTGATAACCTTACAGGTTTTTTGTAATGTATGAGCCTATCGCTGTTTGACTGCTCTGATTATGACACTCTGGTTACGAAGCACTTATTGAACGCCTTCCTTACTGCTGTTCCAAGTTTCCTAAGTTCCCCATTCCAACAGAGTAGGAACTAAGAATACTAACTGGTGTGGATTTGATGTACCTAATCTAGCTCTTGCGTGGAGGTGATGTTAGTGTTCTCAGAAGGTTTACAGTAGGTGTTTTAAGGTATGCGTAGAGGGATGCAACTCGATCTATACCTAAATGTGTACATAATTTAAATTACATATATTCGTTAAGACGAAATTATTATCAGCTTCCAGGATATTAGATATGCACACAAATACCGTCTTGCATTTAAGAGTACATATTTAGCCACTAGCAAAATTATAACAACACAATTTGCTTGGTTAGTGAATTAGCAAGTATAATAATAAAACAAGCTTAAATAGATAAAGTAATTCGATTTAATTCACAAATTATGCAGCAATTTATCTGCGTAATGAAGCAAGCAAGCGCGTCTAACTGTAGATTACGCACCACTTGCAACTGCCACCTCACTACACAGTTAGAAAGTAAGGATATGTGTAAACTAGTAAAGTGAGCTGTAAAGATGTTAAGATTTTCATAGCTATTAGTAAATTAACCCTGCAGAGAAATTAGCTACTTGTAAACTACACGCGAACTAGTTCATTTGACTAATGTTTGATTTAATTTTCATCCCAAGCTGCCCAAACGAAAATGTTCTCCTGGTAAAAGGAGTGGCGACCACCGTGGTGTGACGGTAGCGTGCTCCGCCTAAAACACCGTATGCCCTGGGTTCAAACCCCGGGCAAAGCAACATCAAAATTTTAGAAATAAGATTTTTCAATTAGAAGACAATTTTTCTAAGCGGAGTCGCCCCTCGGCAGTGTTTGGCAAGCGCTCCGGGTGTATTTCTGCCATGAAAAGCTCTCAGTGAAAACTCATCTGCCTTGCAGATGCCGTTCGGAGTCGGCATAAAACATTTAGGTCCCGTCCGGCCAATTTGTAGGGAAAATCAAGAGGAGCACGACGAAAATTGGAAGAGAAGCTCGGCCTTAGATCTCTTCGGAGGTTATCGCGCCTTACATTTATTTATTTTTTTTTTTAAGGAGTTTTCCGGTATTTATGGAAATTATTGTAATAAGAAGAAGAATCGGACATCACTTCCCTTCAAGGAATGCTATGGACTTAGCAGAACAGGAATATAATCACGTCCAGTGGTACCTACTACAGTGATCAGTAAAACAACAACAGTGCTGCCTACTATAGTGACCAGTAAATTACGGTTCTAATGCACGAAACGGAGGCAGTGGCTCGGAAATGAATTTGTGAGTAAAAGCTGAGATTTTGTTTCTGTAGCAAAAACATAGATCGCTTTTAGCGATAAGCGAAGTCATGGTGTTGAGTTAGTGTTGTGAATGAAAATGAGCCATTAGATGTTGTCTTCAACGACTGAGAACGAGGATCTCGCTGCGTTTTCGTAGCTGAGCAGGGCCTTCTATATATCGTAAAGCTGTGCCAAAGCGCCGATGGAGGAGCCAAGCTCTTTGGCTGTTTTCTCATTAAATAACGGGATATCAAATACACGGCCACATCATTATCAGACATAGCTCCAGCGTTCTGGAGGGCCCAATATAACTTCGGACTATCACTTTGTCGCAGCGAAAATACGCAGACGTATCTATGTATGGAACGAGTTACAGTTAGTAACGCAAAGTTTGCCGTCGAGAGAAAACTTACGAAACATCGGATCTGATATCGCAAATGCTTGCTGATATCTGTCTACGAATTCAGTGACCCTGGATAGAAATGACTTTTACGATGAAAAATAACGCGCGGGCTCGGATAAGAAGGAGAAGTTCAGTAGCGCAACGTGTAGGGTAAATGAGCTCAAATGCGACGTGAAGAGGGAAGAGAGTGAATAACAGGAGCTTGAGCTCCTGGCTGATACATTATTCCTATAAGAGGGAGATGGTAGGTCCGATATTTCCACCACTTGCTCATTTTAAAACTAGTAAATGAAATATTTATAATGGATAGCTTGCTGGGCTACTCAAATAGGAATTATTTGGAATTCCATAGAATAATTATCCCGATAAATTACTGCGTATGTGTTGCATATCGTGCGAAAGACGGGAGCGACAGTCAACGAACTTATCATTTCAGATCCGTTAAGTCAAGATCTTCGCGATGATGCCAGCCTGAAAATATTGTCTACCTAGAAATCCAACGAAGAATAACCGTTGCCAATAAGTGTTAGTTTGGACTGAGTGGACAATGTAGAAGTTAATTCCCTTCATGATAAAAAAAGATAGCCCTCTTTAAGTTTGGCATAACTGATATATTTCTGTGACCTCCGACCCTTTAAAAAGCAGGAACGATAGCTCTGTGGAGTTGGAATTGAAAGGATTGTGTGACGCAACTCTATCTAGAAGTTTCCAGCGCAATTCATAGCTTCTCCAACCCAATTGTCAACTGCACCTGCCCGTAGCGAATCCTTTTGTGTGGAAGGAGAAGGTTGGCTGACCTATATGGTTTTCTGTAGTCATATCGAATCGTGCACGCATTATTCGAGCCGGTACCTTAATGATGTTTTTTCCGGAAACACCGATACAACTTCCAAAAACCTGCAGGTAGTCCTTTTATCGTTCCATAAAGGAGAAAAAGAAGAAATAAATGTGGAGTATTGAAAAATACAGATGCACTCTTATGCCCATTTCCGTTGGTTCAATGATAAATAAAGCAGGGATTCTATTGTTCAGAACTCCGCGATGTGAGCATGATGCCGAAATAAGGAAGACTATGTCTACAAGTCACTTATCGTACCCGTCCTGCTATATGGGGCAGAAGCATGGACCATGGCAACAGCAGATGAAGCGCCTTTGGGAGTGTTCGAGAGAAAAGTTCTTCGAAAGATTTATGGACCTCTACGCGTTGGCGATGGCGAGTACCGAAGAAGATTTAATGATGAGCTGTACGAGCTATACGCAGACATCAACATAGTCCAGCGAATTAAAACGCAGCGGCTGCGCTGGCTAGGCCATGTTATGCGAATGAAAGATGATGCTCCGGCCAAGAAAGTGTTTCTATCGGAACCCGCCTATGGAAGCAGAGGTAGAGGGCGGCCCCAACTCCGTTGGAAGGACCCGGGTGAAAACGATTTAAACTCCCTTGGTGTGACCAATTGGCGCCGGTTGGCGGAGCGAAGGAGCGACTGGCGCACCTTGTTGGACGGCCATAACCGTTTAGACGGTTAAGCGCCAATTAAGTAAGCAAGTAACGTGATCTAAAAGATATTCCTATTAAAACCAAACTTTTGCAATGGGGACCTCACAGAGGTTGAAATACGGGCGGAGTGTAAAGCGACTCCCTTGAGTTTGAGTAATTTTCTTTTAGATCTTCCAATATTGCGCTCTTGGCGGGAGTATCACTAACATTGGTGATAGGTGTGCCATCAACATGGTAAGTAGCACTATCGCTGCTCCGATCGCAACTAACTTAGGAAGGTCCATCGGACTTACGCTTATAGGCGGAACGATGAAAAAGCGCAAGAACGAAGAAAATGCATCCGAAGGGCATAGAACGAACGCTCAACTCATCCTGCCAGTGAGTGTGCCTCAATGAAATAAGCTAGTTAAACAGGATACCTCGGAGATTGTACCGTAGAAGTCCGAATCAGATTGGGCGATATTAAAAGAAGGCAAGAGTTTCACATGATTGAGTAAGAAGGAAAGGCGTGGAAGATAATGTGCAGGTCTTACAAACTTAAACTAACAAAGTTACTCTTATATTGACTGACGATGTGTTTTCTGACTAGACACTGACTTCTGGCGCCACATGTTTTTAAATTAGGAATTGTAAGCGATACGAGTTTAATACTGTTTTCACACAGAAACTTAATGATCTCATTTCACCTGCTAATGAAATCGTAAATTTTTTGCTTTCACACAGAAGTAACTGCTCCATTAGTATGAAGGATGAGACAGACAATCATGGCGGAACGATACAAGGTGGGAGCATGTTGACATACCTACAAACAAAAAAAATTCCATGTACTTGTAAATTCGATGGACAAATGTCAAAATCGTACTGCGCCGGTAGTTAATGTATCAAATCAAATAAAAAAGGTTATAATCAGCTGTTCGATGCGGCCACCTTGTATCGTTCCGCCATGCAGACTATGACATTTACTTTGAAAACTAAGAAACGGAAACGGAAGCGGAACGATGCCAACAGAGTTGCATTGTGCTTTTGACTTCATTAGGCATTCGATTAGCTACTAATGAAATAATAATAGATTCGAATTTTGTAGGGAAGATTGAGCCCAATAAGCGCCTTAATGTAGAAAATTGCCTTTATTATTCAATTAGCCGTCTGTGTGAAATTAGTATAACCCTTCATAAAAGGTTAAGTTTAACTCTGCGTTAAAAAAATAACCTGCGCTTTGCCCGTGCCCCTTATAAAGTTCTTATAAACGGGGTTGTCGTTCGACACTGATTTAGCAAACAATCTGAGTCGGCATAAAACATGAAGGTCTATTCATGTCAATTTGTAGGTAAAATTAAATTAGGCTCGATGCAACTTGGAAAAAAGCTCGGCCTAAATATTCTCGTATGTAAATTTCGCTAAGTATCATATTTTTTTTATGAGTGATAGCAGATGTAGAAGTGAGGGTTGGAGGAGGAAACGATCGATCACTTTATGCTCGTGCCCTGCGTTCTCCAGGCTAAGACGTCAGCTATTTGGAGTGGCTCAGCTATCAGACCAAGAAGGAGCAACTAGCATGGGCTCTAGAAAGCTTCTAGTAATAGCCAAGAGGACCTTGTCATTGTATAACATAGCTATTGGTATCTGAAAGGGTTTTTAAGTCTGATGGTTTAGCAAACTTCTAGCAACACTATGGACTCATTCAGTCTATATGAGGTCCTTACGGACCGGCCAGTTCAACCTAACCTTACCTAACTAACTCAAAATTAACTCTAAGAAGTGCTTGTAGGTGGAGAGAGAAAGTTATTGGAGCCCAAAAAGAATAATGCCTTACAACGGCGAACTTACAAGAGTAGAAACACGGCGAACTAAAGTACCAGGTGGCGCAGATATTGAGCAAGCTTAGCGGTTTCAAGGATGTCTAACCGAACTAGACGTTATGTTTCATTGCTTCGTTTTCTCGGCGAAAGACTCATTGTACACAAAGTTTTTGGAAAAGTACCTTGCCCTAATGTGCATACACATTTCTTGGACTGCTGTGAGAAAAATGGAGTCTACACGAGGTGTGGACAAATAAAAAGGATTAGCCTGGTTTCATAAGTCACTTGAGGGCATTACGCTACCATAACGTCGAAGAGAAAAAAATTAGAAACAATATCTAGGTTTGCGCAAAGTCTGGACAATGTCTGAACACCGCAGTATACCTCCAAAACTGGGAATGCCTTATTACTAGTCCGGTCTCAGGCGAACTCGTTGCCCCATGATTTACTACCGCACAGTACACAAAACCAGTATACATATATCTTTCCTCAGAGTCCGGACCATGTCTGGGTACGACAATATTGTAACGAATATTAGCAACACTAAGGGGTACTGTCATCTCTAAGCCGATGCTAAGTAGTGACTTGTATGCACATCAATAATTCAATCATTATGTCTATACATTTGTACGTACACGCAGCGGAGAAGCAACGCACAAACACATGCAGATATCTTATCTGAGATGCTCCCAAAAGTATGCAATTATAATTGTGGAAGTGTCGCTCACAAATACACGCGCATATGAGAGCTTCACACGCGCATCTGTAGTTATAATTATATACCAGTAACTAAGTAAATTCTGGAAGCGCCTAGAAGATGCAACGGGGAAATCACACAGTAGTATAAAAGCAGCAACAGTAGAGGCGCGACAATCAGTTTCATTTAAGCAGGCTATTGGTTGTGAAGTATCAGTGTTATTGTGAACTACTTTAATAAAGGCCATTTTGCATTATTAAATATTGAAGTTATTTATTCAACAGTTTAGCGATACCTAATGAGAAGGTTGCAAATAAGAGGAATTGCAGTAAATTCGTTACAATATTATCCCAAGCTATGAATTTTTTAGTATGTCCAAGTCTGGTGCTTTTCGTACTAGTTCGGTTAAGACAGTTTGGTTCTAAAACTAGTTAATATTTATGTGATACCTTACAGATCGTTATGTATATCCAATAACAAATAGAACTAAAGAAATTTATCGTAAGCGAGCTGCAATTTATTGCCGATAGGCATTTTTCTAGCAAAGGCACATTTGAATGCACTGACAAATGACAAAAGGCGTAACCACTTGAAACGTCAAATGATGTGAAAAAAATGTGAAATTTTGCTGCCGCTTAATTCCAATTAAAAACGCTAAGAGCAACAGCAACAGCAACAACAACAAAGGCAACTACATTGGAATTTAGAGCGCACAGGAGTACCTATGTGTCCACAACAAATATTGTGAAAGCATAATCAACGCTAAGCCACAAAATCGTATTACCGCATAATATTGCGTAGACTCACTAGGCTCGCTTTAGGCTAACAAATCTTAAAACAACTTGCCGCCTCCTGCCACCACCACCTACTACCACCACCATAGCAACCTCACCAATATGTGCATGGGCATGCATGTTGTTGTTGTTGTTGCTGCTGAGCCTGGTGCCGATTACGATTAATGAGTTGCATTTAAAATTGCTGCAGTCAACAATAATCAGACTGAAGTAGCTGTTGTGGACGCGCGCGCCCACATACATACATCACCTTCATTCTGCTACCAGCCAGCGTAGCAGAGTCTACAAAATCCATCTTTGTTCTTGCGTTCACCTTGCGGCATTCAGACGCTACTAAATAATTTGCTGCGTTTTGTTGTTAGTTGCGCGATATCCAGTCGTTGCCAGTGACACTTCCATAAACAGTTCGCCCCTGATTCTTCGTCTACTTCTTGCCTTCATATCATCCTCTTGCAACACGCACTTATCCATACATCTTGCAGCCGCTAAATACTTTGGTAGGTAGGTAAGCGCATTTGCATCGCTTAAGTTCATTTCCGGTTGTTGTAAGGGAATGTATTCCTATTATTTTTGTTTGTGTATTTGTATGTTGGCGACATTTAATTGCTGTTGGCGCTTCAGGTGAGTGCTCTTTGTTGTCGGCTGACTGCTCTGGTTTTTTATCCACCATATGACTGATTGCGTATGCTTTGCTTCACTGCTCACATTTTCTGCTTTATTTGGAAGATTTGTTGTTGTTGGCTATGGTTATGATTTTTATTTCTGGTACAGCGGTGTGACAAGTGCACTTGTTGCACGAATGGCGGTTTATTGTATTTGATTGCGTTGCATTTAATTGCATTCCATTTTAAAAGGATTTATTAATTGCATTTTCATTTTGTTGAATTCGTGGTGGCAGAGAGACTTCGCATGTGAACGAACGCCTTGCAGCTATCCGCATAAAATCAAAACTGTTCAATATCTTTTTCATCTGCGTCCATGCACCGAGGGAGAAGAAAGACGATGAGGTGAGGGACGTATATATAAAGATATAAGATATAAAGTCGTGTTTGGCGACTCTAACATCAGGGTGGAAACGAAGGATGAAGGTGGCCTCTAAGGCGTTCAGCCGCAACAATGAAACCTCTCCCAATAGACTGAAGCTGATCGACCAAGCCTGTGCTCGAAACAAAGTAATATTCAGCACCAGATTTAAGCTTACTTATAGATATACATCAAGCTACATGGTTCTGTGCCCCGATCGAAGTACTTGTAACCTGATCGACCACGTTGTGTTACACGGAACACATGCCACGAGTTATGGATGTATGCACGACTCAAGGACCTAATATGGATTATAATCATTATCTGCTTGTAGCCAAAACATGCGCCTGCATCTGGAGCCACAAGGAAAGCGCAGCGTCGAAAGGCTGCAGTCGCACAAACTGTCGACGATTTCGCAACTCTACTCCCACACCGCGCTTTCTGAGTGCACAAGTACACCCGGCGTAATGCAAGAGCCGTGGGAGCATATCACATGCGTACTTCGTACTGGCGTCATGAAGAATTGCGCTTTGCAACCGAAAAAAATTTCGCTGTCTACAGGTCTACACAAAAAGAAGAGTTTGTTAACGTTACGGCGAGCTGAAAAGGGATGCGAGATGCCTTTACAGAAGAATAAAGCAGAAGCACAAAGGCGTGTGTGCGAGAAGCTTAAATAACGCCTGTTAAAACGAGAACTGCGACCTGGTAACAGATGTCCAGAGCGTGCATAGATTATGAAGAGAACAATTCTCGAGCAGAACACTTGAAAGCCGAAAACAAATTTGACAATTGCTTTCCTGCAGTTGACGAAACACGTAACGCTAGACGATAAACGGCAACGTTAGCTTCAGAGTGTTATAAGCAGACGATATCGGCAAAACAGTTTATAATTCGTTAAGCGTCTTGTTCTTAAAACACAATTAGGCTTAAAACTCTGACAACGACATTCATTGGGCAGGATTTCACGATAGCATTTGTTATCTCTGGTTGATGTCCTGCCTGCACTAGACTGGGTTGGCCCGCATCCAAAAAAAAAAAGTTGCTAATGTCCGCCCCGAAATTTAAAGATTATGTTGCAAGGGTTTCGGAAATTTTTTTTTTTTTTGATCCTTCGAAATACAGCCGAAAATATTTTTTCGGTGTAACTTGGTTATTTGACGTCCGATTTTTAAAATTGATATGTCATTATTTTGGCCTTGAGAAGCTTCACATTTCCGTTAAATGTCCTTTTAAGCTATAAAGTCGTTTTCACATAATTAGGTCAGCTAACAAAGTTGTGCCCCATAAACTTTCCTTTTTTTCTTACCAAACGAATCTACTAAACAATTCAAGAAAATGTTGCTTTGAAACCATATTACTAAAATAATAAAGAAGTTATAGCACTTTCAAGGTCAGACTCTGACTTCTGACTTTTCATCTCGTATAACAGCTGTTATACTAAATTTCTCAAAAAAAGAATTCAGCCCTTCAAATAAGGGATAAGAGCGGACCACGCCCACATTTTTACTTTTTCAATTTGCTCAACGCGTTAACAAAAAAAATTTAATTTCGAAATGAAGAATTTCGAACTTTGAAAGCCGATATCTATTTTTTGGAGGCTAATTTCGAAAAACGGAGATAGCACTTTGTTTACTTAAGCCTCAATCTCTACGAAAAAGTGGGTTTTGTCCAATACCCAGAAAAACAGTTAATTTTGTCGCATACTGTTATTTTATAAATACAAAACAACAGGTTTGACTCCCTTATTTACTTTGACTTCCCCTATTCATGATATTTGGCATATCTTTATTAACTTTTCAATGCAAACCCTATTAATTGTACAACTTTGTTAGCTGACCTAATTTGGTGAAAACGACTTCATAGCTTAAAAGGACATTAAACGGAAATGTGAAGCGTTTCAAGGCCAAAATAATGACATATCAATTTTAAAAATCGGACGTTAAATAACCAAGTTACACCGAAAAAACCTTTTCGGTTGTATTTCGAAGGATCAAAAAAAAAATAAAAAAAAATTTTCCGAAACACTCTCAACATAATCTTCAAATTTAGGGGCGGATATTAGCACCTTTTTTTCGACCCAGTCTACTGTACACCGTCGAATCAAACCACTGCTTTACATATTGCGAATATTACTGCTGTGCTTGTATCTTGTGCGCCTGGAAAGGCGACCTCAGGCCCATCTGTGATCTATTGGGTCCGATATTGCCTGTTTGGGAAATATCCGTTTACAAATTGTTGGCTTATTGTCAATTTTAGACCAACAATCTCTTAAGCAAATTTGCTCAGAATGATCCTCCACAAATCTACCCGTTCTGGTATATTTAGCTATGTAAGTGCAAGCCGTTTAAGTCTTATTTTTTTCATTCACTTAACTTTAAGAATCTGCACATTGCTTTACTAAATATCTTAAAAAAAAACTCAGAGCAACATAAAAGTGACATAAATACAGCGTGGAATGCATAATAAAATACTCGCAAAACAACCGGGACATAGTTGACGTGAATTTGTTGTAATATTTAAATACTTTTAGAATTTTTGTTTTTGCTGAATAATGCAAACTGCTTCTTCACATCTCTTTTTAGCAAACAAAATGCGTAAATTATGCTAAATTTATGCGTGAGTCGCCTTTTATTCCAACGTTCAAGCCAAAAGAGTTTTGGCCTGACCGGTACCAACGTAAAAGCGGTTGCATTCACTAAATAAGAAGGGGTCTCTCTTGATTATACATGCATACCTATTGAGGTCATATGCAAAAAAAAGCCGCGTATCCTTATGCAACAAATGTTAATATTATGCGTGTAAGCTTGAAAAGGTATGAATAAAATAAATTCAGTTGCAAGTGGACTTGGCAAAGATCGGGGTTATAGCAGCCAGAGCACAAGTGGGCACAAGTTATTTGAGGGTTTTTATACCCAGCTGTCCTTGTACACAGGGTATTATAATAAATATTGAGCTTATCTGGGCAAAGAATAAATTGTATTGAAAATGAGCGAAATCGGATGATAACCACTCCCACTTTTTATTATATAACATTTTGGAAAACACAAAAAACTTGATTATTTAGTAAATAATATACCTATAGTGTCGAAATTTGACTTGTGGGCTGATATTGAGACTCTTGATAAAAATTTGAAAAAATTGTTTCAAACGGGCTGTGGCACCGCCCACTTGTGATAAAATCAATTTTACAAATATTATTAATCATAAATCAGAAATCGTTAAACCTATCGTAAACAAAATTCGGCAGAGAGGTTGCCCTTACTATAGGGAATGCCCTTTTATATAAAAAAGTTTTAAAAGGGTCGTGGACGAATAAAATAAGCTATATCTTTGCAAAAAAGAGCTTTATATCAATGGTATTTCATTTCCCAAGTGGATTTATAACAATAAATAAGAAAAACTTCAAATTAAAAAAAAAATGGGCGTGGCACCGCCCCTATTATGACTAAGCAATTTTCTATGTTTCGGAAGCCATAACTCGAAGAAAACTTAGTTCAGAATAGAACCATATATATATGTATAATTGCGCAGCTTTGTAACACTATTAAGCACACAAAACAAACAACAACAGCATTTCAAGTGTACAGATGGGTACGTAATGGTGGCTTTCATCCGAACTTAGACTTCCTTACTTGTTTTTCTTGATTGCATGTAAAAATTTAAATCATGCGTGCTCAAGATTTAAGCTTCGTCATGAGGGTTCATTAAACCACTATAACCACGCTCACTTTTTCGATATCGAAAATTTCAAAAAATCCAAAAAGTGCGATAATTCATTACCAAAGACGGATAAAGCGATGAAACTTGGTAGGTGGGTTGACCTCATGACGTAGAATAGAAAAGTAGTAAAGTTTTGGACAAAGGGCGTAGCACCGCCCACTTTTGAAAGAAGGTAATTTGAAAGTTTTGCAAGCCGCAATTTGGCAGTCGTTGAAGATATCATGATGAAATTTGGCAGGAATGTTGCTCCTATCACTATATATGGTTAATAAAAATTAGCAAAATCGGAGAATGACCACGCCCACTTAAAAAAAAATTTTTTTTGTAAGTCAAAGTCTAACAAAAAATTTAATATCTTTACAGTATATAAGTAAATTATGTCAACGTTCAACTCCAGTAATTATATGGTGCAACAAAATACAAAAATAAAAGACAATTTCAAAATGGGCGTGGCTCCGCCCTTTTTCTTTTAATTTGTCTAGAATACGTTTAATGCCATAAGTCGAACAAAAATTAACCAATCCTTGTGAAATTTGGTAGGAGCATATATTCTATGACGATAATTGTTTCCTGTGAAAATGGGTGAAATCGGTTAAAGCCACGCCCAGTTTTTATACACAGTCGACCGTCTGTCCTTCCGCTCGGCCGTTAACACGATAACTTGAGCAAAAATCAATATATCTTTACTAAACTTAGTTCGCGTACTTATCTGAACTCACTTTATCTTGTCATAAAAAATGGCCGAAATCCGACTATGACCACGCCCACTTTTTCGAAATCGAAAATTACGAGAAAAAAAATTCCATAATTCTATACCAAATATGAAAAAGGGATGAAACATTGTAATTCGATTGGTTTATTGACGCAAAATATAACTTTAAAAAAAACTTTGTAAAATGGGTGTGACACCTACCATATTAAGTAGAAGAAAATGAAAAATTTCTACATGGCGAAATCAACAGCCCTTGGAATCTGGACAGGAATACTGTTCGTGGTATTACATATATAAATAAATTAGCGGTACCCAACAGATAATGTTCTGGTCCCCCTGGTCCACATTTTGGTCGATATCTCGAAAACGCCTTCACATATAAAAATAAGGGTCACTCCCTTTTAAAACCCTCATTACTACCTTTAATTTGATACCCATATCGTACGAATACATTTTAGAGTCACCCCTGGTCCACCTTTATGGCGATATCCCGAAATGGCGTCCACCTATAGAACTATGGCCCACTCCCTTTTAAATACTCTTTAATATTTTCCATTTGGTACCAATGTCATACAAACACATTCCAAGGTTACCCTAGGTTCATTTTCCTACATTGTGATTTTCCCTTATTTTGTCTCCCAAGCTCTCAGCTGAGTATGTAATGTTCGGTTACACCCGAACTTAACCTTCCTTACTTGTTTTAAGTACATTTAGTTCTCAAGTTGATTGCATCAAAAAATGTGGAATTTTATAATTCTAGGCCCTGGCTTTAGTGGAAGTTTAACGAAGTTTAATGCTAGCTCAGCTTACTCCACCCATCATAACTATCAGTGTAACATAAAAGTACCTAGGCGACCGAGCTTTGCTCGGTACTCTTCGAGTATCCGCGTGATATAATTTGCTTTTTATGTCGTCCTTACAAATGTTCACCTTTTTTATACTCAGTTGAGCAGAGCTCACAGAGTATATTAAGTTTGATTGGATAACGGTTGGTTGTAGATATATAAAGGAATCAAGATAGATATAGACGTCCATATATCAAAATAATCAGGATCGAAAAAAAATTTGATTGAGCCATGTCCGTCCGTCCGTCCGTCCGTTAACACGATAACTTGAGTAAATTTGGAGGTATCTTGATGAAATTTGGTATGAAGGTTCCTGAGCACTCATCTCAGGTCGCTATTTAAAATGAACGATATCGGACTATAACCACGCCCACTTTTTCGATATCGAAAATTTCGAAAAACCGAAAAAGTGCGATAATTCATTACAAAAGACCGATAAAGTGACGAAACTTGGTAGATGAGTTGAACTTATAACGCAGAATAGAAAATTAGTAAAATTTTGGACAATGGGCGTGGCACCGCCCACTTTTAAATGAAGGTAATTTAAAAGTTTTGCAAGCTGTAATTTGGCAGTCGTTGAAGATATCATGATGAAATTTGGCAGGAACGTTACTCCTATTACTGTATGTACGCTTAATAAAAATTAGCAAAATCAAAGAAGGACCACGCCCACTTTTAAAGAAAATTTTTTTTTAAAGTAAAATTTTTACAAAAAATTTAATATCTTTACAGTATATAAGTAAATTATGTCAACATTCAACTCCAGTAATGATATGGTGCAACAAAATATAAAAATAAAAGAAAATTTCAAAATGGGCGTGGCTCCGCCCTTTTTCATTTAATTTGTCTAGGATACTTTTAACGCCATAAGTCGAACAAAAATTAACCAATCCTTTTGAAATTTGGTAGGGGCATAGATTTTATGACGTTAACTGTTCTCTGTGAAAATGGGCGAAATCGGTTGATGCCACGCCCAGCTTTTTATACACAGTCGCCCGTCTGTCCTTCCGCATGGCCGTTAACGCGATAACTTGAGCAAACATCGACATATCTTTAATGAACTTAGTTCACGTGCTTAGTTGAACTCTTTTAATCTTGGTATGGAAAATGAACGAAATCCGACTATGACCACGCCCACTTTTTCGATATCGAAAATTACGAAAAATGAAAAACATGCCATAATTCTATACCAAATACGAAAAAGGGATGAAACATGGTTATTGGATTGTTTTATTGACGCTAAATATAACTTTAGAAAAAACTTTATAAAATGGTTGTGACACCTACCATATTAAGTAGAAGAAAATGAAAAGTTCTGCAGAGCGAAATAAAAAACCCTTAAAATCTTGGCAGGTATTACATATATAAATAAATTAGCGGTATCCAACAGATGATGTTCTGGGTTACCCTGGTCCACATTTTGGTCGATATCTGGAAAACGCCTTCACATATACAACTACAACCACTCCTTTTAAAACTCTCATTAATACCTATAATTTATACCCACATCGAACAAACTCATTCTAGAGTCACCCCTGGTCCACCTTTATGGCGATATCTCGAAAAGGCGTCCACCTATAGAACTAAGCCCCACGCCCTTTTAAAATACTCATTAACACCTTTCACTTGATACCCATATCGTACAAACATATTCTAGAGTCACCCCTGGTCCACCTTTATGGCGATATCTCGAAAAGGCGAACACCTATAGAACGAAGGCCCACCCCCTTTTAACAATACTCATTAACACCTTTCATTTGATACCCAAATAGTACAAACAAAGTCTGGAGTCACTCCTGGTCCACCTTTATTGCGATACCTCGAAAAGGCGTCCACCTATAGAACTAAGGCCCACTCCCTTTTAAAATACTCATTAACACCATTCGTTTGATGCCCATATTGTACAAAAAAATTCTAGGGTCGCCCCTGGTCCACCTTTGTGGCGATATCTCGAAACGGCGTCCACCTATGGAACTAAGGATTACTCCCGTTTAAAATACTCATTAACACCTTTCATTTGATACCCATATCGTACAAACGCATTCTAGAGTCAACCCTGATCCACCTTTATGGCTATATCCCTAAATGGCGTCCACCTATAGAACTATGACCCACTCCCTCATAAAATACCACTTAATGCCTTTCATTTGATACACATGTCATACAAACACATTCCAGGGTGTCCCTCGGTTCATTTTCCTACATGGTTATTTTCCCGTATGTTGTCACCATAGCTCTCAACTGAGAATGTAATGTTCGGTTACACCCGAACTTAACCTTCCTTACTTGTTTATACTCAGTTGAGCAGAGCTCACAGAGTATATTAACTTTGATTGGATAACGGTTGGTTGTACAGGTATAAAGGAATCGAGATAGATATAGACTTCCATATATCAAAATCATCAGTATCGAAAAAAAATTTGATTGAGCCATGTCCGTCCGTCCGTCCGCCCGTCTGTCCGTTAACACGATAACTTGAGTAAATTTTGAGGTATCTTGATGAAATTTGGTATGTAGATTCCTGGGCACTCATCTCAGATCGCTATTTAAAATGAACGATATCGGACTATAACCACGCCCACTTTTTCGATATCGAAAATTTCGAAAAACCGAAAAAATGCGATAATGCATTGTCAAAGGCGGTTAAAGCAATGAAACTTGGTAGACGGATTGACGTTATGACGCAGAATATAAAATTAGTACGATTTTGGACAATGGGCGTGGCACCGCCCACTTTTACAAGAAGGTAATTTAAAAGTTTTGCAAGCTGTAATTTGGCAGTCGTTGAAGATATCATGATGAAATTTGGCAGGAACGTTACTACTATTACTGTATATGTGCTAAATAAAAATTAGCAAAATTGGATGAAGAACACGTCCTCTTTATAAAAAAAAAAATTTTTTAAATTCAAATTTTAACAAAAAACTTTATATCTTTACTGTATATAAGTAACTTAAGTCAAAATTCAACTCCAGTAATGATATGATGCAACAAAATACAAAAATAAAAGAAAATTTCAAAATGGGCGTGGTTCCGCCCATTTTCATTTAGTTTGTCTAGAATACTTTTAATGCCATAAGTCGAACAAAAATTTACCAATCCTTTTGAAATTTGGTAGGGGCATAGATTCTATGACGGTAACCGTTCTATGTGAAAATGGGCGAAATCGGTGGAAGCCACGCCCAGTTTTTATACACAGTCCACGGTCTGTCCTTCCGCTCGGCCGTTAACACAATAACTTGAGCAAAAACCGATATATCTTTACTAAACTTAGCCCACGTACTTATCTGAACTCACTTTATCTTGGTATAAAAAATGGCCGAAATCCGACCATAACCACGCCCATTTTATCGAACTAAAAATGAAAAAAAATGCCATAATTTTATACCAAATACGAAAAAAGGGATGAAACACGGTAACTGGATTGCTTTATTGACGCAAAATATAACTTTGGAAAAAACTTTGTAAACTGGGTGTGACACCTACCATATTAAGTAGAAGAAAATGAAAAATTTCTACAAGGCGAAATCAACAGCCCTTGGAATCTTGGCAGGAATACTGTTAGTGGTATTGCATATATAAATAAATTAGCAGTACCCGACAGATCATTTTCTGGATCATCTGTTCCACATTTTGGTCGATATCGCGAGAACGCCTTCACATATACATCTAAGGGCCACTCGCTTTTAAAACCCTCAATTATACCTTTAATTTGATATCCATATCGTCCAAACACATTCTAGGGACACCCCTGGCCCACCCTAATGGCGATATCTCGAAAAGGCGTCCACCTATAGACCTAATGTCCACTCCCTCTTAAAATGCTCAGTAACACCTTTCGTTTGATACCCATATTGTACAAACATTCTAGAGTCACCCCTGGCCCACCCTAATGGCGATATCTCGAAAAGGCGTCCACCTATAGACCTAATGCCCACTCCCTCTTAAAATGCTCTGTAACACCTTTCGTTTGATACCCATATCGTACAAACATTCTAGAGTCACCCCTGACCCACCCTAATGGCGATATCTCGAAAAGGCGTCCACCTATAGACCTAATGCCCACACCCTCTTAAAATGCTCAGTAACACCTTTCGTTTGATACCCATATCGTACAAACATTCTAGAGTCACCCTTGGTCCACCTTTATAGCGATATCTCGAAAAGGCGTCCACCTATAGACCTAATACCCACTCCCTCTTAAAATACTCATTAACAGCTTTCATTTGATACCCATATCGTACAAATATATTCTAGAGTCACCCCTGGTCCACCTTTATGGCCATTTCTCGAAAAGGCGTTCACCTATAGAACTAAAGTCCATTCCCTTTTAAAATGCTCATTACCACCTTTCATTTGATACCCATATCGTACAAACACATTCTAGAGTCACCCCTGGTCCACCTTAATGGCGATATCTCGAAAAGGCGTCCACCGATAGACCTAAGGCCCACTCCCTCTTAAAATACTCAGTAACACCTTTCATTTGATACCCATATCGTACAAACAAATTCTAGAGTCAGCTCTGGTCCACCTTTATGGCGATATCCCTAAATGGCGTCCATCCATAGAATTATGGCCTACTCTCTCTTAAAATACTCTTTAATGCCTTCCATTTGATACACATGTCATACAACCACATTCCAGGGTTACCCTAGGCTCATTTTCCTACATGGTGATTTTCCTTATTTTGTCTCCATAGCTCTCAACTGAGTATGTAATGTTCGGTTACACCCGAACTTAGTCTTCCTTACTTGTTTAGTTACTGTTGAGTTCTTTTAAATAGATTTTAAAAACATATCGATCACAAACAACAAAAAGAAATTGAAAACCAAATTTTAAACGGGTGTAACGTAGCGTTACAATAACGTAACCACCCCCTGTATTTCCTTATTCACTTAAACCTGAACCTCCTTGTACTTATGCTTGTATAGCATAGTCAACAACCACTAATAGCAAACCAATGAAAAAGCACAATAATGGTGCGTTGACTTCTCAACCAGTTTCCATAGCATAGCCAAAAACCACTTGTATAGCATAGTCAACAACCACTGATAGCAAACGAATGAAAAGCACAATAATGGTGCGTTGACTTCTCAACCAGTTTGCGGCACCACCCATATAAACATCGAATTTACATTTCTGCAATTCAGTCCTCGCAGGTGAGCCAGCGGGAGTGGTTGTCTTGTTAAAGACAAAATAACCACTCCGGCTAGCTAGCTGAGTGGAAGGGGTGCTGTCATGGCGCGGGTCACCCTCCACCAGAGCTGAACGACGAGAGCGGTGTTTTCGGACAATTTTTCCCCCCGTCGCCCACCTTGGTGCTTGAGCGGCCCGCTGCCTCAATGACCTCATACCCCCTTTCCCCTCAGCTCGGGTTGCGTGGCAGGGGCGCCGTCATGGCGCGGGTCACCCTCCACCAGGGCTGGACGACGAGAGCGGTGTCTCCGGACTATTTTTCCCTCCGTCGCCCACCTTGGTGCTTGAGTGGCCCGCTGCCTCAATGACCACATAACCCCTTCCCCCTCAGCTCGGGTTGCGTGGCAGGGGCGCCGTCATGGCGCGGGTCACCCTCCACCAGGGCTGGACGACGAGAGCGGTGTCTTCGGACTATTTTTCCCTCCGTCGCCCACCCTGGTGCTTGAGCGGCTCGCTGTCTCAATGCGCCAAAGCACCCCTCCCCCCCGCCCTGGTTTAATAGGCTGGCCGGAGCAGTGGGACCACTCCCACTAATTAGCTAGGGAGAAGAGGGTGCGGCCGTGGCGTGAGTCAACCCTTGCTGTACCAGGACGACGAGAGTGGTGTCTTCGGGCTACTTTTCCCTCCATCGCCCTGGTCTGGTAAGCAATGACCTGCTGCCAGAACGACCACCCGACCCCTCTCCATAGCTCTGGTTTCAGCCGTGAGCCGATACGTGCGCACAGGGGTTCGCTGTGCCGTTAAGGTGCACTTCCCCTCCGCGCACGGATCGACCCACGGTGTCTCGGCTGGTACAGCCCCGCCCCCTTACGCACCTTCTATTAGCGTGCAAGTAGGTAGGCGGGGGTGTCCAGCGGTGAAATCAGCACTAACCGAGTCGTCGCAGTTCCTCCCGCAGGTGACTGACCCCACCGATTACCGAGCCTGCCGAAGACGTTCGATCAGCCCGATCCTGCCGAAGCCGACCGACCAACACAAGCCCGCTGGTACGCCCCTCCTATCCCGCCCGGAACTCGCAGCCGCTGTCCAGGTAAACCCCGTCGCCAGCCTATCCCCCCTCTCACCTCGGCTCTGGTACGCGCTCCGTAGTCCACCGCCGTTGCATCCGTCACACCGCTGCTACGACGACCGTTGGCGGCTTGCCATCCTACCGCCGTTAAGCCGCTGCATCTGTCCCGCCGCTGCTACGACGACCGTTGGCCGTTCGCCACCCTACCGCCGTTAAGCCGCTGCATCCGTCTCGCCGCTGCTACGACGACCGTTGGCCGCCTGCCATCCTACCGTCGTCAAGCCGCTGCTTCTATCCCGCCGCTGCTTCCGTACCGCCGTACCAGTCCGTCCGTTACCCGACCGTTCAACCTCCCTACCGGGACGGAAAGCTGCTGCCCGCCTAATATCTCCAGCCGTGTGCGTGTATTCGTAACACATAAATATCGTGTATTTATTCAGTAGGGGTTGGGGGGCCTTTACTTGACTCTGGATTGAATGAGCGTTACCCCAGCCTTAGACAAAACCCACCTCATACCGGTAACGGATAAACCTGTAGTCTTGGCGATTTTGACTTTTATGTACTTCTTAAAAGCTCCAATAGAATATGTGTATGTAGAAGGGTGGGAGGGCGGTATGGCCTAGAAGGTCGCATGTGGTCATAACAAATCGTTCCCGAGATGGTCGGGCTTGGTACCGGATCTGCATCCGGTAAAGGACCATCAATATCGACAACACTCCCCAAAGCCTTCGGGGAGTTTCCTTAACGCTACAAAAACAACAACAACAGGGGGGGGGGGGGGCAACCCTTAGTGGCAACCATACTTAAAAATATCTCTATTGGAATGCAGAGTAAAATAGCTTTTTACCAATATTGGTATATATCGTGGAATTTTTTTTAATTTCAAATACATGGTAACCTTGTGAAAATATCCTGAGTGGCAACACCTAGATAGAAAGTCTATGAATGCGATGCACTATCGATGTTCCAAACTTCCTTCAAAATTTCAGTCGTTTCCGCGATAGTAGTGGATATACAAATATATATAAATAATAAAGTGAGATGGCAACATTTAGCGTGCACTTTACTTAAAAACGTCTCTGTTGAAAATCGGAATGAAACATCTTTCATTTGATACCCATATTGGTATATCTCGTGTAATTTTTTTTAATTCCAAATAGCAGGCAACCTTGTGAAAACATCTTCAGTGGCAACACCTAGGTATAAAGTCTTAGAATGTGATACACTATCTATGTGCGGTATTTCCGAACGTTACGAATATACAAACAATTTTTACTCGTTTAAAGTAATAAAATTGGACTGCTCCTCTAAAATTGTTAGGGTAGTCGCTGACATCATCAGTCGAGAGTGAAGAGCTAAACGGATCACAGTGATACTAATGGTAATCCCTATTTCTTCAAGAACCTCCAGGAAGCCTAGCGAATTTCATTAATACATTTATATGAGCCGCGGCTACTTTGTTTAAACTGCTTAATAATAGGGCATTCAAGCATGATGCTTCTGAGACATCTCGAGTATAATACTGCAACGAATTCTGGGGATTTCTGATAATTATGCAGCTTTTGCTAACGTTCGAGTCGCTGAACTGTCGAACAAATAACAACAATATTCAGTATTGCAAAATGGTCTTTATTTAGACTACTAACAAAGTAGTACAATTATACTTCAATATCACGTACTTCACAAAAGCGTGCTTTAATCAAACTTATTACTGATTCTTCAGCTTGCGATGTTTTTATACTCTCGGTTTTCTCGTTCGCCCATTTCCCCTAAGGTCTAGTTATTTTGCGAACATGTGTTCGAGAACAGTTGTATCTCATGCTTGGTTATCCAGCTATATACATGTGTTTTTGGAGTTTATGCTTTCCTTCTAGTCATATGCGTATGTATGTGTGAGTAACTACTTCTTCTGTTATCTGATGACTACATATGTATATGTGAGATATTCTTCGTCGCCTTCTATGTACGTAAGTGTTGCTAACTTTAATGTTTACATGTACATAAGAGTGGCTGCTTGCTGTTTTTGTTGTTGTGATTATTTACTAACAGCATAGTGATGCTAATATTCGCCTTTTTGAAAGGCGTTGCAGAAGAAGCTGGAGGACTATCCTCATCGAATATGATCTCACTAGTGAAGAATTGGTATGGTTATATTAAATTCAAGTGAATTGTCTTCCTTACAACCTTTCACGTAAGAAACGTTTTCAACTGTGCGATGGCGATGGACAGTTAGAACAGTTAGAACAGTCATTCGAAATACCATGTATCTACAGCGCGTCATCGTCAGCTATCTCAGCGATCGTATCATAATATAAAATAATTTAAAAAAATGTTAAGTTAAACGGTTTTATTGAAAACAATACTTACATGAAGTAATAATAATACTAAAAGCTAGAAAATAATTAGGTAGGTCCTAGGTACTAGTCATCACACTCCTCATCAATCTAGGGCGTTGATCAGACAATTAAATAAAAGTGTTGGACGCGTCAAATTTCAATTGATAGTCATATATAAGACCAACTGACCCTTAATCAACTTATGCTACGCCTCACATTTTTAGAAATTTCACGCGCCCAACGCTTTTATTTAAAAGATTGATGAGGAGTGTGATGACTAGTACCTAGGACCTACCTAATTATTTTCTAGCTTTTAGTATTATTATTAGTTAATGTAAGTATTGTTTTCGATAAAACCGTTCAACTTAAAATTTTTTTTTTCAAGCTTTTAGTATTTATTTAATTGCCTATTATTTCTCATTCTATTTAGTTCATTTAGTGACTCATTATTACAAGGACTCTTTGCTGACAATTTGTTACAATCTAAGTGCTCAATACATAATCCTTCCAAAGACTTTAATCGACTCTGTGCCACGTATGCTTGTCCTTCCTCGAACTTCAAAATATTTTGATGGCACTTCTACCCGGACTCTATGTAATATTTGTTCCAAATATGACCCAAATCGGACATCATAGGTCGCTTTCTATTCATGTATGTGTTATGTGTTCCAAAAATACGATTTTTTTGAATATCTCGATCCTTGGGCCACCTAGCGGCGAATTTCTATAGGTCGCTTTCTATTCATGTATATACTATGTGTTCCAAATATGAGCCAAATCGGACCACAAATACGATTTTTTGAATAAATCGATCCTTGCGCCACGTAGCGGCGATTTTTTATAGGTCGCTTTCTATTCATGTATGTATTATGTGTTCCAAATATGAAAAAAATCGGACCGCAAATAAGATTTTTTGAAATATTTCGGAATTTGTTTTATTATTGCATTGTCATCGGGTTCTGAACTATATTCCAAGTTTCAAGCTTGTAGCTTATCGGGAAGTTACTTAAATTTCAATTACAAAATTCGTGCCAGCCAGCCAGCCAACCAGCCAGCATAGCCCGTCAAGTCAAGCTAAATAAAACCGTTTAAAAATAAACTTATGGGGGATGAGAGCTATGAATTTCACATGCGGAGCAGCACAGGGGTCTATTCTATGGAAAGTCTGCGATGATGAAATTTTCAATATTGAAGTTCCTGATGATTCATTCTTAGTCGGTTATGTAGGCGACATTGCCGCAGTCTGTACTCTGGAAGGATACTGAAAATTGGTAAGAGTCTATATGAGGTTAAGTCCTAACACCTCCAGTAAAATGTGGAATTGGGGAAAAGGGGGCGTGGCAACTTCCCTACAAATGTGATTTTTCAGAACTATGGCTACCGTACAAACTTAGGTTATTATAACAGCTAAAATTTGTTTGGCTGTTATTCCTTTTGGACGTTTAGTAATCTTCCTCGTTAAATTGTTTGTAAACTTCAGTATATCCGCATCTTTCATCTTATATATATAAAGTTAAAATTATGAATGTTTGTATGTAGGTATAAATCGGGTTGCGGCCTAAACGGATTGGCCGATCACAACTAAGTTTGAATCACGCACTAGAAGCCTTCCAAAAATGGTCATAGGCTAAACATAACTTCAATATAAACAAGTAAGGACGGGACTGTCTTCGGCTGTGCCGAAGACTTCATACCTTTCATGAATGGGGCTGAACAATAATCTTATCCCGTTCGTAATCTCCAAATAATCGGATGTATAAGATAAGAAATATATAGTGAACAGATGTACATACCTAACGATTTTTAAGATAAATATAAAATACAAAATGGCAAAAAAACGATCGGCTTTATTGGATATATATTATACTAGCAGACCCGGCAGACGTTGTTCTGCCTTAAATTTGGCCTATCTGCATATATTTTAATAAGCTTTTTCCGTCTAACTCTGCCCTACCCCTCTACACTTTTTCCTAATCTTTTTATTCACTCCTCCCTCCGTCTTTTTCACTTTATCTCCATCTTCGTCTCATTATATCTCTTTCTCTGTCTCCTTCTCTCTTTTCCCTTCTCTCAAGTTTTTCTCCTTCTTCTTCATCTCTTATTGCCAGTCCCAGAGGGTGGTATGTATTTTGTTCCAGTCCCATTTCGAGTCTCAGTCCCAGTCCCACTCCGAGTCTCAGTCTCAGTCCCAGTCCTAGTCCTAACCCAGTCCCAGTCCGTCTATGGTATACTTCCCGGAAAAAAGCATCGTAAATACTAATATAGGCAAATTTATATACGAAATTTCAGGCAAATCGAATAGGACGTATGTAAATAGATATGTGGGTATTATTAATTCTTGTCTTTATTTCGGCTTCGCATGCATATTTATCAGTTTTGCAAGGTTGATGCGACTAAATCGAATATCACAATGAACTTTAGAGCTCTCAGCAACAGCTTTCATTTGATATCCATAATACACACATATTCTAAGGGTATCCGGGTCCATTTTTTGGCCAATATCTCGAGACCCTAGTCACTCAGCGGTTTAAAACTTACTCTGTGTTATAGCACACATCAACAGCTTCAATTTGATACCCATAATATAAAAACACATTCTAGGTGTATCCGGGCCCATGTTGTGGCCTATATCTCGAGACCGTAGTCACCCAGTGGTGTAAAACTTACTCTGTACTAAAGCATACATCAACAGCTTCAATTTGATACCTAAATGTAAAAACACATTCTAGGTGTATCCGGGTCCACGTTTTGGGCTATATCTCGAGACCCTATTCTCCCAGTGGTATGAAAGTTATCCTGTACTATAGCACTCATCAACAGCTTTCATTTGATATCCATATTGTATAAACACATTCTAGGGGTACCCGGGTCCACGTTTTGGGCTATATCTCGAGACCCCAGCCTTCCAGTTGTATGAAAATTGTCCTGTACTATAGCACTCAGCAACAGCTTTCATTTGATATCCATATTGTATAAACACATTCTAGGGGTACCCGGATCCACGTTTTGGGCTATATCTCGAGACCCTAGCCTCCCAGTTATATGAAAATTGTCCTGTACTATAGCACTCGTCAACAGTTTTCATTTGATATCCATATTGTATAAACACATTATAGGGGTATCCGAGTCCACGTTTTGGCCTATATCTCAAGACCCTAGTCACCCAGGGGTATGAAAATTATTCTGTACTATAGCACTCATCAACAGCTTTCATCTGATATCCATATTGTATAAACACATTCCAGGGGTACCCGGGTCCACGTTTTGATCTCAAGACCCTAGACACGTAGCGAAAAAAAGGGTAGACGTTGGCCGATTCTCAGACCTACCCAATATGTTCACAAAATTTCATGAGAATCGGTTCAGCCGTTTCGGAGGAGTTCAGCCTCTAAAACCGTGACAGAAGAATTTTATATATATTATATATTTTAGATATAGCTCCGATCAAAATGATTTTTACAGGAAATCTTCTATGATATATTAGAATATATATCACCAAGTTTCACGTTTTTATATTGGAAACTAAGGGAGAAATGGCCAAAAATGTTTCTATCTGAACGATCGGTTGTATACGATACTATATATAGCTCCGATCAAAGTGATTTTTTCAAAAAATCTTCGCTGATATATTAAAATATATATCACAGAGTTTCACGTTTCTACTTTCTAAATTAAGAGAGAAATGGCCAAAAATCTTTCTATCTGAACGATCGGTTGTATGGGATATATATTATATATATCTCCGATCGAAATGATTTTTTCATGAAATCTTGTATGCTATATTAGAATAAATATCACTAAGTTTAACGTTTTTATATTACAAATTAAGGGAGAAATTGCCAAAAATATTTCTATCTGAACGATCGGTTGTATAGGATATATACTATGTATAGCTCCGATCAAAGTGATTTTTTCAAAAAATCTTCGCTGATATATTAAAATATATATCACCGAGTTTCACGTTTCTACTTTCTAAATTAAGGGAGAAATGGCCAAAAATCTTTCCATCTGAACGATCGGTTGTATGTGATATAACTATATATAGCTCCGATCAAAGTGATTTTTCAGGATATCTTCTATGATATATTAGAATAAATATAACCGAGTTTCACGTTTATACTTTCTAAATTGCGGCAGGAATGACCAAAATCGTCTTATCTGAACGATTGGTTGTATGGGAGATATATGTTATAGTGGTCCGATCCCACCGACCCCGACAAATGTCTAATATAATACAAATTTCATTGAGATATCTCAAAATTTGAGGGACTAGTTTGCGTTCAAACAGACAGACGGACGGACAGACGGACATGGCTATATCAACTCATTTCATCGCCCTGATCAATTCGGTATACTTAATGGTGAGTTTATCTTCTATATTTCTGAACGTTACAAACATCGGACCAAAGTTAATATAAATCATGTTCATAAAAGGTATAAAAACGGGAGTGGCACCTACCATAAAAATGGAATGTTTGATAGAGCATAACTCTGGAAATATTCATACAAGAACATTGAAATCCAGTAAAGAGTTGAATTGGATCAATCCCTAACACCACTAAGAAAATAAGGGGTGAGTAAGAAGGGGCGTGGCAGCTCCCATACAAATGGAATAGTGAAAATTGTTATGGAGCTATATGACGTTAAGTCCTAACAGCACCAGTAATATATGGAATTGAAAAAAAAACAAGACAAATGGGACTTTCAGAACTATGGCTGTCTTAAAACTCTTGTAATTTTAACACGTAAAGTTTGATTGCAGAGTTGGGCTTGGCTGTTATTAATTTAGTATTCTTTTATGTTATCTTCAGGGTTGGTATTTTTGGTTACGCCTGGAGGAACCGGGAAAAAAATTTCTGTTTAATTTGATATTCATTGATGTAAGAGCAAAAAGAGAAATCACTATGGAAGTTGCTTTCTCAGATACCGCGGATACGCTTTGTGTGGTGGACGTACAACTCCGCATTTAAATGACCACTGTTTGCAAACATCTGATACACCGATGTGCAACATATGCAAACGGTCAAGCCAAAGTGATGTGTGCACCATGACTCATAAACAGTCGATGCAAGTTTTAGACCAAACCCCTAAGAATTTAAGGTGTAATCACCATCCCAAAGGTGGTGCTTTCCTGTTACTTGCGGGAACAGCCGCAGTTGAAGTAAATGCGTGCTTTTTCGTCTATACCCGGCTTTACGTACAAAAATTTACTCTCCTTAGAAATATGAGAGGGCAATTTGGCGGAAACACTTCAGCAGCAGCTTTTGTTAAACAACTTCTTGAAATTAATTATGGCAAAATCCCTATTTCTTTACTAACAGATTTGATTTCTTTTCCTGCAAGTTTTTGAGAAATTATGATATCACCTGAAACTTTAAGAGCTAATGTTTCTTCCAAATATTGAATCTATCTTTACAAATTATAAATGGCTTTGAGAACAGGCATTTTAGGCACCTTAAAATGAGGATATTAGTATCACTAGAACCAAGACAACTTATCACTCTATTAACACAGTCGTGGAAGAGTCCCAAGCTGTGCATATCCGATTGAGTTTATTTGCTATTTTGAGCCATCAAAAATATCTCCTCATCGATTGATCCTTAAAAAGGGCTCATAATATCACAATATTTATGCTTCGTTATTTCGATTCTCCACGCTTATGTAGTAGGACAAGGCTTTTCATAACAAACCTTTACGAATATCATTGAAGCAATTCATTTTATCGGAAAATTTCGAAAACAAAAAAGTTTAAAACCAAGGATTCCATTGATACCGGTAGATTTGTCTTTTCAATTTTAAATGCCTCAAATTTCCTATCCCTATCAATGAAGATCAAGGACGATCGTTAGGTGCGAATCAGGGGATTGATGAGCGCAAAACAAGCCTTTATAACCTCAGGGCTTCTGCAACTCAATTGTCAACCCACCTGTGCGAGGCGGAATCATGTTACAAATATGAATATGAATATGAATATATCATACAACAACATTCATTTGCTGTAGCAGAAGTTAGTCTTCCCAACTCATGTTTTACCCATTGCCAGTTACGCGTAGCCGCATATTTTTATAGAAATGTGGGGTAAAACCCACGGGCATAAGCTAGTAATAAATAAATGTAAGGCGCGATAATCTCCGAAGTGATTTGAGTCGTGCTCATTTTTTTTTTTTACAAATTGGTGGGACGGAACAACATCTTTAATGCCGACTCCGAACGGCATCTGCAAAGCAGATGAGTTTTCACTGAGAAATATGGCAGTAATATACTCGAGGTGCTTGCCACACAACTGCCGATGGGCGACCTCGCTTAGAAAAACTTTCTTCTAATTGAAAAAACGTGTCTGTAAAATTTGTATGTTGCTTTGCCCGGGGCATGAACCCAGGATCTTTGGTGTGGTAGGTGAAACACGCTACCACCACAGCACGGCGGCCGTAGAGTTGACACTCCCAACAAAAAAGCAAATACTGTTAGAAGTTTGTTAAGAAACCTTCGGAAATATAACGTCAAAGAAAGTAGTCTAGAAGTAGTCAACAAACATTAGAGGGCCAACAGAAAAGAAATCTGCTGCCTATCCACATTATTATACGGCTCCGAACACACTTGGGAAGAAGAATCGTTGTAAGATTCTAACACCTGTACAGCAAACAGCAGCTCTGACAGTACCCTTCGCTTATAGCATTTTATCGGGACCAGCCATAAAGGTAATTACCGGAACAATTCCCATCGCCCACACACAAGGCTCTTAAATATAGAAAATTTTCACGCCACCCTGACGTAATGCAAAAGTTGTCCCGGGTTGGGTGATGATTCAAAAAGAGGTGGGTTTTAGTCCGCGGGCAACATTTACAGCGATTATGGTGCACCAGGCCTATTCCATCCCAACCCAAAAAAGGTCCCTCTTTTGTTATATTTAGTTAAATGAGTAGGTGGAGTTTTTTTCTCTCTCTCAACGACTAGTTAGCAGTTTACATTATATGAAGAAAAATCTAATAAATATGACATTAGACAGCAAAGAACGGGTTTAGATCTAAATGGAAACGAGCTGAATGATTTATTTGAAGTTTGGCTATAATTTAAGAGAAATAGTTCCTCGACTTCATTAATCAATGAAGGTCTGCGACTAGGTCTATTCTCAGGTCTATTTACGATTGAACAAGTTTGGGGGTAATTGCCATTTCGTAAGACATCACAATGTTAAAAGTGTCGCTTGAAAGCATTCCGAGGGGATAGATGAGCACTAGCATCGTGTTTTCGTGGCATAGTTTTACGCTATTTCGGAACTAGTGCAATTTGCTACAGGGTTATTATCAAACGATGCCACCGAAAACCAGAAAATACTCGGCCCATCGCCTATAAGGGGTCTTCTGTGAGCCAAAATTGATGGAATGATGGAAATGGATGAAAAAAAACCTTCCAATATGCATCACTTTGGCTATATCCCTTTGAGGCATTCCTATGGCTTAAAATTTTTGTCGGTTTTCTCCATCAATTCCAAAAACGTTTGATCGTGAAATTTCAAAGTAATGACAGGATAAACTAACGTCAACATCTATTGAAAACTGAAAAAGTTGGACATTAACGTTGGTAAGAGCTTCTTTCATATATTTGGTTTAATTGTTAGAGTTTCTGCTGCAATCCTTAAGCAAGCTTCCTTATATTTACAACAAATAGAACATATACGAAGTTCCGAAATTTATATGTACATACTACTTATATACACACTTTCAGATTTCTGCAAGCCGCCTGTCTCACGGCTTGCTTGTCAGTCAACTAACAATTTATCAATTCCCTTGGTTGTTCATCAAGCGTCTATCTAAATTATTCAAATGGAAATTGCATAAGGATGTAATGCAAAAGTATGTAAGTTTGCCAATGAGTTGCATTCATATGATTTTTTCTTTTTGAAAGCTTTTGAATACAATGCAAATCTTGGCTGATGTCTGAATTGAGGTTTAAACATTCAAAATTTATCGGTTTATTTATGAATGCAAGCTCCTTCAAGAATATGTTTATAAGACATTGGTTATGTTGTGTATAGGTGTATGCATATACATACACAGGTATTTAGATAACAACATTTAAAGTGATTCAATTAATTATTACTCAGAGTAGCAAGACGGTAGAGAATCCTACAATAAATAAGTATGTTTATATAGGTACCAGGTCTGCTTGGTTACTTATGTACACTGAAAGAAAAAGACTGGTAAAATCAACCGAAATACGGGTCAATTCAACCGAAATTTCTGTTAATTTTTATCCATCGCAACAAGATGTTGAATCAACTGCGCACAAATCGTTGATTCGTAATTGACCGTTTTAGTAGTCAAATGAACAAAAAAAGTTGTTGCGACAGTTTGGACGAAAGTACCTATGTTCCCATATAAATAAATAAATGTAAGGTGCGATAACCTCCGAAGAGATCCTAAGGCCGAGCTTCTCTTCCAACTTGCGTCGTGCTCCTCTTGATTTTCCCTACAAATTGGCCGGACGGGACCTACATGTTTTATGCCGACTCCAAACGTCATCTGCGAGGCAGCTGGTTTTCTTTGAGAGCTTGTCATGGCAGAAATGCACTCGGAGCGCTTGCCAAAAATTGTCGAGGGCGATCCCGCTTATTATTTTGTTTTATTAAACTCACTTTCACCAAATTTTATATTTTATAATTTATTTAATTTATAGTTTTAAACTTCGCTTTGCAAAAAGAAATGAAAATAGTAGTCACAAAACTGATTCTCAATTCTCTCAGTTGCAGCTCAGCTCATTCTCAATTTCTTCTCTCGCATGTAGTTGCCACACTTGATTGTTTCGAACTTGTAGTATAAATGTTTGACATAACATTTTAAATAGAGAACTTGTAAGTTATAGAAAAGTAAAGAATCAAATCGCTAGAAGGTAATTCACCACTATAGTAACTTTACATGTAATTCGGCAAGTTTAATTTTCGTAACACTTTAAGTTGAAACGATTCCAAAACAACTCAAACTTTTATGTTGTCGGCAACATCAACATTAAAAAAGGATGTTTTTTATTATCTTATTAAATTCTTTCGCGTGAGTGAAAGTTCGTAAAAACTTGAAGAAAATGTTACTAACTGTTAAGTTTTACACAAATGAAAAGTTGATTTCTTTATTTAAATTCAATGTATATTGGTAAATTGTGTATGTTACAAGTTGGTAGGTTATGTTGTAAATTATAGTATGGCGAAAAGCAGAAGAACACGTGGATCGTGTTATTTGACAATTCTCTTCCGCAGCCAACACTTTATGCTTGAGTAGTTGGCACCCTTTTGTTGAGAAAAAGGTTCATGGGCGCGAACATCCTCCCCCCTTGAAAGATTAAAAACTCTTTCAACCTTCACTGGCTCATCTCTTCAGCAGTGGGCAATGGACAAAGGCGCACTAAGGGGCGACGTACACATCCTCGTATAGTGGCAATTTCAGCGACACGGGTCACTCCATCCGAACCAGGATGAAGGCGTTGTATCCTTCCAAGGCGCCAACAAAGCGGGGGTACATTGTCTTCTTGCAAGAGAACCATATCTCCGATATTGAGCGGCGCAGCATTAGTCTTCCATTTACAACGTTGCTGAAGTTCGACTAGGTATTCACGTTGCCATCTCTGCCAGAAGTGCTGATGAATTTGCTGGATACGCTCATATCTCTGCACATGATTTATGTTGCAATTCTCGTAGTTGGGTGCAGGCAATGCAGTGAGAGGCCGACCAATGAGAAAGTGTCCAGGGGTTAAGGCTTGAAAATCATTAGGTGAAGATGAAAGAGGGCATAGTGGGCGGCTATTTAAAACAGACTCTACTTGCGCAAAAAGGGTAGATAATTCCTCAAAGGTAAGGTGGGAACTTCCCATAACTCTCTTTATATGAAATTTGGCTGATTTTACTCCGGCTTCCCAAATTCCGCCAAAATGAGGAGCGTAAGCAGGCGAAAACAAAAACTTGATTCCTTCATTACTTCCAAATTCAGACAAAGCAATCTTATTAGAATCGAAGAAACCGATTATTTCTCTTGCTCCCGCAACAAAATTACGTCCGTTATCGCAGAATACCTCGGCAGGGATCCCTCGCCTAGAGACAAACCTTCGAAATGTTAATATGAAAGCATCTTTTGTCATGTCAGAAACGGCTTCTAGGTGAACGCACTTAAATCTCAAACAAATGAAAATACATAGATAACATTTTACTACCTTTGAGCCGCGGCCCTTTCTGTTCAATGTACAAAATGGTCCAGCGAAGTCTATCCCGACGGCTCTGAAGGGAAAATTGGTAGTAACACGTTGAGACGGCAAGTTACCCATGATGGGCGTAATGGTTTTACCTTGTAATCTTCTGCAGGTAACACAGTTGCGTGTAGTTCTTCGGGCTAGGTGTCTACCATTTACGGGCCATATAAAGTCTCTGACTATGGATAACAATAGCTGAGGTCCTGCATGCAAATTTCGTCGGTGTTCGTAATCAAAAATCAACTTCGTGAGATGGTGAGACGAATGTAGCAAAATTGGATGTTTTTTGTCAAATGGGAATTCAGAAGCGGCTATGCGACCGCCTACTCTCATTAAATTTGTGTTTGTGTCATAAAATGGAGTTAATGACAAAATTGCAGATTTTGCACCTAGGGGTTTTCCTTTAGAGAGCAATCGGTATTCAGATGGAAAGGATTGTTGCTGCGGCAGACGGCACAAATATTGAAATGAGCTACTCAACTCTTCAACCGATAAGCTGCCTGTGATTCGGTTGTTCGAGTTTTTTAGATTGTGAATAAATCTAAAGATATAAGCAAGCATATGTTTTAATTTTAAGAATTTTGAATAGTTTTCAAACTTTATAAGAAAATTTTCAGTAGCTACTTCACAGAGCATGGCTGTATGCTTGATTTCAGGCAAATTATTCGAGATGGTGGTGGTTTACTTAATATAGGCCACGAATCTTCGGGTTCGATTAAAAATTTAGGACCGGACCACCAAATAGGTTTACTAGAAATAAGGTCTGGACTTATTCCCCTTGAAATGAGATCGGCAGGGTTAAGATGAGTGGGAACATACCGCCAAGAAGTTACATCGGTTAAGTCGCTTATTTCGACAACCCTATTTGCAACGAATGCCTTTAGTGTTTGGGGGCTGGTGTTAAGCCATCCTAGTACTACTGTAGAGTCACACCAATGTACCTTACGACTTATTTCACAACGTACCGACTTTAATACGGCTTCGCACAATTTCGCTGCAAGCAAGCTTGCACAAAGCTCTAACCTGGGTATGGTTGTCGGCTTAATAGGGGCTACCTTTGACTTCGAACATAGTAGCGCGACTGTCTCTTCGTTATGGCAATTTGTCGATTTGAGATAAATGCATGCCCCATAAGCATGCTGCGAAGCGTCACTGAATGAATGCAATTCTACCGATATGGGATTATCACACATTGTGCGTCGAGGAATCCTGATCTCAAGAAGGGCCGGTAACGCAAGAACAAATTTTTTCCAGGCGCCTTGTATTTCATTTGGAACTGAATCATCCTAATCAATTTTTTCACTCCATAGTCTCTGTAGCAGCAATTTGCTTTGTATAATACATGGGCTTAGTAGGCCTAAGGGATCGAAGATCTTAAATAAGGAGGAGAGCATGGAGCGTTTGGTTAATTTATCGGTGTGTGTAGGAAATACCCTCTGAATGGGGAAAAATAATTCGTCCGTACTTGGTTCCCATCCTATTCCCAGTGTACTTGTAGATTCGCTAAACAAGAGGTTGCTTTCAGTTGAGGAAAATGCATGATTGGAGCTGGGTAAGTTACTTTTAAATTTTCTTAAATTGAGGCATCCTCGCTTCAAAGCTTGTGTGACGGCTTGTTGAATGTAAATTAGCGTGTCTTCACTGTCGCTTCCAGTGATTAGATCGTCAACCATAAAATCATGTTGGATAATGGTTTTGATGGTATCGTCGTCACACTCTTCACCTAATTGTCATAGACAGCGTGTACTAAGAAAGCTGGAGCTGGCCATCCCGTATGTCACGGTATTCAGCATGAGCGTTTTAATAGGCGTAGATTCATCCTCCCTCCAAAGGATCATCTGCAATTGCCTGTCTGCCTCATTAACCAAAAATTGACGGTACATCTTTTCCACGTCACCTGTCAGTAGGTACTTGTGTTGGCGAGCTCGGACTAATAGGGAAAACAGACTATCCTGAAGATTTGGACCTACCATGAGGAGGTCATTGATGGAATATCCAGACGATGTGGGAGCTGACCCGTCGAAGACAACCCTAATTTTGGTGGATTCACTTTCGGCCTTGAATACGGCATGATGGCATAAAAAATATGAACACATAGAATTGTCTACTGTTGCTTTGGTAAGGTGACCTAACTCTGAGTATTCCTCTATGAAATTTAAGTACTGAGATTTAATGTCCGGCCTTTTGCGAAAGCGTTTTTCTAACTGTAGCAGACGCTTCTTTGCTAGATGGTAAGACTCGCCCAGACAGTCTGGAGTGTCCTTTAGCGGCAACCCGACTGAAAACCTACCAGACTCTAAACGATGGGTATTGAATAGAAAATGTTCCTCGCATTCTCGTTCACTCGGGCTTAAAGTACAATGCCTAGGCTGAATCTCTTCCAACTCCAAAAACCTAGCTAATTGTTTATTGATCGATTGAAAGCTTATTGAAGCATTGGCCTGGTGGCACTGAATATACCTGGACTTGGGCAGGACCTTATTATGTGTCGGACCTGAGATTAGCCAACCGAACTTGGAACTCCTTAGTTTAGAACCTTCACGGCTTAGTGAAGATTGCTTATCGCCAATAACATCCCAAAATATTTCGGCTCCGATTAGAAGGTCAATGGGACCAGACTCATTGAAAGAAGGGTCTGCAAGTTGCATGGTCTTGGGTATTTGAAATTGTTTTGCATCTATGGTATATCCTGGAATATCACCCGTTAACTTAGGCAACACCAAAAACGATTGTGTGATCTTGAAGGGTTCGGTTAACGAAGTAAGGTGGGCGCTGCATGTTTCAATTAAGCCATTGCTTTCATTGTCCCCGATACCCACAATGTTTATAATATTTGAGCTGTTGGTTTGCAGGCCAAGTTTGTCCTTTAAAGACTGTGTTATAAAGGACGATTGACTACCACAGTCCAACAGAGCCCTCACATTTATGGATTGATTTGTAAGAGGGTTCGATATATTAACTATAGCAGTGGATAACAAAACTTGCGAATAATCCTGATTAGACAAACTTGCTACGGTTTCAAGAGTGGCAATTTTGTTGGGACCTTTGTTTGAACTAGACGCTCCCTGAGACGGTGCATGTAAAAGGGTATTATGTCTGCCTTTACAATTGCGGCAGGGGCCTAGTCTGCAACTGTGCACCTTGTGACCATACCGCAAACAGTTGAGACATAATCGGAATTTGTTTGCCGTAGTTATTCGATCTTGCACACTTAGAGCTTTAAATTTTGCACAATCAGAAATTCGATGATCACCTCGGCAAAGAAAACACGGATAGCATGAATCCCCGCCTTTGTTATCATTGGAGTTCATGCACGCAAACGAATTTGTTTTTGGGTACTCTGATTTGCTAGTGGCTCCAAGGGGCTTGACGCCCTTGTTCGAATTGCTTGGCGTACGGTTCAAAGCCTCTAAGACGTCGGCGCGATCGATCAAAAACCTTTGAAACTGTTTTAAATCAGGCATGTCACTTAGTGTACCACGCCATTCCTCCCATTTGGTGTGAGTACGGCTATCTAACTTTGAACTCAAAATGTGTACGACTAACACATCCCACTGATCAGTAGGCTGACCCAAACTTGACAATGCGCGAAGGTTTTTAGTGATATGGTCTACCATAAATCGTAGGGATTTGTCAGATTCTCGATTCAATGGTTGTAAATTCAATAATGAATTTAAATGATGGGTTATGAGCTGGCGTTTATTGTCATAACGTTCGCATAGTAACTTCCATGCAGTGCCATAATTGGCATCGGATACCTCCAAATTGGCAACAACATTACATGCATCGCCGGCTAGGTATGATAAGAGGTAATGAAATTTGTAAATGGCTGCTATGCGATTGTTGTTATGAATCAATGATACAAAGGTGTCTCGAAACTCAAGCCAGCGGAAATAAGATCCGTCAAATTTTACAATCTGTATTTGGGGTAGTTTAAAATTTGCTCCCTGATGTTCATAAGGTGTAGCCGAGGAGTTATTCACAACCGGACGTTCATTTGCATCAGAATGACTTGAATTAAACCTTTGAACTAATGTTTGAGCAAGAGAAATATTGGTTATGAATAGTTGTTCAATATAATCCCGCTCATCAATCTCGGCATCCAAATTGCTTGCATTTAGCACTTCTATCTGATTTTGCAAGTCCTCGAATCTGTTAGTTAACGACTCAAATCTACGTAGCCTAAGAGTTAAATCTGACACTTCAGTCGACGTTAAAGAATCTTTTGCCATGAGCCCAGTAAGCGAATTTTTGAACTTTGTAATTTGTCCCTTTACTGAACTCCGTTTGGTGAACAAGTCTTGTAACTCTTGCGCATCTCTTAGATTTGTTTCGCTAGCAGATTCCTTTTCTGAGGGCATTTTAGCTGCAAAACGACTAGCAATATATTCACTAATATGCCTGTTATTAGCTCACCCTCCTCATAAAACTTTATCAGGGTAGCAAGATATCTTAATCTGCCTGCTATATGTTCTTCACAATTAATTTAATCCGCCTTTTTTATGAATTTAGCACAACGGCAAGTAGTTAAGAAAAAACTTAATGAAAACACGCAAGTAGAATCACTTTAAATAGCTGGGATTTTAATAGGAAGGTGCATAGGAAGTTAAGGAAAACACTTAGCTGCATTGGTCAGGCTGCGGAGACTGCTTTGAGTTGATCACCGGCTGAAATTGATTGCAATGGCTGGCATTCCAAATAAATGTTTCTTATTGTAGTTTTGATAGCGATGCTGACTGGCGATTCGATAAATTGGTATACAATAGCAACGTTATAGTCCTGTCACGGTCGCCAATTTTTGTGTTAAGTTTTACACAAATGAAAAGTTGATTTCTTTATTTAAATTCAATGTATATTGGTAAATTGTGTATGTTACAAGTTGGTAGGTTATGCTGTAAATTATAGTATGGCGAAAAGCAGAAGAACACGTGGATCGTGTTATTTGACAATTCTCTTCCGCAGCCAACACTTTATGCTTGAGTAGTTGCCACCCTTTTGTTGAGAAAAAGGTTCATGGGCGCGAACACTAACTTTGGAAAAATCCTGTTCGTTCAAACAAAACTTTTTCAACAAGAGGGCGCAATTTTGCATTTCGTTTGGAGGAGAAGTTGCAAAATTGTACCCGATAAATAGGTGTCCCGGTATCTCATAATTTTTTGCACAGTAAATTCAAAAAAGTGTTTTTCGTTTTGTATTGATAACTGAAAAACTAATTTTTCGTTATGTTGTTTGGGTCAATTTATAAATATTTGGTTTGCTAAAATGAGCATTTGTGGCCATAAATTAAAACAGGGTATATTTGTTATTCCCGACGCGTTCTCTTACGGATAGACTCATCCAAAATACGGTGAACAGAGTTCACCAAAAAGATAACAACACACAACAAGATAATACGAACAGAAATATATCGGCGTAAATTACATCCCGGGCCTTACAGAAAATGAAATATTACATAAAACTATAAATAGCAAAAACGTTAATTACGCGCATAAACCATATAACGCGCTCAAAAAAAAAAATTGTTCACTAGAACAAAAGACCCAATTACAAAAGAAGAACAAACAGATGTTGTTTACAAAATAACTTGCAATGGTAACGAAAACGAAAAATGTAACAAATGTTACATCGGTACAACAAAACGGCAACTAGGTATAAGAATTAATGAACATAAGAAAGATGCAGAAAACAAAAAAACATCGACCGGTCCAGCACAACACCTTACAAAGAGCAAACACGTAGCGGATTTCTCAAATGTTAAAATTTTAGACATTGAACGGAGAGAGAAAACGAGAATGACGCTGGAAAGTATTCGCATTCAACAACAACTACAAAACGCGATGAACTTCAAAGAAGATTTTGACAACATAAGCAGTGCCTACTCAGCTGTTATACAGAGATGCAAGAGAATGTAAAAAATAAACAAATGTCATTTTAATGTACCTATGTTAATAATGTTGTGCAAAAATTTTATTAGTACCTGAAATAAATAATTATTAATGTGAATATTAATGTAAGTAGCTAAATAAGTGTTAAGTGATGTGCCAGTTTTATGTTTATTGTTAGATATTCTAAAATAAAGTTTAATGTATTTAATTTTATATACTTAACATTAAGGCTCCATTACTGATACTTAGCATAAACTTGACTTGACTTGAGAACTGTCACTTACAGTTCTGTTAAATGAACAGTGCATGTTACTGATTACTCAAAACTTGGCAACACTTAACTTGACTTAGAAGTCTGTTGAATTTTGATTTTCTATGTAAGTTCTAAGTGACGTTTACATTTTGAGATGCCATTTGTTTGTTTCCATGTCATTTTGACATTTTGTCATACTAATTGACATTTATTTAAAAGTAAATTGCAAACCTGATTATGATGCCAGATTGTATGCGCTAAGTGGAGTATAATCGTGGCTAAGTTGCCAAATTTACGCCAAGTCAAGTCAAGTCTATGCTAAGTATCAGTAATGGAGCCTTTAAACAGATCCCCAAAGAAGAAGACGTAAGGTAACGTCGAAACGCGTCAGGAATAACAAATATACCCTGTTTTAATTTATGGCCACAAATGCTTATTTTAGCAAACCTAATTTTTTGTTGTTTTCCCATTTTGTGTGTTTTTTTTGATTTGGTGGTTTTCTTATTTTGGTATTTTTTTTAAACAAGTGGCACTATCGTCATAAGTACAAAGTAGAGAGCGCAGTGAGCATAAAATTCTCTTTGAAATATGCTCATGTATTGACTGTTGATCGCGGTTGAAATGACCAGTGAAATCAGTTGTGTTAACAGAAAAATCAGTTAGATTAACCAGGAATCTGTCAATTTTACAGAATTTTGTTAACTTAAGAGCGATAATTTCTCTTCTGTTGAAATGACTAAACTAATTTGTTCGTTTGACAAAGAACTCGGTCGAATTAACCGTAATTCGATCAATTTTACCAAATCTCCGTTAAGTCAAGAACAACAGAACCGATTGTTGATTTTACTAACACCATTTCTTTCAGTGTATGTATGACCTATTCTCAACAGAGAGGTGAAGTATTGAAAGTGTGAGTTTCTAAGATGATGCGGTTTCTTCCTTGTTCTCATCTGAACTCGACTCGAACTAATGCCTAGTGGCAGCCAAGAGACGAAAGAGCAGTGGGGCAAGAAAAATTTGCCGTCAAGCAGCTGCATACGCAATAGAGGGCATATGTTTTCTTTACTCGTTTTTCACACTTCCTTATTGAGATCAATCTTCCACTTAACGATGTAACCAAGCATTGGTAATAAATTACTTAATCAAAACGTGCTACCGCTGCGAACCTCATAGTCTTCCAGCAAGTCCGCACAAACTATTAAAAATTTAAATTGCCTACCCATAGTGCCATAAATATACAGAGAGTAAAGTGCAACCATTGGTCTATTGTTCCCTGATCTTCTTTAAGCGCTTCATACAAGTTGACATACCAGATGAAGTCTTGTGATTCCCTTTGCTTGAGTGTTTGAATGTGGATATGCTTTAGCCATGGCGAGCCAAAAAACTTAGCCCTACGTCTTGAGATTGCGTCGCATTCCAGGAAAATATGTTCAGACGTCTCCGCTGATCGACAAAAGAACCGGCAAGTATTACTCGATTGTATGCCCAACTTGTGCATGTGACTATTGACTCTACAATGTACTGTAAGAATACATACGTATCCTTCCAGTAGAAACTTAGATTGCTTTAAGTCCGGAGCGTTGCACCAGCGTTTTTTTTTTCCTTCTTCCTCTTTCAGAAATATATATTTTTGTAATTTCCTGTGCGCTTTATAGCAAAAGCAGCTCCGGAATGGGTCGTACAGTCGCTTCCTCTCTCTCCAGGCTGTCCGCCCACTCATTACCCTCCATTACGCTTTGGCCAACCAAGGCCAACAATACAACATTGCGGGTTGCTAGTTGGTTCAGCTTTTCCACGCACTCCAAGACTAGTGTAGCTTTTATTTCAAAGGCCGAAATTATCTTGAGTGTAGCTTGACTGTCGCTTAGTATAGCGATGGTTTCGTTGGAGTATATACGTTGAATGCTCAGCTCAGCACACTGACTTATGGCATATATTTCCGCTCGAAAGATGCTCAGCTGTTATCCCAGAAGAACTGATACCCTCGCTCTGATCGAGGATAGCATTGCTGTTGAGGGGCATTTACGCATAGGCCCAGTAATGCATACAAAAGCCAGACGTTGTAGTTTTTCCAGCGCTTGTTTCGTCTTTTTTGTCCTCGATGTTTTCGAGTTGTCCTCGATGCCCAGGCTATCAAACAATAGGTTTTAAGGGGTTTTACTACCATGGTATACATCCATCTCAGGACATGTGGGCTGCAGCCCCTGAACTTTGTGGTCCTAGTTTTCATGAAGTCAAATTGTTTCTTCCATAGAAGTTTGCTGTCAAAGGTAATACCCAAGTACTTTACTCCGTCTACACATTCAAATGCTACGCCATCTTTAGTTATTGTTCTTTGTTCGGTAAGACTCTTCTTCTGGTGAAAAGAACCCGCCTTTAATGGGTTAATGTTAAGCCCAATACTGGCGCACCATCTCTTTGTTATATTCAATGCTCTTTGTATGATATCATATAGCGTGCTCTTGAAGTTACTCTTTGCAATAATTACTATATCACACGCGTAACCTTGGCATCTTCTATCATTGTCCAACAGACTTTCCAGGAGTTCATCCAGTACTGGGCTCCACAGAAGGGGTGGGAAAGCCCCACTTTGGGGACACCTTCTCGTGGTATTGACCTGAACTGCATTGTTTCCTACCAGCGATTCCCGTACTCTATAATATCCGTCTTTGCGCAGGCCCCTGCATTTATCTTCCCCAAATGCTACTTTCGACTGAGTAAGCAATTGAAAAGTAAAGTCCTCTCTCGACGAACAAAAATTATGTTCTACAAGTCCCCAGCATGCATGTCCTGATGTATGGCTCGAAATCATGGAAGATGTCGAGAGAATATAAAATGGATTTTGAACATTTCAAGAGAAAAGTTCTCCGGAAGACTTATGGTCCTGTATATGATGCCGACGGCGAGTATTGAAGGAGGTATAATGATGAGCTGTATGAGCAGAGCTCTGTCTCTACAAATTTGGATGATTTACGGCAGTCTATTGATAGAGAGATGTGCCGTGGACCTGCCAGAGGGTCGTTGACCTGATTTCGTGGCCAATTATTTTTTTCATTTCCTTCAAGGCAAAGTGGGTTAGACTTATTGGTCTAAGGGACTCCGCTTGCGAGTAGTCCTTTTTTTTTAGTATAAATACCTTAGGTGTGTAGGCGCCAAACTCTCTTTCATTATTTTGGCGGTAGTGAAATAGGCTGATGCTCTTGCTGCAATAGCGCTGAATAAATGCCATACACCCGCGTCTATTTGTATTTCTCAAAGGATTACACTGCCCATTTGAGTCTGGCCCTAGAGAAAAAGAGTATTTGCTATGTGCCAGTCCGACGAGGTTAGCCTCACCATGGGGAGCACGGGAAAACACAGGACTATGCTGTGCCAATTTGCGCAACTGCGCAGGTTTTGGGAGCGTTATGTCGATGCAAAAAGGCAACAGAAAAGCAAATTTAAAAGAGTTACGTAAGGTTTCAAGGTCGTGGCAAGCTCCTGTAGGAATGTAATGGTGACCTAATATTTGACTAACTGTTCAGAAACGATCGTTAAAGAGGTTGTAAATAGCATGCCTACAGACGTAGGCAACAGACATACAGAAGGCAACAATCGACGAACTGTTTGAACATATTCAGTGCGGCTTGAGGCCGACTACATTTGGAGCCAAATCCTGAAGAAGATACAAGAATTTTTGACTTAAGAGCAGCGCGACGTATAACTGAGAATAGTAAAGGTTGTCGACAGAAATCGGAATGACCTTTGAGGTATTCGATATAGAGATTATGGAAATATTTATTGCCCTTCCCATCATGTCAATGGTGGTTATCGTAGGACGTTTCAAAATTACCTCTATGGCCTAAGTACCGATATGATCATAGTTCAATAATTAAAACCTCGATAGAATAAATGACGACAACGTTCAAAAAGTCTATGCGGTTAGGCGCTGATTAATGATTGTAAGCAGTTCGTGAGTAATTCCTCATGCAAGTTCTACACGTTACCCTTGACGCATACAACTCATTTAATGCATAATTATCTGCGCGACGTATGACTGAGAATAGTGAAGGTTGTCGACAGAAATCGGAATGACCCTTGAAGTGTTCGATATAGAGATTATGGAAATATTTATTGCCCTTCCCATCATGCCAATGGTCGTTACCGTAGGACGTTTCAAAATTACCTCTATGGGCTTAGTGCCGATATGATCATAGTGCAATAATTAAAAGCTCGATAGAATAAATGACGACATTCCTGTCCAGAAAGTTCTCCCATCGACGCCAGATTTTGCAGCAGAGGAAACAGAGCTGCGGGAGGCAGGTAGCAGAAGCTTATATATCCCATGGTGCTCGCAATAAGTGTCAGCTATTGCAAAGCAGGAATGACTGGCGTGACTTGCTACGCAACGTTCAAAAAGTCTATGCGGTTAGGCACTGATTAATGATTGTAAGCAGTTCGTGAGTAATTCCTCATGCAAGTTCTACACGTCACTCTTGACGCATACAACTCATTTAATGCGTAATTATCTGATTTTTGTTGTTTGCAACATCCAGCTAACACACACAACCATTTATCACTTGTTGCAATTGAGTATCAACACGATCATATCATATTTCAATTTATTAACATATTTTTCCATAGCTACGAGTTCGCGTATAGGAAACGTTGCAAGGGCGCTGGCATTGGTGTTGTAGTAATTATAATTATTTACTGCGAAATTTCTGCAACCGAGAAATATTCAATGACTGGCTTAATCACATTAAATGAATGAAAATAAAGACGTATGTAAGAATGTAAACGCTCAAAAAAAATGTAAGCAACAATGTACGCAATTGCAAACAATTCAATTAATTAAAAGCGGCAAAACCTTTACACGGCGGCAGGCCAGTGTTGCCAGGAAAATATATTCTTTGGGGCTAGAATCTAGAAAAAAAAGGGCTAGAAAGAGCTAAATTTATTCAAGAAAATCGAAATCCATAGCAAAAATAGCTTAAAGTATGGCCGCTAATCATAGTCGCTGACTAAAATACTCTTTAGTTAAAATCTTGCCTAAATTAAAAATGGGATTTAAAATTTTGGTCTGTCATAGACATATTAAACACAGTTTTCAGCTTAAATAAGCATGGACAGGATATCCGCATGAAAAAAAGGTACAGCGTAATCTAGACCTGGCGCAATGACTGGAAAGGAAAAAGTAGAACGCCTAGCTATTGTTTTAACGGCAGATAATATAGAAAAATTAATTTCCATTCCAATTATTGAATGTGGAACTGGTGAAGCAATCGCCCAGTCCATATATAATTACTTAGAAAAAATGAATATGATAAATTCGGTGGAAATGGTATGCTTTGACACGACAGCTACAAACACTGGTAAACGTAACGGTACTGGAATGTTGCTGGAACAAAAATTGAAACGTAGCTTGTTGTGGTTGCCATGCAGGCATCATATTGCAGAAATCATACTACGAGCTGTATTTGAAATATATTTTGGAAAATCTTGTGGCCCGGAAGTTGACATATTTGAACGTTTTTCGCGGGAATGGAACACTTTCAATTTAAAAGATCTTTCAATTGGAATCATGGATGAAGAAGTGCGACGTGCTATAAATGCAGAGAAATGTGAAGCCAATAAAGAATTTTGCATCAAAAATATAGCAAAAGACCACATTCGCCATGATTACAAAGAGCTATTGCAACTCGTGTTTATTTTCTTAGGTGGCAGCATCCCGAACTTTTCCTTTCGTGCACCTGGCGCGACGTCACATGCCAGGTTTATGTCAAAAGCGATATATGCCTTAAAAATGTTTGCTTTGCAAAAACAATTTAAAATGTCTTCCAGCCATTTGAATGGATTCCGCAATGTGTGTATTTTCCTGGTGCGTCTTTATATTCCGTATTGGTTTCGAACTACTAATGCAGTCGAAGCACCAAATTTGGATTTGCAGCTGGTAAAAAACATTGCCGTTTATTACGACCCAAAAATATCTCCAGCCTTATTAGATAAAATGAAAAACCACTTATGGTATCTGTCCGAGGAAGTCGTTGGTCTCGCCTTTTTCGATTCTAATGTGGACTTAAATGTGAAAAGAAAGATGGCTGAAGCACTATCATTAGAAAAAGAGTTTGAAAGCAATGACGACAATGGCGTTTATCTGCATAAAAATGTAAATGCCAGCATTGAAGAAATGAAAGCATTCATAAGTATAGATTTAAGTTGTTTTGTAACGCAAAGAACTAGAAATATCTTTTCACGATTGGAAATAGACGTAAAATTTTTCAACTTAGATCCCTCAAACTGGTGCGAAAATGCAGAATATTTAAAAGGTGTTCAAATCCTCAAAAACGTCACTGCTGTTAATGATTCTGCTGAGAGGAAAGTAAAACTAATAACAGATTTTAACCGGTCTTTAACTCATAGCGAAGAAGATAAACAATACTTGCTTCATATTGTCGAGAACTACAGGCAAAAGTCCCTTCATATACTAAAACTTCGCTTTTGTAATATTCTTGAGACATACATATATTAATGATTGAAATGCAAATTGTGGAAAAATTGCGTCATTTTATTTTTTATTTAATAAATAAACAGATAACAGTAAAAAAAACCAAGTGTTTTTCTATATTTTGACCTTTGACCTCATTACGGCACAGGTTGGCACACTCTGATTGAGTTAAAAATTTACCACATGGATTATTACATCGAATCGCATATTTGACCAATCCCCGTACTCAAAATTCCAAAAAAAAAAATAACGCCAGGTCTAGTGTACTCTCTCTTAAACGGACACCTAAGAGACTGCCAAATTTGTCCGCTTATGAGAAAAGTATTATTGATGAATGTTTAAACAGTTTTATTTCCAAAACAAGAATATTAATACATACAAATAAGACTGAGTTAGGAGGTCCATAAAGCTTTGTTAAATTAAAGAATAAAGTTTTGTGTACAAAATATTCACAATAATTATACGGAAATTTATGTTGTGACGTTTTTGAACCTTTCCAGCCAGCCGGATGATGCACTAAAATCGTCGTAATTGAGTCTCACTGCAATTTCTTTAGCTTTGCTCCTTATAAGTGTGCCTGACAGAGGAATGCTCTTATTTCAAGCCTTCACAAACCATTCGTAGCACAATTTATCAATATTAAGGCCTTTGGGCTTCAGCAGACTCCCTTTTCTCTCCGGGTTGACGCCAGTGCCCCACAAACTTAAAATTTGATCTTTGTTTTTGATAATGCTAGCAGCTTGCGTTTTGCTGATCTTAAATTTCTTTGCCAACTCTCGTACACTTAGTTTTTCTTTCTTATGAATTTCAATGACATTAACTTTGTCTTTAGTACTCAACACTACTTTAGGTATTGCGATTCACGTACGTACGCACACAAGAAGATACTAACTACGTGTATGCAATAGGTACATACATTTTTATGGTCTTTGCTGTATTGAAAACAGATTCTTCATATTTAGGGGATTCCCCTACATCCATGCACGTATTAGTGAATAAGCAACAGCTGTTCGAATATGGTAAAGAGTAAATAAAAAAAAAAGTGTTGTAAGCTGTCCGGTTATGGGAAATTAAAAAACCATTTGGGGTAAAAAGCAAGTGTCCGCGTCCTGCGTCCTGTTATGGGAGGGTTGTCCGCCCAAAAAAAAAACGGAAAAACTTAATAAATGCTAACGGATTTTTTTGGTACTGAAAAAATTGTCCGTTTATGAGAGGTGTCCGCTTAAGAGAGGTGTCCGTTAGGAGAGAGTACACTGTATTGAAAAGTTAAAAGTTCACCCTGTTCCTTACAACCGTGGTTACTTGACTACACGTATAAAGAATGGTAATTTTTTACTTGACAAAAACTCTTACAATATCACAAAAGTTGCCAAAGGAGTACCTGAAAACGCGTTTTGATCATAATCCGGTAGCGGATAATTATGATTCAATTCTATTTAAAAGTTATTAGCAAACGTTTTGTAAAAATTCGCTGTTTTTATCAGCCGTCAATTTAAAATTGAGTGCACAATCTTTTCATTGAACATGAACGTACTTATTTGAAGAATATTTACTTAATTTCGTTCTTAAAAAATTATTTAAATCTCGCAACATAAACGAATAAGTAGTTAAAGCGGATTTGGGCTCCTTAAAGCAAAAGAAGCGACAAGGCTATCCACTCATACACTCGTATTCATTTTGAATAGTTTATATAGTTTGTAGGAATGTTGTAAAGAAAAGTTGTTTGCATTAAGACAGATGTGACGGCGAAAATAATGCAAACCTTAAATGTTAGGTGGCCCTAACCGTTAAAGCCGTTTAATTTAATAGACCCGAAACCGAATAGGGATATCTCTAACCTCGATACTAATAAGTATGCAGGACTTTCAATGGTAATCAGGTTAAATCAAATTTAGGTTTGTCTTCGCAAAGTCAGCATAAATAAAAGGAGTTTAGTATAGTTTTCCATAGGAAAGAAGTGACCTAGAATGTTGAGCCATTGCACATGGACCTGCAAAGTGTAAGTCCCTTTTACATTAGAAAATCACTGAACTCAAGTCGATCATGACATAGACTAAGAAGGTGATAAAGAGGGGAAGTAGTTCAGCAGCGCCCGTACCAAGCAGTTCATAAATTTTTTTTTGCTAATTCTTGTTGTATTCCGTATTTTATTTCACGCTTTCTTTTCAGAGGAATTGGCAAATGTAAAGGGGAACAGAAGACACAAAAGGAAATCAGCAGTATTGAATTCAAGAATTCTGTAATGTAATTCAATAATTAGAAGTCGGAAATAAAAAATTGTTCTTTTATTAATAGATATTCACAAAAAACCGAATAATTACCCTCAAACGGCTGCGAAACTGGTGAAAATTGTATCAGCGCAAAACGCCTTTTTAGTTAATTCTTTTCTGTGTACAACAATATCACCAAAATTACACCAACCACATGAAAGTCTTTAACCTTTTTTTGCAAAAATATCTTGACAAAGTAAAAGTATTACTTTGCCGCCTTCGGATTATTGCTTCCGAAATTAAAACGCGTCATTTGACACCTCTCCCCAAATTTTTTGTCATGTTTTTTGTTACATATTAAAAATCCATTTTATATTATTTTATATATATTTTTTTTATATTTTATATTATTTATTTCTAAATTGAATGCCAAAATCAGCATAGGATGCAAATTTTTCCTCAAAAGATACTAAAATATCAAAATTCACAAATATCTTTGAATGCGGAATAGTCTTAATTAAAGATTTCGCATATGTGGAGCCAAGTAACCATCCCACATTTTAAGATTATGTAATTTTCGTCACAAGCATATTAATACGCATTCTTGGTATAATAAATTAGCTCCTGGCGTATATTTGCTTGTCGGGGAAGCCTTTTTTCACTTCTATTTAAGTTCATCGTGTTTAAATAGCAAATTGTTTAATTTCTCGCAACTTTTGACAGCAGCCCACCCACTTAAAACCTATTTAAACAAGTAAGGAAGGTTAAGTTCGGGTGTAACCGAATATTACATACTCAGGTGAGAGCTATGGTGACAACATAAGGGAAAATAACCATGTAGGAAAATGAACCGAGGGAAACCCTGGAATGTGTTTATATGACATGTGTATCAAATGAAAGGCACTAATAAGTATTTTATGAGGGAGTGGGCCATAGTTCTATAGGTGGACGCCATTTAGGGATATAGACATAAAGGTGGATCAGGGTTGACTCTAGAATGCGTTTGTACGATATGGGTATCAAATGAAAGGTGTTAATGAGTATTTTAAAAGAGAGTAATCCTTAGTTCCATAGGTGGACGCCGTTTCGAGATATTGCCACAAAGGCGGACCAGGGGTGACCCTAGAATTTGTTTGTACAATATGGGCATCAAACGAATGGTGTTAATGAGTATTTTAAAAGGGAGTGGGCCTTAGTACTATAGGTGGATGCCGTTTCGAAATATTGCCATAAATGTGAACCAGCGGTGACTCTAGAATGTGTTTGTACGATATGGGTATCAAATTAAAGGTATTAATGAGGGTTTTAAAAGGGAGTGGTGGTTGTTGTATAGGTGGTCGCCTTTTCGAGATATCGCCAAAAAGGTGGACCAGGGGTGACTCTAGAATGCGTTTGTACGATATGGGCATCAAATGAAAGGTGTTAATGAGTATTTTAAAAGGGAGTAATCATTAGTTCCATAGGTGGAGGCCGTTTCGAGATATCGCCATAAAGGTGGACCAGGGGTGACCCTAGAATTTGTTTGTACAATATGGGTATCAAAAGAAAGGTGTTAATGAGTGTTTTAAAAGGGAGTAATCCTTAGTTCCATAGGTGGACGCCGTTTCGAGATATCGCCATAAAGGTGGGCCAGGGGTGACTCTAGAATTCGCTTGTGCAATATGGGTATCAAACGAAAGGAGTTAATGAGTATTTTAGAAGGGAGTGGGCCTTAGTTCTATAGGTGGACGCCTTTTCGAGGTATCGCAATAAAGGTGGACCAGGGGTGACGCTAGTATTCGTTTGTACGATATGGGTATCAAATGAAAGGTGCTAATGAGTGTTTTTAAAAGGGAGTGGGCCTTAGTTCTATAGGTGTTCGCCTTTTCGAGATATCGCCATAAAGGTAGACCAGGGGTGACTTTACAATATGCTTGTACGATATGGGTATCAAATGAAAGGTGTTAATGAGTATTTTAAAAGGGCGTGGGGCTTAGTTCTATAGGTGGACGCCTTTTCGATATATCGCGATAAAGGTGGACCAGGGGTGACTCTAGAATGAGTTTGTACGATATGGGTATCAAATTAAAGGTATTAATGAGAGTTTTAAAAGGGAGTGGTGGTAGTTGTATATGTGAAGGCGTTTTCCAGATATCGACCAAAATGTGGACCAGGGTGACCCAGAACATCATCTGTTGGATACCGCTAATTTATTTATATATGAAATATCTGCCAAGATTTTAAGGGTTTTTTTATTTCGCCCTGCAGAACTTTTTCATTTTCTTCTACTTAATATGGTAGGTGTTACAACCATTTTATAAAGTTTTTTCTAAAGTTATATTTCGTGTCAATAAAACAATCCAATTACCTTACCATGTTTCATCCCTTTTTTCGTATTTGGTATAGAATTATGGCATTTTTTCATTTTTCGTTATTTTCGATATCGAAAAAGTGGGCGTGGTCATAGTCGGATTTCGTTCATTTTTCATACTAAGATAAAGTGAGTTCAAGTAAGCACGTGAATTAAGTTCATTAAAGATATGTCGATTTTTGCTCAAGTTATCATGTTAACGGCCATGCGGAAGGACAGACGGGCGACTGTGTATAAAAAGCTGGGCGTGGCATCAACCGATTTCATCCATTTTCACAGAAAATAGTTAGCGTCATAAAATCTATACCTCCACCAAATTTCAAAAGGATTGGTTAATTTTTGTTCGACTTATGGCGTTAAAAGTATCCTAGAGAAATTAAATAAAAAAGGGCGGAGCCACGCCCATTTTGAAATTTTCTTTTATTTTTGTATTTTGTTGCACCATATCATTACTGGAGTTGAATGTTGACATAATTTACTTATATACTGTAAAGATATTAAATTTTTTGTTAAAATTTTACTTAAAAAAAAAATTTTATTAAAAGTGGGCGTGGTCCTTCTCCGATTTCGCAAATTTTTATTAAGCGTACATATAGTAATAGGAATAACGTTCTTGCCAAATTTCATCATGATATTTTCAACGACTGCCAAATTACAGCTTGCAAAATTTTAAATTACCTTCTTTTAAAAGTGGGCGGTGCCACGCCCATTGTCCAAAATTTTACTAATTGTATATTCTGCTTCATAAGTTCAACCCATCTACCAAGTTTCGTCGCTTTATCTGTCTTTTGTAATGAATTATCGCACTTTTTCGGTTTTTCGAAATTTTCGATATCGAAAAAGTGGGCGTGGTTATAGTCCGATATCGTTCATTTTAAATAGCGATCTGAGATGAGTGCTCAGGAACCTACATACCAAATTTCATCAAGATACCTCAAAATTTACTCAAGTTATCGTGTTAACGGACGGACGGACGGACGGACATGGCTCAATCAAATTTTTTTTCGATCCTGATTATTTTGATATATGGAAGTCTATATCTATCTCGATTCCTTTATATATGTACAACCAACCGTTATCCAATCAAACTTAATATACTCTGTGAGCTCTGCTCAACTGAGTATAAAAATTTAAAATCGGGCTCATGTCATTTTAAATTTAAAATACTTTTTTAGACATAAAATAGTGTTTAAGTGGACTATAACAGACTTAAAATGATATTTAATTTAGAACCATGTTTAAACTAATAAAACTCTATTTTATTTCGACTATGATTACGGGCCTATATGTATATTCCTCAATTTAAGTTTTCACAATTATTTCAAATCGAACTTAAAAAAAGTTATAAAAACGGTACAGTAAACTAAAAAAAAAACAACAAAAATTAAGTACAAGAGAGGTACATAAATAAAACTGTTTTTATGGTTCATTTTATATTTTAATAGCAAAACTATATTATGTTTGTTTGTTTAATGGTGTGTTCAGTTTATACTAATATTTAAGAATTCATGAGCTTAACACCGGCTTATAATAATTGAATATCAATTGTTATGTTTTCTAAGAGAAAATGAAAAGAAAGAAACATTTACTGGCATATTTCAGTAAGTATGCGTTACCTCGCTTGCGTAGTGGAAGTAGCTTGGTCATCAGTATCACCACTTTGTGATTGCTCATCACATTCGTCACTTTCTTCGCTTTCTTGATTATCCGTGTTTTGTGCTGTTGCTGGCACTTGCTTAAATATCTGGAAAAGAAATTGTTTAGTAGCAAATTAAAGGCTTTTTACTCTAAATATTTTCTTACCTTTCCATTTATACTTTTTGAGCGCACAAAATTTTAATGAATAAGGGATGGTACTTGATACGATTTATCGATTCAAGTTTTGGTTGTCAGTTGATTACCGAGTTGCCACATCATACATAACGAAACAAATAAAATAAAACTTCGACACACATAAAAAAACATTACAAATTTCACAATACGAGTTGCCGAAATAGATTTGGAGCCAAAAAGAGGCAAACATTTTAAGGAGGGCCAAAAAAAGAGCTAGGGGATAAACTGGAATTTTTGGAGCTAAACGCAAAAAAAGGGCTAGATCTGGCTCCAAAAGCACCAAAATGGCAACACTGCGGCAGGCGAGAGCACGTAAGGGAATATCAGCTGATGTGCGCCTTAGTGCAACAAGTGAGCGTGTGAGTGTGTGTTTGTGTGTGTAGAATGCAATTCAGGTCTATGATGCAGACACGCTAGTTGCGCATTTAATTTGTTGTGGCAAAAATTATGAACGGCTGCGCTACAACGCGCCTCGCCGCCACCTGGGCTTGAGCCGCACAGTTCGCCCTATCAAGAGTCAAAAGTTGGGATGAATTTGCTTCTATCATGCGTGTAACTATACTGTCAAGGCACCATCTACATATACGCACACTCACATATTTAACGCACTGCTGCGCTTAGTTCATTCGTCGCGCCAATGCGAATGTTTATATGTAACACACTCATTAGCATATTTAATTTTATTTAATTAGCGCATGATCATACAGTTTATTATGATTGAATGAGCGCACGCACAATGGTAAATAAATGTTTATAAAAATTTTCCGCTTACATATGTACAAATAAACTCGTAGAAGCGCGTTCAAGTGGTAGTTGCTATAATTGAAGCACTTGCGTATGCGTTTAATAATTGTCGTAACGCGCTTGCATACAAGTGAATGATGTATTACATCTGCCGGATTATTAGCTGCAATAAAGGCACTTAAGTTCGAAAAAGAAACTACGTACTATAAACATACATATCAACATACATACCTGCATACAACTACAGCAAGATGGCAATGCGTCCAACTTTGGGCGCTACATCACCGCGCAGCGTTGAGCCATAATTTTACAGTTAATCGCTTACATATTTTCAATTTACTTATACAAAAGTATATATTATATGTTCTTAATTTGGTTTTCCTTTCGCATTTTCGCCGCGCAAATTGAATGCGGTCCCGTGAAACGTTTAAGTTAACATGCTGGTGAACAAGTTTGAGTACGGTGTGTTGCAAGTTACCGCTACGGTTTTAATGCCTCAATTATGGTAAAGCTGCAGCATAAATTGCTGTTTTTTGTAGTCATGTTCAATGTAGCACATTGGTGCATTTCGTGACAGCGGGAAGTGCGTCGCAACATTGGTCAAGTTTACATTAATACTCAACTTACGAAGATAGTGAAATGTGCAAGTGTGTGCGTGTGGGTTGACAAGCAATTTGTCATGTGAAAAATTAACCAATTCATTGAGGGACTGCTGAGCTGTTGGTCGACAAGCAGCTATTTTCAGAAGAGATAGAACAGAAATCTTCGAATATTGCCTACTTCTTCTTCATGTAGCGATAGAGATATTGAGCGAAGGTTTTGGCGAGCTCTGTTTATAATGAAGGCCCTTTGCCGTACAATAATCCGATAAGTTCTGAAAATTAGAACTTTATCATACTAGCTCGACCATTTCGGCGCCGATTCGATATGACCACGTTGAACAGGAATGTTGACTTGAAGTGCCTTTATGTTTCTAATTGTGTTATATTAGGTTGGGTTAGTTTGATCTGGCCGTTCCCTAGGATTTCAAGGCAACTGAATGTTGTTATTGTAGTTGTATTAACGATAAAACTGAATGTGTAGCTGGCGTGCGCAGGATATAAACAGAGGACCTATTCAATAATTTCTTCCTCCAAACGGCACTTCCTACAAGTACTATCACTGCCGTGGCATAATTTAACAGTATGTGACGTTAGAAGGAACGCCCCTCATGTGATTTTGTTAGTCCAATATCGTAAGACCTTTGTAGCGTTGCTTGTAATGCGTTTTACTTTCACTGTATATACACACATATGCAGACCACACAAGTAGTCAAATTTAACTGACCCAAATATTTACGCAAACTCAGCGGGAGTGCAACAATGAGTTATTAATGCTCATTCGATGCATATTTGTTTACATTTGTCAACCCGTCACATTGACCGACACATTTGTCTATTAGTCATATTGATTGTCGAACCAATTACATATGTATCCAAATAGGTTATTATAATATGCTGACTGGCACTTATGTATTCTTAGTTTATGTACATCTAGTTTGTAAGTATTGGTAAGAACTATTTTGTATAAAAGAAAGTGACTTCAAATAAAGAATTCAATTAATGACAAACACTCAACCTACGAGTTCTATATTTTTTTATCTGAAAATAGTTCACGTTCACATTATCCTCGTCACTTTGCAGCCCCGCGCTTGGTTTCATACCTTTCCTCCTTGGTCGATCATGTGGAACTCTTGCCTACTTTTTATCGTTTTGATTAGGACTTCTCCGTCGCAATCTTCATCCGCATTTTTATTTAAATCTATTTCCATATGTCCTGGAACCCGCCAAAGTTATATGATTCGCCCTATCCCGATTCTTTCCAGGAATTTTTTACACTCTAACACACTTTTAATGTTGTACTATGCCAGATTATTGGCTTGCAGTGTAAAAGTTAACGCACCTTAAGCATTTAAGCGATTTCCCTGCAGTTTCGATATTGCTTTTGTCACGACTACTCATTTTACCTGGAAAGACACTACAGTGAGCTGTCATCCTGTAAAATCTGTAAGTATATTTGCCCATTCCATTAGTTGGGAACCATCATTGTACAAATCTATCACCTCCGTCCACCTACTTTGTGGCTCTTACACCGCCATGGACACACAAAAATATCCACAATTGACAGTTGAGGAAAGCAGACTTTCAAGAGAGGCGCGCATCACAAACCATTTTATCAATAGCAATTGGAACCAACGCCCTTGCAATTATCTGTGGCCTGTTCAAACTGCGAGTGGTCTTCAGTTAGAGGATATCGACGAAGGTGTATGAGTGATTGCACCTATTAGATGTGCCACAATGAAAAGAAGAAACCATCCTCCAAGATTGGGGATATTTTGCACCAGTCAAAGATTATCATGAGCCTTAGAGCTAGTCTTCATCTCCCCATTTGATCGTGGGATCACTCACCAAGCCTAGCACTTATCGCACCATGATCGAAGGGTAAGTCATGTCTGCCCGCTCTGTCGCATCATCTTCCGAAGTGTCAACATTTGCCTTCTCCTTCTTATTCTTCTGTATAGAATTTTACTCAACCATGCAGTTTCACTGGAGCATTCCAAGTCCATACAGAAATTTGTTCAAATAATCCTCTTCGCTCCGTGAATTTTACGCTTGTAGATCGTCAACAGATCTCTGCAATCATCGTCCTTGCACCTTTTGTTCTCCGCGACTTTTCAAAGCTTAAATATTTCTTTTAACTTCATTCTAAGAAGTCTCAGCTGGCGGCCGCCGTGGTGTTATGGTAGTGTGTTCCGCCTACCACACTGAAAACCCTGGGTTCACGGCCAGGGCAAAGCAACAACAAAATTTTAGAAACAAGTTTTTTCAATTAGAAGAAAATGTTTCTAAGCGGGGTTGCCCCTCGGCAGTGTTTGGCAAGCACTCCGATTGTATTTTTGCCATGCCGTTTGGAGTCGACATAAAACAAGTAGGTCCCGTACCGCCAATTTGTGGAAAAAATTAAAGAGGAGCACCACGCAAATTGGAAGAGAAGATCGGCTTAAAATCTCTTCGGAAGTTATGACGCCTTACATTTATTTATTTATTTAAGAAGTCTCAGCTCGATGACCTACTATGCCGGCTTCTTTAACTTATAGCGTATGGGAACTGATTGGCGAACTTTTTTATGGCACGTCCACCGCTTAAAAAGTGGATAAACATCTCTTAAATACAGTGATGATAGGACGTAAATATCAATATGTAGGCTTAGTTTACCTACTATGGTTTGAAGTTATTGTTATATTTCCTCCATCCATGCCATCATCGGATGAATGCTCGACTAAATCTTATCATCTCAAATGCATGTAAATTCAGGCGCCATAGTAAAGGCGCCTACAAATCAAATTTGTTTGCACTTCGCTGATGCCTATGACACTTTATGCAACACATGGCCCATAAACTTGCCACAAAAGATTTACTCGAGTTTTAATTCTTTTAAGATGACTTGCAGCCTATTAAATACCACACGCTTTACACTTCACTCCATTCTTCATTTACGTCAAATAATCACACTAAATTCTAACGTAATAAGGGAACTGTCATTTGTATGTGAGTGTGACATAATGCAACCGCAACTTTACACATGAGTTGCAAGTAAGAATTATCAACGCATAGAAGACTGTCAGACTTATTCGCGCCTTCCACGCTGTCTTAGCAGCAAATTCGCAGCGGTTATGCAATCAAAAACAAGCAAGGAAGGCTAAGTTCGGGTGTAACCGAATATTATATACTCAGCTGAGAGCTTTGGAGACAAAATAAGGGAAAATCACCATTTAGCAAAATGAACCTAGGGTAACCCTGGAATGTGTTTGTATGGCATGGGTTTCAAATGGAAGTTATTAAAGAGCATTTTAAAAGGGAGTGCGCCTTAGTTCTATAGGTGGACGCCTTTTCGGGATATCGCCATAAAGGTGGACCAGAGGTGACTCTAGAATGTGTTTGTACTATATGGGTATCAAATTAAAGGTATTAATGAGGGTTTTAAAAGGGAGTGGCCCTTAGTTTTATATGTTAAGGCGTTTTCGAGATATCGGCCAAAATGTGGACCAGGGTGACCCAGAACATCATCTGTCGGGTGCCGCTAATTTATTTATATACGTAATACCACGAACAGTATTCTTGCCAAGATTCCAAGGGTTTTTGATTTCGCCCTGCATAACTTTTTCATTTTCTTCTACTTAATATGGTAGGTGTCACACCCATTTTACAAAGTTTTTTCTAAAGTTATATTTTGCGTCAGTAAACCAATTCAATCATCTCAATTCATCTCTTTTTCATATTTGGTACAGAATTATGGCATTTTCTTCATTTTTCGTAATTTTCGATATCGAAAAAGTGGGTATGGTCGTAGTCGGATTTCGGCCAATTTTTATACCAAGATAAAGAGAGTTCAGATAAGTCCGTGAACTAAGTTTAGTAAAGATATATCGTTTTTTGCGCAAGTTATCATGTTAACAGCCGAGCGGACGGACAGACGGTCGACTGTGTATAAAACTGGGCGTGACTTCAACCGATTTCGCCCATTTTCACAGAATTCGTCATAGAATCTATGCCCCTACCAAATTTCAAAAGGATTGGTTAATTTTTGTTCGACTTATGGCATTAAAAGTATTCTAAACAAATTAAATGATAAAGGGCGGAGCCACGCCCATTTTGAAATTTTCTTTTATTTTTTTATTTTGTTGCACCATATTATTACTAGAGTTGAACGTTGACATAATTTACTTATATACTGTAAAGATATACAAATTTTTGTTAGACTTTGACTTACAAAAAAAATTTTTTTTTAAGTGCGTGTGGTCATTCTCCGATTTTGCTAATTTTTATTAACCATATATAGTGATAGGAGCAACGTTCCTGCCAAATTTCATCATGATATCTTCAACGACTGCCAAATTACAGCTTGCAAAACTTTGAAATTACCTTCTTTTAAAAGTGGGCGGTGCCACGCTTATTGTCCTAAATTTTACTAATTTTCTATTCTGCGTCATAAGCTCAACCCACCTACCAAGTTTCATCGCTTTAGCCTTCTTTGGTAATGAATTATCGCACTTTTTCGGTTTTTCGAAATTTTCGATATCGAAAAAGTGGACGTGGTTATAGTCCGATTTCGTTTATTTTAAATAGCGATCTGAGATGAGTGCCCAGCAACCTACATACCAAATTTTATCAAGATACCTCAAAATTTACTCGAGTTATCGTGTTTACGGACGGACGGACGGACGGACATGGATAAATGAATTTCTTTTTTCGCCCAGATCATTTTGATATATAGAAGTCTGTATCTATCTCGATTAGTTTATGCCGTTACGGATTACCGTTATGCGAACAAAGTTAATATACTCTGTGAGCTCTGCTCAGCTGAGTATAAAAACAGTATTAAAGTAGAGATATAAGAATGAGAAAAGTGGTTTTTATAATTACAATAATTGTGGGTAATTTTTGTTAGGCGGCTAATGTTAAAACTCATCATATTATGCAACATACATAAGTAGCTGTAGTGCTGAGAAGGTTAGGCCTGAGAAGAGATTTGATAAGTGTTGAATAGTACTTCTCTGGATATGCTCGAGGTATTAGAGGCATTATTTGGTCAAACTTGCACGAACCATATAGATATTTTAAACGATTTCCAATGAAGGGCGCCTGTTATTTCTACCCCGCGCGAACGTAAGCCATTCATTCTTCAGTTAACGTCGACTGCCCTTCCTTCTAGTATCATGAGCTTGTGTCGATAGTAAATCAGGGGCAAAAAAATTAACCCGCTTGTGCGGCGTGAATACATCGCAAGGAGTCCCCTTTTTGTAATTGGGTTCCTTTTTAATTCTGATCAATGTGGTGCATCTCTGCGTCAGTTAGCACAGCTTTGTTAGATATGCGGGGCTGCAAAATTGAGTTGACAGCTCCAGCTATTTCTGAGCAACAATTTTATCCATTCTTCCTGCGCAGTGCGATTTTGACATTTGTCCATCGAATTTACAAAAACAAAGTACATGGGACTTTTGTTTATGTTTGTAGGTATATGACCATGCTGCCACCTTGTATCGTTCCGCCATGGTCAGTTCGATATCCAAACATATCGTCGCAAGCGTATGCCAAGAAAATTTGTGTCTAAGTTTTTCAGGCTTTTTGACATGAGCTTCGTCGGCTTCTTATCGGTAGCAACCGATATACACAAGTTATTATTTGATTATAGGCTTATTACCAACAGCTAATTATTAACGTCGAATTGTCGCTTGTTATCGGTTTATAATCCCGGAGTCATTGGCTTCTTATTGGTTTTTTAGCAGCTGTTATCAACGGTTACATATATTTTATCGACTTTGTATTGAAGTTTTATTGGTATCGTTACAAAACAAAGCGATGAGTCATGGGTAACAAATCGATAACACGTCGATAACGAATTGTTAAACTTCCTATAAAAAATCGATAACTTTTTGATATAAAATCGCTTTTATAACACTTCGATATTAAATCAATATTTGTTTGTAACTCGTCTATAACAAACCTATAGCAATAATACAAGGCGCGATAGTCTCCGAAGATCACGCTACCATCAAGCCGGCCGCCTACAGCAAACCAATAATTCGCGCACAATCCAGGTACATGGCTTTAAATTAAAGTTAATGGTATGTTAGCCGCATTCTCATAAAAAAGATCTTATTCGCGGCTTTGTATTGCTTTAGTCGAAGAGGTTCTTTTTTGAGCTGGTACCAAACTTAGGGCGCGGCACTGAGATTAATTACTCGAGGAGACGAAGTTTTTCTTCTAGTTGTAAAAAATGTTCTCAACCACTATATTTATTCCCTTAAAATCAAAAGTATCAACTCCCTTGTATTACGTGGCTTTATATTGAAGACCTTCGTTTTGGTGCAAAGCTTTTATTCACAATAGGTACATAGGACTTAGCAGAAGTATTTAGAGATTGAAGGGGTTATGTAGCGAAACCTTTTCAAGGTGTTGCCAGCACAATTTCTTACTTATCCAAAACAACCTCACCTACTTGTGGCAAGTCGTGTTTATTTAGAGAGGCTCTTGTGAGCCTAAGTTCCACAGGGAAGGAGGAGGTTAGACGCCATAGAAGGTTCAGCGTGTCATTTCAAATCACCGAACTGATACCATAATAGTGCTATTTTCCGGAACTTACAACATCCGGCAAACAACCATCAACATCGAAAAAACTACCCCATAATCTTCGAGGAGCCTTCTTATCGCCGCAAGAAGAAGAAGATGTACATGACACAAGAGTTTCCCGCCCAGCACAAATTCAACCTCATCTCCGTTGTGCTCTTTATGTAGCCACTTTCGTCCAAGTTGCAAAATCTTAAAGACGCCACACGAATATCAGCACTTGCATCCACCAGAATACGAAGCATTCAAGAAAATATGTCTTCCTTATTGAAGGTCCGGGCACGAAATGTATTTTAGTTAGCTGGGTGCATTCACGAGAATATTAATCAGATGCAAAGCATGACGTTCTTTACTAAGGGTAAGAAGTGTAGGTATAAATCTAAGCCATCGTCGTCGTTGAACAAAGCCCTTTTTGATCCATTCGTAATGGATTTAATATAGCGGATCTTGCAGCCAGAGCCAATTTTCAAACTTTGTAGCTTGTATTCCTTTGTTAGCTGAGAATTATATCGATTTCACTTCATGCAAAAACAAAACACGTTTCATTGCCATTTCGTCGCATTTCTTCGTAAGCAAATAAAACAAGTAAAGACGGGACTATCTTCGGCTGTGCCGAAGACTTCATATCTTTCAAGAATGGGGCTGAACAATAATCTTATCCCGTTCGTAATCTCCAAATAATCGGATGTATAAGATAAGAAATATATAGTGAACAGATGTACATACCTAAACGATTTTTAAGATAAATATAAAAAAAAATTGCAAAAAACCCCCTTATCTGAACGATCGGTTGTATGGGATATACATATATTATATATAGCTCCGATCGAAATGATTTTTACAGGAAATCTTCTATGATATATTAGAATAAATATCACCAAGTTTAACGTTTTTATATTGGAAATTAAGGGAGAAATTGCCAAAAATCTTTCTATCTGAACGATCGGTTGTATGGGATATAACTATACATAGCTCCGATCAAAGTGATTTTTTCAGGATATCTTCTATGATATACTAGAATATATTTCACCGAGTTTCACGTTTATACTTTCTAAATTGCGGAAGGAATGACCAAAATCGCCTTATCTGAACGATCGGTTGTATGAGAGATATACGTTATAGTGGTCCGATCCTACCGGATCCGACAAGTATCTAATATAATACAAAAATACATCCTTGTGCCAAATTTCATTGAGATATCTCAAAATTTGAGGGACTAGTTTGCGTTCAAACAGACAGATGGACGGACAGACAGACGGACATGGCTATATCAACTCAGTTCGTCGCCCTGATCAATTCGGTATACTTAATGGTGAGTCTATCTTCTATATTTCTCAACGTTACAAACATCGGACCTTAATATACCATTTCATGTTCATGAAAGGTATAAAAATTAACAAAGATTGAAATTTTTATCATTGAATGAGGCATTCAATTTGTGAAATACGGTGTAGGATAAAGTATTCCCCTCTTAAAGAAAGAGGATGTGAGCTTGTCATCAAAGCAAATCTTCCGCTTGAGAAAATTTTACTCTGAAAAGTTTTAGCACATTTTCGAAAGCGCGGAATGCAACTATTTTTTATTTTTTTTTTTTTTTTGTAGCGCACTATTGTTACTTTGATGAGTCCACCTCTTGCCTCATAAATGGACATTTTAGTGTATGGGCCCAAGTGAGCATTTGTTTTTCCACTACCAGTCTTCAGATTTTTGTGCTTCACACCTTCACTTTTTGTTGAACTTTTCTAATTTGTGAAAGAACAAAAGGGCGATGCCCGAATGAAATTAGGATTTGTGTAGCAAGGAAAATGAGCGGAAATCTATGTGCATACATGTATGTACTTATTTCCGCTAACCTCACCGACCGGTACATGAGGCGCGCGAGAAGAAAAGTTAGACAATGTAAACATGCGCTAGACTGCAATATTAGCTTTTGATGGAATATGTAAGATGACTCAGAGGAGGAGGAGCCTGCCATAATGTCACATACGTTAGTTAGGTAAGTACAGCAGTACTCGTGTATTCTACAGTCTGTTTTTTTCTTTTTTTTTTGGTGCGCTTGTGAAACGTCGTCTTCTCGAGCTTGACAAACATTTAAGCTTAAAAGTGGACAACAATTAGACGGGAAAGTAAAAACAGCAACTAAAACAACAAAATGTATTAAAGACTAAAGCGAAAAAAAAATAAAATAAAATAAAACAGCCGACGAAAAGGTATGACAAAAATGGAACTAAAGTACGAGGTATGTCTAACACTGAGCTGCGTCGCGCTGTTGCGCTAATGCTGTAGTTGGAGGTGGCTACCCGGTTGTTAAGAAAAAAGGCGCTAGTGCATTGAAGTGCAAACTCTGCAACTTGTATTTGCTCATGCAATGTGGTAATATCTTAGCAGTATTTTATCGGAGGCTGTAACTTGGGTAGGGAAGGAGCAAGTGCTGACACTCTTGTTGACCACAATCAGGCGTGGTAGACCGACAGGTAAATCAGTGGCCTGATTTATGTTTTCTCAAGCTTCCGCGATTTCAAATCTAAATAAGCCATATTCACCTTGATTTTGTAAAAGACAAAGCAGTGGTATCTGTCATGCGCCGATGCTGCGCTGTAGTACCGCACCAACGATACACAAGGTGCCAGGATTACTACGCTAGCTCCACAATAACTGAGCTATTACCATCGCCTCAAAAGTACTGTTCAAGTTTGTTATCGTCCATCTTTATAGCTTGTACATTTAGTTATAATGCGGCGCTGATATCTTGACGGCATTTTGTTGCAGGTTGTACCTTGCGCGCCGCATGAACTTTGTGACACAAAACGCTTAACACTTTTACAGCAGTTACACTAAATTACTTGAGCTTTTGTTTGCAAGCTAGCAAATACAGGCTGATTGTCTGCCTAACGGGTGTGAAAGCAAGGGAGCAGACAGGCAGACCAATCGGTAGTGAAGTACATGTGTTACTCGTGTATGCTTGAATGCTCAATCTATTACGGACACATACCCGTGCGGCCGCCACATTGCCGGGGCATTCACATACGAGACAACAGCATCGGCGTTGCTCATCAGTAGCAGCCACTTCATGTACTCCTTAGCTGCTAATTTGTCACTGCATTTAGCATGTGTTTTGGGAAGTTTTGACAATATACATGGTGTGGCGCTATGTCCCATCAGCTACTGCACCGTCCGGATGGACGCGTCCGTGCGTATTATACTGACGATCGTATTAACGCGACGCAGTGCACAGTGGGGCGAATGATAAAATATTTTTCTTAAAGTATGCTGCTGTAAAGGGAGGAACAGTATAAGGCTCCCATGCAAGAACAAGAGCAATAAAGTTGGTTTTATGGGCGCGTAATATTAGTTTTAGTAAAAACTAAATAGCCAATTAGTACAGGGCCTCATTCTTAACCTGTGAGCTCTGTCTTCTTAAAACTTGTTTTGCACGTTTACAAAAGTTGGTACACTGATCTTTGACAGAAATTTGGAGAGAGAGATGTTCCAATGCTCGGTGATAACGCGGAGAATCGACGATGAAACATAAACTATTTCAGGGTTTGCCATATGAGCACCACCAAAAGTAAGGCCTTTACGATAACCCGGATGCAGACACGAAGTTTTCTCGGCCTGAAGTTAGATTTATTTAGTGTTGGGATATGTTTAAAAGCCTTCTTCGATTCCGATCCTTCTAAACCATTCAAAGACATTTCGCGGTTTCTTGTGCTGGGCCGAACGTTGGCTTTACAGCAGTCCCTATATCAAAGAGGCCTACATTTTTTACGACGACTCCGGGGAGATTTAGGTATAGCTTCTCTTCCAATTTACGTCTTGTACGTTTTTAATTTTTCTTACATATTGGAGGGACGGGGCAATATGTTTTATGACGACTCCGAACTTCAACTGCCACGCATTGAGTAGCTTTGCACAACAGAAATACGCCCGAAGTATTTGCCAAACCACTGCCTAGGGGCGCTCCGCTTGGAAAAACTCTTCTCCTATTCATACAACTATTTCCGTACATTTTGATATTGCCTTGTGCGGGACTTGAACTGAGGACCTTCGGTGTGGTAGGCAGAGCACGCCACCGCCGTGGTGCCGCTATCATCCGCAAAGGCATATGAACTCTGCTGAAACTTTTAATAGCAGAAATTTACGCCTCAAGGTGAAGCGCGAGGTGGGACTCCTCAGGGTCAATCATTTTAATGGCAAACTACGGGTATCACCATGGAAAATGGTGACGGAGACCGGAGAACCTAAAGGCCGCTCTGCACCACCAGGACAAAATTTTAAATCGTAACACACCTTCTTTTAATGACCAAATGTTAAGCCTCAGTAATAGTGCGCTTTCGGAACTTAAGCCAGCAGACACTCACTTTTCTCGGGACCGGCCACAGGTCCTTCAAGTGCTGGAACCCCCCCCCCCCCCACCGATGGATTCGAAATTTGATAGGCCACGAATCATATGCTATTTACCTGCTAATTTGATTTGTTCCCAAAATAAAAAATTTGGGGCTCAAAATGTAAGTACTTTTTTTGATCTCAAAATGCGGGGTCCGCCTCCTCCCTAATAAGCCTTAGATCAAACAAAAAAGTTTAATCGTGGGAATTATGTGCTATTTATGTGCTCCCAGATAAGCTATGGTTTGCCCACAACAAAGGGGAGCAAGACGAGCGGAGTGTTATAGCCCCAGACGCTCGAATCGAAAATGGATATGTGTAGAATTATGTACTCAATAGTTATGTACTCAATAGTTTCAAAAATAAATTTTTTAAACATTTGTGAATGTTTTTTTGGTAGTGGGGGTCCATTTTGAGGTTAAAAAAGTTAATAAATTTCTAGCACAAAATTTTTTATTTTAGGAACAAATTATCACATAATTCCCACCTATAAATTTTTTTTTTTGACTAAGAGCTTATGCGCGGTCCAGATGGACCCCCACTTTTGAAGTTAACAAAAAAATGTATATGTGTGCTTTTTATATGCTAATTTGTTCACAAGATTACACATTTTAAGCTCAAAATTTAAGTAATTTTCTTTCAATTTCAAAGTTGACGTCCAGGTGGAAAAACAATTGGAGGGACAAAGATATCCCCAGGTGACGTGATCGATATAAGAAAATGACAAGTTTTTGTAAAGCTTCATAAAACAACGTTACCACTATAAAAACTTTTTAAAAGCTTATTTTATTATACTCAGTTGAGCAGAGCTCACAGAGTATATTAAGTTTGATTGGATAACGGTTGGTTGTACATATATAAAGGAATCGAGATAGATATAGACTTCCATATATCAAAATAATCAGGATCCAAAAAAAATTTGATTGAGCCATGTCCGTCCGTCCGTCCGTCCGTCCGTCCGTCCGTCCGTTAACACGATAACTTGAGTAAATTTTGAGGTATCTTGATGAAATTTGGTATGTAGGTTCCTGAGCACTCATCTCAGATCGCTATTTAAAATGAACGATATCGGACTATAACCACGCCCACTTTTTCGATATCGAAAATTTCGAAAAACCGAAAAAATGCGATAATTCATTGCCAAAGGCGGCTAAAGCGATGAAACTTGGTAGATGGGTTGACGTTATGACTCAGAATAGAAAATTAGTAAGATTTTGGACAATGGGCGTGGCACCGCCTACTTTTACAAGAAGGTAATTTAAAAGTTTTGCAAGCTGTAATTTGGCAGTCGTTGAAGATATCATGATGAAATTTGGCAGGAACGTTACTACTATTACTGTATATGTGCTAAATAAAAATTAGCAAAATTGGATGAAGAACACGCCCACTTTTTAAAAAAAAATTTTTTTTAATTCAAATTTTAACAAAAAATTTAATATCTTTACTGTATATAAGTAAATTAAGTCAAAATTCAACTCCAGTAATGATATGATGCAACAAAATACAAAAATAAAAGAAAATTTCAAAATGGGCGTGGCTCCGCCCATTTTCATTTAGTGTGTCTAGAATACTTTTAATGCCATAAGTCGAACAAAAATTTACCAATCCTTTTGAAATTTGGTAGGAGCATAGATTCTATGACGTTAACTGTTCTCTGTGAAAATGGGCGAAATCGGTGGAAGCCACGCCCAGTTTTTATACACAGTCCACCGCCTGTCCTTCCGCTCGGCCGTTAACACAATAACTTGAGCAAAAAGCGATATATCTTTACTAAACTTAGCCCACGTACTTATCTGAACTCACTTTATCTTGGAATAAAAAATGAACGAAATCCGACCATAACCACGCCCACTTTATCGATATCGAAAATTACGAAAAATTAAAAAAATGCCATAATTCTATACCAAATACGAAAAAAGGGATGAAACATGGTAACTGGATTGGTTTATTGACGCAAAATATAACTTTGGAAAAAACTTTGTAAAATGGGTGTGACACCTACCATATTAAGTAGAAGAAAATCAAAAAGTTCTACAAGGCGAAATCAACAGCCCTTGGAATCTTGGCAGGAATACGGTTAGTGTTATTGAATATATAAATAAATTAGCAGTACCCGACAGATGATTTTCTGGATCACCTGATCTACATTTGGTCGATATCGCGAGAACGCCTTCACATATACATCTAAGGGCCACTCACTTTTAAAACCCTCATTAATACCTTTAATTTGATATCCATATCGTACAAGCATATTCTAGAGTCACCCTGGTCCACCTTTATGGGGATTTCTCGAAAAGGCGTTCACCTATAGAACTAAAGCCCATTCCCTTTTAAAATACTCATTATCACCATTCATTTGATACCCATATCGTACAAACACATTCTAGAGTCAGCCCTGGTCCACCTTTATGGCGATATCCCTAAATGGCGTACATCCATAGAACTATGACCTACTCTCTCTTAAAATACTCTTTAATACCTTCCATTTGATACACATGTCATACAACCACATTCCAGGGTTACCCTAGGTTCATTTTCCTACATGGTGATTTTCTTTATTTTGTCTCCATAGCTCTCAACTGAGTATGTAATGTTCGGTTGCACCCGAACTTAGCCTTCCTTACTTGTTTTTTATAAATAATTGAATGAAGTTTTTTTAAGTAAATTTTTTTAATTTCATTTCAAGGTCGATGGTTTAACAATTTTGTTGAGTTGCTTATATCATTAAGTGGGGTATGATATATTATTTCGACGAAATTGGCTTTTCCGAAACGAGCAAATCATCAATTTCCGTCCATTTGAAATTTTCTTGCAGCAAAACTACGGAATAATGGTCAAGTTTTGTTGCTTCCGCTACGAATTGGTTTGAGTTTCCTTATAGTTCTTTTTCCTTGTGTTCTTACCCCTGTTGGGGTAACAGTGTAGACATCTATCGGCAGTAATGGGCCTGAAAGGAAAATTTGAAATTTAATATTTAAAGAACAGATGTACTTATATTTAGCTTAGTAAAATTTCATTATCACTGCTGTCAATAGCTTACCTTGTATTTTTATACTCAGTTGAGCAGAGCTCACAGAGTATATTAAGTTTGATTGGATAACGGTTGGTTGTACATATATAAAGGAATCGAGATAGATATAGACTTCCATATATCAAAATAATCAGGATCGAAAAAAAATTTGATTGAGCCATGTCCGTCCGTCCGTCCGTCCGTCCGTCCGTCCGTCCGTCCGTCCGTCCGTCCGTCCGTCCGTTAACACGATAACTTGAGTAAATTTTGAGGTATCTTGATGAAATTTGGTATGTGGGTTCCTGAGCACTCATCTCAGATCGCTATTTAAAATGAACGATATCGGACTATAACCACGCCCACTTTTTCGATATCGAAAATTTCGAAAAACCGAAAAAGTGCGATAATTCATTACAAAAGACCGATAAAGCGACGAAACTTGGTAGATGAGTTGAACTTATGACGCAAAATATAAAATTAGTAAAATTTTGGACAATGGGCGTGGCACCGCCCACTTTTTAAAGAAGGTAATTTAAAACTTTTGCAAGCTGTAATTTGGCAGTCGTTGAAGATATCATGATGAAATTTGGCAGGAACGTTACTCTTATTACTGCATGTACGCTTAATAAAAATTTGCAAAATCGGAGAAGGACCACGCCCACTTTTAAAAAAAAAATTTTTTTTAAGTAAAATTTTAACAAAAAATTTAATATCTTTACAGTATATAAGTAAATTATGTCAAGATTCAACTCCAGTAATGATATGGTGCAACAAAATACAAAAATAAAAGAAAATTTAAAAATGGGCGTGGCTCCGCCCTTTTTCATTTAATTTGTCTAGGATACTTTTAATGCCATAAATCGAACAAAAATTAACCAATCCTTTTGAAATTTGGTAGGGGCATAGATTTTATGGCGATAACTGTTTTCTGTGAAAATGGGCGAAATCGGTTGATGCCACGCCCAGTTTTTATACACAGTCGTCCGTCTGTCCTTCCGCATGGCCGTTAACACGATAACTTGAGCAAAAATCGATATATCTTTACTAAACTCAGTTCACGTACTTATCTGAACCCACTTTACCTTTGTATGAAAAATGAACGAAATCCGACTATGACCACGCCCACTTTTTCGATATCGAAAATTGCGAAAAATGAAAAAAATGCCATAATTCTATACCAAATACGAAAAAAGGGATGAAACATGGTAAGGTAATTGGATTGTTTTATTGACGCGAAATATAACTTTAGAAAAAACTTCATAAAATGGTTGTGACACCTACCATATTAAGTAGAAGAAAATGAAAAAGTTCTGCAGGGCGAAATAAAACACCCTTAAAATCTTGCCAGGTATTACATATATAAATAAATTAGCGGCATCCAACCGATAATGTTCTGGGTCACCCTAGTCCACATTTTGGTCGATATCTGGAAAACGCCTTCACATATACAACTACCACCACTCCCTTTTAAAACTCTCATTAATACCTTTAATTTGATACCCATATCGTACAAACTCATTCTAGAGTCACCCCTGGTCCACCTTTATGGCGATATCTCGAAAAGGCGTCCACCTATAGAACTAAGCCCCACACCCTTTTAAAATACTCATTAACACCTTTCTTTTGATACCCATATTGTACAAACAAATTCTAGGGTCACCCCTGCTCCACCTTTATGGCGATATCTCGAAATGGCGTCCACCTATGGAACTAAGGAATACTCCCTTTTAAAATACTCATTATCACCTTTCTTTTGATGCCCATATTGTACAAACAAATTCTAGGGTCACCCCTGGTCCACCTTTATGGCGATATCTCGAAAATGCGACCACCTATACAACAACCACCACTCCCTTTTAAAACCCTCATTAATACCTTTAATTTGATACCAATATCGTACAAACACATTCTAGAGTCACCCCTGGTCCACCTTTGTGGCGATATTCCGAAAAGGTGTCCACCTATAGAACTAAGCCCCACACCCTTTTAAAATACTCATTAACAACTTTCTTTTGATACCCATATTGTACAAACAAATTCTAGGGTCACCCCTGGTCCACCTTTATGGCGATATCTCGAAACGGCGTCCACCTATGGAACTAAGGATTACTCCCTTTTAAAATACTCATTAATACCTTTAATTTGATATCCATATCGTACAAACGCATTCTAGAGTCACCCCTGGTCCACATTTATGGCGATATTTCGAAAAGGCGACCACCTATAGAACTAAGGCCCACTCTTTTAAAATACTCATTAACACCACTCGTTTGATGCCCATATTGTACAAACAAATTCTAGGGTCACCCCTGGTCCACCTTTATGGCGATATCTCGAAACGGCGTCCACCTATGGAACTAAGGATTACTCCCTTTTAAAATACTCATTAACACCTTTCATTTGATACCCATATCGTACAAACGCATTCTAGAGTCACCCCTGGTCCACCTTTATGACAATATCTCGAAACGGCGTCCACCTATAGAACTAAGGCCCACTCCCTTTTAAAATACTCATTAACACCTTTCGTTTGATGCCCATATTGTGCAAACGCATTCTAGAGTCACCCCTGGTCCATCTTTACGGCGATATCTCGAAAAGGCGTCCATCTATAGAACTTAGGTCCACGCCCTTTTAAAATACTCATTAATACCTTTCATTTGATACCCATATCGTACAAACGCATTCTAGGGTCAACCCTGACCCACCTTTATGGCTATATCCCTAAATGGCGTCCACCTATAGAACTATGGCGCACTCCCTCATAAAATACTCTTTAATGCCTTTCATTTGATACACATGTCATACAAACACATTCCAGGGTTTCCCTCGGTTCATTTTCCTACATGGTTATTTTCCCTTATGTTGTCACCATAGCTCTCAACTGAGTATGTAATGTTCGGTTACACCCGAACTTAACCTTCCTTACTTGTTAAACTAGAGCTTTGTGTTCCTCTGCACGTTTCGCTGTACCGGCTTTTTCTTTTTTTGCAAAGTTCTTCCAAAACTTATTCAGAGTGTTCAAGTTGATAAAGTTCTAAAGATATTGAAAACATTTCCATTTCAATGTTCTTTTTACATGGGTCGCAATGAATTTCCTCGGTAACCAAGTTCTTATTATACTCAGTTGAGCAGAGCTCACAGAGTATATTAAGTTTGATTGGATAACGGTTGGTTGTACATATATAAAGGAATCGAGATAGATATAGACTTCCATATATCAAAATAATCAGGATCGAAAAAAAATTTGATTGAGCCATGTCCGTCCGTCCGTCCGTTAACACGATAACTTGAGTAAATTTTGAGGTATCTTGATGAAATTTGGTATGTAGATTCCTGAGTACTCATCTCAGATCGCTATTTAAAATGAACGATATCGGACTATAACCACGCCCACTTTTACGATATCGAAAATTTCGAAAAACCGAAAAAGTGCGATAATTCATTACAAAAGACAGATAAAGCGACGAAACTTGGTAGATGAGTTGAGCTTATGACGCAGAATAGAAAATTAGTAAAATTTTGGACAATGGGCGTGGCACCGCCCACTTTTAAAAGAAGGTAATTTAGACGTTTTGCAAGCTGTAATTTGGCAGTCGTTGAAGATATCATGATGAACTTTGGCAGGAACGTTACTCCTATTACTATGTGTACGCTTAATAAAAATTTGCAAAATCGGAGAAGGACAACGCCTACTTTTAAAAAAAAATTTTTTTTAAAGTAAAATTTTAACAAAAAATTTAATATCTTTACAGTATATAAGTAAATTATGTCAACATTCAACTCCAGTAATGATATGGTGCAACAAAATACAAAAATAAAAGAAAATTTCAAAATGGGCGTGGCTCCGCCCTTTTTCATTTAATTTGTCTAGGATACTTTTAACGCCATAATTCGAACAAAAATTAACCAATCCTTTTGAAATTTGGTAGGGGAATAAATTTTATGACGTTAACTGTTTTCTGTGAAAATGGGCGAAATCCGTTGATGCCACGCCCAGTTTTTATACACAGTCGTCCGTCTGTCCTTCCGCATGGCCGTTAACACGATAACTTGAGCAAAAATCGGCATATCTTTAACGAAGTTAGTTCACGTGCTTACTTGAACTCACTTTATCTTGGTATGAAAAATGAACGAAATCCGACTATGACCACGCCCACTTTTTCGATATCGAAAATTACGAAAAATGAAAAACTGCCATAATTCTATACCAAATACGAAAAAATGGATGAAACATGGTAAGGTAATTGGATTGTTTTATTGACGCGAAATATAACTTTAGAAAAAACTTTATAAAATGGTTGTGACACCTACCATATTAAGTAGAAGAAAATGAAAAAAGTTCTGCAGGGAAATAAAAAACCCTTAAAATCTTGGCAGGTAGTACATATATAAATAAATTAGCGGTATCCAACAGATGATGTTCTGGGTCACCCTGGTCCACATTGTGGTCGATATCTGGAAAATGCCTTCACATATACAACTATCACCACTCCCTTTTAAAACTCTCATTAATACCTTTAATTTGATACCCATATCGTACAAACTTATTCTAGAGTCACCCCTGGTCCACCTTTATGGCGATATCTCGAAAAGGCGTCCACCTATAGAACTAAGTCCCACGCCCTTTTAAAATACTCATTAACACCTTTCATTTGATACCCATATCGTACAAACATATTCTAAAGTCACCCCTGGTCCACCTTTATGGCGATATCTCGAAAAGGCGAACACCTATAGAACAAAGGCCCACTCCCTTTTAAAAATACTAATTAACACCTTTCATTTGATACCCATATCGTACAAAAAAAGTCTAGAGTTACCCCTGGTCCACCTTTATTGCGATACCTCGAAAAGGCGTACACCTATAGAACTAAGGCCCACTCCCTTTTAAAATACTCATTAACACCTTTCTTTTGATACCCATTTTGTACAAACAAATTCTAGGGTCACCCCTGGTCCACCTTTACGGCGATATCTTAAAACGGCGTCCACCTATGGAACTAAGGATTACTCCCTTTTAAAATACTCATTAACACCTTTCTTTTGATATCCATATTGTACAAACAAATTCTCAGGTCACCCCTGGTCCACCTTTATGGCGATATCTCGAAACGGCGTCCACCTATGGAACTAAGGATTACTCCCTTTTAAAATACTCATTAACACCTTTTATTTGATACCCATATCGTACAAACGCATTCTAGAGTCACCCCTGGTCCACCTTTATGGCGATATCTCGAAAAGGCGACCACCTATAGAACAACCATCACTCCCTTTTAAAACCCTCGTTAATACCTTTAATTTGATACCCATATCGTACAAACATATTCTAAAGTCACCCCTGGTCCACCTTTATGGCGATATCTCGAAACGGCGTCCACCTATGGAACTAAGGATTACTCCCTTTTAAAATACTCATTAACACCTTTCTTTTGATACCCATTTTGTACAAACAAATTCTAGAGTCACCCCTGGTCCACCTTTATGGCGATATTTCGAAACGGCATCCACCTATAGAACTAAGGCCCACTCCCTTTTAAAATACTCATTAACACCTTTCTTTTGATACCCATTTTGTACAAACAAATTCTAGGGTCACCCCTGGTCCACCTTTACGGCGATATCTTAAAACGGCGTCCACCTATGGAACTAAGGATTACTCCCTTTTAAAATACTCATTAACACCTTTCTTTTGATACCCATATTGTACAAACAAATTCTCAGGTCACCCCTGGTCCACCTTTATGGCGATATCTCGAAACGGCGTCCACCTATGGAACTAAGGATTACTCCCTTTTAAAATACTCATTAACACCTTTCTTTTGATACCCATTTTGTACAAACAAATTCTAGAGTCACCCCTGGTCCACCTTTATGGCGATATTTCGAAACGGCATCCACCTATAGAACTAAGGCCCACTCCCTTTTAAAATACTCATTAACACCATTCGGTTGATGCCCATATTGAACAAACAAATTCTAGGGTCACCCCTGGTCCACCTTTATAGCGATATCTCGAAACGGCGCCCACCTATGGAACTAAGGATTACTCCCTTTTAAAATACTCATTAACACCTTTCATTTGATACCCATATCGTACAAACGCATTCTAGAGTCACCCCTGGTCCACCTTTGTGGCGATATGTCGAAACGGCGTCCACCTATGGAACTAAGGATTACTCCCTTTTAAAATACTCATTAATGCCATTCATTTGATACACATGTCATACAAACATATTCCAGGGTTTCCCTCGGTTCATTTTCCTACATGGTTGTTTTCCCTTATGCTGTCACCATAGCTCTCAACTGACTATGTAATGTTCGGTTACACCCGAACTTAACCTTCCTTACTTCTTTTTATACTCAGCTTAGAGAGCTCACAGAGTATATTAACTTTGTTCGCATAACGGTAATCCGTAACGGCATAAACTAACCGAGATAGATATAGACTTCTATATATCAAAATGATCTGGGTGAAAAAATAAATTCATTTAGCCATGTCCGTCCGTCCGTCCGTCTGTCCGTCCGATTGTAAACACGATAACTTGAGTAAATTTAGAGGTATCTTGATGAAATTTGGTATGTAGGTTCCTGGGTGCTCATCTCAGATCGCTATTTAAAATGAACGAAATCGGACTACAACCACGCCCACTTTTTCGATATCGAAAATTTCGAAAAAACCAAAAAAGTGCGATAATTCATTACCAAAGACGGACAAAGCGATGAAACTTGGTAGGTGAGTTGACCTTGTGACGCGAAATAAAAAATTAGAAAAATTTTGGACAATGGGCGTGGCACCGCCCACGTTTAAAACAAGGTAATTTAAAAGTTTTGCAAGCTGTAATTTGGCAGTCGTTGAAGATATCATGATGAAATTTGGTAGGCACGTTGCTCCTATCACTATATATGGTTAATAAAAATTAGCAAAATCTGAGAATGACCACGCCCACTATTACTATATGTGTGGTAAATAAAAATTAGCGAAATCGGATGACGAAGTCAAATTTTAACAAAAAATTTAATATCTATACAGTATAAAAGTAAATTATGTCAACATTCGACTCCAGTAATGATATGGTGCAACAAAATACAAAGATAAAAGAAAATTTCAAAATGGGCGTAACTCCGCCCTTTTTCATTTAATTCGTCTAGAATACTTTTAATGCCATAATTCGAACAAAAATTTACCAATCCTTGTGAAATTTGGTAGGGACATAGATTCTGTGACGGTAACTGTTTTCTGTGAAAACTGGCGAAGTCGGTTGAAGTCACGCCCAGTTTTTATACACAGTCGACCGTCTGTACTTCCGATCGGCCGTTAACACGATAACTTGCGCAAAAAACGATATATCTTAACTAAACTTAGTTCACGTACTTATCTCAAGTCACTTTTCCGATATCGAAAAATACGAAAAATGAAAAAAAATGCCATAATTCTGTACGAAATATGAAAAAAGAGATGAAACATGGTAATTGAATTGGTTTATTGACGCAAAATATAACTTTAGAAAAAACTTTGTAAAATGGGTGTGACACCTACCATATTAAGTAGAAGAAAATGAAAAAGTTCTGCAGGGCGAAATCAAAAGCCCTTGCAATCTTGGCAGGAATACTGTTCGTGGTATGACATATGTATATAAATAAATTAGCGGTACCCGACAGAAGATGTTCTGGGTAACCCTGGTCCACATTTTGGTCGATATCTCGAAAACGCCTTCACATATACAACTAAGGGCTACTCCCCTTTAAAACCCTCATTAATACTTTTAATTTGATACCCATATCGTACAAACACATTCTAGAGTCACCCCTGGTCCACCCTTATTGCGATATCTCGAAAAGGCGTCCACCTATAGAACTAAGGCCAACTACGTTTTAAATAATCATTAACACCTTTCATTTGATACACATGTCATACAAACACATTCCAGGGTTACCCTAGGTTCATTTGGCTAAATGGTGATTTTCCCTTATTTTGTCTCCAAAGCTCTCAGCTGAGTATGTAATGTTCGGTTACACCCGAACTCGTTAACTCGTTACTTGTTTTTGAGTAGTTCTGCCACATTTGCCTCACACTTTAAAAGTCTCAGTCCCAGCCGTTTAAAAAAAGGTGTAGGTGGCAACACATTCACAAGAACTTGTTCACGAGTTGAATAGGTATTTGAAGTAATGCCGAAAAAATATGTTGTATATGAAAAAATATAGTACTATATTTTATAACCGAAATCATATAGAAGACAACCCATTGCTTACTTTTCTGAAGTTTAATCCAAACGGTTTTGGTACGAGCAAATAAGAAAAATATATAAAAACAAGCAACAAAGGCTAAGTTCGGGTGTAACCTAACATTACATACTTATCTGCGAGCTTTGGAGAGAAAATTGTCTTTTTCGTGGATACATACAAATGGTAATGGCCTTTGCTATTTTTCTTCAACTATTACTTCGTTTTATTTGAAATTTTTTTTTATATTTTGGTGCACCATATCATTACTGGAGTTGAATGTTGACATAATTTACTTATATACTGTAAAGATATTCAATTTTTTGTTAAATTTTGATTAAAAACATTTTTTTTTTAAGTGGGCGTGTTCGTCATCCGATTTTGCTAATTTCTATTTAGAACACATATAGTAATAGGAGTAACGTGCCTACCAAATTTCATCATTATATCTTCAACGACTGCCAAATTACAGCTCGAAAAACTTTTAAGTTACCTTCTTTTAAAGTGAGTGGTGCCACGCCCATTGGCCAAAATTTTACTAACTTTCATTCTGCGTGATAAGGTCAACCCACCTACCAAGTTTCATCGCTTTATCTGTCTTTGGTAATGCATTATCGCACTTTTTCGGTTTTTCGAAATTTTCGATATTGAAAAAGTGGGCGTGGTTATAGTCCGATATCGTTAATTTTAAGCACCGATCTGACATGAATGCCCAGGAACTTATATACCAAATTTCATTAAGATACCTCAAAATTTACTCAAGTTATCGTGTGTACGGACAGACGGACGGACGGACATGGCTAAAGGAATTTCTTTTTTCGCCCAAATTATTTTATATATAGAAGTCTATATCTATCTCGATTAGTGTATGCCGTAACGGGGTACCGTTATGCGAAAAAATTAAATGTGAGCTCTGCTCAGCTGAGTATAAATATGTCATAGAACAAACTTACCCCACTCAAAAATTTTTTTAACAAAATCACAAAAAATGTATTTGCTGGAAATTTTTCTGGAAAGTTTTTCTAATTTCTTTATTTCTTATCGTCTTGAGCATAACAAGTGTTTATTAATGAATAACTAAATCCGCTAATTCTATTTTAGCTCACAATGAATTGGCATGTTTTAGAAGCTTTTTGCTGCCACTATTCCGTAAGTTATAAAATCATTTTCTCTGTAATTTTTATACTCAGTTGAGCAGAGCTCACAGAGTATATTAAGTTTGATTGGATAACGGTTGGTTGTACATATATAAAGGAATCGAGATAGATATAGACTTCCATATATCAAAATAATCAGGATCCAAAAAAAATTTGATTGAGCCATGTCCGTCCGTCCGTCCGTCCGTCCGTCCGTCCGTCCGTTAACACGATAACTTGAGTAAATTTTGAGGTATCTTGATGAAATTTGGTATGTAGGTTCCTGAGCACTCATCTCAGATCGCTATTTAAAATGAACGATATCGGACTATAACCACGCCCACTTTTTCGATATCGAAAATTTCGAAAAACCGAAAAAATGCGATAATTCATTGCCAAAGGCGGCTAAAGCGATGAAACTTGGTAGATGGGTTGACGTTATGACTCAGAATAGAAAATTAGTAAGATTTTGGACAATGGGCGTGGCACCGCCTACTTTTACAAGAAGGTAATTTAAAAGTTTTGCAAGCTGTAATTTGGCAGTCGTTGAAGATATCATGATGAAATTTGGCAGGAACGTTACTACTATTACTGTATATGTGCTAAATAAAAATTAGCAAAATTGGATGAAGAACACGCCCACTTTTTAAAAAAAAATTTTTTTTAATTCAAATTTTAACAAAAAATTTAATATCTTTACTGTATATAAGTAAATTAAGTCAAAATTCAACTCCAGTAATGATATGATGCAACAAAATACAAAAATAAAAGAAAATTTCAAAATGGGCGTGGCTCCGCCCATTTTCATTTAGTGTGTCTAGAATACTTTTAATGCCATAAGTCGAACAAAAATTTACCAATCCTTTTGAAATTTGGTAGGAGCATAGATTCTATGACGTTAACTGTTCTCTGTGAAAATGGGCGAAATCGGTGGAAGCCACGCCCAGTTTTTATACACAGTCCACCGTCTGTCCTTCCGCTCGGCCGTTAACACAATAACTTGAGCAAAAAGCGATATATCTTTATTAAACTTAGCCCACGTACTTATCTGAACTCACTTTATCTTGGAATAAAAAATGAACGAAATCCGACCATAACCACGCCCACTTTATCGATATCGAAAATTACGAAAAATTAAAAAAATGCCATAATTCTATACCAAATACGAAAAAAGGGATGAAACATGGTAACTGGATTGGTTTATTGACGCAAAATATAACTTTGGAAAAAACTTTGTAAAATGGGTGTGACACCTACCATATTAAGTAGAAGAAAATCAAAAAGTTCTACAAGGCGAAATCAACAGCCCTTGGAATCTTGGCAGGAATACGGTTAGTGTTATTGAATATATAAATAAATTAGCAGTACCCGACAGATGATTTTCTGGATCACCTGATCTACATTTGGTCGATATCGCGAGAACGCCTTCACATATACATCTAAGGGCCACTCGCTTTTAAAACCCTCATTAATACCTTTAATTTGATATCCATATCGTACAAACACATTCTAGAGTCAACCCTGGCCCACCCTAATGGAGATATCTCGAAAAGGCGTGCACCTATAGACCTAATGCCCACTCCCTCTTAAAATGCTCAGTAACACCTTTCGTTTGATACCCATATCGTAAAAACATTCTAGAGTCACCCCTGGCCCACCCTAATGGCGATATCTCGAAAAGGCGTCCACCTATAGACCTAATGTCCACTCCCTCTTAAAATGCTCAGTAACACCTTTCCTTTGATACCCATATCGTACAAACATTCTAGAGTCACCCCTGGCCCACCCTAATGGCGATATCTCGAAAAGGCGTGCACCTATAGACCTAATGCCCACTCCCTCTTAAAACGCTCAGTAACACTTTTCATTTGATTCCCATATCGTACAACTAGAGACACCCCTGGTCCACCTTTATGGCGATATCTCGAAACGGCGTCCACCTAGGGAACTAAGGATCACTCCTTTTCAAAATACTCATTAACAGCTTTCATTTGATACCCATATCGTACAAGCATATTCTAGAGTCACCCTGGTCCACCTTTATGGGGATTTCTCGAAAAGGCGTTCACCTATAGAACTAAAGCCCATTCCCTTTTAAAATACTCATTATCACCATTCATTTGATACCCATATCGTACAAACACATTCTAGAGTCAGCCCTGGTCCACCTTTATGGCGATATCCCTAAATGGCGTACATCCATAGAACTATGACCTACTCTCTCTTAAAATACTCTTTAATACCTTCCATTTGATACACATGTCATACAACCACATTCCAGGGTTACCCTAGGTTCATTTTCCTACATGGTGATTTTCTTTATTTTGTCTCCATAGCTCTCAACTGAGTATGTAATGTTCGGTTGCACCCGAACTTAGCCTTCCTTACTTGTTCCTCATATAAAATGTTCTTGGTACATCATTTTCTTATAGCAGATCAAATTTCTCCGAATTTCTGTTCTCCGGCTTGAAATTATTTCTTCGATGTCATTTAAATTTCTTTTGCGCCATACCCTTCTTCTTCGACTGGGTAAGCAGTGGAGCACTGTTAAAAAATATGAACTGATTTTGAGCATACGACGCATTTATGGGCCTGGTCGATTGATGCCCGTTTGAACAAGCAGGGCAGTCAAACTGTTCATTAAGATCTCCTGAAATCAACATGTTATTCTGGGCAAAATCGAATGTCGGTGTGGGTCGATATTACATCATCTTCACTTTCCAGTATGTTTTCGGCACATTCGATCACCTCTGAGTAATTTGTTGATGTATGATATGTTTGTTTTTCTCTTCCTACAATTAAATTCGTAGCTCCATTTATGTAGTTCAAATGAATTTGTATGAATTCATCTGCTCGTAAACCTACTTCTTACCTATTAATACCGTCGCATAATGCGACCAAGAATTTCTTTGGGGTCATTGAGTACTTGAAGTTTTAAAATAAACATTAAAAGTTGTCAAAAAAAATTATTTTTGGAACTATTGAGCACATAAATAGCAAAAAATTCTGCGCATATCCCGTTTCGATGCTGTCGTCTAGGCCCTATCCAGCCCCCCCCCCTCCTTGGTACCCCTTCCTTATTCTGGGCAAGCCAGAGCTTATCTTGGAGCACATAAATAGCACATAATTTCCACGATAACATCTTTTTGTTACGCCTGCTTATGCTGGACGTCCAGCTAGAGCCCCCCCTTTTTTATATTGTTTATTTTGAGAACAAATTGGCACCCTGGCCTATCAAATTTCGAATCCATCGTAGGGGGGGGGGGGGGGGGGTGCAGCTTGACGGACCTCATTATTCCCATGTTCAAAAGTCACTAGCAAAGTTATCGCTTGATCTAAGCTTTTTTATTGCTTAGAATATTCCACTAATCTTGGAAAATCAATAGATTTAGACTACGTCTTGTGAGTCGGTGTGATTTTTATCAGTACATGTGGCTGAAAAAGACAGAACTGCCCTATGAATAAATCGCAGTTCAAAATCACGCTTACCTGTTACCCCAATTCCACGAGATCAGTTAAAAATAGTTGACCGAAAGCGGCCAACCTCCTTTTGCTCAGTGCCAGACAGTGGCACAGCAGGTGCGGCACGCTTTCCTACTCCTCAATTAATCTGCAGCTGCGGCAATAATCGTGCGATACGACGCCCATCCTAGCGGCGTGAGCCTATCAAGCAGTGACCGGTAAGAACCCTTATCAGGATCAAAAGTCTTCATTTATTCAGGGTCAAGAGAGTGTTAGTGCGACCTTTATAATAGGATGGCCACACCAACTTTTCTGTCTCGCATGTGGGAAGCGCTGACCAGAGCAGCACATTCGCCCTACCTATTGTGTTCGTGCTTACACGGAACTTAAAAGAGGCCATTGGTATACCTACCGAGTCATTTTCAGGAAGGATGTGGGCGGTCGTACCTTTCCTGGCCAGCTCGTCAGCTACACAGTTGCCTTCAATACCCCTGTGACCAGGTACCCATACAAGGCTAATCCTGAATTGCTGGCCCATCTCATTAAGAGATCTGCGGCATTCAGTGATCGATTTTGTGTTTTAGACATATGAGTTCAAGGCCTTTGGGGCAGCCTGGCTGTCTGATAAAATTATGACCCTTCTCCCGTCTTTAGGCACAAGTGCCAGCTGATTTACAGCACTGCGTATTGCCAAGACTTGCTTGATAGACGCTACAATTGTCAGGAAATGATACCACCACCCCCCCCCCCCCCCCCCCCAGCCACCAATTTCTCGAATCCGTAGTGCCGCGATAACGGCTAATTCTTTAGCCACCAAATGAAGTGGTGGCAGGTGCAGAATAGTGTTGAGTGCATCCGTGGGAGTGGAAACAAGAGCGCCGTTAAGACAGAGCTCCAAACTTCTCTGGACTTTTTGTAAGCGTTTGAGGTTCGTAGCATTTGTGAGCGCCGGCCACCAGACCAGACCTCCATACAATAGGATTGGGTGCACAATGGCTCTATATATCCAATGTACTACTTTTGGAGAGAAACCCCACGAGACTCCTATTAAAAGGGCAATTGTTGCTTTCTTTACCATGTCCTCTATATTATCTCTCCAGAGTAGTTTCCTATTCAGAATAACTCCCAGGTACCTTATCGCTGAAAGCTAGGTTTTCGCCGTCAACCTTGTGAGGTATGATGTTCGGGGTTTTGTACCTTCTTGCCCTGAGCTTTTTGCCCAGTCACAAATGGTTGATAAAGCAGTCTCCATTAGAGGTGTTTGAGGAAATTTGAGCCGTATAACAACACAAATATCATCTGCGTAGGCAATCACCTTATGACCACTCAGGGGGCCTCTATTTACCATCTTCTGGAGCGTATGCCCACCCAGCTCCGTGCAAATCTTTCTTCGAGTAAGAAGTTTGTATATAAAGTCAACTAGACATGCGTCTATGTTCAGATTCGTTAAAGCCGAGGTAATAGCTTCGGAGTAACATTATTAAAGGCCCCTGTTATATCCAAGAAAGCCACCAGTGTATATTCTTTGAGGTCGATGGACTTTTCAATGACAGATACCAGGGAGGGCAGAGTAGTTTCGGTTGATCTGCCTTTACAATACTCATGCTGAGCGTGTGAAAGGAGCGATGAGTCTATCGATCTTCTGATAAAATTCCCAGGAAGTATTTCCAAGGTCTTAAGGACAAAAGAGAATAGGCTTATAGGCCTGCCATCATTGGGTTTTGAGTGAAAGGCTTTCCCCGCCTTTGGTATAAAGACTACCTTAACCTCACTCCATAAAGCGGGTACGTAATTTGAAGGCTCCAAAAGTAGACAGGGCCCAGTCTAGCTTTCTATCATCCGTAATGCCATCAATTAACTGCTGTGAGGGTGCGGCTCCGCTGATTACGGTTGGAGACACATCCTCACATGCTGGAAAGTGTGTTTCTAGGAGTAGGTTCAAGGTGTCCGTGCTTGAAGCGGCCCAGGTACCATATCCTTTTTGGACGCAACCTAATGGCGTTTTGGCGAGCACCCTCATCAAACGGGAGGCAGCAGATGTGGCTTCAATCCCGCTACAGAAGCTTGTCCAGGATAGCTTTTTTGTAAGAATATAAATTGGTCTTGTATAGTGTGCAAGATGATTGCTGGCCGTCATGCTTAGCTTTGTTAAAAGCCACTCGGCAAGTTTTCCTGAGTTTATCAAGGTCAGACGACCACCAAGGTGGCTTATGCGATTTCTTCATCCTCTTGATGGGACAAGCCCTATCTAGAGCAGACTTACACCGCTGACTAAAAGTATTGACGTGCTCATCAAGATCTTCCTCATTTCTGGGTTGGTGCACCACCTCACCCCCTAAATTTTATCAATGAGCTTTTTATAGTAACCCCAGTTAGCATTCCTAATATTTTATATACGTATACTTAGGTTCAGGGGGCAACTCGGAAATAGAGATGCTTACAAATCTGTGATCTGAGAATGAGTGTTCATTTAAAACTCTCCAAGAAATAATACGGTCGCTGAAGGTTTGAGACACCAAAGTGATGTCAAGGACCTCCCTTCCGTTGCTTGTAATAAAAGTGGGGTCATTCTCTTTATTGCATATACTAAGATTTGTGCTCAATAAGTAGTTATAGAGTAACTCACCTCGCTCATTTGAGTCAGACATGCCCCACTGATTATGGTGGGCATTTGCGTCCTAGCATTAGAACTTCGTTCCGTTGATTTGCACATCTCACGAACTCTTTGAACGTCGCCGATGGGGGTGATCCCTGGGGATCGTGGGCCAGATGAAAGGATGCTTCCTTGTAATTCCTCTCCGGGCATTCGACGCTAATCGCTGTCATATCACCGTCACGAAATTAAGGTAAAAAGAAAGCATTTAGATTAGCCTTAGCTAAAATATGTGTGCGAAGCTTACCCTTATTATGAGCGCTATACAGCCTGTAAATTGGAGTCCTTAAGCCACAGATCCTATTAGCAGTCATCCATGCCTCCTGAGCTATAACGATATCCACCTCATCCGAAGACAGGTGAAGCAGAAGCGCAGCTGATGCTGCTTTGCACTTTACTGTTTTCCTCCCTCCTCCGTGAGCGTAGCGTCCGCGTCGTCTTCGCGCAGAAGCTGGCTCTCACAGTAAAGATTTCTGAAAACCGAGCCACCGTCTGAGCTAGTCGAAGCGTACCCGCCACTTTCCTCCGCCTTGCTGACGTCAACCTCTATCTCGTGCTCCCTGAGAGCTTCCTTCACCTCCTGTTGTTGTAGTTGTTGTAGCAATGCTTCGCCCCACCTAACAGCCGCGACCGATCACAAATTGTCATCAATATCCTCTAACGGGAGTCCAAGGAAATTTGTCGTTTCAACAGGGGTGGACCATAAGGAAAGGGGTGTTAGAGGCGTTGGTTCTACATTACAATTAAAGAGATGGTTGGTGTCATGTGGGGACACATTGCAGGCGGGGCATACATTTTGTTTGTCGGGGTTGATTCTGGATAGGTAAGAGTTTAACCTGTTACAGTATCCAGAACGAAGTTGAGCAAGAGTGGCACGCGTTTCCCTGGGGAGTATGCGTTCCTCTTCCGCGAGATTTGGATACTTTTCTTTAAGTACTGGATTCACCGGGCAATTCTTGGCATACAGGTCCGACGCCTGTATTTTGGCAGGCCTGTAGTTTCTTCCAGTGGGTAATTTTTAGGCTTGGCGACCATATGGGTGACGCGTCGCACGTAATCGGCTGGCTAATTGCTTTGTATATCATGAGCGTTTCTTTATCTTTTCCCCAGGTACTGCCAGCGAGGGATTTGAGGATTTTGTTACGGCTCTGAATTCTCGGAACAATTGCGGCTGCGTGCTCACCAAAATGTAGATGCTGATCAAACGTCACACCCAAGATTTTGGGGTGTAGGACAGTCGGTAGCGTAGTGCCATCGACGTGGATGTTCAAAGTGGTCGACATTTGGGACGACCATGTTGTAAATAAGGTCGCGGAAGATTTAGTCGGTGATAATGCCAGGTTTCGCGAGGCGAATAAACTGGAGAGATCAGGGAGGTAGCCGTTTATTTTATTGCATAGCTCATCGATCTTTGGGCCTGGGCCTGTGGCCATTATTGTGCAGTCATCGGCGTAGGTAACGATTGTGACTCCTTCCGATGGGGAAGGTAGCTTAGATATGTAGAAATTAAACAAAAGTGGGGATAGGACACCACCCTGTGGCACCCCTTGTTTAATTCTCCTTGGTTTTGATGTTTCGTTTCTAAATTGCACCGATGCCTGCCGACCACCCAGATAATTTGCGGTCCACCTTTTAAGACATGGGGGAAGGGTAGACCCTTCCAGGTCTTGCAGTAACGAGCCATGGTTGACCGTATCAAAAGCTTTTGATAGGTATATCGCTACGAGTACTGTTCTATGGTGGGGGTATTGATTTAAACCGCAATTTATCTGGGTGTTAATGGCATTTAGCACGGTGGTAGTGCTATGGAGTTTTCTGAAGCCATGCTGATGAGAGGCTAGCTGCAAATTTGCTTGGAAATAAGGGAGCAAAATGGCTTCAAGCGTCTTTGCTACTGGCGATAGGAGAGATATCGAACGATACGACTCTCCTATGTTAGCTGGTTTCCCAGGCTTTAGTAGCGGGACCACCTTGGCCATTTTCCATTTCTCGGGTATGGCAAAGGTGGAAAGAGACAGATTGAAGACATGCGCTAAATATTTGAAAACCTCTTTCCCTAGGCTTTTAAGCATCGGCATGGATATGCCGTCTGGGCCCACTGCTTTGGATGGATTAGCGCGACCAATGGCGTCCTCAACCTCTTTAGCGGTGATGGTGATGGGTGACGCGCTGAATTTGTGTTTATGTGCGTGTCTATTGGCTCTCCGTCTATCTTTGTCGACCGTAGGATTCATTATATATTGTCGGCAGAAGGCGATCGCGCATTTTTTCGCATCCGACAGCACTTTGTCGCCAAAGGCGATGGAAACTTTGTCTTTGTGCTTAGTCGGATTCGATAGGGACTTTACGGTGGACCAAAGTTTACCCACACCGGTAGAGAGGTTACAACCTCTTAGGTGCTCCTCCCATTTCGCACGCTTGCGTTCGTCCACAAGCAATCTGATGCGTTGGTTTATATCCCTTATTTGGGGGTCGCCTGGATCAAGCTGTCTTATAAGGTCACGTCCTCTCGATAGGTTTGCGGCCTCCGCCAGGACGTGGGCCGGATTTCGGGAATTCTCCCGGCGGGAATGAAACGTGCCGAGGCGGATTCAATGACCTTACGGAAGGCACGCTCCCCTTGGCGGGCATCAGTCGGGATAGGGAGGGCAGCAAAACGGTTGTCTGTAAAGGATTTATATTCTTCCCACTTTCCTTTTTTGAAGTTCATGAAAGTGTGTTTTTCGGTGACGATGAAGTCGGCGGTACGCTCGAGCGAAATAAGTATAGGCAGGTGGTCGGATGCCAATGTTACTATCGGCTGCCAGTTGACGCAGTTTACGAGTTCTGCGCTCACGATTGAGATATCTGGCGGTCTGTGACAGCTTCCTACCATACGTGTGGGGGCGTCTCCGTTTATTGTACAGAACGTCGTTTCTTCTATTTGATCCGCCAACATCTCACCCCTACTGTCCGCCCGCAAGTTTAAGTGCCATAGCTCGTGATGGGCATTGAAATCGCCTAAGATGATGCTATTGTTGCCAGTGAGTAAGGCTCTGATATTATGGCGGTATCCACTAGGGCAACAGGAGGGATGTAGATGTTGATGATTTCTAGGTTTGCATCGCCTGACCGGACAGATAGGCCTTGACGTTCTAAGACATTGTCCCTGCGGTCGATGCCAGGATCAAATATATAATATTGCACAGAGTGGTGTATGATAAACGCGAGGCCGCCTCCATTTCCGCTCTCGCGGTCTTTCCTGTGGACATTTTACCCAGAGCAAGTCTGCAATGCAGATCTTGCTGTGAGTTTAGTCTCTTGAATCGCAGCAATGCGGATGTTGTGCCGCTTCATGAATCGACTATCCTTTACAGTTTAACTGCAGAATTCTGAAGTGCTTAAGGGGAGACGCCGCCACTCTGGGGGTAAGTAACGGGTGACTACGCCTGGGTTGTGGAAGGCCAGGACGCAATTGCTGTTGTGGCCCTGGGACTGGGCGTCCTTGGGCAAGCATTGTGGTGCCCGGATGATTTGGGTTTGCGACATGGTGCGATGAAACCCATCGGGGGGTTGCCGTCGCGGAGACCAGAACATCTAGGAAAGTGGCACCACCCAAGGCAGGAGCTGCATTGGGCGGATGTCGCAAACCTATATATTGTGTGCTGGCAAACGGTGCAAACGGAGGTAGGGACTAAGAGTCTGTTTCCCTGACCTACACGATTGCTGCCGGAAAAAAAAGGGGGGGGGGGGGAGAAAACGGGGGCAGGGGCTGATGCTCAGCATTGCTACCGACTCTACTACGAAGGTAGTAGTTATGAGTGGTAGCAGCTGTTTGAGTTGTTGGCGCCGTGGGGCGCGAGCAGCAGCGGGTACTTGTTGTGGCTTGCTGAGCAGCGGGGCTGCTGGAAGGTAGTGGGTGGGGGGCGCTTAGGCGTAGACTACGGGACGCCCTTGGGCGTGAACAGCAAGGAGGATTTATAAAAGTTACGTGGACGTCGGGTTTTGGGATCAAGCCCAGAACAACCTGTCCGATGCAACCATCCCTTACACACTGAACAGAGTATGGCCGTCCTAGTATGGCCGTCCTAAAAAGATTCTTTTCCGGCAGATGCAGCAAAATCATTTCTCACCATCGGGGTCAGGAGACGGACCCGGATTGGATTCGATGCCTTCCCGGAGTAAGAGAATATGGAGCAGTCCTGCTGCAAGGAGCTGCTGGGAGGATGACAATTTGTGGGAGGGACGCAACAAATTAAATGGAGTCACACTGAAATGACAGTCTTTGGTCGGGAAAATCCCGAGTCGCTCCGGTACATAGAACCGACTGCCTTGGGAAGCGCCTTCACCACCTCAAGAGATGCTATGTTAACCAAGGCTTCGGCTTCAGCCTTATATACCTTAAGGTTTACAGTTTTTAAGCCATAGTTGACCGTGTAATTATACTTAGCAACGGCCTCGAGGCTTTCTTCATCTAAGAGCAGGACCACTTGCATCGTCGCTCTTTCTGTCTTTCCGACGTTGACTACCCGCCAGTTCTTCGTCGGGAGCTTGGGGTTGAAATCCTGAAAGGTGCCCAGAAGTTCAGAAGGTTCCATAGGCTTCACTGGAACCCATGCTCTCGCTCTTGGGCGCGATGGAATATCCTTCGGTTCCACCACTTTTAGGCGTACACCCGGGTACACCTCCCCAAGAAGAGCCACCACTGATTTACACAGCTCCACATACCTGTTGTCCCCGCAGACAATAAATTTTGCGTTTCCCTTGGACCATCCCGGAGGAGTTCCAGGATTTTCTCGTAGCACCAGCCGTGCTACAATAGAGATCGTGGCCTCGATCCACTTCCACTGTTGCTTAGGGATCCTACCTTCGGCGTTGCTCTCATCAACCTGAAAGGTGCCCAGTGGAGGCCTTGGGGTGCTGGTCACGTTGCTGGCCTCCCGCCCAGTACCTCTGTGTAAAAACTGGCCTTTGGACTACGAGAACCGGATATGCTCTCGGCTCTCTTGAGGTTTTGTGCGGGAATTACCCCTTCACTAGTAGAAAGGCCCGATCCCCTGGTTTATGTTTACATTTTTCTTAAAATTCTCCATATCGATTCCCACGAGTAGCGGTGACAGGAAAGGTCCAACCGGACAGAGATCCGCGATGTCCGGGTAAGGCTAAAATAACATCGAAGGTCGCCCGGTGGTCGATGTACTCCGTTAAAGACTGGGATAGTTGGACAGGGCCCCCAGCCAGGCTGATCCTCGGGGATATCAAGGCATTTGGGACAGACGGTAGGTGGGAAAAGGAAGGTAGAAAGGTCAGAAACGGGAGGAGGGGAAAAAGGTCTCCGCTCGAATTACCCACCTGAAAGGGCGTTACCAAGTGCCACCACGAGGGGGCTTCCGTCCTTATAGGGGGGGTCACCTACGAGTCGACGCTTCGGGATGATGCAAAGCGAAGCATCCCCATCAAAGGCACCCGATTAGTTACTTAATTGGCGCTTAACCGTTTACACGTCTACGACACTTTGCAGCCCCTTCTCTTAACCTCACGCAATCTTATTCGGACGTCTACGGAGGAAGCTTCGAGGGATGCGCCTTTTTTTAGCTAGCTCATCCGCTCTTTGATTCCCATCTATTTCCATATGCTCTGCCGCACAATATAGATGTATTCTTATACCTGTCCCTAGGAAAAACCTAAAAGAAGCACAACGCAACTTGGAAAAGGAGTTTAGGCTTAAATCTCCACGGAGACAAATCGGGCCAAGTATTATTTTAAACAACCGCACCGGTTTCCGTGGGTTTTCCAAATAGTTCAATCAGTGCGACAGCTATTACCAAAATAAAATCCTATTTTGGTAAAATATCGGCACTTTTAATGCCCTGAAAACTTGCCATATTCATAACCTATATGTACGTATATTGGCATCTTTTATTGGTGCCTCAACCCAAAAAAAATTGATAACTTCATAAAATAGGAAACGTAAAAAAGTTTTAAAACAAAAAATTAAATCTTCAAAATGTGAATAAGTTCGCCAACCCAAAAATTTATAGATTATGAATATGGCGGAAAACCAAAAAGAACAAAGGCGCTATTCTATGGCTTAAATAACCTATTATTCCGTTTGAAGATCTAATCGTACATGATTGATCTTTATAGTCGCGAACACAGTTTGGTCTCAGAACTAAAGGCATTTACTTACACGCGTCACACTTTTATTGCAGACAATCAAAAATATTTATTGACTCGTAATCATAAAAATTTATTTGTACATTAAACCTGAAAAAATGTCGCTATTCGACTGCTGAGTGGAATATCACCATATCTCAACAACTGTTTGGAAAACGCTCCATCTTAAAATAATTCGAAATGTGGCGTTCAGTCGTGTTAGGGTGATATTCCACTCAACAGTCAGTTTATAACAACACCCTTTCATTACTACATATATTGCGTATTAAAAATTGGCGTATTAAAAATTTGTTAACTATTGGATTAGTTATATCTGTAAATAAACTCGGCATCTTGGTCCTTTCACAACCACCCTGTACCACAGCACAAAGTTTTCCTTCCACAACCGCCCCTGCCCCAGAGTCTCCATAATTTGGTTTTTTTTCAGGATATGCAGCACAAATGTGTGTATCTAATACATATTCCGGATTTGATATCCGATAATAGAATAGTTGATATACGTAATTCAACACTTTGGAGAAGATTATAATAACTTTCATCATTTAGTATTACCGAACCCCATCCACTAATTTTTAGTGGTGTGCCCTCTATTGCTTGACTTTCACAAAGATCTATGAGTTTTACTTGATCTGTCTGCGAAAAGAATCCATCCACTTTAACTACGGCTATATCTGCATATGCTGCCACTCGATTATAGTCAGGATGGGGATGTGTACTCTCCACATTGCGTTTTTGCGCTTTTTCTGAGTCCATTTTACATAAATCGGCTACACCAGCTAGAAGAAGGAACTTACTCGGACCTCGGTCTATTACGCAATGAGCAACTGTTACCACGAAATTCCATTTGACTAAAGAACCACCGCAATTATATTTGTTGTCATAAAAAATTGCTATCGAGTGTGGGCTCTCCTCTATGCTTATATCTTTGCCATTTATAATGCGAAATTTCGCATTCGCGTTAGTCAAATACCAGGTAAGTACAAGAGACAGGATCACGATATGAATACTTGAATTCATTTTAGTTTCACACCTTTTGCACTACTTTTTAAGTATAAAGTACTACGTGATACATTTTGTGGGCGCTATTTATACCTAACTGAGTCGTGTGAATAAAAGATAAACAAAAACTTTTTCGTATATATTTCAGGAATAGTACACAAAAAAAAATCTTGTGTTTGTTAATTAGTTGAACAAACAGATTTTTTAAGGTACTTATGCAATATTCTGCGAAATGATATGAGCTCACTTTTATCAAAACACTTGCTTTAGTTTTTCAAAATAAAATTTCCTAATAATGAGTTGTTTATATATGTATTCGCAGAGTTGAATTGTGTTATTAATTAGATATGTGTACAATAGCCGTATTTTTAATGAATAGATATAGAAAAGTACAAAGGGTTCATTTAATTAGTTTTATCTGTTTCCAAACTGCTTTTAAGTATAAAGTACTACGTGAAACATTTTGTTGACGCGACTTATACCTAATTGGGTATTGTGAATAAAAAATAAACAAAAACTTTTTCTTATAAATTTTAGAAATATAAAGCTACTAGCTTATGCCCGTGGGTTTTACCCCACGTTTCTATAAAAATATGCAGGCTACGCGTAACTGGCCTTGGATAAAACATGAGTTGGTAAGATTGACTTCTGCTGCAGCTAATGACTGTTGTTGTATGATATAATCATATTTGTAACAGGATTCCCCTAGCGTAGGTGAGGTTGACAGTTGAGTTGCATAAGCCCTGAAGCTATAAAGGTTTGTATTGCGCTCATCAATCCTATGATTCGCAGCTAATGATCGTCCTTGAGCTTCATTGATAGGGATAGGAAATTTGAGGCATATAAAATTGAAAAGACAAATCTATCGGTATCAATGGAAATCTTGGTTTTAAACTTTTTTGTTTTCGAAATTTTCCGATAAAATGAATTGCTTCATGAGATCCGTAAAAGTTTTGTGATGAAAAGCCTTATCCCACTACATACGCGTGAGGAATCGAAATAACGAAGCATAAATATTATGATATTATGGGCCCTCTTTTAAGGATCAATCGATAAGAAGAAATTTCTGATGGCTCAAAGGAGCTAATAAACTCAATCGGATATGCACAGCTTGGGACTCCTCCACGACTGTGTTCATAGAGTGATAAGTTTTCTTGGTTCTAGTGATATTAACATCCTCATTTTAAGGTGCTAAAATGCCTTTTCTCAAAGGAATTTATAGTTTGTAAAGATAGATTCAATATTTGGAAGAAACATTAGATATTAAAGCTTAAGGTGATAATTTATTTTCTTTTTTGGCCGTTAGTATATACCGTTGTTGTTATTGTTCAGCTCAAGGCCGTATTAAAAAAAAACGCTTTTATTTGGTTTTAATTTAATTTAATGTCAATATTTCGACCTCAGTCTGAAGTCATCATCAGGAATCTTAAGCTGCACTTGCAAGTCTTGCAAGCACCTTCAGACTGAGGTCCAAATATTGACATTAAATTAAATTAAAACCAAATAAAAGCGTTTTATTTAATCCGGCATTGAGCTCAACAATAACAACAACAGCTTAAGGTGATGTCATAATTTCTCAAAAATTTGCAGGAAAATAAATCAAATCTGTTAGTGCAGAAATAGTAATTTTTCCATAATTAATTTCAAGAAGTTGTTTAACAAAAGCTGCTGCTGAAGTGTTTCCGCCAAAATGCCCTCTCATATTTCTAAAGAGAGTAAATTATTGTACGTAAAGCCGTCTATAGATGAAAAAGCACGCATTTACTTCAACTGCGGCTGTTCCAGCAAGTAACAGGAAAGCACCGACTTTGGAATGATCATTACACCTTAAAATTACATCAATTAATATCAAATTAAACAGAAATGTTTTTTACCGGTTCCTCCATGCGTATCGAAAACCAACACAGAAGATAACATAAAATAATACTAAAGGAATAACAGGCAAACCCAACTCTGTAATCAAACTTTACGTGTTGACTTAACCTAAGTTTTTAAGGCAGCCATAAGTCTGAAAGTCCCATTTGTCTTGTTTTTTTTTTTTTAATTCCATATATTACTGGTGCTGTTAGGACTTAACGTCATATAGCTCCGTAACAATTTTCATTATCCATTTGTATGGGAGGTGCCACGCCCCTTCTTACTCACCCCTTATTTTCTTAGTAGAGTTAGGGATTGATCCAATTTAACTCTTTACTGGATTTCAATGTTCTTGTATGAATACTTCCATAGTTATGCTGTATCAAGCATTCCTACCATTACTACATCCAGAGATATGCAGAATGAAAAATTCCATTTATATGGGAGGTGCGACGCCCCCTTCTTTTCTTGGGGGTCTTACGGATTGACCTCATATAACTCCTTACTGAATTTCAATGTTCTAGCATGAATACCTTCAGAGTTATGTAGTACGAAATATATATTTATTTTGCATGGGAGGTGCCACCGCCGTTTTATATATCAATATTATTTTTAGCCTATAATCATTCTTGGAATGCTTCTAGTGGGTTGTGATCGGTCTATCCGTTTAGAACGCAACTCGATCTATACCTGCATACATACATACGTAATTTGAATTTTATATATATAGATAGATACAAAAAAAAAAATCTTGTTTTTTTTTTTTTTTTTAATTATTTGAACAAACCCATTTTCAAGGTATTTATGTATATTCCAGCGAAATGAAATGAGCTCAGCTTTAACAAAACAAAATTTCCTAGTAATTGGTTGTTTATATATGTAGGTATTGGCAGAGTTGAATTGTGTTATTAATTAGATATGTGTACAATAGCCGTATTTTTAATGAATAAATACAGAAAAGTAAAAATAATCTACTTAATTAGTTTTATCTGTTTGCAAACTGCTTATATGTTCTGTTGTAGTTATAATGCCACGAAACCGTAGATGAGAGCAGTACCACAACACTGCTCGAAATGAAGTGGGCTAATATAATCAAGATCTTGAGTTAAGTGTTAATGAGACATTAATTTGTTATGAAACCAATATTTAAATAGTTCCAAGAAATCGTGAAATATTCGTAGTCGCGGCGATAAGCACACAGTGATAAACAGAAGAGAGGATATACCTGATTTCCTAAAAAGGGGGGGGATCCAACACTCCCCTGAAAAATTTATCTTTTGAATTGATCTTGAAATAGTTCCGAAAACAACGAACAGAATAGGCTATAGTTGAAAAATATTCGGTAGCAGTCCTTCCGATATGATTCCCGAAACATTTTGCTTTAGGACTTTTTGGATTAGATTTCAGGAATTTGATATAACAAAGATATGCACTCAGTGGCAGATTTGCCATATTTGCAACATAGATCCTTAGGCGGTAAAATTGAGGGGCGGCAAAATTCGAGTCGATTAAGTTTAAAAAAATGCATTCGGATTTTGCTGCACCTAAAATAGTATTTTTGTCTGTATATTATAATAAATAATTCATTCTTTTTTATATATTTCGAAATTAGAATGAAGCTGTAAATTATTTTTCTGCATACCAGTCGTAAAAATTTGCATAAAACTTCTAATCACGCGCATTAGAAACCTTACAGCTCTCCAGTGCGTGGCGTAAACAAACAGGCGACCCGCAATCCGGAGAATCAGAATCATCTAAGAGGTTACCACACTTGACATCACTGCCAACAAAAAGAGCGTGCATTCGATGCAAATCTTGAGCTCAAGCTCTTATATTCCTCACAGTTATATTTTAATGCATAAAATCTGAAGGTCAAGATCTTGAGGAAAATTTGGGAAGTGAAACACTTCAAATTATTCTCCGCTGGAACTGATAAAAATGCTCAGACAGGATAATTTGCATATCTCTTACCCTAATGTTGACATTGCGTTGCGAATGTTTGTTTCAATTCCTATTGCAAATTGTAGCGCAGAGAGATCGTATTGTTGTAAAACGCGTGAAAAGCTATCTCAGATCTTCATTGGGCGATGACAAGCTGAATGCTTTTGCGTTGTTGACGATACAAACAGAATTGTTTTTATCTATCGATTGTTATGATGTCGTTTGCGAATTCGCAGCTGAAAAATGCTTGGAAAAAAGTGAGGAATGTTTGGAAAAAAGTTATTGTGAAATAAGGGCGGCAAGTTATATATTGCCTAGGTGCGGCGAATATTCAAATCCGCCACTGTATGCACTTCTAAATTTAAGTTAAAGCTTTACAAAGAGAATCTTGTTTTTTTTCTCTCTGGCCATTATAAATCAAAAAAAAAAGGCGCGATAATCTCCGAAGATATTTAAGGCCGAGCTTCTCCTCTAATTTGCGTGGAGCTCCTTTCAGTTTTTCCTACAAATTGGCCGGACGGGAGCTTCATGTTTTACGGCAACTCCGTGCGGCATCTGCAAAGCAGATGAGTTTTCACTAAAAAGCTTTTCATGTGAGAAATACACGGTTATAAAACATCTGCAACGTGCGTTATGGAACTCAAATTATTTTCTCTTTCAGCTTCTTAATCATTAAAAAGAAAATTATTTGAATTAAACCTCAAATCTGGAAAAGAAAAAACCGCATAATAAGATTATGAAGAACAAGTAAGGAAGGCTAAGTTCGGGTGTAACCGAACATTACATACTCAGTTGAGAGCTGTGGAGACAAAGTAAGGGAAAATCACCATGTTGTAAACAGAACCTAGGGTAACCCTGGAATGTGTTTGTATAACATGTGTATCAAATGGAAGGTATTAAAGAGCATTTTAAGAGGAAGTGGGCCATAGTTCTATAGATGGACGCCATTAAGGGATATCGCCATAAAGGTGGACCAGGCCTGACTCTAGAATTTGTTTGTACAATATGAGTATCAAATGAAAGGTGCTAATGAGTATTTTAAGAGGGAGTGGGCCTTAGTTCTATATGTGGACGCCTTTTCGAGATATCGCCTTAATCGTGGATCAGGGGCGAATCTAGAATGCGTTTGTACAATATGGGTATCAAATGAAAGGTGTTAATGAGTATTTTAAAAGGGTACCGCTAATTTATTTATATATGTAATACCAAGAATAGTATTCCTTCCAAGATTCCAAGGGCTTTTGATTTCGCCCTGCAAAACTTTTTCATTTTCTTCTACTTAATATGGTAGGTGTCACACTCATTTTACCAAGTTTTTTTCTAAAGTTATATTTTGCGTCAATAGACCAATACAATTACCATGTTTCATCCCTTTTTTCGTAGTTGGTATATAATTATGGCATTTTTTTCATTTTTCGTAATTTTCGATATCGAAAAAGTGGGCGAGGTCATAGTCGGATTTCGGCCATTTTTTACACCAATACAAAGTGAGTTCAGATAAGTACGTGAACTGAGTTTAGTAAAGATATATCGATTTTTGCTCAAGTTTTCGTGTTAACGGCCGGGCGGAAGGACAGACGGTCGACTGTGTATAAAAACTGTGCGTGGCTTCAATCGATTTCGCCCTTTTTCACAGGAAACAGTTGTCGTCCTAGAATCTAAGCCTCTACCAAATTTCACAAGGATTTTGTTCGACTTATGGCATTAAAAGTATCCTAGACAAATTAAATGAAAAAGACGCCCATTTTGAAATTTCCTTTTATTTTTGTATTTTGTTGCACCATATCATTACTGGAGTTGAATGTTGACATAATTTACTTACATACGGTAAAGATATTAACTTTTCTTTTAAAATTTGAATTTAAAAAAAAATTTTTTTTAAAAAGTGGGCGTGGTCGTTCTCCGATTTTGCTAATTTTTATTAAGCAGACATATAGTAATAAGAGTAACGTTCCTGCCAAATTTCATCATGATATCTTCAACGACTGCCAAATTACAGCTTACAAAACTTCTAAATTACCTTCTTTTAAAAGTGGGCGGTGCCACGCCCATTGTCCAAAATTTTACTAGTTTTCTATTCTGTGTCATAAGTTCAACTCACCTACCATGTTTCATCGCTTAATCCGTATTTGGTAATGAATTATCGCACTTTTTAGATTTTTCCAAATTTTCGATATCGAAAAAGTGGGTGTGGTTATTGTCCGATATCGTTCATTTTAAATAGCGATCTGAGATGAGTGCCCAGGAACCTACATACCAAATTTCATCAAGATACCTCAAAATTTACTCAAGTTATCGTGTTAGCGGACAGACGGACGGACGGACGGACGGACATGGCTCAATCGAATTTTTTTTCGATACTGATGATTTTGATATATGGAAGTCTATATCTATTTCGATTCCTTTATACCTGTACAACCAACCGTTATCCAATCAAAGTTAATATACTCTGTGAGCTCTGCTCAACTGAGTATAAAAATAACAACACTAAGAATACTTGATTAAATATATCTCACACTAACAACCCGCGATCTATATCTCACACTATTAACATGTACGAACTAGCTCAGTGAGTAAGAGTACTCTACTGTAAAGTTGCGAACCTTGACTAGAAATCCACGGCTGGGATAAATTAAATTTTTTATATAATTTTCTCCAATTTTAAGAAGAGTATTCCTATAACCAAGGAAACCACACCTCTGCTTTGAGAAAATTACTTGTCTAGGTTAGGAGAAAATCCATCCTATGATTTCTTCGTTTTCAGGAGTTTTAGGATTTTTTTTTTTTTTGAGTAAAGTGAAGAAATACCCTACATCGAAGGTCTGATGTCAAAGAAAGCGATTGCTGTCCTGCAGCCAATCGCACTAGTATCGTCACAGTGCTCTCAACTGACCCTTAATTTATTAATAAATTTAAATACATACACATAACTCAGATTTAAGCGCTGTTGGTACCAACTGTCCCGCTCTGCACCCGAGTATCTCTAGTTTGGTGGTAGTCATTTAAACTGTTTTGCGAAATTGTCGCTTTGAATGGATGTCTCCCATTTTCTCTTTTTTCTTATAAACTATCAGATTTTCATATATACATAACAAAATATAAGTTGATATCGAGAAGTGTGTGTAGTTAGCGCTACTTCAATTGACGTCTCTGAAGTTGGCAAGACAACTTTTACGTAGAAAAATATTAACTATTGTGTAAATTGCCGTGAATTTGCCGTAGATAAGTGGCATATTTAGTAAATTCTGGAACCTCTGAAAATATTGTTGTACTTATGTGCACACCCTACTGCGCCCAAACACCAATTCCAAGAACACGTATTTTTATACTCAGTTGAGCAGAGCTCACAGAGTATATTAAGTTTGATTGGATAACGGTTGGTTGTACATATATAAAGGAATCGAGATAGATATAGACTTCCATATATCAAAATAATCAGGATCGAAAAAAAATTTGATTGAGCCATGTCCGTCCGTCCGTCCGTCCGTCCGTCCGTCCGTCCGTCCGTCCGTCCGTCCGTTAACACGATAACTTGAGTAAATTTTGAGGTATCTTGATGAAATTTGGTATGTAGATTCCTGGGCACTCATCTCAGATCGCTATTTAAAATGAACGATATCGGACTATAACCACGCCCATTTTTTCGATATCGAAAATTTCGAAAAACCGAAAAAATGCGATAATTCATTGCCAAAGGGGGATAAAGCGATGAAACTTGGTAGGTGGGTTGACGTTATGACGTAGAATAGAAAATTAGTAAGATTTTGGACAATGGGCGTGGCACCGCCCACTTTTACAAGAAGGTAATTTAAAAGTTTTGCAAGCTGTAATTTGGCAGTCGTTGAAGATATCATTATGAAATTTGGCAGGAACGTTACTACTATTACTATATATGTGCTAAATAAAAATTAGCAAAATTGGATGAAGAGCACGTCCACTTTTAAAAAAAAATTTTTTTAAATTCAAATTTTAACAAAAAATTTAATATCTTTACTGTATATAAGTATATTAAGTCAGAATTCAACTCCAGTAATGATATGATGCAACAAAATACAAAAATAAAAGAAAATTTCAAAATGGGCGTGGCTCCGCCCATTTTCATTTAGTTTGTCTAGAATACTTTTAATGCCATAAGTCGAACAAAAATTTACCAATCCTTCTTAAATTTGGTAGAGGCATAGACTCTATGACGGTAACTGTTTTCTGTGAAAATGGGCGAAATCGGTGGAAGACACGCCCAGTTTTTATACACAGTCCACCGTCTGGCCTTCCTCTCGGCCGTTAACACAATAACTTGAGCAAAAACCGATATATCTTTACTGAACTTAGTCCACGCACTTATCTGAACTCACCTTATATTGGTATATAAAATGGCCGAAATCCGACCATAACCACGCCCACTTTATCGATATCGAAAATTACGAAAAATGAAAAAAAATGCCATAATTCTATACCAAATACGAAAAAAAGGATGAAACATGGTAATTGGATTGGTTTATTGACGCAAAATATAACTTTGGAAAAAACTTTGTAAAATGGGTGTGACACCTACCATATTAAGTAGAAGAAAATGAAAAAGTTCTACAAGGCGAAATTAACAGCGTTTGGAATCTTCGCAGGAATACTGTTAGTGGTATTGCATATATAAATAAATTAGCAGTACCCGACAGATGATTTTCTGGATCACCTGGTCCACATTTTGGTCGATATCGCGAAAACGCCTTCACATATACATCTAAGGGCTACTCGCTTTTAAAACCCTCATTAATACCTTTAGTTTGATATCCATATCGTACAAACACATTCTGGAGTCACCCCTGGTCCACCCTAATGGCGATATCTCGAAAAGGCGTCCACCTATAGACCTAATGCCCTCTCCCTCCTAAAATGCTCAGTAACACCTTTCGTTTGATACCCATATCGTACAAACAATCTAGAGTCACCCCTGGCCCACCCTAATGGCGATATATCGAAAAGTTGTCCACCTATAGACCTAATGCCCACTCCCTCTTAAAATGCTCAGTAACACCTTTCGTTTGATACCCATATCGTACAAAGATTCTAGAGTCATCCTTGGTCCACCTTTATGGCGATATCTCGAAAAGGCGTCCACCTATAGAACTAAGGATTACTCCCTTTTAAAATACTCATTACCACCTTTCATTTGATACCCATATCGTACAAACACATTCTAGAGTCACCCTGGCCCACCCTAATGGCGATATCTCGAAAAGGCGTCCACTTATAGACCTAATGCCCACTCCCTCTTAAAATGCTCAGTAACACCCTTCGTTTGATACCCATATCGTACAAACATTCTAGAGTCACCCCTGGCCCACCCTAATGGCGATATCTCGAAAAGGCGTCCACCTATAGACCTAATGTCCACTCCCTCTTAAAGTGCTCAGTAACACCTTTCGTTTGATACCCATATCGTACAAACACATTATAGAGTCACCCTGGCCCACCCTAATGGCGATATCTCGAAAAGGCGCCCACCTATAGACCTAATGCCCACTCCCTCTTAAAATGCTCAGTAACACCTTTCGTTTGATACCCATACCGTACAAAGATTCTAGAGTCACCCTTGGTCCACCTTTATGGCGATATCTCGAAAAGGCGTCCACCTATAGAACTAAGGATTACTCCCTTTTAAAATACTCATTACCACCTTTCATTTGATACCCATATCGTACAAACAAATTCTAGAGTCACCCTGGCCCACCTTAATGGCGATATCTCGAAAAGGCGTCCACTTATAGACCTAATGCCCACTCCCTCTTAAAATGCTCAGTAACACCCTTCGTTTGATACCCATATCGTACAAACATTCTAGAGTCACCCCTGGCCCACCCTAAAGGCGATATCTCGAAAAGGCGTCCACCTATAGACCTAATGCCCACTCCCTCTTAAAGTGCTCAGTAACACCTTTCGTTTGATACCCATATCGTACAAAGATTCTAGAGTCACCCTTGGTCCACCTTTATGGCGATATCTCGAAAAGGCGTCCACCTATAGAACTAAGGATTACTCCCTTTTAAAATACTCATTACCACCTTTCATTTGATACCTATATCGTACAAACACATTCTAGAGTCACCCTGGCCCACCCTAATGGCGATATCTCGAAAAGGCGTCCACTTATAGACCTAATGCCCACTCCCTCTTAAAATGCTCAGTAACACCCTTCGTTTGATACCCATATCGTACAAACATTCTAGAGTCACACTTGGTCCACCTTTATGGCGATATCTCGAAAAGGCTTCTTTCCACCTATAGAACTAAGGATCACTCCCTTTCAAAATACTCATTAACACCTTTCATTTGATACCCATATCGTACAAACACATTATAGAGTCACCCCTGGCCCACCCTAATGGCGATATCTCGAAAAGGCGCCCACCTATAGACCTAATGCCCACTCCCTCTTAAAATGCTCAGTAACACCTTTCGTTTGATACCCATATCGTACAAAGATTCTAGAGTCACCCTTGGTCCACCTTTATGGCGATATCTCGAAAAGGCGGTCACCTATAGAACTAAGGATTACTCCCTTTTAAAATACTCATTACCACCTTTCATTTGATACCTATATCGTACAAACACATTCTAGAGTCACCCTGGCCCACCCTAATGGCGATATCTCGAAAAGGCGTCCACTTATAGACCTAATGCCCACTCCCTCTTAAAATGCTCAGTAACACCCTTCGTTTGATACCCATATCGTACAAACATTCTAGAGTCACACTTGGTCCACCTTTATGGCGATATCTCGAAAAGGCTTCTTTCCACCTATAGAACTAAGGATCACTCCCTTTCAAAATACTCATTAACACCTTTCATTTGATACCCATATCGTACAAACACATTCTAGAGTCACCCCTGGCCCACCCTAATGGCGATATTTCGAAAAGGCGTCCACCTATAGACCTAATGCCAACTCCCTTTTAAAATGCTCAGTAACACCTTTCGTTTGATACCCATATCGTACAAACATTCTAGAGTCACCCCTGTCCCACCCTAATGGCGACATCTCGAAAAGGCGTCCACCTATAGACCTAATGCCCACTCCCTCTTAAAATGCTCAGTAACACCTTTAATTTGATTCCCATATCGTACAAACACATTCTAGAGTCGCCCCTGGTTCACCTTTATGGCGATATCTCGAAACGGTGTCCACCTATGGAACTAAGGATCACTCCCTTTGAAAATACTCAATAACACCTTTCATTTGATACCCATATCGTACAAACACATTCTAGAGTCACGCCCACCTTAATGGCGATATCTCGAAAAGGCGTCCACCGATAGACCTAAGGCCCGCTCCCTCTTAAAATGCTCAGTAACACCTTTCATTTGATACCCATATCGTACAAACAAATTCTTGAGTCAGCCCTGGTCCACCTTTATGGCGACATCCCTAAATGGCGTCCATCCATAGATCTATGGCCTACTCTCTCTTAAAATACTCTTTAATACCTTCCATTTGATACACATGTCATACAACCACATTCCAGGGTTACCCTAGGACCATTTTCCTACATGGTGATTTTCCTTATTTTGTCTCCATAGCTCTCAACTGAGTATGTAATGTTCGGTCACACCCAAACTTAGCCTTCCTTACTTGTTTTAGGTTAGTTTTAGTTTGGTTCCTTTATTATATGTTGATTTTAATTTAACAAATGTTTTATTAATTTACTTTACACTTGTTTAGTTTGTACGATTAGATCAAATATTTTAGGTTGATTTTATTTAATATTTTAGTTCTTTACTCCTTGCCTTTTGTCCAAACCTTTTTGATAATTGTCTGTATAACATTTTTGATGTCAGTCATGTGGGCCGCAGTTGTATTTGACATGCGCGTTGCCACCTGTACGCGCCTGTCAAATACAGCTTAAGGGCCAACCACATAGAATATCTTATTATATTTAGGTGTAAGGATTATGTTCCTTATATCACCCTTCCTTTTCAAAAGAAGAATTTGGCAAATTAAACACGTGTGCCATATTCTTCTTTTGTATTCTATTAATTGGTTCGGATGAACGAAAATATTAGGGTGTACCTTCCTTTTTGAAATTCGTTCATCCGGAGAAATTTTTTTTATATTTGTTGTAAAATAAGTTAAAAGTTAGAATTACGTTAATATTTTTTGTATAATAAATTTAAATTGTATATAATTCAATTATGAATTTCCAATTTCCTAAAGTTTACATTAAGATATATGTATATAAATGCATGTAGAAAAATATTTTTTTTGTGTTTTACATTTTTTCATTTGGGTATACAAAATTGTGTGTTATTTTTGTTTTTATATATTTTTCTGCCTTCGTGGCTATTGGGTTAGGTTAGGTTAGGTGGTAGCTGCCCTGATAAGGATAGCTCACTTGGACAACACGAAGGTCCGTTGTGATACCACATACACCAAAAATAACGGTGACCTAGATCCAGCTACTTAGAGAATCGTTGGGTAGCAACGATAAAGCTCCGAATGATACCGATCTCAACTTTGGATATATCCTCGGGAGATCCAAGTGAGTCGCGACCGAAGTACTTTCGCCTAATTCTGGCAAAAGCTGGACAATCAAGCATAAAGTGATTTGGTGATTCCACCTCATCATCCTCCATACAGCTGCAGCAGGATGGAGTTTCCAGTATATTGAGACGTACCGCATGGATACCCATGGGACAGTGCCCTGTCAAAACCCCAATGACCATTGATAGGTGAGCCTTAGTGAACCCAATTATTTCAGCAGACCTCCTGCCATCCGCTTTCGGCCAGAAAGATCTTGCAACCCTGCAAGACGTGGTATCCGCCCAACGTTTGCTGAGCTGATTCGAGGCCCAGCTATGGAGGAGCAATCCACAGGTGGCCAGTGGGATCCCGAAGTCCCTACAGCCATCTTCATCCGGTTCAGTTGTACCGATGCGGGCTAAGAGATCCGCTTGACAGTTACCCGGGATATCACTATGGCCCGGGACCCAGATAATCTTAATTGTAAAATAATTCGATGCAATCGCAAGCGAGGTCAGGCACTCCCAGACCACCCTCGATCGCACTGTAGTTGAGCTCAAGGCCTTGATAGCCGATTGGCTATCAGAGTAGATGTTAAATTCCCTAACCGTGGTAGCACTGGATAGCATTCCATCCACCGCATCCTTAATCGCAGCAATTTCGGCTTGGAATACACTGCAGTGATCAGCCAACTTAAACTTGCGGCTTAAATTTAGCTCTTGACAAAAGACCCCCCCACCAACCTTTCCATCCAGCTTTGACCCATCCGTGAACAAGTTAACCGGTCCCATGCCCCAGATAATTCCTCTTCCCCAATCCTCTCTCTCTGGAATAACTGGGGTGAAGGTTGTATAGGGAGCTGTTATCGGCATACAGTAGTCCGTTCTGTCCGGGATGAAGTCGAAACTGGTAAGAAGGCTAGAGTGTCCGCGGTCAGAAAGTCTATATCCCATATCACGAAGCCTGACCAACGACCTTGCCGCGGCCGCCTTTCCCGCAATATCTACTGGGTATATGTTCAGCATGACGTTCAGTGCCAAGGTAGGCGTTGTTCTGAGAGCGCCACTGATACCGATTAGCGCCGTCCGTTGCACTGACACTAACATTTTGGAGGTGCTCGCCGTGTCCAGTGCTTTCCACCAGACCAGCACCCCATATAGCAGAATCGGTTTGACCACCATCTCATAAAGCCAGTGTACTATTCTTGGCGAGAGTCCCCATCTCTTTCCGATAGCTCCTCTGCAGCAGTACAAGGCAATGGCGGCCTTCCTGGCCCGATCTTCCACATTGGGTCTCCAGGACAGTTTCTTGTCCAAAACAATCCCCAAATATTTAACCCTATCAGAAAGTACCAACGGTACCCCTCCAATCGAGGGAGTTCTGAAATCGGGCACCTTATATCTTCTTGTGAAAAGGACCAATTCCGTTTTTCCCGGGTTGACCGCCAATCCACATGATTCAGCCCACCTAGCCACAGTATCCAGGTAGCCCTGAAGAACATCGCGCAGGGCGCCCAGAAATTTGCCTCTGACTAGGATAGCGAGGTCATCTGCATAGGCAACCACCCGACAACCATTGGCTTCCAGCTCCACAAGAAGCTCGTTGACTACCACAACCCAGAGGAGAGGAGATAGGACACCCCCCTGTGGCGTGCCCCTGCACACCTTCCTCTTAATTATGGCCCCTCCCCACTCCGCTGCGACAATTCTGCCGCATAGAAGTTTGCTAATAAATTCAACCAGAGCCGCCTCGACTCCTAAACCCACCAGAGCTCTTTCGATTGACCCCGGTAAGACATTGTTAAAAGCTCCCTCGATGTCTAGAAAGGCACCCAGAGCATACTCTTTGTGTTCTAGGGACCCCTCTATTTGCTTTACAATCGAATGGAGAGCCGTTTCCGTCGATCTGCCCTTGCAGTACGCATGTTGTGAAGCCGACAGTAACCCCCGAGGTATCCTTTCCCGTAGGTACAGGTCAATCAACCGCTCAAACGTCTTAAGAAGAAACGACGAGAGACTGATTGGCCTGAAATCCTTAGGTGATACATGAGAGCTTCTGCCGGCCTTCGGAATGAAAATAACCCTAACCATGTGCCAAGACTTCGGGATATAGTTAAGCCTGAGGCAGTTAGTATATATGATGGCCAACCAGCGGCAGGAAATCCCCAAAGACCTTTGAAGCTGCGCAGGAATGATTCCATCCGGGCCCGGAGACTTATAGGGCTTGAACGACCCTATAGCCCAGGTTATCTGACTTTCCCGTATTGGAATGGCAGGCACTTCTGCATGGCCAACGACCGCCGACCATGCAGGCGAAGATCCCTGCGCAACTGGGACATCGGGAAAATGATTGTCCAGTAAAAGCCTTAGGGACTCCTCGCTACTCATCGACCAGTCCCCACCATCATCTCTCAGATACCCCAGAGGAGCGGGGTTCCTAGAGAGTATTTTTCTAAATCTCGCGGATTCACTGCAGCCTTCTACGTTTTCGCAGAAGCTTCGCCATGCATCTCGCTTGGCTATCCTTATTTCATATTTATAAATCCCCAGACTCACCTTATAGAGCTCCCAGTCCGAGGGTAATTTACTCCTCCTGGCTCTGTTGAAGAGCCGCCGACTGGACGCTCTTAGGTCGTCAAGAGAATCCGACCACCAGGGCGGCTTGCCCTTCCCCCTGTAAGTTTTCAATGGGCAGGACAGCTGAAAGGCGCTATTGCTTGCCGAGGTGAAGTTTTCCACCAGAACGTCTATCTCAGATTCGGACAGGCCCGAACTAATGATAGGCACCGCAGGCAGTAGCTCTCCCAGCTTCCTACAATACAAGTCCCAGTTAGTACTTTTAGGGTTCCTAAAAGATATTTTACCGGGACGTTCTTCGTTCACTGAGAACTGAATATATCGGTGTTCAGAGAAGGAGTGCTCGTTGAGAACCCTCCATCCAGATATCCGACCTTCCAGTTCTCTACTAACCAGGGTGAGGTCCAGGACCTCCTCCCTTAACGCAGTAATAAAAGTCGGGTCATTCCCCCTATTACATATACAAAGTCCCTCATCTACAATAAAAGTAAATAAAGACTCACCTCTAGTGTTGGTATCCGAGCTTCCCCAAATGCTATGATGGGCATTTGCATCGGCACCGATGATCACGCCAACACCTCTTCGCCTTGCTTCAGCGGTGATTTCACCCAGTATCGCAGGTGGTGGTCCCACTACGTCCCCGTGGGGCATGTACGCTGAGACCACCCACATTTCATTACTTCCTCGCTCGAGGCAGACCGTGGTTACGTCAGCATTGCTGAAATTAGAGAGAATAAAAGCTTTAATCTCTTTTTTAACAAGCACACAGGATCTAGGCCTACTTGCCTCCCCATGCACCAAGGTGTTGAATTTTCCAGTCCTTAATCCAGAAATCTTACTGCCGTTACTACTCAGCCACGGCTCCTGGACAAGGACTATATCCACTCCGCCTTTTTCAAGGCAGAGCAACAAATTTGCGGAAGCCGCCTTAGAGTGCTGAAGATTGATTTGACGGATTTCCATCAAAAGCGCTCTTCTTCCGCACCCCATCCTTGGCGGATTCGTATTAGTATTGTCCATTCTAAAAAAACCCCCCTCAAGGCCGCTATCCGGAGCCGATTGTGTAGTCGCCCTTCAACGGTCTCGTGGTTATCTATGCTGCGCAGGGAGGCCACGCGAGGGTTCACGCATTACCTTATGGGTAATGCGTTCAGAGCCAGACCGGACGCAAAGCGGGAAAATCTTCAACCGCACCTACACCACCAACTTAACGGCGACGGAGCCGGAACGTACCTTGAGGCCCGCCACGGTTTTAACGGGACGTGGGCAGGTGCAGCATTAGCCTACCAGCCATTTTGGTAGGGTTTCACCCGACCTACTAAAGTGGCAGAATACCGCACCTACCAGCCCAATGTCATCAAGTCAAAATGTAAAGTGAAATCAAAGTCCTAAAACAGTCCAGTTCGTCACCGTTGTGTACCGATCTTGACTCTCCCTCCCCTGAGCTCGGCACAATGACTCAAGGGGTGCGGGTTTTATCGAGTTGTCCTCTCTAGATCCGCCATTATCAGTAGAAGCAGGGGCACCTCGTGCAGGACGTGATAACTAATCACGCGTGACATTCGTCACTATGGCCGGTCTAAGACTGATATCAGTCCCTGATCCAGAGCCTGAAACCACTTATGATATCCAAGCCAAGTATCTTAGCCCCCCTTCGTGGCTATTAAAAATGAAGAAAATTAAACTATTGCTAAAAATTTTGGATTTTTCTTTCAACCCAATTTAAGGTTTAATAAGGGTATTGAAGTGATGTTAATTTACTTTACTTAGGCGATTTTATGTACTACTTTTTCTTTGCTCTTAACTTCATCGAAAATAGTTACATTGGGTTCGTTAATTTTGGTTATTGTAAACGGACCTTGATAAATATTTTCGTGTTTATGATGTGGTTCTTTTTGTAAAAGTACTTTATCTCCGATTTTTACTATTAAAGGTCGTGCCGTTTTATCGTAAAAATTTTTACTTTGTAATTTATTTTTATTAATTAGGTTTTGTGCCATTTTGTGCGTTTTCTGCATCCTAAACTTAACTTCTTTGGCATAGTTTTCGACGTTATAAATTGGGTCAATTTTTTCTTTACTTAATTCATTAGGCAAGGTTGCCTTTTTCCCAAAGACTAACTCGTAAGGCGAAAATTGTTTGTCGAAAACTGTGCTACTCGTAGTATTGTGTAGAAAAGTAAAGTATTTTAAGTAAACATCCCAATCAGAAAAAGTGTCTTTTAAATATGCACGTAAGTATTCGTTAAAAACTCTATGATTACGTTCAATCGTGCCAACAGTTTCATGATGGTATGCAGTTGAAAAATTATGTTGAATATTTAAAAGTTTAGTTAATTCTTCAAATAATTAATTTTTAAATTCAGTGCCTAAATCTGATTTTATGGCATTCATTGTGCCGTAAGTTAAAATGAATGCTTCAAAAATAGCTGAAACGATTGTTTTTGCCAATTTGTCTGGTACAGCGACTGTTACCAGGTATTTAGTCATGTCGCAAATCATGGTAAATGCGAACTTGTTACCATATTTGGACTCAGTTAGGGGTCCTATTGTGTCAATTACTAGTATGTCGAATGGTTTACAAGGAGTTGGTGTTAAAACAAGTTTTTCTTTTGTTTTAGGTTTAACCTTGTTTAAGAGACAATCTTTACAATTTTTGATATATTTCGATATATCGCGAGTCATGTTCTTCCAATAAAATTTTGTTCGCAATTTTGCGTAAAGTCTTTTCATTCCGCAATGTCCACCAGAAATGGGATCATTATGGTAAATTTTCATAAGTTTTAATTTTGTATCTTCGTCTGTTACTGTCTCCACTGGATCTATTGATTTTAAAATTTTATTTCCAATATTTTTGAAATTTGTAATAGTATAATGTTCGAACATAATATCGTTTTTAGGCCATTCAACCTGCTTAATTTTGCGTTTGCCGGCTTCTGATTCAAGCCTCGAAAGTAATTTCTCTAAAGCCATTATTTCGTTAACAAGCTCAAAACTAAGTAACTCGAGTTTCTTATGTTTAATATGCGCAAAAATTCTTAAATTTGTTGTTTTATTATTTTTATCGTACGTAATTGCGGATCTTATTCGTGGGATTTTTTCGAAAAATTAAATGAAAATTTGTCGTAGACATGTAAAGTAATTTGTATTTCGTCGTTTTTGTCTATGTAAATTTTTGTCGTTTGCCTTTTTTGTCATGGCTCTTGTCTGTACTGCCAAAATTTGTTTGTTAGTTTCTTTAATCTCATCGATTGTTATACGCGATAGTGCATCAGCACAAACGCTTGATTTACCTTTTATATATATAATAGTAAAGTTATATTCAGACAGTTCCAGTCTTATTCTTGAAAGTTTTGAAGATGGGTCTTTCATGTTGAATAAGTATACTAGAGGTCTATGGTCTGATTTTACAATGAAATGGGTGCCATAAACGTATGGTCGAAATTGCTTGATTACAAAGTAAATAGCTAAAAGTTCTAATTCTATAATGGGTTTTTTCTGTTCGGCTTTATTAAATGCTTTAGAAGCGAAACAAATTGGTAAATCACTACCATGTTGTTCTTGACTCAAAATAGCGCCACATCCAGTTGTGGAAGCATCAACTGTAATAATGAATTGTTTAGTAAAATCTGGATATTGAAGTAATTTTGGTGAAAGTAACGCTGCTTTCAAAGATAAAAATGCTCTTTCGCACTCAACATCCCATACAAATTCAACTCTTTTTCTGCTTAATCGATTTAGAGGCGCTGCCAGAGACGCAAAATTAGGTATAAACCGTCTGTAATAGTTTGCAAACGCGACGAATCGTCGTACCGCGTCTTTGTCAGTCGGTTTTGTATACTTTTTAATTGCGTTTATTTTAGAGTCGTCTGGCAACAAACCTTTGGCTGAACATTTGTGACCTAAAAATGTAACTTCCGGTCGCAAAAAGTTGCACTTACTTGGGTTAAGTTTGAGATTAAAAGACCTACAAGTATCGAAAACTTTTGAAAGATTTTTAATGTGGTGTGCTTCGCTACACCCTATGACGATAATATCGTCGACGTACAAAAATGCGACATTGGGTGGTATACCCGAAAAAGCTATGGTCATCATTCGCGAGAATGAATTAGATGCTATATTTAAGCCGAATGGAAGCACTTTCCATCTAAATGCGCCACGGTCAGTGCTGAAAGACGTAATGTCACGAGAGTCAGGATGCAAGGGGATTTGATGAAATCCTGAAAAAAGATCCAAAGTGGAAAAATACTTTGCTCTACCGAGATTGTCTAAAATATTGTCAACTCTAGCTAGTGGGAATTTATCAGCAATGAGTTTTTTGTTTACTGCGAGAAAATCTACGCACATACGATATGCTTTTTGACCCTTAGTATCTTTCTTTGGGACTACAATCAAAGGACTATTGCACTTCGAATAACTGGGTTCAATCAAATCATTGTCTAATAATTTATTTACTTGGCGATTTATTTCTTCGCGTTGAGAGTATGGCAATCTATAGTTTTGAACATATACCGGTTCTTTGTCTGTCAGTCTTAATTTTTGCTCGTAAAAGTTATTTAAAGTCATTTTGTCCGTGTCAAGAGCGAAAATATCGGCATAATCTATGCAAAGGTCAATTAATTTACTATGAGCATGTTGAGGTATTTGATTTTTTAAAATTGAGGTCAGTTTTTTCGTACGTTTGTCTACTGTTTCTGTCTTGTTAATTGTATAAACATTGTAGTTTGAAAGTTTTTCTGTCCGAATACTTTTTCTTTTCACATACTTTATATCATCCGATGTATTTATAACTTTAATTATTGGGTTACTGGAATTAACAATGCACCTAGCTGTGAAAACACCTTTTTCAATTTCCTGCGAGTCCACGAAAAGTGGCTCGGGTGAATCTCCTAAATCAAAAAGCCTGAATATTTCACATCTTGGTGGAATGATACAACTGTAGCTTTCTGTTCCGTGCAGGATTGGTATCGCGACTTTTCCATTACCTACCCAAAAGGAAATACTATTTCTTTCATAATTAATAAGGCATTTGTTAATTTTCAGGAAATCTTTACCCAGTATGCCATCGGATGGAATATTAAAGTCTTCATTTACTACATGTAAAGTATGTTTAATAGAAAAGTTAGAAAAATTTAAATTTGCTGTAATTTTACCTAAAGTGGAAACTGAATTTGAAGTGACACCGGTAATGTTAATAATGTCGTTTGTATTTAAGGAAATTTTACTGTCTAGACATGATATTTTTATTAATGAAATGTCCGCTTGAGTGTCTACTAGGAAAGAACAAAATTTTTGTGACTCGTTAAGTTGTAATTCAATGAAATCTGAGTAATTTAAATTTAAACAATAGATGGCTATTGGTGAGGAAGTTCGCTTACTCGCTTAATTCGTCCTCCCTCAGTGTTCGCTCCTGGCACTGGCATTTAAAGCGCGAACGTTTGCGTTTCTACCTCTACCATTGGCTGATCTCGAATTGTTACCTCTATTGTTACCATTATTTGTATTTGAATTGGAATTTGTAATTGGACGCGTATTATTACTGTTGTTATTCTGGTAGGTATCTATTTCCGTTATAATTTCTATATCTTTGATTGTTGTTACCATTATAGTTACTATTATATGAAAATGAACTATTATTTCTATAACCAGTATAGCCGCGGTTTGGGTAAAAACCTCGATAACTACCACGTGAATTTCTAAATGTATTGTTACCACGTGAGCGAAAAGCTAAAACCTGACGCTCAGTTACTTCATTGTTTTGTTCTACAATTAATTTTGCTACTACGTCTTTCGGATCTGTAAATGCCGTTGAGGCTAAAATGCTTTTTACTAAATTGGATTTTGCGTTTAAACGACACACGTTAACAGTTTGTTCGACTGCCATTTCATGAGCTTTTGTTTGAGTGATCCCTTCAATAATAAGAGACCGCTCAAGTGAGTCAGCTAAATCTTCAACTTTTTTCGCAAAATCTGTATAATTATTGTTATTAACGAGCAACGCTGCAATTCTCCCTGCTACAACTTTCGAGTTTTCTGGTTTGATCCTATTACGTAGTGCTGTTTTAATATCATTGACTGAAGTTACTTGTGTTGGTAGTGCTGCACGGGCTTTACCCTCTAATTTTGATTTTAAGAACGCTATAAAAGTATCATTTAAATCTGCAGTAGCGAATTGTTCCAGTAATGCAATTTTGTCTATAAAAGAATCAAGTGCAAGAGGATCACCACTGTAGTTTTCTCTAATAGAATTAGCACATGTGCTAATAAAAATTCTCTTTTCCTCAAGTGCTGCCATGATTTGATCGTTAAGATCTGAAGCTGGATTAGAAGGTGAGGCAACGTTTGTACTAATTGGATCGTTAAGATCTGATTCTAAATTGGAAGAAGTTGAAGTTAATTTTTCACTATTTGAATCGTTAAGATTTGAATGTAAATTAGGAGTTAAATTTTTAATGGAAGAATTTTCGAAGCCTGGAAAATCTGTTGACAAAGAAAATCTATTTTCCTGTTTGGTGACTTTATCGGTCGAAGATGAAGTTAAACTTTCGTAGTTTGGGGCTGACTTATCGGAATCGGATTCTGAATCTGAAGTTTTTTGCACTTGCTTACCACTTCTAAGGTTGTACATATGAAATTATCAGAGTAGCACAGATAATTCAGTTCAAACTATGAAATTAATGAAGTATTTATTTGAATGTCTGAATTTATATTTAAGCTGAAATATTGAGGAAAAAGAAAAAAAAATTGTAAAATTTAACTGATTTATAGGTGAATAGTCGCTAAAGAAATATTTAACAATTTATTTGAAGAATTAGTGAAAACTGCATTATACTTGTATAGAAAAATCTTTAAGAAGTAATTGAATTTAAACCTTGCACAAAAGTATATATGTAGGTATTAGTTGGTAAGAATCTCAAAATTGTTTTAACTTGTTCAAAAGATCCATTTATATTCACGCTTTGTTAAAAAAAGTTGTATATTTTCACGGACGCACCGCTTTATAAAAAAATCTCACTTGGCTTTTCACGGGACCACCGTTTATATCAAAAAAAAAAATTTTTAATTGGTTTTTAACGGAACCACCGCATGTATTAAAAATATTAATTGGTTTTTAACGGAACCACCGCATATTTCAAAAAAAAAAATTTAATTGGTTTTTCGCAAATCACCGTTTATATCAAAAAATGCAATTGGGTTTTCATCAAATTTATAGCGTACCTGGAGACTGCTTATCTAGTTCACTCAGTCTTATATGGTGATATTTTGTTGGAAAATGTAGGTATTAAAAAACTGAAGTAGAATGAAAATTTGAAAAATGGAAATTCAGGCATGTAAAACTTTAAATAGAAGATTTGTGAAATGATTTGAAATTTTGAAAAAATGGGAGTTTGAAAGTATGAGAATTTGTAAAATGAGTTGAAAGTATGAAAAATTTGAAGAAAATGTAAATTTGTAAAATGAATTCAAACTTGAGAAAAAAATTAAATGTAGATTTGCAAATGTTAAGATGTATAAAATGGTTCGAAAAAATTTTAAACTTATTGAAAACTGAGGTAGTTAAATTTAGACGCACGCACCGTTTTAGTAAAAAAATCCAAGTGTTTTATATAAACGGACGCACCGTTGTTATCAAAAAATCCAAAATGTTTTACATAAACGGACGCACCCTTGTAATCACAAAAAGATTTATCATATTTAACACACCGCACTTAATAAAAATTGTAGATTTTTGTATACAGATATGTAAAAAAACCCTTAGGAAAATTTTTATTAATACATACATACATATATCATATACTTATTTTTCTGCTTCACTCCTGCTATGATGATGGCTGCCGCTGATGTTAATGCTGGCCTTCACTGCCGACGGTGGATGCTGCTGCTGCTCTTTGCTGTTGATGGTGTTCGTTGCTGCTGACGTTCGCTGCCGCTGGCGGTGTTACGGTTTGGGGATCCGTTATCTGAGTGGCGTGGGTTTTCGCATGCCGTTATTATGTATATTATAATTAAATGATTTATGTTAACTTTTTATCTTTTTACTTTAAAACTTTGTAGTTCGTAGAATTTAGTTCTTTATGTTATTTCCGTAGTGTTTAGTTTTTAGATAATTTGTTGAATTAGGAAATAGTATTTTGTAGATTTTTGTTATTTCGCATTTTGTTGTAATTTTATTACATTTATTAAGTTAATTTTATTATGTTCGGATCACACGCACTCAACTCACCTGTACCACCACCACGAGGCTCCAGCCTCACGGTCGCCATATAAGGTTCCATTCTGGAACCTCTGAAAATGTTGTTGTACTTATGTGCACACCCTACTGCGCCCCAAACACCAATTCCAAGAACACGTATTTTTAGGTTAGTTTTAGTTTGGTTCCTTTATTATATGTTGATTTTAATTTAACAAATGTTTTATTAATTTACTTTACACTTGTTTAGTTTGTACGATTAGATCAAATGGAACCTTACACATGAAATTGGCGTTCCACTCGATATTTTCTAAAATTTAGTCGCGGCAGGTTTTTCTGTTTCATGGATAAGTTAAGGCAAATTCACGGCAATTTACCCAATAGTTAATTTTTTTCAACTTAAAAGTTGTCTTGCCAACTGTAGAAAGATGTAATTTTGGGCTTTTTGAGAAGGGTTTCGTCGGCTTCTTATCGATAATAACCGCTACCGACAAATTATACTTTTATTATCGTCTTATAATAGTCATCGTTTTTTTATTGGTTTCTCCAGATGTGTCATCGATTGTATATTGAAGTTTCGTTGGTTTGTTATTCATAACAAGCCTATTAGTCGTCTATAACAAATTGATCGATAACAATCGATATTGAATAGTTACCTTTTTGATAAGAAATCCTTTACTTTTCGATAAAAAATTTGGTTGCAAATCGCTACATTTTCGATAACAAATCGATTACCTTTTTAAGATTATTAGATAACCTTTCGATAGAAATCGGTAATTTTTCGATAACATATGGAAATTGTTTGATAACAAATCGGTACATTTTTTAGAACAAATCGAAAGCTTTTCTAAATGTAAATCAATTATTTTAAGACAAGAAGTTTATAATCTTTCCATTTTATATCACATATTAAATTTTACGAATATATGAAGGGGCAATTAAATCCAAGATCATGGCATATTGATAACTTTTCAATAAACAATAGACAATTTTCGAAAATTTGTAGATAGCATATCGATATTTTTTTGATAACAAATCGATATTTTTTGATAAAAAATCGAAAATGTTTCTAAAATAAATCGATATCTTTTCCAAAATAAAGCTACAACTTTCCGATAACAGATCGATAAGACGCCGTAAACAAATTGGGAATAAAAAATAAATGTAAGGCGCGATAACCCCCGAAGAGATCTAAGGGAATACTCCGATAAAAAATCGATAATTTGTAAATAACTTTTTGATAACATACCAATAATATTTCAATACTTAATCGATGACATTAAACTGATAATTGCATTGATAAATTTACGATAAAACAACAAACTCATCGATAACAAATTGACAACACGCCGTCTGACTACTCATGTTTTTTCATTTCATCTTACTTAAGCTGGAGACATTGGTGCTTTATCGGTAACCGTATCGGTAACCTTATAACAGCTGATTCGACCAACCTTATGAGAATCAATGCAATCGATTATTGGAGCCGCTAAGTCGTAACCGTATTGTAGCCAACCAATTGGGTTTTGGTTTACCGTCGTAACGATAAACAGCTGATTACGTTAGGGATACGGATACAGCGATACGACATACGGCACCAATGACTCCAGCTTTACACTCCCACAGTAAAAATTTCACCATTCTACAAAGATTTTAGCAGCGACCTAAGGAATTGCCTTACAATCTCAAACAGGTTGTATTAACCAAAATCTCATTATATTATTCTATTAGTTTTGAGAATGTCTGAAAGTCGTATTTCGTATGTTCGTCTCTTTATTAGTACCGTATGTTATGATGCCTCTTCACTCAAATTAGAGAAATTCTACGTCGACTAAACAGCTAAATTGCCCACTCTCTAAACTGATAAACTGGACCATATATTATCCTTGATTATTGGAGAATAATGCTTTAACATCTCTTGGACAGCGAAGATCTCGGATTGGAGCACGTTCCCGGGTCTCAGAGATGCATAGCTATGAAAGTGCGCGGAAATGTTGTACAGATTCCTCTTCCATTTCATACGCGATTTTGGAGCCTTAAATGAAAAGTTAGACTTCGGATCTCTAAACCGAGCTTAAGTAAAAGCCTGCCATAGGATGGTCGAAAACTGTCATGGGGCAAATGTAGGCCGTTATTGTTGTCATAGAGTGGTCATTTATATTGAGCATAATACTGGCGTAACAGCCCTTCTTTCCCCCTGTCAAATAACCACCTTTTATGCCGATGCCGTGAATTCAGGCCTCAGACTCAACTTTTTTCAAGCAATCTTATTTAGGCTTTGGGAGCCAAAATTACTCCATGGTATTTTGCATTAATGGTATTGACAATTCCGAAAGGGTAAGTTCAAACATGCAATTTACGTCTATTCTGGTTTTGTGGTTTCGTGCATTCACTCAGCTTACATAGTCGCCACTAAGCGATACTATTTTTTCTGTTCAAGTCCGGTCACACACCAATATTTCCTGTTGAGTTCTTGCTGAAATATGCTGTCTATAAACCAAACCTTAGTTTGCTTCGCTTTTCATTCTCGATCCCAGGCCCCACCCTATATCCACATCTCAATACGATCTTAAAAACAAAGGCATGAAGGGCTTCTCCTTTTGCTTCCACACAAGCAGCAAAGTTAAGCTGCTTCTTCTTAACGGGTTCCTTCACTTTGTCGACCACTTCATTTGGCGCAGTCTCGGTTGAGAGGTATCAACGTAGATATCCCGAAATTGATGTTATTTACAAGTTCTAAGCAATAAAAAAAATGTCTGGCTTGACGGACCTCATTATTCCCATGGTTAAAAAGTCACTAGCAAAGTTATTGCTTGATCTAAGCTTTTTTAGTTAGAATGTTCCAATAAACTTGAGATTCTTCGAAATACATATGTTTGGAAAATCATTAGATTTAGACTGCGTCTTCTGAGTCTCTTTGATTTTTATCAGTGGATGTAGCTGAAAAGTGACAGAACTGCCCGTATGAACAAAATCGCAATTCAAAATCACGCTTACCTGCTAACCCAATTGCAGGGCAAATAATAGTTCCCCTTATTGCAGAAAAATCAGCGAAATTAATAAAATCAGTTAATCCATGACTTATATTAATATCCACTGATGGATTTCGCAGTAAACCTCTACATAGCGACTGCTCGACAATACGACTGCTAGCAGTAGATAGAGGAACAAATCGCGGATTAAGTTGATTACGTACTGAATTGGCGCTTAACCGTTTACATGTCTACGACACTTTGCAGTCCCGCGCTTCAGCCCATACCATTCCCGCTTGGTCGATCATGTGCACCTCTCGCCTTGTCTTAACCTCACGCAATCTTATTCGGATCTCTACAGAGGAAGCTTCGAGAGATGCGCCCTTTTTAGCTAGCTCATCCGCATTTTGATTCCCATCTATTTCCATATGCTCTGCCGCACAATATAGATATATTCTTATACCTGTCCCAATTCTTTAAAGGGATTGCTTCCTCTTTAACACACTTTTAGATGATCTGCTATGCGAGATTATTGCCTTAATTTCTACAGTATATCGCAGACACTACTCCATCCACTACTTTGGAACCATCGCTGTACGCTGTGCAGAATGGCATACAGTGCAGCCGTCGGCCGCCGGCGATAAACACCACGTACACCCCAACATTTGCAATCCATAAGTATAACGGATCCCTCATCGAACCACCTAATCAGTTGGTTGATAACCAGCGCCCACAGCAGACGTGATAACACCCCACCCTGTGGCGTTCCTCCTCTTTCCTCTGATTTCGAATTCCCATACAATCCCCATTGTGAAGTAATTTTCCTTCAATTTAACATGCAGCAGATCCATATGGTTATGGCTGGATGGTACTTTTATGTAGTTAAGACCATCCACGATCGCCCGTTTAAAGACATTTTTTGAAAGCTCCGGCCATGTCTAAGAAGACTCCTAAGGCATACTCCTTATATTGCAGAACTTTCTCTATGTTTATTACCACCCTATGCAGTGCAGTGTCAACCGACTTGCCTTTGGTATACGTATGTTGTGTTGTCGAGAGGAGTTTTGATATTAAGCTAATGGCTTTGTAGCCTTTGCGATACATATGATCGATCTACCCTGCATTTGGTAGGAAATCTAAACGAGCAGTTCTACCAGAATTCGGTACATGATATAGTCTTACGCAGAATTTTACAACTGTTTTTTTGCTACCCGCTCTAAAGCTCCGCCAAGGTCCTGGGGATGAAGTCTGCGCAAGGCAACATTAACAAGTTCGCAAAAAGTTGTTTCATTTAGAAAACCGGCTTACTCTAAGCGTGGTCACCCCTCGGCAGCGGATTTGCAAACATTCCGAGTGCATTTCTAAAAGAAGCACAACGCAAACTGGAAAAAGAGTTTACGCTCGTGGCCAAGTATTTTTTTTTTAAACAGCGGCACCGGTTTCCGTGGGTTTTCCAAATAGTTCAATCAGTGCGACAACTATTACCAAAGTAAAATCCTATTTTGGGAAAATATCGGTGCTTTTAATGCCCTGAAAACTTGCCGTAATCATAACATATATATATATATATATTGGCATCTGTTATTGGTGCCTCAACCTAAAAAATGTGAAAACTTCATAAAATAGGAAACGTCAAAAAATTTTAAAACAAAAAATTAAATCTTCAAAATGTGAATAAGTTCGCCAACCCAAAAATTTATAGATTGTGAATATCATGATGTAATAAAGACAAGACCTGTAAATAAAGCTGTGAAAACATATTTAAAACAATATATATCGCTATTATTAAAATTATAAAACATCTTACCATCATTTAACACCGAAAATTTGGCAAATTTCAATAATTTTGTTGAATAAACAATTATTTTTTTGAGAATTGTCACAAGTTTGAATTATAGAATAGTCAACACAAAATAGAGTTGGAGAAAAAAAGTGATGCCGTTGCATACTTCTCCAGAAAAATTGATTTGTATGGTTTTTAATAGAATTTATCTTCTGAATGAAAAAGTAGTTTAGCAAAGAGGCAAATTGGGTTTCAGAGTGGGAGTTCAAGATGGCGGATTAGAAAGAGAAGCTGCCAGCGTCAGTCACCTTGTAATTGCATCATGGTGAATATAGCGGAAAACCAAAAACTTATTGGTTGGCTATGGTATCGTTATAACTACGGTGTTATTATATGGCTTCAATCACCTATTACATTAATTTCCACAAGGCTGGTAGTTATTTAGCAACTTTCTTTCTATCTGATGATCTAATCGTACATGATTGATCTTTACAGTCGTAAACAACAATTGATCTCAAAACTAAAGGCATTTAAACGCGCCACACTTTTATTGCAAACAATCAAAAATATTTATTGACTCGTATTCATAAAAACTTATTTTTACATTATACAAGAAAAAACATCGCTATTTCGGCTGCTGAGTGGAATATCACCATATCTCTACAACTGTTTGGAAAACGCCCCATCTCAAAATCATTCCAAATTCGGCGTTCAGTCGAGTTAGGGTGATATTCCAGTCAACAGTTAATTTATAACAACACCCTTCAATTACTACATATCACGGATCTTAAAAAGTTGTTGACTTTTGGATGTGTTACATCTGTATATAAACTCGGCATATAGATGCTGTTACAACCACCCTGTACAACCGCACAAAGCTTTCCTTCCACAATGGCCCCTGCTCCAGAGTCTCCAAAACACGGATTTCTTCCAGGACATGCAGCACAAATGATTGTTTCTGCTAAAAATCCCCGCTGAATATATATATAATCTAACATGCATTGTTCTAGGTTTACTATACGTAATTCAACAGTTTGGAGAATATTAAAATAACCTTCAACATTTTGGTGTACCGAACCCCATCCACTAATTTTCAGTCGTGTGCCCTCTATTAATTGACTTTCACAAAGAGGTATGGATTTTATTCGATTTGTCTCCATAAATAATGCAACCACTTTAATCACAGCTATATCTATATATGCTCTCTCTTTATTATATTCAGGATGATGATGTGTACTCAGCCCATTGCGTAGTTGCCTTTGTGGGTTTCTTTCACTTATATCGGTTAAACCAGCTAGAAGGACGAACTTTCTCGGATCTCGCTGATAAACGCTATGCGCAGTTGTTACCACCGAATTCAAACTGACTAATGAACCAACGCATTTATATTGGTTTTCATAAAAAATAGCTACCGAATGTCGGCTCTGCTCTATGCTTATATCTTTGCCATTTATAATGCGAAATTTCGCATTCGCGTTAGTCAAATACCAGGTAAGTACAAGAGACAGGATCACGATATGAATACTTGAATTCATTTTAGTTTCACACCTCTTGCACTACTTTTTAAGTATAAAGTACTACGTGATATATTTTGTGGGCGCTATTTATACCTAACTTAGTCGGGTGAATAAAAAATAAAGAACAACTTTTTCTTATATATTCCAGGAATACTTCTAAATGTAAATTAAAGATATACAAAAAAAAAAAATTATTTTTTTGAATTAGTTGAACAAACAAACTTTTTAAGGTAATTATGCATATTTCTGCGAAATGAAATGAGCTCAGCTTTAACAAAACACCTGCTTTGGGTTTTCAAAAGAAAATTTCCTAGTAAGTAGTTGTTTATATATTTATTTGCAGAGTTGAATTGCGTTATTAATTAGATACATATGTGTACAATGGAATTTTTAAACTGTTTTATTTAGCTTGACTTGACAGGCTGACTGGCTGGCTGGCACGAATTTTGTAATTGAAATTTAAGTAACTTCCCGATAAGCTACAAACTTGAAAGTTGGAATATAGTTCAGAATCTGATGACAGTGCAATAATAAGAAAAAAAGTAAAGATGTCTAAGTTCGGTTGTAACCGAGCATCTAATCTAATATATATATTATAAATGGCAAAGTTTGGATGTGAAGATGTTTGGATGTTTGGATGTTTGGATGTTTGTCCAGACGTTTGTCTTTGTGACTCAATCACGCAAGAACGGCTGGACCGATTTGGATGAAATTTTGCACACATATAGCCAATAGTCTAGAAGGATCTACTAACTATATATTTTTGAAAAGGGGCGTGGTCCCCGCCCCCTAGGAACAGTTATAATTTAATTATTATATTTTTTCGTCTTTGCGACTGAATCACGCCAGAATGGCTACACGGATTTTGATGAAATTTGGGACACAGACAGTAGTATACTAGCGAAATTTTTTTCGAACATGGAAAGAGGGGTGGGGGTCCCACGACCCCTTCGAGAAATTATTTTTCAATAATTTTTACACATTATAACTTTACGTATACTGGCCTTCACCAATATCACAGACTCAAGGGGTCAAATAAGTCGAGGGCTTACAAAGTAAGCAGTGACACCCTCCGCCCGCCCCCCTTCCTTTATCTCCCCTCTGGTGTAAAATCTATAAATTGTTATAACTCAATATAAATTTTCTCCTAAATCAATAGTTTTTGATATCTGGTACATACAGAACGAGATCTAGACAATTTTGGAGGAACGATCAGTGGTCCTCTCCTCTACTCCCGCCATCCGCCCTCCATCAATTGTTTTTATTAGCACGCCTTTATTAGCTTTACCTGTATGTTTCTATGTAACTTTTTATTCGCTCCAATGCGCCTGTTGCCTTATTAACATGGTTTTATAATTAGCTTCACCTTATTTGTAATCCCGTAAGGGTCATATCGAGACCCTCCGGAATCATTTCTGGATGGTTTTCGGGATCGGTCCGGGATTACGCCGGGGTAATTTCGGGACTTTTTCGGGACTATTTCGGGATCATTTTGGGACCCTTCCGGGATCATTTCTGTATAGTTTTCGGGATCCGTCCGGGATCCCGTCGGGGTTATTTTGGGACATTTTCGGGACTATTCCGGAATCATTTCGGGACTATTTCGCGATCATTTGGGGACCCTTCTGGCATCATTTCTGGATGGTTTTCGGGATCCGTCCGGGATCCCGTCGGGGTACTTTCGGGATAATTTGCGTACCTTCAAGAGATAAATTCTTGATGGTTTCCGGGATCATTACGGGACTTTTTCGGGGTCAGTTTGGGTCCTTTCCGTAATCATTCCTGGATGGTTTTAGGGATCCGTCCGGGATCCCGTCGAGACCATTTCGGGGCTATTTCGGGATCATTAGGGGTATCTTCCGGCATCATTTCTGCAAGGTTTTCGAGATCCGTCCGCGATACCGTCAGGGTCATTTCGGGACTATTTCGGGACAATTTGGGGTACCTGCCTGTATCATTTCTGGATGGTTTTCGGTATCCGTCCGGGATCCCGTCGGTGTCATTTCGGGACCATTTGGGGTCCATTCCGGCATCATTTCTGGATGGTTTTCGGGATCCGTCCGGGATCCTGTCGGGGTCATTTTGGGACTTTTGCGGGATCATTTGGAGTCTCTTCCGGCATCATTTCTGGATGGTTTTCGGGATCCGTCCGGGACCCTGTCGGGGTCATTTTGGGACTTTTGCGGGATCATTTGGGGTCTCTTCCGGCATCATTTCTGGATGGTTTACGGGATCCGTCCGGGATCCTGTCGGGGTCATTTTGGGATTTTTGCGGGATCATTTGGGGTCTCTTCCAGCATCATTTGTGGATGGTTTACGGGATCCGTCCGGGATCCCGTCGATGTCATTTCGGGACTATTACGGCATCATTTGGAGTACCTTCCGGCATCATTTCTGGATGGTTTTCGGGATCCGTCCGGGACCCTGTCGGGGTCATTTTGGGACTTTTGCGGGATCATTTGGGGTCTCTTCCGGCATCATTTCTGGATGGTTTACGGGATCCGTCCGGGATCCTGTCGGGGTCATTTTGGGACTTTTGCGGGATCATTTGGGGTCTCTTCCGGCATCATTTCTGGATGGTTTTCGGGATCCGTCCGGGACCCTGTCGGGGTCATTTTGGGACTTTTGCGGGATCATTTGGGGTCTCTTCCGGCATCATTTCTGGATGGTTTACGGGATCCGTCCGGGATCCTGTCGGGGTCATTTTGGGACTTTTGCGGGATCATTTGGGGTCTCTTCCGGCATCATTTCTGGATGGTTTACGGGATCCGTCCGGGACCCTGTCGGGGTCATTTGAGATTTTTGCGGGATCATTTGGGGTCTCTTCCAGCAACATTTCTGATCCGTCCGGGATCCCGTCGATGTCATTTCGGGACTATTATGGCATCATTTGGAGTACCTTCCGGCATCATTTCTAGATGGTTTTCGGGATCCATCCGGGATCCCTTCGGGGTCATTTCGGAACTTTTTCTCGACTAATACAGGATCATTTGGGGAACCTTTCGGCATCATTTCTGGATGGTTTCGGGATCCGTCCGGGATCCCGTCGATGTCATTTCGGGACTATTTCGGCATCATTTGGGGTCTCTTCCGGCATCATTTCTGGATGGTTTACGGGATCCGTCCGGGATCCTGTCGGGGTCATTTTGGGACTTTAGCGGGATCATTTGGGGTCTCCTCCGGCATCATTTCTGGATGGTTTCGGGATCCGTCCGGGATCCCGTCGATGTCATTTCGGGACTATTTCGGCATCATTTGGGGTCTCTTCCGGCATCATTTCTGGATGGTTTACGGGATCTGTCCGGGATCCTGTCGGGGTCATTTTGGGACTTTTGCGGGATCATTTGGGGTCTCTTCCGGCATCATTTCTGGATGGTTTACGGGATCCGTCCGGGATCCTGTCGGGGTCATTTTGGGACTTTTGCGGGATCATTTGGGGTCTCTTCCGGCATCATTTCTGGATGGTTTTCGGGATCCGTCCGGGACCCTGTCGGGGTCATTTTGGGACTTTAGCGGGATCATTTGGGGTCTCCTCCGGCATCATTTCTGGATGGTTTACGGGATCCGTCCGGGATCCTGTCGGGGTCATTTTGGGACTTTTGCGGGATCATTTGGGGTCTCTTCCGGCATCATTTCTGGATGGTTTTCGGGATCCGTCCGGGACCCTGTCGGGGTCATTTTGGGACTTTTGCGGGATCATTTGGGGTCTCTTCCGGCATCATTTCTGGATGGTTTACGGGATCCGTCCGGGATCCTGTCGGGGTCATTTTGGGACTTTTGCGGGATCATTTGGGGTCTCTTCCGGCATCATTTCTGGATGGTTTACGGGATCCGTCCGGGACCCTGTCGGGGTCATTTTGGGACTTTAGCGGGATCATTTGGGGTCTCCTCCGGCATCATTTCTGAATGGTTTCGGGATCCGTCCGGGATCCCGTCGATGTCATTTCGGGACTATTTCGGCATCATTTGGGGTACCTTCCGGTATCAATTCTAAATGGTTTTCGTGATCCGTCCGGGATCCCGTCGGAGTCATTTCGGAATTTTTTCTCGACTAATACAGGATCATTTGGGGACCCTATCGGCATCATTTCTGGATGGTTTTCGGGATCCGTCCGCGATCCCGTCAAGGTCATTTCGGGACTATTTCGGGATAATTTGGGGTACCTGCCGGCATAATTTCTGGATGGTTTTCGGTATCCGTCCGGGATCCCGTCGGTGTCATTTCGGGACCATTTGGGGTCCATTCCGGCATCATTTCTGGATGGTTTTCGGGATCCGTCCGGGATCCTGTCGGGGTCATTTTGGGACTTTTGCGGGATCATTTGGGGTCTCTTCAGGCAACATTTCTGGATGGTTTTCGGGATCCGTCCGGGATCCTGTCGGGGTCATTTTGGGACTTTTGCGGGATCATTTGGGGTCTCTTCCGGCATCATTTCTGGATGGTTTACAGGATCCGTCCGGGATCCTGTCGGGGTCATTTTGAGACTTTTGCGGGATCATTTGGGGTCTCTTCCGGCATCATTTCTGTATGGTTTTCGGGTTCCGTCCGGGATCCTGTCGGGGTCATTTTGGGCCTTTTGCGGGATCATTTGGGTTCTCTTCCGGCATCATTTCTGGATGGTTTACGGGATCCGTCCGGGATCCTGTCGGGGACATTTTGGGACTTTTGTGGGATCATTTGGGCTCTCTCCCGGCATCATTTCTGGATGGTTTTCGCGATCCGTCCGGGATCCTGTCGGGGTAATTTTGGGACTTTTGCGGGATCATTTGGGGTCTCTTCCGGCATCATTTCTGGATGGTTTACGAGATCCGTCCGGGATCCTGTCGGGGTCATTTTGGGACTTTTGCGGGATCATTTGGGGTCTCTTCCGGCATCATTTCGGGATGGTTTACGGGATCCGTCCGGGACCCTGTCGGGGTCATTTTGGGACTTTAGCGGGATCATTTGAGGTCTCCTCCGGCATCATTTCTGGATGGTTTTCGGGATCCGTCCGGGATCCTGTCGGGGTTATTTTGGGACCTTTGCGGGATCATTTGGGGTCTCTTCCGGCATCATTTCTAGATGGTTTTCGGGATCCGTCCGGGATCCCGTCGATGTCATTTCGGGACTATTTCGGCATCATTTGGGGTACCTTCCGGTATCAATTCTAGATGGTTTTCGGGATCCGTCCGGGATCCCGTCGGAGTCATTTCGGAACTTTTTCTCGACTAATACAGGATCATTTGTGGACCCTTTCGGCATCATTTCTGGATAGTTTTAGGGATCCGTTCGGGATCCCGACGGGGTCATATCGGGACCATTTGGGGTACCTACCGGCATCATTTCTGGATGGTTTACGGGATCCGTCCGGGACCCTGTCGGGGTCATTTTGGGACTTTAGCGGGATCATTTGGGGTCTCGTCCGGCATCATTTCTGGATGGTTTCCGGATCCGTCCGGGATTCCGTCGGCGTAATTTCGGGACTATTAGGGGGTTATTTGGGGACCTTTCCGGCATCATTTCTGGATAGTTTCCGGGATCCGTCGGGAATCCCGTCAGGATCATTTCGGAACTATAAGGGGATCATTTCATTCTTCATCTTTCTTTAAGGGGATCATTTCACCTTCCAGCATCATTTCTGTATACTTTTGGGGATCCGTCCGGGATCCCGACGGGGTAATTTCTGGCCTATTTCGGGATCATTTTGGGGTACCAACCGGCATCATTTCTGGATGATCCGGGATCCGTCCGGGATCCCATAGGGGGAATTTCGAGAATTTTTCGGGATCATTTGGGGTCCCTTCCGGCATCATTTCTGGATCGTTTTCGGGATCCGTCCGAGATCCCGTCGGGTTTATTTTTTTACTTTTTCGGGAAAATGTCAGGGAATTTCGAGACTGTTCTTGGATCATTTGGGGATCCTTAAGGGGTAATTTCTGGATGGTTTTAGGGATCCCGTCGGGGTAATTTCGGGACTTTTTCACGACTATTTCGGGGTCAGTTGCCCTTAAAGATCATTTCTGGGTGGTTTTCGGGATCCGTCCGGGATCCCGTCGGGGTTATTTCGCGCCTTTTCGGGACTATTTCGGGATCATTTTGGGACACTTCCGGGATAATTTCTCTATGATTTTCGGGATCTGTTCGGGATCCCTTCGTAGTTTTTTCGCGACTTTATCTGGGATAAATTGCGGACCCTTTAGAGATCAATTCTGGATGGTTTTCGGTATCGGTCAGGGATCCCCTCAAGGTCATTTCGGGACTTTTTCGGGACTATTTCGGAATCATTTTGGGACCCCTCCGGCATAATTTCTGGGTGATTTTCGGGATCTGTCCGGGATCCCGACGGACTTTTTCCGGACTATTTCTGGATTATTTGCGGACGTTTCAGAGCTCAGTTCTGGATGATTTTCGGGATCTGTCCGGGATCCCGTCGGAGTTATTTCGGGGTAATTTTGGGACCCTTCCAGGATAATTTCTTCATTATTTTCGGGATGGGTCTGAGTTTTTCGTGACTTTCGGGACTATTCCGGGATCATTTGCGGAACCTTCGGAGATCAATTCTGGATGGTTTGTGGACTTTTCCGGGATCATTTGGGGATCCCTCCAGAGTAATTTCTGGATGGTTTTCGGGATCCCGTCAGGGTCATTTCGGGCATTCCGTCAGAGTTTTTTCGGGACTTTTTCGGACTATATCGGGATCATTTGCGGACCGTTCAGGAATCAAATCTGGATGGTTTTCGGGATCCGTCCGGGATCCCGTCAGCGTCATTTCGGGACTTTTCGTGACTACTTCGGGATTATTTTGGGACCCTGCCGGCATCATTTCTGGATAGTTTTCGAGATTTGTCCAGGATCCCGTCGGCATCATTTCGTGACTATTTGGTGTCATTTAGGGACACTTCCAGGATCATTTTAGGTCTCTTCGAAACCGGTAATTCAGCACACATGGCCGTGGATTTACCGCAAATTATTCGTAATTAAAATTCGGTATGTTTTATCTTTAATATATCACAGCTTTTTCGTTCTATTTTTAAATGAATCCTGTAACGAACTATTACAACTATAATTAAAATTTTTGTAATATTTTAACCAACTAAATACCCGAAAAAGCAACACTGCTTTCATTTAAAAACTTCTTTTTGGTTTTAGCTAATTGCAGTTTCACTCCTTTGTTCTATGAGTAGTAATTCTTTCACCCCCGTCATATCAATTAATTTAACTTAGAAACAAAATGTATTTTTTTTAATTCGAAAAAAGTGTGTTGTACTATTCATGTAAGCGTGCCCATCAGCTCAGTTAGTTCTTTTTTTTACAGTATTAAAAAATAAAATACATTGACAGAAAAAATTTTTAAACAGACAACTTGATAAGCAGGCTAACGTGAATAGCACATATATTTTATTTTCTCCTTGCGGACGGGGCCGCGGGTAAAGGCTAGTTATATAATAAATGTCTCCCCATTTCCTCTTACAATAAAACTTGATAAGTGAAATAACATTGATTCAAAACTATTTTTTGCTAAGTTATAGCTTATTATTCTAGTCTACGACCCTTTTAAACTTGCTTTTTATATCTAAGTTGCCATGGTCTTTAACCGATCCCGTCCAGTTTTACTAGAAATGTTTTCTGCTATAAGGAAAATATGTGTACACAATTTCTTTACGATATGTTAATTTTTCTTCGAGTTATGGCTCCCGAAACATAGAATATATTACCGAATGGTTGAACATTTTTTCGTAACGCTCGCAATGTGCGATCAAGCGCCTCAAGCGATTTTTATGTGCCATTGAGCACTCATCCCAAATAATAATTTTTTCCCATACCGGATGCTCTGTATATTCAATGGCAACTTTAGGGCTAAATGAGCAGTCCTTCCACCTGGTAACAATGTCCAGACGAAGCGAGAGCTAGGGCTATGTCATTTTTGGATCGCACCGATGAGAGAATCAATCTGGTAAAGAAAGTTTTCCCAGTTCCAGGCGGGGCATCTAAGAAGAAGACTCTGCCAGCTCCGTCACTTATCGTTTGCATTATGCAATTATAGACACCTTTCTGATCTCGCGTTAATTTATTAATGTTTGATTGCACATATGAGAGGAGGTCTGCATTGTTGTGATTTTGCTCACGTCACAAATCAACATCGAATATAGCAGTCGCATATCGGTTGGTTTATGGCATTCCTAATTGATTGAGATGTTTACTTGCGAAAGCTAAACATTTGTCTTCTATGTTTATTAGTGCTTTGTAAATATCTTCTGTAAACTCCATTGTCATATTACTGTTTTCTATGCGTGCCCTATGCAAAATATCTTCAGCCATATTCGATCGATACCTCTCCCATAACTGTATTGTGGACGAAGGGAAGCAGGGGGTCAATATAATTGCAAATAATGTACAAATTTGGTTCGAGTGGGAAATGCTGCATGCGTCACTCATACATACATATATCCCTTTGCTGATCGTTCTCCAATAAATGCAGTGCTTGACACCATCAAAAACTTTATAAACAATTTTTTTTCAATTAGAAGAAAATTTTTCTAAGCGGGGTCGCCCCTCGGCAGTGTTTGGCAACCACTCCGAGTGTATTTCTGCCATGAAAAGATCTCAGTGAAAACTCATCTGACTGGCAGATGCCGTTCGGGGTCGGCATTAAACAAGTAGATCCCATCCCGCCAATTTGTAAGAAAAACAAGTAAAATCGGGACTGTCTTCGGCACAGCCGAATGAATGGGGCTGAACAATACTCTTATCCCGCTCGTAATCTCCGAATAATCGGATGTATAAGATAAGAAATATATAGTGAAGAGATCTACATACCTTAACGATTTTTAAGATAAATATAAAATAAAAAACAGGTAGGTACTTTGTGTGAGGATGCAAAGTTTCAGGTTTTTTGTGGTCTACGCGTAAAAACTATGACTACGAATCACGTATTTCAACAATATATGACGTAAACGTAACTATTTGATGAAATTTGATGAATTTTGAAGCTTCTAGCCGTAAAAAGGGGGCAAAAATTAGAGTTTATATGGGGTATATAATATATATACCACCGATCTCTATGATTTTTTCAGACAACAATATATGCTATATACGTAAGCATATGGTGAAATTTGAAGCGTCTAGCTGTTAAAAAGGGGCAGAAATTGCGCAAAGTTTCTTATCTGAACAATCGGTTGTATGAGATATATACTACATATACCACCGATCTCAATGATTTTTTCAGACAACAATATATGCTATATACGTAAGCATTTTGTGAAATTTGAAGCTTCTAGCTGTTAAAATGGGGAAGAAATTGCGCAAAGTCTCTTATCTGAACAATCGGTTGTATGAGATATATACTATATATACCACAGGTATCTATGATTTTCTCAGACAACAATATATGCTATACACGTAAGCATTTGGTGAAAACAGGTAGGTACTTTGTGTGAGGATGCAAAGCTTCACGTTTTTTGTGGTCTGCATGTAAAAACTATGACTACGAACACGTCTTTCAAAAATATATGACCTAAACGTAACTATTTGATGAAATTTGATGAATTTTGAAGCTTCTAGCCGTAAAAAAGGGGCAAAAATGATAGTTTATATGAGGTATATAATATATATACCACCGATCTCTATGATTTTTTCAGACAACAATATATGCTACATACGTAAGCAATCGGTGAAACTTGAAGCTTATAGCTGTTAAAATGGGGTAGAAATTGCGAAAAGTTTATTATCTGAACAATCGGTTGTATGAGATATATACTATATATACAACCGATCTCTATGATTTTTTCAAACAACAATATATGCTATATACGTAAGCAATCGGTGAAATTTGAAACTTATAGCTGTTAAAATGGGGTAGAAATTGCGAAAAGTTTCTTATCTGAACAATCGGTTGTATGAGATATATACTATATATACAACCGATCTCTATGATTTTTTCAGACAACAATATATGCTATATACGTAAGCAATCGGTGAAATTTGAAGCTTATAGCTGTTAAAATGGGGTAGAAATTGCGAAAAGTTTCTTATCTGAACAATCGGTTGTATGAGATATATACTATATATACAACCGAACTCTATGATTTTTTCAGACAACAATATATGCTATATACGTAAGTAATCGGTGAAATTTTAAGCTTATAGCTGTTAAAATGGGGTAGAAATTGCGAAAAGATTCTTATCTGAACAATCGGTTGTATGAGATATATACTATATATACAACCGATCTCTATAATTTTTTCAGACAGCAATATATGCTATATACGTAAGCAATCGGTGAAATTTGAAGCTTATATCTGTTAAAATGGGGTAGAAATTGCGAAAAGTTTCTTATCTGAACAATCGGTTGTATGAGATATATACTATATATACAACTGATCTCTATGATTTTTTCAGACAACAATATATGCTATATACGTAAGTATTCTGTGAAATTTGAAGCTTCTAGCTGTTAAAATGGGGCTAAAATTTGCGAAAATATATATATATATATATATACTATATATATATACTATATATTCCACCGATCTTTATGATTTTTTCAGACAACAATATATGCTATATACGTAAGCATTCGTTGAAATTTGAAGCCTCTAGCTCTTAAAATAGGGCAGTAATTACGAAAAGTTCCTTATCTGAACAATCGGTTGTGGGGGATATATACTATATATACGACCGATCTCATCAATTTTTTCAGGCAACAATACGTGCAATATACGAAAGTATATGGTGAAGTTTGAAGCTTCAATCTGTTAAATTGGGTAAGATATTACAAAAATCCTCTTTTTCTGAAAAATCGGTTGTATGGAGGATATATGCTATAGTGGTCCGATCCGGTCGGTTCCGACAAATGTCTAATCGGACACCCAAATACACCCGCTCACCAAATTTTATCAAGATATCTCAAAATTTGAGGGACTAGTTTGCATACAAACAGACAGACGGACAGACGGACAGACGGACATGGCTAAATCAACTCAGCTCTTCAACCTGATTATTTCGGTATACTTAATGGTGGGTCTATCTATTTTCCTTTAAGGACTTACAATTTTCGGTTTCGTGACGAAATTAATATACCATTTCATTTTCATGAAAGATATAAAAATAGGTAGGTAATCTGTGTGAGGATGCAAAGCTTCACGTTTTTTGTGGTCTGCATGTAAAAACTATGACTACGAATCACGTCTTTCAAAAATATATGACGTAAACGTAACTATTTGATGAAATTTAATGAGTTTTGAAGCTTCTAGCCGTAAAAAAGGGACAAAAATGACAGTTTATATGAAGTATATAATATATATACCACCGATCTCTATGATTTTTTCAGACAACAATATATGCTATATACGTAAGCATTTTGTGAAATTTGAAGCTTCTAGCTGTTAAAACGGGGCAGAAATTGCGCAAAGTTTCTTATCTGAACAATCGGTTGTATGAGATATATACTATGTATACCACCGATCTCAATGATTTTTTCAGACATCAATATATGCTATACACGTAAGCATTTGGCTGTTAAAAAGGGGCAGAAATTGCGCTGTTAAAAAGGGGCAGAAATTGCGCACAGTTTCCTATCTGAACAATCGGTTGTATGAGATATATACTATATATACCACCGATCTCAATGATTTTTTCAGACAACAATATATGCTATACACGTAAGCATTTGGTTAAATTTGAACATATCTAAACGATTTTTAAGATAAATATAAAATAAAAAATAGGATGGTAATCTGTGTGAGGATGCAAAGCTTCACGTTTTTTGTGGTCTGCATGTAAAAACTATGACTACGAATCACGTCTTTCAAATATATATGACGTAAACGTAACTATTTGATGAAATTTGATGAATTTTGAAGCTTCTAGCCGTAAAAAAGGGGTAAAAATGACAGTTTATATGAAGTATATAATATATATACCACCGATCTCAATGATTTTTTCAGACATCAATATATGCTATACACGTAAGCATTTGGTGAAATTTGAAGCTTATAGCTGTTAAAATGAGGCCGAAATCGCAAAAAATATATATATACGATATATATATACTATATATACCATCATATATATATTATATATACCACCGATCTCTATGATTTTTTGACACAACAATACATACTATATACGTAAGCAATCCGTGAAATTTGAAGCTTATAGCTGTTAAAATGGGGTAGAAATTGCGAAAAGTTTCTTATCTGAACAATCGGTTGTATGGGATATATACTATATATACAACCGATCTCTATGATTTTTTGAGACAACAATATATGCTATATACGTAAGTATTCTGTGAAATTTGAAGCTTCTAGCTGTTAAAATGGGGCTAAAATTTGCGAAAATATATATATATATATATATACTATATATATATACTATATATACCACCATATATTTACTATATATACCACCCATCTTTATGATTTTTTCAGACAACAATATATGCTATATACATAAGCATTCGTTGAAATTTGGAGCCTCTAGCTCTTAAAATTGGGTAGTAATTACGAAAAGTTCCTTATCTGAACAATCGGTTGTGGGGGATATATACTATATATACGACCGAACTCATCAATTTTTTCAGGCAACAATACGTGCAATATACGAAAGTATATGGTGAAGTTTGAAGCTTCAATCTGTTAAATTGGGTAAGATATTACAAAAATCCTCTTTTTCTGAAAAAAAAGTATGGAGGATATATGCTATAGTGGTCCGATCCGATCGGTTCCGACAAATGTCTAACCGGACACCCAAATACCCCCGCTCACCAAATTTTATCAAGATATCTCAAAATTTGAGGGACTAGTTTGCATACAAACAGACAGACGGACAGACGGAGAGACGGACATGGCTAAATCAACTCAGCTCTTCAACCTGATTATTTCGGTATACTTAATGGTGGGTCTATCTATTTTCCTTTAAGGACTTACAATTTTCGGTTTCGTGAAGAAATTAATATACCATTGTGACGGACTTATTCCTGCTGAGGTATGCCCTGTCCGTCCAGGGTTCCTATATTTGGTGGGAGAATCTATTCCGATGAAAATAAATAGACAAGGGAGTTCTGAAAAACGTTATAAAGTTTATTTAAAAAATGCAATGCCCTTAAGAGCTACTCCTATTCTTCGTCCCTGTCTAAATAAGAGTAGCTGAGGTAGAACCCCTCTGCTAGCTCTCCGTCAGTTGGAGTAGAAACCTCCTACTGAATATAAAATAATGCACGAAATGAAGTAGAAACCTTCAGGTCGTGTTGGTCAGTGGTAGAAGCCCACTGACTCGCATGCCTATCTCCTAGCTTCTGATCTTACAAGTTAATTTGCCGCCCTTATATACGATTTTGTACGCCGGTGGACAGTTATTTCCTAAAAACAATTCATTGTAATAATTCCTCAGTTATAAAATTATGTAGGACTGCGCGCAGCAGTCAGTAATTTTACAATAACAATTATAAAAGTTGGAAATGCAAAAATCGAATTCTAGTTTAACGCTACTTTCGCTGTATTCTATTGGTACATACATACGCTTACATGCTAACATGCGTTTTCCCTCTTTCCATTATCATACATATGGTGGTACATCGGTATATATACATATATGCATATTTTCGATCATGTATGACGATCCGCTATCCCGGCATTTCATATCCCAATTTTAGGGAGCCCTAATATACATAGCGAACAATGTGCCAAATCTCGTACGTACGCTTGTTGTATGCCTGCCGTGTTTCCCAGTGTTTGCTTTACCTATCGAATTCGATCATTTGTGTTTATGCGTGTGTTCGCTGTCACTTGGTTTTGATGGTGCGTTGGCCTCGTTTGGATGCTTTCGGCTTCTGCTTAGGGCGTGCGTTGGTGTGTCGTATGCTTGTACGTAAGTATGTAGAGAAAAGTCCCAATTAGTAGCGGCGCTTAGTTTGGCGACTTTAACTGCTGATATTTGTTTATCCAAATTATTATGTATGTTGTATTTGTGGCTGAGTGCATTGGATGCGCAAAGGGTTGGTTGACCGGCATAATTTTATGTTTTTTGCGTTTCCATTTTCCTTCCAAATGTTTTAGTGTATGTTAGGGTGACCTATATTTGAACCTTATATGGGCGAAAAATGTAAATATTTTGCTTGCGTGCAAAAGTAAGCAAGTCTGGTTTATCCTTCAATTTAGTAAATAATAATTCAATATGCAACCGCATGTATGTGTTTTGACGTGTAATTCATAAAGATATAATTCATATCATAAAAATGTATAAATATTAAATTCAGAGTTAGATTCAATTCTTGTATAACATGTATGTAAGAAAAATGGAAAAATAGGTATATGTTGTGAGGGTACAAAACCCTCGGTTTTGGGGTCCTCACACCATTTCATTTTCATGAAAGGTATAAAAATAGGAGCACGACGCAAATTGGAAGAGCAGCTCGGTCTTAGATCTCTTCGGATGTTATCGAGCCTTACATACGTAGGAAGAAACATTAATTCTGATAAGTATGTACTGTATAAAGTCTTCCAATTGAATTTTCTCTAAAAAATACCACCTACGACTGGTTCCCCTCGCCTGCGTCTTTCGAATGCTTTTGTAGTTGAGTTCCATGTGTAATAAGACGGTACTTCTGAATACATTAGGGTTCTGGCAAACTGAGTACTCTTGGTTCCGCATTAGCATCTGTGAAATAAACACGTTGCCCGTTCTCTAAATGGACTGCTAAATGCAGGCTTTCATGTATGGGAAATGATAAAATTCTCCATGCAGCTTCATTGCTGTTTATATATCTTCCAGCCTGGTACTGTTTAATTTCATCAATATTTTCAACTTCTACTACGCTACTACTCGTACTATTTCTGTCTGTTTCGATACCAAAAACTGCCATATCTCTGCCTTTATTCACTTACTTACAGATGTATTTTATTGATTTGACAGAATTGCAATATTCTATGTTTATGTGCGCTTTGTATGTTTTTGACAAAAGAGGCGAATATAGAACCACCCAACGGTTGTCTAGGTCAATATCACCACTTCGCGTATATAAAGTCGCCCGATTTCCACCATTGATCGCCTTCTATAGAGAGCGTATCCACCGTCTCCTGTTACCGCGTTGGCTACAAAGGCTCTAGGATATCGTTTAGAGCATTTCCCGTCTATCACGCATGGTGAATTCGGGTTTAGAGTACCGCATGGTCCATGTATCATGTTTTTGATAACTATTGCACGCAAATCTACATCGAGGTCATCTCTAGGAATCTCAGCGTATATGACATCGTCGATTTCATTTAATTTTATCTTATCATATAGCCAGATTAATATATGTGTGTGTTGGCAGTCCTCTCTTTTGCTATTCTACTGAATACATCCAGCAGCGAAGACTTCCAAACACTTCGTTTTTCACAATGAAATCCTTCAGCGACTTAAGATTTTGTCTAAAAACACGTGCAGTCATGCCTATCTACAGGCGACTGTCAACTAAGTAAAAGCTGCTTAATCTCGTCCCAGCACGGATTACACGTGAACGTCGCAAATAAGTCTGGACGGCCATAAGAGCTATGCCATGGCGTCTTGAGCATATTCATGCATGTGACGTGGGCTGCCTACGTACAAAGATGGCAAAATTGTCAGCTTTCCAACGTTTGTTGTATTACCGTCATTTATAACAGAATCTCGCAAATGTATGTATGTATTTTTCAGACCGAAGTTTATTTGGTCTGATTTAAACGCAGATATAGCAATCGTTCTGTTTAAATTTTTACATACATATCCACAATGATATTTAAAGATATAGTTGTCTTCAGTACTTCTAATCATTAATCTGTACGAAAAATAATTCATTTCGCTGCACTTTTTATTTATTTCATCACCGTTTTCTGGATTTATCATCTTTCCATGGAAATAATATCCATCAGCACCATCCGGGAAGATAATTGAATATTGCAGAGTATCATAGCAACGATGAGTCTCTGCAACGTTGACCAGCTGATCATTTCTCCGATGTAGAACAATATCGCTTCGTTGAAATTGCTTCTTCATCAATAGAACATTATATCTCCGGGCATATTCTCCAGAAGGCATTCTGTCTGGATGAATGACAATCTTGTGGGTATCTGATGGCATCATATCAAGTGCGGTTTTGAACAAACGAACCAAATTGTTTTTGTATTGAAGGAGTTCTTGTAGTTGAAAAATTATAGATCTTTTAAGAGTTGTGTGTATTCTTGAACGTGCATTTAGTTGATCACTTTCTCCACCGATAAAATACATTTGAAGAAATTTCTGGTCCCTGTTTTTAACAGGTAGGCCCTTTGATTTTCAAAGTTGGTATAAATTGGGCAGTGACAATATTTGCACCAAACGAAGTCATTTGAAATCACCTATTATATTTGCTGACGCTCGATAAGAAATGCTTTGATTCGGGAGTAGATCCAAAAAGTAAAGTTCCTACTGGTTCTGGTAGTACCTCAAGTTGAGGCAATTTGATTTTTCCACCTACGCAACACATTCCTTTCGTTTCATTTTTGAACTTCAGAGCCTGACAGTAATTTAAGATATGAGTCATCTGCCCAATTCAACACTATGATTGTAATCAACACTTGGATTATACCGGAATGTAAGGCGATTAAAATTCTCACACTGACTTATTCTTCTTTGAGCACGGGATTCAGCTACGAACACTCTATGACGATCCTTCCGTTGAGAACGAAGAGAATTTGTTGCTGCAGACCGCGACTTCCAGCCCTATCTGTCATGATTGCCTGCTCATTCTCATTCAAAGTTCTTCTTCTACTTCTTTCTGTCCTACGTGTACGACATCCCAAATTTGATATTCTACGGGGCATTTTTTCGATGTTTTCTGGAATATATCGAAAGGTTATAAGCTCTCATGATAGCAATTTAGCATTGTAAATAAGAACAAGTAACGAAGTCTAAGTTCGGGTGAAACCGAACATTACATACCAAGCTATATACTTGAAATACTGTTGTTGTTTGTTTTGCGTACTTAATAGTGTTACAAGGCTGCGCAATAATACATATACGAATGATTCTATTCTGAACTAATTTTCGTTTAAAAGAAGCAAAAAGTATACAGAGGCTAACACCAATGACCTTGAGCGGGTAATAATGCAGTCTTCCTTCAGATATGGGGATCTCCCTACTGTTTATTTTAAAATAAACATATAACAGAACAATAAACATAAACAAACAAGTGTCATTGTACTAAAAAGCGTTATTTCAAAAAAGGGCAGGGTTATTAACGAAATTTTCCAACTTTTACTAGAAATAGCTTATAACCTGAATCTGCGCACTTTTACAAAATCTTTTATATAAAAGAAAGCGATTTAACCGATTTAGTCCATTTTTACTGAAAATATTTCCTGTTTAAAGGCACCAAATTTTTCGTCGATTTATGGCTCCAGAAACGTTGGGAAATGCATTATAAGAAAGGGGCAGTGCCACGCCCATTTGTCAAGATTTGAATTTTTTCCCATTTCTTGTTATAATGGCACAAAATACGATTGGTACAAAACAATTTTTCGCTAAGATTTAACTTATTATGTTTGCCTACGACCCTTTTAAAGTCATTTATATAAAAGTGGGCGTGGTCATTAACCAATCTTATCCATTTTTACTAGAAATATTTCCTGGTATAGGGAAAATCTGTGTACCCAATTCTATTAAGATCCGTTAATTTTTCTTCGAGTTATGGCTCCCGAAACATAGAAAATTGCTTAGTCATAAAAGTGGCAGTGCCACGCACATTTTTTAAAATTTGAAGTTTTTCCTGTTTATTGTTATAAATCCACTTGGGAAATGAAATACCATTGATATAAAAAGCTCTTTTTTGCAAAGATATAGCTTATTTTATTCGTCCACTACCCTTTTAAAACTATTTTATATAGGAAGGAATATCTCTCCCACAACAATAGGAAAATCAGATGATATATGTATATATATATGCTTGTATGTCGTACTTTTAGCCACTCCATGTACTTTTGTTTTTGCAAAAATTTTGTTTATATTTACGGTGCTTTGAAATTTTGTTTATATTTTTGTATGATTATTTGCCTCCAACATTCTTAATTTTCGCACATATGGTTAGTCTGTATAACATACTCAATTGTGTAAGTGGTATTTGTTTTATGGTTGATTTTTGAAAATGTTATAATTTTTGTTTTTGTTTTGTTTCACAGTCCTGACGATGACTTCAGACTGAAGTCGAAATATCGAATATAAAATAAAAATACAAATATAAAATATTTATACTGTGGTTTTTATTTGGATAAGGCCTTGAGCTCATAAAATAGTTTAATAATTTCGGTGCATGCATTTCGATTGCAATACTTAACCCAATTTTCTTTAGTCTTAATAAAAATAAAATAATTAAAAACAAGTAAGGAAGGCTAAGTTCGGGTGTAACCAAACATTACATACTCAGCTGAGAGCTTTGGAGACAAAATAAGGGAAAATCACCAGGTAGGAAAATGAACCTAGGGTAACCCTGGAATGTGTTTGTACGATATGGGTATCAAATGAATGAAATGTTAATGAGTATTTTAAAAGGGAGTGGGCCTTAGTTCTATAGGTGGACGACTTTTCGAGATATCGCCATAAAGGCGGACCAGGGGTGGCTCTAGAATATGTTTGTACGATATGGGAATCAAATGAAAGGTGTTAATGAGGATTTTAAAAGGGAGTGGCCCTTAGTTGTATATGTGAAGGCGTTTTCTATATATCGACCAAAATGCGGACCATGGTGACCCAGAACATCATCTGTCGGGTACCGCTAATTTATTTATATATGTAATACCACGAACAGTATTCTTGCCAAAATTCCAAGGGCTTTTGATTTCGCCCTGCAGAACTTTTTCACTTTCTTCTACTTAATATGGTAGGTGTCACACCCATTTTACAAAATTTTTTCCAAAGTTATATTTTGTGTCAAGAAACCAATCCAATTACCATGGTTCATCCATTTTTTCGTATTTGGTATAGAATTATGGCATTTTTTTCATTTTTCGTAATTTTCGATATCGAAAAAGTGGGCGTGGTCATAGTCGGATTTCGGTCATTATTTATACCAAGATAAAGTGAGTTCAGATAAGTACGTGAGCTAAGTTTAGTAAAGACATATCGATTTTTGCTCAAGTTATCGTGTTAACGGCCGAGCGGAAGGACAGACCGTCGACTGTGTATAAAGACTGGGCGTGGCTTCAACCGATTTCGCCCATTTTCACAGAAAACAGTTACCGTCATAGGAGTGGTAAATTTTTGTTCGACTTATGGCATTAAAAGTATTCTAGACAAATAAAATGAAAAAGGGCGGAGCCACGCCCATTTTGAAATTTTCTTTTATTTTTGTATTTTGTTGCACCATATCATTACTGGAGTTGAATGTTGACATAATCTACTTATATACTGTAAAGATATTCAATTTTTTTTTTTAATTTGACTTAAAAAATTTTTGAGCGTGTTCTTCATCCGATTTTGCTAATTTTTATTTCGCGCACATGTAGTATTAGGAGTAACGTTCCTGCCAAATTTTGTCATGACATCTTCAACGACTGCCAAATCACAGCTTGCAAAACTTTTAAATTACCTACTTTTAAAAGTGGGCGGTGCCACGCCCATTCTCCACAATTTTACTAGTTTTCTATTCTGCATCATAAGGTCAACCCATCTACCAAGTTTCATCGCTTTATCCATCTTTGGTAATGAATTATCGCACTTTTTCGATTTTTGATGTCGAAAAAGTGGGCATGGTTATAGTCCGATATCGTTCGTTTTAAATAGCGATCTGAGATGAATGCCCAGGAACCTACATTTCAAATTTCATCAATATACCTCAAAATTTACTCAAGTTATCGTGTTAACGGACAGATGGACGGACATTGCTCAATCAAATTTTTTTTCGATACTGATGATTTTGATATATGGAAGTCTATATTTATCTCGATTCCTTTATGCCTTTACAATCAACCATTATCCAGTCAAAGTACGCTGAGTATAAGAATTATGCGAACACGATAGCGAGTGCACCACCGCCAATGTCTGCTGCTTATAATGCAACCAGAATGCTGATGACATTAAATATGCGCGAATATTATTTTTGTCCCTAACACCGTAGAGAATATGCTATGTGATAGCGTTACAGAGATTCGAATTAGTTTTTAATGCTTCTATTCTTAGTTATTTCGATAAGTTCTTCCTACGTTTATAATCTTATATACGCACTCTTTTATGGTAAGCTCAGTACAATGTAATTTCAAAAGTATATACATAATAATACATAAGTTTTAGAGCAATCAACTTACAATAACTGTGTGGGTATGTGCCTACCGCTAAAATGTGCCTACCGCTTAATGATGCAATGCCGACGGCAAATGGAATGATCTTGTTGATGTTGATGATGATGCTCTTTTGTGCGCCAAGCGATCACTTGATGTCGAGGATGCTTTCCTTGGTGTAGCTTTGATAAAATGGGTTAAGGAGCAGTGCTGCTGCATTCGATAATATGAGTCCAATGTTAAATGGGGGGCCGAGCCTTTTAATTAATATAATATTACGTTGACCTTGTATTTCCGATCTGGAACGGACATGGTGGACAATGGTGGACAAAATGTTATACAATTGGATGCCCAGAGCCTTGTTGACTTCATGGCGGTACTTTGCCTTAACGAAATTGTTGGCAAACAGATTAATTTAACTTTTGCTCTTTAACTGGCCCAGTGATACGCGTGAGCACAGCAGTAGATTTTATCTTGCACAAAAGTACCGAATTTTTATGGTACAGGGGAACAGGACAAGTCCTTTTCTTTATAGATGACCAATGACCAATGATACGTTTGGACACAGCAGTATAAAGTTGTATAAAACAAGTTTAATTTAATTTACAGGACTGTCCTGTCACGGTCGCCAAATGTATGGGGGTTGAAATTATTTAATCAAAACACATGAACGATTCTATCAAACCTCTTCACCGTTTATTTGCTTTTAGTCAACTAACATATAAAATTACAAAAAGTGATATGTTAAGTAGATAGCTGTTAAGTAGATAGCTGTATGTACATCTTAATATAAGAGACAGCATAATAACTTGCAATGCTCTATAACTTTGAATACAAATGGCGGTATAATACATGATTTATATTTATGCTACAGTTAGTGCGTGAATAAATAAAGTGCATACATGGGCACTATCTTAACAACAGTAGTGTGTAAAGAAATTAAATGCATAGATGGGCACTCTCACCCAACAGAAGGAGCTCGACGAATTCCACAAGAGGCTCTTCTACCCCTAATGAACGTAGAGATTTTGTCACCGCTGCTGGGAGAACGTTATTGACGGCTCCTTCTATGTCGAGAAAGATACCCAGCGTGAATTCTTTAAAAGCAAGTCCCATCTCTATCTTAGTAGTGATAGCATGTACAGCTGTCTCTACGGATCTGCCTTTAAAGTAGGCGTGTTGGTTGTTGGAGATTAGTGCTTGATTTGCCGATCGTCTAATATAGGCGTCCAACAATCGTTCTAGAACTTTTAGGAGGAAGGAGGTCAAACTATTTAGTCTGAAATCCTTTGTAGTATTGCACGATATCCTTCCTCCTTTGGGCATGATGGCTACCTTTGCTTTGGTCCATTCCGTGGGGATATAGATCAGTTTGAGGCAAGCATTGTAGATTTTAGCTAGCAGCGGGCTTATAAGATCACTTGCAGCTTGTAATTCAGCGGGAAATATTCCATCCATTCTCGGGTATTTGAAGCGTTTAAAGGACTTGATTGCCCAGATAACTCCTTTTTCGCATACAAAGTTGTCCGGGGGTTAGATTGTGTGTTTAAGAGGCATGGTTCACCAATTGGGTTTCTTTTTATCGGGAACCCTTTAATGTGGGCCTCCCGTACCGCTTTGCAGTGCCGGTGCTGCGCAGAAATTGGGCGATCGTGCAAAAGATAAGCGGACCTCAGCCAGAGTGTTCGACCCTGTAGCTCGAGGCTAATGCAGGTAAAGTCCTCGTCGCTAAAAAGAGATAGTAGCATAAATACTAGAGTTTTCTTTATTAGAATGCAAGATCTGATTCTACCTGTCACGGGTGGTGTCACCACCTGGTAGTCCTTAGAAGAGCGTCCACAGACCTTGCTGGCAGCGACACAAGGCTCCTGGACTAGAACGACGTCCTCGTATGGTGTGCTGAGGCCTAAGATCAGGCAGCCGAGGCTGCCTTAGAGTAGTGCAGGTTTATTTGCAGTACCTGCACCCCCGTTAAAGGTCAGTTTCAGCATTGACGTCCATCCTCTGCTGATCCGCATCGTCGGATGCCTCCTCTACGATAGTATCGCTGAATTTGGCATCCGACGGATCGGATTCCAGCAGAAGTTGCTCGTCCATGCTAATAAAGAACTGGCCCGCAAACTCAGATACCGAGAGTGTATCGCTCTCGGCATTCGGAGTGCTGCGTGCGATATCGGTCCCATGTCCACTCAAGGTGTTGCATGGGTCCTCGATATTCGTTGTGGCGGTTGTTAATTCACTCGGGGCGGTGTCCGCAATCACCAGATTTTCCGGCGCGGTTCCTTTCACTTCAGGGGCAGGGGCAGCGGATCCACTCAGGGTGTTTCTCTCTCCTCGCCCTGAAGTACGGTGGTTCTACTTGCGTACAATCCCTTCGAACATTCAACGTAATGGAGTAGAAGCCGTAGCTTAAAACTCCATCACATTCGTCAATCCAAGGAATAGAAGCCTCATTTATGATGAAACCAACATGACGCTGCTTCTTCCTTGTCTAGCCGACCAGGACTATCCTCCAATCACCCGGCTACCTTCGGGTAGGTAAAGGCCGCCATCTTCGGGCAAAAGTTGTTTGGTGGCAGAAGAAGTAGTCGCAGTACCATGGGGGATGGGATTGTTATTGCTGCTCTTCTTGGCAGCAATAATCTTCCTGGGCCAGGACAGGGAACCTTTTTGCTCTGCCGTCAACTTGTCACGTTGCGAATGTTCCGCTGGTTGCGGACCGAAATAGGAATTCGCTTATTTGCCTTGGAACCCTCAAGGGGTTCAGACGGCTTGCGAGATAGCTTTACAGCGGTAGAGGCAGTAGTTTTGTCCGTGTAGGACTGAGTACTGTTTCCAGCCACCTGCTGGTGAAAGGTGCCCGGTACGGGCGTGGGATGGGCCTCCTGTGCTTGCTCAGTCGGACGCTGCTTTCCCTCTTTGGGGCTAGCTTTGCCGGCTTCCGCAGGATTGGACTTGCCCTTGCACAGGTGGCCGAAATGTATTTTGGGGCCGTGGAGGCCTGTTCGGCGCCGTCTGTGTGGTTCCCGATGAATTGGGTACTTTTTTAACGCCTAGTCCAAGGGTGGCATCTTTACCAGTGCAGGGATCCGAGGCTTGGTTTTTTTGCTGACTCGTATTTCTAGTTCGTCGACTGCCTACTAACGTGAGATCGTTCGGCAGCCTGAAAAAAGGGAAAGGGGAAACAATGCGGTCGATTGCGGTAGAGCCCTATACCGCAGCAAGTCGCCGTTACTCCCGGAGCAAGACAGGTATCCGGGAGGCTCCGTAAAAATACAGTCGGATGCCCTTGACTGCAAACCATTCAATGGGCACGGAAACGCATAACACCCTGGATTAGGGGTGGACCAACTTTTCAACTGGGCGTGGTCCGATTCCCACCTTGAGGTCACGTTTAAAAACCATTTGCATATGCCTGAGCTATTAAGGAGCTGGGGCACAAATGGAAATGATTCCCAAAACTTAGCTAGCACTCCCTTGGAAGGGGAAACTGTTGTGCATATTACCAGCCGGCACCTTCTGGGAGGGTTCAACCCAAGGAGCCAGCTTTAACAAACCACTTCCTTTAGTTTTTGAAAAGAAAATTTTCTAGTAATGAGTTGTTTATATATGTATTCGCAGAGTTGAATTGTGTTATTAATTAGATATGTGTACAATAGCCGTATTTTTAATGAATAAATACAGAAAAGAACAAAGGGTCCACCTAATTAGTTTTATCACTTTCCAAAATACTTTTAAGTATTTAAGTATATTTAAAGTATTACGTGATAAATTTTGTTGACGCAATGTATACCTAATTGGGTCTTGTGAATGAAAAATAAACAAAAACTTTTTCTAATAGATTTCATGAAAAGTACAGAAAAAAATTTTTTTTTTTTTTAATTAGTTGAATGAACAGAATTTGTGAAGTACCCATGCATATTCCTGCAAAATAAAATGAGCTCAGCTTTATCGAAACACTTGCTTTAGTTTTTCAAAAGAGAATTTCCTAGTAATAACGAGTTGTTTATATATGTATTCACAGAGTTGAATTGTGTTATTAATTAGATATGTGTACAACGGTCGCATTTTTAATGAATAAATATCACTTTTCGAAAACCACATTAGAGACCAGTTCGGAAAATAATTCTTTCACGTGTATTTACCTTATATAGGCACGCTAACTGCACATGAAATTGGCGTGCCACTCGATATTTTCTACGAGTAAAACATGGCGGCCACCGTGGTGTGATGGTAACGTGCTCCGCCTATCACACCGTATGCCCTGGGTTCAACTCCCGGGCAAAGCAACATCAAAATTTTAGAAATAAGATTTTTCAATTAGAAGAAAATTTTTCTAAGCGGGGTCGCCCCTCGGCAGTGTCTGGCAAGCGCTCCGATTGTATTTCTGCCATGAAAAGCTCTCAGTGAAAACTCATCTGCCTTGCAGATGCCGTTCGGAGTCGGCATAAAACATGTAGGTCCCGTCCGGCCAATTTGTAGGGAAAAATCAAGAGGAGCACGACGCAAATTGGAAGAGAAACTCGGCCTTAGATCTCTTCGGAGGTTATCGCGCCTTACATTTATTTTTTATAAAACATAGTCGAGGCAATTTTTTTTGTTTCACGGATAAATTAAGGCAAATTCACAGCAATTTGCCCAACAGTTAATTTTTTCCACTTAAAGGTTGTCTTGCCAACTTTAGGGAGATGTAATTTTGGGCTTTTTGAGAAGGGTTTCGTCGGCTTCTTATCGCTAATAACCGCTATCGACAAATTATACTTTTATTATCGGCTAATAATAGTCATCGACTTTATATTGGTTTCTCCAGATGTGTCATCGGTTGTATATTGAAGTTTTATCGGTTTATTATTCATAACAAGCCGATTAGTCGTCGATAACAAATTGACGACATGCCGACGAGAAATTGGTAAAACTCCTGTAAGAAACCGATAAGTTTTCGATATTGAATATATGTATACCTTTTTCATAAGAAATAATTTACCTTTTGATAAAAAATTTGGTTGCAAATCGCTACATCTTCGATAACAAATCGATGACTTTTAGATAACAAATCGATTACCTTTCTAAAAATATTAGATAACTTTTCGATAGAAATCGATAATTGTTCGATAACAGACATTTTTTGATAACAAGTCGATACATTTTTTAGAACAAATCTATAGCTATTCGATTCTAAATCTATTATTTTAAGATAACAATTCGAGAAAACTCCGAAACGCTAGCACTTCCATGTCGAGTTGATAATCTTCCCATTTTATATCACATATTTAATTTTACGAATATTATAGATGAAGGGGCAATTAAATCCAAGTCATAGTATATCGATAACTTTTAAATAAATAATAGACAACTTTTCGATAATTTATCGATAGCATACCGATATTTTTTTGATAACAAATCGAAAATTTGTCTAAAAGTTATCAATAACTTTCCGATAACAGATTGGTAAAACAGCGTAAACAAATTGGTAATACTCCGATAACAAATCAATAATTTGTAAATAACTTTTTGATAACATACCAATAGTATTTCAAAACCTAATAGATGAAACTTTGGAAGTAAGTTGATAAATTTTCGATAGCAAACCGATTATTCGTCGACAACGAATCGTCGTCGATAGCACACCCACAACAAAGTCATCGATAACAAATCGTTAACACTTCTATAACAAATTCAAAACACGCCGTCTGACTGCTTATGTTTCCTCTCCCCTCTTTGTCTTTCTTCCTTCTCTTTGTTTCCTGTTTCTCAAATCAACTTTCCTTTCCTCTCCCTTCCGTACGTTTCTGAATGGAAGTATATTTTATAAGCGCCCTCCCTGAGTTGAGGAAGCAATGTTTTCCAAGTTCTTTCATTTTACTTACACTTGGCCGTCCCACAGTAAGAATTCCACAATTCTATCAAGATTTTAGCAGAGACCTATGGAATTGGCTTACAATCTCATACATGTTGTATTAACCAAAATCTGATTATATTAATTAAACACAGCTTAATTGCCCACTCTCTAAACTGATAAACTGGACCATATATTGTCCTTGATTGTTCGAGAATAATGCTTTAACGTCTCTTGGATAGCGAAGATCTCGGATTGAAACACGTTCCGGGTCTCAGAGATGCATAGCGGAAATGTTGTACAGATTCCCTTCCATTTCACACCTTCCTTACCTTAAATGAAAAGTTAGACTTCGGATCTCTAAATCGACCGTAAGTCAAAGACTGTCATAGGGCAATTGTTGTCATAGGATGGTCGAAAACTGTCATAGAACTGTCACACCTTCCTTACCTTAAATGAAAAGTTAGACTTCGGATCTCTAAATCGACCTTAAGTCAAAGACTGTCATAGGGCAATTGTTGTCATAGGATGGTCGAAAACTGTCATAGAACAAATGTAGGCCGTTATTGTTTTCATAGAGTGGCCATTAATATTGAGCATAATACTGGCGTATCAGCTTTTCTTTCCGTCTGTCAAATAACCACCTTTTATGCCCATGCCATGAATTCAGGCCTCAGACTCAACTTTTTTCAAGCAATCTTATTTAGGCTTTCAGAGCATTGCACTTTGTATAAAGATTGAAGTTCTTCTTAAGTGTCAAAAGTACTCCATGGTATTTTGCATTAATGGTATTGACAATTTCGAGAGGGTAAGTTGTAACTTGCAACTTACGTCTGTTCTGGTTTTAGGGTTTCGTGCATTCACTCAGCTTACGTAGTGGCGCCTTTACGATCTTTCTGCTCAAGTCGGATCACGCGCCAATATTTCCTGTTGAGTTCTTGCTGAAATATGCTGTCTATAAAAACTGAGCTGCTTCGCTCTTCATTATCGATCCCAGGCCCACCCTATCCACGTATCAATAGGATCTTCAAAACAAAGGCATGAAGGGCTTCTCTTTTTGCTTCCAGATAAGCAGCCAAGTTAAGCTGCTTCTTCTTAACGAGTTCCTTCACTTTGTCGGTCACTTCATTTGCGCAGTCTCGGTTGAGAAGTATCGACGTAGCTGTCCCGAAATTCTTGTGATTTACAAATTCTAAGCAAAAACAAGTAAGGAAGGCTAAGTTCGGGTGTAATCGAACATTATATACTCAGTTGAGAGTTATGGAGACAAAATAAGGGAAAATCACCATGTAGGAAAATGAACCTCGGGTAACCCTGGAATGTGTTTGTATGACATGCGTATCAAATGGCAGGTATTAAAGAGTATTTTAAGAGGGAGTGGGCCATAGTTCTATAGGTGGACACCTTTTCGAGATATCGCCATAAAGGTGGACCAGGGCTGACTCTAGAATTTGTTTGTACGATATGGGTATCAAATGAAAGGTATTAATGAGTATTTTAAAACGGAGTGGGCCTTAGTTCTATAGGTGGACGCCTTTTTCGGTATATCGTTATAAAGGTGAACCAGGGGTGACTCTAGAATGCGTTTGTACATTATGGGTATCAAACGAAAGGTGATAATGAGTATTTTAAAAGGCAGTGGGCCTTAGTTCTATAGGTGGACGCCGTTTCGATATATCGCCATAAAGGTGGACCAGGGGTGACTCTATAATGTGTTTGTACAATATGGGTGTCAAATTAAATATATTAATAAGAATTTTAAAAGGGTGTGGTGGTAGTTGTATATGTGAAGGCGTTTTCAAGATATCGACCAAAATGTGGACCAGGGTGACCCAGAACATCATCTGTCGGGTACCGCTAATTTATTTATATATGTAATACCACGAACAGTAATCCTGCCATGATTCCAAGGGCTTTTGATTTCGCCCTGCAGAACTTTTTCATTTTCTTTTACTTAATATGGTAGGTGTCACACCTATTTTACAAAGTTTTTTTCTAAAGTTATATTTTGCGTCAATAAACCAATCCAATTATCATGTTTCATCTCTTTTCTCATATCTGGTACAGAATTATGGCATTTTTTTCATTTTTCGTAATTTTCGATATCGAAAAAGTGGGCGTGGTCATAGTCAGATTTCGGCCATTTTTTATACCAATAGAAAGTGAGTTCAGGTAATTATGTGAACTGAGTTTAGTAAAGATATATCGATTTTTGCTCAAGTTAACGTGTTAATGGCCGAGCGGAAGGACAGACGTTCGACTGTGTATAAAAACTGGGCGTGGCTTCAACCGATTTCGCCCTTTTTCACAGAAAACAGTTATCGTCCTAGAATCTAAGCCGCTACCAAATTTCACAAGGATTGGTAAATTTTTGTTCGACTTATGGCATTAAATGTATCCTAGATAAATCAAATGAAAAAGGGCGGAGCCACGCCCATTTTGAAATTTTCTTTTATTTTTGTATTTTGTTGCACCATATCTTTACTGGAGTTGAATGTTGACATAATTTACTTATATACTGTAAAGATATTAAATTTTTTGTAAAAATTTCACTTGAAAAAAAAATTTTTTTTAAAGTGGGCGTGGTCGTTCTCCGATTTTGCAAATTTTTTTTAAGCATACATATAGTAATAGGAGTAACGTTCCTGCCAAATTTCATCATGATATCTTCAACGACTGCCAAATTACAGCTTGCAAAACTTCTAAATTACCTTCTTTTAAAAGTGGGCGGTACCACGCCCATTGTCCAAAGTTTTACAAATTTTCCATTTTGCGTCATGAAGTCAATACATCTACCAAGTTTCATCGCTTTATCCGTCCTTGGTAATGAATTATCGCAATTTTTCGATTTTACGAAATTTTCGATATCGAAAAAGAGGGCGTGGTTATAGTCCGATATCGTTCATTTTAAATAGCGATCTGAGATGAGCGCCCAGGAATCTACATACCAAATTTCGTCAAGATATCTCAAAATTTACTCAAGTTATCGTGTTAATGGACAGACGGACGGACGGAAGGACATGGCTTAATCAAATTTTTTTTCGATACTGATGATTTTGATATATGGAAGTCTATATCTATCTCGATTCCTTTATACCTGTACAACCAACCGTTATCCAATCAAAGTTAATATACTCTGTGAGCTCTGCTCAACTGAGTATAAAAAAATTTCTCCCAATTACTATTGTGAAACGTCAGTTCATCTGATGTTGTCATGTGGCAAAAAATCTTTCCCGCAGCAATCAGGTTGTATATGAAGGTGCTAGTGCCGGAGCGTATAGGATTAATATACTGCAAATTACTGCTTTCATCTATAGCACTCCCATAAGCCTTCGGTAGATGTTTCTCAGTTTCCCTCTTCTTTTTAATCGAAGCATGTACTCAGATAAATAAAACAACGAAGATGCACTAGCTTATAAGAAACACTGTTAGGGTTAGGTTAGGTTAGATTGAACTGGCCGGTCAATAAAGACCGCACATATACAGAATGTGTCCATAGTGCTACAAGAATTTGTTTTAAACGGAAGAACCTCAATCACGTGCCAGGACTTATCTTATAGAATAACTTCTTCCTCTTGGCAAATACTAAAACTTTTCTAGGACCTAACTTAATTGCTGCCTCGAGCTTTGGGAACTCTGCGGCCAGATGCCCCCCCCCCCCCCCCAACCCCTCAAACAAAAATTTAAAATTAATTGAAGTGTTTAGCGACCTTTTTGTGTTATATAACTTTGTGTTTTGCCGGCCCTAGGTTCAATTTTTGAATAAAAACACGTAAGTATTTTCTTTACTAATATATTTCGGTTACTCAACAGTAAGCGTCTTTAGGGCGACTGTTGACAAAAATTATACAATATATCAAAAATCAGTTAATTAAAAAATAATAAGAAATATTCCTAACATACGTTTATTTATACGTATGCACTGTGTGACGGGGAGTAATGTATTGTCTGTTTGTTAGTAAATGTTTGTACAAGTGAACGTAATTTGCTGTTTCCGTTTCGTAGTTGATGTTGGTAGGTGTGTATATTGGTAAAAAAGGAAAAAACTTACGTGTTTTTTTTTTAGAAGATTTTACCTAGAGCCGGCAAAAAGCACATAAATAGCACATAATTCCTATAAAATTTCGAGTCCATGCTAGGGGGGGGTTTAGCTTGACGAACTCCATTATTCCCATGGTTAAAAAGTCACTAGCAAAGTTATTGCTTGATCTAAGCTTTTTTATTGGTTAGAATGTTCCAATAATCTTGAGATTCTTCGAAATAGGTTTGGGTAAATCATTAGATTTATACTGCGTCTTCTGAGTCGTTTTGATTTTTATCAGTGGATGTTGCTGGAAAGTGACAAAACTGAATAAAATCGCAGTTCATAATCACGCTTACCTCTTACCCCAAATTGCAGGGCCAATAATAGTTCTCCTTAAGAACAATGGAGGGTGGAGCCGTGTGTAGAAGTCCACGAAAGTGGGGAAAGCTTCTGACCGCCATTCACATGGGAATGGCCAGAGCGATTCTTTTGCATGCGGTTCAAGCAGCTCACTACTGCCGGTCGCTTGCGGCCAAGTATCCTCTGGGTAGCCTAAGCTAATGTGAGAAGGCGACAACCTGGCAAGGCCACTCTGACATAATCGGTTTAAGGGATAGCCGGGGGAGATCTCATCGGCAGCGTATGTACACCTCTAGGTGCGGCTGCAAGCGGGCGTCTGTCTTGGAGCAAGCGGCTCGCTATATAAACGTGCAAGTAATATTTACACCCCCGCGGAGCGAGTTGTGCGCTGGGCTTGGGACCCGCCACGTAAAACCATACTCTAATGAAATATAACAACAAGCCTCGGATAAATACATTCTCTATTGTTGACGACCATGGCAAACGTTTGAAGGACAATGAATTGAGGGCATGCACCTGGAACGTCCGCTCCCTGAATGGGATTGGTGCATATGCCCGGCTGGTTGATGTCCTCGTCAAAGCAAAATCTTACATCACCGCCATCCAAGAAATGCGTTGGACGAAGCAAGGAAGAAAGAAGATCAAAAATTGTGACATATATTGGAGTGGCCATACGAATAAGCGCAGTTTCGGCGTCAGATTCGTGGTGGGAGAGAGAATTTGTCGCCAAGTGCTGGCGTTCACGCCTGTGGACGAGCGTCTCGCCGCTATCCGAATAAAAGCAAAATTTTTTAATATATCATTCATCTGCGCCCATGCGCCGACAGAGGAGAAAGACGATGAGGTGAAAGATACTTTTTATGAACAATTAGAACGCACATACGAGCGCTGCCCCCGTCATGATATAAAAGTCGTGCTTGGCGACTTTAACGCCAGGGTGGGCAAAGAAGGTGTTTTTGGCCCTACAGTTGGAAAGTTCAGCCTACACAATGAAACTTCTCCTAACGGACTGACGCTTATTGACTTTGCAGGTGCTCGAAACATGGTCATATCCAGCACGAAGTTCATGCATAAAAAGATAAATCAAGCTACATGGCTGTCTCCTGATCGAAATACTCGCAATCAGATCGATCACGTTGTGATAGACGGACGGCATGCCTCCAGTGTTTTAGATGTGCACACGATCCGAGGACCTAACATCGACTCGGATCATTATCTCGTTGCAGCCAAAATACGCACCTGCCTCAACGCGGCTAAAACCAAGGAACAAAAAACACAAGGAAAGCTAGACGTCGAAAAGCTTCAATCACAACATACTGCCAACGATTTCGCAACTCGGCTCTAACACCTGCTCTCTGAGAGCACAACTCATCCTGAAGGAATACAGGAGCAGTGGGAGCATATCTCCAAAGCACTTCGTACTGCCGCCGAGGAAAAAATTGGTTATCGGCGGCCACGAAAAAACAACTGATACGATGAAGAATGCCGCGTTGCAACCGAAAGAAAAGACGCTGCCTACAGGGCTACGTTAAAAGCCAGCGCGACAAGAGGAGTGTGTGAACGCTGTCGTGAGTTGAAAAGGGAAGCGAGACGCCTTTTCAGGAAGAAAAAAGCAGAAGCAGAAAGGCGTGAGTGCGAGGAGCTTGAGCTGCTAGCCACCAGGAATAACGCCCGAAAATTCTACCAAAAAATACGGCGACAGAGATGAAGAACCCGATCCCGCAATCGATGATGATGGAGTATATGTCCCCCCGCCCGATTATGACGAAGTTAGAATAGCAATAACCAGATTGAAAAACAAGTAAGGAAGGCTAAGTTCGGGTGTAACCGAACATAACATACTCAGTTGAGAGCTATGGAGACAAAATAAGGAAAATCAATCTGGGGTAACCCTGGAATGTGGTTGTATAACATGTGTATCAAATGAAAGGTATTAAAGAGTATTTTAAGAGAGAGTAGGCCATAGTTCTATGGATGAACGCCATTTAGGGATATCGCCATAAAGGTAGACCAGGGCTGACTCTAGAATTTGTTTGTACGATATGGGTATCAAATGAAAGGTGTTACTGAGCATTTTAAGAGGGACTGGGCCTTAGGTCTATCGGTGGACGCCTTTTCGAGATGTCCCCATTAAGGTGGACCAGGGGTGATTCTATAATGTGTTTGTACGATATGGGTATCAAATGAAAGCTGTTAATGAGTATTTTGAAAAGGAGTGATCCTTAGTTCCATAGGTGGACGCCGTTTCGAGATATCGCCATAAAGGTGGACCAGGGGTGTCCCTAGAATGTGTTTGTACGATATGGGAATCAAATGAAAGGTGTTACTGAGCATTTTAAGAGGGAGTGGGCATTAGGTCTATAGGTGGACGCCTTTTCGAGATATCGCCATTAGGGTGGGCCAGGGGTGACTCTAGAATGTTTGTACGGTATGGGTATCAAACGAAAGGTGTTACTGAGCATTTTAAGAGGGAGTGGGCATGAGGTCTATAGGTGGACGCCTTTTCGAGATATCGTCATTAGGGTGGGCCAGGGGTGACTCTAGAATGTGTTTGTACGATATGTGCATCAAACGAAAGGTGTTACTGAGCATTTTAAGAGGGAGTGGGCATTAGGTCTATAGGTGGACGCCCTTTCGAGATATCGCCATTAGGGTGGGCCAGGGGTGACTCTAGAATGTTTGTACGATATGGGTATCAAACGAAAGGTGTTACTGAGCATTTTAAGAGGGAGTGGGCATTAGGTCTATAGGTGGACGCCTTTTCGAGATATCGCCATTAGGGTGGGCCAGGGGTGACTCTAGAATGTGTTTGTACGATATGGGTATCAAATGAAAGGTGGTAAGGAGTATTTTAAAAGGGAGTAATCCTTAGTTCTATAGGTGGACGCCTTTTCGAGATATCGCCATAAAGGTGGACCAAGGGTGACTCTAGAATGTTTGTACGATATGGGTATCAAACGAAAGGTGTTACTGAGCATTTTAAGAGGGAGTGGGCATTAGGTCTATAGGTGGACGCCTTTTCGAGATATCGTCATTAGGGTGGGCCAGGGTGACTCTAGAATGTGTTTGTACGATATGGGTATCAAATGAAAGGTGGTAAAGAGTATTTTAAAAGGGAGTAATCCTTAGTTCTATAGGTGGACGCCTTTTCGAGATATCGCCATAAAGCTGGACCAAGGGTGACTCTAGAATGTTTGTACGGTATGGGTATCAAACGAAAGGTGTTACTGAGCATTTTAAGAGGGAGTGGGCATTAGGTCTATAGGTGGACGCCTTTTCGAGATATCGCCATTAGGGTGGGCCAGGGTGACTCTAGAATGTGTTTGTACTATATGGGTATCAAATGAAAGGTGGTAATGAGTATTTTAAAAGGGAGTAATCCTTAGTTCTATAGGTGGACGCCTTTTCGAGATATCGCCATTAGGGTGGGCCAGGTGTGACTCTAGAATGTTTGTACGATATGGGTATCAAACGAAAGGTGTTACTGAGCATTTTAAGAGGGAGTGGGCATTAGGTCTATAGGTGGACGCCTTTTCGAGATATCGCCATTAGGGTGGGACAGGGGTGACTCTAGAATGTTTGTACGATATGGGTATCAAACGAAAAGTGTTACTGAGCATTTTAAGAGGGAGTAGACATTAGGTCTATAGGTGGACGCCTTTTCGAGATATCGCCATTAGGGTGGGCCAGGGGTGACTCTAGAATGTTTGTACGATATGGGTATCAAACGAAAGGTGTTACTGAGCATTTTAAGAGGGACTGGACATTAGGTCTATAGGTGGACGCCTTTTCGAGATATCGCCATTAGGGTGGGCCAGGGTGACTCTAGAATGTGTTTGTACGATATGGGTATCAAACGAAAGGTGTTACTGAGCATTTTAAGAGGGAGTGGACACTAGGTCTATAAGTGGACGCCTTTTCGAGATATCGCCATTAGGGTGGGCCAGGGGTGACTCTAGAATGTTTGTACGATATGGGTATCAAACGAAAGCTGTTACTGAGCATTTTAAGAGGGAGTGGGCATTAGGTCTATAGGTGGACGCCTTTTCGAGATATCGCCATTAGGGTGGGCCAGGGGTGACTCTAGAATGTTTGTACGATATGGGTATCAAACGAAAGGTGTTACTGAGCATTTTAAGAGGGAGTGGACACTAGGTCTATAGGTGGACGCCTTTTCGAGATATCGCCATTAGGGTGGGACAGGGGTGACTCTGGTATGTTTTTGTACGATATGGATATCAAATTAAAGGTATTAATGAGGGTTTTAAAAGCGAGTGGCCCTTAGATGTATATGTGAAGGCGTTCTCGCGATATCGACCAAAATGTGGACCAGGTGATCCAGAAAATCATCTGTCGGGTACTGCTAATTTATTTATACATGCAATACCACTAACAGTATTCCTGCCAAGATTCCAAGGGCTGTTGATTTCGCCTTGTAGAAGTTTTTCATTTTCTTCTACTTAATATGGTAGGTGTCACACCCATTTTACAAAGTTTTTTCCAAAGTTATATTTTGCGTCAATAAACCAATCCAGTTACCATGTTTCATCACTTTTTTCGTATTTGGTATAGAATTATGGCATTTTTTTCATTTTTCGTAATTTTCGATATCGATAAAGTGGGCGTGGTTATGGTCAGATTTCGCCCATTTTTTATACCAAGAAAAAGTGAGCTCAGGTAAGTACGTGGGCTAAGTTTAGTGAAGATATATCGGATTTTGCTCAAGTTATTGTGTTAATGGCCGAGCGGAAGGACAGACGGTGGACTGTGTATAAAAACTGGGCGTGGCTTCCACCGATTTCGCCCATTTTCACAGAGAACAGTTACCGTCATAGAATCTATGCTCCTACCAAATTTGAGAAGGATTGGTAAATTTTTGTTCGACTTATGGCAATAAAAGTATTCTAGACAAACTAAATGAAAATGGGCGGAGCCACGCCCATTTTGAAATTTTCTTTTATTTTTGTATTTTGTTGCATCATATCATTACTGGAGTTGAATTTTGACTTAATTTACTTATATACAGTAAAGATATTAAATTTTTTGTTAAAATTTGAATTTAAAAAATTTTTTTTTTTAAAAAGTGGGCGTGTTCTTCATCCAATTTTGCTAATTTTTATTTAGCACATATAGAGTAATAGTGGTAACGTTCCTGCCAAATTTCATTATGATATCTTCAACGACTGCCAAATTACAGCTTGCAAAACTTTTAAATTACCTTCTTGTAAAAGTGGGCGGTGCCACGCCCATTGTCCAAAATCTTACTAATTTTCTATTCTGCGTCATAACGTCAACCCATCTACCAAGTTTCGTCGCTTTATCTGTCTTTTGTAATGAGTTACCGCACTTTTTCGGTTTTTCGAAATTTTCGATATCGAAAAAGTGGGCGTGGTTATAGTCCGATATCGTTCATTTTAAATAGCGATCTGAGATGAGTGCTCAGGAACCTACATACCAAATTTCATCAAGATACCTCAAAATTTACTCAAGTTATCGTGTTAACGGACGGACGGACGGACGGACATGGCTCAATCAAATTTTTTTTCGATCCTGATTATTTTGATATATGGAAGTCTATATCTATCTCGATTCCTTTATATATGTACAACCAACCGTTATCCAATCAAACTTAATATACTCTGTGAGCTCTGCTCAACTGAGTATAACAACAAGGCCGTGGGCGCTGATGGATTGCCCGCGGAGCTATTCAAGTACGGTGGCGAGGAGTTGGTAAGGCGCATGCAGCATTTTCTTAGCAAAATATGGGCGGACGAGTGCATGCCCGACGGGTGGAATCTAAAAGTGATTTCTTTTCTACACCAAAATGTCGCCACTTTCAGCGGCAAACATTTTTAAGATTCTCACTTCGCCTTGTGAAATTATAGCCACTTAAAATGTTCAGTGCCACCCTGCGTGACTTGAAAAGAACAAAAATTGTAACCATTTTTACAAAAAAATGCAGTTAGTGTGTTTGTTCGCTGTCAACTGTGATCGCAAATTGCTTTTGAGTGAGGCATGATGCCACACATATGTACATATATAGCATTCGCTTCAGCTTCGTTTGATCCATAGCATTCGATTCAGCTTCGTGTGATTCATCAGCTAATTGACAGGGCTGTTTTCTGCACCATCAATGGCAGTGAGAGCAAGTAATGATGCATTTTTCGCCATTTTTAGGGGTAGGTTGTTGAGAAAAGATAATAATGCCCTCTATTGAGGCTAAGCTGATTTTACAACAGAACGCAACTTTTTAAAGGGTTGGCGTGAAGGCGACATTTTCGTGTAGAAAAGAAAACACCATAAGTGTTCTTTGCCCAGTCCACAAGAAGGGGGATACTGCAAAATGCACCAACTATCGTGGAATCAGCCTTCGTAATATCGCATATAAGGTCCTTTCAAGTGTATTGTGCGAAAGATTGAAGCCCACCGTGAACCGGCTGATTGGAACTTATCAGTGCGGCTTCAGACCTGGTAAATCTACCATCGACCAGATTTTCACAATGCGCCAAATCTTGGAAAAAAACCGTGAAAAGAGAATCGACACACATCACCTCTTCGTCGACTTTAAAGCCGCCTTCGACTGCTCGATCACAGCAGGTACTTCGTTTTGTCCTCATACACCACCAAACCAGGGGCGGATCCAGCACGATTTGGGAGGTGGGCGATTTAAGTCAACTTTTTAAGTAAGATAAAGTGACCTTACAATTTTTCATACAAACACACATACATATCTGCACTCATCTACAAAAGTCATCATCACTCATGGTTTTCCAGTTTTTACTAAGTTTTGCTTCGACCTTCATTATTTTCGATATTTTTATAAAAATATATATTATTATATAACACCAACAATCCAAATATACACTTAAGACTTTTTAGAAAATTCCGCGAATTTTCATGCAAATTTTTAGCCTTCAGTAAGAATTTTTAGAATTTATCTCTCAGATGCGGTTTTGCATGAACATTTGCGGGCAATCAAAGAGAGATTTTTGTACAGTGTTGCCCTTGTGTCGCTTTCATTCTTTTTAGAACATTTTCCTCCTTTGAAAACTATTTCAAATATTTTTAGAACTATTTTGGGGCTCAATATTTTACCCTGTCATAAACATCAAAATTAAAAATGCAATTGATTATTTTAAGAAGTATCTATAGAAATATGATTCAGAAATTAAATCCTTTCGAATTTATAAGAAATCCATAACTTAAAAATAAAGGTGCGTATTAAAAGTCGAAATATAGTTACCTATACTTCAAATTTGGTCACATCTTTTTGACTTATTGTCCATAGCAAATTATTTTAAAAAGCATTAACATTGATTGTGTATATGACCATAGTTTTTTGGGTATTTTAATGTAGAGAAGGAATCTTATTAGTCCTATAAAAATTTCAATTAAAAGGTGCATTGCTAAGAGCTTGACTTTAACGGATCAGTTCAATGTATAATTTTGGTGCGGTCTTCCTACACAAAGTTTGTGGCACGCTTCTGTGTGGAAGTGTAACATAAAAGTAAATTCCCTATTGACCGCTTTTTGAAAATTCTCAACGACAAAACTGCTCACAGCCGATTCGAAGAACGGTACTTTTGACATAGCGGCTACGGTTACCACTTGGATCCTTTTATACAAAACTGGTGCTTTTTGTTTAGATTTGGTCTGATGGCCACTTTTCCTCCAGTCTGGTTCTTTGTACGGAAGCGAAAGCAAACGTGATAAAAAATAGATTCGTTTGCGCCACCAAAATATATACTTAAACCAAGACCGATTAACAAAATTATAGATTTTTCTCCAAGATATCACATTGCAATGCATATTCATGTGGCTTTTTGGCCGAAATGTCAGCCGATATCAAAACTATGAAATAAAAGATTTATTTTTATGTGTGTATATCTTTTTTCATAGTAGGGCAATAGGATAACTTAACACACGTTCTCATATTTTTTAGAAATAATTATCACAGGATTTTAAGACGGGGCCAGGCATTGCTAAATTGACAAATAAACGATTGAATAAGCAAGCCTGAACCGTGATAAAAAATAAATAAAAACAAATATATACTTGGCGCGATTTATCTCAGAAAATATTTAGGCTGAACTTCTCTTCAAGTTTGCATCTTGCCCCTTTTAATTCTTTCCTACAAATATACGGGACGGGGCTTTAATTTTGAATGCCGACTCCGAACGGCACGTGGAAAGTAGATGAATTTTCACTGAGAAGGTTTTTAACGGCAGACACCTTTCGGAGTGTTTGCCAAATCACTGTCGAGGGCGACCCCGCTTATAAATGCTTTTTTGTAATTGAATGAACTTTTTTCTTAAATTTTGATGTTGCTTTTGCGCGGGTCTTGAACCCAGCACCCTCGGTGTGGTAGACGGAGTACGCTACCACTACACCACGGTGCCGCCATAGTCTTGAACCAGCAAAAGCAATAAATTAAGCTTAAATTCCAGTTAAATAATTATAAAATTAAAGTAACAAGCGTTCACTTGTTTTTGATGAGAAAGTTTATGTTTCATGAAAAATTTACGCTTATTGTCAACCCTAAACAACCTGTTGGAAAGGATACCTTATTATTCCGTTTTTCGGGTCGTGTATTGAAAGCTCTTATACAGGTTTTGACACATTATAAATGTGTCAATTAGGCTAATTCACGACTATTTTCATTAGTTATCTTAGCTGAAAAATACTAAGATACTATACACATATTGTTCATAAAGAGCGAGCCTTCGACTTTCACCGGACCGGAGAAAGATAGGCTCCATCAACTACTAAGAGCTGCCCAAAGAACTATAGGTTAGCTTAATTTTACATATTTTTTTAAGTAGAATTATGTATTGTATAAGTCAGAGCGTGCCACAATTCCCAAAATAATTGAGATTTCGTGGCGTGAACTTATTACTGCTGCCAAATAGTAACACATTAACGCGATGCAGGGACTGAAATTCGCGAAGGCCTATACAAATAATTTTATTTGTGACATTTTAAAAATATTGGTCCTTCTTTTGTGTTTTCAAAAGGAATTTTCGTCCAGAAAAAAGATGTGGTGTGGCAACCGTGATCATGAAATAATGACCATGGCTGCCAAATTTAAGCGAAAAGTATGCAATTCTTTTTAAAATACCGGAATGGTACATTTTTCCTGCTGATTTTACCCACAGTGAAAGAAATGGAAATTGGAAATGAATATATAGCTAAACTATTCATTTCATAAAATATTTCAACCGTGGTATTATAAATTGCTGATCTTAGGAGGGGGGCGATTAGGACGATCTTATAGATCATACATATATAAAAGCTAAAAATTTAAAAATTGTACACGTAATTAAAACAAACTTTTATAATTTTAATAAGTTCCAGATCAGAGCGGGGGGGGGGGGGGGTGGAGGCGACCAGTGTCAGTTAATCCGTGACTTATACTAATATCCACTGCCGTACATAGGAGAACAAATAACGGATGCAGTTGATTACTTATTTAATTGGCGGTTAACCGTGTTCACGTTTCTGGCACTTTGCAGTCCCGGGTTTGGGTCCATGCCTTTTCCGCTTGGTCGATCATGTGCACCTCTCGCCTTCTCTTAACCTCACGCAATCTTACTCGGACGTCTACGGATGAAGTTTCGAGTTAGCTAGCTCATCTGCTTTTTGATTAACATCTACTTCCATATGCTGTGGCTCACAATATATATGTATGCTCCTCTCTGTCCCGATTCATTCTAGTGATTGCTTCTTTTTTAACACACTTTCAGATGCTGTGCTATGCGAGATTATTGCCTAAATTGCCGCTTGGCTGCCAATATAAAAGCTGACACTTATGCAGTTTAAGCTATTTTTTCCAGTGTTTCTACTGCTTTGGTTACTGCTACTACTTGAACTGAAAAACGCTACAGTGATCTAGCAGGTTGTAGGACCGGTTTATTTGCAGATCAGAACAGTATACCGCAGACCCTACTCCTTCCACTACTTGGGAACCATCGCGGGACGCTGTGCAGAATGGCATACAGTGCAACCGTCGGCCGTCGCGATAATCCCCACGTACACCCCAACATTCTTTTACATGGACAAATTGCCGGCGAGACCTTCTTCACTCCCTCCTCCTCGACAACAGCGTAAGCCATAAGTATGGCAGATCAGTCACCGAACCACCTAAGCAGTTGGTTGGTGACCAGCGCGCACAGCAGACGTCATAACACCCCGTGTCTCTGTCCACTGATTTGGAAGCCCCAATCCACATTGTGAAGTAATCTTCCTGCAATTTGACATGCAGCAGATCCACCTGGTTATGGCTGGATATACTTCAAAGTAGTTGAGACTATTTAGACATTGCTGAATGCTCCGGCAATGTCTAAGAAGACTCCTAAGGCATACTCCTTATATTCCGGAGCTTTCTCTATGTTTATTACCACCCTATGCAGTGCAGTGTCGACCGACTTACCTTTGGTATATGTATTTTGCGTTGTCGAGAGCAGTTTTGATATTAAGCTAATGGCCTTGAAGTATTTGCGATACATATTACCGATCTTCCCCGCCTTTGGTAGGAAAGATAAACGAGCAGTTCTACCAGAATTCGGTACGTACATGATATAGTCTTACGCAGACTTTTACAACTTTTTTCGACCCGGTATAAGGCTCCGCCAAGGTCTTGCACCGAAGTCCTGCGCAAGGCAACATTAACATCTTCACAAAAAGTTGTTTTATTTAGAAAACAGGTTACTCTAAGCGTGGTCAGCCCTCGGCAGCGGTTTTGCAAAACAATGCGAGTGCATTTATGTCGGCATTAAACATGTATGTCCCGTCCTTCCAATTTCTAGGAAAAACCTAAAAGAAGCACAACGCAAATTGGAAAAGGAGTTTAGGCTTAAATCTCCACGGAGACAAATCGAGCCAAGTATTATTTTAAACAGCCGCACTGGGTTCCGTTGGTTTTCCAAATAGTTCAATCAGTGCGACAGCTATTACCAAAGTAAAATCCTATTTTGATAAAATATCGGCGCTTTTAATGCCCTGAAAACTTGCCATATTCATAACATATATGTATGTATATTGGTATCTGTTATTGGTGCCTCGACCCAAAAAAATTTGATAACTTCATAAAATAGGAAACTTCAAACAATTTTAAAACAAAAAATTAAATCTTCAAAATGTGAACAAGTTCGCCAACCCAAACATTTTATAGATTATGAATATGGCGAAAAACCAAAAACTTATTGGTTGGCTATGGTATCGTTATAACAAAGGCGTTATTCTATGGCTTAAATAACCTATTACATTAATTTCCTTAAGGCTGGTAGTTATTTAGCAACTTTCTTTCTATCTGATGATCTAATCGTACATGATTAATCTTTACAGTCGTGAACAAATTTTGGTCTCACAACTAAAGGCATTTACACACGCCACACTTCTATTGCAAACAATCAAAAATATTTATTGACTCGTAATCATAAAAACTTATTTGTACATTATACAAGAAAAGTATCGCTATTTCCACATATCACCATATCTCAGCAACTGTTTGGAAAACGCCCCAACTCAAAATCATTCGAAATTCGGCGTTCAGTCGAGGTAGGGTGATATTCCAGTCAACAGTTAATTTATAACAACACCCTTCAATTACTACATATCACGGATCTTAAAAAGTTGTTGACTTTTGGATGTGTTACATCTGTATATAAACTCGGCATATAGATGCTGTTACAACCACCCTGTACCACCGCACAAAGCTTTCCTTCCACAATGGCCCCTGCTCCAGAGTCTCCAAAACACGGATTTCTTCCAGGACATGCAGCACAAATGATTGTTTCAGCTAAACATCCCCGCTGAATATATATATATAATCTAACATGCATTGTTCTAGGTTTACTATACGTAATTCAACAGTTTGGAGAATATTAAAATAACTTTCAACATTTTGGTGTACCGAACCCCATCCACTAATTTTCAGTCGTGTGCCCTCTATTAATTGACTTTCACAAAGAGGTATGGGTTTTATTCGATTTGTCTCCATAAATAATGCAGCCACTTTAATCACAGATATATCTATATATGCTGTATCTTTATTATATTCATGATGATGATGTGTACTCAGCCCATTGCGCAGTTGCCTTTGTGGGTTTCTTTCACTTATATCGGTTAAACCAGCTAGAACGAAATAAAAAACCCTTAAAATCTTGGCAGGTATTACATATATAAATAAATTAGCTGTATCCAACAGATAATGTTCTGGGTCACCCTGGTCCATATTTTGGTCGATATCTGGAAAACGCCTTCACATATACAACTACCACCACTCCCTTTTAAAACTCTCATTAATACCTTTATTTTGATACCCATATCGTACAAACTCATTCTAGAGTCACCCCTGGTCCACCTTTATGGCGATATCTCGAAAAGGCGTCCACCTATGGAAATAAGGATTACTCCCTTTTAAAATACTCATTAACTCCTTTCGTTTGATACCCATATTGCACAAACGAATTCTAGAGTCACCCCTGGTCCACCTTTATGGCGATATCTCGAAACGGCGTCCACCTATAGAACTAAGCCCCACGCCCTTTTAAAATTCTCATTAACACCTTTCATTTGATACCCGTATCGTACAAATATATTCTAAAGTCACCCCTGGTCCACCTTTATGGCGATATCTCGAAAAGGCGAACACCTAGAGAACGAAAGCCCACTCCCTTTTAAAAATACTTATTAATACCTTTCATTTGATACCCATATCGCACAAACAAAGTCTAGAGTCACCCCTGGTCCACCTTTATTGCGATACCTCGAAAAGGCGTCCACCTATAGAACTAAGGTCCACTCCCTTTTAAAATACTCATTAACTCCTTTCGTTTGATACCCATATTGTACAAACGAATTCTAGAGTCACCCCTGGTCCACCTTTATGGCGATATCTCGAAACCGCGTCCACCTATGGAAATAAGGATTACTCCCTTTTAAAATACTCATTAACTCCTTTCGTTTGATACCCATATTGCACAAACGAATTCTAGAGTCACCCCTGGTCCACCTTTATGGCGATATCTCGAAACGGCGTCCACCTATGGAACTAAGGATTACTCCCTTTTAAAAAACTTATTTAAACCTTTCTTTTGATACCCATATTGTACAAACAAATTCTAGGGTCACCCCTGCTCCACCTTTATGGCGATATCTCGAAACGGCGTCCACCTATGGAACTAAGGATTACTCCCTTTGAAAATACTCATTAACACCTTTCTTTTGATACCCATATTGTACAAACAAGTTCTAGGGTCACCCCTGGTCCACCTTTATGGCGATATCTCGAAAATGCGACCACCTATACAACAACCACCACTCCCTTTTAAAACCCTCATTAATACCTTTAATTTGATACCCATATCGTACAAACACATTCTAGAGTCACCCCTGGTCCACTTTTATGGCGATATTTCAAAACGGCATCCACCTATAGAACTAAGGCCCACTCCCTTTTAAAATACTCATTAACACCATTCGTTTGATGCCCATATTGTACAAACAAATTCTAGGGTCACCCCTGGTCCACCTTTATGGCGATATCTCGAAACGGCGTCCACCTATGGAAATAAGGATTACTCCCTTTTAAAATACTCATTAACCCCTTTCATTTGATACCCATATCGTACAAACGCATTCTAGAGTCACCCCTGGTCCACCTTTATGGCGATATCACGAAAAGGCGACCACCTATACAACAACCACCGCTCCCTTTTAAAACCCTCATTAATACCTTTAATTTGATACCCATATCGTACAAACACATTCTAGAGTCACCCCTGGTCCACTTTTATGGCGATATTTCGAAACGGCATCCACCTATAGAACTAAGGCCCACTCCCTTTTAAAATACTCATTAACACCATTCGTTTGATGCCCATATTGTACAAACAAATTCTAGGGTCACCCCTGGTCCACCTTTATGGCGATATCTCGAAACGGCGTCCACCTATGGAACTAAGGATTACTCCCTTTTAAAATACTCATTAACACCTTTAATTTGATACCCATATCGTACAAACGCATTCTAGAGTCAACCCTGATCCACCTTTATGGCTATATCCCTAAATGGCGTCCACCTGTAGAACTATGGCCCACTCCCTCATAAAATACTCTTTAATGCCTTTCATTTGATACGTATGTCATACAAACACATTCCAGGGTTTCCCTCGGTTCATTTTCCTGCATGGTTATTTTCCCTTATGTTGTCACCATAGCTCTCAACTGATTATGTAATGTTCGGTTACACCCGAACTTAACCTTCCTTACTTGTTTAATTGAAATTTAAGTAACTTGCCGATAAGCTACAAGCTTGAAAGTTGGAATATAGTTCAGAATCTGTTGACAGTGCAATAATAAGAAAAAGAAGTAAGGGTGTCTAAGTTCGGTTGTAACCGAACATTATATAATAAATGTCTCTCCATTTCCTCTTACAATAAAACTTGATAAGTGAAATATCATTGATTAAAAACTATTTTTTGCTAAGTTAAAGCTTATTATTCTAGTCTACGACCCTTGTAAACTTGCTTTTTATACTCAATTGAGCAGAGCTCACAGAGTATATTAACTTTGATTGGACAACGGTTGGTTGTACAGGTATAAAGGAATCGAGATAGATATAGACTTCCATATATCAAAATCATCAGTATCGAAAAAAAATTTGATTGAGCCATGTCCGTCCGTCCGTCTGTCCGCTAACACGATAACTTGAGTAAATTTTGAAGTATCTTGATGAAATTTGGTATGTAGATTCCTGGGCACTCATCTCAGATCGCTATTTAAAATGAACGATATGGGACAATAACCACGCCTACTTTTTCGATATCGAAAATTTCGAAAAACCGAAAAAATGCGATAATTTTATTCCCAAAGGCGGATAAAGCGATGAAACTTGGTAGATGGGCTGACGTTATGACGCAGAATAGAAAATTAGTAAGATTTTGGACAATGGGCGTGGCACCGCCCACTTTTACAAGAACGTAATTTAAAAGTTTTGCAAGCTGTAATTTGGCAGTCGTTGACGATATCATGATGAAATTTGGCAGCAACGTTACTACTATTACTATATATGTGCTAAATAAAAATTAGCAAAATCGGATGAAGAACACGCCCACTTTTTAAAAAAAAAGTCAAATTTTAACAAAAAATTTAATATCTTTACTGTATATAAGTAAATTAAGTCAAAATTCAACTCCAGTAATGATATGATGCAACAAAATACAAAAATAAAGGAAATTTTCAAAATGGGCGTGGCTCCGCCCATTTTCATTTAGTTTGTCTAGAATACTTTTAATGCCATAAATCGAACAAAAATTTACCAATCTTTCTTATATTTGGTGGGGGCATAGATTCTATGAAGGTAACTGTTTTCTGTGAAAATGGGCGAAATCGGTGGAAGCCACGCCCAGTTTTTATACACAGTCCACCGTGTGTCCTTCCGCTCGGCCGTTAACACGATAACTTGAGCAAAACCGATATATCTTTACTAAACTTAGTCCACGTACTTATCTGAACTCACTTTATCTTGGTATAAAAAATGGCCGAAATCCGACTATAACCACGCCCACTTTATCGATATCGAAAATTACGAAAAATGAAAAAAATGCCATAATTCTATATCAAATACGAAAAAAGGGATGAAATATGGTAATTGGATTGGTTTGTTGACGCAAAATATAACTTGAGAAAAAACTTTGTAAAATGGGTGTGACACCTACCATATTAAGTAGAAGAAAATGAAAAAGTTCTGCAGGGCGAAATCAACAGCCCTTGGAATCATGGCAGGAATACTGGTCGTGGTATTACATATATAAATAAATTAGCAGTACCCGATAGATGATTTTCTGGATCACCCTTGTCCACATTTTGGGCGATATATCGAAAACGCCTTCACATATACAACTAAGGGCAACTCGCTTTTAAAACCCTCATTAATACCTTTAATTTGATATCCATATCGTACAAACACATTCTAGAGTAACTCCTGGCCCACCCTAATGGCGATATTTCGAAAAGTCGTCCACCTATAGACCTAATGCCCACTCCCTCTTAAAATGCTCAGTAACACCTTTCGTTTGATACCCATATCGTACAAACATTCTAGAGTCACCCCTGGCCCACCCTAATGGCGATATCTCGAAAAGGCGTCCACCTATAGACCTAATGCCCACTCCCTCTTAAAATGCTCAGTAACACCTTTCATTTGATTCCCATATTGTACAAACACATTTTAGAGTCACCCCTGGTCCACCTTTATGGCGATATCTCGAAACGGCATCCACCTATGGAACTAAGGATCACTCCCTTTTAAAATACTCATTAACACCTTTCATTTGATACCCATATCCAAAAACATATTCTAGAGTCACCCCTGGTCCACCTTTATGGCGATTTCTCGAAAAAGCGTTCACCTATAGAACTAAAGCCCATTCCCGTTAAAAATACTCATTACCACCTTTCATTTGATACCCATATCGTACAAACAAATTCTAGAGTCAGCCCTGGCGATATTCCTAAATGACGTCCATCCATAGAACTATGGCCTACTCTCTCTTAAAATACTCTTTAATACCTTCCATTTGATACACATTTCATACAACCACATTCCAGGGTTACCCTAGGTTCATTTGCCTACATGGTGATTTTCCTTATTTTGTCTCCATAGCTCTCAACTGAGTATGTAATGTTCGGTTACAACCGAACTTAGCCTTCCTTACTTGTTATATCTAAGTTGCCGTGGTCTTTAACCGATCCCGTCCATTTTTACTAGAAATATTTCTACTATAAGGAAAATATGTGTACACAATTTCATTACGATATGTTAATTTTTCTTCGAGTTATGGCTCCCGAAACATAGAATATATTACCGAATGGTTGAACATATTTTCGTAACGCTTGCAATGTGCGATCAAGCGCCTCAAGCGATTTTTATGTGCCATTGAGCACTCATCCCAAATAATAATTTTTTCCCATACCGGATGCTCTGTATATTCAATGGCAACTTTGGGGCTAAATGAGCAGTCCTTCCACCTGGTAACAATGTCCAGACGAAGCGAGAGCTAGGGCTATGTCATTTTTGGATCGCACCGATGAGAGAATCAATCTGGTAAAGAAAGTTTTCCCAGTCCCACGCGGGGCATCTAAGAAGAAGACTCTGCCACCTCCGTCACTTACCGTTTGCATTATGCAATTATAGACACCTTTCTGATCTCGCGTTAATTTATTATAGTTTGATTGCACATATGAGAGGAGTTATGCATTGTTGTGATTTTGCTCACGTCACAAATCAACATCGAATATAGCAGTCGCATATCGGTTGGGTTATGGCATTCCTAATTGACTGAGATATTTACTTGCGAAAGCTAAACATTTGTCTTCAATGTTTATTAGTGCTTTGTAAATATCTTCTGTAAACTCCATTGTCATATTACTGTTTTCTATGCGTGCCCTATACAAAATATCTTCAGCCATATCCGATCGATATCTCTCCCATAACTGTATTAGGACGAAGGAAAGCAGGGGGTCAATATAATTGCAAATAATGTACGAATTTGGTTCGAGTGGGAAATGCTGCATGCATCACTCATACATACATATATCCCTCTGCTGATCGTTCTCCAATAAATGCAGTGCTTGACACTATCAAAAACTTTAGAAACAAGTTTTTTCAATTAGAAGAAAATTTTTCTAAGCGGGGTCGCCCCTCTGCAGTGTTTGGCAAGCACTCCGAGTGTATTTCTGCCATGAAAAGCTCTCAGTGAAAACTCATCTGACTGGCAGATGCCGTTCGGGGTCGGCATTAAACAACTAGATCCCATCCCGCCAATTTGAAAGAAAAAAAAATAGGAGCACGACGCAAATTGGAAGAGCAGCTCGGTCTTAGATCTCTTCGGAGGTTTTCGGGCCTTACATACGTAGGAAGAAACATTAATTCTGATAAATATGCACTGTATAAAGTCTTCCAATTGTATTTTCTTTAAAAAATACCACCTACGACTGGTTCCCCTCGCCTGCGTCTTGCGAATGCTTTTGTAGATGAGTTCCATGTGTAATAAGACGGTACTTCTGAATACATTAGAGTTCTGGCAAACTGAGTACTCTTGGTTCCGCATTAGCATCTGTGAAATAAACACGTTGCCCGTTCTCTAAATGGACTGCTAAATGCAGGCTTTCATGTATGGGAAATGATAAAATTCTCCATGCAGCTTCATTGCTGTTTATATATCTTCCAGCCTGGTACTGTTTAATTTCATCAATATTTTCTACTTCTACTACGCTACTATTCGTGCTATTTCTGTCTGTTTCGATACCAAAAAACTGCCATATCTCTGCCTTTATTCACATACTTACAGATGTATTTCATTGAGTTGACAGTATTGCAATATTATATGTATATGTGCGCTTTGTATGTTTTTGACAAAAGAGGCGAATATAGAACCACCCAACGGTTGTCTAGGTCAGTATCACCACTTCGCATTTATAAAGTCGCCCAATATCCACCATTGATCGCCTTCTATAGAGAGGGTATTCATCGTCTCCTGTTACCGCATTGGCTACAAATGCTCTAGGATATCGTTTAGAGCATTTCCCGCCTATCACGCATGGTGAATTCGGGTTTAGAGTATCGCATGGTCCATGTATCATGTTTTTGATAACTATTGCATGCAAATCTACATCGAGGTCATCTCTAGGAGTCTCAGCGTATATGACATCGTCGATTTCATTTAATTTTATCTTATCATATAGCCAGATTAATATATGCGTGTGTTGGCAGTCCTCTCTTTTGCCATTCTACTGAATACATCCAGCAGCGAACACTTCCGAACACTTCGTTTTTCACAATGAAATCCTTCAACGACTTAAGCTTTTGTCTAAAAACACGTGCAGTTATGTCATGCCTATCTACAGGCGACTGTCCACTAAGTAAAAGCTGTTTTATCTCGTCCCAACACCGATTACACGTGAACGTCGCAAATAAGTCTGGACGGCCATAAGAACTATGCCATGGCGTCTTGAGCATATTCATGCATGTGAAGTGGGCTGTCTACGTACGAAGATGGCAAAATTGTCAGCTTTCCAACGTTTGTTGTATTACCGTCATTTATAACAGAATCTCGCAAATGTATGTATGTATTTTTCAGATCGAAGTTTATTTAGTCTGATTTAAACGCAGATATAGCAATCGTTCTGTTTAGATTTTTACATACATATTCACAATGTACTGTTGAAACAACTGATGATATTTAAAGATATAGTTGTCTTCAGTACTTCTAATCATTAATCTGTACGAAAAATAATTCATTGCGCTGCACTTTTTATTTATTTCATCACCGTTTTCTGGATTTATCATTTTTACATGGAAATAATATCCATCGGCACCATCCGGGAAGATAATTGGATATTGCAGAGCATCATAGCAACGATGAGTCTCTGCAACGTTGATCAGCTGATCATTTCTTCGATGTAGAACAATATCCCTTCGTTGAAATTGCCACTTCATCAATAGAACAATATATCTCCGGGCATATTCTCCAGAAGGCATTCTGTATGGATGAATGACAATCTTGTAGGAATCCGATGGCATCATATCAAGTGCGGTTTTGAACAAACGAACCAAATTGTTTTTGTCGTGAAGGAGTTCTTGTAGTTGAAAAATTATAGATCTTTTAAGAGTTGTGTGTATTCTTGAACGTGCATTTAGTTGATCACTTTCTCCACCGATAAAATACATTTGAAGAAATTTCTGGTCACTGTTTTTAACAGGTAGGCCCTTTGATTTTCAAAGTTGGCATAAATTGGACAGTGACAATATTTGCACCAAACGAAGTCATTTGAAATCAACTATTATATTTGCTGACGCTCGATAAGAAATGCTTTGATTCGGGAGTAGATCCAAAAAGTAAAGTTCCTACTGGTTCTGGTAGTACCTCAAGTTGAGGCAATTTGATTTTTCTACCTACGCAACACATTCCTTTCGTTTCATTTTTGAACTTCAGAGCCTGACAGTAATTTAAGATATGAGTCATCTGCCCAATTGAACACTATGATTGTAATCAACACTTGGATTATACCGGAATGTAAGGTGATTAAAATTCTCACACTGACTTATTCTTCTTGTGCACGGTATCAGCTACGAACACTCTATGACGATCCTTCCGTTGAGAACGAAGAAAATCTGTTGCTGCAGACCGCGACTTCCGGCCCTATCTGTCATGTTTGCCTGATCATTCTCATTCAACGTTCTTCTTCTACTTCTTTCTGTCCTACGTGTACGATATCCCAAATTTGATATTCTACGGGGCATTTTTTCGATGTTTTCTGGAATATATCGAAAGGTTATAAGCGCTCATGATAATAATTTAGCATTGTAAATAAGAACAAATAACGAAGTCTAATGCGGCAGTTACCCACCGACGTGTGCCGTACGTAAGGACGGTTGTCGTACGAAGCACGTTTGACCGAACTCTCAAGCCCATAGGAATCAATGTGTGAGTCTGTGTATATGTACATAACATATTTGTGTGTGTTGTTTACAGATAAGCACTGTTGCCATTGACCATTTTGTATGTATGCTTATGGAAACATCAACTTTTTCCAATTTAATTTTTGATATTGTAAAAGGCCGGAATACATATTAAATAAGTATAAATAGATTAAATATTTATAATCAGCACTTTTACATAATTATTTCGAATTATTTTCACAATTTTTCAAACTTTAATTAGGTGTTTTTGCATAAAACTGCAAACGGTCAAAAATTAGGGCACAAAAGTTTACTAGGCAACTCTGTCTAGTGAGAGAGCGATCAGCTGACACGTTCTTACAGAAAAAATCAAAATTGTTTTGATTTCTACGTTCCGGGCTACATACGTACGGGCGTTGCACGTCGGTGAGTTTTCGTTTACATTGCACACTCATAAGATAGGTCGTGTCAGCTGACACGTTTTTGGTACGTACGTTGGTGAGTAAAGCCGTGGTTACTCACGAACGTACGTAGAAAAAACGTGTCAGCTGACACGACCTATCTTATGAGTGTGCAATGTAAACGAAAACTCACCGACGTGCAACGCCCGTACGTACGTAGCCCGGAACGTAGAAATCAAAACAAGTTGTGCGCTAATTTTTAACCGTTTGCAATTTTATGCAAAAACGCCTAATTAAAGTTTGAAAAATTGTGAAAATAATTCGAAATAATTATGTAAAAGTGCTGATTATAAATATTTAATCTATTTATACTTATTTAATAGTATTCCGGCCTTTTACAATATCAAAAATTAAATTGGAAAAAGTTGATGTTTCCATAAGCATACATGCAAAATGGTCAATGGCAACAGTGCTTATCTGTAAACAATACACACACAAATATCTTATGTACATGTACACAGACGCACGCATTGATTCCTACGGGCTTGAGAGTTCGGTCAAACGTGCTTCGTACGACAAACGTCCTTACGTACGGCACACGTCGGTGGGTAACTGCCGCATAACTGCCGCATAAGTTCGGGTGAAACCGAACATTACATACCAAGCTATATACTTGAAATACTGTTGTTGTTTGTTTTGCGTACTTACAAGGCTGCGCAATAATACATATACATATGGTTCTATTCTGAACTAATTTTCGTTTAAAAGACGCAAAAAGTATACAGAGGCTAACACCAATGACCTTGAGCGGGTAATAATGCAGTTTCCTTCAGATATGGGAATTTCCCTACTGTTTATTTTAAAATAAACATATAACAGAACAATAAACATAAACAAACAAGTGTCATTGTACTAAAAAGCGTTATTACAAATAAAATTAAAGAAAAAAAAAATTTTTTAAAAATAAGCTTTTATTATTGGTTAATAAAATTAACTAAAAAGTAAACAATAAATTGACTCTAAAGAAATATAACACTTTATAAGTTCATTGTAAGCTTTAACGATAATTAGGATTTTTCGTCTGCGACAAAAGAATTCTATATTGTACATAAATATATATTTTTAACATTAAAACTTTACACCTAAATTATTAAACCTTACAGTTTGTATCACAGTTCTAATTGTTCTAATAAAAAACGTGTTGAATTTTGATGGTATTATTAAGAACATTTAGGATCTCCTTTTCTTGCTATCGCAATGTAACACGCTTTTATTAGAACAATTAGGACTGTGATATAAACTGTAAGGTTTAATAATTTAGGTGTAAAGTTTTAATGTTAAAAATATATAATTATGTACAATATAGAATTCTTTTGTCGCAGACGAAAAAGCCTAATTATCGTTAAAGCTTACAATGAACTTATAAAGTGTTATATTTCTGTAGAGTCAATTTATTGTTTACTTTTTAGTTAATTTTATTAACCAATAATAAAAGCTTATTTTTAAAAAAGTTTTTTTTTTTCTTTAATTTTATTTTTTACTTTTTAGTTCGTTTTATTAACAAGTAATAGAAGCTTGTTCTTAGAAAAGCCTTTTTCTTAAATTTAATTTAAATAGGAATTTTTTTAAATTTTTAGTCGGGTAAAATATTGTTTAAATTAGTTACGTAATCTTTACTTAGTTATTTGTAACGTTTCTCATTCTATCCATTTCTTTTAATGCATCAACTTACTTTTTAGTTAATTTTATTAGCCAATAATAAAAGCTTATTTTTAAAAAAGTTTTTTTTCTTTAATTTTATTTTTTTCTTTAATTTTATTATATCATAATCCGAATATATTGGGACATATTCATAATCGAAATAAAATGTGACTAAGTTAGTTGATGCATTTTTGACAGAGAGCACATATAAAATTATGTCAAACAGTGTTAAATAACTTAACTTTGCCTATGCCGCGTTCAGTTTACAACTACTTATTGCAGATCTCTCATCTGTGGGATAAATCTGTTTTAAAATAAAATTCTACTTTCGCTTAGCTAAAATTCCATCGCCAAAAATCTGTAAAACCAAATCAAGTGCGCAGAATAGTATGCAACACTTACCGATAACAGCCTAACGGCGTTAGCGTTCGTTGTATCACAGAATTTTTACACTTTGAAAATGACGGCTGTTGTTTGCAAGGTTGCATTCCTTTGAGTCTTCGTTTTCACTATCTGGATTAACAGTCATGAGCCTGGACATTCGTGCAATTTTAGTGATGTAAATTGCATGGCGCCAGCGCCAATGCGGTGCCAGCTCAATGGTAGCTCATTGACGAAATGACTCTAATCGAATATTTGACGTTACTTAGTAGCGAGTGCGTAGTACATTTCACTTGCGCTATTGAGTGAAACGACTTTTGTGTGTCAGGCACGAGTTTGGTGTTATTGGCGCTACTGGCAATGATGACACTGAGCTGATGGCGGTAGCGCTGGTAGTTCAGCTTTTGAGTTGTATATTTTAAATTTAATGCACAATTAATATGGGTGTGTTTGAGCGGCCAAATAATAACAGTAGTATTGCTAAAGTGCTGCTAAGTTGATGGAATGTCGCTAATTTCCTAGCGATTATCAATAGATTGTCAATATTTCGTTCAACGGGCACGCGCAATAGCCACATCTGCTCAAATTTTCCAAGTTTTTCCATTCTTGATTTAACTTAAGCTGTTATGCCAATATTTTTCTGCCAGTTTTTTTCAAATACGTAATTTTTCCAAAAGCAAAATAAATTACAGAAAAGATTACAGAGTTAAACAGCCTTAAAAATTCAGCTATGTTGGTTATACACAGAAATACAACAGAGGGTTGTGTCTCCGCTTTTTTCAAGCGTTGAGATTCACCACGCGTGACATGCGTGATTCACCACGTCCAAATATCACAATCCACGGATAGGTACCGGCGGGTTTGTATGGGACTTAGGCTGTTATGCCAAAGTAAATACAAATCTTTACCGATAACTGTGTTATCGATTAATTTATCGAATTCTAACAAAGTAATATTGCATTGTCATCGGAGTTATACATGTGTGCAAAATTTCAGCTCAATCGGACACCGGGAAGTGTATCAAATTTAACTTGCAAGATTCCATTACAGACAACACAAGTGAAACTAAATAAAAGCTTATAATAATAATATAATAATAAAATTAAAGAAAAAAAAACTTTTTTAAAAATAAGCGTTTATTATTTTGGTTAATAAAATTAACTAAAAAGTAAACAATAAATTGACTCTAAAGAAATATAACACTTTATAAGTTCATTGTAAGCTTAAACGATAATTAGGCTTTTTCGTCTGCGACAAAAAAATTCTATGTTGTTCATAATTATATATTTTTAACATTAAAACTTTACACCTAAATTATTAAATCTTACAGTTTATATCACAGTCCTAATTGTTCTAATAAAAAACGTGTTAAATTTTGATGGTATAATTAAGAACATTTAGGATCTCCTTTTCTTGCTATCGCAATGTAACACGCTTTTATTAGAACAATTAGGACTGTGATATAAACTGTAAGATTTAATAATTTAGGTGTAAAGTTTTAATGTTAAAAATATATAATTATGTACAATATAGAATTTTTTTGTCGCAGACGAAAAAGCCTAATTATCGTTTAAGCTTACAATGAACTTATAAAGTGTTATATTTCTTTAGAGTCAATTTATTATTTACTTTTTAGTTAATTTTATTAACCAAAATAATAAAAGCTTATTTTTAAAAAAGTTTTTTTTTCTTTAATTTTATTTTTTACTTTTTAGTTCGTTTTATTAACAAGTAATAGAAGCTTGTTCTTATAAAAGCTTTAAATATAAGTATAGGGGGTGAAACAAAAACACATATATCAGTTACATCTGCGTATAATGCGTATTGGAATTTATTAGTACACATTTTATGCGCAGCAACTTCAGAGGTGTATTTAAAGTTTAAAGCATTGTAAATATAAGTATTGAAGTCATGAGCCTGGGCATTCGCGCAATTTTAGTGATGTAAATTGCATGGCGCCAACGCCAATGCGGTGCCAGCTCAATGGTAGCTCATTGACGAAATTACTCCAAGCGAATTTTTGACGCTTCTTAGTAGTGAGTGCGTAGTACATTTTACTTGCGCTATTGAGTGAAACGACTTTTGTGTGTCAGGCACGAGTTTGGTGTTATTGGCGCTACTGGCAGTGATGACACTGAGCTGTTGACGGCAGCGCTGGTAGTTCAGATTTTGAATCAGAGAAAGAATTGATGACCCGTGTGAATTATTATGGCTTTGGCCGTGTAAATTATTATGGTGTATTTGTATATTTTAGATTTAATGCACAATTAATATTTGTGTGTTTGAGCGGCCAAATAATAACAGTAGTATTGCTAAAGTGCTGCTTAGTTGATGGAATGTCGCTAATTTCTTAGCGATGATCAGCAGATTGTCAATATTTCGTTCAACGGACGCGCGAAATTGCCACATCTGCTCAAATTTTCCAAAGATTTTCCATTCTTGATTTAACTTAAGCTGTTATGCCAATATTTTTCAGCCAGCTTTTTTCATATAGGTAATTTTTCCAAAAGCAAAATAAATTACAGAAAAGATTACAGGGTTAAACAGCCTTAAAAATTCAGCTATGTTGGTTATACACAGAAATACAACAGAGGGTTGTGTCTCCGCTTTTCGCAAGCGATGAGATTCACCACGCGTGACACGTGATTCACCACGTCCAAATATCACAATCCACGGATAGGTACCGGCGTGTTTGTATGGGACTTAGGCTGTTATGCCAAAGTAAATACAAATCTCTACCGATAACTGTGTTATCGATTAATTTATCGAATTCTAACAAAGTAATATTGCATTGTCATCGGAGTTATACATGTGTGCAAAATTTCAGCTCAATCGGACACCGGGAAGTGTATCAAATTTAACTTGCAAGATTCCATTACAGACAAAAAAAGTGAAAGTAAATAAAAGCTTATAAAAAGGACAGCGTTATTAACGAAATTTTCCAACTTTTACTAGAAATAGCTTATTACCTGCATCTACGCACTTTTGCAAAATCTTTTATATAAAAGAAGACTTCCTGTTAAAGGGAGGATTAGTTAACGGGCAGGTAAATTTGTTGGCAAGATAAATTCTAGTTCATTTTCTCAACCTCCTGTTGAATAGTTATTTAATATTTTTGAAAAGGTGGTAGCACTGCGAACGGAAGGAAAAGGAAATGTCAAAAACAGCTGTAAAAAAGTAAATAAAAGTTAAACCTGTGTCACAAAAATAAATAAAAAATATAAGTTCTTCGAACAATTCGCGTTTTCAATCTCGTCGTGAACGGAAAGTGAAACATTTTCAACAAATAATATACAAACCACTCACGGGAAGTGTTAAAATATATGTATGTATAAAATTTTCGTTTTATACGCAAATTGAGTTGCAAACTCATACAAGTACTATCGGGCTAATAACCGAAAAAATTAACTTCAAAAATTACTATAATGTTTTAAAAAAATAAACTTACAAAAATGTGTAAAATTAAACATACATAAAGCTATCGATTTATGTATATAATGTATACCGTTGTGGAAAATAGAATACATAAGGTCCCCGAGGACAAACGGAACTTTAAAAAAAAATTTTACCAAATACATAAATGTGTGAGCTAAAAGGATTGGACTTTTTGGAAGTGTGAGCTAAAAGCATTGGACTAGTTAAATAATTATATAGGTAATAGTCTAGTTGAGGGGTCGACTGCTAATACGCTACCATATCGAGAGAGGTGTCAAAAGACGCGTATTAATCTCGAGAACAATAAGCCGGTGGCGGAAAAGAAAAATTTTATCTATATCCGGAGATATTTGCAGTTGAAGTTGGCGATTTTCATGTGGTTGTTGTTATGTTGTACCCACCAAAAAAATTGTGCATCACCGTGGCGGTAGCCACGGTTACACCACACACCCGGACTTGGCATGGCGTAGCCCAGGGTTATTTTTTATAAGCGCGGCCGAAGGCCGCCAACGCAGAAAGGTGATCTGCGCAAAAATAATATTGATCCCACCCCCGGTTTCGGAGGTAGCCGCGCAAAAATACTATGGATCCCACGCCCGGTTCACGGGTAATTTTTCGGTTTTTCGTTAATATCTTTTGAACGACTTAAAATTTTTATTTTCCGCCTTCAGATTATTAATACTGATGTCAAGACGCGTCGTTTGACACCTCTCTCGATATTTTTGGTAGGGTATTAGCAGTCGACCCCTCAACTAGACTATTACCATTGAAAATAAACAAAAATTTAAACTATTGTGATTTTGAAGATTAGAAAAAATATCAACAAATTAAAGACCTTTACCAAATTAAATTGGACATAAATACAAATCTCGAAAAAAAAGAAAAAAAAATGAGTTCTTCGGAAAAAACTAAAAAAAGAGGTAAAAATTTTACCAAAGAGGAAGAGGTTGTGCTTGTAGATCTCGTGGAAGACTACAGGCACATTGTAGAAAATAAGAAGTCGGATGCAGTGACATGGCGGCAGAAAGAGGAGGGTTGGCAAACTTTAGCTGCGCAATTTGCAGCAAAAACCGGTGTCCACAGGGAGTGGAAAGCGCTGAGGGACAAGTACGACAATTTAAACCGCAAAGCCAAAAATGAGCTAGCCTCAGAGAAGAGGGAGCAATACCGCACTGGAGGTGGTACTTCCTCAAGCAAAGTCGACAACTTATCCGTCAGGATTGCATCCATGCTAGACACTTAGGGGTCTGGAATGTGCAATCCGCATGACGCTGATATGAGTAAGTTTTTGCCATTTGAATCCACATTTATATTCTAAACTTTTGAGATCTTTCTTTTAGCGGATATAGAAATTTTATTGGACGAGCCCGTAGAGAGCGTGAGTGGCTCGATTGAAGATGAAAAATCAAATGTAAGTTATTTGAATTGAGCTAATTGAACATTTAAATACGATTATTTGTTTGTTTACATTTTTACAGTAGCCGCTTGCTGTGCAACGCCTTCTGGTGTATTTCGTGATACTATTTCACATGCATGTGATGAGGTGGCTAGTTCGTAGAGACCTCTTTACATGCTTGCATACGTGGAATTCATGGATTCCCTAAAACCGTGAGAAATAATATTTAGAAATCCAAATATATTAGGAAAAAAAGTAGATTGGTAGAAGATTCACAGGTATGGGAGAGGTACAGGGCTAAGTTGGTTAAAAAAAGGAGGGGGGGGGGGGGAACGACCAGGACGTTTAGTAAGAGGCAGAAGGAGAGGGCATAGGGAGAGGTATAAGGACTAAGAAGAGGGGTTAGGGGGAAAAACAGTAAATTACTAGTTTCTGAAATATGTTTTTCTATGGCCGCAAAGCAGTATTTATTAGCCACTAATTTACCTATTTTATATTTTCTACAGACAACTAATTTGGATGAGAGCGGGAAGAGTGGTCACGATTGGGCTTCATGGAACCCGACCCAATTGCGACAAAAGAAAAATGAAAAGCTCTGCGTGGGGAAGAAAACAAGCAGAAAACGGTGCATGGAAGAGGAGAAGTTAAATCTGTTGATGCTGCAACAGGAGTTTTATGAGGGTGAAAACGATAGAGCAGCGGAGAAGCATGAGCTGGATAAACTTCATGCAGAAGAAAAGCATCAGCAAGAGCTAATGAATCTACAATTAAAAAATGAGTTGCTAGAACTCGAACTGCAGCAGAAGAGAGTGAAACAATAATTTAATGTAAGCACAATGAATTCCGTAACGATAACAATGCAATACTCATTTTATTATATTTTATATTATCCTCATTTCAGGAAACTCATCTTTTTTTCATTTATTTAAGTTATTTATCGACGACTGTATGGATTATTCTTATAGTTCAACAAGTGTTCCTTCATGTCCTATCTTATAGTTTATATAAAAAATGCCTTGGTTTTAAAAACTCAGCTATGGCTATGCAATTCTTTCTAAAAATAAAATGTTTCTCTTTATGTGGCAACCAGTGTATATTTTACATTTTAGAAACTAGAGCAAAATCGAGACTGAATATTAAATTTTAGAAAAAAGGCTGTTTGAATGTACAAAGCATATCTATTTATATCTACAATATGAATACATACATATAGTTGGATTAATTCACAAAGGCCCTAAATAACAAATTTAAAATATTACAGGAGAAGCAAAAACATTTTATTTTCATTCACTTTTTAATTGGTAATGGTAAATGTTAGTGTAAATTATTCAATGAAATTGTACCTTTCATCAGCTTCGTATAAAATGACTATTCGCCCATAAGAGATACAATTTCATAAGAGATAAAATATATTAAAAGAAATTTAAATAAAAATTGGATTATACAATTTAGACTTGCTGTGAACAGACAATAAGTACTTAGTGCATAAATTGAAACAAAACAAACTTTTTCACTAATTACTACTATCATGAAAAAAAATCCATCATTACACAATATGTAGGCCTGGACGTGATGCCAGCGCTATTTATAACTTCTCAAACCGAATTGTCCTCACGGTAAGCCTAAATTTTAAACCGTTCACCGGTTTAAGTAATTTTTAAAATTTTTTTACATAAATTCGAAACCTTTGAAACCATTCAAAATACATGAGTTTAAATTAATTTTATTGAGCTTAAATTTAAAACTTAATTGAAAAATATGTCCTCAATGTCAAAATAGCTTTAAAAATAAAGCCAAAAAAAAAAAATCTAAATATAGAAACTTGTATATATTTCTAACTTGTTTGCATAGCTTCGGCTACAAAGTTCATAAAAGTTGTATCATTAGCTTAATTCACAAAGGCCCTAAACAACAAATTTAAAATGTTACAGGAGAAGCAAAAAGCATTTTCTTTTCACATTCACTTTCTAAAAGAGGCGTAACTGCGGTACTTTTGGTTATTACCAAATTTTAAGCGAAAAAAAGCAGTTTCCAAAATCTGTTTGTTATGGGCTTTGTGAATTAAGCTAATGATATGTAACTATTTCGTTAGCAAAATTCTCCCCTCTTCACGACGAATAGCGACTTCGATTGAAAAAACAACTTCTATGAACTTTGTAGCCGAAGCTATGCAAACAAGTAAGAAAAACTTCGTGAAAAAATTCCATTATTTGAGAAAGTTTTACGAAAATTTATGCAGTTTTGTAGTCCATTCAATTTAATTTCAAGGAAGTGCAGGTTTCAAAACGCTGTGGGCCACTGCTTTATTTTGATAATTTTTTTCGGCGATGGTGTTGCTAATTTTTTTCCATACAACGAATAAACAAAACCTGTTCTTCTCAAATTATGGCATTTTTTCACGAAGTTTTTCTGACTTGTTTGCATAGCTTCGGCTACAAAATTCATAAAAGTTGCTTCTGATACTGTCGATATTATAGTAGTGGAGAATTTTATTGACGAAATTTAATGAAAATTGCCTCCGCTCTTTGTTTGATCGCTGTACATGATAACTTGTTAGGCTGGACTTGATAACCTGTATATATAAAAAAAGAACTTGAATTAAAAATTTAATAAATACAATTTATATTTAAAACGTACCTTTCGAAGTAGTTGTTTATTAAAACCGTCCTCTCAGTTGAGTCTCCATCGCTTCTTAGGTTTGTTTCTAAAGAATCCTCTAAAATTTGTGGTGGCAATATTTCTACCAAAATATATTTATAAATTATGAAACAAATTGTATCCCCCGAAAAAACATTTAAAACATGGCAATATGAGTGCAGCTACAATCATGCGAAGGGGTATATGATTAGAATATAATTAAAATTAAACCCTTCCTGTTATGCTGGTCTTGATAGCCTGTAACTAAAAATATAAATAAAAACTTGAATTTAGAAAAAATGATATAGTATTTAGGCCCCATTTTTCAGTTGAAGTTTAAACTCCAGTCAAAGTTGACTAGAGTTTAACCCTGCCTTTTTGACTATTTAAATCAAGATAGGCAGCAACATTTTTTGAAAATGAACAAAGTGGCTATAATAAACTCCAGTCAACTTTGACTGTAGTTTAAACTTCAACTGAAAAACCGGGCCTTAGTATTTGAAATGTACCTTGCAAAATAGTCGCTTATCAAAACAGTTCTCGCAGTTGAATCTCCGTCGGTTATAAAGCTGCTTTCAGGTTCCTCTAATATTTGTGATGGTGATATTTCAATATCTATTGGAGGAAGCGGATCTTTCGCAGATATAGCAATGTTATGAAGAACTCCGCAAGCCGATATAATTGCCATAACGGTGTCCATTGACACTCGAATCACCATAGATAAGATTGGAAAACGTCGTTTCCAAACTCCGAAAGTTCGCTCTATGGTGTTCCGAGTACGAATCTGGGACTCGTTATATAACCTTTCTGCCGCAGATTGTGGATTTAGTAGGGGAGTCATCATATATCGACATTGTTTGTAGCCACTGTCCCCAAGGATCATATAGTCTTTAAAATATCCCGTATCCAGTTGGTATTTCAAACGGCTACAGTTGAATATATGACTGTCGTGAGCAGATCCTGGCCACCTCGCTACTAAATTTTGAAAATGTAAGTTTGCATCACACACCGCTTGAATATTGAGCGAAAAATAACCCTTTCTATTGCGGAACATTTCCGCATTGTCACCACCTGGTGATTGCACCCTAACGTGGGTACAGTCAATAGCCCCAATAACTCTGGGAAATTTTGCGATTTTATAAAAATCGAATACAGTTTGCTCCATGCCAGCTGGATCAGGGAATTTCACCCAATCTTTAGAGAGTGATGCAATAGCATTGGACACTTCTCTTGCTACTCTGCATGCCGTGGGTACGCTTACTCCACAAAAGTCGGCCACAGTTATTAAAAAACTTCCTGTTGCATAAAACCTGAGTGTTAGCAAAAGCTTAGTTTTTGGTGTAGCATTGGTTCGTCTGAAAAATATATAAATGAAGAGTATTAATTGCTTTTTGTTTTCAGATAAATGAAGTATAACAAAGGTTTCTAGCATAGTATTGCTACCTTGTAGAATAGTTTTTTAAGCCACAAAATCAAAGCATTTGGAATTATAGACGTTAGCAACATTTCAAGGCAAAAAATGTTGCCAAGGTAATTACGCCATCAAAAAACAAGTTCAAGACGTGGAAAGGATTGAATAAGATGGGATACGATGATAGGAACATTTTTTTCATTCTAGGCACTGAAATTGCGATTTCAAATGGTTTCTAGGCCACTTGCAACATTTTTCACGCGTGAAGACAATACCCAGCTTTATGCTTTGCTTTTCTGTAGTGTTATTTTTGCTATTGGTCTGGCTCTGAACTTAAATAGAGCATGGAGAAGAATGGGCAATGTGAGTTGTTCGAGTGTAACTAAGCTGGAACTGGCTTCGGCAGTTCGGTTTCAGTGGGGATAACATGGACGTAGCTCATAGCTATGTGGTTAACATTTAAATATTTGATTTAGGTTTACCCCATTGTCCTATGCTTTGTTTAAGTTCAGATTTGGATTATTCGTGGAATAAGACCTTTATTGCTATTGACACTTTGGAGCAAAGAATATTCAGCAGAAACTGTGGCCTAAAACCAAACCTGGTCATGGGATCATGCACAGCTGTCATTAGACCAATACTAACGGAGGCAAAGCAACCAAGCAGTTGCTCTGGAGTAGCAAAAGTAAACACTGCTATTTATAACTTACCTATTAGTGCTGGGCGTAATAGCGCTTTCAATGCGACTTAAAATATCCATGCAGGTGCATTTTTTCAACCGGAACCTTTTCGTGAATTCTTCCTCCGTGTGTGTACTCTTCAAAATAATCCAAACGGTTGCGAAAAGTCCTCTTGGCTATAGTTCGCTCACTTGTTTCCTCATATGCTTCTTCCAGTGCATGCACATAAAACGCACGTCGGTTTTCCATAGCAATTTTAATTTTATTTATTTTCTAATTTTCTTTCAAAATAAATTCACTTGACAATCAGCTGTTTTGTGGTTTTCGAGCCGATAAATTTTAAAGGCTGGATTGACTGCCTGTTAAATTTGTCGACGGGATAAACAAAACAAGCACTACAGAAAACAAAATTTCGTTTGAAGAAGAGATAAATTTTAGCACGCAGTCGAGAAAACGGCCCTTAGTCCATTTTTACTGAAAATATTTCTTGTTTAAAGGCACCAAATTTTTTGTCGATTTATGGCTCCAGAAACGTTGGGAAATGCATTGTAAGAAAGGGGCAGTGCCACGCCCATTTGTCAAAATTTGAACTTTTTCCCATTTCTTGTTATAATGGCACAAAATACTATGGGTACAGAACTATTTTAGGTTTAACTTACTACTTCTGCCTACGACCCTTTTTAAAGCCATTTATATACAAGTGGGCGTGGTCCTTAACCAATCTTATCCATTTTTACTAGAAATATTTCATGGTATAGGGAAAATCTGTGTACCCAATTTTATTACGATCCGTTAATTTTTCTTCGAGTCATGGCTTCCGAAACTTAGAAAATTTCTTAGTCATAATAGGGGCGGTGCGACGCACATTTTTTAAAATTTGAAGTTTTTCCTGTTTATTGTTATAAATCCACTTGGGGAATGAAATACCATTGATTTTTTTTGCAAAGATATAGCTTATTTTATTCGTCCACGACCCGTTTAAAACTCTTTTATATAGGAAGGAAGATCTCTACCACAACAATAGGAAAATCAGATTATATATGTGTATATTTATGCTTGTATGTCGTACTTTTAGCCACTCCATGTACTTTTGTTTTTGCAAAAATTTTGTTTACATTTACGGTGCTTTGAAATATTGTTTATATTTTTGTATGATTATTTGCCTCCAACATTCTTAATTTTCGGTCACATATGGTTAGTCTGTATAACATACTCAATTGTGTAAGTGGTATTTGTTTTATGGTTGATTTTTGAAAATGTTATAATTTTTGTTTTTGTTTTGTTTTGTTTCCAGTCCTGATGATGACTTCAGACTGAAGTCGAAATATCGAATATAAAATAAAAATATAAAATATTTATACTGTGTTTTTTATTTGGATAAGGCCTCGAGCTCATAAAATAGTTTAATAAATAAATATAACCCCTTATTACCTTAAAAGACTTTTCCGGTGCATGCATTTCGATTGCAATACTTAACCCTATTTTCTTTAGTCTTAATAAAAATAAAATAATTGTTTTTGTTTTTATCGGCCTGTTGATAAATGAGTCAAGGTTCGATTCGAGCTCAAAATTATTGTTCTGGCCTTGAGCTCGAATCGAACGTTGACTTAAAAATAAAATAATTAAAAACAAGTAAGGAAGGCTAAGTTCGGGTGTAACCGAACATTACATACACAGATGAGAGCTTTGGAGACAAAATAAGGGAAAATCACCAGGTAGGAAAATGAACCTAGGATAACCCTGGAATGTGTTTGTACGATAAGGGTATCAAATGAAAGGTGTTAATGAGTATTTTAAAAGAGAGTGGGCCCTAGTTCTATAGGTGGACGCTTTTTCGAGATATCGCCATAAAGGCGGAAAAGGGGTGACCCTAGAATGTGTTTGCACGATATGGGTATCAAATGAAAGGTGTTAATGAGGATTTTAAAAGGGAGTGGCCCTTCGTTGTATATGTGAAGGCGTTTTCGATATATCGCCCAAAATGTGGACCATGGTGACCCAGAACATCATCTGTCGGGTACCGCTAATTTATTTATATATGCAATACCACGACCAGTATTCTTGCCAAAATTCTAAGGGCTTTTGATTTCGCCCTGCAGAACTTTTTCATTTTCTTCTACTTAATATGGTAGGTGTCACACCCATTTTACGAAGTTTTTTCTAAAGTTATATTTTGTGTAAATAAACTAATCCAATTACCGTGTTTCATCCCTTTTTTCGTATTTGGTGTAGAATTATGGCATTTTTTTCATTTTTCTTATTTTCGATATCGAAAAAGTGGGCGTAGTCGGATTTATGCCATTTTTTATACCAAGATAAAGTGAGTTCAGATAAGTACGTGAGCTAAGTTTAGTACAGACATATCGATGTTTGCTCAAGTTATCGTGTTAACGGCCGAGCGGAAGGATAGACCGTCGACTGTGTATAAAGACTGGACGTGGCTTCAACCGATTTCGCCCCTTTTCACAGAAAACAGTTACCGTCATAGAAGCTATGCCCTTACCTAATTTCACAAGGATTGGTCAACTTTTTTTCGACTTATGGCATTAAAAGTATTCTAGACAAATCAAATGAAAAAGGGCGGAGCCACGCCCACTTTAAAATTTTCTTTTATTTTTGTATTTTGTTGCACCATATCATTACTGGAGTTGAATGTTGGCATAATCTACTTATATACTGTAAAGATATTCAATTTTTTTTTAAATTTGACTTAAAATTTTTTTTTTAAAAAGTGGGCGTGTTCTTCATCCGATTTTGCTAATTTTTATTTGGCGCACATGTAGTAATAGGAGTAACGTTTCTGCCAAATTTTGTCATGATATCTTCAACGACTGCCAAATCACAGCTTGCAAAACTTTTAAATTACCTTCTTTTAAAAGTGGGCGGTGCCACGCCCATTCTCCACAATTTTACTAGTTTTCTATTCTGCATCATAAGGTCAACCCATCTACCAAGTTTCATCGCTTTATCCATCTTTGGTAATTAATTATCGCACTTTTTCGATGTCAAAAAAGTGGGCATGGTTATAGTCCGATATCGTTCGTTGTAAATAGTGATCTGAGATGAATGCCCAGGAACCTAAATTTCAAATTTCATCAATATACCTCAAAATTTACTCAAGTTATCGTGTTAACGGACAGATGGACGGACGGACATGGCTCAATCAAATTTTTTTTCGATACTGATGATTTTGATATATGGAAGTCTATATTTATCTGGATTCCTTTATGCCTTTACAATCAACCATTATCCAGTCAAAGTACGCTGAGTATAAAAATTATGCGAACACGATAGCGAGTGTCACCACCGCCAATGTCTGCTGCTTATAATGCAATCAGAATGCTGATGACATTAAATATGCGCGAATATTATTTTTGTCCCTAACACCGTAGAGAATATATTACGTGAGAGCGTTACAGAGATTCGAATTAATTTGTAATGCTTCGATTTTTAATTATTTCGATAAGTTCTTTCTACGTTTGTAATCTTATATACGCACTCTTTTATGGTAATGCACGGTACAATGTAATTTCAAAAGTATATACATAAGTATACATACATTTTAGAGCAATCAACTTACAATAACTGTGTGGGTATGTGCCTGCCGCTACCTTAATGGTGCAATGCCGACAGCAAATGGAATGCTCTTGTTGATGTTGATGGTGGTGCTATTTTGTGCGCCAAGTGACCACTTGATGTCGAGGATGCCTTGGTGTAGCTTTGATAAAATGCGTTAAGGAGCAGTGCTGCTGCATTCGATAATATGAGCGCAATGTTAAATAGATGGCGAATCCTTCTAATTAATATAATATTACGTTGACCTTGTATTTCCCATCTGGAACGGGCATGGTGGACAATGGTGGACAGAATGTTATACAATTGGATGTCCAGAGCCTTGTTGACTTCATGGTGGTACTTTGCCGTAACGCAATTGTTGGCAAACAGATTAATTTAACTTTGAAGTAGATTTTATCTTGCACAAAAGTACCGAATTTTTATGGTACAGGGGTACAGGACAATTCCTTTTCTTTATAGATGGCCAATGATACGCTTGGACACAGCAGTATAAAGTTGTATAAAAAAAGTTTAATTTAATTTACAGGACTGTCCTGTCCGCCAAATGTATGGGGGTTGAAATTATTTAATCAAAACACATGAACGATTCAATCAAACCTATTCACCGTTTATTTGCTTTTAGTCAACTAACATATATAAAATTACAAAAAGTTAAATGTTAAGTAGATAGCTATTAAGTAGATAGCTGTATGTACATCTTAATATAAGAGAGAGCATAATATCTTGCAATGCTCTATAACTTTGAATACAGACATTGACTTCAAATGGCGGTATAATACATGATTTATATTTATGTTACAGTTAGTGCGTGAACAAATAAAGTGCATACATGGGCACTATCTTAACAACAGTAGTGCGTAAAGAAATTAAATGCATAGATGGGCACTCTCACCCAACAGAAGGAGCTCGACGAATTCCACAAGGGGCTCTTCTACCCCTAATGAACGTAGAGATTTTGTCACCGCTGCTGGGAGAACGTTGTTGACGGCTCCTTTTATGTCGAGAAAGATACCCAGCGTGAATTCTTTAAAAGCAAGTCCCTTCTCTATCTTTGTAGTGATAGCATGTACAGCTGTCTCTACGGATCTGCCCTTAAAGTAGGCGTGTTGGTTTTTGGAGATTAGTGCTTGATTTGCCGATCATCTAATATAGGCGTCCAGCAATCGTTCTAGAACTTTTAGGAGGAAGGAGGTCAGACTATTTAGTCTGAAATCCTTTGGAGTGTTGCACGATATCCTTCCTCCTTTGGGTATGATGACTACCTTTGCCTTGGTCCATTCCGTGGGGATATAGACCAGTTTGAGGCAAGCATTGTAGATTTTAGCTAGCAGCGGGCTTATAAGATCACTTGCAGCTTGTAATTCAGCGGGAAATATTCCATCCATTCTCGGGTATTTGAAGCGTTTAAAGGACTTGATTGCCCAGATAACTCCTTTTTCGCATACAAAGTTGTCCGGGGGTTAGATTGTGTGTTTAAGAGGTATGGTTCACCAATTGGGTTTCTTTTTATCGGGAACCCTTTAATGTGGGCCTCCCGTACCGCTTTGCAGTGCCGGTCCTGCGCAGAAATTGGGCGATCGTGCACAAGATAAGCGGGCCTCAGCCAGAGTGTTCGACCCTGTAGCTCGAGGCTAATGCAGGTAAAGTCCTCGTCGCTAAAAAGAGATAGTAGCATAAATACTAGAGTTTTCTTTATTAGAATGCAAGATCTGATTCTACCTGTCACGGGTGGTGTCACCACCTGGTAGTCCACAGACCTTGCTGCGAGCGACACAAGGCTCCTGGACTAGAACGACGTCCTCGTGTTGTGAGCGACGGCAACTTTGCCAATACCACACCAACTGGCAACGCTACCCCAACTGTCAAACAGATGGATACATAAACGAAAGAAGAAGAAGATAGTTAATACTTGGACAATGAACGTGTCATACACCACGCCTTCAATACATTTATTTCATTTTATTAAACTTATATATATATTCATGTAAATTTCAAAACTTTAATTAATAAATTTAATTTTGGATATCGCACAAATAATTGTGTGCCTACAATTTCAGAGTGGGATCAGAATCCACTTGCTTCGAATAACAAAATCAAATAGTATGATTTTGTGGCCGCGCATGTGAGTACATGCAAAACGGCAAGTCACCTTTATTTTCTTGCAACGAAATACGAAATGTGTAGCGACTGCGCATAGTAACTGCGACGCAGCAGTGACGGAACGGCGAATAAGTACCACTTAATAACGTAAAGCAGTGGACTTAAAACGAAAGCGCTCAGCAGCAGCGACAACGATTTACAACGAAAACGACTACAAGCAAGTAGGCAACGATACAACGGCTAGCAAGCATCGCTCAGCAACGTCAAAACGAACGAAAAGGAATTTGCAACGTAAAAACGAAAAATCATTGGTTTATACATAAAAATGGTGAAAATAAACGAACTTAAAGTAGAGCAATTGAAGAAATTGCTACGCGAACGAGATTTGGCAACGACGGGTACAAGGGAACAATTAATACAGCGTCTCGGTGCACACGAGGAATCCGATGAAGTGGACATACAGGACGGGAATGTTCAGGAAGAATCATCTCAAATGTTAACGATATCCCAGCTACAGCAAGAAATGAAGCAACTTCGTGAAATGATGGCGCAGTTTTTGCAAACACAGAACGCCAACGCTAGTGACAACACGTCAAAGGTAGCAGAGCAGCGCGCAGAAAAAGACAGCACGGTAGCAGGCGGCGAAAATGCAAACGAACGTATTAGAAACGACGAGATTGTTCTAGAAGACGATGACAGCGCAGTGTCAGCTAATGGTGGCGCAACACTACGAAATCAAGGAAATACAAATTTTTCAAACGGAAATATGAGGCAAGCATCGGTCAAAGAAATTTCGCATACCCTGCCGGAATTTGATCCGACAAACAACGCAAGCATAACCGTAGAGCAATTTATAGATAGGGTCAATAAAGTTGTAGAGGCCTATCGATGGGATGAAAGAATTTTGTTATTGGCTGTATACACCCGATTAAAAGGTGCCGCACGTATGTGGTTGGATGCATCACCCACAATGCACACAGCTTGGAAGGATTTTGCCAACGCTTTGCAATGCGAGTTTGGCTCAGTGAAAGACGAAGCGGAAATTCACTTTGCCATGGCTAATGCGCCACGACGACCAAAAGAAACCGTGAAGGAATATTGTTTCCGTATATCAGCACTAGGTATTCGGTACAAGCTTAGTGAAGCAGCAGTCATCAGATACGCTAGGTCGGGTTTGAAACACCGTGAGCTCCAGCACGGTATAGCAGCAATGAAGTTTGCAACGATGAAGCACATGCGCGATACAATCGAGGATTATTTCATTAATCGTGGCGAGGCTAGTGAGCCGCATGCAAATCAAGTAATTAAACGAGATGAAGCAAAAACAAAATTGTAAGCTGTAGAGAAAGGAAACGAGACGAAACCGCAGCTGAAATGCTACAACTGCAACGAACCGGGGCATTTCTCAAACAAATGACGCCTTACAACCTTCCGTGGTATACGAAAGAGTTGAAAAAATTGAGGAATCTCAGAAATAAATATATGCGTAAGTTTAAACATACGAAGAACCATTTGTTCTTCATTAAATAAAGGCAATACTTGAAGAAATTTAATAATTTGGATAAGCTTCTGTACACCAACTATATTCATACAATCGAGTCTAACATTAAGTTGAATCCGAAAACATTTTGGAGCTATATCAAGTCCAAAAAAGGTTGCTCCAGTATACCGTCTGGAGTGTTCCTTGATGGCCACTCAGCGCGAACACCGGGTGATACAGCCAACTTATTTGCGGATTTTTTTAAATCAAATTTTTCTGCCGACGATAGTTATCAATCGTTTGATGCCTCCTCGAATCTTGACACTGCTCTAAACTTTGGTGCCCTCTGTCTCTCTTCTGATGATATTAGTAATGCTATTCTCAAACTAAAATCTTCGTCTCAAACAGACGTTGATGGGTTCTCTTCAGTCCTGTTAAAAAACTGCACGACTCTAGTTCTTCCTTTAAGAATAATCTTTAATAAATCTCTTTCGTACGGTACGTTCACTGACGAGTGGAAGCTCACCTCCATTACCCCCGTCTTTAAAAGTGGTAACAAAAATGATGTGCGTAATTACAGACCTATTTCAAAGCTTTCTACCATTTCCAAATTTTCGAGCATGCTGTTAATGCCAAGTTGAGTTTTGCGGTTAAGTCTTTAATATCTCCCTTCCAGCATGGTTTTGTCGCTGGTAGATCAACAGTTTCAAATCTTGCTGTTTTTAGTGAATATTGTATTGAATCTTTTTCTGCAGGTTATCAGGTTGATTGCATTTATACGGACTTTTCAAAAGCTTTTGACAAAATCCATCATAGTGTTTTAATTAAAAAATTAGGTTGCCTTGGTTTCCACGCTTCGTTTCTTTTATGGGTAAAGTCTTATTTAAGTAACAGACAGTGTGTTGTTTCCATTGGTCAATAAAGTTGTAGAGGCCTATCGATGGGATGAAAGAATTTTGTTATTGGCTGTATACACCCGATTAAAAGGTGCCGCACGTATGTGGTTGGATGCATCACCCACAATGCACACAGCTTGGAAGGATTTTACCAACGCTTTGCAATGCGAGTTTGGCTCAGTGAAAGACGAAGCGGAAATTCACTTTGCCATGGCTAATGCGCCACGACGACCAAAAGAAACCGTGAAGGAATATTGTTTCCGTATATCAGCACTAGGTATTCGGTACAAGCTTAGTGAAGCAGCAGTCATCAGATACGCTAGGTCGGGTTTGAAACACCGTGAGCTCCAGCACGGTATAGCAGCAATGAAGTTTGCAACGATGAAGCACATGCGCGATACAATCGAGGATTATTTCATTAATCGTGGCGAGGCTAGTGAGCCGCATGCAAATCAAGTAATTAAACGAGATGAAGCAAAAACAAAATTGTAAGCTGTAGAGAAAGGAAACGAGACGAAACCGCAGCTGAAATGCTACAACTGCAACGAACCGGGGCATTTCTCAAACAAATGACGCCTTACAACCTTCCGTGGTATACGAAAGAGTTGAAAAAATTGAGGAATCTCAGAAATAAATATATGCGTAAGTTTAAACATACGAAGAACCATTTGTTCTTCATTAAATAAAGGCAATACTTGAAGAAATTTAATAATTTGGATAAGCTTCTGTACACCAACTATATTCATACAATCGAGTCTAACATTAAGTTGAATCCGAAAACATTTTGGAGCTATATCAAGTCCAAAAAAGGTTGCTCCAGTATACCGTCTGGAGTGTTCCTTGATGGCCACTCAGCGCGAACACCGGGTGATACAGCCAACTTATTTGCGGATTTTTTTAAATCAAATTTTTCTGCCGACGATAGTTATCAATCGTTTGATGCCTCCTCGAATCTTGACACTGCTCTAAACTTTGGTGCCCTCTGTCTCTCTTCTGATGATATTAGTAATGCTATTCTCAAACTAAAATCTTCGTCTCAAACAGACGTTGATGGGTTCTCTTCAGTCCTGTTAAAAAACTGCACGACTCTAGTTCTTCCTTTAAGAATAATCTTTAATAAATCTCTTTCGTACGGTACGTTCACTGACGAGTGGAAGCTCACCTCCATTACCCCCGTCTTTAAAAGTGGTAACAAAAATGATGTGCGTAATTACAGACCTATTTCAAAGCTTTCTACCATTTCCAAATTTTCGAGCATGCTGTTAATGCCAAGTTGAGTTTTGCGGTTAAGTCTTTAATATCTCCCTTCCAGCATGGTTTTGTCGCTGGTAGATCAACAGTTTCAAATCTTGCTGTTTTTAGTGAATATTGTATTGAATCTTTTTCTGCAGGTTATCAGGTTGATTGCATTTATACGGACTTTTCAAAAGCTTTTGACAAAATCCATCATAGTGTTTTAATTAAAAAATTAGGTTGCCTTGGTTTCCACGCTTCGTTTCTTTTATGGGTAAAGTCTTATTTAAGTAACAGACAGTGTGTTGTTTCCATTGATGGACAATCGTCTAGTCCGTTTGTAGCCACTTCTGGGGTTCCCCAAGGGAGTATATTAGGTCCACTTTTATTTATCTTATCTATTAATGACGTAAGTAGTTGTTTTTCATTCGCGAAGTGTTTGCTATATGCCGATGACTTAAAGCTATTTTCTGCCATTAAGACGCCAGATGATGCCTTAATGTTGCAGAATGATATTAATAAATTGCACCAATGGTGTCTGAATTCCGGTATCTCTTTGAATCCGTCCAAATGCTTTCAAATGACCTACTCGAAGTCAATTAATCTTCTAACTACAAATTATAGTATCTCTAATTGTGAGCTTCAATGTGTTAATGAGATTAAGGACCTTGGTGTTGTCTTTGACAATAAGTTTTCTTTTAGTAAGCACATAAAATTCATAACCTCTAAATCATATTCTATGCTTGGTTTTGTAAGGCGCCATGCTACCAAATTCTCTGATCCCTACACGTTTAAGCTACTTTACATGTCTTTTGTTAGATCTAATCTGGAATATGGCGTATTTATTTGGAGACCAAGTAGTCAAACTGCTATTACCAGAATTGAAAGAATACACACATTTTTTCTCAAATATGCCCTTCGTCCATTAAACTTCTCTGATCCTATACTCGCCTACTCTGCGCGACTTATGCTTTTAAGCCTTAAGTCTTTAGATAATCGCAGATCAATACTCTGCTTGTCATTTACGTATGATATTATTAATGGGTTCGTTGATTGTCCATATTTATTGGATAGGATTCGATTTAATACTCCTCGGAGGTGTCTTCGCAGTTTTTATACATTTTATTGTGACAATTTTAAAACCCACTATTCCAGTAATGCTCCAATTGCTCGTGCTCTCCGTGAGTTTAACTCTATCAGTACTGTTGTAAATCTAGACTTTTCTGCTCCAAAAGCGAAACTGCTAAATATGTTAAAATCTGCTTTCTAAGTACTATGTATTATTTTTCAAATAACTATCTCTTAACTTTAGTTTGTATCATAGTCTGTAAGGATTTAAGTCCATTGACTAAGTGAAATAAAGAAATGAAATAAAGAAATAAATGTCCACTACCACAGAAACGTCATCGCTGTACAACGTGCAACAAAGTGCATCCAAATGGAGGAAATTGCGATAAAACGACGGCAGCTACAAGACGACTTGGGGCAAATAATCTCGATGGATGTTTCCACAAAATAATTTACATACAAACGCTTCCGTATATCGCTTTTATCGATACTGGTAGCCAGTGCAGTATCATACGTAACTGAGTGGCAAATCGTATAAATGCAAAACGTAAAAAGTGTTGCATGCAAGTAAAAGGTATTTGTGGAGGAACACGAATTCTCCACGAGTCTATGGTCATAGACATAATCATCGATACAGCTGTCATAAGAGCTGAAGTTTACATCGCTGACGACGAGCTACTGCAGGAAGAAATACTTTTAGGACAAGACGTCATTGTCAACGCCAACGTTACAATGAAGATTGAGGATGGTCGAACTATTTTCGGGAATAAACGAGCTACAGCAGATTTGGTAATATCCGAATGTAAAATTGCCAACTTTTGTCTAATTTCAGAGTTCCAACTGAGCAAGTTAAAATGCAAAATCTTTTGACGAGTTATGAAGATGCTTTCTCTAACGGGTTAAGCGGCATCGGCAGAACCGGTGTGGTCCAAGCGAGTATCGAACTGGATAACGGTCAGATTGTATCCCAACCTCCATATCGCATTCCAGAGCCGAAAAGAGGCATCGTCAATAGTATGATCGACGAGCTATTAGAACATGAAATCATCACGAAATCCACATCCGAGTATGCTAGCCTAGTCGTACTCGTGAAAAAGAAAAATGGAAGTGATCGATTATGTATCGATTACCGACGCATCAACAAGTTAACGAAAAAGGAGAACTTTCCGGTCCCAAATATCGAAGAAAGGCTGCAAGAAGCCAAACGTTTTCATTATTTTTCGTCGCTCGATCTGAATAGTGGCTACTACCAAATCGCAATGGCACCCGATAGTCAAAATTTCACCGCATTTATTACCACCGACGGATTGTACGAGTTCAAACGTATGCCGTTTGGGCTTAAGAACGCACCACCAGTTTTTATTCGACTCATGGTCGAAATACAAAAACGAGTGAAGAAAGGCGACATGCTTCACTACATGGACGACATTCTGATTGGCAGCAACTCTTTCGAAGAAATGCACGATAAACTTTTCCGAACACTTCAAGTGTTACGATCATGTGGACTCACACTAAACGTCAATAAGTGTGAATTGTTCAAACAAACCATTACATTCTTAGGACATCAACTACATCCTACAGGCATCAGTCCAGGACAATTTAAGACAAATGCAATAGCCAACTTTCCGCCACCACGAAACGTCACCGAAGTACGCAAATTCCTAGGTCTTAGCGGCTATTTTCGCAAGTTTGTCGCCGGATATTCCATCATATCTAAACCGTTACGTCAGTTACTACGCAAGAATACAAAATTCGTATGGGGAGAACAACAAGAATCAGCATTTAACAAATTGAAACATATGCTCATCTCAAAACCAACAATGGTGATCTACCGCATCGATGCCGATCACGAACTACATACGGACGCCAGTTCCATTCGCCTTGCAAGCGTCCTAATGCAAGCCGAGAAGGGGCAACTCCAGCCGATTGCATACTTTAGTCGATCCACTACAGATAACGAGAAGCGTTTCCACAGTTATGAGCTGGAAGCTTTGGCGGTCGTGGAATCATTGGAAAGATTCAAGTATTACGTATATGGAAAGAAGATTCGAGTCATTACTGATTGTAACGCTCTGCGGACTACAATGGAAAAACGAGAACTGATACCACGTATAGCCCGATGGTGGTTGAGAATCCAGGAATTCGACGTTGAGATCATTCACCGACCAGGTTCCCGTATGGAACATGTGGATGCACTTAGCCGTATGCCATATGAATGCGCCCACGAGATGGAAACCGCTGATCTCAAAATTGCTAAAACAATCATCGACAAGCCGGATTGGTTATTCAGCATCCAATTGCAAGATGGTAAGCTCAAGAACATCGTCGACGAGATGAGGAATGGTACAAATCCAGAACACTCGGATTATATCATCGAGTTAGGACGTCTATACAGGAAGTACAACGACAAACTTCTATGGGTAGTCCCGAAGCAAATACGACATGTGGTGTTACATGAATGCCACGACAAAGCAGGTCACATGGGCGTCGATAAAACGATAAAGCGCATTCTCACTATGTTTTGGTTTCCTCGCATGCGTTACGTGAAGAGCTACATCAACTCCTGCGTCGGATGCGCTCTGAACAAAACACCAGGTGGACGACGAGAAGGCCAGTACCATTACGACAACGTTAAGCCGATACCATTTAATACAATTCACGTCGACCATTTAGGTCCGTTTCCGAAAAGTTCCAAACGCAACGAGCACATATTGACCATTGTCGACTCATTCACGAAATTTACCATAATACGCGCAGTAAAGAGCACAGCAACAAATCACGTAATCCAGGTGTTATTAGAAATAACGAGCTACTTAGGAATGCCTGAACGCATCATCTCCGATCGCGGAACGGCTTTCACTTCAAAAACGTTCCAGAAGTTTTGCAACGACAACAACGTCACACATGTTCTCAACGCCGTGCGTACTCCACGTGAAAATGGTCACGCCGAACGAATGAATCGCATTATACTATCCATGCTATTACCGACAACCGAAAATGAAAAACGATGGGACGACGATCGACGCCGGATCCAATGGTGCATCAACACCATGCCCAACAAGACTACCGGTTGTGCTCCATTCCAGTTACTCTATGGGTATACGCCACGAGATATCCTGCACAACCAGCTGATCCAAGCGCTCCAAGATGATTCCAATGACATGATGACCGATACCGAATTACAGCAGCTACGAGGAGATGTAGCTAATCGCATCGACGACATTCGAGCACACGCAAAATCTCTGTACGACTCGCAGCACTCCAGGCCGAAGACGTATAACGAAGGTGATCTAGTGCTTACCACGAATGAACCGATGAGCACGGGTACATCACGTAAGCTGGAACCTCGATACAAATGTCCTTTCATTGTTAGCAAGGTATTACCAAATGACCGCTACGTGATAGAAGATCTCCCTCATGCTGAAAGAACACAACGCCACTATACATCCGTCTTTGCATCTGATCAAATACGACCATGGTGTCAGTTACCACCTGATGATCTTGATGACATCAGTGACAACGAAACTAGCATTTCGAGCGAGGGCGCTACGAATGGTCAGGAAAGCCGACTGTGAGCGACGGCAACTTTGCCAATACCACACCAACTGGCAACGCTACCCCAACTGTCAAACAGATGGATACATAAACGAAAGAAGAAGAAGAGAGTTAATACTTGGACAACGAACGTGTCATACACCACGTCTTCAATACATTTATTTCATTTTATTAAACTTATATATATATTCATGTAAATTTCAAAACTTTAATTAATAAAATTAATTTTGGTTATCGCACAAATAATTGTGTGCCTACAGTATGGTGTGCTGAGGCGTAAGATCAGGCCAGCCGAGGCTGCCTTAGAGTGGTGCAGATTTATTTGCAGTAACTGCACCCCCGTTAAAGGTCAGTTTCAGCATTGACGTCCATCCTCTGCTGATCCGCATCGTCGGATGCCTCCTCTACGATAGTATCGCCGAATTCGGCATCCGACGGATCGGATTCCAGCAGAAGTTGCTCGTCCACGCTAGTAAAGAACTGGCCCGCACACTCAGATACCGAGAGTGTATCGCTCTCGGCATTCAGAGTGCTGCGTGCGATATCGGTCCCATGTCCACTCAAGGTGTTGCATGGGTCCTCGATATTCGTTGTGGCGGTTGCGGATTCCGGCGCGGTGGCGGTTCCTTTCACCTCAGGGGCAGGGGCAGCAGATCCACTCAGGGTGTTTCTCTCTATCTCCTCGCCCTGAGGTACAGGCTCACCACCGTCCGGTGGTTCTACTTGAAGCCGTAGCTTAAAACTCCATCACATTCGTCAAGCCAAGGAATAGAAGCCTCGTTTATGATGAAACCAACATAACACTGATTCTCCCTTGTCTAGCCGACCCGGACTATCCTCCAATCACCCGAAGGTAGTCAATCACTCGAAGGTAAAGGCCGGCATCTTCGGGCAAAAGGTTGTTTGGTGGCAGAAGAAGTAGTCGCAGTACCTTGGGGGATGGGATTGCTATTGCTGCTCCTCTTGGCAGCAATAATCTTCCTGGGCCAGGCCAGGGAACATTTTTGCTCTGCCGCCAACTTGTCACTGGGAGAGTTGTCAAGCCTCTTAGCGATTTTGGTGGCGTTGCGAATGTTCCGCTGGTTGCGGACCGAAATAGGAATTCGCTTATTTGCCTTGGAACCCTCAAGGGGTTCAGCCGGCTTGCGAGATAGCTTTACAGCGGTAGAGGCAGTAGTTTTGTCCGTGTAGCACTTAGTACTGTTTTCAGCCACCTGCTGACGAGAGGTGCCCGGTACGGGCGTGGGACGGGCCTCCTGTGCTTGCTCAGTCGGACGCTGCTTTCCCTCTTTGGGGCTAGCTTTGCCGGCTGCCGCAGGATTGCACTTGCCCTCAAGGGTTTTAGTCTTCCGCTAGCTTGCACATGTGGCCGAAATGTATTTTGAGGCCGTGGAGGCCTGTTCGGTGCTGTCTGTGCGGTTCCCGACAAATTGGGTACTTTTTTAACGCCTAGTCCAAGGGTGGTATCTTTACTAGTGCAGGGATCCGAGGCTTGGTTTTTTTCCTGACTCACATTTCTAGTTCGTCGACTGCCTACTCAGGTGAGATCGTTCGGCAGCCTGAAAAAACGGGAAAGGGGAAATAATGCGGTCGATTGTGGTAGAGCCCCATACCACAGCAAGTCGCCGTTACTCCCGGAGCAGGACCGGTATCAGGGAGGCTCCGTAAAAATAGAGTCGGATGCCCCTGACTGCAAACCATTCAATGGGCACGGAAACGCATAACACCCTGGATTAGGGGTGGACCACCTTTTCAACTGGGCGTGGTCCGATTCTCACCTGGAGGTCACGTTTAAAAATCATTCGCATATGCCTGAGCTATTAAGGAGCTGCGGCACAAATGGAAATGATTCCCAAACTTAGCTAGCACTCCCTTGGAAGGGGAAACTGTTGTACATATTACCAGCCGGCACCATCTGGGAGGGCTCAGCCCAAGGATTTTTGCCAGCCAGCTTTAACAAAACACTTCCTTTAGTTTTTCAAAAGAGTATTTCCTAGTAATGAGTTGTTTATGTATTCGCAGAGTTGAATTGTGTTATTAATTAGATATGTGTACAACGGCCGCTTTTTTAATGAATAAATATCACTTTTCGAAAACCACATTAGAGACCAGTTCGGAAAATAATTCTTTCACGTGAATTTACCTTATATAGGCACGCTAACTGCACATGAAATTGGCGTGCCACTCGATATTTTCTACGAGTAAAATATAGTCGAGGAAATTTTTTTTGTTTCACGGATAAATTAAGGCAAATTCACAGCAATTTACCCAACAGTTAATTTTTTTCCACTTAAAGGTTGTCTTGCCAACTTTAGGGATATGCAATTTTGGGCTTTTTGAGAAGGGTTTCGTCGGCTTCTTATCGCTAATAACAGCTATCGACAAATTATACTTTTATTATCGGCTTATAATAGTCATCGACTTTTTGTTGGTTTCTCCATATGTGCCATCGATTGTATATTGAAGTTTTATCGGTTTATTATTCATAACAAGCCGATTAGTCATCGATAACAAATTGACGACATGCCGACGAGAAATTGGTAAAACTCCTGTAAGAAACCGATAAGTTTTCGATATTGAATATATACCTTTTTGATAAGAAATAGTTTACTTTTGATAAAAAATTTGTTTGCAAATCGCTACATCTTCGATAACAAATCGATGACTTTTAGATAACAAATCGATTACCTTTCTAAAAATATTAGATAACTTTTCGATAGGAATCGGTAATTTTTCGATAACATATGGACATTTTTTGTTAACAAGTCGATATATTTTTTAGAACAAATCTATAGCTATTCGATTCTAAATCTATTATTTTAAGATAAGAGTTCGAGAAAACGCCGACACGCTAGTACTTCCATGACAAATTGATAATCTTCCCATTTTATATCACATATTTAATTTTACGAATGTAATAGATGAAGAGGCAATTAAATACAAGATCGTAGTATATCGATAACTTTTACATAAATAAGAGACAACATTTCGATAATTTATCGATAGCATATCGATATTTTTTTGATAACAAATCGAAAATTTATCTAAAATAAATCAATAACTTTCCGATAACAGATTGATAAAACGGCGTAAACAAATTGGTATTACTCCGATAACAAATCGATAATTTGTAAATAACTTTTTCATAACATACCAATAATATTTCAAAACTTACTAGATGAAACTTTGGAAGTAAATTGATAAATTTTCGACAGCAAACCGATTATTCGTCGACAACGAATCGTCGTCGATAGCACACCCACAACAAAGTCATCGATAACAAATCGTTAACACTTCTATAACAAATTGAAAACACGCCGTCTGACTGCTTATGTTTCCTCTCCCCTTTTTGTCTTTTTTCCTCCTCTTTGTTTTCTGTTTCTTAAATCAACTTTCCTCTCCTCTCCCTTCCATACTTTTCTTCACTCTGAATGGAAGTATATTTTATAAGCGCCCTCCCTGAGTTGAGGAAGCAATGTTTTCCAAGTTCTTTTATTTTACTTACACTTGGCCGTCCCACAGTAAGAATTCCACCACGACCTATGGAATTGGCTTACAATCTCATACATGTTGTATTAAACAAAATCTGATTATATTAATTAAATTTCGTATGTACGTCTCTTGATTAGCGCCGTATGTCATGATGCCTCCTCACTCAAATTAGAGCAATTCTACATCGACTAGACAACTTAATTGCCTACTCTCTAAACTGATAAACTGGACCATATATTGTCCTTGATTGTTCGAGAATAATGCTTTAAAGTCTCTTGGATAGCGGAGATCTCGGATTGAAACACGTTCCGGGTCTCAGAGATGCATAGCTATGAGAGCGGGCGGAAATGTTGTACAGATTCCCTTCCATTTCATACCTTCCTTACCTTAAATGAAAAGTTAGACTTCGGATCTCTAAATCGACCTTAAGTCAAAGACTGTCATAGGGCAATTGTTGTCATAGGATTGTCGAAAACTGTCATAGAACAAATGTAGGCCGTTATTGTTTTCATATAGTGGCCATTAATATTGAGCATAATACTGGTGTATCAGCTTTTCTTTCCGTCTGTCAAATAACCACCTTTTATGCCCATGTCATGAATTCAGACCTCAGACTCAACTTTTTTCAAGCAATCTTATTTAGGCTTTCAGAGCATTGCACTTTGTATTAAGATTGAAGTTCTTCTTAAGTGTCAAAAGTACTCCATGGTATTTTGCATTAATGGTATTGACAATTTCGAGAGGGTAAGTTGAAACTTGCAACTTACGTCTGTTCTGGCTTTTAGGGTTTCGTGCATTCACTCAGCTTACGTAGTGGCGCCTGCACGATCTTTCTGCTCAAGTCCGATCACACACCAATATTTCCTGTTGAGTTCGTGCTGAAATATGCTGCCTATAAAAAACTGAGCTGCTTCGCAATTCATTCTCGATCCTAGGCCCCACCCTATTCACGTCTCAATAGGATCTTCAAAACAAAGACATGCAGGGCTTCTCCTTTTGCTTCCAGACAAGCAGCCAAGTTAAGCTGCTTCTTCTTAACGAGTTCCTTCACTTTGTCGGTCTCTTCATTTGGCGCAGTCTCGGTTGAGAAATATCGACGTAGATGTCCCGAAATTCTTGTGATTTACAAATTCTAAGCAAAAAAAAAATTTCTCCCAAATACTATTGTGAAACGTCAGTTCATCTGATGTTGTCATGTGGCAAAAAATCTTTCCCGCAGCAATCAGCCTGTATCTGAAGGTGCTAGTACCGGAACGTACAGGATTAACATCCTGCAAATTACTGCCCTCATCTATAGCACTCCCATAAGCCTTCGGTAGATGTTTCTCAGTTTCCCTCTTCTTTTTAATCGAAGCATGTCCTTAGATAAATTAAACACCGAAGATGCACTAGCTTATAATAAACACTGTTAGGGTTAGGTTAGGTTAGGTTGAACTGGCCGGTTAATAAAGACCTCGCATAGACAGAATGTGTCCATAGTGCTACAAGAATTTGTTTGAAAAGGAAGAACCCCAATCAGGTGCCGGGACTTATCTTATAGAATAACTTCGTCCTCTTGGCAAATACTAAACAGCTTGACGAACTCCATTATTCCCATGGTTAAAAAGTCACTAGCAAAGTTATTGCTTGATCTAAGCTATTTATTGGTTAGAATTGTCGTAGCGTTACAATAACGTAACCCCCTGTACTTCCTTATTCACTTAAACCTGAACCTCCCTGTACTTATTTTTCTATAGCATAACCAACAACCACTTGTACTTATTCTTTTACAGCATAGTCAACAACCACTGATATCAATCCAATGAAAATCACAATAATGGTGTGTTCACTTCTCAACCAGTTTGCGGCACCATCCATATAAACATCAAATTTGCATTTTTGCAATTCAGTCCTCACAGGTGAGCCAGCGGGAGTGGTTGTCTTTTTAAAGACAAAATAACCACTTTGGCTAGCTAGCTGAGTGGTGGGGGCGCGGGTCACCCTCCACCAGGGCTGGACGACGCAAGTGGTGTCTTCGGACTACTTTTCCCTACGTCGCCCACCTTGTTGCTTGAGCGGCCCGCTGCCTCAATGACCAAATACCCCCTTACCCCTCAGCTCTGGCTGCGTGGCAGGGGCGCCGTCATGGCGCGGGTCACCCTCCACCAGGGCTGGACAAGGCGAGTGGTGTCTTCGGACTACTTTTCCCTCCGTCGCCCACCTTGTTGCTTGAGCGGCCCGCCGCCTCAATGACCCAAAGCACCCCTCCCCCTGACAACAACAACAACAACAACACCCCTCCCCCTCAGCTCTGGTTTAATAGGCTGGCCGGAGCGGTGGGACCACTCCCACTAGTTAGCTAGGGAGAAGAGGGTGCGGCCGTGGCGCGAGTCACCCCTTGCTGCACCAGGACGACGAGAGTGGTGTCTTCGGGCTACTTTTCCCTCCGTTCCCCTGGTCTGGTAAGGAATGACCCGCTGCCCGAACGACCGCACGACCCCTCTCCATAGCTCTGGTTTCAGCCGTGAGCCGATGCGTGCGCACAGGGGCTACCGCTGTGCCGTTAAGGTGGACTTCCCCTCCAATCTCATCCCGCCGATACCGTCAACCGAGCCGCCGCTGTCCAGGTAAACACCATCGCCAGCCTACTTCCCCCCTCTCCCCGGCCCTGGTACGCGCTCCGTAGCCCACCGCCGCTGCTGTCGCATCGTCGCCCCACTGGTGCCGCCGCTGCTTCCATCCCGCCGGTGCTACGCCGACCGTTGGCTGTCCGCCATACTACCGCCGTGCCCATCCCGCCTTGCTGGTGCCGCCGCTGCCACACTAACCGTTGGCCGTTCGCCATCCTACCACCGTTAAGCCGCTGCATCCGTCCCGCCGCTGCTACGACGACCGTTGGCCGTTCGCCATCCTACCGCCGTTAAGCCCTGCATCTGTCACGCCGCAGCTACGACGACCGTTGGTCGTTCGCCGTCCTACCGCCGTTAAGCTGCTGCATCCGTCACGCCGCTGCCACGACGACCGTTGGCCGTCTGCCACCCTACCGCCGTTAAGCCGAGGCATCCGTCCCGCCGTTGCTACACTAGCCACTGGCCGCTTGCCATCCTACCGCCGTTAAGCTGCTGCTTCTATCCCGCCACTGCTTCCGTACCGCCGTACGAGTCCGCCTGTCACCCGACCGCTCAACCGCCCTACCGAGTCTCCTCTACTGCAACGACCGTTAGCCGCCGCTCCGCCCCCTCGCCATCTTGCGACGGAAAGCTGCTGCCCGCCCAATATTTCCAGCCGTGTGGGCGTGTGTTCGTAACACCTAAATATCGTGTATTTATTCAGTAGGGGTTTGTGGGACCTTTACTCGACTCTGGATTGACTGAGCATTACCCCAGCCTTAGACAATAGAAATTAGAAATAGGTTTGGGAAACTCATTAGATTTATACTGCGTCTTCTGAGTCGCTTTGATTTTTATCAGTGGATGTGACTGGAAAGTGAGAGAACTGAACAAAATCGCAGTTCATAATCACGCCTAACTCTTACCCCAATTGCAGGGCCAACAATAGTTCTCCTTAAGAACAACCAGCTAAATTACTTACTTAATTGGCGCTTAACCGTTTAAACGGTTATGGCCGTCCAACAGTCGCTCCTTCTGTCTGCCAACCGCCGCCAATTGGTCACACCAAGGAAGCTTAAATCGTTTTCCACCTGGTCCTTCCAGCGGAGTGGGGGCCGCCCTCTACCTCTGCTACCATAGGCGGTTTCCGAAAGAAAAACTTTCTTGGCCGGAGCGTCATCTTTTATTCGCATAACATGGCCTAGCCAGCGCAGCCGCTGCATTTTAATTCGCTGGACTATGTTGATGTCTGCGTAGAACTCGTACAGCTCATCGTTAAATCTTATTCGGTACTCGCCATTGTCAACGCGTAGAGGTGCATAAATCTTTCGAAGAACTTTTCCTTCGAACACTCCCAGAGCCGTCTCATTTAATATTGTCATGGTCCATGCTTTTGCACAATATAGCAGGACGGGAAGGATAAGTGACTTCTAGAGTATGATTTTCGTTTTCCGAGAGAGGACTTAACTTTTCAATTGCCTACCTAGTCCAAAAAGGCATTTATTGGTAAGAGTGATTCTTCGCTGGATTCCAGAGCTGATGTTGTTGCTAGTGCTAATGCTGGTTCCCAAATAAATGAAGTCTTTTACTATTTCGAAATTATGGCTGCCAACAGTGGTGTGGTTGCCAAGGCGCATATGCGCTGACTCTTTGTTCGATGACAGCAGGTACTTCGTTTTGTTCTCATACACCATCAAACCAGGGGCGGATCCAGCACGATTTGGGAGAGGGGGTGATTTAAATCAACTTTTTAAGTAAGATAAAGTGACCTTAAAATTTTTGATACAAACACACATACATATCTACACTCATCTACAATAGTCATCATCACTCAGATTTTTCCAGTTTTTACTAAGTTTTACTCCGACCTTCATTATTTTCGATATTTTTATAAAAATATGTATTATTATATAACACCAACAATCCAAATATACACTTAAGACTTTTTAGAAAATTCCGCGAATTTTCATGCAAATTTTTAGCTTTCAGTAAGAATTTTTAGAATTTATCTCTCAGATGCGGTTTTGCATGAACATTTGCGGGCAATCAAAGAGAGATTTTTTGAAATACATATGTACAGTGTTGCCCTTGTGTCGCTTTCATTCTTTTTAGAACCTTTTCCTCCTTTGAAAACTATTTCAAATATTTTTAGAACTATTTTGGGGCTCAATATTTTACCCTGTCATAAATATCAAAATTAAAAATGCAATTGATTATTTTAAGAAGTATCTATAGAAATATGATTCAGAAATTAAATCCTTTCGAATTTATAAGAAATCCATAACTTAAAAATAAAGGTGCGTATTCAAAGTCGAAATATAGTTACCTATACTTCAAATTTGGTCACAGCTTTTTGACATATAGTCCATAGCAAAATATTTTAAAAAGCCTACCTACATAACATTGATTGTGAATATGACCATAGTTTTTTGGGTATTTTAATGTCGAGAAGGAATCTTATTAGTCCTTTAAAAATTTCAACTAAAAGGTGCATTGCTAAGAGCTTGACTTTAACGGATCAGTTCAATGTGTAATTTTGGTGCGGTCTTGCTACACAAACTTTGCAGCACGCTTCTGTGTGGAAGTGTAACATAAAAGTAAATTCCCTATTGACCGCTTTTTGAAAATTCGCAACGACAACACTGTTCACAGCAGATTCGAAGAACGGTACTTTTGACATAGCGGCTACGGTTACCACTTCGATCCATTTATACAAAACTGGTTATTTAGATTTGGTCTGATGGCCACTTTTCCTTCAGTCTGGTTCTTTGTACGGAAATAGATTTGTTTGGGCCACTAAAATATATACTTAAACAAAGACCGATTAACAAAATTATAGATTTCTCCACGATATCACAATGCAATGCATATTCAGGTGGCTTTTTGGCCGAAGTGTCAGCCGATATCAAAACTATGAAATAAAAGATTTGTTTTTATGTGTGTATAACTTTTTCATAGTAGGGCAATAGGATCACTTAACACACATTCTCAGATTTTTTAGCACAACGAAATAGTTATGACAGCATTTTAAGACGGAGCCAGACATTGCATACTTGGCGCGATTTGTCTCAGAAAATATTAGGCTGAACTTCTCTTCAAGTTTGCATCTTGCCCCTTTTTAGTCTTTCCTACAAATATACGGGACGGGGCTTTAATTTTGAATGCCGACTCCGAACGGCACCTGGAAGGCAGATGAATTTTCACTGAGAAGGTTTTTAATGACAGACAATTTTCCAAAGTGTTTTCCAAACCACTGTTCAGGGCGACCCCGCTTAGAAATGCTTTTTTGTAATTGAATGAACTTTTTTCTTAAATTTTGATGTTGCTTTTGCGCGGGTCTTGAACCCAGAACCCTCGGTGTGGTAGGCGGAGTACGCTACAACTACACCACTGCGCCGCCAGAGTCTTGAACCAGCAAAAGCAATAAGTTAAACTTAAATTTCAGTTAAAAAATTATGAGATGAAAATAAGAAGTGTTCACTTGTTTTTGATGAGTAAGTTTATGTTTCATGAAAAATTTACGCTTATTGTGAACCCTAAACAACCTGTTGGAAAGGATATCTTATTATTCCGTTTTTTCGGGTCGTGTATTGAAAGCTCTTATACAGGATTTGAAACATTATAAATGTGTCAATTAGGATAATTCACGACTATTTTTATTAGTTATCTTAGCTGAAAATACTAAAAGTTTATCCACATTTAAGCAACTCTCCACATTGTTCATAAAGTACGCCCTCGACTTTCAAAGAATTTCTGCTGCATTAACCGAATTTGGGTCTGGAGGAAGATAGGTTTCATCAACTACTAAGAGCTGTCCAAATAACTATAGGTTGGCTTAATTTTACATATTTTTTTAAGTAGAATTATGTATTGTATAAGTCAGAGCGTGCCACAATTCCCAAAATAATGGAGATATCCTGGCGTGAATGTATTACTGCTGCCAAATAGTAACATATTAACACTATGCAGGGACTAAAATTCGCGAAGGCCTATATAAATAATTTTTTTTTGTGACATTTTAAAAATATTGGTCCTTCTTTTGTTTTTTCAAAAGAAATTTTCGTCCAGAAAAAAGATGTGGTGTGGCAACCGTGATCATGAAATAATGACCAAGGCTGCCAAATTTCAGGGAAAAGTATGCAATTCTTTCTTCAAATACCGGAATGGTACATTTTCTCTGCTGATTTTACCCACAGTGAAAGAAATTGAAATTGGAAATGAATATATAGCTAAACAATTCATTTCATAAAATATTTCAACCGAAGTATTATAAATTGTAGAACTTGGCAGGGGGCGATTAGGACGATCTTATAGATTATACATATATAAAAGCTAAAAATTTTAAAATTGTACACATAATTAAAACAAACTTTTATAATTTTAGTAAGTTCCAGATCAGAGCGGGGGGGGGGGGGGGGGGTGTAGGCGACCAGTGTCAGTTAATCCGTGACTTATACTAACATCGACTGCTGTAGATAGGAGAACAAATCACGGATTAAGTTGATTACTTATTTAATTGGCGGTTAACCGTGTTCACGTTTATGGCACTTTGCACACATTCCGGGCTTGGGTCCATGCCTTTCCCGCTTGGTCGATCATGTGCACCTCTCGCCTTCTCTTAACCTCACGCAATCTTATTCGGACGTCTACGGAGGAAATTTCTAGTTAGCTAGCTCATCTGCTTTTTGATTCACATCTACTTCCATATGCTGTGGCTCACAATATATATGTATGCTCCTCTCTGTCCCGATTCATTCTAGGGATTGCTTCTTTTTATACTCAGTTGAGCAGAGCTCACAGAGTATATTAAGTTTGATTGCATAACGGTTGGTTATACAGGTATAAAGGAATCGAGATAGATAAAGACTTCCATATATCAAAATCATCAGGATCGAAAAAAAATTTGATTGAGCCATGTCGGTCCGTCCGTCCGTTAACCCGATAACTTGAGTAAATGTTGAGGTACCGTGATGAAATTTGGTATGTAGGTTCCTGAGCACTCATCTCAGACCGCTATTTAAAATGAACGATATCGGACTATAACCACGCCCACTTTTTCGATATCGAAAATTTCGAAAAACCGAAAAAGTGCAATAATTCATTACCAAAGACAGATAAAGCGATGAAATTTGGTAGGTGAGTTGAACTTATGACGCAGAATAGAAAATTAGTAAAATTTTGGACAATGGGCGTGGCACCGCCCACTTTTAAAAGAAGGTAATTTAAAAATTTGCAAGCTGTAATTTGGCAGTCGTTGAAGATATCATGATGAAATTTCGCAGGAACGTTACTCCTATTACTATATGTACGCTTAATAAAAATTAGAAAAATCGGAGAAGGACCACGCCCACTTAAAAAAAAAAAAAGAGTCACCTCTGGTCCACCTTTATGGCGATATCTCGAAACTGCGTCCACCTATGGAACTAAGGATCACTCCCTTTTAAAATACCCATTAGCACTTTTTTTTTGATACCCATATTGTACAAAAAAATTCTAGGGTCACCCCTGATCCACCTTTATGGAGATATCTCGAAACGGCGTCCACCTAAGGAACTAAGGATTACTCCCTTTTAAAATACTCATTAACACCTTTCATTTGATACCCATAACGTACAAACAAAGTCTAGAGTCACCTCTGGTCCACCTTTATGGCGATATTTCGAAACGGCGTCCACCTATAGAACTAAGGCCCACTACCTTTTAAAATACTCATTAACACCTTTCGTTTGATACCCATATTGTACAAACGCATTCCAGAGTCACCCCTGGTCCACCTTTATGGCGATATCTCGAAAAAGCGACCACCTATACAACTACCACCACTCCCTTTTAAAACCCTCATTAATACCTTTAATTTGATACCCATATCGTACAAACAAATTCTAGGGTCACTCCTGGTCCACCTTTATGGCGATATCTCGAAACGGTGTCCACCTATGGAACTAAGGATCACTCCCTTTTCAAATACTCATTAGCACCTTTTTTTTTGATACCCATATTGTACAAACAAATTCTAGGGTCACCCCTGGTCCACCTTTATGGAGATATCTCGAAACGGCGTCCACATATGGAACTAAGGATTACTCCCTTTTAAAATACTCATTAACACCTTTCGTTTGATACCCATATTGTACAAACGCATTCTAGAGTCACTCCTGGTCCACCTTTATGGCGATATCTCGAAAAAGCGACCACCTATACAACTACCACCACTCCCTTTTAAAACCCTCATTAATACCTTTAATTTGATACCCATATCGTACAAACAAATTCTAGGGTCACTCCTGGTCTACCTTTATGGCGATATCTCGAAACGGCGTCCACCTATGGAACTAAGGACCACTCCCTTTTAAAATACTCATTAGCACCTTTTTTTGATACCCATATTGTACAAACAAATTCTAGCGTCACCCCTGGTCCACCTTTATGGAGATATCTCGAAACGGCGTCCACCTATGGACCTAAGGATTACTCCCTTTTAAACTACTCATTAACACCTTTCATTTGATACCCATATCGTACAAACAAATTCTAGAGTCAACCCTGATCCACCTTTATGGCGATATCCCTAAATGGCGTCCACCTTTAGAACTATGGCCCACTCCCTCATAAAATACTCTTTAATGCCTTTCACTTGATACACATGTCATACAAACACATTCCAGGGTTTCCCTCGGTTCATTTTCCTACATGGTTATTTTCCCTTATGTTGTCACCATAGCTCTCAACTGAGAATGTAATGTTCGGTTCCACCCGAACTTAACCTTCCTTACTTGTTTAACATACTTTTAGATGCTGTGCTATGCGAGATTATTGCTTTAATTGCCGCTTGGCTGCCAATATAAAAGCTGAAACTTATGCAGTTTGAGCTGTTTTTTCCAGTGTTTCTACTGCTTTGGTTACGGCTACTACTTGGACTGAAAAACGCTACAGTGATCTAACAGGTTGTAGGACCGGTTTATTTCCAGATCAGAACAGTATACCGCAGACCCTACTCCTTTCACTTTTTTGGAACCATCGCGGGACGCTGTGCAGAATGGCATACAGTGCAGCCGACGGCCGTCGCGATAAGCCCCACCTACACACCAACATTCTTTTACATGCATTAATTGCCGGGGAGACCTTCTTCACTCCCTCCCCCTCGACAACAGCGTAAGCCATAAGTATGGCGGATTAGTCATCGAACCACCTAAGCAGTTGGTTGGTGACCAGCGCGCACAGCAGATGTCATTACACCCCGTGTCTCTGTCCACTGATTTGGAAGCCCCAATCCACATTGTGAAGTAATCTTCCTGCAATTTGACATGCAGCAGATCCATCTGGTTATGGCTGGATATATTTTAAAGTAGTTGAGACCATTGAGACATTGTTGAATGCTCCGGAAATGTCTAAGAAGGAAAGATAAACGAGCAGTTCTACCAGAATTTGGTACATGATATAGTCTTACGCAGACGTTTACAACTGTTTTTGCTACCCGGTATAAGGCTCCGCCAAGGTCTTCCACTGAAGTCAGGGCAAAGCAATATTAACAACTTCGGTTTTGCAAACATTCCGAGTGAATTTCTGTCGGCATTAAACATCCAATTTCTAGGAAAAACCTAAAACAAGCACAAGGCAAATTGGAAGAGGAGTTTAGGCTCATATCTCCTAATGGTTCAATCAATGCGACAGCTATTACCAAAGTAAAATCCTATTTTGGTAGAATATCGGCGCTTTTAAGACCCTGAAATCTTGCCATATTCATAAACAAGTAAGGAAGGTTAAGTTCGGGTGTAACCGAACATTACATACTCAGTTGAGAGCTATGGTGGCAACATAAGGGAAAATAACCATGTAGGAAAATGAACCGAGGGAAACCCTGGAATGTGGTTGTCTGACATGTGTATCAGATGGAAGGCATTAAAGAGTATTTTATGAGGGAGTGGGCCATTGTTCTATAGGTGGACACCATTTAGGGATATAGCCATAAAGGTGGGTCAGGGTTGACTCTAGAATTTGTTTGTACGATATGGGTATCAAATTTATTTTTTTATTTATTTATTTGTTTATTATTTAAAGTCGACGACAAACTATGGTCGACTGCATAATATAAAAGATATATAAATATACAACTCAAAAGATAAAATTTAAGATATATCGAGATTTCAACAATGTTATATTACAAACAAAGAAATATTAATGAACATTACGCTTTAATTACAGAATATAATAATAATAAGAATATGAGCAGAAATAAGATCTTATACCGAGATCTTATACTGGCGGAATGCATCAGATTCCGCTCAGCATGATTTCGGAATGCAGTGGATTCCAATCTTCCTGTTGGAATGCAACAAGATTCCAATCAGCATGTCATGGGAATTCGGCAGTGCTAAGAGTGGTGTAATGAGGATACGCCATCACAAGGCATAAAAAAGTAACATGACCTGTGTTGTTGGCATGTACCGGATTCCAATCAGCTCGATGGCTGACCCATAAGATTATACTGCCGGAATGCATACGATTCCGGTCAGTGACTCACGAAAAAGCATGTTTTTAACGTTGTTGGAATGCACCAGATTCCAATCAACACAGTACTGTCTTGTTCCTTCTTAATGACACATGTTGATAAATGTTCCTCCATCCTTATACGAGATCGTTCCTTTTTTTTAGGGAAGAAATAAATGTAGGCATATTAAATTAGCTTGTATCTCTTAGATTAGATAGGCATTTATTGCATTACGTATAGTGGAAAAAGTACATTCAATACTGATACAGCTGTACAAGTCATTGTAGTGCGCGCACCAGATAAGAAGAGGATTATTTTTAGCAAAGTTTCGTCGAAAAAGGGGTAAATAGAAAGGAACGTAGTGTCTGGATACTCTAAGGGGAACCGCAAAAAACAAGCGGCTGAGGAGGTCCGCAGAATCAATTTTTCCAATAATGAGCTTATGGATGAACAATACCCCCAGTAATATTCTCCGATTTTCCAGAGTAGGTAAGTTAATAAGAAGAAGTCTACTTCTGTATGGAGGAAGGTGGAGACTTGAGTCCCAATTAAGGCCGCGCAATGCAAATATCAAAAATTGCTTTTGAACTGACTCAAGACGCTTTATATGCTTTTGAGAAACAGGGGACCAAACGCATGAGCAATACTCGAGTATTGGACTAACCAGCGATGTGTAAAGAACCTTAGTGAGGTACGGATCATCGAACTCTTTAGCCCATCTTTTAACAAATCCAAGTAAACCCAACGCTTTGTTGGCTATAGATGAAATATGCGTGTTAAAATTCAATTTCGGATCAAAAAGGACACCTAGATCATTTGCAATAGATATACGCTCCAAAGGCGTACCATCTATTACATAAGATTTGAATGCTGGCTTCACTCGGTGAAATGTCATATGCTTACATTTAGATCAATGTAAAGCTAGTAAATTTGTTGTGCACCAACATTGGAACGAGCCCAAGTCGGCCTGAAGAAGATCCAAGGAACTCAAATCGGTAGGACAGTAAGTGTAGCAAAGTTTTACATCATCCGCATACATTATAGTATGGGAATATAATATTGTCTGTGGCAAGTCATTAATGAAAAGGACACAGAGCAAAGGGCCTAGATGACTTCCCTGGGGTACGCCGGAGAAAACTCCGAACGATTCCGACAGATTGCACTTGAACAGGACTTTTTGGGTCCGGTTAGAAAGATAGCTTTTCAGCCACATTAATAGGTGAAACGGAAAACCCAGTAAATCAAGCTTATGAATAAGCAACTCATGGTTGACGGTATCAAATGCTTTGCTGAAGTCCGTGTAGATGACATCCGTTTGCTTGTTCGCTAAAAATCCTTCCATAACTATAGAGGTGAATACAAGCAAATTTGTAGTGGTTGACCTTTGACGAATAAAACCGTGTTGGCATGGAGATAAAAGACTAGAACATTGATATTGGAGTTGACTGGTAACAATCTGTTCAAAGACTTTAGGAATGACTGAAAGTTTAGCAATACCCCTGTAGTTTTCAACTTTTGACCTACTACATTTTTTATGCAGGGGTATAATAAAAGACTGTTTCCAAAGTGCCGGGAATGACACAAATTTCAGAGAGAGCTCAAATAATTTTAAAATAGGCTCATACATGTTTTCGGCGCAGTACCTAAGCACGCAACTAGGAACACCGTCCGGTCCCGGAGAAAAGGTGGGATTCAAAGATTGAAGACTCTTAAGAACAATATTACCATCAATAGCAGGATTCCTAATGTAATTCGAGCTATCTGAGCGATAGGGATATTGACCGGAATGAAAATCACTGGATGATTACGTGGACTTAAAGAACTCAGAAAATAGTTCAGCAACGTCGTCATCAGTGCAAGCTTTTTTACCTCCAAAGGTTAATGAGGAAGGATACCCAGAAGTTTTCCGCTTTGAATTTACGAAACTGTAAAACTTTTTTGGATTTCTAAAAAATTGGGCTTTACAACAACTCAAGTAATTTTTATAACAAAGCTGATTAAGACGGTGAAATTTAGAACGAGCTGTTAGATATTTAGAGAGGTCTGCAGATGCTCCAGATTTCTTGAATCTCTTATAAAGCCTAGATTTAATGTTATTAAGTCTGATAAGTTGCCTTGAATACCAAGGGGGCTTATTCGAACATAGGGTATAGCGAGTAGGAATGCAGGTATCAAAGAAGCCATCAAGCGTACTGTAAAATATAGAGATAGCCGAATCGACATCAGTGCAAGCATAGAAATCCGACCAATCATGGGAAGCCAACAGATCATTGAGCATAATGAAATTCGCTTTGTAGAAGCATCTAGATCGGAGACGAGACTGTACTTGAATCCTACGGGGTAGGCTGATATCAAGTGATATCTCTAGCGTAGGGTGAAGACGGTCTCCTGGAAGGGATAAAGGTGGTATTTGCGTGAGGGCAGTACCCACCGAGCCATCCACAAATACTAAATCCAGCATTTTATTTCCACATTGGAACATTGTTAATCTGTAAAAGAGATGAGTCTAACAAGCAATTGAGAAACTCATGTTGAGCAGTTAGAGTTAAAAGGTTTGAATCACTTATATTAACCCAATTAACTGTTGGCAAGTTAAAGTCACCAACAACAACAAGTCGATCGTTATCTCCCAACTGCGAATGCAAATCGCAGATGGCCGAGCTATGAATAGCATAAACATCCATATCCGAACGAGGTGGTATATACGAACAGCAAACAATTACGCTATAGCTACCGAATGAAAGCCTAACTGCTATGAATTCGATATGAGAGATATTGTCCAGCGAAATCAACTCAGATGATAGGTTAGATTCAACAGCAATAAGGACACCTCCCGCTCTAGAGATGCGATCACGCCGATAAACAGCATATTTATTTGAAAAAACCTCAGAATTGTAATTATCAGGCTTTAGCCAGGTCTACGTAAAAGCTACAACTTGTGCAGAAAAGTTGAAAGAATTAAGGAAGAATGGAACAAGTTTTGATCGTAAACCACGAACATTTTGGTAATTAATGAGAAGACGGGACAGATCAGCAATTACCTTTGTGTTGTTATTACTGTGTTCGTCTTACCGTTTTTTGGCTGTAATAAAACAGATTCGGCCCTCGCCTTTCTTGTGAACAAGTGAACCACAGTATGCTTAGGCCAAAAAGAGCAATCAAGTACCTTATCGAAATATTCATCTGAAAGCATATTTTAAATGACGAGATGTCTCTCTCATATTTAAAGTTAAATTTATACACATTGATGTTACTAGTGTGTGCAACACCAAGTTTAGAGCAAACGTAAATGAGCAATGTCATTTTCGGTAAGCGAGGCGTGTAATCGGGACACAAATACAGCCCTACGAGGTGGCACGGCAGTCACCTGCAAAGGAGTAGCGGATAGCGCACCAGAGAGCTGGGAAGGTGCGGCCGTTATAGAACAGTTGACAGAAAACGCATTGCTTGACCTAGCGTTGGTTATCGAGCCCGTCAATGAAGTACTATTTTTTTCAGGTACACTTGTATCGCCAGCAACAACCCCAGTATCGGAAACTGTTATTGTTGGAGCTAAAGATACCGGTTGAGGTGTAGGATGAATTGGGGAGTCCAGCGAAATCAACATTGGTGACGTAGAAAAAACAGCGGCAAAGGTACCACTATTAGTACGTGCATCGTTTAATTTGCCAGAAATAGTCTCACTGGAAGTCTCGACACAGCCTTGCGGAGATTCTTGTGGAGATTCCTGAGCTGCATTGTTCATAACGTCTTTGGTAAGCCTGTTCGTATCAGTCAACGCGGTTGAAGGGACATTCGTAGGAGGACAGGTGTTTAAAAGGGTGTTTAAAAGGGAGTAATCCTTAGTTCCATAGGTGGACGCCGTTTCGAGATATCTCCATAAAGGTGGACCAGGGGTGACCCTAGAATTTGTTTGTACAATATGGGTAACAAAAAAAAAGGTGCTAATGGGTATTTTAAAAGGGAGTGATCCTTAGTTCCATAGGTGGACGCAGTTTCGAAATATCGCCATAAAGGTCGACCAGGAGTGACCCTAGAATTTGTTTGTACGATATGGGTATCAAATTAAAGGTATTAATGAGGGTTTTAAAATGGAGTGGTGGTAGTTGTATAGATGGTCGCTTTTTCGAGATATCGCCATAAAGGTGGACCAGGGGTGACTCTAGAATGCGTTTGTACAATATGGGTATCAAACGAAAGGTGTTAATGAGTATTTTAAAACGGAGTGGGCCTTAGTTCTATAGGTGGACGCCGTTTGGAAATATCGCCATAAAGGTGGACCAGGGGTGACTCTAGAATGTGTTTGTACGATATGGGTATCAAATTAAAGGTATTAATGAGGGTTTTAAAAGGGAGTGGTGGTAGTTGTATAGGTGGTCGCCTTTTCGAGAAATCGCGATAAAGGTGGACCAGGGGTGACTCTAGAATATGTTTGTACAATATGGGTATCAAACGAAAGGTGTTAATGAGAATTTTCAAAGGGAGTGGACCTTAGTTCTATAGGTGGACGCCTTTTCGAGGAATCGCAATAAAGGTGGACCAGGGGTGACTCTAGACTTTGTTTGTACCATATGGATATCGTTCTATAGGTGGTCGCATTTTCGAGATATCGCCATAAAGGTTGTAACGTAGCGTTACAATAAACCACTTGTACTTATGCTTGTATAGCATAGTCAACAACCACTAATAGCAAACCAATGAAAAAGCACAATAATGGTGCGTTGACTTCTCAACCAGTTTCTATAGCATAGCCAAAAACCACTTGTATAGCATAGTCAACAACCACTGATAGCAAACGAATGAAAAAGCACAATAATGGTGCGTTGACTTCTCAACCAGTTTGCGGCACCACCCATATAAACATTGAATTTGCATTTTTGCAATTCAGTCCTCGCAGGTGAGCCAGCGGGAGTGGTTGTCTTTTTAAAGACAAAATTGCCACTCCGGCTAGCCAGCCGAGTGGAAGGGGGCGCTGTCATGGCGCGGGTCACCCTCCACCAGAGTTGGACGACGCGAGTGGTGTCTTCGGACTATCCTTCCCTCCGTCGCCCACCCTGGTGTTGAGCGGCCCGCTGCCTTAATGACCAAATAACCCCCCTCCCCCGCGGCTCGGACTGAGCGGAAGGGGCGCTGTCATGGCGCGAGTCACCCTTCACCTGGGCTGGACGACGCGAGTGGTGTCTTCGGACTATCCTTCCCTCCGTCGCCCACCCTGGTGTTGAGCGGCCCGCTGCCTTAATGACCAAATAACCCCCTCCCCCCTCAGCTCTGATTTTAGTAGGCTGGCCGGAGCGGAGGAACCACTCCCTCTAGTTAGCTGGGGAGAAGAGGGTGCGGCCGTGGCGCGAGTCACCCCCTGCTGCACCAGGATGACGCGAGTGGTGTCTTCGGACTACCCTTCCCTCCGTCGTCCTGGTCTGGTAAGGAATGACTCGCCGCCCGAACGACCGCACGACCCCCTCTCCGCAGCTCTGGTTTCGGCCGTGAGCCGATGCGTGCGCACAAGGGGCTACCGCTGTGCCGTTAAGGTGCACTTCCCCTCCGCCACGGGTCGACCCACGGCGCCTCGGCTGGTACAACCCCACCCCCCTTACGCACCTTCTACTAGTGTGCAAGTAGGGAGGCGGGGGTGTCCAGCGGTGAAACCAGCACTAACCCGAGTCCTCGCAGTTTCTCCCGCAGGTGACTGACCCCGCCGATTACCGAGCCTGCCGAAGACGTTCGATCAGCCCGATCCTGCCGAAGCCGACCGACCAATACAAGTCCGCTGGTACGTCCATCCTATCCCGCCCGGAACACGCTGCCGCTGTCCAGGTAAACCCCGTCGCCAGCCCATCTCCCCTCTCACCACGGCCCTGGTACGCGCTCCGTAGCCCACCGCCGCATCGTCGCCCCTCTGGTGCCGCCGCTGCTACGACGACCGTTGGCCGATCGCCATCCTACCGCCGTTAAGCCGCTGCATCCGTCGCGCCGCTGCTACGACGTCCGTTGGCCGTTCGCCACCCTACCGCCGTTAAGCCGCTGCATCCGTCACGCCGCTGCTACGACGTCCGTTGGCCGTCCGCCATCCTACCGCCGTTAAGCCGCTGCACCCGTCCCGCCACTGCGACGACGACCGTTGGCCGCTTGCCATCCTACCGCAGTTAAGCCGTTGCTTCTATCCCGCCGCTGCTTCCGTACCGCCGTACCAGTCCGTCCGTTACCCGACCGTTCAGCCGCCCTACCGAACCTCCGTTAGTCGACGCTCCGCCCCCTCGCCATCTTGCGACGGAAAGCTGCTGTCCGCCTAATATCTCCAGCCGTGTGTGCGTGTGTTCGTAACACATAAATATCGTGTATTTATTCAGTAGGGGTTTGTGGGACCTTTACTCGACTCTGGATTGACTGAGCGTTACCCCAGCCTTAGACAAAACCCACCTCATAAATGGACGGTGGTGCGTGTGTTCGTAACACATAAATATCGTGTATTTATTCAGTAGGGGTTTGTGGGACCTTTACTCGACTCTGGATTGACTGAGCGTTACCCCAGCCTTAGACAAAACCCACCTCATAAATGGCGCCCGAGCAGGGACCCTCCTCCGCAGATGACCGTGGAAAAACAACTGCAACCACCACCAACACTGCCGGGGCGGGTTCAACGAACACATCGCTAGAAACAACACACACACAGACTCCGGAAGGCACGCTGCTGAACCCCGACTCGCTCAATTGGATCTACCTACTTAGGAAGGAGAAGCTGATCGAGGAGTGTAAGGAACACCGAATCGACGTGGAAGGCCAAACCGTAGCCGAGCTGCGTCGCGCACTGAGTACTTACGTGCGAGCGAACCGCGCCAGGAAATCCAGTGAAGACCTGTTGAAAGAGCTGGAACGAGAAGTGAACGAGGAAGAGGGGAAGTTCGCTACGCTACCCCAGCCAACAACAAAGCCGATCCCTACAATCCAGATCAACAGCCCACAGCCGCGCGGAGGAAAGGGAGAGAACGCACTACCGAAACGAGACGAAATGAGCGACGGTGAACTTATGAATACCGTTCGCCGCTGGGACTTGCACTTTTCGGGGGAGGAGTCACTGCACGAATTTCTTGAGAGGATAGAGGAGCTTGCCGAATGCTACCGCATCCCCGTCGAGCGACTCCTCCCAACACTGCCGGAGCTTCTACGTGGGAAGGCACTGCAATGGTACCGCATCCGTAAGCAACACATACACCGCTGGAGCGATCTGCGGAGGGAGGTGCAAAATTTTTTTCTACCTAAGCGACACATACGACATTTGGAAGAGGCCATCCGACAACGCAAACAGCAAGGCCGAGAGAAGGCCAAGGACTACATCCTCGCACTGGAAACGCTGATCCGCCAACACCCGACGATGTGCGAAGAGAATCACCTCGAACGGATCTATGATGGTCTACGCGTGGAATATCGCCTTTTTGTCAAACGCAGCGAGTTTAGGACGATCGAGGAGCTCCTGGAGCTAACGGAAGAGTATGAGCTGTTAAGAGGCGAGGAAGCGAGACAGGGAAAAATGGTGGCCCACAGCCTATACCACCTACCCATGGAATACGACAGCAAAGAGTGCTGTTGGCGCTGCAAGGAACGCGGACACCACCGCTTCCAATGTAAGGGCCCCTGGAGGAAGTTCTGCTCCCGGTGTGGCCAAGACAACATCCTCTCCAGGGACTGCCCATGCCCTCCGACTAGCCCAACTACCGAGAACGCACCCCGAACGCCGTCCAACGCTATTAAAGGAAGCCGCCAAGCACCGTACGTCCGACCAGAGAAGCCGAGGGAAGCACCCGCCAGCAAGTCAACCGCAAAAACACAAGTAGATGGCCGATTCTATATACCAGTGGTCATCGAGGACATGAGCGTGCGCGCACTAGTGGACACCGGCGCCACCCTATCCTATGTAGATGACACCGTACGGAAAAACCTAGAAAAGAACAACATCAAGGCACGCCCCAACAAGCGAAGTATCCAGCTGGCAGACCAAACGTGCGTCTTTACCTCGAATTCCTACCCGGCAAGGATTTTGTATCAAGGACGAGCCACAGACGCGATGCTGTCCGTTATCCCAAACTTGGCCGAACAGGTAATCCTCGGAATGGACTTCCTAAGAAAGAGGGGAATCATCCTCACGCTGGATGGCCAGCCGCTAGAGGCCACCGTGACCAACAGAGCACCCGAACTGGATACGCTATGTACATTGACGAGCCGAGAACACCTGAGCGACGAACAAAACACGGAACTGGGAAACTTCCTGGCGCATCACCAAAAGCGGTTTGGCGAAATCATCGGACCAAGCACTGCAGCCGAGCATACGATTCGTCTCAAACACAACCGACCGCTGAAGCAACGATACTACCCCCGCAACCCGGCCATGCAACAAGTAATCAACGAAGAGGTAGACGAGTTATTAGCCGGAGGAAGAATAGAACCATCACGAAGCGCGTACAGCTCGCCAATCGTGCTAGTCCGCAAAAAACAGGGCACGTGGAGGATGTGCATAGATTACCGTCAGCTCAACGCCGCCAGCGAACCAGACGCTTACCCGTTGCCGCAAATTGGAGCCATTCTCGACCAGCTGAAAGAGGCGAAATTCATCTCGACCATTGACTTGAAGAACGGCTACTGGCAAATCCCGCTCGCCAGAGCATCCCGACCATACACCGCATTTACAGTTCCTGGCAGAGGGTTGTTCCAGTGGAAAGTCATGCCATTTGGCCTACACTCTGCTCCGGCTACCTTTCAACGCGCTCTGGATTCGATACTTGGGCCCGAACTCCAACCAAAAGTTTTCGCCTACCTGGACGATATCATCGTATTGGGAGATACCTTCGAAGAACACTTGGCGATCTTGAGGGAAGTGTTCGAGCGCCTACAAAGACACAGGATGCAAGTAAACTTCGAAAAGTGCAGCTTCGTCCAGCAACAACTTCATTACCTAGGACACATCATCAGTTCGAAAGGAATTCACACCGATCCAGCAAAAGTATCCGCTGTACAGGAGATGCCCGCACCGAAAACGCTCAAAGAGCTCCGCCGTTTTCTTGGACTCGCGTCTTGGTACCGCCGCTTCGTGGCAGACTTCTCTACGCTCGCCGCGCCGCTTAACCAACTGCTGAAAAAGGGACAAGTCTGGAAATGGGAGGCGCAGCAAAATCACGCTTTCAAAGCACTCAAGGATAAGCTTTCCAGCGCGCGAATACTTTGTTGTCCGGACTTCTCTCGACCGTTTTTTCTCCAGACCGACGCGAGCGGAGAGGGCCTGGGCGTCGTGCTCTATCAACGCCATTCCGACCACGAGAACGTAGTAGCTTACGCCAGCCGAAGCCTAACCCAGCTGGAAAAGCGATACTCGGCCACCGAACAGGAATGCCTAGCCGTGCTATGGGGTATCCGTAAGATGAGACCGTACCTGGAGGGGTATCACTTCACCGTCATCACCGACCACCACTCACTAAAATGGCTGCACTCGCTCCAGAACCCCTCTGGACGTCTGGCAAGATGGGCACTGGAATTGCAACAATATAATTTCGAGATAGAATACCGAAAAGGAGCACAGAACGTGGTAGCCGACGCACTCTCCCGCTGCCCGCTACAACACGCCGATGATGACATTTTGTACACCATAACCAACGGAACAAACGACTGGCACGAGAGGAAAGCAAGACAGGTGCGGGAAAACCCTCAAGCACATCCAGATTACCAAATCGTCGATAACCGACTCTTCCGCCACATTTCCCCGAGAAATCAACTCTCGCGGTCACCGCAATGGAAGCTGTGCATCCCAGCCGACCGACGAAAGGACGTACTACAAGAAGTCCATGACGCCGCCGCCGCCGGACATCTCGGGGTGAAGAAGACGCTTAAGAGAGCACAACAGAACTATTACTGGCCCGGGATGTTCCGCGATGTTCTCAAACACGTACGGAAGTGTATCAGATGCGCAGAATACAAAGTCGAGCAAAGACGCCCAGCAGGATTGATGGCAACCATGCAATCATCACGGCCGTGGGAAATAGTAACCGCTGACTTCGTGGGACCACTGCCCCGTTCCAAGCAAGGAAATACTTGTCTCCTCGTCATGGTGGATAAATTCTCCAAGTGGGTGGAGTTGATCCCAGTGCGCCAAGCGACAACGACAAGCGTAATCAAAGCACTCCAAGAAAGAGTCATATACCGATTTGGCTGCCCGAAAACCTTCCTCACCGACAATGGTAAACAATTCGTCGGGAAGGCATTAGCAGCGTTTTTGAACGACCACCGCATCGATCACAAGTTTACGGCAGCTTACGCCCCGCACGAAAACCCCACCGAGCGAACCAACCGAGTCGTGAAAACCATGATAGCTCAGCGATGCAAGGACGACCACCGCACCTGGGACCAGGAGATTCCGCAAATAGCATTCGCGATAAACACGGCTAGCCACGAATCGACAACAGCATCAGCAGCAGAAATCAACTTCGGTAGAGACCTTACAGCACCGCAGCAAGTGCGCACGGAGGGAGCAGTACCAGCAGAGCCACCAACCGTACCACCGTCCATCACCAAGTTATGGGACGAGATAAAAGGGCACCTAGCCAAAGCTTCAAAGCAACAGAAAAAACACTACGACTTACGCAGACGGCAATGGAAGCCACGCATAGGCGAGCAGGTGATGAAAAGGGACCACCCACTCTCATCCGCGGCCGACAAATTCGCCCAGAAGTTAGCACCAAAATTTTCCGGCCCATATTTGGTGATGGAATATGTTTCCACGAACACGGTGAAAGTAGGCCACCCGGGGCAAACAAAGCAACAACACGCGCACTTGCAAGATTTAAAGCCGTACAAATTCTAAACAACCCTCGTTTTGCTTACTCATTGCAGGAACCAACTGTCCAACAATGAGTCGAAAACAGCGGCAACACACACCACCGGACTCACCGAAACCGATACGCCCGTGGCGCCCGCCGTTTGAGGCAACAGTGTGGCCGGCAAACAAACCAAAGATTCAGAGAATCCAAATTTTTCAGGGGCCACCAATAGAACAACTAATGGCCATAAAAGAAGACCCGCAACCAGAGCCACAGGGACGGGGCGACACCGAACACAACGAAATGAAGAAAACGACATACGAAGAGGGGCACCCCGATCCCGAACAATTTTTCGGGGGACTAAAACTAAAACGCCCGACAAAACGGAGCAAAAAGTGCTGGAAATTTTATTGGAAGAACCAGCGCGTCAAGGTGAAGATGATGGGCGAGAACCGGGCGAAAGTCTCGCTGATGGGAATCAACCGAATGGTACAAATCGAATGAGACAGCAAGAGAAGAGGCCGCCGCATTTCTTTTTTATATTTTTATATTTTCATACCTTTTACAAAAACTTGTTAGATTTAAGTCAGAAATGAATTGTAAATTATTTTCACAAACAAAAAAAAAAAAAAAAAAAAAAAATACATACATATCTACATAACATTAAAAGGGGAACAAGAGAAGTACGACGACGGACACAGTTTAGTACGACTCCACCCCCGACAAAAAAAAAAAAAAAAAAAAAAAAAAAAAAAAAAAAAAAAAAAAAAGCCAGCCGCTAGAGGCCACCGTGACCAACAGAGCACCCGAACTGGATACGCTATGTACATTGACGAGCCGAGAACACCTGAGCGACGAACAAAACACGGAACTGGGAAACTTCCTGGCGCATCACCAAAAGCGGTTTGGCGAAATCATCGGACCAAGCACTGCAGCCGAGCATACGATTCGTCTCAAACACAACCGACCGCTGAAGCAACGATACTACCCCCGCAACCCGGCCATGCAACAAGTAATCAACGAAGAGGTAGACGAGTTATTAGCCGGAGGAAGAATAGAACCATCACGAAGCGCGTACAGCTCGCCAATCGTGCTAGTCCGCAAAAAACAGGGCACGTGGAGGATGTGCATAGATTACCGTCAGCTCAACGCCGCCAGCGAACCAGACGCTTACCCGTTGCCGCAAATTGGAGCCATTCTCGACCAGCTGAAAGAGGCGAAATTCATCTCGACCATTGACTTGAAGAACGGCTACTGGCAAATCCCGCTCGCCAGAGCATCCCGACCATACACCGCATTTACAGTTCCTGGCAGAGGGTTGTTCCAGTGGAAAGTCATGCCATTTGGCCTACACTCTGCTCCGGCTACCTTTCAACGCGCTCTGGATTCGATACTTGGGCCCGAACTCCAACCAAAAGTTTTCGCCTACCTGGACGATATCATCGTATTGGGAGATACCTTCGAAGAACACTTGGCGATCTTGAGGGAAGTGTTCGAGCGCCTACAAAGACACAGGATGCAAGTAAACTTCGAAAAGTGCAGCTTCGTCCAGCAACAACTTCATTACCTAGGACACATCATCAGTTCGAAAGGAATTCACACCGATCCAGCAAAAGTATCCGCTGTACAGGAGATGCCCGCACCGAAAACGCTCAAAGAGCTCCGCCGTTTTCTTGGACTCGCGTCTTGGTACCGCCGCTTCGTGGCAGACTTCTCTACGCTCGCCGCGCCGCTTAACCAACTGCTGAAAAAGGGACAAGTCTGGAAATGGGAGGCGCAGCAAAATCACGCTTTCAAAGCACTCAAGGATAAGCTTTCCAGCGCGCCAATACTTTGTTGTCCGGACTTCTCTCGACCGTTTTTTCTCCAGACCGACGCGAGCGGAGAGGGCCTGGGCGTCGTGCTCTATCAACGCCATTCCGACCACGAGAACGTAGTAGCTTACGCCAGCCGAAGCCTAACCCAGCTGGAAAAGCGATACTCGGCCACCGAACAGGAATGCCTAGCCGTGCTATGGGGTATCCGTAAGATGAGACCGTACCTGGAGGGGTATCACTTCACCGTCATCACCGACCACCACTCACTAAAATGGCTGCACTCGCTCCAGAACCCCTCTGGACGTCTGGCAAGATGGGCACTGGAATTGCAACAATATAATTTCGAGATAGAATACCGAAAAGGAGCACAGAACGTGGTAGCCGACGCACTCTCCCGCTGCCCGCTACAACACGCCGATGATGACATTTTGTACACCATAACCAACGGAACAAACGACTGGCACGAGAGGAAAGCAAGACAGGTGCGGGAAAACCCTCAAGCACATCCAGATTACCAAATCGTCGATAACCGACTCTTCCGCCACATTTCCCCGAGAAATCAACTCTCGCGGTCACCGCAATGGAAGCTGTGCATCCCAGCCGACCGACGAAAGGACGTACTACAAGAAGTCCATGACGCCGCCGCCGCCGGACATCTCGGGGTGAAGAAGACGCTTAAGAGAGCACAACAGAACTATTACTGGCCCGGGATGTTCCGCGATGTTCTCAAACACGTACGGAAGTGTATCAGATGCGCAGAATACAAAGTCGAGCAAAGACGCCCAGCAGGATTGATGGCAACCATGCAATCATCACGGCCGTGGGAAATAGTAACCGCTGACTTCGTGGGACCACTGCCCCGTTCCAAGCAAGGAAATACTTGTCTCCTCGTCATGGTGGATAAATTCTCCAAGTGGGTGGAGTTGATCCCAGTGCGCCAAGCGACAACGACAAGCGTAATCAAAGCACTCCAAGAAAGAGTCATATACCGATTTGGCTGCCCGAAAACCTTCCTCACCGACAATGGTAAACAATTCGTCGGGAAGGCATTAGCAGCGTTTTTGAACGACCACCGCATCCATCACAAGTTTACGGCAGCTTACGCCCCGCACGAAAACCCCACCGAGCGAACCAACCGAGTCGTGAAAACCATGATAGCTCAGCGATGCAAGGACGACCACCGCACCTGGGACCAGGAGATTCCGCAAATAGCATTCGCGATAAACACGGCTAGCCACGAATCGACAACAGCATCAGCAGCAGAAATCAACTTCGGTAGAGACCTTACAGCACCGCAGCAAGTGCGCACGGAGGGAGCAGTACCAGCAGAGCCACCAACCGTACCACCGTCCATCACCAAGTTATGGGACGAGATAAAAGGGCACCTAGCCAAAGCTTCAAAGCAACAGAAAAAACACTACGACTTACGCAGACGGCAATGGAAGCCACGCATAGGCGAGCAGGTGATGAAAAGGGACCACCCACTCTCATCCGCGGCCGACAAATTCGCCCAGAAGTTAGCACCAAAATTTTCCGGCCCATATTTGGTGATGGAATATGTTTCCACGAACACGGTGAAAGTAGGCCACCCGGGGCAAACAAAGCAACAACACGCGCACTTGCAAGATTTAAAGCCGTACAAATTCTAAACAACCCTCGTTTTGCTTACTCATTGCAGGAACCAACTGTCCAACAATGAGTCGAAAACAGCGGCAACACACACCACCGGACTCACCGAAACCGATACGCCCGTGGCGCCCGCCGTTTGAGGCAACAGTGTGGCCGGCAAACAAACCAAAGATTCAGAGAATCCAAATTTTTCAGGGGCCACCAATAGAACAACTAATGGCCATAAAAGAAGACCCGCAACCAGAGCCACAGGGACGGGGCGACACCGAACACAACGAAATGAAGAAAACGACATACGAAGAGGGGCACCCCGATCCCGAACAATTTTTCGGGGGACTAAAACTAAAACGCCCGACAAAACGGAGCAAAAAGTGCTGGAAATTTTATTGGAAGAACCAGCGCGTCAAGGTGAAGATGATGGGCGAGAACCGGGCGAAAGTCTCGCTGATGGGAATCAACCGAATGGTACAAATCGAATGAGACAGCAAGAGAAGAGGCCGCCGCATTTCTTTTTTATATTTTTATATTTTCATACCTTTTACAAAAACTTGTTAGATTTAAGTCAGAAATGAATTGTAAATTATTTTCACAAACAAAAAAAAAAAAAAAAAAAAAAAATACATACATATCTACATAACATTAAAAGGGGAACAAGAGAAGTACGACGACGGACACAGTTTAGTACGACTCCACCCCCGACAAAAAAAAAAAAAAAAAAAAAAAAAAAAAAAAAAAACAACAACAAAACAGTGGAACATTTTTTTTTTGAACAATTACAATAACATTAACTCTGTTAGATATAAGTGGAATGACTGTATATTTTTGGAAAAAAAATTTTTTTTTTTAAATAAAGTGCTTCGCCCACATGCACACCGGCACAAGACCTAGGCCATGCCTGGAGATCCATCTTTCCCCACCGCAGCTTTCCGTCAACCGAAGTGGGAGGGGGACTGTAACGTAGCGTTACAATAAACCACTTGTACTTATGCTTGTATAGCATAGTCAACAACCACTAATAGCAAACCAATGAAAAAGCACAATAATGGTGCGTTGACTTCTCAACCAGTTTCTATAGCATAGCCAAAAACCACTTGTATAGCATAGTCAACAACCACTGATAGCAAACGAATGAAAAAGCACAATAATGGTGCGTTGACTTCTCAACCAGTTTGCGGCACCACCCATATAAACATTGAATTTGCATTTTTGCAATTCAGTCCTCGCAGGTGAGCCAGCGGGAGTGGTTGTCTTTTTAAAGACAAAATTGCCACTCCGGCTAGCCAGCCGAGTGGAAGGGGGCGCTGTCATGGCGCGGGTCACCCTCCACCAGAGTTGGACGACGCGAGTGGTGTCTTCGGACTATCCTTCCCTCCGTCGCCCACCCTGGTGTTGAGCGGCCCGCTGCCTTAATGACCAAATAACCCCCCTCCCCCGCGGCTCGGACTGAGCGGAAGGGGCGCTGTCATGGCGCGAGTCACCCTTCACCTGGGCTGGACGACGCGAGTGGTGTCTTCGGACTATCCTTCCCTCCGTCGCCCACCCTGGTGTTGAGCGGCCCGCTGCCTTAATGACCAAATAACCCCCTCCCCCCTCAGCTCTGATTTTAGTAGGCTGGCCGGAGCGGAGGAACCACTCCCTCTAGTTAGCTGGGGAGAAGAGGGTGCGGCCGTGGCGCGAGTCACCCCCTGCTGCACCAGGATGACGCGAGTGGTGTCTTCGGACTACCCTTCCCTCCGTCGTCCTGGTCTGGTAAGGAATGACTCGCCGCCCGAACGACCGCACGACCCCCTCTCCGCAGCTCTGGTTTCGGCCGTGAGCCGATGCGTGCGCACAAGGGGCTACCGCTGTGCCGTTAAGGTGCACTTCCCCTCCGCCACGGGTCGACCCACGGCGCCTCGGCTGGTACAACCCCACCCCCCTTACGCACCTTCTACTAGTGTGCAAGTAGGGAGGCGGGGGTGTCCAGCGGTGAAACCAGCACTAACCCGAGTCCTCGCAGTTTCTCCCGCAGGTGACTGACCCCGCCGATTACCGAGCCTGCCGAAGACGTTCGATCAGCCCGATCCTGCCGAAGCCGACCGACCAATACAAGTCCGCTGGTACGTCCATCCTATCCCGCCCGGAACACGCTGCCGCTGTCCAGGTAAACCCCGTCGCCAGCCCATCTCCCCTCTCACCACGGCCCTGGTACGCGCTCCGTAGCCCACCGCCGCATCGTCGCCCCTCTGGTGCCGCCGCTGCTACGACGACCGTTGGCCGATCGCCATCCTACCGCCGTTAAGCCGCTGCATCCGTCGCGCCGCTGCTACGACGTCCGTTGGCCGTTCGCCACCCTACCGCCGTTAAGCCGCTGCATCCGTCACGCCGCTGCTACGACGTCCGTTGGCCGTCCGCCATCCTACCGCCGTTAAGCCGCTGCACCCGTCCCGCCACTGCGACGACGACCGTTGGCCGCTTGCCATCCTACCGCAGTTAAGCCGTTGCTTCTATCCCGCCGCTGCTTCCGTACCGCCGTACCAGTCCGTCCGTTACCCGACCGTTCAGCCGCCCTACCGAACCTCCGTTAGTCGACGCTCCGCCCCCTCGCCATCTTGCGACGGAAAGCTGCTGTCCGCCTAATATCTCCAGCCGTGTGTGCGTGTGTTCGTAACACATAAATATCGTGTATTTATTCAGTAGGGGTTTGTGGGACCTTTACTCGACTCTGGATTGACTGAGCGTTACCCCAGCCTTAGACAAAACCCACCTCATAAATGGACGGTGGTGCGTGTGTTCGTAACACATAAATATCGTGTATTTATTCAGTAGGGGTTTGTGGGACCTTTACTCGACTCTGGATTGACTGAGCGTTACCCCAGCCTTAGACAAAACCCACCTCATAAGGTGGACCAGGGGTGACTCTAGAATATGTTTGTACGATATGGGTATCAAATGAAAGGTTTTAATGTGTGTTTGAAAAGGGCGTGGGGCTTAGTTCTATAGGTGGACGCTTTTCGAGATATCGCCATAAAGGTGGACCAGGGGTGACTCTAGAATGTGCTTGTACGATATTGGTATCAAAGTAAAGGTATTAATGAGAGTTTTAAAAGGGAGTGGTGGTAGTTGTATATGTGAAGGCGTTTTCCAGATATCGACCAAAATGTGGACCAGGGTGACCCAGAACATCATCTGTTGAATACCGCTAATTTATTTATATATGTAATACCTGCCAAGATTTCAAGGGTTTTTTATTTCGCCCTGCAGAACTTTTTCATTTTCTTTTACTTAATACGGTAGGTGTCACAACCATTTTACAAAGTTTTTTCTAAAGTTATATTTCGCGTCAATAAACCAATCCAATTACCATGTTTCATCCCTTTTTTCGTATGTGGTATATAATTATGGCATTTTTTTCATTTTTCGTAATTTTCGATATCGAAAAAGTGGGCGTGGTCATAGTCGGATTTCGTTCATTTTTTATACCAAGATAAAGTGCGTTTAGATAAGTACGTGAACTAAGTTCAGTAAAGATATGTCGATTTTTGCTGTAGTTATCGTGTTAACGGCCATGCGGAAGGACAGACGGACGGCTGTGTATAAAAACGTGGCTTCAACCGATTTCGCCCATTTTCACAGAAAACAGTTAGCGTCTACGCCCCTACCAAATTTCAAAAGGATTGGTAAATTTTTGTTCGACTTATGGCATTAAAAGGATCCTAGACAAATTAAATGAAAAAGGGCGGAGCCACGCCCATTTTGAAATTTTTTTTTATTTTTGTATTTTGTTGCACCATATCATTACTGGAGTTGAATGTTGACATAATTTACTTATATACTGTAAAGATATTAATTTTTTTTTTAATTTGACTTAAAAAAATTTTTTTTAAAAGCGGGTGGGATCGTTCTCCGATTTGCTAATTTTTATTAAGCGTACATATAATAATAGGAGTAACGTTTCTGCCAAATTTCATCATGATATCTTCAACGACTGCCAAATTACAGTTTGCATAATTTTAAATAACCTTCTTTTAAACGTGGGTGGTGCCACGCCCATTGTCCAAAATTTTACTAACTTTCTATTTTGCGTCATAAGTTCAACTCACCTACCAAATTTCATCGCTTTATATGCACTTTTTCGGTTTTTCGAAATTTTCGATATCGAAAAAGTGGGCGTGGTTATAGTCCGATATCGTTCATTTTAAATGGCGATCTGAGATGAGTGCTCAGGAACCTACATACCAAATTTCATCAAGATACCTCAAAATTTACTCAAGTTATCGTGTTAACGGACGGACGGACGGACGGACATGGCTCAATCAAATTTTTTTTCGATCCTGTTGATTTTGATATATGGAAGTCTATATCTATCTCGATTCCTTTATACCTGTACAACCAACCGTTATCCAATCAAACTTAATATACTCTGTGAGCTCTGCTCAACTGGGTATAAATATACATAAGTATATTGGCATCTGTTAGTGATAATAATGTGATAACTTCATAAAATAGGAAAGGTCAAAAACTTAAATCTTCTAAATGTGAATAAGTCCGCCAACCCAAAAATTTGTAGATTATGAATATGACAGAAAACCAAAAATTTATTGGTTGGCTATGGTATCGTTATAACAAAGGCGTTATTCTATGGCTTAAATAACCTATTACATTAATTTCCATAAGGTTGGTAGTTATTTCGCAACTTTCTTTCTATCTGATGATCTAATCGAACATGATTGATCTTTACAGTCGTGAACAAAGTTTGGTCTCACAACTAAAGGCATTTACACGCGTCACACTTTTTTGGCAACAATCAAAAATATTTATTGACTCGATCATAAAAACTTGTTTGTACATTAAACAATCAAACATATTTATTGACTCGTAATCATAAAAACTTATTTGTACATTATACATGAAAAAATATCGCTATTTCGACTGCTGAGTGGAATATCACCATATCTCAACAACTGTTTGGAAAAACCCCATGTTAAAATAATTCAAAATTCGGCGTTCAGTCGAGTTAGGGGATATTCCAGTTAACAGTTAATTTATAACAACACTCTTCAATTACTACATAAGTGGTCTCTTAAAAAGGCGTTAACTATTGGATTTGTAACATCTGTATATAAACTCGGAAAATCGGTGCTACCAATACCACCCTGTACCACGGCACAAAGTTTTCCTTCCGCAATGGCCCCTGCTCCAGAGTCTCCATGACACGGCTTTTTTCCAGCACATATAGCAAAGGCCCCTCCTTCAGAGTCTCCATGATACGGATTTTCTCCAACACATATAGCACAAATGAGTGTATCCAATACATATTCCGGCTTAAATAACCGATAAACTCTCTTGCATTTCTCTAAGTTTGATATAAATAATTCAACACTTTGGAGAAGATTATAATAACCACTTTTATGTTGGATTACCGAACCCCATCCACTAATTTTCAGTGGTGTGCCCTCTATTGATTGACTTTCACAAAGAGATATTGGTTTTACTTGGTCTGTCTCAGAAAATAATTCAGCCACTTTAATCACAGCTATATCTGCATATGCTGCCTCTCTATTATAGTCAGGATGAGGATGTGCACTCTCCGCACTGCGTTTTTGCGCTTTTTCTGAGTCCATTTTACATAAATCGGCTACACCAGCTAGAAGGAGGAACAACGACGGCTCTCGATTTATTACAGAATGCGCCACTGTTACCACCGATTTCAAACTGACTAAGGAGCCAACGAAATTATATCCGCTTTCATAAAAAATAGCTATCGAATGTCGGCTCTGCTCTATGCTTATATCGTTGCCATTGAAAACGCGAAATTGCGCATTCGCGTCAGACAAATACCAGCTAAGTACGAGAGGTAGGATCGCGATATGAATAATTGAATTCATTTTAGTTTTAGGCATTTTGCACAGATTTTTAAGTAAAAAGTATTACGTGATACATTTTGTGGGCGCTATTTATACCTAACTGAGTGGTGTGAATAAAAAATAAACAAAAACTTTTTCGTATAGATTTCAGAAATAGTACAAAAAAATCTTGTTTTCTTTTAATTAGTTGAACAAACAGATTTTTTAAGGTACTTATGCAATATATTGCGAAATGAAATGAGCTCAGCTATAACAAAACACTTGCTTTAGTTTTTAAAAAGAAAATTTCCTAATGGGTTGTTTATATATGTATTCGCAGAATTGAATTGTGTTATTAATTAGATATTTGTACAATAGCCGTATTTTTAATGAATAAATACAGAAAAGAACAAAGTGTCCACTTAATTAGTTTTATCTGTTTCCAAACTGCTTTTAAGTATAAAGTACTACGTAACAAATTTTGTTGGCGCGATTTATACCAAATTGGGTCTTGTGAATAAAAAAATAATTAAAAAAAAGTTGTATGTTAAACGGTTTTTTTGGAAAACAATACTTACATGAAGTAATAATAATACTAAAAGCTAGAAAATAATTAGGTAGGTCCTAGGTACTAGTCATCACACTCCTCATCAATCTAAGGCATTGATCCGACAATTAAATAGAAGCGTTGGGCGCGTGAAATTTCTAAAAATGTGAGGCGTAGCATAATCTGATTAAGGTTCAGTTGGTCTGAAATATGGCCATCAATATTGTCTGATCAACACCCTAGATTGATGAGGAGTGTGATGACTAGTACCTAGGACCTACCTAATTATTTTCTCGCTATTAGTATTATTATTACTTCATGTAAGTATTATTTAGGGGGCTAAGATACTTGTCTTGGATATCATAAGTGGTTGCAGGCTCTGGATCAGGGACTGTTATCAGTCCTAGACCGGCCATAGTGACGAATGGCACGCGTGATTAGTTATCACGTCCTGCACGAGGTGCCCCTGCTTCTACTGATAATGGCGGATCTAGAGAGGACAACTCGATGAAACCCGCACCCTTGAGTCATTGTGCCGAGCTCAGGGGAGGGAGGACTCTTTAAGAGTCAAGATCGGTACACAACGGTGACGAACTGGATTGTTTAGGGCTTTTGATTATTGACATTGTATTTTGACTTGATGACTTAGGGCTGGTAGGTGCGGTATTCTGCCACCTTAGTTGGTCGGGGTGAAACCCTACCGAAATGGCTGGTATACTAATGCTGCACTTGCCCACGCCCCGTTAAAACCGTGGCGGACCTCAAGGTACGTTCCGGCTCTGTCTCCGTTAAGTTGGTGGTGTAGGTGCGGTTGAAAATGTTCCCGCTTCATGTCCGGTCTGGCTCTGAACGCATTACTCATAAGGTAATGCGTCAACCCTCGCGTGGCCTCCCTGCGTAGCATAGATAACCACGAGACCGTTGGAGGGCGACTATACAATCGGCTCCAGATAGCGGCCTTGAGGGGGGAATTTTTAGAATGGACACGACTAACACGAATCCGCCAAGGATGGGGTCCCGAAGAAGAGCGGTTTTGATGGAAATCCGTCAAATCAATATTCAGCACTCTAAGGTGGTTTCCGTAAATTTGTTGCTCTGCCTTGAAAAAGGCGGAGTGGATATAGTCCTTGTCCAAGAGCCGTGGCTGAGTGGTAACGGCAGTAAGATTTCTGGATTAAGGACTGGAAAATTCAACTCCTTGGTGCATGGGAAGGCAGGTAGGCCTAGATCCTGTGTGCTTGTTAAAAAAGAGATTAAAGCTTTTATTCTCTCTAACTTCAGCAATGCTGACGTAACCACGGTCTGCCTCGAGCGAGGTAGTAATGAAATGTGGGTGGTCTCAGCGTACATGCACCACGGGGACGTAGCGGGACCACCACCTGCGATACTGGGCGAAATCACCGCCGAAGCAAGGCAGAGAGGTGTTGGCGTGATCATCGGTGCCGATGCTAATGCCCATCATAGCATCTGGGGAAGCTCGGATACCAACACTAGAGGTGAGTATTTACTTTTATTGTAGATGAGGGGCTTTGTATGTGTAATAGGGGGAATGACCCGCCTTTTATTACTGCGGTAAGGGAGGACGTCCTGGACGTCACCCTGGTTAGTAGAGAATTAGAATGTCGAATATCTGGCTGGAGGGTTCTCAACGAGCACTCCTTCTCTGATCACCGATATATTCAGTTATCGGTGAACGAAGAACGTTCCGGTAAAATATCTTTTAGGAACCCTAAAAGTACTAACCGGGACTTGTATTGTAGGAAGCTGGGAGAACTATTGCCTGCGGCGCCTACCGTTAGTTCGAACCTGTCCGAATCTGAGATAGACGTTCTGGTGGAAAACTTCACCTCGGCAAGCAATAGCACATTTCAGCTGTCCTGCCCATTGAAAACTTACTGGGGGAAGGACAAGCCGCCCTAGTGGTCGGATTCTCTTGACGACATAAGAGCATCCAGTCGCCGGCTCTTCAACAGAGCCAGGAGAAGTAAATTACCCTTGGACTGGGAGCTCTATAAGGTGAGTCTGGGGATTTATAAATATGAAATAAGGCTAGCCAAGCGAGATGCATGGCCAAGCTTCTGCGAAAACGTAGAAGGCTGCAATGAATCCGCGAGGCTTAGAAAAATCTTAGAGATGATGGTGGGGACTGGTCGATGAGTAGCGATGAGTCCCTAAAGCTTTTACTGGACAATCATTTTCCCGATGTGCCAGTTGCACAGGAATCTTCGCCTGCATGGTCGGTGGTCATTGGTCATGCAGAAGCATCTGCCATTCCAATACGGGAAAGTGAAATAACCTGGGCTATAGGGTCGTTCAAGCCCTATAATTCTCCGGGTCCGGATGGAATCATTCCTGCGCAACTTCAAAAGTCTTTGGGGATTTCCTGCCGCTGGTCAGCGATCATCTACACTAACTGCCTCAGGCTTAACTATATCCCGAAGTATTGGCACACGGTTAGGGTTATTTTCATTCCGAAGGCCGGCAGAAGCTCTCATGTATAACCTAAGAATTTCAGGCCAATCAGTCTCTCGTCGTTTCTTCTTAAGACGTTTGAGCGGTTGATTGACCTGTACCTACGGGAAAGAATACCTCGGGGGTTACTGTCGGCCTCGCAATATGCGCACTGCAAGGGCAGATCGACGGAAACGGCTCTCCATTCGATTGTAAAGCAAATAGAGGGGTCCCTAGAACACAAAGAGTATGCTCTGGGTGCCTTTCTAGACATCGAGGGTGCTTTTAACAATGTCTTACCGGGGGCAATCGAAATAGCTCTGGTGGGTTTATGAGTCGAGGCGGCTCTGGTTGAATTTATTAGCAAACTTCTATGCGGCAGAATTTTCGCAGCGGAGTGGGGAGGGACCATAATTAAGAGGAAGGTGTGCAGGGGCACGCCACGGGGCGTTGTCCTATCTCCTCTGCTCTGGGTTGTGGTAGTCAACGAGCTTCTTGTAGAGCTGGAAGCCAATGGCTGTAGGGTGGTTGCCTATGCAGATGACCTCGCTATCCTAGTTAGAGGCAAATTTCTGGACAACCTGCGCGATGTTCTGCAGGGCTACCTGGATACTGTGGCTAGGTGGGCTGAATAATAGGTTATTTTTAAAAGGAGATATAAGGTACCCGACTTCAGAACTCCCTTAATTGGAGGGGTACGGTTGGTACTTTCTGACAGGGTTAAATATTTGGGGATTGTTCTGGACAAGAAGCTGTCCTGGAGACCCAATGTGGAAGATAGGGCCACGAAGGCCGCGGTTGCCTTGTACTGCTGCAGAGGGGCTATTGGAAAGAGATGGGTACTCTCACCAGGAGCAGTACACTGGCTTTATGAGATTGTGGTCAAACCGATTCTGCTCTATGGGGTACTGGTCTGGTGGAAAGCACTGGGCACGGCGACTACCTCCAAAATATTAGTGTCAATGCAACTGATGGCGCTGATTGGCATCTGTGGCGCTCTGAAAACAACACCTACCTTGGCACTGAATGTCATGCTGAATATATATCCAGTAGATATTGCGGGAAAGGCAGCCGCGGCCCGGTCGTTGGCCAGGCTTCATGATATGGGTTATGGGCTTTTGTATGCCGATAACCGCTCCCTATGCAACCTTCACCCCAGTCATTACCCCGAGGGAGGAGTGGGGAAAAGGAATTTTGGCGGGGGGGGGGGGGAGTATTTTGTCAAGAGCTATATGTAAGCCGCAAGTTTAAGTTGGCTAATCACTGCAGTGTATTCCTAGCGGAAGTTGCTGCGATTAAGGATGTGGTGGATGAAATGCTATCCAGTGCTACTACGGTTAGGGAATTTAACATCTACTCAGATAGTCAAGCGGCTATAAGGCCTTGAGCTCAACGACAGTGCGATCGAGAGTGGTCTGGGAGTGCCTGACCTCACTTGCGATTGCATTGAATTATTTTACAATTAAGATTGTCTCGGTCCTGGGCCATAGTGATATTCCGGGTAACTGTCAAGCGGATCTCTTAGCCCGAATCGGTACAACTGGATGAAGATGGCTGTAGCGATTTCGGGATTCCGCTAGCCACCTGTGGATTGCTCCTCCATAGCTGGGCCTCGAGTCAGCTCCGCAAATGTTGGGCGGACACTACGTCTTGCAGGGTAGCAAGATCTTTTTGGCCGAAGGTGGATGGCAGGAGGTCTGCTGAAGTAATTGGGTTCACTAAGGTTCACCTATCAATTGTCATTGGGGTTTTGACAGGGCACTGTCCCATGGGTATCCATGCGGTACGTCTCAATATATTGGAATCTCCATCCTGCTGCAGCTATATGGAGGATGACGAGGTCGAATCACCAAATCACTTTATGCTTGATTGCCCAGCTTTTGCCAGAATTAGGCGAAAGTATTTCGGTCGCGACTCACTTGGATCTCCCGAGGAGCTATTCAAGGTTGAGATCGGGATCATTCGGAACTTTATCGTTGCTACCCAACGATTCTCTACGTAGTTATATCTACGTCACCGTTATTTTAGTTTATTATATGTGGTATCAAAACGGACCTTCATGTTGTCCAAGAGCTTTCCCTATCAGGGAAACTACCACCCAACCTAACCTAATCTTAAAAAATCTGTTTGTTCAACTAATTAAAAAAAAAAACAAAGTTTTTTTGTACTATTCCTGAAATCTATAAGAATAAGTTTTTGTTTATTTTTTATTCACAAGACCCAATTAGGTATAAATCGCGTCAACAAAATTTATGACGTAGAACTTTATACTTAAAAGCAGTTTGGAAACAGATAAAACTAACTAACTAGACCCTTTGTTCATTTCTGTATTTATTCATTTAAAATGCGGCTATTGTACACACCTCTAATTAATAACACAATTCAACTCTGCGAATACATATATAGACAACTCTTTACTAGGAAATTTTCTTTTAAAAAACTAGAGCAAGTGTTTCAATAAAGGTGAGCTCATTTCAGTTCGTAGAAATATGCATAAGTACCTTAAAAATATGTTTGTTCAACTAATTAAAAAAACAAGATTTTTTTGTACTATTCCGGAAGTCTATAAGAAAAAGTCTTTGTTTATTTTTTATTCACAAGACCCAATTAGGTATAAAGCGCGTCAACAAAATTTATCACGTAGTACTTTATACTTAGGAACAATTTGAAAACAGATGAAACTAATTAAGTGGACAGTTTGTTCTTTTCTGTATTTATTCATTAAAAATACGGCTATTGTACACACCTCTAATTAATAACACAATTTAACTCTGCGAATACATATATAAACAACTCATTACTAAGAAATTTCCTTTTGAAAAACTAAAGCAAGTGTTAAAAAATCTGTTTGTTCAACTAATTAAAAAAATAAGATTTTTTTGTTCTATTCCGGAAGTCTATAAGAAAATTGTTGCCTGCTCGCAACGCAAAAGCGTTACACTTTTACCCTGTATAAAATGGCGGTGTGGCAGTGCAACTCTGTGAAATTCTCAATTCGCTCTTGAGTTCCACATATACTCTGTTAATATGAGTGCACAAATCACATACCCAGATTGCGCATTCATGAGTCCAAATTGCTTCGTTCTGCGCATCTACGTCACAGTTGACTGTTTGAGCGAATTAAAGAAAGAGCGCAAAAAATAAGAGCTGAAGGAAAATGACGTAAGAATTGCCCATAAAAAAGAGATGATCTAATGTTTACATGCGTAATGCGTAATCTTCTTGTGTGATTTGTGATATGAGTGAATACGGTGAGATGAAATGTTCTTTGTATGCAATATAAATGTTGAAAATTTTCTGGGGTAGGAGTAACACTATTAAGGCTTTACCATTTACTTAGGCAACAATTTATTTCAGAAAAGAAAACGCTATTAGAAACAATTTGAAAACAGATTAAACTAATTAAGTGGACACTTTGTTCTTTTCTGTATTTATTCATTAAAAATACGGCTATTGTACACATATCTAATTAATAACACAATTCAACTCTGCAAATACATATATAAACAACTCATTACTAGGAAATTTTCTTTTGAAAAACTAAAGCAAGTGTTAAAAAATCTGTTTGTTCAACTAATTAAAAAAACAAGATTTTTTTGTACTATTCCGGAAGACTACAAGAAAAAGTCTTTGTTTATTTTTTATTCACAAGACCCAATTAGGTATAAAGCGCGTCAACAAAATTTATCACGTAGTACTTTATACTTAGAAGCAATTTGAAAACAGATTAAACTAATTAAGTGGACACTTTGTTCTTTTCTGTATTTACTCATTAAAAATACTACTATTGTACACATACCTAATTAATAACACAATTCAACTCTGCGAATACATATATAAACAACTCATTACTAGGAAATTTTCTTTTGAAAAACTAAAGCAAGTGTTTCGATAAAGCTGAGCTGATTTCATTTCGTAGAAATATTCATAAGAACTTTAAAAATCTTTTTGTTCAACTAATTAAAAAAAAAACAAGATTTTTTTGTACTATTCCTGAAATCTATAAGAAAAAAATGTTTGTTTATTTTTTATTCGCAAGACTCAATTAGGTATAAATCGCATCAACAAAATTTATCACGTAGTACTTTATACTTAGAAGCCGTTTGGAAACAGATTAAACTAATTAAGTGGACACTTTGTTATTTTCTGTATTTATTCATTAAATATACTGCTATTGTACACATACCTAATTAATAACACAATTCAACTCTGCGAATACATATATAAACAACTCATTACTAGGAAATTTACTTTTGAAAAACTAAAGCAAGTGTTTCGATAAAGCTGAGCTCATTTCATTTCGTAGAAATATGCATAATTACCTTAAAAATCTTTTTGTTCAACTAATTAAAAAACAAGTAAGGAAGGTTAAGTTCGGGTGTAACCGAACATTACATACTCAGTTGAGAGCTATGGTGACAACATAAGGGAAAATAACCATGTAGGAAAATGAACCGAGGGAAACCCTGGAATGTGTTTTTATGACATTTGTATCAAATGAAAGGCATTAAAGAGTATTTTATGAGGGAGTGGGCCATAGTTCTATAGGTGGACGCCATTTAGGGATATAGCCATAAAGGTGGATCAGGTTGACTCTAGAATGCGTTTGTACGATATGGGTATCAAATGAAAGGTGTTAATGAGTATTTTAAAAGGGAGTAACCCTTAGTTCCATAGGTGGACGCCGTTTCGAGATATCGCCATAAAGGTGGACCAGGGGTGACCCTAGAATTTGTTTGTACGATATGGGTATCAAATTAAAGGTATTAATGAGGGTTTTAAAAGAGAGTGGTGGTAGTTGTATAAGTGGTCGCCTTTTTGAGATATAGCCATAAAGGTGGATCAGGTTGACTCTAGAATGCGTTTGTACGATATGGGTATCAAATGAAAGGTGTTAATGAGTATTTTAAAAGGGAGTAATCCTTAGTTCCATAGGTGGACGCCGTTTCGAGATACCGCCATAAAGGTGGACCAGGGGTGACCCTAGAATTTGTTTGTACAATATGGGTATCAAAAGAAAGGTGTTAACGAGTATTTTAAAAGGAAGTAATCCTTAGTTCCATAGGTGGACGCCGTTTCGAGATATCGCCATAAAGGTGGACCAGGGGTGACCCTAGAATTTGTTTGTACGATATGGGTATCAAATTAAAGGTATTAAGGAGGGTTTTAAAAAGGAGTGGTGGTAGTTGTATAGGTGGTCGCCTTTTCGAGATATCGCCATAAAGGTGGACCAGGGGTGACTCTAGAATGCGTTTGTACGATATGGGTATCAAATGAAAGGCGTTAATGGGTATTTTAAAAGGGAGTAATCCTTAGTTCCACAGGTAGATGCCGTTTCGAGATATCGCCACAAAGGTGGACCAGGTGTGACCCTAGAATTTGTTTGTACAATATTGGTATCAAAAGAAAGGTGTTAATGAGTATTTTAAAAGGGAGTGATGCTTAGTTCCACAGGTGGACGCCGTTTCGAGATATCGCCATAAAGGTGGACCAGGTGTGACCCTAGAATGCGTTTGTACAATATGGGTATCAAACGAAAGATGTTAATGAGTATTTTAAAAGGGAGTAATCCTTAGTTCCATAGGTGGACGCCGTTTCGAGATATCGCCATAAAGGTGGACCAGGTGTGACCCTAGAATTTGTTTGTACGATATGGGTATCAAATTAAAGGTATTAATGAGGGTTTTAAAAGGGATAGGTGGTAGTTGTATAGGTGGTCGCCTTTTCGAGATATCGCCATAAAGGTGGACCAGGGGTGACTCTAAAATGCGTTTGCACGATACGGGCATCAAATGAAAGGTGTTAATGAGTATTTTAAAAGGGAGTTATCCTTAGTTCCATAGGTGGACGCAGTTTCGAGATATCGCCATAAAGGTGGACCAGGGGTGACCCTAGAATTTGTTTGTACAATATGGGTATCAAAAGAAAGGTGTTAATGAGTATTTTAAAAGGGAGTAATCCTTAGTTCCATAGGTGGACGCCGTTTCGAGATATCGCCACAAAGGTGGACCAGGGGTGACCCTAGAATTTGTTTGTACAATATGGGCATCAAACGAATGGTGTTAATGAGTATTTTAAAAGGGAGTAATCCTTAGTTCCATAGGTGTACGCCGTTTCGAGATATCGCCATAAAGGTGGACCAGGGGTGACCCTAGAATTTGTTTGTACAATATGGGTATCAAAAGAAAGGTGTTAATGAGTATTTTAAAAGGGAGTGGGCCTTAGTTCTATAGGTGGACGCCGTTTCGAAATATCGCCATAAAGGTGGACCAGGGTGACTCTAGAATGTGTTTGTACGATATGGGTATCAAATTAAAGGTATTAATGAGAGTTTTAAAAGGGAGTGGTGGTAGTTGTATATGTGAAGGCGTTTTCCAGATCGCGACCAAAATGTGGACCAGGGTGACACAGAACATCATCTGTTGGATACCGCTAATTTATTTATATATGTAATACCTGCCAAGATTTTAAGGGTTTTTTATTTCGCCCTGCGGAACTTTTTCATTTTCTTCTACTTAATATGGTAGGTGTCACAACCATTTTATAAAGTTTTTTCTAAAGTTATATTTCGTGTCAATAAACCAATCCAATTACCTCACCATGTTTCATCCCTTTTTTCGTATTTGGTATAGAATTATGGCATTTTTTTCATTTTTCGTAATTTTCGATATCGAAAAAGTGGGCGTGGTCATTGTCGGTTTCGTTCATTTTTCATACCAAAATAAAGTGAGTTCAAGTAAGTAGGTGAACTAAGTTCATTAAAGATATGTCGATTTTTGCTCAACTTATCGTGTTAACGGCCATGCGGAAGGACAGACGAACGACTGTGTATAAAAACTGGGCGTGGCATAAACCGATTTCGCCCGTTTTCACAGAAAACAGTTAACATCATAAAATCTATGCCCCTACCAAATTTCAAAAGGATTGGTTAATTTTTGTTCGACTTATGGCGTTAAAAGTATCCTAGACAAATTAAATGAAAAAGGGCGGAGCCACGCCCATTTTGAAATTTTCTTTTATTTTTGTATTTTGTTGCACCATGTCATTACTGGAGTTGAATGTTGACATAATTTACTTATATACTGTAAAGATATTAAATTTTTTGTTAAAATTTTACTTTAAAAAAAATTTTTTTTTTAAATTATCTTCTTTTAAAAGTGGGCGGTGCCACGCCCATTGTCCAAAATTTTACTAATTTTTTCGCCTGCGTCATAAGTTCAACTCATCTACCAAGTTTCGTCCCTTTATCTGTCTTTGGTAAAGAATTATCGCACTTTTTCGGTTTTACGAAATTTTCGATATCGAAAAAGTGGGCGTGGTTATAGTCCGATATTGTTCATTTTAAATAGTGATCTGAGATGAGTGCTCAGGAACCTACATACCAAATTTTATCAAGTTACCTCAAAATTTACTCAAGTTATCGTGTTAACGGCCATGCGGAAGGACAGACGGACGACTGTGTATAAAAACTGGGCGTGGCATCAACCGATTTCGCCCGTTTTCACAGAAAAGAGTTAACATCATAAAATCTATGCCTCTACCAAATTTAAAAAGGATTGGTTAATTTTTGTTCGACTTATGGCGTTAAAAGTATCCTAGACAAATTAAATGAAAAAGGGCGGAGCCACGCCCATTTTGAAATTTTCTTTTATTTTTGTATTTTGTTGCACCATGTCATTACTGGAGTTGAATGTTGACATAATTTACTTATATACTGTAAAGATATTATATTTTTTGTTAAAATTTTACTTTAAAAAAAATTTTTTTTAAAAGTGGGCGTGGTCCTTCTCCGATTTTGCTAATTTTTATTAGGCGTACATATAGTAATAGGAGTAACGTCCCTGCCAAATTTCATCATGATATCTTCAACGACTGACAAATTACAGCTTGCAAAAATTATAAATTACCTTCTTTTAAAAGTGGGCGGTGCCACGCCCATTGTCCAAAATTTTACTAATTTTCTATTCTGCGTCATAAATTCAACTCATCTACCAAGTTTCGTCGCTTTATCTGTCTTTGGTAATGAATTATCGCACTTTTTCGGTTTTACGAAATTTTCGATATCGAAAAAGTGGGCGTGGTTATAGTCCGATATCGTTCATTTTAAATAGCGATCTGAGATGAGTGCTCAGGAACCTACGTACCAAATTTCATCAAGTTACCTCGAAATTTACTTAAGTTATCGTGTTAACGGACGGACGGACGGACGGACGGACGGACGGACGGACGGACGGACATGGCTCAATCAAATTTTTTTTCGATCCTGATTATTTTGATATATGGAAGTCTATATCTATCTCGATTCCTTTATATATGTACAACCAACCGTTATCCAATCAAACTTAATATACTCTGTGAGCTCTGCTCAACTGAGTATAAAAAAACAAGATTTTTTTGTACTATTCCTGAAATCTATAAAAAAAAAATTTTTGTTTATTTTTTATTCGCAAGACCCAATTAGGTATAAATCGCGTCAACAAAATTTATCACGTAGTACTTTATACTGAGAAGCAGTTTGGAAACAGATTAAACTAATTAAGTGGACACTTTGTTATTTTCTGTATTTATTCATTAAAAATACTGCTATTGTACACATACCTAATTAATAACACAATTCAACTCTGCGAATACATATATAAGCAACTCATTACTAGGAAATTTACTTTTGAAAAACTAAAGCAAGTGTTTCGATAAAGCTGAGCTCATTTCATTTCGTAGAAATATGCATAATTACCTTAAAAAACTGTTTGTTCAACTAATTAAAAAAAAAAAAAGATTTTTTTGTACTATTCCTCAAATCTATAAGAAAATGTTTTTGTGTATTTTTTTTTCACAAGACCCAATTAGGTATAAATCGCGTCAACAAAATTTATCACGTAGTACTTTATACTTAGAAGCAGTTTGAAAACAGATAAAACTAATTAAGTGAACCCTTTGCTCTTTTCTGTATTTGTTCATTAACAAGTAAAGGTGTCTAATTTCGGGTGTAACCGAACATTATATACTCAGCGTGAGCTTCAATTGTACATTTCATTTCAGATAAATTACTTTTCTACATAACACGTGGCACCGCCCGTTTAAAAAAATTTCTCCTCATACCCTCTTACAATAAAACTTGATAAGTAAAATATCATTGATACAAAGCTATTTTTTGCTAAGTTGAAGCTTATTATTCTAGTCTACGACCATTTTAAACTTGTTTTATATCTAAGTTGTCTTTAACCGATCCCGTCCATTTTTATTAGAAATATTTTCTGCTATAAGAAAATATGTGTACACAATTTCATTACGATATGTTAATTTTTCTTCTAGTTATGGCTCTCGAAACATAGAAAATTGCTTAGTTATAAAAGGGGCGGTGCCACACCCATTTTCAAATATTTTAGCGTTTTCCAATTTAATGTTATAATTCAGTTTAGAAAGTAAAATTCTTTTGACACAAAGCTCTTTTTCGCTAAGATATATCTTATTATTTTCGTCTACAACCCGTTTAAAAGTCTTTTATATGAAAGTGGGCGTGATCTTTAACCGATCTCGCTCATTTTTCCTAGAAACATTTCCTGGTAGAGGGAAAATTTGTGTACCACATTTTATTACGATCCGTAATTTTTCTTCAAGTTATAGCTCCCGAAACATAGAAAATTGATTAGTCATAAAAGGGGCGGTGCCACGCCATTTTTTTTATACCTTTATTATATTAAGGCGCTTTCATGTTTGTCCCCTCATTTCCATACGAATTTTTGACCCACGAAAAAGTCTTTTTCGGTAACTTCCCGTTGAGCTAGACACATGATAGTTAGAGCATAGTTCAGATCTGGGAGACATTACAATGCAAGTGAAAACAAATCCGCTAGGTGGCGCACGGATCGAGATATACAGCAAATTAATTTTAAAATGAAAATTTTGCGATCGACTTTTAACTAACTTCTCGGGGATCCAGAGATTGAAACTTAGCGCATATTGTGCGAGTCGATGGCACTACAATTCGTGGAAAACAAAATGCCGCCAGGTGGCAGACGAATCGAGATAAACGAAAATCCCTGAAAAAACGCAGGGAATCTTGCAATTGATTTTTGAGTAACTTCCCGGTGAGCTGGAGATATGAAACTTGGGTCGTGAGTCAGACCCCGGTGACAATGCACCATTTGATCGAAAAAAAATTCGCTAGGTGGCGCATGCATCGGGATATTAGGAAAATTTATTTTAATTTGGGAATCTTTCAATCCATTTTTAACTAACTTCCCGGTTACCTAGAGACTTGTCACTTAGCACATAGTTCGAGACCCGGTTACAATACAATTTGTAGAAAATAAAGTTCCGCTAGGTGGCGTGCTAATTGAGATAACTAGAAATCCCTGAAGAAGGAGGGGAATCTTGCGTTGGATTTTTGAGTAACTTTCCGGTGAGCTAAAGACTCGGAACTTGGGCCGTGGGTGAGATCCCGGTGACAATGCAACATTTGATCAAAAAAAAAATTCGCTAGGTGGCGCATGGATCGAGATATTAAGAGAGATAATTTTGATTTGGGAATCTTTCAATCCATTTTTAACTAACTTCCCGGTTACCTAGAGACTTGAAACTTGACACTTAGTTAGAGGCCTAGTGGCAATACAACTTATAGAAAACAAATTTCCGCTAGGTGGCGCTAGTCAAGATAACTGCAAATCCTTGAAAAACGAGGGAAATCTTGCGATCGATTTTTAAGTAACTTCCCGGTGAGCTAGAGACCTGAAACTTGGGCCGTAAGTCAGAACCTGGTGGCAATGCAATATTTGATCAAAAAAATTTCGCTGCTTGGCGCATGGATCGAGATATTAAGAGAATTAATTTTGATTTGGGAATCTTTCAATCCATTTTTAACTAACTTCCCGGTTACCTAGAGACTTGAAACTTGGCACTTAGTTAGAGGCCTAGTGACAATACAACTTGTAGAAAACAAATTTCCGCTAAGTGGCGCGCTAGTCAAGATAACTGCAAATCATAGAAAAACGAGGGGAATTTTGCAATCAGTTTTTAGGTAACTTCCCGAGGAGCTAGAGACTTGAAACTTGGGCCGTGAGTCAGAACCCAAAATTTTAAATGCCTTTTTGTAGGCAGCAATAAAAAAGTGAAAAATAGATGATAAAAAAATTTTAAGGACTACCTTTATATAAATGGACCAAAAAATAGAAGGCAATTTTTTTTTAATACAGACATAATCTTGTTGAATTTTGACTAAAAACCTTTAACAATAGCTCTTGTAAAAGAATTTTGGGATTTAAAATTATAAAGGTAGAGCGCGTGCTTAAATTTAAATAATCAATTAGTTAATACAAAGTAGATGGTTTGCCTTAAATTGAAAAATTGCGCTCCACCTTTATAGTTTTAAATCCCAAATTTCTTTTACAAGAGCTATTTTTAAAGTTTTTTAGTCAAAATTCAACAAGATTATGTCTGTATTAAAGGAAAAATTGTCTTATATTTTTTGGTCCATTTATATAAAGGTAGTCCTTAAAATTTTTTTATCATCTTTTTATTTAAATTTGAAGTTTTTCCTATTTATTGTTATAAATCCACTTGGGGAATGAAATACCATTGATATAAAGCTCTTTTTTTTGCAAAGATATAGCATATTTTAAATGAGAATCGTTCCGTCAGTCGAAAGTATATCTTCCCCAAATTCTTTTAAATATCTGCTTTGGGCATTTTAAATTATCGCAAATATTTAACTCACAAACACAATTAACGCACGAATTTGAAAACGCCAAGTTTTATCTACAAAAAACAGAAACTCATCATATCGCAAGCGGAAGAAGAAATAGCAATCAGCTGATGAGTAGGGAGCACTGTTGTAAAACATAAAAGGTGTTCCAAATGGTAACAAAGTACTATGGTTATATGTTTTAGGTTAGGCTGAACTGGCCGGTCTATGAGGACCGCACATAAACTGAATGAGTCCGTAGTGTTAGCATAAGTTTGTTTTAACGACCAAATTGAAAAACCCTATCAAAAATCAGGATCTCTGTTATAAAATAACTCCGTCCTCTTGGCAAATACTAGAAGCTTCCTAGGACTTAAGCCACTTGCTGCTTCTAGATCTGACAGCTGTATCACTCCTAATAGCTGGAGTCTTAGCATGGCAAGCGCAGGGCACGAGCACAGAACATGCTCGATCGTTTCCTCCTCCAGCCCGCACTTCCTACATATGCTATCACTGACCAAGCCTATTAGAGACATGTGACGCCAGAAGGCAGTGTCCAATCACAATACCCGTTATGAGTCTACAGTTCCCTCTTTTTAATAATAGAAGCAACTTTGTTAGTCTAAGGTTGTAAGATCTACACATAATCTTTAACACTTTTCATTAAAAATACGGCTATTGTACACAATCTAATTAATAACACAATTCAACTCTGCGAATACATATATAAACAACTCATTACTAGGAAATTTTCTTTTGAAAAACTAAAGCAAGTGTTTCGATAAAGCTGAGCTCATTTCATTTCGTAGAAATATTCATAAGTACCTTAAAAATCTGTTTGTTCAACTAATTAAAAAAGAAAACAAGATTTTTTTTGTACTATTCCTGAAATCTATAAGAAAAAAATTTTTGTTTATTTTTTATTCGCAAGACTCAATTAGGTATAAATCGCATCAACAAAATTTATCACGTAGTACTTTATACTTAGAAGCAGTTTGGAAACAGATTAAACTAATTAAGTGGACACTTTGTTCTTTTCTGTATTTATTCATTAAAAATACGGCTATTGTACACATCTCTAATTAATAACACAATTCAACTCTGCGAATACTTATATAAACAACTCATTACCAGGAAATTTTTTTTGAAAAACTAAAGCAAGTGCTTCGATAAAGCTGAGCTCATTTCATTTCGTAGAAATATGCATAATTACCTTAAAAATCTGTTTGTTCAACTAATTAAAAAAAAACAAGATTTTTTTTTGTACTATTCCTGAAATCTATAAGAAAAAATTGTTTGTTTATTTTTTATTCGCAAGACTCAATTAGGTATAAATCGTATCAACAAAATTTATTACGTAGTACTTTATACTGAGAAGCAGTTTGGAAACAGATTAAACTAATTAAGTGGACACATTGTTCTTTTCTGTATTTATTCATTAAAAATACGGCTATTGTACACATCTCTAATTAATAACACAATTCAACTCTGCGAATACTTATATAAACAACTCATTACCAGGAAATTTTTTTTGAAAAACTAAAGCAAGTGCTTCGATAAAGCTGAGCTCATTTCGTTTCGTAGAAATATGCATAATTACCTTAAAAAACCTGTTTGTTCAACTAATTAAAAAAAAAAAAAGATTTTTTTGTACTATTCCTCAAATCTATAAGAAAATGTTTTTGTGTATTTTTTTTTCACAAGACCCAATTAGGTATAAATCGCGTCAACAAAATTTATCAAGTAGTACTTTATACTTAGAAGCAGTTTGAAAACAGATAAAACTAATTAAGTGGACCCTTTGCTCTTTTCTGTATTTGTTCATTAACAAGTAAAGGTGTCTAATTTCGGGTGTAACCGAACATTATATACTCAGCGTGAGCTTCAATTGTGCATTTCATTTCAGATAAATTACTTTTCTACATAACACGTGGCACCGCCCGTTTAAAAAAATTTCTCCTCATACCCTCTTACAATAAAACTTGATAAGTAAAATATCATTGATACAAAGCTATTTTTTGCTAAGTTGAAGCTTATTATTCTAGTCTACGACCATTTTAAACTTGTTTTATATCTAAGTTGTCTTTAACCGATCCCGTCCATTTTTATTAGAAATATTTTCTGCTTCTTCGAGTTATGGCTCCCGAAACATAGAAAATTGTTTAGTTATAAAAGGGGCGGTGCCACACCCATTTTCAAATATTTTAGCGTTTTCCAATTTAATGTTATAATTCAATTTAGAAAGTAAAATTCTATTGACACAAAGCTCTTTTTTGCTAAAATATATCTTATTATTTTCGTCTACTACCCGTTTAAAAGTCTTTTATATGAAAGTGGGCGTGATCTTTAACCGATCTCGTTCATTTTTCCTAGAAACATTTCCTGGTAGAGCGAAAATTTGTGTACCACATTTTATTACGATCCGTAATTTTTCTTCGAGTTATAGCTCCCGAAACATAGAAAATTGATTAGTCATAAAAGGGGCGGTGCCACGCCATTTTTTTATACCTTTATATTAAGGCGCTTTCATGTTTATCCCCTCATTTCCATGCGAATTTTTGACCCACGAAAAAGTCTTTTTCGGTAACTTCCCGTTGAGCTAGACACATGATAGTTAGAGCATAGTTCAGATCTGGGAGACATTACAATGCAAGTAAAAAAAAATCCGCTAGGTGGCGCACGGATCGAGATATACAGAAAATTAATTTTAAAATGGAAATTTTGCGATCGACTTTTAACTAACTTCTCGGTGATCCACAGACTTGAAACTTAGCACATAGTTTGCGAGTCGATGGCACTACAATTCGTGGAAAACAAAATGCCGCCAGGTGGCAGACGAATCGAGATAAACGAAAATCCCTGAAAAAACGCAGGGAATCTTGCAATTGATTTTTGAGTAACTTCCCGGTGAGCTGGGGATATGAAACTTGGGTCGTGAGTCAGACCCCGGTGACAATGCACCATTTGATCGAAAAAAAATTCGCTAGGTGGCGCATGGATCGGGATATTAGGAAAATTTATTTTAATTTGGGAATCTTTCAATCCATTTTTAACTAACTTCCCGGTTACCTAGAGACTTGTCACTTAGCCCATAGTTCGAGACCTGGTCACAGTACAATTTGTAGAAAACAAAGTTCCGCTAGGTGGCGTGCTAATTGAGATAACTAGAAATCCCTGAAAAAGGAGAGGAATCTTGCGATGGATTTTTGAGTAACTTTCCGGTGAGCTAAAGACTTGGAACTTGGGCCGTGGGTCAGACCCCGGTGACAATGCAACATTTGATCAAAAAAGAATTCGCTAGGTGGCGCATGAATCGAGATATTAAGAGAATTAATTTTGATTTGGGAATCTTTCAATCCATTTTTAACTAACTTCCCGGTTACCTAGATACTTCAAACTTGACACTTAGTTAGAGGCCTAGTGGCAATACAACTTATAGAAAACAAATTTCCGCTAGGTGGTGCTAGTCAAGATAACTGCAAATCCTTGAAAAACGAGGGGAATTTTGCAATCAGTTTTTAGGTAACTTCCCGATGAGCTAGAGACTTGAAACTTGGGCCGTGAGTCAGAACCCAAAATTCCAAATGCCTTTTTGTAGGCAGCAATAAAAAAGTGAAAAAAAGATGACAAAAAAATTTCAAGGACTACCTTTATATAAATGGACCAAAAAATAGAAGGCAATTTTTCTTTTAATACAGACATAATCTTGTTGAATTTTGACTAAAAACCTTTAACAATAGCTCTTGTAAAAGAATTTTGGGATTTAAAATTATAAAGGTAGAGCGCGTGCTTAAATTTATTAATCAATTAGTTAATACAAAGTAGATGGTTTGCCTTAAATTGAAAGATTGCGCTCCACCTTTATAGTTTTAAATCCCAAATTTCTTTTACAAGAGCTATTGTTAAAGTTTTTTAGTCAAAATTCAACAAGATTATGTCTGTATTAAAGGAAAAATTGTCTTATATTTTTTGGTCCATTTATATAAAGGTAGTCCTTAAAATTTTTTTATCATCTTTTTATTTAAATTTGAAGTTTTTCCTATTTATTGTTATAAATCCACTTGGGGAATGAAATACCATTTATATAAAGCTCTTTTTTTGCAAAGATATAGCTTATTATAAATGAGAATCGTTCCGTCAGTCGAAAGTATATCTTCCCCAAATTCTTTTAAATATCTGATTTAGGCATTTTAAATTATTGCAAATATTTAACTCACAAACACAATTAACGCACGAATTTGAAAATGCCAAGTTTTATCTACAAAAAACAGAAACTCATCATATCGCAAACGGAAGAAGAAATAGCAATCAGCTGATGAGTAGGGAGCACTGTTGTAAAACATAAAAGGTGTTCCCAATAGTAACAAAGTACTATGGTTATATGTTTTAGGTTAGGTTGAACTGGCCGGTCCATGAGGACCTCACATAAACTGAATGAGTCCGTAGTGTTAGCATAAATTTGTTTTAACGACCAAATTGAAAAACCATATCAAAAACCAGGATCTCTGTTATAAAATAACTCCGTCCTCTTGGCAAATACTAGAAGCTTCCTAGGACTTAAGCCACTTGCTGCTTCTAGATCTGACAGCTGTATTACTCCTAATAGCTGGAGTCTTAGCATGGCAAGCGCAGGGCACGAGCACAGAACATGCTCGATCGTTTCCTCCTCCAGCGCGCATTTCCTACATCTGCTATTACTGACCAAGCCTAATTTAGAGACATGTGACGCCAGAAGGCAGTGTCCAATCACAATACCCGTTATGAGTCTACAGTTCCCTCTTTTTAATGATAGAAGCAACTTTGTTAGTCTAAGGTTGTAAGACCTACACGTAATCTTTAACACTTTTCAGCCCCGCGCGTGAACACATGCCTTTCTTGCTTGGTCGATCATGTGCACCTCTCGCCTTCTCTTAATCTTGCTCAGTCTAGCTAGTTCATCCGCTTTTTCATTCTCATCTATTCCCATATGCCCCGGGCCCCAATATAGATGTATGCTTCTCCCTGTCCCTATTCACTCCAGGGACTACTTACACTCTAACACGCATTTACATAGATGCTGTGCTATACGAGATTATTGCCTTAGTTGCTGCTTGAATCTCAATATAAAAGTTAACACGTTTGCAGCTTAAGCTATTCTCTTCCAGGGTTTCTACTGCCCTCGAAACGCAGCTAGGGAATCAGGTAGTCTGTTCGTCTTGTGATTGATGACGATATACTACTATGGCCGTATGGTCGGCTCTCAAGCTGCCCCGAGGCACCGAGCCTGGTTGCAGTTGTTAACGCTATGTTCTTTGCTACCAGGTGTACAGGTGTATGCCATTCTGCAGTGCAGAAGTCGGGGTTGTTTTCAGGGCACCCGTAATGCTAAGCATTGATAGTATACATGTCGCCTCTAAGTTTTTGAGGTAGGTTTTTTTTGTGTGACTTTCCAACAAGCAAGAACTCCATAAAATAGGGTTACAATCGCTATAAAAACCCAATGAGGAAGCGATGGTGGTAAGCACCACGCACAACCCAGCATTATTTTACATGCATAAAGTGCCGCCGAAGCCTTCTTCACCCTCTCCTCCACGTTGAGCTTCCATGACCGCTTACTGCCTAGGATAATTCCTAGATATTTTTTGCAAGGTTTCTCCTGTTGGGTCAGCCCTCCTAACTTAGGCCTGATACACTTTGGGACCTTGTACCTCTTTGTAAGCCAGACTATATCCGTCTTCTCCGCGTTGACTTTCAACCCGAAATTTGATGCCCAAGTATAAATATCCCGAGCAGAGCAGCAGAGGTGATAGCACCCCTCCCTGCGGCGTGCCCCTGTCCACTGATTTCGTGGCTTCGTACAATCCCCATTGTGATGTAATCCTCTTGCAATTTAACATGCAGCCGAACCATCTCGTTAAGGCTGAATGTACCTTAATGTAATTAAGACCATCCATAAGCGCCCATCTAGAAACATTATTGAAAGCCCCGGCAATGTCTAAGAAGACTCCTAGAACATAGTCTTTATATTACAGGGCTTTCTCTATGCTTATTACCTCCCCATGCAATGCGGTGTCTACCGACTTAGCTTTGGTGTACGCATGTTGTGTTGTGGAGAACAGCTTTTCATCCAAGTTGGACTTTATGTACACATCTATCAGCATCTCAAAGGTTTTGAACAGAAATGATGTTAAGCTAATGGGTCTATAGTTTTTGAGATACACGTGACCGTGCACCCATCGAATATAATTTTAACCCTTACACGTTTATAAGGAAACCAAGGTAGTAAAAATATTTTTTTTTTTTGGTTTGTATCTATTTATTTTGGTTTAGTTCAGCATAGAATTGAAAAAAAAAATTTTTTTATTTTTAAATTTATGTGTTTTTTCAAAGGGGAAATATATGTCCCTTAGGGCGGGTCGATTTAAAAATCGCTCAGTGCTCTGTGAAAATCGTATTCTAGGGATCAAAGTAAGAAACTATGCCGAAGGAACCATACCTCTAAACCGAATTCTGATGTCCCCCCCTTTGGGTCGAACTTTTGGGTAGGGGTAATTTCAATTCTACCTGCTCTGTCTTGTGGTGGCTTAAAAAAAACAACGCAAGCAATTTTACGATCTGCAATTGTGTCACAGTGATACCTTCATTTTTTAAAACGGTTGAATAAAAAACCCACACAACTATGTTTATGACATGCAAATGCATCACAGTGACGCATTGGTTTTAAAAGGGGGTTGTAAAAACGCTAATTTCTAATAATTTTTTTTAATTTCTTTTCTATTACTAAGTTAAATTCATTTTTTCATTTACATATGTTCTGACTAAATAAATTTCTAAAGAGAAAAATAAACTCCAAAAAGAAAAACATAGGCATTTCAAAGTGGAATTTTTCAAAATTTGCACCTACGACCCAAAGGGGGGAGGGGGGGGACATCAGAATTCGTTTTAGAGGTATGGTTCCTTCGGCAAAGTTTCTTATTTTGATCCCTAGAATATGATTTTCACAGAGCAATGGGCGATTTTTTTGCCTCCCCACAAATCGACCCGACCTAATGTCCCTATATGAGATAAGGTGTACATGTTTTTATGTGTAGAAAGAAAAGCAGTTGCGCACATTTGTTTTAAAATAAACACAAATTATGTTAGGAATAACAAACTTTTTATTAAGTACTATATTTATTTATTATATTACATTATAATAAATATTAGTGATATTCTGCAAACCAATTACGTTCTGAAGTGTAACATAAATGAACATTATATGTAGAGCAATGTATATCTGAGGATGTTTCGCGCTTATAAGCTAGACATACTCCCTTTTTGGTCATAACAACTGACTTCAAAGACCTTTGTCGAGATGTAAAACTGCCAATTAGCGACCGAGCTACTACCTGGTGAAATTCTAGAATTTGAAATCAGGCTCCCTTCGATGCTTTTAGCTTCATGCAGCTTGCTATAAATTATATACGAATAATTCATAGGGATATCCAGCATGTCGAAAATTAGTCATAGGCAGTATTTAATTTTAGCCATTCTATCCACTTCGTAGCACGCTTTTTTTTGGTCCATTAGATCAGTCAGCTTGTCATATTTGTCAGCTTGCACGTTCTTTGGAATATTTTTTCTATTTGAGCGTACTGGCCCACAAGCCTTTATATTCATTTTTGTCAATTGGTACTAAGGATTAGGAGAGTTGAAAAAATTGCCGAAGTATAGTTCGTAACATATACCCTGTAAATTTTCACACAATTGCAATACCACCAATTCCCCCAATCCGGTTTCAGGGCCGCTATTTTTTCCTTCAGTATACAAGTCAAAGGAAAAATCAAGCGGAGATCGACGAAAATTGGAAGAGGAGCTCGGCTTAAAATCTCTTCGGAGGTTATCGCGCCTAACATTTTTTTATACAAGTCAAATACAAGAAAAATAAATTTTAATGTTCTAAATGAATCTCTTAGCCATGAAAATTGTGGAGCTGTTCTTGCTGAAAGCAACGTAAGCCGGGCGTACAACCTGTGCACAAAAACACTCACTAACCATATAATATATGCAAGTATTTAATTTTTTCCTAACCGAAAATTTCTGCCTCTCAAACCTTGGATATGTCGTACCTTATTAAAAAAGATTAAATTGAAGAATATTGTTACGAATATTAGCAACGCTAAGGGGTATTGCCTCATCAATAATACAATCATTATGTCTACACATATGTACGTACACGCATCGGAGAAGCAACGCCCAAGCACATGCAGATATCTTATCTGAGATATGCAATTATAATTGTGGAAGTGTCGCTCACAAACACACGCGCATATGAGAGCTATACACGTACACCTGTAGTTATAATTATAGCAGATAACCAACTAGTAGATTCTAGACAGAAGCGCCTAGAAGATGCAACGAGGAAATCAAAGAGTATAAAAGGCAGCATCAGTAGAGGCGCTACAATCAGTTTTGAATTAAGTATGCTGTCTGTCGGGCAATAGTAGTGTTATTGTACTTTAATAAAGGCCATTTTGCATTATTGAAAAGTGGAGTTATTTATTCAACAGTTTAGTGATTCGAGCCTTAGTAGAAGATTTGAGATAAGCGGAATTGCAGTAAATTCGTTACAATATATTAAGGAAAAAAAGCAATAAACATCCGTTAAATACTAAGCTCGGGAAACGTGAACGTCGCTTGACATATAGATTAAATAAAGATATACGAAAAATTTGTGATGAATATTTTCAACGTATAATATCTGCAGCAAATGGCAACTCAAAAAAGGAATGGGATGCTGTGAATAAAATTATAAACCCTAGCTCTAAGAGAAAGCCTGACTCCATTGTGCTAAGTGTGGATTGTGTTAATGTCTCTGACTCGCTCGAAATTTCAAACGTATTTAATAACTTTTTCGTGAATGTAGGTACTGTCTCTGAAACATTAGGTGATCCAAATCATTTCATTTGCCAATCAGATCCAATGTATGCAGAGTTCACATCTCCTAGTAACAGCTTTTTCTTTGATCCCATTTCAGGTTCAGAAATTCTTAATATTATCAAGAATTTAAACAATTCTGATTCAAGTGGTAGCGACAACATTTTGAAACGCATGTTAAAGATCATAGCTCTTTATATTGTCGATATTTTAAAATATTTATTTAACCTAAATATATCTTCGGGAGTTTTTCCAGAATATTTAAAATGCGCCACCGTGATACCGCTTTTCAAAAAGGGAAACAAAAAGACAAAAATAACTACAGGCCAATTTCGCTACCTTCGTCAGTATCAAAAGTGTTTGAGAAAGCAGTGAAAAGTAGGATTTTATTTTATTTATATAAAATACAATTTTTTAGCCCAATGCAGTTTGGCTTGAGGTCTGGATTGTGAACTGAAGACGCTCTTCTTGACTTTTGTTCTTCTATTAGAAAGCAATGGACGAAAGGAAAAGCTGTGTTAGTCTTTTTGTAGATATAAAAAAAGCGTTTGATATGATAGATCACATTATTTTAATAAATAAGCTTAGTTCTGCAGGTTTTCGTGGTAACTTTTTTAGTTGGTTTGAGTCATACTTACCGAGCAGAGCTCAGAGAGTTAAAAGGAGCTCAGAAAGTTAATAATACTCTAAGCGAACCCAGACCTATAAACTTAGGTGTGCCACTGAGCTCGGTTCTTGGGCCAATTTAGTTTTTAATTTACATAAATTCGGTATTCTCATTGCCACTAATTGGTAAAGTTACAGCCTTTGCTGATGACCTAGCCATCGCATATGGTTCAGAAAATTCAATTAATCTTAATGCTGATATAAATCACGATGTTTTTTTGTTAAGAAATTGGTTCGCAAGCCATAAACTCGTGGTAAGCAGCAAAACAAAGATAATATATTTCAACTTATGTGGAAAGGAACCATCAAGGAACGATATTATCTTTCACGCTTCCAATTGTACGCGTCACAAATTGTGCGCTAATAATTGTTCTCAACATAGCTCTAAACTCAGTTTTGACGAGATGTAAATGAGTAAATGCTTTAAGATCGAAGTTGTGTGAAATTTCAAATATTTAGGGGTTATAATTGACCAAAATCTAAGTTGGTCATCGCATATATCTGCTATGAAGGTATATATTTTGTGCGGATGTGTTTTGAGTGCGCTTCAATTTTTAATAAATTAAAATTTAATTGCACTGAGTTTAACGCATAGAGGTTTTGCCGAAAAGTTTTGGAGATCTGACCAACAAAAAGAAGTGTGACGAAACATCATAGTCATGGCGGCGTATTGTTGATTTTTGGTTTGGGTGAAAATTTAATCACCCTTATCCCTAAGTGTTCGCCTGCTTTGTTCGGGTGAACTTTTTCCGCCTATCGGCAATTTCGGGCGAACAAATGTTCACTTCGAAACAGCTGATGCTCTATTGTGAATTAGCAGTGAACAACTCGCAATTTTGTAAATTTTGTATACAAGCACATATTTCCTTAAAAGACAGCAAAAATAGAGTTATAAAATGTATATACGAATTTTTAGTATTGCACTTAGGTTGGTATTGATAGAGCGCGAGGAGAATATAGATAAATGTGAAAGCGATTCGGAGGCAATTAAGGGACTGTTCTAACCCTTTGGAGCTAAGTGATCCACTGTAAGTTATTTTCAGCACTTTTGAATAAAAAGTTAACTTTTCTTCAATTAGTTTTCGGCAATAATACAGGCTAAACAAGCCGGAATTCAAATACTTCCTAGATATTCTTAATAACTCCTTACCACCATTGTAGCAAAAATTTGTAGTTCCAACAATTATAAAGATGAACGCATGTCTTCGTTTTTTCGCAGAGGGAGGACATCAAAAAGGCGTTGGAAAGGACCATGAGGTGGGTCTTAGCCAACCTTGATTCAGTGAGGTACTTTCAGAGGTGCTGAACATTTTGGAACCGTTGCTTTGTCCACAATGGATAACTTGGTCGTCTTTAAAAGACCAACGTCAAACTGCACACGATTTTTATACAAAGTTCGGAATACTAGGAGTTGTAGGATGATAGGCCCACCTCCTGTCCCCTTCGCGCAAATTGCATTTTTAAACGCCTTTCTGATATATCTTTTTTGGTCATTCCATAATAAGGAAAAGATACATTGTCATAAAAAATAGAATTTAAATACGTAGCAATAAAGGAATTTTACTTTTTCCAATCAGCTTCACATTTAACAGGTGGCTATTTAAACATAAAGTAAGCTGCCCAGAAGTCAGGCACTTTTTCCCGATCATCTTGTCAAGCAGTATTTATTGATTTACTCCTGTGCATTATTTTTTGATTTACTCCTAAAAATAAAAGTACATATAACTATAAGAATATCAAATTTTAAAACAAACAAGAAAGGAAGGCTAAGTTCGGGTGTAACCGAACATTACATACTCAGCTGCGAGCTTTGGAGACAAAATAAGGGAAATCACCATGTAGGAAAATGAACCTAGCGTAACCCTGGAAAGTGTTTGTATGACATGGCTATCAAATGAAAGGGTTTATTGAGCATTTTAAGAGGGAGTGGGCCTTAGTTCTATAGGTCGACGCCTTTTCGGGATATCGCCATAAAGGTGGACCAGGGGTGACTCTAGAATCTGTTTGTACGATATGGGTATAAAATGTAAGGTGTTAGTGAGTATTTTAAAAGGGAGTGGGCCTTAATTCTATAGGTGGACGCCTTTTCGAGATATGGCCATAAAGGTGGACCAAGCGTGACTCTAGAATATGTTTGTACGATATGGGTATCAAATGAAAGGTGCTAATGAGTATTTTAAAAGAGAGTGATCCTTAGTTCTATAGGTGGACGCCTTTTCGAGATATCGCCATAAAGGTGGACCAAGGGTGACTCTAGAATGTGTTTGTACGATATGGGTATCAAAGGAAAGGTGTTAATGAGTACTTTAAAAGGGAGCGGGCCTTAGCTCTATATGTGCACGCCTTTTCCAGATATCGCCATAAAGCTGGACCAGGGGTGACTCTAGAATGCGTTTGTACGATATAGGTATCAAAAGAAAGGTGTTAAAAGTGAGAGGGCCTTAGACCTATAGGTGGACGCTTTTTCGAGATAACGCCATAAAGGTGGACCAGGGGTGACTCTAGAATGTGTTTGTACGATATGCGTATCAAATTAAAGGTATTAATGAGGGTTTTAAAAGGGGTGACCCTTAGTTGCATATGTGAAGGCGTTTTCGAGATATCGACCAAAATGTGGACCAAGAACATCGTCTGTCGGGTACCGCTAATTTATATCTGTAATACCACGAACATTATTCCTGCCAAGATTCCAAGGGCTTTGATTTCGCCCTGCAAAACTTTTTCATTTTCTTCTACTTAATATGGTAGGTGTCACACCCATTTTACAAAGTTTTTTCTAAAGTTATATTTCGCGTCAATAAACCAATCAAATTACCAAGTTCCATCCCTTTTTTCGTATTTGGTATAGAATTATAGCATTTTTTTTTTCATTTTTCGCAATTTTCGATATCGAAAAAGTGGGCGCGGTTATAGTCGGATTTCGGCCACTTTTTATACCAAGATTAAGTACGTCGACTAAGTTTAGTAAAAATATATCGGTTTTTTGCTCAAGTTATCGTGGGCGTGGTCCTTCTCCGATTTTGCAAATTTTTATTAAGCGTACATATAGTAATAGGAGTAATGTTCCTGCCAAATTTCATTATGATATCTTCAACGACTGCCAAATTACAGCTTGCAAAACTTTTAAATTACCTTCTTTTAAAAGTTGGCGGTGCCACGCCCATTGTCCAAAGTTTTACTAATTTTCTATTCTGTGTCATAAGTTCAACTCACCTACGAGTGCCATCCTGTCAACTGTTGTTGCAGCCATACGCGGCGTAGAAGAAAAAATTCAAAAGCAGTCTGACAAGCTGGATTTTATTATTGAGAGTCTATCATCTAAGATAGCGGACCTTGAGATTAGGCTGGATAAGAGGATAAGAGAAGAGTTTGCTCAGCTTGTTACCAAGACAGACGTATCTGCGAATCACATTTCTGCATTTGAGTGTAGAATAAATAAATGTATGAGCGATGTGGAAACACAAAAATTCCAAATTGAAACCCTGGGTGTCGAGAAGAAAGCGGCGGAGTTTGCAGAAGACACGGTGATCTTTGAAGTGCCATATGCTGAAGAGGAGAACCTGAAGAGCGGGTTTAATCAGGTTTGCCTCTCAACAGACTTCCTAGCTCCACAAATTCGGGATATTTTCCGAGCTCGGAGGTCAGGCACACGACCAAATAGCGTAATAATAATTAAATTTCATTCCGCGATTGACCGTAATAGAACACTTCGGGCTTTTCGTGACTTTAGAAAGAGAATGGGAGCAATAGTACCATTAGATGGAGTCGGACTTAACAGCAGGTTTAGTATCTACGAAAGTTTGTCGCTGCATAACCGAATAATTTTGCAAGAGGCAATAAAGTTAAAACGAGCAGGTGCTCTTGTTTCTACATTCACGGTGCGTGGATCCGTTTACATAAGAGACATCAAGGACTCCCCAGCTATAGCTGTAACTGAGCTCAGTGAACTTCAGAAATAACCTTAGATGTAACCATCCAGCCACAGGTTTTTTTTTTTTTTTTATGTAAAGGTGATCCATTCACGGTTTGGTCATGTTTATACAAGTATTTTTATATATTTTATTTTATTTTTTTATTTATTTTAATTTTATATATTAAATATTTCTTTTTTATTTGTTTTCGCCTTTGGTTCACTTAAACCATGTCATCTGATAATAGCGTGCGTTGGGTTGCAGATAATGGTCGTATTATGGTTGATGTCTTGTGTCAACAAATGAGGGTAAGAGCTCTATTCGAATTTTCATACAGTTTTGCAAACAAATATTCAGTGTTGTTCCCCAAGCTTTCTGACTTTATGATAGGTCTCATATGAATATTGTTTTTATAGTAGATTGCCACACCTCCCCCTTTTTTTGATATTCTGTCGTTTCTCATCAACTTATAGTTATTAATACCGAAATGGGCATCTTCCAAATGCATTAAAACAATGTCTCTGTTACGCATATCACATCAACTCCCGATGACTCAAATACGTATCTGACAAAGTCCATCTTTTCAGCATTTAAACTCCTAGCATTGAAGTGCACAATCCAAATAAAAACATTAGTCTTGATTCGTGTTTTGTAACTATGTCCTCGTTCTTGGTTAACTATGACAACCTCGTTTTTTGTGGTGATTTTAATGTAAACCTCCTTGTTCGGGATATTCGTACTGTTAGCTTGTTGGATGAAATTGCTGGTGCTGGTCTACATGTTGTGAACATGCTTGAGCCCACGAGATATTTTACAAACAATTCTCAGAGTTTACTTGACTACTTTATTACGTCGGACCCTAGGGCTGTTCTTAAATTTGACCAAATTTCTTTTCTTTCAGACCATGGCTTGTTGTTTTGCACCCTTGACTTGCCTTTTGTTTGCCGTGGTCCAAGTATGTCATATACATATAGAGATTTTCGCGCCATTAATCATAATGATTTCTTTTCTGCTCTATCAAGAGTAGACTGGTGCCAATGTTGGTATTATGCTACTGCTAATGATAAGCTTAGTTTTTTGAACACGGAAATCGTAAAAGCGTATAATAACCATGTTCCCCAACGTCGAAGTAAGTCTAAGTCTATCTCTTGTGCATGGTATAACAGTAGAGTAATTGTGGCAGTAATGAAATGCAACAAGGCATATCGAAAGTGGAAAAGAAATAGGACTGAGCATAACTGGAATTTATTCAAACTTACCATGAACACTGCAACCAGAACTGTTCGACTTCAAAAGCGTAAATGCTTTATGTCTAAACTTGATCCATCACTCCCGTGTAATACTTTGTGGTGTAATCTGAAAGACCTATGTATATGTGGCAAGAAAAATGTGGACTGTAAACTAAATGCTGATGTGCTAAATAACGAGTTTGTCAGGACTCCACGAACTAATGTGCCTGATAATTTGACGGCCTCTATATCTATGTGCTATTCAGACACATCATTTGAGTTTTCAACTGTATCTGAGACTGATGTTGCTAGATGCATTTTTAAGATAAGATCGAATGCAGTGGGAGGAGACGGTATTTCAATGAAATTTGTTAAAATTATATTGCCATATATATTAAGCTACCTTACGCACATTATTAACCACTGTATTACAACATCCTGCTTCTCTGACCTGTGGAAGGACGCCATTGTAAAGCATGTGCCTAAAAATAGAGATGCAAGCTTACCAAATGATTTTCATCCTATAAGTATTTTACCAGCGCTGTCAAAGATTTTTAAAAGTCTACTCCCTGCATGTCCAAAACAAGAAGCTACTTTCCCCCTATTAATCGAGATTTAAAGCCCACCACAGTTGCTCAACTGCGTTGTTAAAAATTTTAGATGATATACGGCTGTCCTTTGACAAAAACGAGCTAACATTGCTTTGCCTCTTAGACTTCTCGCAAGCTTCTGACTCCGTTAGTCACATATTACTATGCAGCAAACTAAGAAAATATTTTGGATTTGGTGAGAATGCAGTAAAAGTTATGAGTAGCTATCTGATCGGCAGACATCAGCGAGTGGACACGGGCTACGATTTATCTCAGCCTAAACCACTGACCATGGGAGTTCCACAGGGCTCTATCTTTGGACCTCTGTTATTCAGCTTGTTTATTAACGACATTTTTCTACAGTGCAACCACGTTAGCTTGTATGTTTATGCTGACGATGTGCAAATGTACTTGGCTGATAATTTTAGCAGGACCAAGAACTTATGCTCTAAATTAAATTAAATTGGTAACCTCTCAGCCATATATATCGATAATAATTTTATAAAAATATTTAACAAAGTAAAAAATCTTGGTTTTATGGTAAATTCTGGCCTTACATGCATAGATCATATTAATTTTATGGTAGGGTAGGTATACGGTACTCTACGCAATTTAAGGCAATCGTCAATGTTTATACCAGCCGTTATACGTAAAAAACTGGCCATTCAGCTACTGTTGCTGATAATCACTTATTCAGAGGTAATATGTAATAAACTAGACTCTTCTCCTGCCTGTAAAATTGATATAGCCTTCAATCATATAACACGCCAGGGTTGCGTGATTCTAAATAATTTTTGATTTAAAATCCAACTTCAAATCAAAGATAATTTTTATTTTTTATTTGATTCGGCATCCAAATAAAAAATATTTTTTATTTGTTATTTGATTCTTCAGACGAATCAAAGATACTTTTTATTTACTCGGCGTCCAAATAAAAAATACTTTTTATTTGCTATTTGGTTCTTCAGACGAATCAAAGATACTTTTTATTTACTCGGCGTCCAAATAAAAAATACTTTTTATTTGGTATTTGGTTCTTTATGGAAATCAAAGACAGTTTTTGTTTCCTATTTGGGTCGCTATCTAAATGAAAGATCCATTATGCTTCTTACTTGATACATATCCTTGATTTGTCCATTCTTAAAGGTGTGACGTACTCCGATCAAATTTTGAAATGATGAAAATGTGTCATATATTCCTGCAGCTTTTTGGGACTACGTCGGCACCATTTCGATACCCCATCAGAACCAATTCGGACCAACTTTCGGGTCGCTCTGGATTATTTTAGGGATTATTTCGGGACGGCTTCAGAATCATTTGGAGACTATATCGAATAAAAAGTTATAAGTTTGGTTTTTATTTCCTACTGCGCCATATGACGAGTTATGGCATCTCGTATATGAATTGATAATTTTGTTGTATAGAGTATGTGTGAAATGGGAGTTTTCAGTTTATGTTGCTTTTTGCCTCAAAATCTCGCGAATCAAGTAAGAAACATAAGGTGGACCAGGGGTGACTCTATAATGTGTTTGTTCGATATGGGTATCAAATTAATGGTATTAATGAGGGTTTTAAAAGGGAGTGGCCCTTAGTTGTATATGTGAAGGCGTTTTCGAAACATCGACCAAAATGTGGAACAAGGTGACCCAGAACATCATCTGTCTGGCACCGCAAATTTATTTATATATGTAATACCACGAACAGTATTCCTGCCATGATTCCAAGGGCTTTTGATTTCACGCTATAGAACTTTTTCAGTTTCTTCTAGTTAATATGGTAGGTGTCACACCTATTTACAAAGTTTTTTCTAAAGTTATATTTTGCCTCAAAAACCAATCCAATCAACATGATTCATCCCTTTCTTCGTATTTGGTATAGAATTATGGATTTATTTTTTTTGTAATTTTTGGAAATTTTCGATATCAAAAAGTGGGCGTGGTCATAGTCGGATTTTACCCATTTGTGATACCATGATAAAGTGAGTTCATATAAGTACGTGAACTAGGTTTAGTAAAGATATATCGATTTGTGGTGAAGTTATCGTGTTAACGGCCGAGCGGAAGGACAGACGATCGACTGTGTATAAAACTGGGCGCGGCTTTAATCGATTTCGTCGTTCTTCACAGAAAACAGTTACCGTCACAGAAGCTACGCCCTTACCAAATTTCACAAGGATTGGTCAATTTTTGTTCGTCTTATGGCATTAAAAGTTGTCTAGACAAATTAAATAAAAAAGCGCGGAGCCCATTTTGAAATTTTCTTTTATTTTTGTATTTGTTGCACCATATCATTACTGGAGTTGAATGTTGACATAATTTACTTATATGCTGTAAAGATGTTGAATTTTTTGTTAAAATTTGACTTTTAAATTTTTATTTTTTTTTCGTCATCCGATTTTGCTAATTTTTTTTAGAACACATATAGTAATAGGAGTAACGTTCCTGTCAAATTGTATCATAATATCTTCAAGGACTGGCAAATTATAGTTAGCAAAACTTTTAAATTACGTTCTTTTAAACGTGGGCGGTGACACGCCCATTGTCCAAAATTTCACTCATTTTCTATTCTGCGTCATAAGATCAACCCACATACCAAGTTTCATCGATTTAACCGTCTTTGGTAATGAATTATCGCACTTTTTCGGTTTTTCGAAATTTTCGAATTCGAAAAAGTGGGCGTGGTTAAAGTGCGATTTCCTTCATTTTAAATAGCGATCTGAGATGAGTGCTCAGGAACTTACATACCAAATTTCATTAACATACTTCAAAATTTGTTCCAATTTTAGTATATGTTCTGCCGAAGCAAGGGGTTTTAGGGGTTAAGATTCTTGGCTTGGATATCATACGTTGTTCCAGGCTCTGGATCAGGGTTATGGGCTTTCTGATTTCGGACACTCTAGCCTTATTACTAATTTCGACTTTATCCCGGACAGGACGGACTATTGTATGCCGATAATCGCTCCCTATGCAACCTTCACTCCAGTCTTTCCCCCGAGGGAGGAGTGGGGAAGAGGAATTATCTGGGGCATGGGACCGGTTAACATGTTCACGGATGGGTCGAAGTTGGACGGAAAGGTTGGCGGGAGGGTCTTTTGTCAAGAGCTAAATGTAAGCCGCAAGTTTAAGTTGGCTGACCACTGCAGTGTATTCCAAGCGGAAGTTGCTGCGATTAAGGATGCGGTGAATGGAATGCTATCCGGTGCTACTACGATTAGGGCTATCAAGGCCTTGAGCTCAACTACAGTGCGATCGAGGTTGGTCTGGGAGTGCCTGACCTCGCTTGCGATTGCATCGAATCATTTTACAATTAAGATTATCTGGGTCCCGGGCCATATTGATATCCCCGGGTAACTGTAAAGCGGATCTCTTAGCCCGCATCGGTACAACTGAACCGGATAAAGATGGCTGTAGCGATTTCGGGATTCCGCTGGCCACCTGTGGATTGCTCCTCCATAGCTGGGCCTCGAGTCAGCTCATCACACGTTGGGTGGACACCACGTATTGCAGGGTAGCAAGATCTTTCTGGCCGAAAGTGGATGGCAGGGAGGTCTGCTGAAATAATTGGGTTCACTAAGGCTCACCTATCAATGGTCTTTGGGGTTTTGACAGGGCACTGTCCGATGGGTATCCACGCGGTACGTCTCAATATACTGGAAACTCCATCCTGCTGCAGCTGTATGGAGGACGATGAGGTGGAATCACCAAATCACTTTATGCTTGATTGCCCAGCTTTTGCCAGAACTAGGCGAAAGTACTTCGGTCGCGACTCAATTGGATCTCCCGAGGATTTATCCAAAGTTGAGATCGGTACCATTCGGAGCTTTATCGTTGCTGCTCAAAGATTCTCTATGTAGCTAGATCTAAGTCACCGTTATTTTTGGTGTATGTGGTATCACAACGGACTTTCGTGTTGTCCAAATGAGCTATCGTTATCAGGGCAGCTACCCACCTAACCTAAACCTACCCTAAAAATTTACTCAAGTTATCGTGTTCACGGACAGACGGACGGACAGACGGCCATGGCTAAATAAATGTCTTTTTTCGCTTATATCTATCTCGATTAGTTTATCCCGTTACGGTTTACCGTTATGCGAACAAAATTAATATACTCTGTGAGCTCTGCTCAGCTGAGTACAGTGCCGTAGTGAGGGTTTCTTGCGCCCGGGGAAAAAATGTATCATTTAAAATTTTTCTTTTTCCACACTTAAGAATGTTAGGTTACTAAGGCGACCTTGCTCGTAAATATGTCAAAATCAGTTTTAATTTGCTGAATGAACGTTCGCAGCTAGCAATTGATACTGAGATAGTCAAGAGTATTCGAAGTGCCACTCGCAGGTTTGGAAAAACATCTTCTCCATACGAGATAATAAATGTAAGCATTTCTAAACGGAGTTTTAGGTTCAATTTCTTTTCTACTACGAAGTAATATTTTGCACCCACATATTTCGATAAAAAGTTCTGTTTCCCCAGGGGGCTAAGATGCTTGGCTTGGATATCATATGTGATTCCAAGCTCTGTATCAGGAACTGGTATCAGTCTTAGACCGGCCATAGTGACGAATTGTCACACGTGATTGGTTATCACGTTTCTGCACGAAGTGCCCCTGCTTCTAACTGATAATGGCGGATCTAGAGAGAGGACAACTCGATAAAACCCGAACCCCTGAGTCATTGTGCCGAGCTCAGGGGAGGGAGGAAGGGTCAAGATCGGTACTCAACGGTGACGAACTGGATTGTTAGGGACTTTTGATTTTGACTATGTTTAGGAATTAATGACTTTGGGCTGGTAGGTGCGGTATTCTGCCACCTTAGTAGATCGGGGTGAAACCCTATCGAAACGGCTGGTAGGCTACTGCTGGCACCTGCCCACGTCCCCGTTAAAACCGTGGCGGGCCTCAAGGTACGTTCCGGCTCCGTCTCCGTTAAGTTGGTGGTGTAGGTGCGGTTGAAGATTTTCCCCGCTTTGCGTCCGGTCTGACTCTGAACGCATTACCCCATAAGGTAATGCATGAACCCTCGCGTGGCCTCCCTGCGCAGCATAGATAACCACGAGACCGTTGAAGGGCGACTACACAATCGGCTTCGGATAGCGGCCTTGAGGGGGGACTTCTTAGAATGGACACGAAAACAAACAAAAAGGAGGGTAGGAGTGACGGCGAAGGTCGTCATGGTGCGAGGGACGCGACGGGTGCGGAGAGCGCTCCGAAGCAGTTCGCCGGCAGCCGGCAAAGCTCCCGGCGGGTCAAAAGGTCTGATCAGACAAATCAGCGAAGGGGTTTGGTTTCAAACCCCGTAGGTAGGGGTAGTTCGGGTAGCGAGGGTGTCGAAACCGACACCTAATATAGGCCCTTACGGCATCATTTCTGGATGGTTTTCGGTATCCTTCCGTGATCCGGTCAGGGTCATTGCGGGACGTTTTCGGGATCATTTTGGGACTCTTTTCGGCATCATTTCTGAATGATTTTAGAAATCCGTCCAAGATCTCGTCAGGGTCATTTCGGGACTTTCGGTATCATTCGGGGTTCTTCCAGCATCATGTTTGGGATGGTTTTCGGGATCAGACGGGGATCCCGCGTTAGAGTCAATTCGGGAATTTTTGGATACTATTTCAGGATCATTTGGGTCCCCCTTCCGCATAATTTCTGGATAATTTTTGGGATCGATCCTGGATTTTCGGGATCTT